>NC_064561.1:28967708-30217708 GCF_937001465.1 Orcinus orca
CCCGCCCCACCCCCACCCCCCGGCCGACTCCATGGATCACCGAGCCCTGGAGATTAGACATTTGTCTTGAACGTGTTCATTCCTCTGCCCCCGGTCTCACTGCCCGTATTGAAGCTACCATCTTCACTACCTGGATTACTGCTGCAGCCTCCTAAGGGGTCCCCTGCCTCCAGCTCTGCCCCCTTTAATCTCCATGTTGCAGTCAGAGTGTGAGCTTACTGAAATGGAAATGAGACCAACTCTCACTCCTGCTTAAAATCTTCAGCAGATCCTACTGACTCTTGGAATAAAAAAATCAACCTCTTAGTACAGGGTATGATTCCCTGCATGCCCCTTTTCAACTTCCTTTCTTCCCCTCTTCCTACTCGCTCCTTTAAACTCTACCGTCAGGCCACACAGAATTGGTCCTGATTCCAGCCTCAGTATGCGCGTGTGTGTGCCCACACACACATACACACATACCTTTAAACAATTTGCCTCATCATCTCTACTGAACTTCAGGTCTCATATTTGAAATCACTTCCCCCAGAAAGGCTTTTGGGATTCTCTCCACCCCCAGCTAGGTTGGAGGTCCCTCTCTGAGCTCTCATGCCCCTGGAATCATCACTCTGATGGCATTAATCAGTTTTCGGAAGCTCTCTCCTCATCTGTCTACCTCTGCTGTAAGACTGTGAAGTCAGAGACTGGGTTAGGGTCCCACTTTCTTCTTATCTCTTCATCTGCAATATAGTGCATGGTACATACAGGTAACCAAGAGATATTTGCTCAGTGAATGGATATGTGGTCTCAGATGGAAGAGTAAATGGGACACAGATTGGGAAGGCACCTAAATGGTGTGTGCTAATTTAGGTCTGCTCTGAGGGGACACACAGATCGGTAAAAGGCTCTCTTCTAATCAGATGGGAATTGGACTAAAGTCTTGTCTGTCATGGAACACAGTTTCCTCACTGTGTGATGGCTGGAGCCTGAGTGGGAAGATTTTGGAGTCCTGGCTCTTCTTTCTGGCCTCATGTCCACAGACATAGTAGGAAACAGCACTGGGCCCAGTGTCAGGAGATCTTGGTCTCAGGTCCAGTCCTGCCATTTGCTTCCTGTGTGCCCCAGGGCAGGTTTCTTTCCCTCTCTCAGGTCTTCATCTATAAAACCAGACTAAAGAACCAGCTCCTTCTACTCTGCGTGCGGTGGTGACGTAGAGTGAGCCACAGCTGACTTTACATCCTGGCTCCCCAGTTCCTAGCTGTGCAGGCCTCTAAGTAATGCTGACTTCTCGGAGTGTTATGCAGATTAAGTGTAATTACATTCCTTAAGTGGGTGCTGCAGTACTGCTCACAGCATAAGTGCTCAATAAACGATTACAATTAAGAGTACACACATCCTCATATGACTAATTTATCAATGGTTATAAGGTAAAGCTACACAGAAACAGCTAAGATTTGGGCTCTTCAATTCTAAGTCATGTAACACTCCCTCCCCCCAGCACCCCATAAAGTGCCGATTGTACATATTTACAGCCCCTATATCTTTCAGACGAAGCATTCAACAAAACTGACATTATGTCACAATTAAGACAATAAATGCTTATTACATTGAATCAAGCCACAGTTACACCCATACCATAATAGGATTATATACTTCATTTTGGAATTTGAAA
This sequence comes from Orcinus orca, assembly GCF_937001465.1. Lineage (NCBI taxonomy): Eukaryota > Metazoa > Chordata > Mammalia > Artiodactyla > Delphinidae > Orcinus > Orcinus orca. The sequence continues at coordinate 28,969,360 of NC_064561.1, forward strand.
GCCCTTAAAACTTCAAAACATGATTTGTCACATGTTATCATTTAAAGATTGGTAGGATATTGTAAAGGAAAACTTCCCTGCCCTTGTGATGTCAGATGATGCTCCCCTGAGGGCTCCCAGGTCTTACTCGAGTCTCCAAGGTTCTGGCTGTTAGAGGGGCATGAAGATGGCCTTCCAATGAATACCCTGTGTTCCTGGAATCCTCCTCTGGCACAGGAAACATGTAGGTTGTTGCCTTTGCAGCTGGTTAGAACAAGGGGGCACATGGAAAGTGAGAGCCAAAAGGCCTGAACGCTAGTTCTAATTTTGCCATCAATGAGTCTGGTGATCTTGGATGAATCTCTTAACCGCTATGGGCCTCAATTTCTCATCTGTAAAATAATGAGGCCTATGGCTCTAAATTCTGAAAGTCTATGATTGGTACCTGAAATTAGAGAGATTGCAAAATTAAGCCCCTTCCTTTCTTATTCCTCTGATGACGTTTTGGCCTGGAGGTTGTGGTTCCCAAACTTCACTGCGCACTAGAATTACCTGCTATCTACTTCCCCACACCTTGGGATTTTTAACGTTCCTTGGGCAATTCCAAATGTGCAGTGAACTTTGGGAACAACTGGTCTTAGGGAGCCAGTGTAGCTCAAAAGACAAAAATGAGGCAGGCCACCCTGACTGCAGACTGGCCAGCTGTCTTAAACAACTACTCAACTCCTATGAACCTACTTTTCCTCATTTCTGAACCCATAAGGGTTTTACAAGCAATAAGAGATAATGCATGGGCACCTAGTGCCTTGCTGCTCAAAGTGTGGTCCATAGACCAGCAGCATCATGGTCACCTGGGAACTTGTGAAGAAATGGAGAACCTCAGATCCCAGTCCAGACTTGATGAATCAGAATCTGATTCTAAGAAGATTCCCAGGTGGGTAGTAGGCCCAACTGAAGTTTGAGAAGCACTGCTCTAGCACACAGTGCTGCTGGATAAAAATGTATCTTTTGTACATTTGTATTTACCTTCCATCAATCCTCCCCTTTCATTCATTAACCATTCATCAACACTTGTACACCATGTGCAGGGCCAGACGCTGGGCCCTTAGCCCACTGCCTGGCACATAGTAGGGCTTCAACAGATGTTTGGTGATTGAATGAATGGATACAAAAAGGAATCAGACCTGGCTATTGGTCTCAGGGAGCTCACAGTCCAGGAGGAAAACTAAGACATGAATCCCAATATCCAGGACAGAGTAATAGTGATGAATGATGCACACTTTACTCGCACACTTCCTATGTGGCAGATACATGCTAAGCAATTTACAGGTACTATCTCATTGAATGCTCACAACAATTTTGGGGGTAGATGCTATTACTATCTGCCTTATACAAATGAGGAAACTGGCACAGAGAGGAAAAGTGGCTTGTCCAAAACTACACTCAGCTAGTATGTGGCACTGACAAGATGTGAAAGCAGGGCAGCCCCAGCCTGACCACTCTGCACCACTGTCACTGCAAGATGAAGCACTAGGGGCAATTTCTGCCTTAACAGCTTTGACTAGGCCCTTTCAAGGGCAGCTCCATCCCCAGGTGCTGTGGGAAGAGGCAGCAGGAGGCCCTGCGGGTAGGGATGCTGCAGGGCTGTTATTCCCAGCAGAAGAGCTGGCCAGAGGGCCGAGAGCTCCTGCAGGCTGCTTATCTGACACAGTTCACCACATCTAGCTGCCCCTCTGCCGGGCCTCTCTCTTGCCACTTGGACATTTTACTTGCAAATACGTTCTGCAGGCGACGCCAGGCTTCTCAACAGACAAGTCCATGCAGCAGAAAGAAAAATCATTGTCTGGGCTTGTGGGTAGGAGGAAGCAATTTTCTGAAAATCGCCTGATGAGGAATAGAGGCGGGGAGTCCCAAACCAGGGGTCCTGAGCTCCAGGCTAAGGTGGAGCCATGAACAAGGACAGGCCTGTGGTCACCAGGGGTACAAGATATAATGTAATTCCCCTCGGTCTTCCTCACCAAACAGAAGAGTTCCCAAAAATCTGCATCTAAATCATGTTTTGGTCACTATAATTTTATCATTCAACATGAGATGGTGGATGGCATGGTAATTAACTGAAATACTTACTTGTGCTTCAACCGTCCTGTAATTTTCATTCCCTTCTCCCTCCCATATCCCTGCCATTTCTGTAGGGGGAGCCAGGCATTTTGTTCCCTCCACTTGCAGTGGTGTCCTCACAATGTGGACCAGCCTCATGGGCATCACCTGGGACCTTGTTGGAAATGCACATTCTCAGGCCCCACTCCAGACCTGATGAATCAGAACCTTGGGAGTGGGCCCAGGGATCTGTGTCTAACGAGTCTTCCAGGGGGCTCTGATGGGAGAATGGCTGCCTTCGACAGCTTTGGGCAAAGCAGCTCCAGTGAGCAACTGACGTCAGGAGAAAGGAAGAGGGACACACGGTGCTGAGAGGGATGAGAAGGCAGAAACAGAGGGAAAAAAGGGTGAAGAAAGATTCCTAGGACTAGGAGGGGAGAGGTGAATTGGGGTCCTGAATAACAAAGATCCGTAACTCCTGCCCTTGGCTGTGCCCCTAGGGTGGCTGGACCCCTGGCCCCAGCAGTACTGAACCAGAAAAGCTTCCCTCGCTTAGGGATGTGCTTGACCAATGGCTACATCAGCAGTGAGCAGGGTGCACCTAGGACCAGTGGGGTCTCCACGGGTGCTCAGCGAGGCATAAGACCCCAGGGACTTTGCACTGACTCTCTGGGTGGGGAGGGACGAAACTGAGTCTGAGTCCTTGTGAATGCCAGGTAAGTCAGGTCAGGGCTACTCCGGGTTAAATTTAAGTTGATTTAGAGAAAACCAGGGGTTGGTCGTCTTCTATCTCACAACAGTTCATGGGTGTAAATTTAAAGAGGTACTTTAAAGAGGTACTTCTTGGAAGAGGTACTTCTTGGAAGAACATTCTCAGTCCCTCCCAAACTCTCTTTAAGCAAAGGCAACAGTGTCTCATGAACAGAGAACAGAGGGGTGGGATGTTTTATTTCCCAATACAGATGTTGCAGGGGCACCCAGTGGAAATACAGGGGCAGAGGCTGGGACAGCTCAAAGCCCCGCTTCTGTTCTCCTTGCTTCTAGAGAAGCAGTTTCTCTAGCGCAGACCCGGCCAATATCCCTCCGGTTATTTGGCTTCTTCATGGTGGGTAGGTTCTCTCCAGACCCTCATTTTAACCATCAAAATGTCAATTCTCACACCCTTGGGTTTAACCCATCAGGAGCTCAGGGTCTAGCACCCTTCTACCTCCCAGCCCACACCTGGCCAGGTAGTGGTTACAGAGCACTGCAGATGTGGTGCTAAAGCAATGAGAACTCTGCCTCATCTTGAGTCTGGCCTCCGTGCCCTCTCTCTTCACTCTGACTTCTACCTTGATAGCCACTGTCTACCGTCTCAGCAGGAAGCTCTTTCCTTCTCTTTTCAGCTCACACAGCCCTATTTCTTTCTTTCTCTAATGTTTTTTAAAATCAGTTCCAACCTTTTGTTGCAATATTTTCTGATATGTCATCTAAGTCGTTGTCATTAAGTTCCTAGAGGTCAGAGACCGTGACTTACATACATCTTTGTATTATGCCCACCCCGGTGCCTGACACAGATTAGGTTTTCAGTGAATATTTACAGGATGACTCTGTACACACAACTACCTACTTGACAACCTCAGATGGATATTTTACAGGCATCTCAAACTCAAGATGCTCAACTGGGTTGCTTGATCTTAACCTCTTCACTCACCTTAAGTCTGATCCTCTTCCTTATTTCAGGAAATAACCCCTCCATCCTCCCAGTTGCCTATATGGAAAGCTTCAGGCATCTCTGGCTCCTTCTCTTCCTGGCTACATCCAGTTGTTGGCCAAGTTCTTTCCAATTCTACCTATGAAATATGGCTAGACTCTCTATTTCTCTCTACCCCAGTTCAATACACCACCACATCTCCCCGCACTATAGAGTAGCCTCCTAACTGGTTTCTGCTTCCAATCTTGCTTCCTCCCCTTCAGGGAGCTACCAGAGTTGATTTAAAAAAAATCCAAGTCTCATTACTCATGTCTCTACTTAGCCACAACAAAGCCTAAAGTCCTTTCTCTGGGTTCATCTCCCACTGCTCTGCTCAGAAACACTGGCTTTCTCTAAGTTGGACAAATTAGCTTGCCCCTTACTTTATTCTTCTTACAAAAATTAACATTTTTCCTTCTCAGCACTTGTCACAATTCTTAATTAGGTATTTATGGATGCACTGACTTGTTTAATGCCTATTTCCTTTCCTAAGGTGGAGCTTCTTGAGGGCAGGGACAATGTCTGCCTAGCTCACCATTGTCTTTCCAGGACCAACACAGTACCTGAATACAAGATGTGCACAATAAATACTTTTTGGACGAACACATGTTTAAGTTCTAAACATCACGCTCAGCATGCTATGCTTCCTCTTGCTCTGTTGTTATGGTTGATTAGCTAGCAAAGGTGAGACATTCCCCTGATGTAAGGCAAGACTAGGCAATTCAATTTAATCCTGTTCAGTGCAGTTCAAGTCATTTCAATTATATTCAATTCATTTTAATTTAATTCAACAGACCTTCTCAGACACCAGAAATCTGACAGGCTTTATGCTAGGAGTAGAGAAATCAGTGATGAAAAGTATTCATTCCCTGCCCTCAGGGGGCTTCCCATTTATTGATCCACATCTTATGGCCAATGACAATTGTAGGACATAGGACTGGACTTACCATGATGAAATCACAAATAGACTACTGATCGACCTAAACTGCCTCTCATTGCCTGCTGTCATCCACCAATGCAATGTGCTGGGGTATCTGATATCAGTTATAGAGGTTTAAATATTGCACACGACTAGTGGAAGTGAAAAATGAGACGATGACCAAGAATGCTGAGTACAATGACACCCTCCATCACTGGTCATCTGCAGTGACAGAAATTCTCCAATTCATCCTGAAAACTTATCCGAGAACTTCATCTTCCTTTCCAATTGATAATGTCTTCCTTTTATTCTATTTCGTCTTGAATATATGAGATTTTAGCCTACTCACTTCCCAAAAGATGTGAGATGAATGACCGATTAAAACACAAGAAATATTATCAATGCTGTGAAGTGAGTTCATCTATTACAAGAAGCAGAAATAGCGACTTTCAAGGCACCACCACTAAGCAGATGTAAATACTCGAGGATCTGGCTCTGAGTTCTCTGGCAGTTAAGGCAGAAATAAAAGGAAATATATCAATTTACACAGTTTTAATTTTCTGACACGGGAGGCAAGTACACCTTTCTGCAGGGACCACATTATTTTCTCCTCTGTAACTATACACTGGCAGGAATTTGTCATGGGTCCTTATGAAAGGACTTAGAGAAGCAGAGTAGACCTTACCTTAATCAGTTTCACGGAAGCAACAAATGCAGCTCAACCTGACTATTCTTATATACATGCTAAATAAAGGCTAGTCTTTGAGAGGGTGATAGCATGGGATCCAACACTCTGCCTTCTGATGATCTAGCTTTACACTGGATTAATTTAATTTAGCCTCTCTTACTCTTATCTGGACCTCGATGGAAACCAAACAACTATTTGCCCTCCTTCCAAGCATTAGCAGACTTGGCTCCCTGAGATGTTTCTGTTTCCTCTTTTCTAGGCCAAATCTTCTTTCCCATCCTGTTATTTCGCTTCCTATTTTCCTCTCTGAGTATTCTACCTCATCTCCACACTACTCTTTCTTGATCTTTCTAGATCTATGATGACTCGTAAGATGTGGGAGGCACAACTAGGATAGTGTTTGTTAATAAATATCTGACTGCAAATAAAAAATATAAAGTCAGAGGATCTCCGAACTGGAAGGACTCAAAGGTCATTCAGTCCAACACTCACCCTCGTGCATGATTCCCTCTGTAGCAACCCCAATAAGGGATCCAATGACCTCTGCTTGAATAACTCCAGAAAGAGAGAAATGTCCACCTAATCAGGTACCTCTCCCCCTGTGGATAGTTACAACTGTTAGAAACCTTTCTCGTGTTGGGATGTAAACTTCTTTCTTATAACCTCAAGACATTGAACCAGGATTCTGAGAAGTTAATGTTTTCATACAGATCCACCCCTGATCACTGGAATATTCTGTGATACTTCTTAAATTTTCACATGTTGTTTCTGCCCAGTCCGAGGCTTAAATACTTTGAAAGTCAGTATTTTATTAATGGAATCTATTTGATCTGTATTCTGGAAACCTGTGTCATTCCTTACCAAACCTATGATGAGCTGGTCATGCTGATAAAACACGATCATTTGAGGGACATGAAGCATGCTATATATTTTTCCCACTGTCTTAAGTATTTGTGGCAAAATAGAGAAGTGTGAAATGGTGCAAGCCTTTTACCCTGAGTCAATTATGAGGGTGACTGGGTGGCTGATAAATGACAGCCTCTTCTGTGTGAATGGCTTCTCTATTGCTGGGCACTGCTGGCACACCAGCTTTTTTCCTGGCCTTAGTACTTATTTAACAATCTTTAAGAGAGCTCTATGCCTAACACTGAATCTTAAAATGTGACACTGTTCTTATAAAATGAATATTTAAACCACATGCTGCAAATTCATACAAAAAAAGGGAAAAATACCTGCTTTGTCCTCCAGTTTAATAATAAGAAGGAAGGGGTATAGGGAGGACGGATGAAGAGAACAGCCACCCTGTGTGTGTATGGAAAGCTACAATTTAAATACACACACCAGGATTTCAACGAGAACATTCTAAGCCATCAGCCCTGTTATTCGGGTGGTGGGTTGTTCAGACTCCCTGTTTGCCCTGCTCTTGTTTGCCCACCTCTGGGGCTCTTCATTGTCCCCACAAATCCAAGCATAGCCTGGGGAAGGCAGGCAAAGATGGTACCTAACAGTCTCATAAACTCCTCATTAACAACAGCGCAGCAAGGTGTGAACGGGGCAGGTGTCTTTTCCTGCCAAGCGAAGTTTCTGGATTATCTACCTTTACGTCCACTGAGTCAGGACTCCTTCTTCCCCGCTGTGAGGGCAGATAATCAAGCTGACTAAAGACCGTGCTTTGTCCATCTATGTGCGTGTGGACACCACGTTTCCCACGTGCACACCCGTCCACTACGTTCAGGGAGAGAGCATCCACCAGGTGAGTTTTAAATGTGCCTGCACTGCTTTTTTATTTTTTTTCTTTTTTGCAGTACGCGGGCCTCTCACTGTTGTGGCCTCTCCCGTTGTGGAGCACAGGCTCCGGACGTGCAGGCTCAGCGGCCATGGCTCATGGGTGCAGCCGCTCTGCGGCATGTGGGATCTTCCTGGACCGGGGCATGAACCTGCGTCCCCTGCATCGGCAGGCAGACTCTCAACCACTACGCCACCAGGGAAGCCCTGCACTGCTTTAATTTTCAAGAGCACAGCACACAGCGTCTCGGTTGAGGTGAGCTGGCAGGGCCTCCCCTGGTGCTGTGCTCACTCAGGGTGGACGGTGCAGTGGAAAGTTTCCCTTCCACCGCTTAACTCAGTGTGTCTCTGTAAGCTGGCTTGTTTAAGGAAATAATAAATGGTTGTGAGCAGGGGGAGTCAAGGGGGCAAAGAGGACAATGGGACTAACTGGAGTCCAACCAAACCTGGAGCTAACAGGGCCAGCCCTTCACCCCACAAGGCCAGGTCACTCTGGGAGCCTGGAAAACCCAAAAGGTTTCCATATGGTCCTCAGCCTTCCATCAGCAGGATTAAGAGCCTTCTGCAGTTTTCACGGACTGACCATTCAGCAGTGGAAAGAGACCCAGTTCTACCTGTGACCTTGGCCAGGCACCTGACACCTCTGAGCCTCAGTTTTCTCATCTACTCAGTGGGGATGGTTATACTTTCCTCACAGGGCTGTGGAAAGGACAAAATAAGAGCATTACACTGAAACAATAATAATAGCTAACACTGGTAAAGCACCTACTACGTGTCGGTCAATGTGCTGCGTTTTCTATATTTTGTCTTATTTAATCCTCACAACAATCTACAAGGTAGCAACTCTTACTATCCCCATGATATGGAGGCAGAAACTGAGGCTCAGAGCAGTTAAGTAAGTGGCTAAAGGTCACACAGCCAACCAGTACTGATGGCACCCGTTTTCACTCATTCATTCACCACCATTTACTGCTTGCTTGCTCCACACTAGGCAGTGAGAAGCAAAACCACAGGCAGTCCCTGCCCTCATGGCTCTTAGTCTCGTTACCAGAATGAACAAACTTCAGAGTAAATGGAAGTGGACTAGAACTCCAAGTTCTACTCAAACTCCAGTGGGATGTGGGACAAGCCCTGCCTGGTGCTGATGACTGAGATGTGCTCAAGGAGACAGTGCTGGTTCTACAGATCCTCCAGGGACAGAAACCAGGCATACTGGCCAAGGCAGAAAGGTCTTGTACATTTTCCTTATGTTTGACGCAAGCCCAGAATTATAGGTCTGAAAGGAACCTTGAGAATGAATTGAATCCATTTCTCTGCCTCTGAGAAAGACTGCATTTGTACTCTTCTTTGCCAGAGAGTTTCAGCCAGGGAAACTCGCTTATTTAAAAACCTGGTTAGGGCTTCCCTGGTGGTGCAGTGGTTAAGAATCCACCTGCCAAGCAGGGGGCCCGGGTTTGAGCCCTGGTCCGGGAAGATCCCACGTGCCACAGAGCAACTAAGCCCGTGTGCCACAACTACTGAGCCTGTGCTCTAGAGCCCACGAGCCACAACTACTGAGCATGCATGCCACAACTACTGAAGCCCCCGTGCCACAACTACTGAAGCCCCCGTGCCACAACTACTGAAGCCCGTGCTCCGCAGCAAGAGAAGCCACCGCAGTGAGAAGCCCTCACACCGCAATGAAGAGTAGCCCCCGCTCGCCGCAACTAGAGAAACCCTGCGCACAGCAACGGAGACCCAACGCAGCCAAAAATAAATAAATTTAAAACAAAACAAAACAAAAAAAACCTGGTTAAACAAAGTCTGTATTTACACACAGGTGAATTTAAGGGCATTCTAGTACCTTTAAATAGTGAGCATTTTAAATAGGATTGATTCAATGCATTTTCTTGGCACACAGCTTTTCAGGAATGCAAAATACACCTGTGCCCAGCATCTTAAGGCTTCTAAAAGATAGATGATGCCTTTCTTCCCCTTTGGGTACATGCTCATACAACTGAAAGCATTTGTATAGAAGACGTTCCTTAAGTCTTAGCTGAATCCTACGTGGGATGATTAAGGTCACTTGAGTGATCTTTCTAATACAACCCAAGAGAGAGGGATCTGAGTGAAGAGGGTGGATCTGGAATGGATCACAGCCTTGCACTGAGGACTCTGGGGAAATCTGGGACAGCCTCTTGGATTAACAGCATCATTTGTGGCTACATCTTGGCATCATTTTCCTAATTCTGTTCTAGCTGCTCCCAGAAAACCAGTCCATCTCTGAAAATCCTTTTCTTGGAGACACTTAAGGGATCATCTATAATTTGGGCCATGCAGCTTAGTACTTGATCAACCAGGATGGCTCTTAGGGATCACCAAGTCCTGCCCTTGCAGGACAGAGGAGGAACTTGAGGCTTCAGGGACCAAAGTGACTTGATCCCGGATGTGCAGCAAAGCTGTGGCAAAACTGAGAAGACCATCCAGTCTCCAGACCCCAGACCTTTCCTGCACAAATCTGAGTCTCCTCCCCTCAGCTAACTCTTTGCTTCCCTAAGGCCCAGAGCTGCGTCTCATTCTTTTCTAGGACCTCACAGCCCAGATTTGGGCACATTAGTTGCCTGAAGTACATGTGGCTTTGCTTTGACTTGAGCGGGTTCAGACAAGACCAATCTGGCCGTGAGACATGATGGGGGAACTGAATCTATGAAGCCTCTGTATTTGTCTGTAAATATAGACTTTGTTTAGCCAAGTTTTCAAAGTGAAGGTCCCTGGCTGAATCTCTCCAGAGAAGAAGAGGACAAATGGGGTCTCCCTCCATTCCTTCTTTACATACTTTTTGAATATGCTCAGTAGGTGTTTGAGCCCAGAACCTTCCTATTGGAAAGAAAGGCCCCTTGCTCTCGAGCCAGATGACCTTCTGCCCCTAGTGGTCCTGGGCAGGGGTTCCCCCCCTTCCTCTCCTCCAGGACCACCCTAAGCTCCAGTTAGATAGCAGAAGCCTGGCATCCTTCCCTCCCTTGGGAACAGCCGTGAAGCTCCTCAGCTTTCCATCATGCCTGGATCTCAGCAAGGTTACAGGCTGTGTGGCTGAGGATGGCACAAAAGCGCTTAGCTCTGCCTGGGGTTTGCTCTTGTAGGGCGGGGTCCTGCTACAGCTCTTCCACTCCCTGGAGCTCTCCGCTGGGAGGTTTTGCCAAGTCACTGTCTGTGACTGATGCCCCTGCTAAGTTTTAACAACTGGTGAAAATACCTGCTCGTATTTCATGGGCACTCTTCTGGCTGGTGGTTCAAGTTGATATTGATTTACTCGTTGGGTTGCACACATGTGCAGCCCAGGTGGACCCGTCTGAGCCTTCTCAGGTGTCGGCGACCTTGACCACTCATGAAGTAGCTCCCCTCAACTTTGGGAGCTGCCCCTTGAAGATGTGTAAAAAAAAAAAAAATCAGCTCGGGCAGGCGCAGGACTCTGCATTTGGGCAAGTCACTCCCCTCCTTGGATCTCATGTTCCTCATTCATAAAATGGGAGAACAAGGATGGATGTGTTCACGGGTCCCTTCTGCATCCAGGCCCCACCCAACTGCTGAGCCACAGCCGTGAGCCGGCAGGTTGGAGGAGTCTTTCTGCCCATGAGCTGACAGCCTGTCATAATTGCCTTGCCTGAGGCCTGAAATATATTATTTTTTGCTTCAAAATAGAAAACTGAAAAATCAAAATGAGCAAATATTTAATTAAATGTCTACATAATGTAACATTATGTAAATGCCATTAATTATTAAATTTGATATCATAAACATTTCATTACACTTTAAAACAATTTGTTTCTTAGAATTTCTCACTTTGAAAGAATTCTCGAATACTGTGCCTGGCGATTGCTGAGGGCTTACAGCTATGAGTTACTCCCAGCCAAATGCTTTCAACAGCCAAATTATTATTTTAATTAAATATTTTAAATATTAAATATTTAAATATTTAAAATATTTAAAAAATATTTTAAATATCACCTTTTAAATGTGTTATAGCAAGAAATATTAATGTAGAATGTGGGTAACTTTCAATGTGTGTGATAAGATGTGACGTGAAATCTCCAAAAGTGAGAATGCCTAGGCCTTTGAAAACTTAAACGTTGCTCTAGAACCACAGGGTATAATACTAAGAACTAATATTAGTAAGCATTTACTCTGTGCCAGACTCTCTTTCTAGCCTTTTGCATGCATTAGCTCATTTAATCCCCGAGACCATCTTTGAGGTAGAAACTATCCCCGTTTTACAGGTGAGGAAAGTGACACAGAGGTAAGTAATCTTTCCAAGGACACAAGTTAGTTATCAGCGCAGATAGGATGGGAAACCAACAGCTCCAGGGCTTGTGCTCTTAGCCACTCTACCATACAAAATGCTAGGCATCCCTAGGCTTTTCCAGAGGAGAAAACAAGTGCTGGCAGGGCAAGAAGGAAGGGTTGCATGTCTCCACAAATTAGGAGTGTAATTTATGCGGCAAGAAATAGAATTTATCACTTGCTTGGCCCTGCTGTTACTGCTACCTCTTCTGTAGTTCTCTTCTGCCCACAGAAGTCTTCTTTCCAGCTAACTCTCAGCCCCACCTACATGCTGTTAATAATGCAAAAAAATATATGTTTTTAAAAAAAGAGCTGATAGCCATTGACAGCTCAGTCAGTATTTCATATAGCACTTAATTTCATTCAATCCTCACAACAAACTCCATCGTATAAACAAGGGATTTGGGGTTTAGAGACTTGAAATACTTTTGTCCTTGGTCATATGGCTTTCAGAAGTAGTGGAAGCTAGGATTTATACTCTAGTTTTATTGTAAAGCCTGAACTCTCTTTTCTGTTAGGAATATATGTGTATTGTTTAAGCAATTTGATTAATAAGAAGCATAGTGAATAAAAAAAGTAAAGCCCTCCCTTTCCCACAACCAACCTATTCCTCTTCCCCTATCTGGTCCCCTCTCCATGTGTTCCTCTGTTAATAGCTTGGCGGGCATTCTTCCAGACTTTTGCTACCTAATTACATACCTATGTAGGTATCTATTAATCTATTCATTCCTTCCTCACTTATGTATTCCCATGGCTTCACTCTCTACATGTGGCAGCTCCCAGGGTGGAAAAGGCAGTGACAACCCCTTAACAGAGATGCTGAAATCCCAAGGGCAAGGCTGACCATGATAAATATCCATGGGATCAGGAAATGCAGGTGGGGTGCTTCTCACCCCTCCTGTCTCCCTAGACCTTTGCACGGCTCCTCTGGCTCACACAGCAGTTTTGTCTACTCCTGCACGTCTCATGTGCTGAAATGGCACACTTCATTCTCAGCCTGGGAGGTCTCTGGGCTCAGGTGGCCCAGACCCCACATCTGGGGAGCTTCGAGAAGAACGGGTTATCTGCATAAGGCTAGCGGCAAAAATCTGACTCACTGCTACTTCTCTGTCCTTCGCTTAAAGGGGAATCTTAATTAGTTTATCCAGAAGAGAGAATCAGACGATAGACTGAATGACTTGGGAACGGACCATGCTGCATTGGTTTTTGTATCCCCGATGCCAAAATCGAGCGCACAGTAGGTACTCACAAAATTATTGAATGAAGAAGTTGGTACAGTAAGAACAGGGTCTCCTCCCACTGTTGCATGCGGAAGAGCTCTGTTACAGTCAATTTTTTGTTTGCAAAGATGAGCGATTTTTAGTCCTCTGGTGGATTTTTTTCCTTTTATTTTCACAGTCACAGTTCAGGGGCAAAGAAAAGCTTTCCTCTCTCTGAAAGAATAGGAGAAACCGGGGGGGTTTGGGTAACTTAAACTACAAGGCTCCCTCTTTCATATGGTGCAAAGATGGGAATATTTAATAATTGCACCAACAATGTCATCTGTATAAAAGCTGCGACTTCCTGGCTGACAGACAGTCAGAATAACCTTGTGCCTAAGAGTGGAGGCTGGGTAGTCTGTGAGCTCAGGGCTCTGATTCTGGTGCCTGCTTCTTGGCTGTGTGATCTTCTGTTTCTCAGTTTCATCATCTGTAAAACGGGGATAATAATGGCACCTACCTCATGCAGTGTGTGGAAGAGGATAAGGCAAGATGATATAAGTAAAATATTGAACACAGTGCTTGCTATATATATACATGTGTATGCACGTGTGCATGTGTGTGTCTGTGTGTGTGTGTATAATAGGAGCTCAAAATTATACTAGTATTGTTAATAATAAACTCTGGACCTTCATCATAATGCTACTCTAAATACCTAAGAACTTGATTTCTATTGACAACCATTTGTTGAATGAATGAATGAATGAATGAATGCACTATACTGACCAGGGTGAGATGCTGGAGCAGGTGTTCCCCCTAAACCACCCCTGAATCCCCAGAGTTGAGCAGGTGGCACAGAGCAATCTTTCCACGTGAGTTAGCCGAATGTTCCTAATTCAGAAGACTGAGTAGTGCAGGGGGCAAGGGTTCTAAATTTTTACCCAGAAGATCTGGATTTAAGTCCCAAGTCTGCCGTTTGTCATCTTATGTGGAATCATTAAGAACACCTCTCTCCCTCTGGGGCCAAATATGCAGCTTCAGGAGGGAAGTCCACAGAACAAACAAGAAACTTAAAGAATACAATCCAAAAGGGCCTCTAATACTGTCTCGAATACGGGTGATAAGACCCAAAGTCTTCCCATTTTTGAGGAAGAAATGGGTATAATAGACACTCTACTTTCCTCATACTTCTACTCTATCCCTGCAAGGGTGACGATCAATGAGCAAAGTTGGGGATGCAAGAGGGAGTGGTGGGGACTGTGCCCATCTAAAGCAGGCAGCTCTCATCAGCTGTAGCCAATCACCACCAAGCAGGAAGGCAGGCCCAGCCAAGCCAGCGGAGCAGCTGGAAATCTGGGCAACCCTGTGAAACCCGCCAAATTTTATTTGTGTCCATCTAACTCAAAATTAATTTTATAACTTTGAGTGGGCCAGCACCATGAGGGACAATCAAAACACTGTGGGCCAGATTTATCCCAGGGGCTGCCAACAGGGGTAAATGACTGCTAACCCTAAGTGTAATGCAGTCCAACAGGCTCAGCCTACAAAGTGAGGTAGGAACCTGAAACCCATATCACGGAAGGGGCCTGCTGAAGCTGGTGGTTAGTCACACAGAGTCAGGGATGGGATCTGGTCCCAATACTCCAGCCAATCTTAGGAGATCAAGTAATGCCGTGGCAGAACGTGGCCGTTAGAAGGAATAACAAGAAAATGCCCAGCGTAACTCAACACTAGACAAAATACTTCATAGGTAAAAATAGTACACCCGAGGCTTCCCGTCATAGAAAATCCACAGCAGACTCCAGGTGCGTGAACCAAAACCAACACAGAAACCTATTTTGAAGGCTATTACATAACCTTCGGTGAACAAGTCCTCTGCTACAAGACAGAGCCATGCTGCGTGCTCCCAAACTCAAGCCTCTCAATCCTGGTCACACAGCAATTTCCACTCCTGATTACTCAGCTTTGTCTTAAAGCCTCTGTTGTCTGAAAAGGCTGTTGTGCTGAGATAATACTAATATTTACTGAGCTCTTAGTACACGCCTAGTGCCGCCTAAGCTCTTTGCATACATCAGTGCACTTAATCCTCAAAAAAACCCAACGAGGAAGGCTTACTAGTTCCCCTATGAGGGTATTGAGGCCCAGAAAGGTTAATAACATTCCCAAGGACTCAGAGCTAGAAAACAGCAGCTCTGGGGTTTAAACCCAGACAGGCTGACTCCAGAGTCCAAGCTTTTAGCCACTGCCCATGATGGTGCCTGCCTAATCTTATGATACCAGGACAGAGAGAGGGCGGGAAGGGCACCACCACCTACTGAGAACATTGCAAGATAGGCAGTAGGATTCGGTTTGTCTCCAGCTTGAACATTCTTGGGAACAGAAGTCACCAGATCCCTTAGTGAACAGTATCTGTGATCCCCAAAGGGACAGACCCTCCTCCCCTGTGACTTTTAGAGGATAATCTAAATGGCCATTTGCTCTAAAAGAAAATTGAGAAAGGAGGGTGACTTGCTAACTGATGTAAGGATGGATAGAGGTTCAAAGGTCTATTTGCATTTCCCACTTCAAAACTGAAACCTCCGGCTCTTTTATCAAGAAGTCTTAAATGACAGGGCGGTATCCTCCTCCATCGGCTCCTTTAATTAATGAACTCTGAAACGTTACACCTCCGTGTACACACCTCCGTGTACACTCAGAAGCTCTCCTTCTCTGTTCCCTTCTGAGCTCTGTAATTTATTTTAAAAATCCCATTGAACATGTGATTTGCTCTGTGAGACACGGCCCAGGGGAATCAAATTCTAACCTGATCACAGCATTCCTTTCCATGTGGCCCCAGTCATTAAGAAGCTGCCACGTCCCCCACCCTCACTTACCACCGCCTCCGAATTAAGTGTGAATTCAGTCTGCAGTTCCAGGCTCCAGCCACCTTTCCAAGTTATTACCCACTTTTCATTGACTAATTCTCCTCCCCTTTAGCTAAACTGGGCTGCTGGTCATGATCTCCTTCGAAGAATATTTCAAAAACCAACCCTTCATGCAGTCCTCTGGCACGAGGAATGGGTTCTCTCCTCTCATGGGTCTCCATGAGGCTTCCCAGACAGCTGCATTTGTAATTCTGCTCATGTCAGAATCTGCACTGCCATGATCTCCCTCCTGGGAAGTAAGCAACGAAATAGGAAACAGAAGGGCAAGGACTGTACTGTCAATGATTCCCTGTCACATTTCACACACAGTAGGTATTCAGCAAATGTTTCTAAAGCTGAATTTATCATCTGGGAAATTGGTTCGTGCATGGAACAGTCTTGGGCTTTTGTGTTTACATTCAAAAAGATGCCAAGGAAACTACTCTAGGGCTATAAACCTTTATCTGCATGCTCTGGTTTTCACTGAGTGACACTCCTTTGTTTGGAAACTGTAATCCTGAGGTAGGGAGGGCACTCAGGGGCTTCCATTATAGCTCTGGAACTGGATGCATATAAAAACAGTGTGGGAATAATCTTTTAATTTGGTAACTTAGCAAACACTTGTAACGCCTGCCTTATGCTGACCAGTGTGTTCAGTATGGAGGAGACATGGAGGAATAACCCGGGCCAGTCACTTTCCTTGTCAGCAAAGGAAACAGAGAAAGCGCCCTGAGGATCTTGCCCTGAGCGGGTGGCCAAAGTCGTCTGCAGAAGGAAGGAATAAGGGAAGGGATAAGGGAGAGGGAAGGAGGAGGGAGGGAGAGAGACCTAGAAAGAAGATATCAATGTATGGTTGTCTGTCTGTGTGTGTGTAGGTAAGTGATAAACAGGCAGCTAGATAGATGATAGATGATGTAGATGATGGATGGATGGATATGAAAAAAATGAAGAGAGTTGCAAATAATCATTCTCCCCCTCCACCTTAAGTCTCTCTGTCACATTATCCTATTTTATCTTTTTTATGGCACTAATCACAATCTGAAATCAATCTATTTGCATGTTTGTTTACCCTTTATGAAAAACATTCTGAATCCCCCTATTAAAATGTAAGCTCTGTGAGATGAGGGGTCTTATCTGTACTGTCCCTCACGGTCTCTCCCCCGAGCCCTGGCCATAACAGACAGATGACCATTTGTTAAGTGAGTCAACAAAAGAAGCGGTTAGATGGAATTTTCACACCTAGAATTTAGACCAGGAAGTAAAGAGGGTGAGTATGGAGTGGTGGCCTGGCTCCTCTCGTGGTGCCTTACAAGAGGAGCTCTCCAGGCTTCTCCCAGAGCAGGGTTAGCCCCAGGGGGGAGAAACCCGAGGGAATAAGAATGGCAGCTGCTGACCCTGCTTCGAGCAATCGCAGGGACTCCCCCCTCCCTCTAAAACTGGGCGTACCTTTTCAGCGCGCCGCATGGTGTGGGACTTACTTTTTATTTGTGGGATTGTTTGTGTGCTCATGCCAAGCCAACAGGCACCGTGACACAGGAGGACCCATTCCCGCTCCTCTCCTCCACGTAACAGTCAATGTGAAGGACAATGCACTCATGCTGCCGGCCGGTCATTCCCTCCCCATGAAACAAATACACTTATTGTTAAGGTTTCATCATAGTTGGGGATTTTCACCTCCATTTTTAGAGGGGGAGAATAAGAAACAATGAAACCAAAGAGAGGCCGTTTAACATGGAGGGTTGGAAAAGCCCAGGTTCCGGGGCAGCGAGACTGAACCCTAATCAGGACGAGCTTGTATTAGTTGAGTGACCCTGGGCAGCTGCACCACTTGTCTGAGCCCTGCTTTCCCATCCGTGCAAAGGGGGTAGTGAAGTCTACCTGGGAGGGTTGTGGAGAGGATAATGGATGAGGAAGTGTGCAGCCTGGTGCTTGGCACTCTGTCTGGGCACTACCAATGAATGCCAGTTCCCTCCTCATTCCCCTTGGAAAACGCTCAGTCCTAGTCCAAGATCCATCTCCTCTTCCCAACCTTGGCTCAGTTCATGAGTTCAAGTGGGTTCACAGTGACTGTCTTCTGTGCCAGCTAGAATCTGGGCTCCACTGTGAGGCGGCCTAGGTTCAAAGCATGGCTCCATCACTCATCTGGCGTGTGACCTTGGAGGGCTGTGCCATCTCTCTGAACTTCAGTTTCTGCAGCTCTAAGCAGGAACAGGGCCTCGTGGGTTGTGTGATAATTAAGCGGCTGTTGCAGGTGAGACATTTAGAACTGTGCTAGGTACGCGATAAGTGCCCTCCAGTGTGAGTGTACTCAATGCTCCCCTGCAACCTTCTGGCCTTCGTTCTGTCCCAGTAACATGACAAAACTCCTTCCTGACTGAGGGCCTTTGCCCACGCTATTATTCCCTCTGCCTGGAATACCGTGTCCCCAGTTCTTCACCAGCTGACTCCTCCTCAATATTCAGGACCCGGCCTAAAGGCCCTCTCCATGGGGAGGTCTTTACTGCCCACTCGCCTTAGTCAGCCTCCCATTCTCTATGACAAGCTCCTATCGTGTGATTTTTCAGAGCACTTATTACCACATGAAATTATTTTTCCTATTTGGTTTGCGTCTTTATCATCTTTCCTCACCCCACTAGAATGTAGCTGTCTTATTCCTTGAAACAGCATCTGATGCTGGTGGGTCCTCAGTAGATCGGTGGGGCGACCACGTGAGTGAAAGGCCGACAGTGAATGAATGAATGACTGTGCCTCCAGGAGGGCAAGTGCGCTGGAGCACCTGACTCTTCACAGTGTTTGGCCCACCGGATGCCCAACACAGGAGGTGCAGTAAAGGCCAGTTTCCAGAACTCCTCTGCGCTCTCCTCTAAATACGAAAACTAGCTAATGATGCACTTGCTGAAGCCTAAAGATAGCTCCCAGGAGAGCCCTCTGGGACTTCCTGTGACTAATCACCCTCAGTCACCCAGTCAGAGGAGCTAACGTACCTCATCCCTCAGATTCTGCCTCTCGTGCATCAGACCAGGCTGGATGGTGGGGGTGGGGGGGGGCGGGGCTGGAACATGACTCTCCCCACTGTTGCCTTCCAGAATGGCTCTGTGGGGCTGGAGACTGCTCTTCTCGTCAAGTGACAAGAGTTTGGGTCCCTTTCTCCCTCAAGAGCAGAAAGACCATAAAATTATGCCTTCCTCCCATTTACTGCTGCTGCAATTGCATGTGGAACGATCTGGGTCCTCTTGGGTAAACACCGCTGTGGCTCTGAGGAGCCTCACTCAGCTGATGGCTTGTGAATGGATGGTGGGCAGCAGAGGGGAGGGGAGGGCGTCGGTGCTGCACCAGGGCTGGAGCCTGCCTGCCTGGCCCACGTGGCTTCCTGGAGCCGGCAAGGAGGGGGATGTTCACTTTTCTGGAAAAGAACCACATCAATATTCTGGGTGACTCTTACGCAAATAAGGGCAAACCTTGGGGCCGGGAGCCAGGAAAAAAAAATAGGCCACACAAGGGACTGAGGCTATGGACACATCAAAATAATAAGCGAAAACCAGAGGTACTGGCTGCTGGAGAAAAAACTTGAGGCTAATGCTTCCAGAGGGAAGTTTTCTGCAGGCTGGAAGAATGAGTGATTTTCAAGCGGGAGGAGAACACCCTGCATCCTTTCTACTCCTTCTTAGTGTACCTGTAAAGAGGCTGCTACTGACCTGCTGACACAGCCCAGCAGGTTATTAACTGAGGACCTGGGGCAACCTACTTCACTTCCCTGAACCTCGATTTTCTCACCTATGAAATGGAGAAATAATACCCCCCTAATCCAATAAGAACTCTTGGGATGATTAAATGAGACAATATGTAGAAAATGCTTAGCACCGTCCTGGGCACAGAGTAACAACTCAATTAATGGTACTAATTATTGTCGTTTCAGTTGAATTTATCCCCATTAATTTTTCACACTAAGACACAAAAGAGTTCAAATGGGTTCCAGTCTATCCTCCTGATCTTTCTGCACAAAATGACATGTCTCCTCTAACTAGAGGAGGGAAGGAAACTACCACTCATTATGCACCTGCTACGGCATTACTAGGGGATTACTGACCCATTACATGGATGATAATACAGCCCCAGAGAGATGAAGTGACTTTCCCAAGGTCACACAGCTAGTAAGTGGCAGAGAAAGAGCTGTTTGGTTTGAAACCCACAGACTGTGAACAATGCCAAAGCGTTCTTCCCTGGGCAGGAGAAAGTGACGGGGACTACACTGTGTTCCCTGACCTGGCAATGGAGGGGCCCCATGGAGGTAAATGTCTTTTGTCTTGGTTATGTCAAGAAGATAACTCTGAAGTTATAATAAGGGTCTAAATCCTCCTACAGCTATTTACCAGACATTCTCGGGGAAGACAGACCCCAGAGAGGAGGTCTGAAAGGAAAAAAAATTAGAACGTTTGACTGATGGAGACAGAGAAATGAGACAAGACATCTGGGAAATGAAGTGCCCTGAGTGACTGGAGCCCACTGGGCTAACTGAGGACAGAGATTTCTTCCCACGGTCGGAGACTGCCCAGCTTCTCCATCATCACAGCCAATACCACAGGGTGCTTCTAGAGCTGCTCAGAAAGGGCAAGGTTGCTAGTATTGATGATTGCCACCCAGTGCTTTCTTAAACCTGTTTGCTCATTTAATCCTCTCGACCACTGGGAAGCGGGTATCATTGTCCCCATTTCACAGACAAGGAAACTGAGGACCAGGGTGGCAACATGCTCTCCCAGGGTCACACTTTAAGGGATGGAGCTGGGATTCCACTGAGGATGGGGAGGGGGGTCCGAAGCCTGGCTGGTGCTCACTCCACAGGGTTGTTTGCTCTCCCTCCCTCCAAAACTCCTTAGTGTCACTGCCTGTTCCTTTAACTGGGGCAGGGGAAGGCCACTGCTGCCGTGCTCTATTTTTGATAATCCTCCTTGCTCTGCAAAACATGCCTCTGCCTGCCTTGAAGGGCCACTCAGCTTTGCTCTGAGGTGCCAGGCATGTTGCTGACATTACCTTTCAGACACCTCTCCAGGCAGGCAGGCCACAGGGAGTCAAGGGCTCGCCAGCTCTCTGGGTGACATAAAAATCAGCAGGATCTGTGGCAGGCACTTTGGCATGTCATCGCACTTCTCTGTGCCTCTCTTTCCTCCTCGATAAAATGGGTCCTCAAAAGGGACCACGGCAACAGGCAGGGCTAAAGGGTATCATCTAAGTAAAGTGCAGAGCCCGTTCCTGGGATGTGGCCAGCACTTTATAAATGCTAATTAGTCCACACACACCTGAAGAATATAGAAATCACACCGTGCTAAGGTCAGAAGGCCCTTGGAAACTAGTTAGCCCCCAACCCTCTCGCTTTACAGAGAAGGTAAATAAGGCCCCCCAAAAGTAAAGCGACATTTCTATTATTTCACAGCAAGTAGCGGAGAGGACATGAGAACCAGTTCCCATCATTCCCAAGCAGGTGTTCCAGGGCAGGGGTTCTCAGACATAACCAGCATCAGGGTTACCTGCAAGCTGGGCTGAAACAAAGAGCATCAGGCCCCACCCCCAACCTTCTGATTCACTGGGTCGGGGCTGGGACCCATAATGTGCATTTCTATCAAGATCCCGGGTGATGCCAATTCTGCACATCCCAGGATCCCGCCTTGAGAGGCACTGCCACAGGGTCTGCAAACTCTAAGTATTCTGGTGGAGCCAGGCGGCTAGGTTACTGTACCAGGCGAGCTGGGAACTAAAGGGTGATTGAAGATCATGCCAGGTCTTGTGGGAACAGCTGCTACTCATCATCACAGGATGGTGCTGTGCGGAAATGTGGGTCCTGTGTTTCCGGACCTTCTGTTTTCTCAGGAGAAGCCATAAATCTGTCTTTTTTATGTGAAAACTCCTAGCATTCAAATGTTAGCAACTATTTCCCATTTTTTAAAAACTGTTCCAACCAATAAATCACATCCATGTGTTGAATTTGGCCCACGGGCCCCAAGTTTGGGACCTCGGTGTTGCCCTGTCCCCGGGGCCTGGATCTGAGGGCAGAACCAGCCCTACAGAGAGCTCGTGCTCTCTTTCTCTGCAAGAGGAATCTAATCCAGAAATTGTGGGTTATACCCCAAAAGGGAAGGTACCAGTGAAAATTTTTTAATCTGTTGATCCCATTCACATTCCCCACGCCAACTCCAAAGGTGAAACTGAAGTTCATCTGTGTACATTACAAAACAGGAACATTTGATCTGGATGTGGAGGAAACTCAACATCACCCTCCACTTGATGGAATAGAGAGATGTTGCAGGGGGCATCCCACAGCTGTGTGGGCTCATCCAGCTCATGGTGGAGCATTCCTGTGTTTACGCCTCTCTTCTGGAGATCGATATCAACAACGTTTGTTGCCTGTATATGATTCGCCAGATATTTTACATATGGCGTCTCATTTAACGCTAACAACATTGTAAAAAAGTGTTATCGACCCTGTACTTCAGCCTAGCAAGCAATCCTACACCCAGAGCACCTGCAGGGGTCAGTGATGGGGGAAGAGCTCACACCAGGGCTTGGAAACATCAAAGGCAGTTAACTTTCCAGTAGGCTGGCTGGTTGGTTCCTGAGCCCACCTGGTCTCCCTTATGCAGAGGGCAGGGACTCTGTCCTCTGTTTCTCTGTTCCCCTTACAGGGCCAAGGTCAGACCCTGCCAGCCTTGTATCCTCAAGGCATAAAAGCTGCAGCCGGAGGAGCCAGCGCCATCTTGGCAACAAATTCCTCCTCCTCACTGGAGAGGCAACTTGGGAAAGAAAATTACAGTTTTCTGTAAAATATGGAAATAGATGCTTACAAATGAGTTCAAATTTATGATAATTTCCCAATACCTCCAGACATCCCACTTTGAACATCTGTGTGGTTCACGGGTGAGTGCGTGACCTGTTGCTAACCAGAGATGAGTTGTGCCAGCTCCACAGACCCATGTTTCTTGCGTGTTTAGAATTTTCAGCTCTTGCTTAGTCTCCCTCTAAGTTAATTAGACTATGGGAGAGGCATGGGTACTCTTCCATGAATCAGAGTAGCCAGAAGTCACTGGGGAGGGAGAACAGACCAAGAAAAATAAGATTTTTCTTGCCTTGACAGTTGATTTTTTTTAACTCCCTTCTCTGTCACCTATACACACACTGCCATAAATAAGATGTACTACAGACTTTCTCAGATGTCAACATCTTAATGAGAGAATCTGCTCTCTGACACTTTGGAAAATGTCAATAAAGAAAAATGAAATTAGAGACAGGCCCACGTCCTTCCCATGTCAAACTCCCCCACTTCATGCAAGCGGCAGCAGTGGAATTGTTATTTTGCAACTGTAGAGCAGATGTGAAGCCCAAATGATATGGTAGAGTTTTATTTTCAAATGGTGCATATTTTTAAATTGGGAGAAAGGATGGGGCTTGACATTTATGGGCAACATAGTTCCTGCTGCACAGAGACCCTGCCGTTAAGCACACGCTGAAACAGGCAGCCGCAGAGAAGTGGGGCTCTATTCTGGAGGGGCCTGTTCCCCATCCCATCCCTCCACCTGGAGAAAGCTCCTGGTATTAAGTGTCTGCTGGTTTCCTGTGGCCTCTTGGTCATGCCATTCTGTTTTTCACACAACGGTCAGAGTGGTCTTTTCCAACCCAGATGGAATCATGTCCTTCTCTGCCGAAGATTTCAGTGGAAAGCACGGCTCTTGGGATAAAGTCCAGAATCCTTAAGAAGGCCGAGGGTTCTGCCTGGTCTGCTTCTTCCTTCCCTTGTCATGCATCACATCCTTGGCATTCTCTGTTCTAGCCCACAGGTCTTCAAACAGCCACTCACCCTCACTCCCTGGGGTCTCTGCACCTGCAGTGACTTCTGCCTAGAACACTCCTGCTCTACCCACCTTCTGCAGCCATCAGACCTCAGCCTCCCCCAACTTCCCAGACAAGGGGTCCCCCCTGTTACTACTTCTCCTTACACCACACACTTTCCCTTCAGAGCACTTCTTCAGTTTATAACAAAAGACTCTATTGTCAGTGACCTAATACCTGCCTACCCCGCTCAACACTCTGCAGGGACAGGTTCCCTGTTTGTTTTTGCTCGCCTCTGAATACCTGAGACTTTGCGTGATCAGGGTTCCCCAACCTCAGCACGACTGACATTTTTGGGTTGGATAATTCTTTGTTGGGGGCTCCGGGGCTGTCTCGTGCATGGTAGGATTAGCAGCAGCAGACCTGGCCTCTACCCACTAGGTGCCAGCAGCAACCCCCAAGGTGTGAAGACCCAAAATGTCTCTAGACATTGCTAAATGTCTCCTGGGGGCAAAGTCATCTCCGGCTGAGAATCACTGAACTAGGGCCTGGCACACATTTGGCACTCAATAAAGACACACCCACTGTCCAAAGCCCTTTGTCCTGTCCTTTCGAAAGCAGCAGATCCCTTTCCAAAGTCAGTAGAAGAATTAATTGCAGAAAACAGTGGAATAGGTGCTGCTCCAGTGGAGGGATGAGGATCCTGGGACCCTACTCACTGCTCTCCCCTCTGCAGCTGTCCCCAGGACTCTGGACAACACAGAAAACTCCTGGGAAATGTAGGAGTATAGGCTTGGGGATAAAACATAAAAGATGGCTCTGCCAGATGACCCTGAGCAAGTCACTCAAATGCTCAGAGCCTCCATTTTTCCATCTGTAAATTGGGAAATGACAGTCTCTACCTTACAGGTTTGTGGTGAGCAAAGTATCTCATTCAGTGCCTGACACACAAGAGGAACTAACTATAGGTTTACTTTTTTCCCCCCTTTCTTATATCCTTCAGGGATCTAACCAGACAGCTGAGTTCCTTACAAAAACTTTAAGTATCTTACTAATTTTATATGAAAACAAATATTTGGAGATCGAGATCCTAGAACGAACCATTTACTTTTATGTAAAAAAAAAAATCCCCCAGAAAAGAAAAACAAAAAATTTGTTTAAGATGGCAGTCATTCTGGGTAGCTCTGTAAATATTTCTGGAATAGACTGTCAGCTTTAGAGAGGTAGGTTTGCCCCTGCAGGTATAACCTCCACGGTCGGTGAACTATAGGCACACAAAAAAATCAGCTGAATAAATGAACGTCTGGTTATTTCAAAACTTAATGGTTCCCCGGATTTCAGAATATTAGTCAGCCTGAGTTTTTTTTCGTTTGTTTGTTTGCGGTACGCGGGCCTCTCACTGTTGTGGCCTCTCCCATTGCGGAGCACAGGCTCTGGACGCGCAGGCTCAGCGGCCATGGCTCACGGGCCCAGCCGCTCCGCGGCATGTGGGATCTTCCCGGACCGGGGCACGAACCCGTGTCCGCTGCATCGGCAGGCAGACTCTCAACCACTGCGCCACTCAGGGAAGCCCCAGCCTGAGTTTTTACTACTGGAACTCCATGGTGATGTTCCCCTCCCATTCCACCACAAAAGACAAGAGAATTTGGTCTGAAAGATGAAGAACGGAGACTGGGCTGGCAGAATGTGGAAAGGACCCTCCACTCATGTGAGAGAAGAAATGTTTGATTTCACTGCTGTTAGTGACCAGGAGTAGAATTATTGACACCCTGATGCCTGCTGGGTCCCAGGCCCCAGAGGTCCAGGGATAAGGAGGCACATCCAAATCTTGCCCTTGAGAAGATTACCATCAGTTGAAGAGCTGCTGCTGGGCAGAAGTAGTACATACAGGAGGTAAAAAGAGGACAGTTTAGAAGGGATAAAAGAAAAATAAGAAAGTGCTCTTTCTTCATCTGCAAAATTAAAATAATTATAATATCTACCTCCTAGAGTTGTTGAAAGGAATTAAATGAGTTGATCTATTTAAAGAACTTAGAATAGGGTCTGCCACATAGTAAGCACTCAACACAACTTACTGTTATCATTATTGTTATTATTATCTTTAGTCCTTTCTTGAATACCTACTGTGTGCCAAGCACAGATAAGCATGTGTCATCTCTCCTCATTCTCACAGCCTCAGGAGACAGACTTTATATTAACTCCATTTTACATTTAAGGAAACTATAGATCAGGGAGGTGGGAAAGATCCACCCAAGGTCACACACTCAGGGAACACAGATCCAGGAAGCAAACCCAAGTCTAGGGCTTAGCAAACTTTTTCTTAAAGGGTCAGATTTTTCTTAAAGGGCCAGATAACAAAGTTTTAGGCTTTGCAGGCCGTAAAGTCTTTGCTGCAACTATTCAACTCTTCCATGGTAGTGTGAAAGCCCTCACAGGCAACATGTAAACAAATGGGCATGACTGTGTTCCAATAAAACTTTATTTACAAAACCAGGCAGCTGGCCAGTAGGTTGCCAGCCCCTCTAAACCACTGCCATATACAGTCTCTCAAAAGATGTCTTCCAGCTGAAGCTATTAGCAAGAGCTGTCAAGGCTGTGATTTTTTTGGGGTGGGGGTGCGGTAGATATTTAAGACTGTGACTTAGGGCACAGCATGTGGGCTAGGGCATGGCCTTATAGAAGTCACCTAACCAATTCTTTGGCCCATAAACTGGGCAGTCCCTACCTAGTGGCCACATACCACACCCCTCCTCCCAGAGTGTGCAAAGCAGCAGTAGGCAAGGTGGCGGGAGACCCAACAGGTGATGGAGACGCTTCGTTTGACTTCTCTCTAGGTATGTTTGAATTATTAAGTGTCAGGCTCATTAAGTGAAGGGTGCTGGTATGATTCTATCTCTGGAGACAAAATTGCTATTTAAACTGAGTTTTGCCAGTTTAGCTCATTTACTAAGTGGGCGTTGCCCCGTCTTAATCACATCTTGGTCACAGAGTATTCGTGGGGACGATGCAGTGTTGGTGCACCACATCAATACCCAAGAGTGCACCCCCATCGGAGGCTTATGTGCCCTGGAGGATGCTCCTTCCTGCTGTGGATGAGTAGCCAAACTGGCTCCTCCAGTGATGTCCAAATATTTGTTAATTCATAAAGAAAAGAAGTCCGGCGATTGCCACGATGAAAATCTGCTGATTCTCCCCACCCCTGACAAAAACACACAGAGGATGGAATAGGGGTCATTACTGGCTGTGTTTCCCTCCCTCTGCACTAGGTCTGTTATCGACGAGCAGTGAGATCTTTGACAGGTCACTTCACCTCCCGGCCTCAGTTTCCTCCCCTACAGCTGCCAGGCGAGTTCAGAGTTTTGGCTGCGGCAGGCAGTGGAGGTGCCCTGACCTTGTCCCACCCTCCTCCTTGCTGCCTTCTTCAGTGCTGCACTCGGGACCCCTTCCTTGCTGCACCCTAGCCCCAGCTCTGTCTCAGAGGCACAGGCATTCCCTTCTCTATAAAAGGATGGCCCACAGCCTTATCATTCTTTGGTCTCTTTAGAAAAATTCCTTGCTTCTGTGGATTAATTCTGTGTGTACAGTCAAGATGCAGATTTTGTTGATTTTGTTCTCGACCTCCTGAAGGACAGACAGGTGGTTTTGTAATATTTTCAGACAACTGCGGAACTCTTTTGCTCTTATTTGCAAAAATACATAGAAAACAAAGAATACTTCCTTAAAGTTCATCGCTTTTTCCTTCAAGAAAAAATTCCTGCTAGCCTCCTAAAGGCTGTTTGCTTGGCCTTTTTTTTAGTTGTATTTAGAGGTGTGAAACTATAACCATTTAAGGATGTAGCTGATACAGAGTATTGTTTTCTACGTGCTCTGCTGAGTAAGTGTCATTCCTAACTATTATTTATCTGCAGAACTTTTGGGTTATAATGTCTCATTCTACCAGAATTGTCTGATTTTTGTAGAGAACCCATTTTTCTCCCATGAAGTCGGTGCAGTGTGCACAATTTGACAATTTTAAGACATAATGTAGCCGTTGGAGCTCTAAGCAAAATAACATGGTGATGAAGGATGACTTCCCTGCATTGCAATGTCCATCACTGCCTCACTATGAAGACCTGCATCTCACCACAAAGTAGGGAGGACATGATAAAGCGCTGGCTTCTCAACCAGCATATATTAGCGTCAGCTCCTTAATACAGTCTCCCAAACTGTGGCCTGATGCTCGAATAGCTGCTGTCCAAAGGTGCTAGTGTCTTTAGAAACCAGTTCTCAGTCTAAACTGCTCCATTCAGTTGCCCTCTGAGCACACCCCAGACCTTGGTGATTTAGCACAAAAGAAGGGAAGGAGAGCTAGAGCGATCCAGTCTTCTGGGACGGGATGGCTCAGCCGGATCAGGACACACGCGACATTCAGTCTCCCTCCCGGCTTGTGAGTCAAGACCTTCTCCTCTGCTGATTTTACATTTCGATCCCATAACACACAGGAGAGAGGACCTTGGCTGTGACTCACAGGTCTCGGCTCTCGCAAGCGGCGTACGAATTCCCTCAGAAGTGGCAAAGGCACGGGGGGGCTGCAGGCCATCCTTGTACACTGCTGCTCCCTCCAATGAGAGGGCTCGTCACGCCACAGTCCGGTCCGTCTATAGGAACTCTGCCAGGCTGTCCTGACTGCCACTTAGCTGCCCACCCGACACTGCACTCCTGCTCCAGTGCTCTTTCTGTTAATTATCGGAACCCCACGAGATTAAACTCCTCGTCTCAGAAGGGCACGGCCAACGCGTCGGCAGCTAGGTTCACATCTGGCCAACAGCGGGTCGGCTTACCCCTGCACAGCACTCTCACTCTACAAGCCACTTTCTCAGGACTTTTTTTTTTTTAATCAGAATTAATATCCAAGCCAGATGGTTAAAGTTGTTTTGGCGAAGCATCTTACTTTCTTTGCCTACTCGCAGATGATGTTAAAATTAACTTATCACACACACAGTAATGAAACTAAGAATAAAAACAATGGCATGATAACTAACGTTTATCGAGTCCTGACCCTGTGAGCAGTGCTTCACATCCACTACCTCCTTTAATACTCATTAGTACCTGAACGTGTAGGGTCACATCAAAATGAGAGAGAGAAAGCTTAGCAAAGGGTCAGGCAGCCTGGAAGTAAAGAGCAGGGTTTAGATCTAGGTCTATGTGAACCCAGGGTGTGCGCTTAGGTTGGGAGAAATGTGGACGCCGCCAAGCAGCCCCATCCTGGCACGCGTGCATATGTTCCCTTACTGTATGACAAGGGTCGTGCTGGGCTGGGCAGACTCTGCCCTCAAAGGTTTGTGTGTAGTGGGCATGAGGATGGGTAAACCAGTGGGGACAGCCCAGGGTGCTACTGGCTATGATCTGCTTCCGGAACAACTACCAGAGTATCTAGGAGCGGGTGTAGATCAGCCCTGATCAAAGAAGTCTTCCTGGGCAAAGCTGGCAAGGGGGGCAGGGGGAGTTGGAAATCATTCTAAGGGATTCCCAGTTCTATCCCATTTCTACTAAATGAAAAATAAAGCATGTGACCTAGGCCCTGTCCCAGTTCCTGGCTACTGCCACCGTGGCACCCACTGGCCCCCTGCCTTGGCATTTCTCAACCTCAGAGACACCCCAGGCAGACATGTGGAGAGCTGCAAGTGGGGTCACCGATCAACGCGCAGACGAACAGCGGGAAGACCGGCGCTCTTGGCCCTGCATGGGGAAACCTAACGTTAGTCATAGACTTTGGTCACGCTGAGTGAGGAGAAGGACAAAGAAGCAGGTGAGGTCCCTAAGTCAGCAGCATTAAAGACGACACCAGAAAGATGTTCAGGAAGCGTGGGGCTCCCTGGAGCACACTTTGTTCATTCTTCTCCGTGATGACACTACGCCTGGACTCCAGCCGCCCCGCCTCCACTCCCTGCCTCATAAATCTGCACGTTGAAGGAAATCCAAGAAGGGAATGCAAAGGTTGGCAACTGCCTGGAAGTTGGAAAAGTGGATGGCGGACCCCAACACTGCTTGAAGGCTAACGCACACAGGTGATCCTCTAGCATGGCCATATTTCCAGAACAGAGGTCAGCAAGGTCCCTCCTTGTCCATATGCATTGCTCCTGCTCATCAGGAAGATTAAAACAGAGGATAGGGGGCTTCCCTGGTGGCGCAGTGGTTGAGAGTCCGCCTGCCGATGCAGGGGACACGGGTTCGTGCCCCAGTCCGGGAGGATCCCACGTGCCGCGGAGCGGCTGGGCCCGTGAGCCATGGCCACTGAGCCTGCACGTCCGGAGCCTGTGCTCCGCAACGGGAGAGGCCACAACAGTGAGAGGCCCGCGTACCGCAAAAAACAAAACAAACAAACAAAAAAAAACAGAGAAAAGGGAAGGAGTTGGACTAAAGATGCCTTGCTTCTGAGGGTGGACAAATGAGCAGATTTCTTCCCCAGCTGAATGTGATATCAATATTAAAATATAACGAAGTGCTGAATTCATTTATGCTGACTCTTGAGGCTCAGGATAATGACTAATTTACTAGAACAAGGAGAGCTGACCTACAGCAGTGGCTCTCAGCCTTTGCCTGCACGTTAGAATTACCTGGGGATGCCCGGCTGCCACAAAAACTAGTGCAATCATAATTGCTGGGGGTGGGGCCAGGTGCCAGTGTTTGTGTAGCCCCCAGGTGACTCCAACATGTAGCCAAGGTTGAGAACCACCGTCCCACAGGCTAAGCTGTCACACTCCAATAGAGGAAACTACCAGTAAACAGAACCTGGTTTCCATGACAACACGTAGCTCAGCTCCTCTCCCTTTCAGAGCACACTGGGAGGTGAATTATTTAGTCTCCTTGTCCCTATCGCCACCCTGTTTCAGGTGACAGGGCCTCAAGTGGCAGGGGATCTCTCTTACTTAATGACTGGAGTATCGGCTGGGGGTCATGATACAATCTTGTCTGTAAACACCTGCTGGAGAAACCATTTCTTTGTAGAGAATGGTGGGCAGATGTGGAGTGTGTGAAGTGGTTAGGACCTGATGCTGGGGGCAAGAGGGAGGTTTTTCTCTGAGAACTGCTGTCTGTAGTTTGAGGACTACTAGAATGTTCTGGTAGTCTTTCTTGGGATTTGGTCCTTGGGGAATTATGATATCAGACCTCCTCTTTTAAAAAAGAGAAGGAAATCACTGTTTATTTTTAAACATTATGCATGTGTAGTGTTTGTATATTTATGAAAAAAATATCAGAAAGGATACACATTTTACTTTTAATGTGAGTCACCTTTGGAGAGCAGAATTTGGGAAACAGTGAAAGGGACTAGGGCTTTTTACTTTACACTTGTTTGTAAGGTTTGGATTATTTAAAACAAGGAGCATATAAATATTGGCTCCCTGGGCCAACCATGTCATTTCCACATGTCCCAGATCTAAAAACCCCAAAATCTAACTGCAAAAGCATCGGTGAGCCATGCACATTTCTGCTAAGGGCTTTCATGAGGAGGCCCAGGGGCCGGGAAACCTCTGGCACCTTCCCTCTCTCTTTCCCCACACATCTGCCCATGTGGTAGCTGCCTTGCATCTCCTCTTTCCCCTCCTCCTCTTCAGCCCAGCTCACTCCAACCATTTTCCACCTCCTGTATCCACTGTGGCCCCCCAGTCTCACTTCTTCATGCCCTTTGTCCTCCTCACTCCATAAAATAAAGGATCCACGCTCCTTACTGTGTGTGGTGTGTGTGTGTGTGCAAGTGTGATCTTAAAGATCACATACTACCTGTGAGGTTTCCATCACTTTCATCAGATCCCTTCACTCTACTTTATCTTTCCACAAAGTACTAATCACCATCTGAAGTTATGTCTTCATTTGTTTACTGAGTCTGTGTCTACCTCTCCACTAAAATGTAAGCATCACGAGGTCAGGACTCTTGTTCACTGCTGTATCCCTATAGCACCTACAGCAATTCCTGGCATGCGGTAGGCTTTCTATGAGTAGATGAAAGAATGAAAGAATAAATGATATTGCTCTGACCCACAACAAAGAAAAGGCAAGGCAGGAGGGAAATGACTGAAGGATAGGGTCCCTGGAGGAAGGTTTCTGGGGCTAGCTGGGACTGTCTTCTGCATTTCTTGGCTGCATCTACTGGAACCACAGTGCTGGCCACCTGACCACTTATAAGCCACTGTAGCTAGAAATGTCACAGTTTTCATTTATAACCATTGCCACCACCCCACAAATTAGCAATAGCTGTTTCACAGATAAGGAAACAGGCTCAGAACTGTTTTGTCACTTCACTAGTCAAACAGCCAGCAAGTGACAGAAATGGGATTAAAACTCCAGTCAGTCTGATCCCAAAGCACCTTCCACAAAACCACACCACCTCATCAAATAACCAAATCTCACTTGGATAGGTGAGAAAGATTACTTCAAAGAAGCCTGAAGCCTCAAGCAACCAAGGTGGGAATTCTTCTGTTGCTAAGAGACGGCAATATCAAGCCAGGCCCCCTGGAGCAGCTCTGGTGTCTGTGAGCTTCTCACTGCCCCACTGTAAGTAGCGCATGGCTTTGCTTAGTAATAGGACTGAGGTGGGCTGAGCCATCCTCTCTCTCTCCAGGTCCTCTCTGGGATGCACATGTATTTGTAAGATGGCTTTCCGGGACTGGACTCTGCACAAAGGAATCACGGTTGAAAGCATCCCATGCAAGGCTTAATCCTGAGATCAAGGATGTCAGTAGCACAGTGACTTCACCAAACAGGCCAATCAGCCAAAGTCCTCTTATCCTTCCCAAGAGGAAAAGGACCTCCCACAAATTCACTTTTCCGAGCTTATGTGCTCCCTTCTTATGGCGTGGCTGTGCAGGGACACCTGTGGAAGAGACTTGAAATTTGATGAGGATGCTTTCTCCCTTGTTGTTGTCTTATTAACACTTATTTATATAGCTAATTTGTTGCAAATGGGAAAGAAAAAAAAGAAATGCAAACTCTGAGGAAGAGCTGAGAGCAGGAGAAAAGAACCCAAGAGAGAAGGCCGCTCAACAAGCTAGAAAGAGAAGCTCACCCATCCGGTGCTTACCACTGATACTCGGGGGGCGAGGAAGATGTAGATTTAAGAGAGAGAAACAACACTTCTTGAAATTAATAATTCAAGGCAAAATCACACAACTTAATTGCTCCCTGTCAGCCACAGCTCATCCTTGTCTTCCGTCATTTTGCGCAAATTGATTTGGCAGCATTGAACAGTCACCACATTCATTTTTTTTCTTGCGGTACGCGGGCCTCTCACTGTCGCCGCCTCTCCCGTTGCGGAGCACAGGCTCCGGACGCGCAGGCTCAGCGGCCATGGCTCACGGGCCCAGCCACTCCGTGGCATGTGGGATCTTCCCGGACCGGGGCACGAACCCCCGTCCCCTGCATCAGCAGGCGGACTCCCAACCACTGTGCCACCAGGGAAGCTCTCATTTTTAAAGGACTTGCTTGTTATCTATAGCCTGTTAATATGTCCATCCTCCACCCCCGTAAGTAATTAAGGGCAGATTTTTTCTTATTTGGAGTGAATGAAGCTCTCTTCTGATAGGAGGAGGGAAATTGTCCAAGATGAAATGTCATCCCAGAGGACACACATCACCCTAAGAGGCTCTGAGGCCCCCTCGAGCCCAGACAGGAGCTCCAGATGTGACTGCATAAGGGTGGAAGTAAAGCTGGAGTGTCTTCTGAAGCTGTGCTTTCACCACGACCCATATGGGCTGTGTAAATTTCAATTAATTAAACTTAAATAAAACTAAAAGTTCCATTGTCAGTCACATTAGCCCCTCTCTAAGTGTTTGATACACACATGTGGCTAATGGCCACCACAGTGGTAGCACAAAACATGATTTCTATGATCTCAGAAGGATCTATTGGGCAGGGCAGGTTCAAAACTTTCAGACTCTGATAGGCTTCTTACTGTCTTATCTCATCCCACAACCAGAGAAGCTAGCTGTTCTGCCTACAGTTTGCCATAATCCACTCTGTGGAAAATCCAGACGTGAACTTAGGAGCTTTGTGTCTGTTTTTACGCATGCAGGATGGTTTAGTTGGTGTCAAGAGGGCAAGGAATGGGGAATGTTTATCATGTGGCCAAGGATGGATGAATCAGAGAGAAGCGAATACTGGTCCTTGGGGGCCTGGCTTATAAATGTCTCCTGCATAGAACTTGAGAACACCTTTCACCCACACTGTGCCTCAGTGCCATTTGCACACACACTGCAGGTGGCTCTGAGCCTGCATGGGCTCACTGCACAGGCACTCCGGTTTCCTTTTCAGGGCGGAGCATGAAGGAACTTCAGTCAACGGGGCCAGCTGTGGGCTCAAGTTGACTTCAAGCATTCCATCTGCTCTTCTCAGGGCACAGAGATAAAAGGAATTCCTAGATCCTCCTCATCCTACATGTATGGCCTTTAGCCTGTCTCCAAGCAAGCCTTGGCATAATTAATAGTGCAGTTATCTGCCAATTATTCCACTATTCAAGCAGGACTAGTAGTACCCAGGGCATGGAGTGAGCATCCTGTGCAAGATTAATAATTTTCATCACTCAATTACTTGTGTAGTATTTAACCTAATAACATTAGATGCGCATTATTGCGTTTTGATTGCTGTTTCCTTCCATCCGCCCACTCTTGTGTAGCTGCTCTCTATGAAGTCGTCGTGATTTGTTGACAAATCACGTTGGGTTCTTTTTTCCTATTTCTTACACTGTTCAACAGTTCGGATGTATCTGGGCCTCTCTGCTTCTTTTATAACTTTTCTCTCCTTTGGCTACCATGACACTGTCCTTTCCATGATCTCTTGGCCTCTCCTGTGGGTGGGCCACGCTTCAGGTCACTCACTGGTTTTGTCTGCAGCCCAGCAAAGCTGCCCTCATAACTTGGATGTGCTGTCAGCAGCACACACACTAATGGGGGGCGGGGGCGGGAGAGGAAGCTGTGCTCTGGGGGAAGTAAGGCTGGGAGATTTGACTGACCACATGCACACAGTGGAGCATTCCGGGGGCAAAAGCAGACCTGGTTCATTCAGGTGGACAGTGGGTGTCCCTGCTCAGGGTCAGTGCTTACAAGAATTAGTTTCTTCATCATAGGATGCAAGAAGTAGAGTCCAGTCCTCTACAAGATGGTAGAGAAGGGGGATGGCAAAACAGACCAGCCTATTTGCTGGTGGACTGAGGTTGCTGCCAATACTGGTTTGGTATTGGGCCAGGCAAGCCAGTGGGGTGGCTGGCCCCGAGTTTGCAGGGTGAAAAGGTTGGGTGGGAGGACCTGGAGAAACCTCAGGTTGACTGTATCATATTCCTGTTTCTGTGCTTCCTCCCCTATTCTTACACCCTCCCTACCACCCATCTGTGGAAGTCTTACGAATCTCTGAATTCCACATCCACTGAAACCCACAGAAGGTTCCTGCTGGGCACACCATCTCATCGTCCAACACCAGCTAAAGAGTTTTTCCTACATATTTTACCTCCCGATCACGTGGGATGGTACCTTTGTGATTATCTTTGATTCCTTTCCCTCTTGAGCCCCACTCAGCTGGTTAGCAAGTTCTGCCAGTTCTCTTAAACATATTTCTAATAGGCTTCTCACTGCCTCAGAGCAGTTGTTCTAAAGTCTAGTCTCTAGACCAGCAGCATCAGTACCACCTGGGAACGTCTTAGAAATGCAAATTCTCAGGTCACACCATGAGAATCAGCAACTCTAGGGATGGGGTCCAGCAATCTGTTTAAGGTACCCTCCACATGATTCTGATTCATGCTTGAGTTTGCGAACTACTGCCTTGCATCACAATTTAGCCCCCTAACTCTGACTTCCAAGGCTCTAGACGATCTGGCCTCTCCTTACCTCTCCAAAGTCATCTGAACCCACTCTGCCCTCTCTTGACTTTCCAGACACAGTGGCCTTATTTCAAGCCTTAGAAAGGCCCAGGATCTTCTCAACTCAAGCCTTTGCAAATTCCTCCACCTCAAGTGTTCTTATGCTCTTTGCTCTTCTTCCCACTTTTCACGTGGAAGCTCCTTTTAATCTTTTAATTCTTAGCATAAATGTCATAGAGGTTATGCTTCATCACCCTGCCTAAAGTATCTGCTTCACCTCTGCCCTAAACTTTACTGCTTCCCTATCTCTGTTTCTTGGTTGGTTGTTTTGTATCACGATTTACAATTGTTTTCCTGTTTACTGGCTGTTGTTTTTTTTTTAAACTTAGAGCTAGGGACATTTGCCTGTGTGTTTCTCCTTGTTTTCACCCCTGTGTTTCCAGCATAGTGTCTGAGACACAATAAAAGCTCACTAAGTAGCCAGTTGTTGAATAAATGCACCCAGCCTAACCTCCCCTCTGTTTACAGAGCTACAAGCCTTGGAGCCCTTGGTTTGTTTATCTTCAAATGATCTTCACGATCCCCTCCAGCTCTTCATCACTGTTTGATGGGTGAAAATATGATATAACATGATGCACAAGCATTATTTGCTCTGACTACATCCTAGTCGATCCTGCCTTGGCCAGCCTTAGAGCCAAGTCACTGCTCCCAACTTTCAGCCTCATGCAGCTGCCAGATTCATCTTCCTCAGTCATCGTTTTCACCATGCCCTCTTTGGACTTGGCCATCAGAACTCACAGAAGATTGATGTAGACCATTCCCATTGTCAGGCTCATGCGATTAGGGAAAAAAATGCCTGTTTGTTAACAGTAATGCCAAGGCTTACATGGCAGTTCAAAAAAAGTAGAAGATAATCAGTTTGCAGACACTCATCCTAAGTAAGAAAAGCACCCTTCTATGTAAAGTGGCAATGTCCCTCTAATATCAAGAATGGAGCAGGGTGCTAGGACAAGATCTGCATGTGGCAGGTGTGAGACCATGAGATGCATGGCCTCCCTGGGGTTCCAAGTCAGGGCCTGAGTCCACAGCTGTGGGGACTCTTGATCCTGGATCTCCTAGGCCTCACTGGCTTTCCAGATCCATATTTTTCCAGAGCATCCCACGTGACTCTGAGAGAAGGATTCCCTTTGCCAAGGTCAGCTCTAAGCAATGGGCCCAGAGACCTGAGCTGAGAACACCCCGCCAAGGCATGTAGGCCACGGTGTGGGCACACAGTTATGCTTACAAAGCTCCTTTAGGAACCTCACAGTTCGTCTCTGCGAAAATGTAAGACCTAAACCAGGCCTGCTGTCAGGGGACACCTCTTCCTCAGTGAGCCAGAACTTGCTAAATCCAGGAAGAATAACAGCCATCAATAATACTTATGGAGGGGCTTCCCTGGTGGCGCAGTGGTTGAGAGTCCGCCTGCCTATGCAGGGGACGCGGTTCGTGCCCCGGTCCGGGAAGATCCCACATGCCGCGGAGCGGCTGGGCCCGTGAGCCATGGCCGCTGAGCCTGCGCGTCCGGAGCCTGTGCTTCGCAACGGGAGAGTCCACAACAGTGAGAAGCCCGCGTACCGCAAAAATAATAATAATAATAATACTTACGGAGGACTTTATTGGTTTGGCACTCTGTGAAGCAATTTACATGAAGGATCTGTTTTAATCCTTCCAACACAACCCTATTAAACAGATGCTATTATTACCCTGCTCCACAGATGAAAAAGCTGAAGTACAGAGGTCCCCACGGGTCACACAGCCAGTCAAAGGCAGGGCTGGGATTCCACCCCGGACAGTGTTCTTACCATGACCCACCACGGCAGCATTCCCACTGCCCCTCCCACGAGGCGGATCTGGACTTGCTCCACTTTATGGAAGAGGAAACTGAGGCTCAGCTGAGACTGCCCAGCTGTACCAGGTCCTCAACTCCCTCCTGTAAAGTTCACGTGTCCCCTCTTTACCATCTGTTAAGCTTTTTGGCCTTCCATATAAAGAACAGATGGATGAGAGGCAGGGGAGGGTAGTAAAGAAAAAAAGCATCACAGAGGAAAAAAAATTTTTTTTAATAAAAAAGAGGGAGTCTAATGTTATAGGTGGTTAAGTTACTTGGGAAAAACAGTGCGAGACAGAGCTGAGAGCTGCCTGATAGGACTGAAGGCTCTCCAGGAGGACTGGGAAGGAGTAAGTATGCCCGCATGCAGCCTCTTCATTTTCAGTTCTAGGGGCTCCTCGAGGAAGCAGTTACTAGCAAAGTCCAAAACTGAGGAATTCAGCTTGGCCTTCAATGATATGTCTACCAACCCATGTGCCAGGCCAAAGACAAGATCAGAAGCCACCAAACTGATGAAGAGGAAAAAAGAGTTCAGAAAAGATGGTTTTGTTAATTATTCAGTTTTCAGCCCTCCTTTCAGAGAAGTTATCTCAGATCTGTTGTAACGGCAGCAAGGAGGCACTCCATGTTTTAAGCAGGATGGAGTTGCTAATAAGTCTCAGTCCCTTCAAATGAACTTCAGCGTGATTGGAGCCAAAGAGATAAAGCGGGTGCTCAACGAGAGTCTAAACTGTTCTCCAGGCGGCAGCCGAAAGATCAGCAAGGTTTTCAGGTCCTAATTCTTCTTGGCAACAAATGAACGAGAAAAGTCCGCCCTAGTTGAGAGGGCACACGGGGAAATCTGGAATTGCCAACAAGATGGTTGGTGGAGGCAAAAATGGGTCACTGGGCACCAAGAACCAACAAGGCAGAGGCCAGGCTTTGGGGGAGAAGAGGTGAGAGGCAAAGAAGACAGGGGCAGAGAATTCCTATTTATATTAAACCTATTCCCCGCCTGAAGCCTGATGTCTTACAGGCCTGACCTCATATCCTCATATCCTGCTGGCCCAGGGCTGCAGGGCCAGAGCTCATTTGTGTGGCTGGCTTAACTCTCACCCCTTGTACCAACTCATTAGACGGCTGCGGCCCTCTGGGGCTTTACTAAGGAGCCACTAGGGAGCAACATAGGAAGAGGGTGCAGGGGACTCTGCCTCTGAATTCAAGGCAGCACAGTGAGATGGGAGAAAGGGAAGAATGGCAGGAGGAGGCAAGGGGAGGTCAGCTAATTACCTATCACCAAGCCCCCTGCAAACACAGAGGCCCCACCTGAATGATAAATGTTATTACTGCAGCTCCATTTCGTCAACTGCAGTGTTTCTATTTGCAAATTCAGAGAATCTCCAAGGGAGCAGCAGATTGCTTATCCCACAAAACTTCCACCCTAGCTTACATCCTGACTGGCTAAGGGCTACAGGATAAAACTCTTTCTGGCAAACTCCGAAACACACGTTGCGTAACATCTATGCAAATAATAGAGAATGGAAACTTTTGAAAACATTTCATAAGTATCTTTACCTAGAGTCATTTACATTTTTATAGCACTTTGAAACTTACAAAGTGTGTGCTCATCCAATGTCTCACTTAGCGCTCCTAATCTTCTATGAAGTAGTATTATCCTTCATTTATCAGATGAGAAAACAGCAGCTCAAAGAAGTACAGAGATATGCCCAAGGTCACCAAAGGAATGTGCACAAAGGAACATAGGAGCTTAAAGACAAGTTTCCTGGCTCAAAATTCCCCTTGTATGAATGTATGTGCGTGCATGTGTGTGCTCATGTGTGTTCGCCAATATATCTTTCAGCACCTAAGATAAAGGCTGCAGCCTTATGCTAGAATAATGTTTCTGTATATGCTCATTATTATTATGAAAGGGACACACAAATACTACAGGAAATTTAGCAAAGATATGAAAGTATGAATAACAAAGTAAAAAACATCTATTTATGCTTACCTAGACACATCATGTTTAGAACAAAATATCTATCCGGAATCACACTCAACCTGATTTTTCTACACAATCCTATGCTTGCATAAACAGAGGAGGTGACAGAAGAAGGTGTAGTGATGAAGAGCACAGACTCTGGAGTCAGAGAGCCTGTGTGAAAATCCTAGTTCTGATAGGTGGTGGCTCTGTGTCCTCAGGCAAGTGATCTGGCCTCTCTGATCATAGTTTCCATGTCTGTGAAACTGAGTAAAATTATATCTGCACTGTAAGACTGGTAAGAGATATCCACAACTTGGTGGTTCCAAAGTGCTTAGAAACCTGCTGTGACAATAAGCATTATAGAGGTATTTGTTAAATAAAGGGGTTACCCAATCACAACATACAAATTCCAAGCTCCCTTCCAAATGATTTCCTTTGAAAAAAACCCAGGAATGTGTTAGATGCTCAAAAGAGTTTATATCCAATCAAACAACTCTGCTTGAGGAGCTCTGTGGAGTGAGACAGTACAGTTTAAGGAAGGCACAGTGGGTTAGGTTCTGGTTCCAGCTTTGCTACGTATCAGCTGTGTGACCACACACAAATCATTTAACCTCTCTGAGTATGTAAATCTGTGAATTGAGATAACTCTGCCATCCTACGAAGAAAACGTAGGTGATACTATAAAGTGTAAAATCCTTAATTGGTAAGGGTTGATATTCTCATTCCTGATAATTATTATAAAAGTTATGGCCAATATCAACCTTGTTGAGATAATTAAACATATCAGGCCTGGTTCCAGATGTAACATTACAGGCATTAAGAAAGCTCTAACCTGACCAGGTGAACTAGTTCCAGATCATCCAGCTAACAGATTCAGTTTGTGGACATTACTGACATTATTTTTACTTGTTAACATGATTTCTTGGTATTCCAGGTGAATATTATTATGTTTCTACCTGCATAAATTCGGCCTCATCTTCTCTGAAGCTCTACCTCTTAATCCATAAAATGGTAGAATTCACTCTTTGGAAGCAACTAATAATATCCTTAGGCAATGCAGACGCTTTATTGGAAATCACAAAGCTACCTCCAAAAGCTGCACCCCAGCTATGCAAATACTGAAGAGTGATGTTACTGCAATTTGTGTTAACATTCTTTTTCAAAAATAGAATGACATTAAAGCTAAAGAAATGAGTGAACTGAATAGAAAGGTCCTTTGGGTTATGGCAACGCTCTCAAATAATAGTTGCCTAGTCCCAGGATGTTCATGGCATTCTGATTAGACACAGAAAAATTCCTCCAAGTCCTCTGGGGCTTTTGTGTGTGTGTGTGGGGGGGGGAAGATCATCCTTCCATTCACAAGGGGCCATCACAGTATTATTAAGTTCCTTGCAGCAAAGAGGCAAAATACTGTGGTTGTGCACTATCCAATTGAGGAACTTAAAAGTTCAGTTAAGACCTCGGGAAAAGACTGTTTGTCATTAACGCTGTTTACCACCTGTTCTGAATAGTGGGCTCTAATCGTCAGCAGTGGCAATCATCTCAACGTACTTTGTGGGTGCAGAGATGTAATCCCATCTCTGAAAGCAGCTTCCCCTGAGCACTCCCCCTCCACAGGGGCTATGTAAGGGCTCTGATTAAATGAGTTTGGAAGACACTGGGTTAAACAAAGTTAAATAGACATCTTTACTGGATATTGGAATTCTCAGAGTTTTTAATGTATATGTCGAATTCCTAAGAGAGGGATAAAAGAGGCAGAGTTCCCCTTGTGAATGTGACCACAGAACTGTTGATCTGTGGGCCTGGGTTTCCATGAAATGGGTTTGGAAAAGTTTGCCTTGTACACAATGCTCATCTTTTAAAAAATATTGTTAACAGTCCTCAATTACTCAAAAACCCAGGCTCACTGATTTTTCTGGATATCCTCTTGAAACTTGACGTTAAGAAAGCAGAAAAATAAAGATTATGTGGTGTTAGGGCAGCTGGTTAGCTCAGCTGGTTAGAGTAGGGTGCTTACTGAGATGACACAGTGTTCCTTGTTAGGAAATGATGATCTTGAATGTTATAACCCCAAGCCTCATATCAGGAGCAATATGGGTTTACTTCCAATCACAAAGATGATTTCCTGAGTGCTCTCCCCATTCCAGACACTGTTTTGGCTTACACTGCATTCATTCCTGTTGACCATTTCCTGATATGCTTTTCCTTCACGGCAGTAAGGCACTGGCACTGGGACTCTTTTTTTAAACATTTGTAGAAGGAATTGGAAAATAAATAACTAAGAGGGATAAATAGGATACTTGCAAAGATAACTGAGAAAGTGTTTCTGTGGTCTGAGTGAAGACGTAACCAAATGAGTCTCGGTTCATTTAGCAAACTGTCTAACTACATATTTTCACAAGAGCTGCCAATCTCTAGGAAAACAACTTTCTGCTACTGGGCTTGGAGGAGCTCCAGGTGTCCTTGGGTGGAGGTCAGAGAGCTGAGAAGAGCCTTCCACACAGATCACGGTGAGCTAAGCCATTCAGCTCCCAGACTTCCTGTAAGTCCAAAGGAAGGGCCAAGTCCCAGCCATAAATTAAATCTGCAGAAACAGGAACAAGGACAGAGCTGATGTGCTCTCAAGGGTTACACTGTCCATCACCTGCCATTGGGGCTGGGCTATCACCTCTTATGATTTCAGAGGAATTCTTCAGCTGAGTTACAGCCATGCCCTCTTACCAAATTCAGTTACTGTCAGTTACTCAGTAAGTGATGTACGAGCTTCCTGAGTGGTACGGATAGTGAGATCTTAGGTTAGATTTATCTCCCAAGTATGAGTGCCAGCTAGCAAACTGCTGAACCAAGAGAGTAGGGGCAGGGGAGGGGGAAGCACCTTTCCAACTTTGCCCAAACCCACCCAGTTTCTGGAATTCTACTAACAACTCTCAGAGAGGGTGTTACCCCGGCCTTGGCATTTCTGAAATCAGAGTATGCAAATGAGTCCCCACACAGCTAATTAAATAGAATTATATCTTACACAATATTACATTTTACTGTATTACATTATATTTTGTACATTCATAATAATTACATGATCATTACTGTGGTGCAGCAATATGGTATGGTGGTGAAGAGCTGAGGCTTTGAATCAGATTATGAGATTTGAACCCAGCTCTGTCTCCTACACTGTGACCTCTTCCAAGTTGCTAAATTTTGAGAAAACAATCTTTTTCTCAGTGTTCTAGTCAACTGAGATAAAAATAGTCTCTATCTCATAAAGTTGTTTTGTAGATTAGATGACATAATTCACATAAAGTGTTGGGTTCTAAATTCAAGAACATTAATGACAATTATTACTAGGTTGTGTATTAATGATTAACAGAAAGTGTAGTTGTTTGGTGTAATTTCAGGACTATTAGGAAGGCAAAAAAAAAAAGTTCAGTAAAATCCTTTCCACTAATCCTTCCCACTAATACTAATCTGCTGGTTAATGTTTAATCTTCTACCTTTAAAGCACCATCAAATTTAACTTCAGGTCCTGATCTCTGTTAACATGAAAACACTCCAGGGAAGAATCATGTTTTGGCTGCTTTAAGTTGCCTACAAATTAGCAGGTTTCACTGGGGCTCAAAGAATCACTGGGGAAGAAAAGGCCATTGAGCACATTGTTTACCCGAGGAAAGATGGTGACACAAACCAAGGCAGGTAACCCCATGATTACTGTAATAAAAACACGTCAGAAAAATCCTATTTGCCACACACCTGCCACTTCTTCAAACCATTAATGACCATTTTAATGTCCACATCAAATTAACACATGCTGGAGAATTAGGGTCAGAACAAAGCCACACTGATGGGCTCAGCATCCCTGGCTATTACTTTTTGGTCTGGAGTTAAGAGGAAGTAAAATTTGATGAGCATGGTTAAGTTTGTGTCCAGCCATTCATCTCCATGGAGTGGAGTCAACTTAATAAATCTTCATAAACCTTGGAGAAGAGCACAGTCCAGTTAGAGAATAAGAAACAGGGTGTCAGGAGACTCACGTGGGCCTCAGCTCTGCACCATATTTATAGTGTGACCTGGAAGATGTATGTGGCTTCTCTGGGCCTCAGTTACCTCAATCTCAAACAATGAGTTGAGTGACATCACCTTTAGGACATTGTTTTAAATTTAAAATTATATTTAAAATCAATGATCAATTCCACAAGTGATGTGAAATTATAGTGCCCTTGTGAAAAAGCTGAAATGTGACAGTTAATGTCATTCTTAACCACCATATCGAGTGCCAACCTACCCCTTCTATCCAGCTTAACCCCTGTTAATAGTTTGATGAATGTCCTTTCATTTTCTGTCTTTACATACTTATATATGTGGCTCCTACAATATATTTTAAAGTAGTTTGCATTTTTTAAAGTCACCAAACATTATAATATTGGACAATATTCTGAAAATTGTCTTTTTCCCCCCTAGAGACATATCTAGGAGACCTATCCATTTCAGTACATACACATCTAGCACATTCTATTTTTTTTGTCATTTATTTTATTTACTTTTTCTTAAAAAACATCTTTATTGGAGTATAATTGCTTTACAATGGTATGTTAGTTTCTGCTTTATAACAAAGTGAATCAGCTATACGTATACATATATCCCCATATCTCCTCCGTCTAGGGTCTCCCTCCCACCCTCCCTATCCCACCCCTCTAGGTGGTCACAAAGCACCAAGCTGATCTCCCTGTGCTATGCGGTTGCTTCCCACTAGCTATCTATTTTACATTTGGTAGTATATATATGTCCATGCCACTCTCTCACTCGTCTCAGCTTCCCCTTCGCCTTCCCGTGTCCTCAGGTCCATTCTCTACGTCTGCGTCTTTATTCCTGTCCTGCTCCTAGGTTCATCAGAACCATTTGTTTATTTAGATTCCATACATATGTGTTAGCATGCGGTATTTGTTTTTCTCTTTCTGACTTACTTCACTCTGTCTGACAGACTCTAGGTCCATCCACCTCACTACAAATAACTCAATTTTGTTTCTTTTTATGGCTGAGTAATATTCCATTGTATATATGTGCCACCTCTTCTTTATCCACTCATCTGTCAATGGGCACTTAGGTTGCTTCCATGACCTGGCTATTGTAAATAGAGCTGCAATGAACATTGTGG
Source organism: Orcinus orca (assembly GCF_937001465.1). Classification (NCBI taxonomy): domain Eukaryota; kingdom Metazoa; phylum Chordata; class Mammalia; order Artiodactyla; family Delphinidae; genus Orcinus; species Orcinus orca. The sequence goes on from NC_064561.1 coordinate 29,013,597, forward strand.
TACATGCCTCTTTTAGAATTATGGTTTCCTTAGGGTATATAGCACATTCTTTTAATTGCAGGATGGTGCTCCCTAGGATGAATGCCATTTTCCCCCTAGAGGGCATTCATGTGGTTTTCTATGTTGTGATATTGCCAACAGAACTGCAATAACCATGTGCATATATGTGAGTAATTTTCTAGATTAGACACTGAACAGAGGAATCAGTGGTGTATAGAGTACTACTTATCATCCAAATATGAACATTTTAAAAAGATATTGATAATTATACCAGTAAAACCAGCAGAAGTTGACACTACCCGTGGCAAACCAGAATGTACGGTCTCCCTAGGCAAGGAGCTTATATTTTTTAAAATTTTGATAGTGACAAATGCCCTCCTAAGCAAATTGAATGAGATATTTTTAAACTTTCAAATTCTACTGTCTAAAGTTTGACTTTTTCCCCCAAAAATGAAGGATAGAATATCAAAAGCTTATGCTAATACTCAGATGCCAGCTAAACACCTTTCCTTGCTGAAAGGCAGAATTCATTACGAGAGGGTACACATTAGTGCAGAGTTCCTGCCAATCCTAGTTTTGATGGTCTGCAAGCTCTCTGCCCTGGAATACAGTGCCATTGTTTATTTAATGTCTCATTGCAGTTTCCAGAATGAAAGTACCATTGGAAAAGAAAGACCAGCTTTAGCACAACTTTCCTTAAAATTACGAGTCTTATCGCCACTATAAAGTCCTCATTTCCTACGCTGTTGACCAGGATAAGGCCCTTTCTGAGTGTGGCATCATGACTTCCGTCGTCTTCAATGACTTTTCCCGTGGCCTGTGAGCATGTTCTCTTTTCTACTCTTATTTAAGCATATCTGGTTTCTTTGGTACTTTCTAATCTTTCACAACCACTAAAAACCATCAAACAATCAATTAAATAATCAGCAAATAATGCTCAATTTTTACTTTCTCCTACAATTATCTTGATGGGAAATAAAGATTATCAGCAGAGCCTCTCACTTCATTAAAGAGCTTTCTTTGCAGACATAAAAGAGATATGATGGTTTCATTATCAACAAGTAATTTGCTCCAGTGATATTCACAGGAATTAGACAGCACTAGAGCTCCAACTTTGTACCAAAGGGAACTCTAGAATTCCTACCTTGACTACTGGAAAAATCTGTACGCAACAAGGTTGTTGATATCAGGGTGCAAAACAAGTGGAACCAATCCATTCACTGGTATTTATTGAATTTTAGAGTGTCCAGCACTCATGACTGTCATGGGAGATTAGCAGTTGTAGAAACATGGCCTAGTCTACCAAGAGTTTATAATCTAGTTGGGGAGCCAACACTGGTGAGAGCAACTGAAAACAAGGTATTAAGAAGTACCTGGGGGCTTCCCTGGTGGCGCAGTGGTTGAGAGTCCGCCTGCCGATGCAGGGGACACGGGTTCGTGCCCCGGTCTGGGAAGATCCCACATGCCACGGAGCGGCTGGGCCCGTGAGCCATGGCCGCTGAGCCTGTGCGTCTGGAGCCTGTGCTCCACAACGGCAGAGGCCACAACAGTGAGAGGCCTGCGTACCGCAAAAAAAAAAAAGAAGTACCTGGAATCCCTAGCCAGACTGGTTACTGTGGATTTTCCTTCACTAGAAAGGCTGAGTCTTTTGTCCAAGGAAGTGCTGTGATTTGATGACTTGACTGTATCAACCTTACTTGCTCTAAACCATGGGTAATAAGGGAGCAATACGTGTGCTGATCTTCTGCCCAGGCTCTCAGAAATCTGGCATTTCTGCAATGAATAAATTCAATCTTGGATTTGGAAGAGTAAGAACAAAGGTGGTTTGCATTTCTTTTTAGGACAGTGGTTAAGAGCATGGATTCCACAGACTGATGCCTGTTTTCTTTCAAGTTTGGGTTCCATTACTTGCTACTCTGTGACTTGGGCATATTTTTTAACATTTCTACACCTCAGTTTTCTCAACTGAAAACAGAGATAAGATGGTGTTATCCTGCATATTCTGTAAATATTCCTTGTATATTCTGCAGATTAAATGACCTAATATAGGCTAAATTCTTGAACTGATTCGGGCACATAAAAGGGCTCAACAGCCTAGTTGTTATTATTAAAAGCAATATGTCACACATTAGAATGTTATTTAGCAACCTCTAACCTAATTTAACCCATGATGCGCAAAGTACTATTCTGAGCCTTTTGAATATATTAATTTGTTTGATCCTCTAACAATCCTACGAGAGAGGTACTAGCCTTGTCCTCATTTTATAGATGAAAGAGCTGAGGCACAGAAAGGTTGCCCAGTGGCTAGCTAGTGGCAGAGCCATGGTTCAACTATCACGCTCTTAACCTCTGCATTACACTGCTCTCACCACTCACAGGGGCACTAGGAAGGTTTCCTCAGCTCCAGAACAGGGATAACTGGGAGGGCCAGGAACACAGTGTGACCAAAGAGACACTGACCAAAGGATCTCTGCCAAGAGGCTGGTCCCTTAGATCCACATGTGTGCAGACATGGATCATAAATAACAGGTTCCGCTTTGACAAACACACCTACAATTATTCCACTCCACATCTGGGCCTCAGACAGCTTGTTTACAATGGGTTCTTTGGGACTCTTATTACCCTCTTAGAGAACTCTCTCCTCAGAATTTCAGCAGCTTATGCTTCAGCCTGGCAGAGTATAACATGGGAGTCAGGAAGACCTCAAATCCAGTTTGAATTCTCATGAACTGCCTGGACGACCCTCTGTTCTGCCTTAAGAGTTCCCCATGTTATATCTGAATATAAACAGGAGAAAGTAAGGGAGAATCAAGGACTTTTAAAAAATATTTCTGGTCTAGTGTGACATGTTTCTTACAATCTTACAGAATTCAGCAAAAAATTTTTTGAGAGGTAGGCTTTGCCCTGATAGATTCTTTTTTAAACAAAATTATATACTTTAATCAGATTTACTACGAGGATCAAATCTCAAATCACTGAACTCACACTTGGCATTTCTTCTATTTACCAGCTTGCTTTTGGTATATCATCCAGTTCCCTGTGTGGACTCTTCAGTAAAACATCTTGATCACTGTCCCTTGATGGTTTAACATAGCTGAATTGATCAGAATGAAAATTTTCATTAAATGTTGAAAATAGATCTAGATAATGAACGTCAGTGGGGAAAGAATCTGCTCAACTCCTGACAATGGAGGTTCCATCTTTGTCTGTAGAAGCTTGGCACTAATTGTGTGCATGTGTGTGTGTGACCTCTGTCAATCCCCCAAATCATTTCTCTATATGGTCAGGTAAATTAAGAAATGAACCAAAATCATTAAAATATCTGAGTGGTTGAACACATTCGTTAGATGACCTTGGACAAGTGATTTAATCTCCTTGAGTCTCAGTTTCCCATCTGTAAAATGGGAGCAGTGGGTTAAATTAAGGGAGAGAGACAACACACAACAGGCTTGCAATTAATATTAGCTGTTGTTCGTGTTGCTTTTGCTGCTGATTTTGAGTCAAGGTTTTCAAAGTACCAAAGCCAACTTTAACAATATAATAGTCAGCATTAGTTCTCCCAAATATTATGCAGCCTTTATTTGCTTTTGCTCAGCAGTTCTCTCCTTATTCACTTCTGATTCATTTGGCTCTTACCTGAGATAATTTCTAATTTTCTGGTTTTGTTGGTTTTTTAACTTCCACTAAGTGTCTTGAAAAGTTCAAGTAGTGGGGCCTCAACATCAAGGCCTGGAATGGATAATAAATGGCTCTGGGGTGCAGAGAGCTGGTCGCTGTCCAGGGTCTGAATGTGCTCTGAGTTTGCCCTGTGATGGAGACCCAGATGGTCTCCTCTGGGTCCACAGAGATTCTCTTTGTTTGGCTGCTGGCTCTAGTCCAGGAGAGGCCACAGTGGTGCCAGGATACAAAGGGACTTTTAGAGCATTTGCACCAAGGATTGTAAAATCTAAGATGTCTACAGGGATCAGCAGGTCATGCGAATGAGTCTAGCTGACTGGGCACAGAAGGTGTGGTGGAGGCAGGGGTGGTGAAAGGCCCCACCCCATCCAAAGGGTGCAGAACTGTTCATATCATAGGGAATGCGGATGGGTGCCTTACGGGGATGTGGGCCCAGGTCACCACCGAGACGCCAGAAATCCAGATGGTTTTCTATGTAGAATCTCTTGGTTTTAAAATGTTCCCAATCCATTTAATTTTTCAGACACTGTATAGGCCAAATCAAAAATAACCGTTTGACACATCTGTTAGTTTTCACATTCTGATTTAGCCTTGGTCTTTTGAATCTAAATGTAGTGCTTTCCAATAATCCCTCCACTCGGGAGTGTAGAGCTCCGCAAAACAGGACCCTGTCAGTCTGGTTCACTGATGTACCCCGAGAGCAGTTCCTGACTCAAGGACAGGCACTTGATACCGTTTTCTTTCAGAATGAAGGGATCAGTGAGATTAATTCAAGAAGGGTGAGGAAGAGAAAGCCACTGATACGGGTTATAAAAGAGTCAGAAAGGGTGGGGTAAGGCTACTTGAGCTTTAGAACACAGCACAAGGGAAACGTCAGGTGGAAAATCAACAAATCATGGAGGCTGGAGGAAAGCAGGTGAGACAGAATAAGGAGCTTGGCTGGAGCCAAGGCTCGGTTCAAAGGGCTGCCCTCAGGGTGTAAAATCCAGAAGACAACCCCACCACAGAGCTTCTGAGAAATGAGGGCATGCATTTTGGTTTTTCACTCAAAAGCTTCATTTGAAAGGGCATCCTCAGTAAATCCAGGGTGTCGACCAACCTGTTGTGTGATATGGGCCAAGACATCGGAGTTTTCTAAACTATTTCCTCTTCCTGTAGAAACGGACATGATCCTACCTACTCTGGCAGCCAAAACTGAGGATTAAAAGACAGAATGTTCTCAGAGCCTCTTGCTCAGCACACAAAAAGTCCTTAAACGGGGTCGACATTGTGGTACCTAAGTGTCAAATCCCTCACTGTTAAAATGGGAGGCTTAGAGCAGTGATGTCATTTTTAGACCTATTTTGGCTAGAAAATGTCCAGGCAGAGGCCGTGATAAGACCATACCATCCCCACTGAATTCAACAGCAAAGTTTGAAATAGCTCTGCTCATAAACTATCCACTCTCAGAAAGCCAAAAGCATGAAAACTGCCACAAGCATCATAGGGAATTTTGGCATGCTTGTTTGCTTTTGGTTTATTTCAAATTTTCTAGAGCTCCTTTTAGGTAATACAGTTCGGTGCCATCTTCTAAAGGGTCAAAGCAAACCAGTTGAAAATAGGACCAAACTGTACTGTCCGAGAGTTTTCTTGGCAATGAGCTTGCTCTATTCCCAGGGTATTTTGGGGAGAAGAGAAGGGCAGAGGACTCATAACCAGGTTCTAGTGAGGCTTTATATTGCCCTAGCCATAGATCAAGCTGGTAAATAAGACTCAGGCGGAGTGGACTTTAAAGGAAGCAACTCCGTGTACACAGAGAAAGATTATCTCTACTCTTGGGATGAGTACAGCCAAATTGTTTCCATCAGGAGCCGCAAAGCTCTATAAACTTCAATAGCACATTCTAATTCTCCTAGCACACTAATGAAATAGTAAAAGTATAGCTGTCCTTTAAATGTTTGTGCCTGGAGTTATGACCTGTTTCAAATGACAGGAAACCGGCGACAACATTTGAATGGTTATGAATGCATTCAGAAAGAAGCCCTGGTGTCTAATGAGAGTTGAGAAGGCACTACAATCGAGGAGCAATTTACTACCAAGAAATCAATTTGAAAATTCCATACAACATTATCACCCATTAAATGGTCTTTCTTCAAAACTGCAGGCCCTAAAATGTTACTTCTGGACAAGGAATTTTACAAACAATAAATGCTAATTAAGTAATCTCTTCAAGTGAGTTGATTGAAAGAAAAAAAGGAATTGCCTCCTGTGAAAAAAATCTCAACACTCCAGCTATATTGCTGTGGCTGCTACTGCTGCTGCTTTTGGTCTTTCTTTCTCTAGGAAAAACTGAAAGACACTGGGCAATATACTGGACCACTCCATTTTCCTCTCACCTTCATATATTATGGGTGTAACGCAATGGGAATGAATGTTCACACACACACACACACACACACTCCACCACACACTCCACCACACACCGTGGAACATAAAGAATTCTGTTTCTGATGTAATGAATTAAGTAGACAGAGATAGTATGTAGTATAGTCCATAGTTATAAGGGTAGAGGAGAATGTTGATGTCTGAAAAAGATCCTAAAAACACACACACATGCACATACATACTCATCACACAATAGAAGACGAATTAGTGTGGCGCTAAGACTGTTTAAGACCCTTGGCAAACAGAGCAACGATCCTGAAAGCCAACAGATAACGAGAATAGAAAATGGCGTGCAAATGAGAGCCACGCTTCAGCCAAGGAAATCACAATACTTTCTAACCAAAAATAAAGAATGGCCTGGCCTATGGCTAAGACAAAGGACATGGAGCAAGAGGAAAACATCATCACTTCCCTCTTCTCATAGCCAGGGCCCCTCACAACATCACATCTTTCAGTAGATGCCATTTTCTAAAAGGGCAAGGTGTTTGGTTTGGGTTTTCCTCAGCCTGGTGCACATGGGCGCCCAGTTAGTCAGGCCCTCAGATCTCAGATATCTTGTATGACAACACCATGCTAGAGAAGACACCGATTCTGACCCAGCAAACAGCATGGGAATGAAAGCAAAAAGACATGAAATAGCCCTGTTGCACGGTGGAAGCAAAGACAATGGGGCATTATTTTGCCCAACGGTTGATCAGAATACACAGCCCTCTCTATTTCCTTTCCTGGTGTCTAGGCTTTCCAGGGCACTTGTGGATGGAAGTTGGTGACCCAAAACACCTCCTGTCTTGTGTTGATTTTGCCTTTAGGCAAAGGGCGTGAAGTCCATTCTTACCATTTGTGTAGCACCAACTTCTTGGCTAATTATGGGGAAGTTTCATATTGTGCCCTTTAACTTGAACACAGAGAAGTATTGAATATGAGCGTTGATTTAACATATTGTGAAATTAAGTCTGAAGGACATTATGTCCTCATAAAGCATAATTACTCCTGAAGTTTTATCTCAAACTGTCTCAGAGGAACTCTCACCAGCTGGTCATAAACAGGCTTGGAAAAATGTCGCTGGCCATATTAAATATCCCCTAGTCTGGACAGGGAGCGCAGTTTCATGCACACCTAAGTGGAGTGGGAACAGCTCTTGGTTCTCAAAGCTCCACGGCCCTGACGGCTTGTGAGCACCACATGAAAAGAGAAGTGAAGAGAGGGTTCTCTGATCAACAGCAGTTCGTACAAGATCTGCATGTGTGTACAATGCAACACAGCTTAATAAGGATCTGAGAAAGGCATACAACTCTTAAGTTAATAATAATCTTTCTTTTCTAATCCTCTCCTTCTAAGCATAGCACATACCTGACCTGTTATATAAATTACCTGAAGAGGGGCCATTTCGTCAGTGTAAAATAAAATGAAATAAGAACACTAACAAAGGAATAAACCCAGAAACGAAATGAACTCACTGAGATATTAGCAACCAGAACCACAGCTGCCTGCAAGTTTGCCAACAAGCATCACCAAGAGTAGAAATACTATTTGAGGGGGGCTTTGGAGGGACCTGAGGGTTTTGCTGGTCACTCTCACCTCCAGATGACTCGCACGCCAAATATATATGAAGGGCTCAGAGATTGTGCCGTCTCCAAGATTGTGCCCAGGGATGAGCAACCCACCAGATGGTTAATCCACTCTGGGTGATCAACAATGTGAGTGGGCTGGACAGGGTGCAGAGAGACCAGAGACAAGGGGACACCTGCCACGTTCTCTGGAACGCTGAGACCTCAAAAGGTCATGGTCAGCAGTCCAAATTCCTGGATCCCGCTTGGAACTCTCTCAGCTTCCCTTAGTCTTGTAGCTGGAGGTGGGATGGTTCACCCTGGGGATGCGGTTGCCATGCCCCCTTCTGGGTCATCTGCTGTGAATGTGGCATACTGCTTTCACTCAGGGCTAAACACGTAGGCTACAAATCTCAGAGAAGTTCCCTGGCATAGAGGGGAATGATGCTGAAAACAGGTCAGTGATGTTTTATGAATCAGGCCTGAGAAAAACTAAGCACGTCTCCAACAATACGCAGCGCAATCAATCTGTCGATCTTTTTAAAAAAGTTAAAAGAGTAAGCAATAAATCAACAGTGAGGGGTAGGTACTTGGCCACTGAACTGTTGTGAGATGCAATTTTAAATGACTTTGTAGTGACCTTGCCTACAACATTTCAGGGCTCAAAAGACATTTTCCTCACATATTCCTTGCGGCAACTCTCTTGGAAAAATGTCCTGCTTCTCTCAGGTGTCTACTTCTAACCATTAGATGCCTGTGTGGAGACGGTCCTCTTTCCTGTAAATGGACAGACTTGGGATGTGGATTTTTGATTCTAATCATCTGAAGGTGAGAAAGCCATCTGGGCCAGGAAGATGTGTCATTAGAACACGTGGTTCAACTAACACCAGGCCACAGACATGGAAACAAACCTGGCTCTGGTGCCATTAAGAGTACCTTTAAGTGTCCTCACTGCTATTCCACAGCAAACCTGTTCCAAGTGCTGAGAGAAAGGCACCCTGGTGGCTTGTAGAGTCATAAAGAAACAATGTAGCTTCAGAAGTTGAGTGGCATTTTGTAACTCAAGCTGTACCAGGGGTAACTGTGTGGTAGGAAAGAGAAGAGTAGAGGATTAGCCCAAGGAAAGGGCTCAGTGATATTTAGCCTAAAGTATATCTTGTGGGATTCCACTATTGTTTATCCACTCAGATCCTTCCAGAAGCTCCAAATCTTGATGATAATAATCCTTGTAAGTGATGATCCTGCAGTGTATCTTACTCGAAGTGTATCTTATTCATTGACTTTGCAGGTAGAATCAAAGCCCTTATTTTTATTGAGGATTCATGGTGTAGAAGAGAGTAGATGTATGGGTTTGGGAAGCAGATCTGAATTTGAATCCTTGCTCTGCTAGTTAGAAGATGCATATGTTGGTCCAGTAACTAAACCTCAGTTTCTTCAACCATAAAACGGGGATAATAATACCCACCTTGCAAGACTGTCATAAAGATTAGCACAAGGGAAATATCCCCTGCCTCATACCAGACTGAGAGTGGGTTCATAACAAACAGGTAAACTTTCTTCCTTAAAAAGCAAAAACTTAGACTTTTTTTTTTTAAAGTTCATCGCAAACTGAATAACACCTTTCTGAAATACTATGTATCTTGCAGGTTTTGTTTCTTTAATTTAATCATTCTGATCCTGTGTCAGTCAATAGAGGGAAATGTTCTACCCTGTCCAATATGGTGGCCAATAGCAATGTGTGGCTTTTAGCACTGGAAATGTGGCTAGTGTGATCAAGAAATTGAATTTCTGATTTTATTTCATTTTAATTCATTTAAATTTAAATAGCTTCATGTGGTAGATGACTCCTATAGTATTGGACGGCACATTAAGTCTGAGCCCTGACTGATAAAGAAGGAAGGATTTGAAAATGCAGGCACAGCAAAGGTGGGGAAAGTACCCACAGCGTCTTCACATCCTCAGCAGTCACTGAAGGCAGGCGGATGGGCCCCGCCTGGCTTGTATTCACTCTAGGGACTAGCGATTATGACAGAAAGAGCACCAAAACGGCCGCTCTCTCCAACAGAGCAAGGTTCTGTGACCTTGTACAAGTTTCCCAATGTTCCTGAACCTGTTTTCTCATCTATAAAATGGGGCTAACGCCTCAAGGTTGTCTGCAACATGAAATGCAATAATAGATGTCAAAATGTACTGAAACTTGTAAAATGAGGGACAACTGCAAACAGTTCACCGTAGCCTTAGTTTCGTAACACTGGTCATGATTCAATCTCTTTTTTGCCAGCTTCTTTGAGGTATAATTGGCAAATAAAATTGTAACTTATGTGAAGTGTACAAGGTGATGATTTGGCATGTGGACACATTATAAAAGGTCTCTCCCCATCAAGTTAATTAACACATCCATCACCTAACATATTTGCCTTTTTTTTCTTTCTTTCTCCTCACAACCCTTTTTTTTTTTTTTTGGTGAGAACACTTTACTCCTTTAGCAAATTACAATTATAATATAGTGTTATCAACTATAGTCACTATGTTATAAATTAGATCCTCAGACCTTATTCATCATATAGTTGAAAGTTTGTACCTTTTTTACCAACCTCTCCCTATTTCTCCCACCTTCTAGCTCCTAGCAATCACCTTTCTACTCTTTGTTTTTATGAATTCAAATTTTTAGATTCCACATATAAGTAATAACATGCAGAATTTATCTTTCTCTGTGTCTTATTTCACTTAGTATAATGCCCTCCAGATTCATCCATACTGTTGCAAATGACAGTATTTTCTTCTTTTCAAGGCTGAATAATATATTTCACGTAGAGATATACCACATATTCTTATCCATTAATCTGTCAACAGACACAGGTTATTCCCATACCTTGGCTATTGTGAATAATGCTGCTATGAACATGGAAGTACGGATGTCTCTTTGAGATAATGATTTTATTTAATTTGGATATGTACCCAGAAGTGGGATTGCTGGATCATATGGTAGTTCTATTTTTAATTTCTTAAGGAAGCTCCATACTGTTTTCCATACTGATTGTACCAGTTTACATTCCCACCAACAGTGCACAAAGGTTCCCTTTTCTCCACATCCTCACCAGTACCTGTTAGTCCTTGCCCTTTTGATGACAGCCTTTCAAACAGGAGTGAGGTGAGATCTCATTTGGTTTTGATTTGCATTTCCCTAATATTAGTGATGATGAGCACCTTTTCATGTATTTGTTGGCCATCTGTATGCCTTCTTTGGAAAAATGCCTATTCAGGTCCTCTGTCCATTTTTTAACTGGGTTAGTTATTGTTTTGCTTTCGAGCTGTATGAGTTCCATATGTATTTTGGATATTAATCCCTTATCATATATGTGGTTTGCAAATATTCTCTCCTATTCCATAGGTTTCCTTTTCATTTTGTTAATGGTTTCCTTTGCTTTGCAGAAACGTTTAGTTTGATGTAGTCCCACTTGTTATTTTTACTTTTGTTGTCTTTGCTTTTGGATTTTTTCAAATTCAAGAAAGCATTGCCAAGATCAATATCAAGGAGCTTATCCCTTATATTTTCTCCTAGGAGTTTCATGATTTCAGGTCTTACGTTTAAGTCTTTAATCCGTTTTGAATTGATTTTTGTGTTTGATGTAAGACAGGGGTCCAATCTCATTCTTTTGCTTGTGGCTATCAAGTTTCCCCAACACCGCTTACTGAAGAGACTATCGTTTCCCCATTGTATATTCTTAGCTCCTCTGTCATAAATTAATTGAATATATATGCATGGGTTTACTTTTGGTCTCTCTATTCTGTTCCATTGTCTATTAGGCCGATACTGTTTTCATTACTATAGCCTTATAGTATACTTTGAAATCAGGGATTGTGATGCCTCCTCAAAATTGCTTTGGCTATTTGGGGCATTTTGTGGTTCCATACAAATTTAGAAATGCTTTTCCTATTTCTGCAAAAAAATGCCGTTGGAATTTTGATAGGGATTGCATTGAGTCTACAGATTGCTTTGGGTAGTATATACATTTTAACAAAATTCTTTCAAACCATGACCACAAAATGTCTTTCCACTTATTTGTGTCCTGTTCAATTTGTTTCATCAATGTCTTATAGTTTTCAGTGTACAGATCTTTCACCTCTTTGGTTAAAGCATTTTATTTTATTTTTGATGCTATTGCAAATAGGATTGTTTTCTTAATTTCTCTTTCTGATAGTTTGTTGGTATAGAGATAGGCAAGTGATTTTTGTACATCAATTTTATATACTGAAATGTTATGAAATTCTTTTATTAGTTCTAAGAAATTTTTTGGTGGAGTCTTTAGGGTTTTCCATATATAATATCATGTCATCTGCAAATAGAGACAATGTTACTTCTTCCTTTCTGATTTGGATGACTTTTAATTATTTTTCTTGCCTAAATGATCTGGCTAGGACTTCCAGTAATATGTTGAATAAAAGTAGCGAGTGGGTATCCTTGTCTTGTTCCTGATCTTAGAGGAAAAGCTTTCAGTATTGCACTGTTGAATATGATGGCAGCTGAGAGCTTGTCATAAAGAGTCTTTATTATGTTGAAGTATGTTCCTTCTATACTCACTTTGTTGAGAGTTTTTCATCATGAAAGGATGTAGAATTCTGTAAAATGCTTCTTCTGCATCTATTGAGATGATCATATAATTTTCACCCTTGGTTTTGTTAATGTGGTTTTGTCACATCAATTTGTGGATGTTGAACCAATTCTGCCTCCCTGGAATAAATCCCATTTGATCATGGTGTATGATTTTTCTAATGTATTGTTGAATTCGGTTTGCTAACATTTTGTTAAGGATTTTTGCATTTGTGTTCATCATGGTCTATGGTTATTATTCTTTTTTTCTTGTAGTGTCCTTGCCAGGCTTTAGAATCAGGGCAATGCTGGCCTTGGAAAATTAGTTTGGAAGTGCTCCGTCCTCTTCTATTTTTTGGAAGAGTTTAAGAAGGATCAGCATTAGTTTTCCTTTAAATGTTTTGTAGAATTCACCTGTGAAGCCATCTGGTCCTGGAATTTTCTTTGTTGAGAGGTTTTTGATTACTGAATTCAATCTCCTTATGGGTAATTGGTCTGTTCAGATTTTTCATTTCTTCATGATTCAGTATGGGTAGGTTGTATGTTTCTAGGAGTTTATGCATTTCCTTTAGGTTGTCCAATATTTTGGCATATAATTGCTTATAGTAGTCTTTTATAATCCATTGTATTTTTGTGGCTTCAGTTGTAACATCTCCTCTTTTCATTTATAATTTCATTTGTTTGTGTCCTCTTCCTCTGTTTTTCTTGGTAAGTTCATCTTTTCAAAAGAACAGTTCTTAGTTTCACTGATCTTTTCTGTTGTCTTTTTAGTTTCTGCTTCATTTATTTCTGCTCTGATCTTTGTTATTTCTTTCCTTCTAACTTTGGGCTTAGTTTGTTCTTCTTCTAGTTCCTTGAGGTATAAAGTTAAGTTGTTTATTCCACACCTTTCTTTTTTCTTAATGTAGGCATTTATCACTATAAAATTCCCTTTTAGAACTGCTTTTGCTGCATTCCAGCAAGCACTGGCTGAGACACTGTGTTAGGTACTTCCTACCCATCTCACTTATTGTTCCTTACAGCACTTTGAGGAAGTCTTTATTATTATTATTGTTGTTGTTATTATTATTGTTGTTATTTTACAGATGAGAAGACTAGGTTTCAGAGAGGTTTAGTAACTTGCCCATGGTCACACAGTTAATAATCAGTGGAGTCAGGATACCACCCCAGGGATGTCTTACTCCTAAATCTGTGCTCTTAACCAGTCTTCTATATTGACTCAGTAGAATGGACTGGAAGTAGAAAACAAAAACTAAAACAAAAAATCCCATAAGTTTTGGTATGTTGTGTTTCCATTTTCATTTATCTCAAGATATCTTTTGATTTCTCTTTTGATTTCTTCTTTGACCCATCGGTTGTTCAGAAGCATACTGTTTAATCTCCACATATTTGCAAATTTTCCAGTTTTCTTCTTGAGGTTTTTTTCCAGTTTCATACCACTGTGGCTGGAAAAGATGCTTGACATAATTTCAGTCTTCTTAAATTTATTAAGATTTGTTTTGTGGCCTAGCATATGATCTACCCTGGAGAATGTTCCATGTGTGCTTGAGAAGAATATGTATTCAGCTGCTACTGAGTGGAATGTTTCTCTATATGTCTGTTAGGTCCAGCTGGTATGTATAGTTCAATTCCAATCATAACTTCATCTTTCAATAAGTTACTCGCCTTTATGGGTAAGCAAAAGCACCATCCAGGACCCATATACTTTGAGGATATTTTTTTCCCTTAGCAAGTAGAAATTTATTGGTGTTCCTTTCTCTATTCATTCCAACCTTGGCCCATCTCATAACTTGGGGACCACATTCAGAAGACCAAATGTTCTGATTTGTGAGTCAATTTTAAAACACAGAGCAGAAGGAAGCATATTCTTAAATATTATATGAATATGCATATATGTACATGAGGAATCAGAATTATATTTGCAAACAGCACAAGAATCACATGTGCTTATATACTGTATTGATTTTCCTCAGCTCTTAAAAATGCCTTAATAAATCTAGTTGCTACCAAAGGACCAGCTATAAAAAAAAAGTCCAGCTTAATTTAAAGTTGAAGATATTAACCTGCATTTGTCCTGCAGCCTATAAGACTCTAATGAGTTCCTTTCTGGCACGAGTGAACTGGAACCTTAGCTGAAATGGGGCTGCAAACCCACTGGGGTTTCCCTTGTTCTGTAGTTCATTAGAAGTTTTTCTTGGGGATGGCTTGATCTAAATTGTTCCATCACAGGTTCTTAGATGAAGACAGAGCAAGCAAGGATATAAACATAACACCTCACCAAAGATTGGGAATATTTTATAAAAGCAAAATGCTTCAGCAAGAAGTTACATGAGAGATGTCTAGTGATGGGGACAGGGCAGTGACACGTACTGGGGCTCGACAAGAGGCTTTCTCAGCTGCAGCTCCATTGGCACTTGGTACCAGATCATTCTTCACTGTAGGAGGCTGTCCTGTATATCGTGGGATGTTTAGAATATTCCTGGCCTCTACCCGCCAGGTGCCAGTAGCAATCTCCTCCCAGTCCTGACAAGCAAAGATGTCTCCAGACTTCCCAAAATGTCCCCTGGGGGTCAAAATTGCCCCTGGATGAGAACCACTGGTCTAGAGACAGTCAAACCTGGTTTAGTCTCCCCTCTGCCATTTTCCACCTGTGAGACCTTCAGCAAGGATTTGACCTCTCTGTGCCTTAACTTCCTCGTGTGTAAAATAGAGATAACTGCACTTTCAATTGTATCGGGTTGTTTGTGAGGATTAAATTAGATAATGCATGCACAGCATTTACCATAACGTCTGGCGAACAGTCTACACAAAGTGGTAGTTATGATTATCATTAACTACTTTGACTTTCTAAAGTGTTCCAGCAAACAAGCCACAGACTCTAGCTCCTTCTCTGCACGAGCCCAATTATCAGGCACTTGGTCTAAACAGAGAGTAAACAGAGAAGCAGAATAGCCAAAAGAATCTCCCTGCAGGAAATGCATTGTTACTGCCTCCAGATGAAAGCAGGCTCTTCTCCTATGGGCTTGTTGATAGGACCTGGACACCTTGATTTATCTTCCGTATCCCTAAGAATGGATACAAACCAAATGCAAAATCAAGTTGCCTGTCAATAAGCAAAAAATGATTTCATTAGTGACCGAAATGCCTCAGTGGCCAGAAATGGGTCCCAATAGCATTTCCAGCCACATCTTTTTCTTCATTTTGATTGGGGTTTCTAAAACCTCACATTTACATTTGCA
The DNA here is from genome assembly GCF_937001465.1 of Orcinus orca. Taxonomy (NCBI): domain Eukaryota; kingdom Metazoa; phylum Chordata; class Mammalia; order Artiodactyla; family Delphinidae; genus Orcinus; species Orcinus orca. The sequence goes on from NC_064561.1 coordinate 29,029,076, forward strand.
CATCTTCACATCTGCAGGATTGTGACAGACTGTAAACTCTGTAAGGAAAGTGACTCTGTTCACTGCTGTGTTCCCAGTGACGAGGACAGTGCCCAGCTTAGAGAAGCATCCAGTAAATATCTATTGAATGACCGTACTTCCCTCCAACCAGCATTTGTGTTCTCAGCACCCTGAGCGTTGCCCTTTCACACACCTCCAGCAGGAGAGAGCTGGCTGGAAGTATTTTATCCTCAGCCTCTAAATCCCCTGTTGTCTTTTTTTTAATATTTAATTTTTAATAACTTTATATATTTATTTTAATTAATTTATTTATGTACTAATTTATTTTTGGCTGCATTGGGTCTTTGTTGCTGCGCACAGGCTTCGGTAGTTCTGGCTCACGGGCTCTAGAGAGCAGGCTCGGTAGTTGTGGCTCATGGGCTTAGTTGCTCCGCAGCATGTGGGATCTTCCCGGACCAGGGCTTGAACCCGCGTCCCCTGCACTGGCAGGAGGATTCTTAACCACTGCATCACCAGAGAAGTCCTCCTCTGTAGTCTTTACAGAGTTTAAATTTAGAACTGCTCCTAATTCTTTCAGACAGTAAAGCAAGGAGGTCAGGAATGGTTTGCCCCTGGAAGGCTGGTTTGGTAGAAAGACAATGGGTTTTGGTGACTGACGGCTCCCAGCTCCAACATCTGCTGGCTGTGTGACCTTGAACAAGTTAATTCATCACATTAAAACGCGGCTTCCTCCTCTGTTAGAAAGCTGAGGGTAACAGCAGCAGCCCCGAAGGCTGTGGCGATAATTGAGATGAATGATCATTTGGTGGCTAATATTTATTGAATGCTGGCCATAAGTATACACTGCCTGGTGTAACCCTTCGACTCTCATATGAGTTAGCACTATTACCATCCCCATTTTACATACGACGAAACTGAGGCTCTCTTAGCAAGTAGCAAAGCCTGTATTTTATCTCAGAACTTTCTGACTACCCAAGGCCCCTTCCACAACGCCTGGTGTGTGGTAGACACTCACTATGTATTGAGCGAATGAAGGAAGGAATTAAGTAATTAAGGAAAAGAAGGTCAAACTCGAGACTGCTTAATAACTCTTAGCGTGAGAAAAATGTCTTCGTATTCATTAGCAATTAGTACCCCACAAGCTGAGATGTTAAACCTAGCAGAAGAGAAAATGTTTATGGGTAAAATGGAATAGAGGCTTTCTGAAGGCAACAGACATTTTAGATATAGTCAGGTTCAAGGGAATTGATTTTAGGAAAACAACTTGACTCTGAAAATGAATGTTTAGCTATCCTCTTTTCAGAAAGCAAACATTCCCTGACTGCTGTAATTTCCCCAAAGTGTTCTCACTCTGTTCAAGTCTGAAGAGTACAGAAGAGCCAAGTCACAGCAGAGGTAGGCACAGCACACGTGAGTGATTTGGAACCCCTAGATGTAGATGCCACCATTTTGCTGGTCACCTCCTGGGGACCCTCTGCCACAGCATATGACACAGTGCATTTGTCCAGTCCCTGCCCATACCTCACTACTTCAGTTTGATTCTGGACATCACACAAGCCCAGACACAGGACCTGAGGAATGAGCTATATTACCCTGGAAGGAGTGGGGCATTTCACTACCTCCAACCTGCCACAGACAGAGTCAGCTCCCAACACAGTTTGTGCTTGGCAGCCTGGAACTACTTATATTTAGGACTTAGTCTCAAATCAGTACTTGCAGAAAGGAGAACCCAGAGATTGCAAAGGGGCAGCTTTCAGATGTGTTTGGTTTGCCCCCCAAATTATCTAAAAATTTAAAATCTGTTACCAACAATTAAAAATTGGAACATTTTAACCCTAAATTCTGGCTTCTTCTGAAAAACCTTGGCTCTAATGATGCAGGACCTGGGTATCACCTGACAACGAAGGCTGATGCTGAGCAGCGACTGTGCCCTGGGAGTCATTTTTCTCTCTTCGGATCTTTCCCTCAGCCTGCTTCACTCATTTACGTTACCCTGAAGGCATCTGAATTTGTAGCCCTTCCTAAAACCACTATAGAAAGTAATTATAATAATGGTTCCTCAAACCTACTGAACACTCTACACTCTGCAGGGCCTCACTTAATTCTGACCACAGCCCAGCAAGAGGGTTATGACTAGTATCTTGTTTTGTAAATGAGTAACTGAGGCTCAGAGAGCTTCAACCACTTGCTCAGGGTCACACAGCTGCAAAATGGAAGAGCAGGGATTCAAACCTGTGTCTCTCTGGTTCCAGAGGCCGGTTCCTTCCCTAATACTGAACTGCGTTGGCTGGGGAGCAATCACAAAGGTGCCCCTAGTCCTCTGTGCCGCATTCCCACAGGAAAATGGATCCTCATTAGGAGTGATCTGGGGGTTAATAAACCCACAAATTAGCTCCATAAAGTGTTACTGATGGAAATTCTGATGTGGCTAATACAGTGAACGCTCGGTGAGCTGCAGCCACCCACAGCATCTGAATCAGACTGTCACTTTCCATTTAAATGATGGGGAACCTTCTTTTTTTCTTTTCCTTTTCTGGCCACGCTGGGTCTTCGTTGCTGTGTGCGGGCTTTCTCTAGTTGTGGAGAGCGGGGGCTACTCTTGGTTGCAGAAGAGGCTTCTCATTGTGGTGGCTTCTCTTGTTGCAGAGCACGGGCTCTAGGCACACGGGCTTCAGTAGTTGTGGCACGTGGCTCAGTAGTTGTGGTGCACGGGCTTAGTTACTCCACAGAATGTGGGATCTTCCCAGAACAGGGCTCGAACCTGTGTCCCCTGCATTGGCAGGCGGATTCTTAACCACTGCGCCACCAGGGAATTCCTGGGGAGCCTTCTTAATTGACTGGGGAGCCCTCACGAGGGGGAAGAATAAGTTGGGAGGCCCCCATGTGACTGAGACAAGATGAGCCAAGGGGGCTCCTGAGGTCGCCATCATGATCCCTCCTGGCCCCTCCCCCTCCCCCTCCTACAGGCTCTCCCCCTGCTCACCTACATCCTCCCCCCATGACTCCCACTGAGGAGAAGTTGCCCAGAAATGAGACCTTGGAGGTATGTTTGAACACCCTGGGAGAAATCCCATAGACAGGCAGACCGTACAGAGGAGCAAGTAGTTCTTTAAAAAATAAAGCACACCTCAGCTACTTGGTAAGCCCAATGCAGAAAGGAGAGACAACTTCCATTAAGATGCAGGGGGAAAACCACCCTCAGAGCCAAACCACTCTCTGGGGGCCAGATCATCAGGCCTCTTGCTAAAGATGCCGTCAGCACATCACTGTAACCCAAGACTCGTACAAAGGATCAGACTGCCCCCAAGAACCTGTTACCTTCTACTCCCCTCAAAGCCAGGGAGGCTTTCGTTGCCCTCAGGGTGAGGTCCAAGCTCCCTGAAAGATGACCCAGCCCCCGCCAACCTTTCTCCAGACTTAACTCTGTTCTCACGTCTTCCCCGAATGCGTTCTACCCTCCTGTTCCTCCAGAGAACCTGCTCTCTCTTATATCCATGCTTGGAGGGCTTCCCGCATAGTGTTTCCTGAAGTGATTTACTTCCTCCGTTGCCCCATTTGCTGCCACCCCCAAACCCTTCACCTGGCTAAGTCCTGCTCATCTTCCATGCTCACACCCGATGTCCCTTTCTTTGAAGAGACTCCCCTACCCATGGCGCCTCACACTCAAGCCACCACAAAAACGTATCATCGATGCCTGCCTCTCCTATGGACTCCTGCAGCATGTGGCTTCCTCATGGTGGGTGCTCATCACACTGCATTGAAATGAACCCTTTTCTTTTATGACTCTTTTACTACCCGGTGAGCTCTGGGGGAACATCTCAATTCACTGCTGTAGCCCAGTACCCATCCCAGTTCCTGCAGATCAAGGGTGCTTGGGAAGGTTGTGAGGAAGGAATACATGAACAGGAGTAGGGTTCTCCACTCTATAAAACACTCAGCACCACATGGGGAACCTTAGTTCTCAGATGGCCCCACAGAACCTCAGCAGCATGAAACCTATAAAACAGCTGAGACTCACTGTTTCCTACTTTCCTCTACCCCGGCCATGGCCTTTCCCTCTAGGGAGCCACTCCACCTGACTCAATCACATCGAAGCCAAGAGCATGAGCTCTCGAGTATATAAGTCCCTGGGTTCCAAACCCTTTGTGCTACTTACTGCTGTGGGAGCTTAGCAAAGTTACTCAACTTCTCTGTGCCTCAGCTTCCTAAACCGGAGCTCACTGTGTAGCTGTGAGGATTAAATGAAATAGAATTCACAGCCTTTAAAAGAGCACCTGGTCCATAGTAACTGCACAGTGATGTTACTTATTATCACACCTCTTCACTCCTGGGAGAGGTTGTCTTGGCAGTTCATCACCTCCTTACTGGGGGAGCTAACACATGCTTGGACTAACCTGTCATTACTCTCCTGCACTTCCCTTGGTCTTGTGAATGTTTTTGTGCTGTCTGCCCTGATGGATGGAACAATCCCTGAAGGTCAAGATGCCCTCTCACTTGTACTGTGGCCCCTGTAGTGACCCTGCACAGGGAGCTGGAGAACCAAACAGTTTGACTGACTGCACATCTGGGTGATCTTTCTCTTCTGCAGGGTGACGCCTTAGATGGATGGTACGGTGCACAGCACCCGGGTTCTGAACACGAGGTAGGAGAGGGTATCACTGCCCCCAGGACCAGGCACTCTTACAAACTGGCCACCACCGAAGAAGGGGGTGCCTTCCTTACCAAAAGACGTAAGCAAACATGGTGGTCACATCATAGCCCATGGCTGAGAGGATCCAGAAAATCCTACAAGTGCCCCTGGAAAATCCTGGTTTGAACCCATTATTTTGTCCCTGTATAACTATTTTTCTCAGGACAACAAGAAGATTCATTTTAAAACACAAACGTGCCCATGTCTCTCTCTCTCTCATACATACACACACCTACACACACACCCACACACCCTGCTTGGAACTCTTAAAGTCATCCCGCTGTTTTCAGAATCACCTGAAAGACTTAACATGACCTTTAGGACCAGCATTACCGCCCCTGCCCATCCTCTCAGGGCCCACCCTGGCCTGCTCCCTGGGCTCCAGCCACAGCGGCCTTTCTTTAGCTATTACACAGGCCAAGCACCTCCTTGCCGCAGGACCAAGATGCACAGCGTTCTTCTGCCTGAAACACCCTCCTTCCATGCCCAGCCGCTCACCTAGATCACTCGCCCCATCTCTCCTGAGCTCAAATGTCACTTTCTCAGAAAGTACTTCCCTTATCCTCGATGTGAATTTGGTCTCCCTATTACTCCCTCAGAGGACCCCATCTTTTCTCACAACACTTAGCACATCTTATAATTGCATAGTTATTTGTGTGTTTATTTGCTTACCATTGACGTTTCCTACCCACGGCTAAGTTCCAAAATGGGCAGGACCATGACTGTTTGCTATTCCAGTTTTATCCCGGGTGACCCACAGTGCTAGGCACATGGTGAACTGCTAATCAACTCTTTGCTTGTCTTTATCAATTTACTTAAATTAAATTCCACAACAGGTTTTACATGCGTCTTGGTAATAGGAGGAAATATTTTTCAGTTTTTTTCACCATCAAGAGCTCTTTTCTTGCTCCCCCTCTCCCAACAGACTTCATGTATTGAAAGACAGCAGGTAGCAAACTCTACATATTAAGTCATAATTAACTTACTTTATCACCTTATTCATCAAAGGCATATATAACGAATTAGTAGCAGTGGACAAAGGAGATGACATTCTTGACATAATTACAGCCAAATCAGAGAAACAGTAGCTCCAGAAGATCTCTTTGGCCTAAAAGTCCTGATATGCCCTGCCTCCTGCCAGCCAGTCTTCTCCTGACATTTCCCACATGCCCTTGCCCCACCAAATAACCAAGTTCAGGTAGAGGGAGCAACATTCATTTCCCTGCCTAGACTAGGCACACCTTTGACTTTGCCTCTCCCTTCATCTTCACGTACTTGAACTCCTACTCATCCTAAAAAGTGTAGCTCAAGGGTCACCTCCAACAGGAAGCATTTCCCCACTACAGTAATGGGTCAGGGTCCTGGTAGGTAGATTTCCACAGTACCCCAAAGTTGCTTAGAGCTTGCCTCTTACCACACTGTCTGTAGCTTGCCCATCTCATCCTTTAGACTCGAGAACGTCAAGGTATTCCTGATGCCCAACACAATCTTTGGCACATATCAGGTGTTTGATAAAAATATATTGGGAGGGAGAAAGGAGAGAAGGGAGGAAGGAAGGAAGGGAGGAAGGGAGGAAAGGAAAAGAGAGTTTGTGGTTTCTAGTCATAGGGAAAAAAGATAGGACATTTTGGGAAAATCCCATCATCTTAGTAGAGAGAAATGACATAACTGAAAATCAATACCAATTAGTATATTGTTAGGGTATAGAGGCCTGATAGCATTAATTAGGGCTATAGGACTCCAGAATATTTTTTTTCTGTAAAACGTGAGGCAAAGAAAATAAGACATAAAAACTTCTGGAGTTAAAAAAAGCACAGTATGAACATAGTGGAGACCCACTGGTTAGGCAGTCTTCATGCATCAACAAGGAGTGGAGAGGAACACCATGAGCCTCACCTTTGACAGCGATATCTTCCCTGAACAAAATGTGATATGCAGAGATCCTTTCCCAGGACACTGATCTCCAACAAAAGCAATTCAAAGTCAAAGGCCTTCCCAGACCTGCTCCAAACTCAAGTCTCCAAGTGGCTCTGCACAGCCCAGGACAAAAATTCATATTCTCCATTACTGATCTTTTTGGCCCCTCTAGCTATCTGCAGATCCACTTGAGGAGGGCAAGACTGGCTCGTTTCTGACACACACGATCGTAGCCATTGATTCTGGTGCTGACTTAGCATCACGTTTCTAGGTGGTAGGCAGGCTCTCCCACCAAGGTCTTATTATATCTGCCTCTGCAGGGAGAAAGCCAGGAATACTGGCCCCATTCATGGACAGTGGAATAGAAGGCTCATTGCAGGGTGCCAGCCACTCTCAGCATCGGAAGCCCTTTTTCTACCTAATGAGCCATTCTGTGTGGGCATCCTCAATGCAAGAGTAGGTGTGGTTCAATTTCCCTTAGTTCAGTTCAACAGTCACTTTGTCATCACAATCCTTGTTGCTAACACTTACTAACATCTTATTAGATGCCTAGCACTCTGTCTCATCATCTCTTTTCATCCACACATCAGCCATTTGAGACAGGTCCCTTTTACTCACCATTTAGCATTTTATATACTTGGAAACCAAGACACAGAGAGCATACACCATTCACCCAAACGAGATTTAAACCCAGATCTATCTGACTCTACAGCCTGAGTCCTTACTCACTGGGCACTACTGTTGAAATCACCATTCTACCACCTTTCATTTCTTCCCTGTAGCCTCTGTGGTTGCTTAAGTTTTCCATCTGATCATCTCACTTATTGCTTCCTATAATCACAGGCATTGGCAGACTATGGCCTACATCTCATCCACTCCCTGTTTGTGTAAATAAGGCTTTACTGGAATACCACCAGGCTCATTCATTTATGTATTACCTATGGGTGCTTTCATGCTACAATGGCAGAGCTGAATAGTTGTAACAGAGACCTCCAGAGCTGCAAATATTTACTATCTGACCCTTGATAGAAATAGTCTGCCAACCTCTGATACAACAGATAAGGCAAACACTTGCCAAAAGCTTACCTTTTATTATCTCATTTAACACATACTACAATTGCATGTGTGTGCACGTGATGCACACGCACAGGGTACTCTTATCAATCCCATTTTACAGACAGAGAAACTGAGGCGCAAAGAGGTCACAGCTAATAAATGATAGAGCCAGAATTCAAACGCAGGCTGTCAGGCTCCAGAGCCCATGCTCCTAGCCATATGCTACAGCTGTCTGCTATGAGCCTGGCACTGTGGAGGCACTGGCCATACATGCTGAGCAGGATATGGCCTTGTCCCAAAAGAGCCCCAGTGAGGGAGGAGATGATGGCAGTCCAGCTGATGAATGCCTGGATGGAGGAGAGCAGGGCTGGGGCTGTGGGAGCCCCAGGGATGTGCACTTGCTTATGTCGATGGCAGATGGGACACACAGGAGGTTGGTGACAAGTGACACAGTCACTTCTGACAAGGGGAACATTTCCTGAAATCTGCTGACAATTGCTTGGCCAAATGATTTGCTAATAGTCTTTATCTTAAGTAATAATTTAAAAAGGGATTTGGTTGCTCTAGCCAGCCTGCTCCTTGATTTTTAAGGGAGCAGATTTGTAGGAAATGGGTTTTGTTATAGCTGTTAATCTACATTCAAGGGAGAAAAACTCATCTTATCTTTGGAGAGTCTGCTCCTATATTACATGGACTTGGAAAATATGAAAGTGGCCTAGGGTGCAGGAGTCATCTCTACTCTCCCTGGCAGTGCCATGAACCTCCCCACTTGGCCCTGAAAGTTTGGCCATCCAGACAAACGTCTGCATGGGCAGGGAGCTCACTACCTAACAGGCAGTTCACCCCACTGTTGGATTACTTGAGTTTGGGGGAATTTTTACCTTTAGCTGAGACTTAGTTTGCATCCTTGAGGCACTCAACCAAGGAGTTCTGATTCCTTTCTTCAGACACATCGCAGAAAAATGCTGCCCCCATCCCCCGACTTGACTGGGTAGTGAAGTCTTCACCTGGAACCTATTTCTCTTATATGGGTTAAAGAACTCACATTCCTTCAACCAATTTTATCGTGATACTTCCCAAATCTCATCAGAATTATCTTTTCTATTGGAGTTTAGGACTGAAATTTTAGATTTGAAAAAACTTTATATAGTGAATATTCTCATGGTAAATTTTTCTTAGAGCTCAAAGCTATGAAAAAGGTCATTACTTGTGATGAAATGACATATTTTATGTACTAAGTAATGATAATGACATGCCCCACGGGGTTTCCCTTTTTGCCATGGTTTACTAGGAAGCTCACACCAAAGTTTATGCTCAGTTTTTCTCCTCTTTCCTAACTCTGTTTTTTGCTTCCTATCTTCTGTTAGTTACTATTGCTTTTAGTTTTATGATATCTGCTTTTTTATGGTAAACTATCACGTTCATTCACTTCTATATCAGTCAGTTCTCACAAACGCTAAGTGTAGTAGGTAGGAGATGAATGATAAATACATGTGTTTCATAGATGAGAGTTTGAGCAGCATGTCTGGTGAGTGATAGAAGCCTTTGTTGGTTCTCACACTTTGATGGTAATGATGGTGATGATGATGCCAAGAGTTATGATACTAGGAATGATAACAGGAGCCAACATTTATTCAGTGCTCATGGCCTCCCCTGAATGCTTTACAAGTGTAATTTCATTTAAACCTTACAGCCAACTTATGAAGTAATGTTATTAGCCACATATTACAGATGGAGAAACCGAAGCACAGAGAGGTTAGGTAGTTTACCCTAAGTCATAGATTCAGAAAATGGCAGAGCCAGCATCAAAAGCTGGGCAGCCCATCTTCAAAATGTATGCCCTTGTCCACCGTGCTATACTACCTAAGTGATCTGACCACTCCAAACCGCTCCACAGGGATCCTGGTATTTCAGATGAAGACAGCCATTCATAGCAACTCTGGCCTGTGCGGCTGTGGACCTCATTCTAGGGAATATTGAGGTGAGCTTTAGGGAGCTGCTCACCATCACCCCCCCCCCCCACACACACACCCAGCAGCAGTGTTTCTGGCTCCCTCCTCCTGTCCCAGTGCTCTGGGTGCCCCTCCCAGCCCCTGTGCCTCTGCTCAGCAAGCCAACCTCCAACACAAGACCAGCAGGAATTGTGGAGGGTGGCCAGGGCCTGGCTTGAGACCATGCCATTTGTATAAAGGTCTCTGTTCAAGCAAGGGCAGGGGATGGGGGTGGGGGCAATCAGGGGACAATGGCCAAGCCAGAAAATAGGAAAGAAGGAAGGAAGGAAGCCAAGAGGTCTGCTGCCTGGGGGAGCTCTCAGCAGGATAGGATGATGAATGCCAGGTGCTTCTCCCCAGGCTAGGGGCAGGGGTGGAGACTCGGGGGGCTGCAGGTGGCTAAGAGTGAGGACCCCTGGGCCCTGGGAAAGCAGTCTGCCCAGCTCAGTGCTTTTCTCCGTCTCCTACCCTGGAGGGTAAGAAGGGGGCTGAGGCTGCCTGGCTCTCTCTGCCCACATGTCCTTCCCCTTGCAAGAAGGAAGGGAGGGAATAAGGAGGGACAGGAAGGCAGAGAAGAAAAGGAGAAATAAGGAGGAGGAGGGAAGATGTTTAAACACGAGCTTTCATCTTTTTTTTTTTTTTCAAGCTTTCATCCTTTTGTGATTTGACCAGTATCAGTATGCCACAGGGCGTCCATGTCATTAGGCCAACACCGTGGGCCCATCAAGTGAGAGGCAATGAGAGGTGTCCTCGCCCACCTGTGACTTGCAAGGGAGGCAGATGGGGTTTCAGAACTAGCACTTGTGGGGACCGTACGGGGAGCCAGAAGGGGACACTGATTCCAGCAATGGTCTGAGGTGTCTGCACCAGAGGACCGGGACAGAGTCAGAGAGGAGGAAATGAAGAACAAAAGCCACAGACACATCTGTGGCCCCTTGGGAATCACCAAGCCTCGTGGGGAACACGAAAACCAGAGGAGACATTGGACGGCATTTTCTCCTTAAAGCTCACTTGTATTACTTCACTTCACTCCTTAATGTTACTTGAGATTTGTCCACAGCTCCCAGCAGGCACTTTCAAACCCTGGGATTTTGTCCTCTGTCCCCTGTGTGGGCTGGGGCCCGAGGCATCATGGTAATTGTGGTAAAAATGAGAACAATGGAAGCCACTGTATTTGAGCACCTACTACACGCTGCACATGCTACAGGCTGGGCACACCGTTTGCTCGGCTCAGAATCGAGGGATGGGCTCTTTAACAGCACCGGAGTCCTGCGCAGTCTGCAAACTTCTGCCTGCCACAGAGTTCTCCGTTCATCTGTGATTAGATCAGACCATAAACTTCCCACCCTTCCCTTCTCCTTGTGAAAATTCTGCAGTGCAGGCAGGGATCCAGCAGCGGGAAAGCCTTCACTGCAGCTGCCTGCCAATGCTTTGCGGTAATGGGGTGGGTGGAGTGCTGCAGAGTCCAGGACCTGACAGTGACAATTGTCCCTGCTGGGTCTGTGGTGCAGGTCCCCGACAAGGCCGTGCTGTGGGCCACTTCTGTTGGCCCTCACCCAAGGCCCCTCTGGTGGGCGCTGGCCTTCCTCCAGCCCCAATGGACACTCCCTGATCTAAAAAGTTTTGAGGTCCCTTTGGCCACAGCAGACCACACTCAACTTGGGTAAATCTCTCCCCTCCCTTCCACAATTTCCTCATCTGCAGAATGGGAGTGATAATGTCTGGTCTTGGCAGAAATTGGTGTGAGGCCCAAATGGGCCAGTAAATCTGAAAACACTCTGAAAAAACCTTAGCATTTCTATTAAAGACCAAAGGGTCACTGGAGTCATTCTTATTTCTAGTATAACTACTAGAATTTTAATCAACCAAATGCATTTGGCTGGTTTACACAGGAGTATAGGTCCCTTTGGAATGGGGAGACTTTTCCTGTTTTATTCATAACACCTTCAGACAATTATTGAATGAGATTACCAAGTGTAAATCAGACTGATTAAGAAGGGAACAGGTGCCACAAAACCAAAGGAGGTCGTACTGACATGGGGAAGGAGTTTCCTGCCTTCTTTTGCTGTAACTGATCCCTCCCCGCAAACTGAAATGGGAAGTATGGACTCCTCCACCTTGAAAAGGAACCTAGACGTGGCCTAATCCAATTCCACACCCAATGAATGAATCCATTTAAACAACGCAAATCATTGTTGCCCAGCTTCTTGCTGGCTCTCCTGGACTTGAGCTGATGGAGAAGAGGACTGAGATGTAACCACTCAACCCTGTGCCCCACTTTCATCTGACACAGAGTTACTCCTCTGATGACAAATACAAAATGGTCCAGATTCTTCTGCATGTCTGAGCAGGCAGCTCCCCCAGTGTCAGGCCTCGGGAAGAGTAAATCAAATTCTTTAAAGTTCAAAGAGTATAACCTTAAAAATGGTAAGAAAACGTCCCGAGTGATGTAGTGAAATAACATGCAGTGAGAGAGATCAGAAAATCTTTCTGGAAAAAATTCAAAAGGCCGAGTAAAATACCAAGATATCTCATCAGACTATTGCTCTTTCCTTTGTGAGAAGAAGCTGGAAGAAGTGACCAGCAATTGCATCTGAAGGTAGTAACACTTCTACCCTGGAGAGAGCAAGCTGGAGGTGACCTTTCTGATGCACCAGCAGGAACAGCTAGTGCCTCTAGCTAGGGGATGTGTGGACCAGAGAACTGTCCCTGCAGGGCAGGTATGCTAAGGTTTGTAGGAGAAGCAATTCCAAGGGATACTGAGTTCCCACCCTTGACACTGAACAGCCAAAGGAATGAATCGCTGACCCACAGGCTCTTCTTAAAGATGCAAGGGAGAATGAGAAGGCAAGCGAAGGGTATGGAGAAGAAGAAAAGAAAAGGAGAAGGGGACAAGGATGAGGAAGGAGGGTGTGATAAAGACAATGCAAGAGAGGTGTCAGGGCAAAGAGAGCAGGGGGGAGATGGAGAGGGAAATCAGGAGGAGGAGAAGGGCAAGAGAGACAGAAGAGGGGAATAAAAGGAGAGAGGAGAGGGAACAGAGGAGGAAGCCTTCGCTGGATTTGTAACCTTTCCTTTCTGAAGCTAGGCTGTAGGTTCGCAGTGATTGCTATGTTCGCTGTACTCTCCTCTGTGCTGTTTTGCATGCCTGGAACATTTCATAATTTAAAAAAGGAAGAGAAGGGAGAAGAAAGAATAAGAATAAAGAGGCGAGAACCCAGGGCATGCAGGTCCACAGGGGCCTGGTTCAGGTTCTTCTCCATGAGCACAGCGACTCCCATAGCATTTTGGGTTTTACCCCACTCATCTTGGGGAGGCTTCTGCTCGTCCTGGAAGAGAGGGCGGCCGCCACACTGGGTCTGCATTTTCAGGATGCTCGGCGCCCTCATGGTTCTCCTCAGCCAATTCCCAGAAGAGTGGCCCATGCTCTCCAGAGCCACATCATCAAAACAGAAGCCCAGAGCGAGCTGTGTGGCTGACAGGGTCTTGGGGCTCCAGCCAGTGTCAAGACTGAGACTCTGAGGTGGGAGAGCCAAGTTCAGGACATTGGTCCACCAGAGACCTCCCGGCCCCATGTAATATCAATCTGCAAGAGCTTTCCCAGAGATCTCTGTCTCATGGAGGCTAAACAATACGCTACTAAATAACCAAGAGATCACTGAAGAAATCAAAGAGGAAATCAAAATATACCTCAGTGCTAAGACCCAGCTGCACTTAACGACCAGCAAGCTCCAGTGCTGGATGCCCTGTGCCAAACAACTAGCAAGACAGGAACACAAGCCCACCCACTAGCAGAGAGGCTGCCTAAAATCATACTAAGTTCACAGACACCCCAAAACACACCACCGGATGCGGTCCTGCCCACCAGGAAGACAAGATCCAGCCTCATCCACCAGAACACAGGCACCAGTCCCCTCCACCAGGAAGCTTACACAGCCCACTGAACCAACCTTACCCTCTGGGTGCAGACACCAAAAACAACAGGAACTATGAACCTGCAGCCTGTGAAAAGGAGACCCCAAACACTGTAAGTTAAGCAAAATGAGAAGACAGTGAAATATGCAGCAGATGAAGGAGCAAGGTAAAAACCCACCAGACCAAACAAATGAGGAGGAAATAGGCAGTCTACCTGAAAAAGAATTCAGAGTAATGATAGGAAAGATGATCCAAAAGCTTGGAAATAGAATGGAGAAAATACAAGAAATGTTTAACAAGGACACAGAAGAACTAAAGAGCAGACAGTGATGAACAACACAATAAATGAAATTAAAAATTCTCTAGAAGGAAATAAATAGCAGAATAACTGAGGCAGAAGAACAGATAAGTGACCCGGAAGATAAAATAGTGTAAATAACTACCGCAGAGCAGAATAAAGAGAAAAGAATGAAAAGAACTGAGGACACCCTCAGAGGCCTCTGGGACAACATTAAACGCACCAACATTCGAATTATAGGGGTCCCAGAAGAAGAAGAGAAAAAGAAAGGGACTGAGAAAATATTTGAAGAGATTATAGTTGAAAAATTCCCTAATATGGGAAAGGAAATAGTCAATCAAGTCCAGGAAGCGCAGAGAGTCCCATACAGGATAAATCCAAGGAGAAACACGCCAAGACACATTAATCAAACTATCAAAAATTAAATACAGAAAGCTGGAGTAGCAATTCTCATATCAGACAAAATAGACTTTAAAATAAAGACTATTACAAGAGACAAAGAAGGACACTACATAATGATCAAGGGATCGATCCAAGAAGAAGATATAACAATTGTAAATACTTATTCACCCAACATAGGAGCACCTCAATACATAAAGCAAATGCTAACAGCCATAAAAGGGGAAGTCAACAGTAACACTGTAATAGTAGGGGACTTTAACACCCAACTTTCACCAGTGGACAGATCGTCCAAAATGAAAATAAATAAGGAAACATGAGCTTTAAATGACACGTTAAACAAGATGGACTTAATTGATATTTATAGGACATACCATCCAAAAACAACAGAATAAACTTTCTTCTCAAGTGCTCATGGAACATTCTCCAGGATAGATCATATCTTGGGTCACAAATCAAGCCTTGGTAAACTTAAGAAAATTAAAATTGTATCAAGTATCTTTTCCAACCACAATGCTATGAGACTAGACACCAATTACAGGAAAAAAACACTGTAAAAAATACAAAGACATGGAGGCTAAACAATACGCTACTAAATGACCAAGAGATCACTGAAGAAATCAAAGAGGAAATCAAAATATACCTAGAAACAAATGACAATGAAAACATGATGATCCAAAACCTATGGGATGCAGCAAAAGCAGTTCAAAGAGGGAAGTTTATAGCAATACAATCCTACCTCAAGAAACAAGAAATATCTCAAATAAAAAATCTAACCTTACACCTAAACCAATTAGAGAAAGAAGAACAAAAAAAACCCCAAAGTCAGCAGAAGGAAAGAAATAAAAAAAATCAGATCAGAAGGACTTCCCTGGTGGCGCAGTGGTTAAGAATCTGCCTGCCAATGAAGGGGACACGGGCTCGAGCCCTGGTCCGGGAAGATCCCAAATGCTGCAGAGCAACTAAGCCCACGTGCCACAACTACTGAGCCTGCGCTCTAGAGCCTGTGAGCCACAACTACTGATCCTGCGTGCCACAACTACTGATGCCTGTGCACCTAGAGCCCGTGCTCCACAACAAGAGAAGCCACCGCAATAAGAAGTCCATGCACTGCAACAAAGAGTAGCCCCTGCTCACCGCAACTAGAGAAAGCCTGTGTGCAGCAACAAAGACCCAATGCAGCCAAAAATTAAACTAATTAATTAATTAATTAATTAATTAAAAATAAGAACAGAAAAAGAAATGAAGTACACTAGCAAAGATCAATAAAACTAAAAGCTGGTTCTTTGAGAAGATAAACAAAATTGATAAACCATTAGCCAGACTCATCAAGAAAAAAAGGGAGAAGACTCAGATCAACAGAATTAGAAAGGAAAAAGGAGAAGTAACAACTGACACTGCAGAAATACAAAGGATCGTGAGAGATTACTACAAGCAACTATACGCCAATAAAATGGACAAGCTGGAAGAAGTGGACAAATTCTTAGAAATGCACAACCGTCTGAAACGGAACCAGGAAGAAATAGAAAATATAAACAGACCAAACACAAGCACTGAAATTGAAACTGTCATTAAAAATCCTCCAACAAACAAAAGCCCAGGACCAGATGGCTTCACAGGAGAATTCTATCAAACATTCAGAGAAGAGCTAACACCTATCCTTCTCAAACTCTTCCAAAATATAGCAGAGGGAGGAACACTCCCAAACTCATTCTACGAGGCCACCATCACCCTGACACGAAAACCAGACAAAGATGTCACAAAGAAAGAAAACTGCAGGCCGATATCACTGATAAACACATACGCAAAGAGGTAATATCAACAAAATGTAAAATGCCTAAGTACCTTAATCCACTAATTCTTCTTCCACAAATTTATTCCAAGAAAATAATTAGACAAGTGCTCCAAGGTTCACAGAGCAAAACATGTTATTTACGGAACTATTAATAACACCAAGTATTTAGAAACAACCTAAATATCCAGAAAAGGATATCATTTGAATAGATCACGGTATAACTAGACAACGAAGTGCGATTAACCTACTTAAAAGGATGGTGTGAATCTATGTGCCATAATGTGGAACTTTCTCCATGTTGTTCAGTAAAAAAACGTCTTCCTGTAAACGTGCACGCATATGCAATGTGCCTACTATGAATGTGCAAATGTTGCACAGCAGGGTGCCGAGAGTGAACTTCACCAAATTATTGGTACATAGTGGCTCTTTCTGGGTGGTGAGAAATCAAGTGATTTTCCTTCCTTCCTTTGTTTATCTATACTATTGGAATTTTTACAATGAACATGTAATAATTTAAAAATAGAAAACTGTTTTCAAAGATGAAAATAAAACATGTCAAGGATATACATATTTCCTGGAGAAAAAGCAGGGTGAAAAGCAGAATAATGGCTGACTTTCAGAAGGAAAATGTGGAGTGACTTTGAAACCTGCCTAACAGCCTGACAAGATCAGTCCTTTCCTAGTTCTGGAGAAGGCAGGAAATCCCAGTGGTTAGGAGCTTATGCTCCAGGGTCAGTCCTTGGGTTCAGCGGGTAAGTGACTTGGGACAAATTACTTAAGCTTCTGTGCCTCAGTTTCCTCATTTACAAAATGTGTGACTGACAGCACCTGCCTCTAAGACTGTCATGAAGATTAAGGACAAGAGTAAATGAACACCTATGACAATGCCTGGCACATAATCAATGTTCACTAGATATTAGCTCTTATGAAAACCAGCTTCAGGCAATCGTAGTCTAAGTGAGTTAACTTTCCCAGAATGAAGCACTAATGAACAGTTAAGGAGAGGGAGAAGGTAGAGGACAATTAAGCAAAGAAATCCACACGAGTAGACATATAAATATCTAGGCTCTGCAGCACAAGGGTTAAAGATATGGGCTGTGTGGTTTTAGACTTAACCTAGTAAGTTTTAATTGCTCATTCTGCAAAAGGGAGGTCATATACAAAAGGCCATTTTAAGGATTAAATGCCAAGGGCTAACACAGTGCTTGGTAATAACAAGTTTTTAATACATATTTGCTAATATTAATAAAAATAATTATTGTTGACTGTGAGATTAGGTAGTGGGCTCCCTGTCACTACAGGTATCCAGGCAGGCTTACCTATTACAGGAAGAAGATGATGGAGAGAAGACTTAGCCTTGGAAGGAGGGGATGAGCTACTGGATTCTTCCAGATCTAAAGATTCTGCTGTTGTTGAAACACAAAACTGATTTTTAAAATGGAGTTGTTTGGGATTGTTGTGCAGAGTGACTGGGGAGCCCTTCACCAACAGGGCCATCTCCCCAGAGTTACAGGGCGATGCAGCTCTCATAGGCCAGCCCTGCTTTTCAGACAGGTGAGGCAAGTGTTCCCCCAGACTGCCCATTCTCCGTACCAAGAGTGGCTCTACCTGCTCTGGAAAAGCTGCAGATAGCAGCTCTACATGCTCTCCCGCATTCACAAAAAGGAAAGCTAATTGCGTGGTGACAACAGTATTAACAGCAACAGCAAGCCCACGCTGATCACTTACTGTGTCCTGAGCTCTGCGCTGAGGGCTTTGCATGCATTGTCTTATTACTTCCCTCAACAGACCCATGCATATGTAGTGCCTATGCTATATGTGTCATCCCCATTTGACAGATGAAAGCAATGAGGCTTGGAGGGAATAAGTATTGTCAAAAACCCTTCAGCCAGTAAGGGACAGGGGTTTGAACCCAGAATGTGAGAAGTAGTTGCAGGACCTCATGATAAGTTGACAACTCATTAGCATTAGATGAATCCTTTCCTCTTTCAGGACCTGCCACTACCTGTGCCAGCCCCACTGGGTCAGGTGACCCTTCTCAAGGTAGCTGGGAGCTGGGAAAGCCGAAATTGCCATTGGCATTATCTAGTAATTCCTGGGGAGAGTAGAACACTGAGAAACAAGGCTTAAGCTGCACCCACAAAACAGCACCCCAAGCAGCAGGATGAAGAACATCTTGGGAGCAAAGCCCCGGTGCTTAGAGAAGCCAGAGGTTTCGACCTTAATGATAAGGCCAAGTACCATAGAGACAGAATACTCCCTCAGAGACATCCAAATACTTGCGGACTGTTTTACCACTTTCATTTTCTTGTAATATCCTTTGGTCAACTCAAGCAGGCTTCAAACTTGCCTCATTCCACTTCTGTGGGCTCCCTCAGACTAGCAGCAAACAGGTGCACTTTGCCATGGCAAGGCCAGGGCACAATCCCCTGCATCTCTCCAGACCTGCACAGGTCCTCAAACTCTGTACTCAAATCACTAATACCGTCTGCCCCGAATACCAGGAAGATGCCAAGGGGACAAAGTCATAACCTCATGTGCAAGAACATGGACTTTGGAGTCATAGACTCCTGGGTTCGTGTCTCAGCTCCTCCACTGGGTACTTATCCTCTCTGAGCCTCAGTTTCCTCATCAGTCCAATGGGGATCATAATACCTCATAGTTTTGTTCCAAGGATTAATGAGATAATGTAATACTGGGAAAGCAGTGAAGCATTGAGGCTAAGAGCACAGGCTCTGGTGCCAGAGTGTTTAAGTTCAGACGCTGGCTCTGTCACTAACTGTGTGTCCCTGGGCCTCAGCATATTCAATTGTAATATGGGGATAATAAGAGTATCCACCTCTATAGGGCAGGGAATGAATGAGTTATGGCTTGGAAAGTGCTTAGAACAGCACCTGGTGCATTGGTGACTACTTGGTAAACCAGAGTTGTTATGATTAATGCAAGTAAAGCCCACAGCACGGTAAAGATAAGTGTTCAATAAATGGTAACTGTTATTATTACAAGGTACACTCTGCACGGAGAATTTTATGCACGTTTATCTCCTAGAAAGCAATTAAGAAATGAAGACATTAGGGGAAAATCTTGTCCTCTAGCAAAAGTTTCAGTCCGAGCAGAGAGAATTCACCATCCTGTTGCCCTGGCAAGATACCTTAGGAACCCCGTCCACCATTCCCAGGCTCTCCTTTGCTTTACTCAGCCATCCTCTCTTTCAGTAAATACTCATTAAGCACCACAGTGAGCCTAAAAGAGGAATGGAAATACCTAAGCTGTAAAAAAAATGCTCCAGCTCCTGCCACCCTGGAGCTTACAGGGTAGCAGGGGAGATACACATTAAATAAATACGTACACAAATGATTATTTAGGGACAGCTACAATTTGTGTTCTGAAGAATGTGGTGAAAAGGTATAATGGGGGTCCTGATATGACGTAGCATCAGAGGTGTATGTGAGGGAGGAGTCGTTAGAAAAACTTCGTGAGGAAGTGCCGTTTAAGCTGGGACTTCACGGATGAATACGAGTTGGCTGGGGGATGCCTGGGAGTGGAAGGAGGCAGCGATCCAAGCAGACAGGCATTTTGTTCCGGGGCCCTGTAGCCACAAGGTGGCTGGCTCACTAGGGGAAAAGACGCAAAGGTAGTAAGTTGACTTACCCCCAGACCATCCACTATCAAAAGCCCTCAGCTGGGAGGTTGGAAATTGGAGAGAAACCCAGGTCCCCAGGAACTGTGTTCTCAGTTGCATCTGTTATCTCTTCCCTTTCAGACTCTCCCTGCCTGGTGGCAAAGACTGCCAGGTCCCAGACCCTGACCCCGAGGCCAAGCGAACAAAGGTTTTGGCTCAAATACCCAGAAGTTGCAGACGTGGCTCACTTTTCCCACATGTGAACTTCAGCCAAGACACCACGACAGGGACTCTGCCCCCTGAATGCCCTCGGATGCCTCAATCCTGTCCCCATCACACGCCACTGGGTTTTGTGAGGCTATTTAGGCAGATAAGTTTCCCTCACTGAAGAAAAGGGAAACAGCATGAAAGAAAACAATGGCCCCAAAGGAAGAGTATGTGATTGACGTAAATGGGGATGTTCCCTTAGGAGCATCATGTATCATCAAAGAAGCCAAGCCCCAGGTCATTTATTTCTCTGCCTGTTTACATGAAATGGAAAGATATGTTTAAGTTTCCTGTAGTTTTACACTGCAAATTGCCGCTCCCAGAAAGGAAGCCGTATGTTCCAGACGTAGCAGGTTTCTTTTGGAATTCACATGTTGGCAGTCTGGCGCCATCCCCTAAATGGTACTTTCATTGTCTTTTTGTTCAAGACAGCAAGCTTCTTCCAGGATCAGAACTGCCTGCCAGCCTCCGTTGATAAACAGCCCACCAGCTCTCGTGGTAGATCAGGTTTAATGATTAGCCTAACTCCTTGTTTACCTAAGTGGCAATTACCACTGCAATGGAATAATATTTTAACTGCAGGGGAAGCATTACGGAGAGCCCCCCAAGAAAACCTACTGGCTGGGAATGGCCAACAGAGCTGCCCATACTCAGAGGAGAGGACCACTCCATCCCGGCTGGCAGATCTCTGTGTCTGAGATGCTGTCATTAGATGCTGCTCCAAAGACCTAAGGAAATGTGCCCAGGAGAAGTGTATGGTCCCAATCCTTTCAACTGAGGCTCAATGGCCCAGCAAAGTATGAAAGTGAGGCCTGTGCTTCTGAAGCATAACAGTCTAGAGTCGGTGGAGCTTGCGAAGCAACCTCACCACCGCAGGAGCAAATCTCAGCAGGTGCGATTTAAGGAAGATGGCACCAGTAAGACTCCACCTGCCCGAGCGGAGGTTGACATCCAAACTCCTGAGCACCCGGCTGTAATGGGCGAGACTCAGGCCTCCGGGCACCATCACCTCCCCACCTACTCACTCTCCTTCCCCGGGTCCCAGAAGGCAGGGGGCTTTCGGCACATCGCCATCCAAACCTCCCCCAGTCTCAGGAAGCACTTCCCAGTTTTCAAAAAGAAGAGACTCACAGCTAGCAAGTCCCTGGTGGAAATGCAGACAGCATCCCAAAGTGCCATCCAGGTGAACGGCAATCTCTCTGAACAGGACATTGTGTCCTCTGACCTTGCCTACTTAAGGCTGTCTCGGCATCTTGAAGATGGGTCTCAAAGGGTCAAGGCGTCCCACCCATTTCTCCCTAGAATGTCCAAGGTGCAAAGCAATGGGCCTGTGAGCATATGCTTGGAAGCAGGGACATGGAGGGCCTCAGAGAAAGCAACAGCTGCCATTCAGGTTCCAGATGATATTTATCACAGCCCTACCTGGGCAGGTAGAGAGTCCACTTTCAGCCCAGACAGGTCTGCTGAGATTAGCAACTCCATACCCACTTTGGTTGACATGTGTCCAGGTGATGGGAGAAGAGTGCCACCGTCAGATTCAGAAAGACCCCTCTCCTGCTTAAATGCCACCAGCGGTGCCAACCACATGCCCGGCACAGGGAAACTTAAACCTGAAATGCTTTTGCCCAAAGATAACTCTGATGACAAAGACCTTGGCCCACTGTCATCTCAGTCAAAGGAAACGTGTGTTCCCTCACATCCACAGACTCACAGCTCCCCTTCGCCAGGCTCCCACAGCCAGCCAGCCCAGCCAGGGGGAGCTTCAGATTGTGCTTCATTGAGTAACAATCACCAGGATCTGCAGTCACTCAAAACTAACAGTGAGTCAAAATCTGCCCCTGTGTGTCAGGAGCAGATGGCAAAGAACCCCTTCCAGTCACACAGCCCAGCGTTTCAAAACTGTCCAGAAAGCGATCACCTCCCATCCTCTCTTCCAAGGAGGGAGACCGAACGGCAGGGCACCACGGAGATGGGTGCACTTAATCCAATCCACCTGGCACAGGGTGAGTTCTGCGACCTCCAGGGCAGGCTGCAATCCGTGGAGGAATCTCTGCACTCAAACCAAGAGAAAATTAAAGTCCTTCTGAATGTAATTCAAGACTTGGAGAAAGCTCGAGCTCTCACAGAAGGGTAAGGTGGATTTTTTTTATTGGGTTAAGTCACTTGCCAGGATAGGGGCAGAGAGAGAGCACTGGTTTCCGTTAGTAAGATGTCTCCAAAATGTCTGAGATTCTGTTGTTTCCCCAAATTGTAAGCAATGGTCCCCCTTTGTTCTGACTGGGTTTCGCCTGGTTGTAGGCTTTGGTGGATTTCCACGGTGATGTGTTTTTGTTTCCAGATGTCAACAGACTGCAGAAAGGGGGCAATGAAGCAGCAGAGTCAAAAGTGATTTTTATTAAGATGTGAGTCCAGCTGATAAATGATGGGGGAAAATGCTAGCATGTAGGTGCTTCCCCCACCCCCATCCTTGAAGCAAGTTACTGCATTTGCACAGTATTTTAGTTATTTATGGGTTTGTCACAGGGACTTGAGGTGGCCACTAAGCTTACTGTTGACCTTTCCCACCACTGACCACTTTGAAGGCTTGGGCCAGTCCATCATGGACCAGCTAAATGGAAACTGAAATGAGATCACAATTTTGCAAAGAGAAAAAAGTCACAAAATGCTTTCCTGGATGACTCAGCATCAGTCTGGGGAGGGGAAGGCAGTTTTCTGTTTAGGTGTGAGTTGTTCTTTCCTTGAAACAGTGCTCTCTAAAGACTGAGAAGAAGGAATGGCCAAAGCTAATCGACAAAAGGGTAGGAGAGGGAGGAAGTAATTAACTGGCCTTTGCTGATAGGGATCAGAATCAACATTGCTTTGTAAGAGAGAAGCACTGTGATGATACACAGAGAAATGCACTGAACTAAGGGATCTGGAGTTTTAATCATCTTCCTCTACTCATTTGCAAAGTCCCTCAGTTTGCCCATCTATCATGCGGGGGTAAGAATAACTGGCTCATCTCATAGGGTTATTGTCAGCATGAAGAAAGCCCATATGTCAAAGTGCTTAAACATTTATAAAGCGCTCTAGAAATGTGAGCTTCTATTAACGGGGGTTTCTTGTTTCTGTGTCTGTAATGGCCAGGCTTTGGTACTCATGAGAGGGGCAATGCTGTGCTGCAGGGAATGAGTCTGTAGAATGCGTGCATCCCAGGGGGATTTTGCCCACAGATTTATCTAGTAAATGCTCTATCTTGCAGGCGCAACTTTTATCGAACTGGCCAAGATCTCAACAACTGCAGGACCTGCCAGAACACAGCGTGCATCATATACAGGTACCTGGCCGCAACCGAGGCCTGCCCTTGAGAGCACAGAAGTTGCAGGGTCCACAGGACATTCTTGTAAGCTCCCTTAGGCACAGAAATTCAAGAGAGGGGCAAAGACAGGAGGCCTTGGAATACCTGAGACTTAAAAAGCAAGGTGTTTAACTATGAAACGTTAGCATCTGGTTCCAAGGCAGGCATTGCTTTGTTTCCTCACAACAAGGTCTATGAGCAAATCCTCTTGAGCTCATCATCCCTCCACTTACTGAATACCGAGTACAGGCGCCTTGCTAAGCTCTGCACGCCCGCTTGCGTCTCGTTTCACAGTATACCTCGTGAGGTAGGCGTTAACGTCCTCAGAGAAGTTCGGCCATTTGGCTCCACTCCCATAAAGCATTTTCAGAGGGGGGGGGCGGGCTCTCCAACCAAATATTCAGAGTCTTGGGACTCAAATCCAGATCCTTCTGATCCCAAGCCCTATGATCTTGATTGCTGTACCACACAGCCTCTTCCTCCACAGTAGCTATCACATGCCAACAATTACTATATGTCAAGAACTATGCTCAGCACTGTGCGTTCGTTTCTAAGTACACTGTTTCTTTCCAGCAGGGGGTAAGGCTGCTGCAATAGAGTGAATTTTTATAAGTAATAGAAGGGAAACAGCATACAGTTGGAAGAGCACTAAACTTGGAGTCAAAATCCCCAAGTCTACTCCTGCTTACTTGTCTGGAGCTCAGTTTCCTCATCTGTAGAGTGGGAACAATTATCTCTCTTGAGAGTTGCCGTTAGGAACAAATGAGAAAATATATCTGAATGCCTTTTGTGACAGTAAATTTCTGTACAAATCCAAGAGCTTATTCCTGTTATTACTGGAAAAATCAACACCCCTTTAGCTGGAGGTCTACTTTCGGTGGCACACTGGAAAAGTGGTCTAAAGCAGTCATTTCAGTTGATGGAATCTATGTTTAACAAAAGTGTATGCTTTGGTTTTCTGTATTATTTTCTCTCTCTGATGAGAAAGGCAGCTAGGGCCTGAGCAAACTGAAGCCCAACTGGGTTGCCTGTGTCTTCTTTTTAAAATGTCTCATTCCTTCCAGCAGAATCCTGAGGTTTCATCCTGGCAAGGGATGGGGGCCTGGTAGTCAGGGGGCCCCTACCCTTAGGTGAGGCCTTGGGCATTTTCTCGCTGAACTGTCAACACTTTATACCTAAAAGCCAAAGGACCATAAAGTTTTTTCACCAATAACAATAACAATAACAGGAGCTTCAGGACCTCTCAGAAAAAAACATGCCCTTTACCCTGGCATGACATATCCCCTCTTAAAAGGGGGCTCTGGAAAAGGCTTGTGCATTGGAAAGAAAAATTAGGGAGTCTCATCAATTGCTTACCTTTTGCTCCTTCTTTTTTTATATCCCCCATCTTAAGCAAATTTCCTCATCACCAGGAGGACAAAAATCATTAAATGTCTAGACTGTTAGGGAGGACAAAAACTTTTCCTCATAAACAAAAATAATTATTTTTAACTAACTTCCATTTAAATTTTGAAAAGTCTCTTTTTCAGCAGCCAGATGATGTATTTTCTATTACCTTCAGATGACTTTTTATTTAGCTTATGTAAGAGAAAAGGACAAATGTTTATTTTCCAATCACTATGAGTTTCTTGCCCTGGCCTTCGGCAAATCGTTTCTGACCTCTGAGTTTCCTCATCTGAAGAATGAGGGCCTTTAACTAGATGGTCCCTATCGTCCCTTTCAGTTCTGACATTCTGATGTTCTAGGCTGAATTTAAAATAGTAATATTTGGCTAAACTACAACCTTCCAACAAGTCTGAGAATGTTTGCATTTTTCTAGTACTTACTTCAAATATCTCAAGCAAACATTCTAAATTTACCCCTGGATGCGCTGGCAAACCTTTATCCACACATCCCTTTCCAGTTTTCCAAGAAAAGCAGCCATTGCATGCATCTATCCCTCATTACCATTCAAAGCCAGACTTTTCTCCCAGACAGTATCTATATCGTTGTATCTAAGCCATTGGGAAAGAACAGGCAATTAGTTTGATGAAAGCAAAGAAATAAGAACAACATCTCCATCACAGTAACAGTGGGAAGATGAGAGTTGTCTTTTTTTTTTTTTTTTTAACATTTCAAATGACTTCAAACCCTGTGTGGTACCCTGGAAAGTCAGATCTTGCAAACCAATAAATAAATGATGTGAAATACTCATCCTCGGGCCTTGTTAAGCTGCAGTCTCTCCCTGATGACGGATGGACCGAGTGCATGTCACTGAACATAAAGCACATGGATGCGTGACGGATTGCCTGCCGGGTCTTCTTCTCTGGAGATGTTGCTGCTAAGTTAGCAGTCCATAAGGTTTTCTAAGTGGCCCCATCAGCCGAAGCCTATGGCTATGCTACTCGCTTCCATCAAGACACATGGGGTCACTGGTTCTATCCGACTCATTCTCTCTGCTCCAAGAGGAGCCTTCTGTCCACCCGCTCCTCAAAGCCTCACTGGCATTCTTCTTACCATGGATCACTGTGACAGATCCTACCTCACCAAGGAGAACAGCACCAAAACTGATGCCCAAAGATTCCGTGTATTCTCATGAGTACACCAGGAAGAATGAACTCCTTGCAGTTTTGACTGCTGTGGGCTCCAGGGGAAGGGTGTGGGGACTGGCTCTATGACTCAAGCTGGTTCCAGGCTGTTTAGACCCCAAACACTCTCCTCACGTCTCCTTAACATTAATCCTAGGACAAGGTACTCAAAGGGTTTCTGCATGCCTCCTGCGGTACCTAAGATTCAATAGCATTGGATTACCTAGTGAGAAGGTTGTTCTCTTTTCAAATTCATTTCAATTCTTCTGATTTACCCAGAGGGAAAAATCTGAGTTTGGTGCTAGAATGTCTTCAAAACATTTCTAATGCTTACTTATCACACTTCTTTGCCAAGAGTGAGCATGTTTCATGTTCATAGCCATGGGCAAGCAAGAGTGCGCAGCCAGAATGTAATCATTTCTAAATCTTTATGGGAAGATTTTAACTTTTAAAACTAGTCCCCCTACCTACTCACTGTTAGGCACGTCTCCATTTTCAAAAGGTATATTGCCTGTTTTGTACAAATGTTTTTAAGTCTAAAAAGTGAATTGGTCTAGAGAGAAAAAAATTATTGTGCATGTGGTATGGGGAGTTTCACAAAAACCATGAAGGTGGTGAATGAATGACTGCAGTTTTGGAAACTGTGCCTTAAGGAACCACCTCCCTTTCCTCTCTCAAGGACATGAAGTCTCTCCAAGCCATATCTCTCCTCCTTCCCTCACCCCGTTCTCTGCTCCTCCAGCCACATCTGCCTGCACTTCATCTTCACGTTCACTCTAAAAATAACCACAGAACCTCTCTGGAGGTCTCTGACTACACCAATCATGCATTTATTTTATGGATGTAGCTCCCAGGAAAAAAATCTGCCTGGTTTAAGTTGTAAAATGCCTCAAATGTTTTAAGGAAAAAGAATGGGAAGTCTTTCTCAGAAAAAAAAAATTTCTTCTATCATCCAAGTGTGTTTCTTAGAAAATGGAAATAAAGAGCAAACAGCAAACTTACCATTTTCAGAGGGTGAAGGGAGAGGCTGGCCATGTAAAATTTGAAAGGTGCTAGAGAGGAGAGAACAACAGAAGAGCGCTTGTTTGCTCAGGGGTCTCTCTGGACAGGCTGTCTCCTCTTCTCATCCTTAGCCTCTGTTCATGACTTCAACTGCACTCATGGATTTTAATTTTAATTGCTGTGACATCAGCTTCCCCTATCTTTTTTATGAGTTCTCTCTCTCTCTCTCTCTCTCTCTCTCTCTCTCTCTCTCTATATATATATATATATATATATACACACTACCTACAGATCTTTCCATTTCTATCTTGGTATCTCAAAGGTACCTCAAATTCTCCATATACGAAAACATACTTCTTATTTTCCTCCACAAAATTCTTTTCCTATGTTTCTTATTTTGCTCAACATTGTTAACCACAGTTCCATAAAGAAACTATAGTCCCCATAGTGCCTCGCTCCTCTCCTTTACAACACACATCAAACTGGCTACTGATTCTACCCTCTCTCTCTGGTCCATAAAGGCTCTCATCATTGGTCACTTAAACGCTAGCTGGCCTTTTTGCCATAGGTACCTTTTACCCTGTCCCAAGTAATCCTCCACACAGATTGCTAAATTACCTGAAAAGAAGAATCTGATCATGTCACTCCCCTGCTAAACAATTTTGTTCCAGTTCCTGTTGTTTCCTTTAGCTAATTTTTCAAAGCCCTTTGAACATGATACTAACCTTCTTACCTGCTGGGTCTCCTATTTCTCCCCAGCCACAGGGAACTACTCAGCTGGCTTCATATACTGTGCATTTTCTCATGCAAGTTTCCTTATTTCCTGAAATGCCTTTTCTGCCCTGCTTTGTCTGGAAATCTCCTAGTCTTGCAGCTTAAAAGTCATTTCCTCTGAATAGCCTTACATGCCTTCCCAAGAAGGACCCCCTTGGCACACACATTCCTCGACTATACCATTTATCCTATTGCATTGTAACGCAGTGTTTATGAGTTTCTTTCCTTCAGCTGATGGCTAGTATCTCAAAGTCGTGGGCCAGTGTCTAACACATAGTTGGTGCTCAATAGAATCTTGTCAAGGAAGAGAATGGCTATACTGACTAGGAGAGGGATGAAAAACTGTGGTGGGCTTGAGACAGCTATTCAGATGCCCCAAAGTCAAGTCAGTGTGACTATTTGTGTGTGCCCCTACCCTTGGGTGGGGAAACGGAAGGCCTTAATTAATCAAATGTTCTTATTAGGGAAGGAAGGCTTCTGTGCAGCAGGTCCTCAGAAGATCTTTCGGAACTAAATCAAACGACTATATGTAGTACATGGACTGTCAGTTTTCAAACACCTGGAACACTACAAGATGAAACCTAATCAAATCTTCCTTCGATGACTCAGAATGCTTGTTGCAATTTCACAGGACATTGAGATCCTCGTTCATCATGGCCATCCAACATTATTGCCCAGTACTTCTGTACTGGCTGTGGTAGGAAAGGCGGTTTGCTTTGTGGAAAACTGAAAACTCCCTCCAGGCTAAAATGTCTCCCTTCTATGGTGTCTGAACTGCACCAATGATCTCTATGGAAGAGGGAATTAAGGCATTAGATTGGCAGGTTCTCTTGGTAAAGCATCAAAACCCAGTGTAGTAGGCAGAATAATGCCCACAAAAGATGCCCACATTCTAATTCCTGGACCCTGTGAATACCTTTTACTTGGTAAAAGGGACACTGCAGGTGTGATTAAGTTAAGGATCTCAGGACAAGGTAAGTAGCCTGGACTGTCCAGGTGAGCCTAACATAAGCATAAGGATCCTTACAAGGGAAAGATGAAGGCGGGAGAGGCAGAGTCAGAGAGGATGTGACAACAGAAGCAGAGGCAGAAGTGATGTGGTCACAAGCTAAAGAAGGTAGGCAGCCTCTAAAAGCTGGAAAAGGCAAGGGACACATTCTCTCCTAGAACCTCCAGAAGGAACACAGTTCTGCTGACACCCTGATTTACAGTTCTGCAGGACTTCTGATCTCTGGACTCTAAGAGTAAAATCTGTCTTGTTTTAAACCACTAAATTTGTGGTAATTTGTTTCAGTAGTAATAGGAAACTAAGACGCCTGCATTAAACCCTTATAATTCGTAAACTACTCACATCTAATTGGAGGTCTGTTAACTTGACTTTGATGATCTTTGCAACTATGACAGCTAGGGGAAGACAGAGATCTGTTGGGATGAAGATTAGGGAAAAGAAATAAGAAGAGAGCTACCACTTATTGAGTGTCTATTATTACTGGTCATTATAAATGCCTTTTATTTTCGTATCTAATCCCCACAACCATGTGAGATAGATAAAAATACTCCCATTTTACAGATAACTGAGATAACTGAGGTTCAGGGACTTGCACACTATTCAGATTAGACAATTGAGACTGAGAGAGAGAGAGGAACTTGCACTATTATTCTGAAACTAGTAAGTGGCAATGTCGAGATTGGAACTTAGTCCTCCCTTCCTGTTGGCCAGATTCTACAGCATGCTGCCTTCAGAGGACAGACCTGCTTGAGGGGTATCAGGGCTCAGCAGAATGTTGTATGGCTGAGTTCTCATAATCCAAGGGCATCGTGAGGGTTTGTGTTTAAGTTGCAGGACCTAAATAGTGTTCTCAAAATGTGATCCTGGGCCATCTGCATCAGTCTCCTGGCTGTGAATACTGGTTGCTGGCCTTCACTCCCCAAACCTGCTGGATCAGAGGGGTGGCGTGGAGGATGGGAATCTACAGGCACAGCCAGTTTCCTGGGAAAGCCTGATCCCAGTGAAGCTTGAGAAACATTCAACTAGGTAAAATTAGGGTCTTGAAAGGAGGAGGTTTCTGGTTGATTTATTAGAAACTTTTGTGACATAGAAAGCTCTTGCTAATAAAGTAACCCAGAAAGTAGCTTTTGTTTTAAACGCATCATTGGACAGATGATTTACCTTTCTGCTTGGCTTCAATTACAGGGTTAGGTGGTCAGGTATAGACCTAACTAGGGGGTGCAGGTGAGAGCGGAGGCAAGAGAAAGGGAAGGGAAGAGGATTGGGGGGGGGTCTTCCTCATAGACTAAGGGTATTTTTGATGCCTCCTATTTCCAATGAGAAGACAAAATGAGCTTCTGCCGGTCCACGCGGGCGCCCAGGCTTTCATTATGCACTACTTAGGGGATTCATTTGTAGCCTCTCCTCCCTCCCACATTTCCCAGCTCCTTGGTCCTCATCTGAGATCAGGAACGGAATGGCAATCCCTGCTGCGCTTCCTCCTCCAATTAAGGTTCAGACCAGTTAGAGCCCAATTCTGTTCCCAGGCCAAGGGCCCAAATGCTAGGAACTGCCCTCTGGTGCGTCCTGGAGGAGCAGTTACAAACACCTGACAGGGTGGCCATGCAAAGTGCTGCCCAGGACCGCCCACCCTGCTCCAGGAGAGGGTGTGGTCACCACAGGCTCCAGAACCAGGGAATATGCGTGAAGCTGAACACCAGAATCCTCCACCACTTTCCTCTCATTTCCTCAAACGCCACAGACCATAGACTGCTTTTTTATCATTACTGATTCCTCCACTGTTACAACTCCTCTGAGCAAGACAGAGAAGAAGTTAAGGATATGCAAAAGGAGATTTGCTGCAAGTGCCGTCCTTTGTACCCGGCGACCAGCATCCCTGTTCTTGGGGTCGCCCCCTCATTGTTTTAATATCTGGAACTTCCCATAAGGAGTCTCTCTAGAACACAGGCCAAAGCTGTACAGCTGTGTGCCCTGTCGGAGAAAAGCCAGGCCTTCGTCTAACCAAGGAAAGCAACGTGAGTTACCTGGGGTCATGCAGTCAGAGGCGCTGAGAGCCTTCTAGAGTCTCCTTCTATGGTTAAGTCACTTGGCCACTGGGTCTTAGTCTTGCCTGCCACTTAAAGCTATTACTTAACCAGAGAAAAAGGCATTTTACTAGAAATGCAATATGTACCCAGGCTTGTGAATTCAGCAACCAACTTTCCACGTAAATTATTTAGTATGTTCCTTTCGTTTGCTTAAGATGCCCTCCCAGCGCGGAGCCAAGTGAACTGTCAGAGCCTCGTCTTCCAGCCACGGTCCTCTCTCTGGCCAGCAATGAATTCCACAGTGAGGAGTAATTATAAAGCACACAGCATGTCTGTTCTTTCTAGTAATCACAGATGCCTTTGCAGCTCTCATCCCATTGTAGTATGGACTGAGCAGCATTCATTTCAAATGCAGGAACGTGAATGTGAATGGCAACATTACCCAGCATCCCCCAAACAACTACCACCAAACATAGCTCAAGCTCTCTTTTGGAAGCAGACATAAAGTTTGGGGTACATGTGGAAACCTCTCTGAGCCTCGACAGTTTGATCCCCAAGATATTTGCCATTAGTCCCTGTTTCTCTCAGTATGCTTATCCCTTTCTTCTTTTCCCTGGAGTGTAAGTGGAAAGAAGTAGGATTTACAGCATCAGCAATTTATCTGCAATAAAAATGAAACCTATTTTAATGCATTAATAGCTAAAGAGGCTGAAACATGCCATAAATATAAAATCAAGAAAGTTGAGCATTTCACAGGAATAACAAATGGATGGCTGCTGGCAGGAGGCCACAGCTGACCACAAAATGACCCAATCTTCATTCCTCTGTCAAGTTAACGCAACAATCATTACCATTTGTTGAACCAGGCACTGTGCCAGGAATTCTGCTAAACACTGTACATGTATCATCTCTTTTCAGACTCCCCAAAACCCTAAAATATGGGTATGGTTATTATTCCCATTTTACAGATGAGGAAACTGAGACTCAGAGAAGCTATGTGACTTGTCCAAGATCCAACAGAGCTAGGGCTTAAACCAGTCCTGCTTTCAGGAGACCTTTTGTGCCTTTCCCTCTTACTTTCTGACCTTACACAATCAGTGAATATTTGTGTTAAAGTTCTCTGAGACGACCTTCTCTTTCTAAGGACTTAATGTGAAGACATTCTCAACACAGAGCCACAGAACCCAGAGCGCAGACCTCCCTCACAGATAGCAATCAGCAGTGAGGTTTCTGCAGCGTGGCTCTGCTTACTTATGTGCCTGGAAGAGAACGTGCAATTATCTGAGGACTCGTCAGCAGACAGTTGCCCAAGAAGGGGTGTACTTGCCAGCTGGAAATGGCTGTGAGTTGTGAAGCTTAAAATTGTACCCTATAAATAATGAGCAAACTGGTCATTAGGAGAAAGTTTTAGGAACAATATCCCTTCCAGACTGGGGAAAAACACCAACTAAGGTTCCTACTTTCCCAGACTGTGATTCTTCCCCAGAGACACTTTCCAAAGTGGTGTGATTTATTCACGTAGACGGGAACCAAACTACCCGTGCTGATTCCATTGATTCTTACAGCTAATTCTAAAACAAAAGTTGCTGGAGCTCAATAAATCTGTGTTGCACCTGAGTTCCGTGGCAAGAGGGGCCACAGAAACACTCTAACAGAGATGAAGAGGTGGAGAGGGACTTGGAAGTGGTTTTGTCTTCAGGGAGATGCCATGGATCATTAGTTTCTCAGCCAACCTGCTTGGGGTGTACGGTTTATGGTTTAAAAGAACGGTACGGTTTAAAAGAACAAGACCCGCCTGCTGAGAAGGAAGAGCAAAGGGCCCCTGAGGACCTCAGCAACCTACACCAGACCCAAAATTGCACCGCCCAGATACTACCTTGAGTAAGCTGCCTCCTGTGGGGGGTCTGTCTTCTCTGGTACGCGGCCTCCCCGTCAGAACGTCCCTGAAATCTGGAAACACTATGGCAGGGTGGGCTGGTCAGCTGGGTCACGCAGGGTCGTGCATGCAGCCCAGCCCAGGTTGGGTCTGGTTCCACAGCGGGCTGCAAGTTCATTTAGGTGCACTAGGCCTTGGTCACCAGCCCCTCCCCTCCCCTCCCCATGCTCATCTGGTGACCAGGATCTCACACAGATTGAAGACTGCTGTTCTTTCGATGCTGTGTGTCTTCGTGTACAAGCTTTGGAGCCAGACAATCTAGGCTCAAACCTTAACTCTGTCACTTATTAGTGTGTGCCCTTGGCAGAATATTTAACCTCCCCTTGCCTTGCCTCAGTTTCCTCACCTGTGAAATGAAGATAATATATACGTCATGGGGCTCTGAGAATCACATGAGACGTGAGAATTACTAAACTTGTAGTATAGTGTCCGGAATATAGATTTCATTACATAAATGAGAGTCATTCTCCTCCTCTTCCTTCTTCTTCATCATTTAAATTACCATATGCCCTCACCTAACATGACCCAGATACTCTCATGTTATATCTCTTTCTTCTTAGAGTAAGACCCTGGTACCAGCCAAGCCCTGGGCTAAAACATCTGATCCCTTTTTAGGAAAAAAACAGAGGACTAGAGGTCAGGAAAGCAAGCTGAGATTCTGATCATAACTTATGGTGTGACTCCCTTCACCAACTCACTTGTCAGCTGAACGGAGATAACAACCTTCCTAGATTCCTGAGCTATTGTGAAGATAAAATGAAAATGCAGATCTGGAGTGTCTGCAATCTGAAAGTGCTATATAAAAGTAAGAGGTTTCTATTGTTTGTTTCTATATAAACTTTTATCTCTGTGTGTCTCACCCAACTTCAGTTTGCCCAGCCAAGATGCTACATCCAGAATCTGTCTCTGTTGTTTGCTTATGTATTTACGCATTTATCTACTTTTTGCTTCTCACTATTTCTTCTTCCAGACAAGCCATGACTTAGGCTTCTCGCTACTTCCCATTACCTAGAAAAACATCCTTCTGTTTTTCACCTAGCATGATGGCTGGAGCATTGATCTGTCAGCTAGATTAGTGAAATGCCCTCAAGAGGGAAACCTGAAAGCTCTCTTCCATTCTTGGTCTACACACAGCTCACTTTCTAAATGCAAAGTGGCACCATGCACAGACATCTTGGCTGGGAAAGGCTCTAAGGATCCCCAGGCAGTGAACTGGGCACTCCTGAACCAGGTGTCAGGTATTCCGTGTGTCCTAAGAGGGCCAACCTTGCAGACCTTGAATGCTCCAAACTATCTCAATGGCTCCGGGCCTGAATCCTGTATTATAACGATTTCTTGACCACCATTTGCCACTCCCATCCCACCGTGAGCCAGAGCTCTGTACAAACTAAGCATTCAGCACTCCTCTTCATCCATGTGGATATGAACGGAGAAGATGGTAAGGGTGGGAGGATAGGTAGATTAAGAGGAAAGAGAGAAGGGAAGGTTGGAAAAGTTACTAGTGTTCTACCTTGATACCAAACCCAAAGCAGGCATTTATTCCCCAGAATCTGCAAACAACCCTCTGCTAAGAGTTTGCTTGAATTCTCTCAAGCTGGCATTTTATTCCCTCTTTCAAGATGTTGCTGAAAGTGCTGTGGGTTGGCTAACTAAGAAGTTGAGGGGCATCTCCTCTTCTCGACCCAGCCTCAAAATGAAAGACAGATGAGAGAGGGCACTGCCTCCTGCCCATTTACAGGGCAGCTGCTACCAAAACAAAATATACGCCTTCTCCTCCCTTCCAAACTAAACAGTAGTTTGTCAAATGGATGGATAAGAAGAAAAGTGACAGTTTTCCTTTATGTTAATAAACTGCCTAAAAAAAATATTAATCAATTTCTTTCCAAAGCACAGATGCTTCTCTGTACTCTGTTATTTGTCTGACCTTGAAAAGAAAGTCACCTTCAATCCTCTTTGAATTGTCAAGACCAATGGGGGCAGTTGCAAGAAGAGGATGGGGAGTTCCCTAAGTCCCAGTGATTATAATGGAAGCCTGTGGTGTTTCCATAGAAATATAAAGAGCATATTCTTCCCTGAATGTACATGGAGGGGAGAGGTGAAAAGTGATGTTTCTGGCAAGGTATACAATTACTGAAGAGTTGAAGGTATGAGTGAGGAGGTGAGGCATTCAGTCTCTAAGATAGGAAGATAAGAGACTTAGTGGAGTGGGTAGAGATCACATCCTACATAAGGACATTTCCCGTTATTGTGTCCCATCTGCACAACTACCCACTGAAGTAGCTTTATAACCCCCACTTTCAGTTGGGTCTCAGAAAGACAAGCAACTTACCCAAGGTCACCCAGCCAGTAAGTGGTACAGCCTTGGTTCAAACCCAGGAGTATTCCATTCGAGAGCCATTTCTGTATTGTCTACAATGTGCTTTAAATTGTGAGCTAAGACAGACTTTATCTTCTTTTTTTTTTTTAAATAAATTTATTTATTTATTTATTTAATTTTTGGCTGCACTGGGTCTTCGTTGCTGTGCGCAGGCTTTCTCTAGTTGCGGTGAGCGGGAGCTACTCTTCGTTGCGGTGTGTGGGTTTCTCATTGCGGTGGCTTCTCTTATTGCAGAGCACGGGCTCTAGGCACCCGGGCTTCAGTAGTTGCAGCACGTGGGCTCAGTAGTTGTGGCACACGGGCTTAGTTGCTCCATGGCATATGGGATCGTTCCAGACCAGGGCTCAAGCCCGTGTCTCCTGTCTGGCCTCTTGGTGCTGGTAACTAGTGGCTCTGTGTCCTTAGTAAATGCTAGCCAATATCAAGAGCTACTAGAGATCTTCTAGCCAAAGCTTAGGATTTGCCAGATCAGTGAACAGAAGTATCCACTG
This sequence comes from Orcinus orca, assembly GCF_937001465.1. Lineage (NCBI taxonomy): Eukaryota > Metazoa > Chordata > Mammalia > Artiodactyla > Delphinidae > Orcinus > Orcinus orca. The sequence continues at coordinate 29,064,546 of NC_064561.1, forward strand.
AGGCTCCCACTTCCAGGATGTACTGCCCAGCACTGCACCCCTATTTGTCTCTGAGCCTGGGGTGGGTTTCTGTCACCACTACCTGCAACTCAATCTCCCCAACTGAAATTTAAGGAGATGGATTCAGAGGCCGGGGAAGAGTTGTCTCCAGCAAACTCTCATTGCTTTAAGGAAGGAATTTAAAGCAGTGAGTTGCAAACTCTGATTCTTACCCTCTCTTACACTATTTCACAGATAGAGAACATCTACATTCATAGTTCTCCTAGCTCCTGAAATATCCCTGCCCTCTTTTCACCAGGCAGAAAAATAACCTTCATCCTAGAGCATCAGCTGGAGCCAAAGAAAGTAGGCACCCCTTACTCATTCTAGGAATTTCCTCAGCTTTCTGGTATCAGAAATTTCATCCATCCATCCATCCATCCCTCCAGCTGGTCAACAGTCTAAACATCCATTCATTCATCCAACCATCCATTCATCCATACAACCATCTAACCATTCATCCAGCCATCCAACCAATGATCCATCCATCCATCCATCCATCCATCCCCCCATGCACCCAGCCATCCATCCTACTCTAGGCCTGATACTGTGCTCAGTTACAGGGACATCACAGTGAGATGGACAGATGTGGATACTGCTTTGGGGATCTTTCTTACCAGCATGTGAGACAGATGATTAAACTAACAATTGCTTTAAAAATCTGCCTTGTACGTATCTCAACTACCCCTACTTTCCAGCTCTTCATCCATATACCTCTACCAAATTATATGAACAGCCTCCTTCTTCTCCTTATATGTGATATTTCCCTGACTCCTTAATTCAAACAAACAACAAAAACAAACCACCTGAGTTTGTCAAGACTCACAACAGTGTCCTAACACCAATTAGAAAAAACAGTTCTCTGGGTGAGTCCTCAGTGTCAGACCTCCATGTCTGTCTGTCTGTCTGTTTACCACTCTGCCCCCAGCACCTAACATAGGGCCTGGAACATGGGACATACTCAGTAAATTTAGTTTGTTGAATGATTAGCTGAATACCATTCAGTGTTTGTTGGCGCCTGGCTCTGAGCTGAGTGTTGTACCATTCTGTTGTTTATACTTCACTGAGATCCTATGAGTACGTACCATGCTTATTCTGCAGATAAGGACACTGTGGCTTGAATATGAGAAATGACTTTGCCAAGATCTCACAGTTAATCAATCGTGGAGCTTTGCCTAGAAAAACATAGCCTGCATTACTACACTCATTATTATAAGTCACCCAGCCAGGAGTATGTCCCTGTGGAGGAGACCAGGGGGCACAGAAAGTAAAAGGATATAAGCCGAAGAGAAGAAAATCTGGTGGAAGCATATCAAAAATACAGAAACAAAATAATCAGACACCCATCCCTGATGCTCCTTAAGCATGGTTATTCAGCCCCTATTACTGCTACTATTATCATCATTAATGTTATTACTACTAATATATTATGTCTTGCTCTTTGCTTTGCTTCTCAACGATGTGTCTTGGAGAGCTTTACACCTATGCTTACTTCATAGGATTCCTCAATACAGACATATTTAAATACTCTCCTTTAATGGGCATTTCCTAATCTCCATTCCTTTTTTTGTTATTTTATTTGTGCGTTTTGGAGTCATTAATGTACAGACTCCATTGTATCATCTGTACACAGGTCTGTGAGGTAAACATGACACTGTTGGGGACCAGGGTTCTCAGGGGTTTAGAGAGTCAGAGGCTGGGGAGAGCAGAAGCTCTGGCCTGCGTGCAGTGGGTGCTCAGGCTCGCCTTGACCTTTGAGGGCTTGGGAATCAGGCCAGTGGGCATCAGGAAGGGTCAGCCCATCTGGTAAGTCTGGCTCAGCCTTCTCAGAACCTGGAGAGCCGGGCCAGGAAGACTGAGTCCTGCAGACGTCCCTACAGACTGTGTATGTGCTCCCTCCACCCTTAATTGTCCACTTTCCTCCATAGGAGATTTACTTACAGAGGAGTTGCCAGTGCCAGGATGACTGGAAGAAGGCTCTTAAGCTTATAGCTGTGTTTGTTACCTGGTTTCATACTAGAACTCTCAGAAGGCCCAAAGATGAGGAGCTAGCTTGGGAGTATGAAAAGTGGGGGAAATGCAGAGTCACGAAAACGGTGTCCCTCCTTGTTTAGCAAGGAGGAAAATGAAATGTTTCATACGGAAGAGGAAAGACCCCATGTTGGTTTGTGATGTGGCATGACTGGCCAAAGCCTTCTACCCAGCAAGGGCTAGAAAGGAGCTGTCATTAAAGGGACACTTTCCTGGTCTGCTATGCCCATGTCACCTCCCAGAGACCCAGGATCGGAGTAAGTGCCACCAAAAAGGCAGATCACGATTGCCACACGTGACTGATAAAGTCCCCAAATGGTACCTTGTCACTGGGCATTCTGAGATGGCTTACTATATGCCAGGAACCACTCTAAGTACTTCATTTATATTCTCTCAATTAATATACATCTTAATTCCAGAGAAAGCCTTTGAGATAGGTGCCATTTTTATGTGCATTTTATGGATAAGGAAACTGAGTTGTTAGTTTTAGCACATAATCCTCTGTGTTACTTAAATACTTTATAATGAGGCAGTTTTCATGCATAAAATGTATGTAAAAAGAATGAACAATTAGGAGCATTAAATAAATGTGAGAGAGAGATTGGAGACGTTTTTACCGGACATCTACTATTAGGCTGCCATGTTACGTGCTTCGTTTAAACTTAGTATAACATGCCCAAGAGGAAGGCACTACAGATGCCAATTCAGTCAATAAGAAACTGGAGCTTCAGAGAGGTGGCACAAGTTCCTCAAGGTCACACAGCCAAGCAGCTACCTGAGCATCTGGGACCTGACCTCAAAGCACATGGTTTTCCATGTCAGTTGGACACTTGGTGATGCTACATCAGTATGTGCTGATTTGAATTTACTTTCCTTCCTTCCTCTTTGTGTTTTTCAGTGTAGAATATGACTTCCGGCAGCAGGAAGGCAGGTTCCATGAAGTTCTACAGAGTCTGGAGGAAGCAGAGCCAGTTGAGGAGGCATGTCCCCCACCAAAGTCCCCGGCAGAGCCCTCAGTCCCTGAGAAACAGGACTTAAGGCGGAAAACCAAGAAGGTGAAGAAGAAATGCTTCTGGTGGATCTGAGCTCATGGGGACCTTTACCTCTGCCCTTCCCGAGGTGGGGAACCACTGCCCTCAGGCCTTCTCTACTTCTTAGCGAAGGCCCCAGGCTATGAGCCACTCGACCTGTGAAACCAGAACAACTTGGGCTGGATTACCTGCCACTGGACACATGACCACACCTCACCTGAGTGCGTGCCACTGCTTGCTGAGGACCTCACGGACCCGAGTGCCCACTTGCCTAGCTTCCTGTCACACATCCTGGTTTGTGAGTCTAGATTCCCACCATGGGCAAATCCCCCATCGCACTTTCCTACACCTCTGTAACGCTAAGCACTTCCTGCCCATCCTGGGTTCATCGTCCTAAAGGAAAGAAACAAAAATGTTGTGCAGAGCAGTAAGATAGAGGAGGATTACAAGCAGATACCCAGAGAAAAACAGATACCCAAACTGGCAGTTTTCTAAGATATTGGCATACATGAGCACAACAGAAGTGGGCAGGACATGAGAACGCAAGATCACCTTGTGGGTTGGGTCCTCTTCATTTTTAATTAGCCCCTTGATCCCAAAGCAAGGATTTGTCATTTCATGCTGTGTGGACCTTAAGAGTCTGTGGCAGAGTAAGCTCACCACAGGGTATACGGGACTTGCAGGTATGACTATCCTACAGTTGTAGCTACTCCAGGGCCCACCTTAAATCATCCTGCTTCTCAGTCTGAGGCCTGAGACTGCCTGGCAAATGGATGGGGTCTGGTTTGGGTTTGAACTTTAAGATTCCACAGTTAATTTCTCTGCAACATTTAAGATCATGAGATCCAGCAGCCTATCTGTCCGTTTCATCTTACCAGAAACATAAATAAGACTAAGACAAAACACAACACTGGTTCTCGCCCATTCACCCCTACAGCAGCCTTGTAGACAAGTTCAAAGTATATTAATCTACACAATCTCCCTTCCTGGTGACCAGGCAATGGTCACCTGATTGAAGAAGCAGCAGAACTGGGGATGAGGATATATTTTTTTCCATTTTAGTATTAAAGGCCTTTCCTTCCCAAAGTCTGAATTCTTTTAGGGTCTGGCTCATTCTTTTGACGAGACCTCCATACATGTGGGTCCAGTCAAACTTGCATGGCTGAACAAACAGCTAAAGTAATGTCATTCAGCAACTGCTACATACTCTTAGGGACGAGGGCTAGGTTGGCAAGGCTCATAGTCCTTCTTGTTAGACTCTCTACCAGCCTGTGGTTGGATTGAGGCTGCTTAGAAAAGGCATCCTAAACTCAACGAGCATTCAGTGAGGAAGGCACTTCATAATCCCCTTTGCTGAAGACTGGGGTCTGAGTTAGAGTCTTTGCAGAGTGCAGCATCCTGTGTAAACATGGGACGTACGTTCCCCGCTGCAAATTGAGGCTAACTGAGCAAACCACCCGGACACTTTCACCTTCCCCTGTCCCTGCGCTGCAGTGCCCAAAGCTATTTCAGTGACAGCAAGAGGGAAATTTGGCAAGGAATCTTGGCTGGCACTATAAAATCCTGGAATGTCATTCAAGATGTTCTTGTTCTGTTTCTAGTGTAATGTTTAAACCCACAAAATGAGACCGGAATACATAACGTGAAGTTAGAATTAAGATAAATACACTTGTCATACTTAAGCCACGTTTCAATAAGATATGGTACCATTGGCTAAAAGCCACAGATTTTTCAGTATGTATCCACACGATCAACTCTCAGTTGACCCCAACAACCGAAAAGAACAGCACAGAGGATAATCCAGTAAAGCAAAATCATTGGGGATCTCATATAATTTTATCTTGTAGGAGCGCTTCCATCTTAATTTGCTTTGCTTCCGCTAATTTTCAAATTAATTTATGTTCCTGGGCGGCACAGTAAAATGGAAATAATCCTATTCCCAGAATTAAGACACCCAGGCAACAGACCAGTCTATTCCAAGGCCTGTTTGTCTATTCCCGAGTGGAGATATGAACACCTACTCTACCTGTTTTATAAAGTCCGTGCACATGCCAACATCAAATGGGCAGAGCCACCCAGAGGTGATCAGGATCATTTGTCAAAGTCAGCCTGTAATGATGAAGAGATGTCTGGGATAACTCACACAAAATGGATAATCCAACATTTGGATAATTAAGAAGTGTATGCTGTCATACACTTCTGTTGGGGTGGCGGCCTTGGGATAAACCCTCAACTGAGTTAGATGAAACAGTGGTCTGAAAAGGTTGACATTTCTAGAGATAAAACCAAACAAGGCTATAATGATTCTATACCAAAGCACAACACAACATTGCTTGGGCCACCAACCTGAAACTGGGAAGGAAGTCTCTTCTGAAAATTGAACGTTTAAAATTGTTATGGGGGAAGTGGATTCAGTAAACACATTCCTGCTAAACAAAAACGATCATCTCTGTGTTAAATTTCAAAAAGTATACATATACCAAGACTCTATATTCACCTACTCATGGGAAAATTGCTTCTTTGTAAAGTATTATGTAACATCTACCATGATATCCTCCAGAAATGCTGTACTTGAAGTTATCTGGTTTTACAGAGCGATATTAATTTAGCAAAGGTTACTTTTATAAAATTGAAAGGTGAAGGACTGATACATCACCTTAAGTTGCAGGCGTTTATGTAGCTGCTTTCTCTGTAGTTAAAAAAATGTGTACTCGCTATACTTGGAACTTAATACCAGCTCATCTATAGAGCACCTTCTTAAAGACTACGTACTAATGTAAGGTTTTGTAAATTTCTAAACTGTTTTAAATGGGATATTATCTTTTGCAATAAACTTACATATTTTTCCTAGGTTTTAAGACTCCATTACTAGCTTGGGTTGGTTTGGGTTATAAAAGTTAAACCTAAGAAGGATGTCCAATGGTCCTAATGGCAGGGAGAGTTTTCATTATAATCGCTTCTATATGTTTCCCAGGGAAACAAATAAAAAAAGAGCAGCTTCAGAACTTAGCATGGCAATGATCTCCTCAAGGCCCACATGTCCTGGGAGCCAGAGAGGCACTGTGAATCAATGATGCAATTCCCAGCTTCATTCAGACGGATACACATTCATGCTTTTTATCATTATTATGCTCATATACCTGAAATGTAACTTATTCAATATTTTTCTTTAATTATTTTTCCCATAATTCTCTTCCTAGAAAGAGGAATAATTTCTTTAATTATTTTCCCCATAATCCTCTTCCTTTATATCTATCACCACCATGAGAGAAACCAGTATGATGTTCCAAAAATAAAAGATGAAATCAAAATAATTTTTTAAAATTCTTGCTGGAGCCTGTTGAGTGTTAACGGTGCTGAGCCTGAGACCAGCTCTCTTTGTTAAAATGGCAGATCAGCAAATATTCAACACGTGCTAAAGCCCCTTTAACACCTAATGCATCTTCTACTTGACTAATCAGGATGCTTGAGAGAGAACTGAAAAGAAAACAACATTCCCATCACGTGATTTAATTTTTTCCCTGCGCTGTCCATTAGCCATCTAAAACCAGTTTAGGTGGGAAAAACCAGAATCAGAAGTCTTGGGTTTAATATTATGCTACTACCCTCTTTTTTGCAGGATGACCTTGGGAAAGTTAGCCTCTGTGAGCTGCTGATTCCTTTTCTTATAATGCTGAACATCACCCTTCCCTGACAAGGGTGCCTGACAATTAAGTGGGAGAGAACCTTGGGCATTACGGAGGGCACACAACAGGTGCTCAATAAATGTGTATTTATTCATTTGTTTATTGAAGTAAATTGGGGGAGAAGAGGGACGATGCCTTTATGGGACTGCAATGGGTTTTCAGAAACAGGCTTGAGGTTTTCTCAGGGCAAAAAGTGGTGTTAATAAGGAATGAACTCTTCCTGGCCTTATTAAGACTAGAAACCATGACAATGATCGATAAGTAACAAAGGCCTCAGTGAGCAAGAATACGCAGGCATGTCTAGCACAGAACAGCACTCTGGGGAATGAAGGATTCTTGCCGCGTGGAATCAAATACCCTAGAGGTAAAAGACACTGCAAGGGCTGGGCCCCTGCCATTTGAAGCGTGAGGCAACTAAGAGAGGCTAGATAGATGATGCATCCAAGGGCTCGTGGAAATCACGTGGGAAGCCAGTGCTGGCAGCAATGTGGTGGGTGGGTGCAACGTGTGAAGGTCTACCAGACACCAGCACCCAGGGTAGTTCCAGGAACCACTGGCACTAGACTTGAGACGCATTCTGACCTCCAGGTACAGTTTCTTTCTTAGCCGATCAGAGGCCTCAATATAGCCTTCACTTGAAAAGGCTCTCATTTTAAGCAGCTCAAGGCAAATTGCTGGATGCTAAAAACATATTTCTCTTTTTAAGTTCCAAGAAACATAGATGCTTTGTGATCATTATGCCCATCAAGCATAGCTTGCAATAAAAAGAACTAAAAGACAAATCCACACGCAACACTCTTTGCATTTGGTGAAAACCATGTTTGACCGGCTTAAGGCTCATAACCCCTTTGGGGTACTTTCATCCCAACTTCATCCCCATTTTCTTTCCACCAGTTTACAGCCTGAATTCCTACTGCTCATGTCTATCACCCCTAGTCCTGAGGTTTCCCAAATATATGATTTCTTCCTGCATCCTCCAGGATCCTCAGCCCGGGAAGAACCACCTAGAGTCTGGTTTTCTCACTGCCAGGCTAAGCCGGCTTCCCAGGTAAGTGTGCCTCTCCACTACCGGCCTCCCGTTGCAAACCCCCTTCTTCTCTCAGCTGGCCTCCACAGAAGCATCCCACCTGGTCTCCCCATGTGCACGCCCTTCCCTTTCACCACGTAGCAGCAAAACCAGTCATTGCTGAATTTAGACCTGACCCATGTCACACTCTGGCTGTCACAATCTGGCGTCCTGATAAACTTAGGAAGTCAGACTAGGTCTGTCACTATGGCTCAGGAGGTCCCACCTGGCTCTCCTGTGGAAGTTCCCATCACAGGCCCTTTCACTGTCTGCTCTACAGTCACAGTGAGTCACCTTGGGTTCCTCAGAACCGCCATGCGAACACTCCCTTAAGGGTCTGTACACACTTTTCCTTCTGCCTGGAACAGTCCCCACCACACCACACGCCCTGCCCAGTTTCCAGCTCTGCTGGGGTTTCCCAAGTAAGGCTTTCCAAGACTACAACCACCGCTGCCCCAGATCATCCCAAATATCCCTCTTATACACTCACCTGGCACCAGGACCCCTCCATCAAAGTCCTTGGCACAGCTGTCCTTGTACATATATTTATGTAATTCTTTGATGAATGTATTTCTCTCTCATTAGCCTATTATCTTCCTAAGGTAAGAATTCTGCTTATTTTTGCTCACCTTTGAATCTCCAGCACTTAGCACAATGAGATTCAAATATTTTTTGCAGGGATAAATTAAAGAATGAATTGGATTCAGTGGAGAGGCAGGAAGAAATGACTCCCCGTTTTTTCCCTTATCTATGTACAGGCTCTATCTGTGCTGCCAGGAGCATCTAGCCTTCCACAGATTGGGGCCTTCAGCAGCTAATGTGGCCAGTTCTTCTAGTTCCACTGTGGTCCACATGGCATTCAGGACTCGGGAACATCAAGCCACTACCATCTTCCCCCACCATTTATCTTGAATATTGACAGCCCAGCTTAACCTTGTTTTGGAACAAATTGTTTAACCTTGTTCCGGAACTTAATTAAATCCCCATGCATTTTGCACATTTTACCAAGATACTGCCTTACCGTATGAAAGAGAAAATTAGTTTTGAAATTAAAGCAGATTGTTAACTATTTTTGCTGTAATGTTTCCATTAAAATGCCAGAACTTATTACATGTGACCTAGTCCATTTCAGACAAAATGCAATTTAAAGGAGACAGGGTCTGTCTCCCTAAAGAAGCATTTGGGGCAGAGCATTTTGTCTTGGCTTAAACCACAATTAAAATGAAAAGACAACAAGCATCACACCAAAGGATTATTTACTTCAAAGCAAATAAAAGCTTTATTTATTCACCTTTTTAAAAAAATTTTGGGGGCTTCCCTGGTGGCGCAGTGGTTGAGAGTCTGCCTGCTGATGCAGGGGACACGGGTTCGTGCCCCAGTCCGGGAAGATCCCACATGCCGCGGAGCGGCTGGGCCCGTGAGCCATGGCCGCTGAGCCTGGGCGTCCAGAACCTGTGCTCCGCAACGGGAGAGGCCACAGCGGTGAGAGGCCCACATACCGCAAAAAAAAAAAAAAAAAAAAAAAAAAAAATTTTGGCTGCGTTGGGTCTTTGCTGCTACGCACGGGCTTTCTCTAGCTACAGCAAGCGGGCTTCTTATTGCGGTGGCTTCTCTTGTTGCAGAGCATGGGCTCTAGGCACACGGGCTCAGTAGTTGTGGCTCACGGGCTCTAGAGCGCAGGCTCAGTAGTTGTGGCACACAGACTTACTTGTTCCGCAGCATGTGGGATCTTCCCAGACCAGGGCTCAAACCCGTGTCCGCTGCATTGGCAGGCAGATTCCTAACCACTGTGCCATCAGGGAAGCCCCAAATAAAAGCTTTATTATCATGAACGGCTTTCACGAATTCTCAGAATCCATAACTAACTATGGTATATTAAATTTCACTCTAATGAAACCCATAATTTTTTCTCCTGGCAAAACCTCAATATATATTTCTTAAATCTTCAGCCACACACAGTGACCTCTCATCCGTGCTTGGGCTTGGTTCCCCAGGTAGCACACGCAATGTTGTGATACCCTGGTTATGCTGATAGAAAAGCCTTCTTCCTCCTGAGCCAAACGGGCTGAGTCATTTTAACTGATGAAATCAAGAGTGGTTCACATAGCTCTTGCCCCGAGCACACCAAGCCCCACTGAACCTAATCCCATGTGCAGAGCTCCCATATGCATGATGGACAAGAGAAGTCATGTGTTTTTGTCATTGCTTTTCATTTGCTTGTGTGTTTCAAGGTAAAAACAATATGCTTTCTGCAATTAGGGATCAAAGAGAGCAAAATAAAAGCCATGCAGAGCATCAGCATTTGCAAACTCAGACCCCGGACCTGATCTTAATTCCTGGAACTGATCCCTCACTCTTCTCCACTACTACACGACAACCAGCTCCAAGGAAACTTCTCACATGAACCTCAGCCCATAACCACTTTTTTTCCCAATAAACAGTTATAGATTGCCTTCTCTGTCCCAGCTTACTACAGTCTAGTGAGGGGTGGGGGAGAGGGATTCTGACAATGAGCACATGTCCTCTGCTGATTCACCCATCTGGATATCATGCCCCTCCTCCTTTTGACCCTCTTAATGCTGTCCTTGTTTTTCTCTTATGATGATTATCTGTCTTGAATTATAGCTGTTTCTAGTTTTCTCCATTTCCCAACTCTATGTAACATGTCATGAGAGTAGGAAATTCTTTCCTCCCCTTGTAAAGTCTTAAGTCCAGGAAGTCTTTGTTTAATTAAAGACTTCAACGTTATGAGCCCTTGTCTGTTCCGTGTGGACCACTGCACTGGCCTTCAAAGTCTACTTTCCTTACAGTTTTCCAGCTCCCTTGGATCTAGCTTCCTCGCAGCTACCTGGGGGTCGCTCTAAGATGTATATCTGGCCATGCCACTCCAAGTTTTTCTAACTGTGCCCACCACCATCCAGGGTATAAAATTCCTCCCATAGCAACGAGGTTCCTTGCAATCCAACTCCAACCTAGTACGTGCAGCCTAACTTCCTACCACTCCACTTTCCCCTGTACCATCTCCTTGCCACCTCCTAAAACGTCAGAGGACATTACATATCAGTGGCTTAGCACACGCTGTTCCCCCTACCTGGGACACTGTTCCATTACCTATTTACCATGGGAAATAATTTTTGTTTGGGGGAATAAATGAATAGTAGCCATATTACTACTAATCATGATAATAAAGGCTCCGATTTCTTGAAGTTACAATGGGCCATTATCAAATGTTTTGCTTCCATTATCTTATATTTTCCTCAAAAAATTACCATAAGGTAGCTAATGATGACCCCTATTTCCCAGAAGAATAATCGAGGCTTGGAGGGAGATAAGTAATTTGTCCAAGTCCACAAGTATGAGATGGTGAAGGCTGGAGCTCTTGCAAGGTCTGCCAAACATGAGAGCTTGGGCTCTTCACTCCTATGCCAGACATCAAGTTGCAATTTAAATGTCAACTCTTCTCTGCAACTTTTTCTGATCATTCCCCGCTCCTGCCATGGGATTAGTCACTCCATCGTCCTCCAAGTACTCATGGTGCTTTGACCAGACTGCTGCTTATATTATCCTGGCATTTCTTTTGTCAACCCCTCATACTCACCTCCACCAGGAAGCAAAGTCCTGGGGGATAGGAAATGTCATCTGTATCCCTGGGACCCTCGAAGTGTTGATCACGTTTCCTGAGATGCTGTAAATGCTTCACATGCTTGTTGAACGAATTGGGAGAAAATATGGAGATGGACACAATCCAGGGTGGAAAGACAGACCAGAACAAGACCAGGAGTCCGACTTCAGCCCCCGATTTCCTGCACAGTTTTGAAAAAGTACCTTCACCTCCACCCCCCACCTCTGTCTTCAGAATGAAACCATCTGGCTTCACAGGCTAGTTAGAAGAAAAGTGGAATTATATACATGAAAATGCTTCAGTAAGTTTGACTATCTCGTTAATTCCTATTTTTAAAGAAATAGTGTTTGAGGGTTGTTTTTTTTTTCCTGATTTTAAAAGGAAAGCCGAATCATTTTAGAAAGAGTAAAACTACAGAAATGTACAAATCATGTGTCCTTTAAGCAGACGATACCAACATTATTTTAGCTTCTGAACAAGGTCCCTGGGTCTGACCTCTAAGAGATCCAGAGCCTCTGGTGAGGGGCCACATTTCTTCCCCTCTTTGACCTTCAGGGCCCCATAATGGCTTTCTTATTGTTGTTGTTATATTTCTATAATCCTTCTCCATATTTAAGTCCTAGAATATCCTCACGTTATTAAAAAATTATCATAAATATTTAATGGTGACATAAATGCATCACTTATGAATGTAGCATGAATCTAGAAAAGGGGGTTCTGATTTTGAAGGATCATTTGACAGAATTGAATCCCTTGAGTCACTGAGAAGGCCAGTGCCCTGGCACGGACGACAGGGATGGAGACCTGCAGGGAAGCCTGTTTCATTCGCCGTTGTTCTAACAGGGTTTTTTCTCTGTGGGCAGCTCCATTCCCTCCGCATTCCCAGGGAAGGAGCCTCTGGATGGGATTTCTCCTTCCTGTCTGGGGTTCAAGCCTTTGTGGCAGACATCTGGTGGTTGGTTTCATCTCGGGGGGCGGGGGGGGGGGGGCTTTATTTACAGCCCAGCTGTAGCAACAGCTTAATAATAATGCACGAACCCAGGTGCTATCCCAAGTCACACCATAAGATAACTTGTAATCTGACTCATAACACGTGTGTCAAAGTAGGGAGAAGACTGTAGCACTGAAGGGGGAAAACAATGCCTCTTATTTACCGAGGGTCTGCTATGTGTTAAACTCCGTGCTGCGAGCCTTACACATGGGTTTTTACCTAGTCCTCACCATGGAACTGACAAGTAATAACCATTACTAGCCCCATTTTACAGACATGGAAACTGAGGAGCAGAACTATGAAGTAAAGAGACTTCCTAGCTATGGAATAAGGTCACCTCACCCCTTGAGAAAAAGAGGACCAGTTCCCAGCCAGTAAAATCCTTTCAAACTCCAACCCCCATAGCCCTTAGAAAGAAATGCTGGGAGTGAGGGTGTTCATCAATGCCTAAATGGGAGACAGGCGCCAAGAGGGAGGAGGTATGGGAACATATGTATACGTAGAGCTGATTCACTTTGTTATAAAGCAGAAACTAACACACCATTGTAAAGCAATTATACTCCAATAAAGATGTTAAAACTAAATAAATAAAGTTTCCGAAGTTCACCAAGGACAAGAAAAGACTGGCATCTCTTCTAGCACCAGGAAACAGGACAGAAGATACAATGGAGTCTAACCTTTAAGACACACTAAAGTTACTTGTTCAAAGTCAGATCTGTCCAGCTCCACTAAGAGAAGCCAAAAGGCACTGAGATATTTGGAGGCAATTTCATTAGGATATGACGCACTGGTCATGCATCTCCTAGTACTAACTGTATGATACCCAAACTCCGTCTCTGCCTCTCCCTCTCTGGGTGCTAACAACAGCAGCCCCTGGGTGGCCAGTGGAGGCTCCAGCTTCTCTAGAGTCTGAGCTCACCTCCTCTGAAGAACCACAAGGCACATGTTACTGAGCCACGTGTGAAACTGTCACAGCAGCAGCATGTTTATTATCTAGGAGCGCTCTCTTTCCTTGTAGCAGAGGTCTGCTCGATTAGGTGGACTAGGGAGAACGCAGTGGCTATTTTAAAAAATTTAGGAACTTCATAATTCCCATCTCTGTGACTCATCATGGAACAAAAGGAAGGTCTGGAGATGAAGCTGGCATTTTTATGCTCCAGCTCTCAAACTTTGATTTGTCTAAAAGAATGCTACCACACAGGGCTAGTAAAGTATTTGGGAATTTTATATTTAAAAAAAAAGATCCTTAAGGGAAAGCCTAGCATGAAATAAATCTTTTCTCATCTTATTTTTAAAATCAGAATCTTTTAAAGCTAAACAGTGATTTGTGCTTTCAATTAGTTCTGTTCTTTCCACTCACTCCTGTAGCTTGGATAAGCGCCTGCTACATGCCATGCCCTGGGCCGATGGACAGCTTCCCCACTCACTGGCTATAAGCACCATCCCCATGACCATATCAAGCAGCAACGAAGCTACCCCAAGCTCATTATGCCATCTTTCGGTTACCAACTGGAATTTCAGGTCTCTTGTATAATGTTTATTTTCTCTCTTAACCTGATCCCCCTCTAATACACAACATACACACATATTTACTCTTCTCTCTCTCTCTCTCTCTCTCTCTCTCTCAGGAATTTTCTCTAATTAATTTCATCTCAGGAAAACAATTTCCCAGATATGTATAGTGAAATGCTTAAGATGTCACCTTCAAACTCTGTAGATTTGGGTATGGACTCTAGCTTTCTCCTTCCCAGGTGTGTGATGCTGGACAAGGAGCTTAAGCCCTTCTGACTACTGTTTCCTCTTTGAGAGGGGATCATAATATTTGTCAACCTCACAGATTAAATGTGATCATATCCCCAAAGTACCATCTCCGCCGCACAACGAACACTCTGGAAATGTTAACTGACATTATTATTGACATATGCATCCTCTGAAGGGTATGAATACATTCTCCCCCCATTTCCTTTCCATTTGGTCTGGGTATTCAATAACAATTCTTCTCCTCCCTTATTCTCCTAGCTTAATCATATCACAAGGGTAATAACAGTAACACTTGTATAAGGGTAATGCAAGTACCACTTAACATGTTAAGGAAAAGAATGATGGGTTGTATGTAAATAAAATAGACAGCAGAAATCTTTCATTCCTTCAGCAGGTATTCACTGAGATCATCCTGCATGCCAGGGAACCACTGTGTCCTTAGAAACACAGGAGTGATGAAGACAGGCATTGTTCTGCAGTTGCTAGGAAGGATGTTCTCATGACAGTATGATGAGTACACAAGGTTGAAGAGAGCAGAGGTCTGATCCCAACTTGGTGGAGTGGTATGTGCGTCAAAACATGAAGGAGGAAGCGGAGTTTGCAAGGTGGAAGGTCTTGGAAGGAAAGTTAGGAGGGGTATGTTCTAGACAGAGGGGATGGTGTGCAGGGGGACGCAGAGGGGAAAAAGAGCATTCTGGGACCAAGAGAGCCGTTCCCTTGAGTTGGCACAAGTGTGGGAGGTAAGGGGCACTGGGAGAAGATGCAGGCCTAGACTGGGTGCCCTGAAAGCCACGGTGAGCAGCTGGGCCTTCATCCTTGGCCACTGTGGGGTCACTGATGCTTTATCTCCAAGAAACTGCTACTTTAAAAGACCGTGTTGGCCACAGTGTGAAGAATTAGAAAGGGACGAGAGCGGAGGCACTGTGTCTTATCAGAAGACGTAGCAGGGCACCAGTGAGAGATGGTCATGGCCAGACACAGGCTAGTGGCATCGATGGTAATGAGAAACGCTTGGATAGAGGCCTTTAGACCTAGAACAAACAGAACCCGGAGATGAGCTGGATGTGGAAGGAGGAGACTACCTCTCCTTCCGGAACCCTTTAGAATCTCCATGTCTCCATTCTAGCTGTGTCGCCTTCTGTAAAACCTGCTATTTCATAAGCACCAGCATTCAAGGAGACAGAGAGTTCTTCAGATTTTATGGGTTGTTATGGTTCAATTACCAGAATTGAGGAGCTTGATCCTAAAGATATCACTGTCATCATAAAACCACCAAAATTCTATGCCATCTTAAGGTTTCTGAAAGTTACTATACAGGTCATCCCATTAGATTCCAAAGTCTAGGCAGGGCAATAGCTGGGTTTAAGGTGCTCATTATTATCTTTAAAATACCTGATGCCTAAATAGTAACTTAAGGTATTAATAGTGCAGGAGTGCATAATATGCTATTTAAAAACAGGGACTCTAGCAGTGGCACTGCTTGGGCTCAAATTCCAGCTCTTCCACGAACAAGCTGTGTGATTATAGGCAAGTTACATAACCTTCCTGTGCTTGTTATCTCACACGTAAAACATGAGTACCTGATGCAGGTTAAGTGATGTCAAACACACATCGTACTTAGCCTTCTGCCTGAAAGCAGGATATCTGCTCAATAAGTGATGGCTTTAGTATAAACACTGCTTTCTGAACAAGGTGCTGAGTCACGCAGTGAAGGTCAGGCATCCACTGACCACTTCTGGCTGGGAACACCCCACCTTCTCGTGTCCTAGACTGTCCTCACGCGTGCTCTCCGTGGGATGGAGCTGGATGTGGGTGGAGTTGGCACTGTGTCGCGGTGGCCCCTGCAGAGGCCTCCTGAGTCTTTGGGCTCACAGTGACAGAGAGTGGTCATGCAGGTGGGCTATCTGTCATTTGGGAAGTGAAGTCAGAGCTTTGAAACCCTGGCTCTCTGATGACTCAGGCATTTTCTGGAGTCTTCAGTGCTATTATGAGGTGAAGCAATGGAGGGTGGGGTGATTCCCACGTGTTTTCTTCCTTTTCGAATAAATGGCTCTGAAATTCTGGAGCTGGCCTCATGCCAACTGCATTTACTTTTATTTAATCACTCAATAGACTCCTCTGCGAAAACTGGGGTAATTAGGCCCAAAATGTGTCACCCAGAGGCTTATTCGAACTACCTGAAATAAAAGCTAGAACCCAATTTCAGCAAAATTACCAGTTTGTTTCCCTTCCAAGAACTTCTGGCAGTGCTTAGGTTCCCTGATTCTGCCTATGGGACTGTCCATCCCCAGCACCAGGGAGGCCAGAGGCAGGGGATGGCCTTCTCTAGAGCAGACAGCAGCAGGACTCATTGGCCAGGGAGGGGTTCCCTGACAAACCCCCTCACCTGTGCAAACAAGCTTGGACGTTTCCCCCCACACTCTGAGACCTGTGGGACAGCACAAAGTACACACGATCTGATATCAGACGTCCCTGGGTTCACAGCCCATCTTACTACTAGCCGTGTGACTTCGGCCAGGATGCTTCCATCCTTTGAAGCTCAGTCAGTCTATTCTCCTGAACAACGGGAGAGGATGACACTTACCTGTGAGGACTCAGATGAGCTCCATCACACAACAGGGATTTTCAGTCAAACTTACTTTTTTATTTTTTAACAATCTCTGAAGAGTACAAGCAGTGCAATAATAAACCACTGTGTTGCAGTTTAATTGGTAGCATATCTCTTTGTAATGTGAACATAAAATCATGGTGCATCTTACACTTGATAAAATATGACTGTAGCACATAGAAACCATTCCCTGGTAAAAATGCAAGCTCTCAGATTACTGGCTTTTTCCATTATGTGTCTGCTCGGACACCACTACCTCCTTAAAGGAACCAAGAATATGTGAAAGGGAATATTGGTTTTACAAGAGTGTTTGGATTGGGCAAAAAAAGCACCAATAACTTCAGTCAATACATAATATTTCCAAGAATCTTGCATACATCACTGTTTTCCAATCTCATCCTTATGACAGACATCACTAATCAATTCAGCACTTCTTTCTACCAAGCCAAGATGTAGCTCCGGAATCTTTCTCAACACGGTGCAACAGGGAGCCATTGAGAAGCCACCAGAGTTGGCACATAAAGTGAAATCTATTTTCTGTCCCTGACTCAGGACCTTGGGAGGCAGGGAAAGAGAATGGGCATTGGCCAAATGAGAAAACTTCCATACATGACAAAGATCTCAAAAATGATACAGTTCATTACACAGAAGAAACTAAGGTCTAGAGTGTGGAAACTTTCTCCAGCTCTCCCTTATCCAAAATGTCCTTTACCAAACCATGCTGCCTTTCTCATCATCATAGTCAAAAATCCTTGGTCATTTAAGTAAACAAACATTTATCTGATACGTTAGACTCTGGCTAAGAAAGGAAGAGAGGGCAGCAGTCATGTAAAAAGTTTTTTGCTTTTTGTTTTTGTAAACTTTCCTTCTGCTCATTTGTCACCACCGACACTTCATTGTTCAGGCAGATGATCTACAGAAAAAATCAGGAATGGCTATTTCCAGCAAATGATAATTACAATGTGCTGTGCATAAGAATCAATCCATCCTACCCCTATGGTACCTGTAATTTTAATACCTTTTATCACAACATTTCTACTCCTACAAATAAGAAAAAAAGTCACTATGTAATCCCACATAATGACACGAGAACAACCAGCCCTACACCCAATCGGGTCTTCTTGGGATTTCAGAAGAACTAGACACGTCTGGTGTTTGCCATAAATATTGATTGTTTAATATTCCAGAGTAATGAAACTAACCAATAAAAATCATATCTGGAAAGTTAAAAGTGATGGTTGGAATGGGGATCTCTCCTCCTTGCCAGATTTCAATTTGAAATGAAATTGGGGCCTTCAGCGCTAAGACAGGGACCCCTGACCTCTGAGTAATTACTTTCCAACGTCATTTTCTTTAATTTGGATGAGCTAGTTCTATTCTAAGAATTGCTGGAAAGGCCCATTTTATGAAAATGAAGCCAAATCTTAGGAAAGACCTGTTTATTTCTTCCTTCCAGTTCAGGCACATCCCTGCTCCTAGTGAGGTGTGCTTGCTACATACCTCTAGTACTCCCCACTCAGCACTCTTATCATTGTAATTACAGCAGCAAACCCAAGAGTCACTGAGGCTAATGACACAGCTTGCAGCTTAGAATGTCTGCAAGGCTCCTGGAATCAGCCCAGGGGACAGGGAAAGTCTGAGCAGGCAATTCCTTACACTTCTCCCACACTCCCTGAGATGTGGGTTCCTGGTATTTAGAAAAAGTGTTCCTTGAAGAAGGAAAAGCAATCTAAACTGAGGGGAAAGCATGTACAAAAATATGAAGGTATGGTACAGCACCACATTTTCGGGAGTATTTCACTCATTCATTCGCTCAACAAGCATTTATTGAGTATCCACAGTAAGCCAGGCACCCTCTGGGTGATAAGGATAAAAGAATGAGTAAATGTGATCCCTGCCCTCAAAGGGGTCCACAGAATGTAGGGGGCATGAGCACAAAAATCAGAAAATCACCTTGCAAGGGACTAAGTATGGCGAGCCTGATGACTGATCGTGTTATGGCCAGATCACAGAAGCTACGAATGGCCAGACTAGTGCATTTATGCCTTAATTTGGTAGACAGTAGGGAGCCACTGAACATTCTAGAGTAGGGGAGTTTCCTGGCAAAGATGAACAGGCCAGCTGTGAGCAGTGTGCACTGGAAGGGCAAGCAACCAGGACAGAGCATCAGATAAAAGTCTCAGCGTGAAAGAGGGCCAAACTATGCTCACCTGACTATGTCGATAACACAAAGGGACAGAGAGACACACTGTACCAGAGAGAAAGGAAAATAATAATAATAGACACCACTTATTTGGTGCTTTCTATGATCCAGGCACTGTTTTAAAGAATCACTGCTCTGAAGGAGAGACAGAGAGTTAAGAGCCTGCTATAGATGGAATGAGCCAAATGGATGGATGACCATCTTTAGGTCTGGCTCCAAAGAGAAGGAATGAAGATTAGGGAGGTCATAAAGTGTTTATCTAAGGTGCATTATGGGAACTGCAGATATGGAAGATTATAACTGAATAAGAAATGGTGATGCTTTTAAGGTGGAAGGACAGTAAGACAAACAACAGAGAATGATTTACATGGCTCTCTGCACCAGTAAGGCAGGAGTACCCAGCACTGCTGGCGCCCTCTAAGGATGTCGCCACTCCTTTAAATGTACATAATATACAGTAAGGAACCATGCACTGATATAAGTAGGCAGAAGCAAATGGCTATAAAGAAGGTTGTTACACTTGGCTTCTAGAGATCAAATCCTTGCCAAGCTACTGTTAGAATAAACACTCAGCATGTTAAGTTCTGTAACCGTGAAGCAGGACTACAGTTATTGACATCAACTTCCCCAAACCGGCTCATACCGTACCAGTTTAAAGCAGACATCCCAAACTGACTTTCTGAGACCTGAATCCAGCTGTTTGAGGATCATAAAATGTTTATAAATATTTTTTAGTTAGCTGCCAACACTTAAACGTCAGGAAATTTCACATAAAGTATGGGGATTTTTAGCTTCTCTCAAGAAGTTGGGAGTTCTAGCAGCTGTATGGCTAATCCCACATGGTGTCAGTCAACCAAAGCTGAGTACTACTTGTCTTCATTAAACTTTAGAGCCCCTGCCTGGTACATTTCATTCTTTCCTTCACTCATTCAGTCACTCATTCTTTCATTCATTCGTTCAACAAGTATTTATCAAGTACTTACTATATGCCAGGCACTGCTGTAGGGTCCGGAGATACAAATGAACAAAACAAAAATCCTTTCATTCTGGAGCTCATATTCTTACAAGGAGAGCCAGCCAATAAACAAATAAATAAAGGAAAATATATCTATATCTATCTATATATCTATATAATCTATAGATATCTATATCTGTATCTATCTATATAGCTATATATAAATTATATAGCTATATAGATAGATACAGATATATATCTCACTCATCTGGTGATAAGTACTAAGAAACATGAAGGAGTAGGGTGTAGAAATTGAAAGAGGATGGAGGGGTGTGGGGTGTTATAGACAGGGCAGTCAGGGCAGGGAAGCCTCTCTGATTAGATGACACCTAAGCCAAGATCTGATTAACAGGAGGGCACAAGCCCTCAGACCTGAGGGAGAGATAAGCCAAGCAGAGATGGAAATCCACCAGTGAGCTTAAGCAAAGGAGTGACACGGTTGGACATGCCTTACTTACAAAAGCCTTCTCTCTGGTGAGAGAACCTTCCACCAGTCATAGATGAGGAAGTTGAGGCTCAACTCATCTGGTACACTCATCCTGGTAGACAAGTTCTAAGTCTAATTTTATTTCAGCAACTTGAGTTAACGCTCATGTTCTCCCAGCCCATGCAGGAAAAATCTGACCCATGTAGTCCAAAACAAAGCAACAACTGGTGCTGAGCGTTTGACGAGACCTGGTATTCCAGAAAATTCATTCCTTGACCCAGTTTGAAATGCTTGACAAGAGGAAAAGATCTACTCACAATCAGAACGTGATCCCGCCCCATTGTGATGACTGTCCGGTTCACCGTGCGAAGAAGCTGGACCATGATTTCTTGGATGTGGTGGTAGGTGAAGGCCTGTAACACAATCAGAGACATCTGTGTGACAATCAGGACATTGTATCTGCACACCTATCCCAAAGGACATACAACAGTTGTCAAACATGGTGATCACCAAGATCACTGCCACCACTACCGTGAGCATCAACATCAGCACCATCATCGTCATAATCACTGTCGTCCTCGTATCTCCATCACCATCACCACCTGGCTTTGAGCACCAGGAACTTCACTAACCACCTTAAATTATAAGTCAGTGATTAAGAGCTTAAGCTCTGGAATCAGAAACTTATGGTTCAGAATAGTAACTCTGTCAAGAACTATTGTATTATATTGGCTGAGTTACCTAACTTCTATGAACCTTGGTTGCTTTATCTGTGTAACAGGATCTAACCTGGAATAAGGAGGGGATTTGATGCAGGAAATTGGCTATACAGGTGATGAAAAAGCTGAGACACCAAAGAAGGTAACTTAGGGATTAGCAACAGCAGGCGGCCACTGTCATCCCTAGGCTGCAGAGACAAATAAAAGGAGGCAGTGTTTCTGGAGCCCGGGACTGGGGTTATGTGATGGAAACTGTAACATGAGAGAGCTTTGTGCAGTAGACACTGCATTATCCACCTTGGAGGAAATCCACCATGAGCCAGGTTGTAACATTTATAGGGTTCTGTCCACTTTAAATCCAAGTCCCTGAACCTTGGGTAGGACTTACCGATGCTTTCTGAGCATTTTTTGGGGTAGGCAAGGGTTTCATGCATGTTTACCTACACCCTCAGATCCTTTTACCGGCGCAGACTTAAGGCACAGACTTAATGCATACCTGGGAGAGTGGTCATGGCTAAGAGGAAGGCCCTTGGGATTATAAATTCAGTAGCTCTGTGTCTGAGTTCCAGCTCTGCCCTTGCCAGCAGTGTGTCCTCACTTATCATCCTAACCTATCTGAGCTTCAACTTCCTTATCTATAAACTGTGGAAGGTTCTCTCACCAGTCTTTCAAGGTTGACGTGAACATAAAAGTGACACATGCCGTGGTGGAAAAATACACTCGCCTAATTCCACTGCAGGAGAATCTGTAGGTCTGAGACAGATCCTGGACATCTGTGATTTCTGAATTTTATGTGGGTTACTCTGATGACTGAGAACCATGACACAACACAGTAAAGCTCTGGAAATGAAGGCTTGTATTTGGGAACATCCTGTGACTCCAGGACCTAACCAGACCCTGACATCAAGAAAGTGATAAATAAATGGTGGCTGAAAAAGCAGACGACCACTCACTCATTCATAAGTACCTTATTAATCTTTGCTGCATTCAACTTAACTGTGGTTTCTTTCTTAATGTAACGAATGAATGGAAAATAGATTCATAGTTGGGGGAGGGAGAATGAGATAACAAAAGAAGATGTGCTTATTAAAAAATTCCCTCCCCTCCCAATGTGCTTTCCATGACTACTGGCACCCAAAGACGAATAACCCAGAGCTTGCTTTCTCTCTCTGCCCCAGACTCACTTCTTCTGTATGTTGGCTAATCTCCGATTCCCCAGCCCTGTGGAGCTCACCAGAAGAACCTCTGCCACCAGAGCTTCCATCAGAGCATATATTTTACAGAAACAATTTCTCATGCTCCATTAAATCCATCCAGACCTCAATGTCTTGCTAGGTTTGAGCTCCCCGCACCATCCAGCCTTTCCCCACATCTGGCATTTCCTCCTGATGCTCAGTGGTGGGCAAGAGAAAATTGCCCTTTACTTCTTGGCTGCAGGTGAGCTTCTCTCCCGACTTCCTTCCTGTTTGT
Source organism: Orcinus orca (assembly GCF_937001465.1). Lineage (NCBI taxonomy): Eukaryota > Metazoa > Chordata > Mammalia > Artiodactyla > Delphinidae > Orcinus > Orcinus orca. The sequence continues at coordinate 29,087,215 of NC_064561.1, forward strand.
TTCTTCGAGTCTTTTTACTGACTTACAATCTCGTATTTCTTGCATTATATGAGCGTGATGCTTATGGTAATAACAACAATAGCTAACTTTCTGTGAGTTCTTACTAAATGCCTGGCACCTCGCTAAACATTTTACTTCCTCTCACAACAAGATTGACGCTGTTATGATCGCCATTGCTCAGATGAGGAAACTGAAGCCAGAGAGGTTAAGTAATTTGTCCAGGGTCACCCAGCCAGAAAGTCAGGGAAAAGAATTCAAGCCCAGAAGTCTGGCTCCAGAGCCTGCTCCTCACCCACACCCCACCTGGGCTGACTGGAACATGAACACAGATCTCTGGTTGTTACTTTGGAGCTTCATTTGCCTCTTTCCATATGTCAAGATACAAAGGTACCCTGCCTTCAACTGAGCCAACTTCCAACTGCCTTCAGTGACTTCTGACCTTTTCTTTCCCTTCTAGAAAACCTTCAGTGCTTTTTCTCATTAATGCCTTACCTTCTGTTCATTCCTTTGCAGTTTCATCAACCTAAACCCACTGCAAATGTATATGATAGTTTCCATTTCATGTTATTTTTTTTTTTCAGGATTACATCTCTTCTTTTACCAACAGTGATAATAAAACCCTGTTCTCTTGCCCTCCTGCCCGCTGCTTCTTTTTAATAGTCATTTCTTCTTAGTCCAAAGAGTAGCAATTAGACTGCTTGGGAAGTTTGGTATTTAAAAGCCGAAAACTGACAAATTCAATTCATTTCACTCTGAAAGCTCCCAATAAGGGAGGCTGTGTAGCAGAGTGTTCTGGGATCAGACCGATTTGAGTCTGAATCTCAATTCTGCTTATTTGAGCTGGCTGACCTTGAGCAAATTACCTTTCCTCTCTGAGTTTCAGCTTCTTTATTTATAAAATGTGGCAAACAGTAGAAACCTCAAAGTACGGGTTTGAGGAATAAATAAAGTACTGCAGGGAAAGCCCTCGATACTAAGGGCTGTCACGTAGTAAGCCTTCAATAAGTGGTGGCTGCAACTCACGTTCCCCTAGGTCTACAGCAGCATTCCGGCCGGGCTTGCAGATTCCCATCACGTAGCAGAGAGTGCAGCAAAAGGCAATGCATAATCTAAACTCTGGATGATATTGAAATGCCGTCCAAAGAATGTATAGCACATATGCAAATGGAAAACTTTCAAGATGATAAACCTGTGCGAAGCAGTAAAAATGCAGCCACAAATCACCCGCCATTCATTGATCCACTGTCAGGCAAGTGGAGGGAACCTCCAGGAAAGTGTCTTCCGGGCTCGACTAAACAGTCAGTGGCTTATAATTGAAATGACAAAGTCAGTCTTCCTATTATGGCCCTGGCAAAGGACTTAATCCATCCAACCTAAACACACTGCAAATCGTAGTGACTTTTTCCTTTTAATAATCATAGGCTGTGAGATCTGGAAGGAACTTGGAGTCCTTTCTTTAAATGAAATCTTATCCATAAACCTACTACACAACATAGTAAAAGGAGAACTCGAAGTGGGTGGGGCAACCCCTGTCTTCCTAGCTCACCCTAGGCCTGAAGCCAGCCCAAGGACTTTGTAGGATGAGGTTCAAAACTACTGCTTTCCTAGAGTATTTCCAGAATTGTAATAGAGCATGCCATATATGAGACGATTTTAAGTAATAATACACAGACACAGCATTTCCTACCTTTGAATCAAATTATGTGAAAGGTATCCCCTTCTTTCAGTTTTTTCTTTAACCCTTTCAATAACACCAAGTAGAAAAATCTCTCTTTGGCGCTAATATGTTTTTAATACCCCTTTAGTTCATGCACGACTCCTTTTTTAACAAAGAGGAAAGTCCTCAGGTTAGAGTAGACAGTACACAACAGAATCTAGTTAGAACTTAATAAAATTGTTTCCTTTTTATTGTGTTTATTTTTAAAGCTATATTTATGGCAAGTGTTTAGGAAAAATATCCAAAACTTGGAAATAAAGCAAAACGAGGATGCATGGTTTTTATTTTATTTATTTATTTTTTGAGCCTACTATTTTATTTTTTTTGAATTTCTGAATTTTATTTATTTTTTTATACAGCAGGCTCTTATTAGTCATCCATTTTATACACATCAGTGTATACACGTCAATCCCGATCTCCCAATTCATCCCACCACCACCCCCACCTCCTGGTCACTTTCCCCCCTTGGTGTCCATACGTTAGTTCTCTACATCTGTGTCTTAATTTCTGCCCTGCAAACCGGTTCATCTGTACCATTTTTCTAGGTTCCACATATATGCGTTAATATGCAATATTTGTTTTTCTCTTTCTGACTTACTTCACTCTGTATGACAGTCTCTAGATTCATCCACATGTCTACAAATGACCCAGTTTCGTTCCTTTTTATGGCTGAGTAATATTCCATTGTATCTATGTACCACACCTTCTTTATCCATTCCTCTGTCGATGGGCATTAGGTTGCTTCCATGACCTGGCTATTGTAAATAGGGCTGCAATGAACACTGGGGTGCATGTGTCTCTTTGAATTATGATTTTCTCTGGGTATGTGAACAGTAGTGGGATTGTTGGGTCATATGGTAGTTCTAGTTTTAGTTTTTGAAGGAACCTCCATACTGTTCTCCATAGTGGCTGTATCAATTTACATTCCCACCAACAGTGCAAGAGGGTTCCCTTTTCTCCACATCCTCTCCAGCGTTCGTTGTTTGTAGACTTTCTGATGCCCATTCTAACTGGTGTGAGGTGATACCTCATTGTAGTTTTTTGTTGTTTTTTTTTTGTGGTACGTGGGTCTCTCACTGTTGTGGCCTCTCCCGTTGTGGAGCACAGGCTCCAGACGTGCAGGCTCAGCGGCCATGGCTCACAGGCCCAGCTGCTCCGTGGCATGTGGGATCCTCCCGGACCGGGGCACGAAGCCGTGTCCCTTGCATCGGCAGGCGGACTCTCAACCACTGCACCACCAGGGAAGCCCTCATTGTAGTTTTGATTTGCATTTCTCTAATAATTAGTGGTGTCGAGCAGCTTTTCATGTGCCTGTTGGCCATCTGTATGTCCTCTTTGGAGAAATGTCTATTTAGGTCTTCTGCCCATTTTTTGATTGGGTTGTTTTTTTAATATTGAGCTGCATGAGCTGTTTATATATTTTGGAGATTAATCCTCATGGTTTTTAAATAGAGCATTTCTGTTAAGCCCATACTGGGGGGAGAGGAGAAATGTGCTCTTACCCTCTCAGGAAACGTATCTTTATTTGATTAATCGTCTACAATTGATTAGAAACCAGAAATATCATAGCTACATAAAGATGGAGGTTAACTTGTAGAAAAATGACCAAATGTGATTTTGTTTGTTTTGCTTTTTGCTGGTTCTCTAAAGGTTCTACTGATCTGCAGAATTTTGTCTTACATGTAAGGACAATTTTCTATAAGCATCTCTTCTCCCACAAAAAAGACAAGAACTCTAAATACTTTTGAATCAGCTCTTTCATTGTTCAGCTTGTTCTTCCCTAGTTTATCAAATAAAACTTTGATACATGTTCACTATCTAACTGTGTTAAGATATTTTTAACCGTTTGAGGGCTCTACGTTATACAAGTGATGCTGACTACTTAATGGCAGTGATGTACCTTTCTTTATTTTTATCAAAGTTACAAATGTATGTAGTTTAAAAACATTCTCCAAGGTTCATTAAAAAAACAAAACAGCAGTGCCTCACCTTCTCCTCCCCAGGGGAACTTCTTTACTTCTTTTAGCTGACATAGTTGTTATTTTGGTATTTACGACCATGTTGCCTGTAACACACTTGCATTACTTCTTTTATAAGCAAATGTCTTCCTCTTTCTGGTATTATCTGTAAACCCTCCACCATATATAAGACAAGGATTTCACTGTTGTTCCCCGCTCTGCCCCATTAGGCCCTGGCATCCTTCCCATTTCTCCTTCTTCCCATACAGCTATACTGTAATTTTGGTTTGATCAATAGTTGGTGTTTAAAATGTTTTGTAAACTATGACCAATTCCCATTTCTTGTACAACTTTTCATTTCCCAAAATGAGAAAAGCAATTTTGGGGGAAAAAAATCAGATATTCCTTTTAGTTCTTCGGATGATTGTTTTTAAACTATCTTTTCCCTAATTCATGATTGCCTCTTCTCCTATTTTTCAAAATTCTCTCTGCCTATTTTTAAGTTTGCTTTGCCTCATGGAGTCACTGTTTTCCTCCAGGTTACTCATCTTCTGTTTGCCTGTTTTGCACTCTCTCTTTCTTGTTAGAGTTCTTTCTTAGTTCTCTGTAACCGGTGGTGGTAGGTCACATTTCAGTGCGGGTGACTCGAAGGCTGTTTGCCAACTCTGGGCATAGGAGTAGAGCTTGTGGTCTGGGAGCTTCACTGCAGGGTGATCTGGTTGGGACAGTTAGGAGGAGAGGCTCAAGTATCAGTATATACAAGTTTCTCTTCTGGATCAGTCTGGGCTGGTCGGATTACACAGTGGAGAATTCTCTGATTTCTCTTGTCTGAAGGGTTAAGACCTGGCTGCCAGCATTCTAGGAGCTGAGTGGGAGGAAAGTGCTGGAGCCTTCAGCTTCCAGGATGCATACTTTGGTTAAAAGCTTATTTTGAGTATGGCATCACTGCCTTCGATTTTGCCTGGTGTACGCTACTCCAGGTGCCCGCTGTTTTATCCTCTTTATGGAATAAACCTCCAGTGACCCAGATGCATGGAGTCAGGCTGCTTCTTACACAGATTTGCAACTGATCCTACTTGTTTGAACTCCTCTCCTTCCTCCCACCTCCAGCGGCACCCGGTACTACCATTACCTGAAACTTTGAGGGGAATCTTTGCTTTAGAATGGAAGAGTTTTCAGCTTTCCCCACTGCTGGCTTATGAATACCCTTCTTGGGTCTGCTGCGTCATTTATTACTTTTCCACTTGATATCTACCTTCCTTTTAAAAAAAACCCCCTTTAATATTTTTCAGTAGGTTTTTAACAGGGAGCAAAATATATAACTGTGTTTCATCTACCATCTTTTCAGGGATTTCTACCCTAACATTTCGTGTTTAAGTGTTTATAAGTGAGCTGATTTAATCAGAAATATTAAAAGTACATGGGATAATGGTTAAATAACAAAAAATGAGACTATGCAATACAAACGTCTGAAGTTTTGAAAAGAGTTCTAACGCAGCTCCTAATTTTACAGAAGGAAAAACTTCAATTTTTTTTTTGGAGGCGGGTGTGATAGTATAAGGTCATGTGACCAGTGCCAAGTCGTGTCATTAGAGCTAGAATGAAAAATCAGTTCTGCTGAGCAAGGTCCAGACGACTGTTCCCTCTGCTCCAGCATGCGAACAGTCTTGGTCCTTGTGGTCATGCCAAGGACAATCCCAGCTCCTCTTTTCAGTATTAAGATGAAGAATACCAGGTCACAGCTACAGAGTTAAATCCAACGACCTTCTTTGTTCGTTTAGCAAAAGAGAAATAATGCATATTCTGACCATCTATGGCCACTACTATTTTTCCCTGCTCTGTGTTCCTATATAAGTCTTTTCAACCTCGTTCTGATCTTGAAGGCACCACAAACACTCACCTAGAAAGAAAATACACTAAATTCCAAAAAATAGTACCAGCCATCACCTAGAGCAGAGTCGCCCTCTCTCTTTTTATGGCTCCTGGAGGTGATGTGGTTTTCTCATATGAGTTCTGGGTTTAACGCTAGTTTATTTCCTCCTGTGTGAACTGGTTTCCATCCTGAAAGACTTGACTTCACTGCACAACAGCTCATTGTGTGAAGCAAGTGACAGAGGCAGCTGCTGACTCAAGAGAAGTGGGAGTCGGGGTCAGTGCAGTCAGGCAGGGGGGGCTTTGCTGCACCCCATCATCTCTGCCTCTCCTACCCACTGGACCACGCCCCCCCCCACACTTCCCAGGTAGGACTTGGGCAATGCCTTCAAGTGGTCATGAGTGTCTGCACCGTGGGTTAGCTTTCTCTAGAAGGGGAGAGTTTGAGTTGGTGGTAGGGGGAGATAATAAAGGAAAAGAAGATGTGGGTTCTCATTCTCATGCTGCTGTTACCTGACAATCTTGAGGTCATCCTATAAGCTAGGAGCTGTGCATGTAGACTTGACATCTATGATCTCATTTAGCTTTTTAAAAAAAAATCCAGTGAAGCCCCAGATGTGAAATATGAGGGTAAGAGAAGCTTAGTCACTTGCCCAGGAATTATCCACTCACTGGGGGCCAAGCCTGAACCCAAGCTCAGCTCTGTCTAATTCCACACTCTTTCCCTGATACAAAGTGCAGTGGTGCTGGGAGGTGGGAGATGCTTCAGGCCCTCCAAAACCTCTCTGGCAATGATTCTCAGGGTTACGAAAATACAGAGTCTCTGCTAGCACAGAGGTTACGGAGCTACCACTAATTAGGCTCCCTTCTTCTGTTGGTCAACCTTACATCTCTGAGCCTCAGTTTCCTCATCGGTACACAGGCATAGTCGCACCCACAGCATCAGAATTATCTTGAGAATCTCATGATCCTCTGCCGGTATTTCTAACACTGATCGCTAATATTTTTTTTATTTTTTTGTGCATATATTACCTTAAGGAATTCTGCAATCCCCTCCCTATGAAATGCAGGAAATACTTCTATTATCCCAGATTTACAGATGAGGAAACAGACTCTGGCTGTGGTCACACACCATGTAAATGCTGATCCACGTTCCAGCCCAGGCCTGTCTGACTCCAGAGTCCAGGCTTGTAACTGCCACTGCCTCCATCTTTTAGGATCACAGAAATGAATGGATGCGGCAGCACTCTGTAGATGATAAATCATTCAGCAAATTTTTCCAAAGTAAATAATAACACAAACATTTGTGTGCACAGCTGTTTATAGCATATTGTATTGCTTATAATATCCAAATGTAGAAAGCAAGATAAATGTCCCCAAATCAGGGATCCTATTATATAAATGACGGCTTATCCACACAGTGGAGTAGGAGAGCATAGATATTCCTTGATCTGGAAAGATATCCTTAATATGTCAGTAAAAGGAGACCACAGAGCACCACATGTGATAGAAGCTTATGTTTTGAAAAATATTTTCTATGTCCAAAAGGTCTGGAAAAATGCATAGGAAATCATTAAACAGGGAGAGGAGGGAGAGATGTGAGGTTAAAGGGATAATTTACTTGCTATGGTTTGTTGGACATCTTCACAGTAATCATGTATAGTAACAAAGAAAATAGAACTATTGCCCAATTGGAACAAAATGAAAGTCAGTCTACACACCTAAGGAATCATATTACAGAGGACTGAGTGGATACCTATCAGGGACCGCAGTGTGCTGCAGGCAGCCCTGTGTTCAGAGGCGAGGGTGCTTCCCCTCCTGAGAGCTCCCACCCTGTGCTAGCGTGGCCATGGAGTCTCAGTGCTCACGTGCTGGAGGGCTGTTGTCAACGTTACCGAGCGGACAGAGAAGAACTACAAAGTCACGTGGGTTAACACTTTTGTAGAAGGCGCAACTATGAAATATTTTATTCCATTTATCAGATGCTTTTAACTTCCATTTCCTGGCAGGTGAAAAAAAAATCTACTTAAAGCAACCAGAAAAAAAAAAAAAATGACAAAACCATCACCTCCCACAGAAAAATCCCATTGTGCCTAGAGAGAAATGTTGCTTTTATTCAGATCCTGCAAGTTGCTCTGTGGGGCTTTTATTACAATACACTGAAATCTACAACCTACAGCCTAGAGTGGAAAAAATGAACCTCCCAAGGTCTATGAGTCCAACATCTTAATGCTGATGAATGGAGGCTGGCTGGAGCCATTTGTGAAGATGTACCTTGGAGACGCTCCACTTTTGGGTTTTGTTCTTCAAAACAGGAGGAATCTATGGGGACTGTGTAAGGAGAAATGGATGAGGAACACAACTAACATCTGCTGAATTCATACTACGTGCCAGGCAATGGGCTGTGTGCTTTGTTATTTATTATCTCATCGCATCTTGACCAAAACCCCGGGAATAAATATTACCCTATTTTAAGATGTAAAACAAGATCCATTCTAATCTAATTATTATTACCATTCAGTATATACCGAGCACTTAATATATGCCAGATACTATTTATAAGTTCTTTACACGAATATCTCAGCGAATTCACAGAATAATCTTATCAATCTACTACACTGGCTCTCCCCATGTTACAGATGAGAAAACTCAGAGGTTTATGAAACTTGTCCAAAGTCACAGAACTGTAGGTCGTGGAACTGGATTTGAATCCATGTCCCCTTGGTTGCAAGGCTCCTGTGTTGTATACATGGCTATTGACAGCAATTTTGTATTGTCTGTAATAGCTAAATGTAACAAGGAAGATAAATTTGCAAATGGCCCGCCAGAAATGGGCACCTTTAAGGTCTCCACTGTAGAAATGGGGTCTGTGAACTATTTATAATATTTTTTAAAAATTAACAGAAATTGTACACTCACTCGTTTTCAGTGTTATTACACTGGCTTAGGGCAATGTCAAAATTCCTTATTTGAATGAGAATAAGATAAACTCCAGATAGGAAGGCTGTTTAATTCTGCTGGTTTAGAAAATTCAGAAGGCGCTTATATATTACCCTTTTTTTTTAATGAGTAATGTTTAATACATTTTGCTTGTTCAGGAGACAATGTATTTTATGCCTCCATCAGAATATGGTAAGGAGTGGTGGAAAAAACCCTGGTGGTGAAGATCTTTGCTCCTATTTATCCAGAAAGTCATTCAAATATGGTTCCATCCCTCCATGTCCTGATTACGCAGTGAGCCTCCTCCCTCCATTCCTGTGCTCCTCTCTCTCTCCCCTTCCGCTAGCAGTCTGGCATTTCTCTTCTGCTTCCTTCTGCTTTGTGCCTCTGCTTTGTCACCAGCCTTCACCCACCATCCTGGGATGGCTTTAGCCACAGGCCAAGAAGGTACCTATTCAGACCAGAATGATTCTCCCCCACCCCAAATCATTTCCCAAATATACCTCCAACTATTTGTTGATATTTGAGGTTCCATGAATAAAATGTCATTCTTTGACTGAAGGCTAATTCTCTCCTGTTAAAATGAGGCCCCGAATGAGAGCATTAGAATACTAGACCATAAGCCCCTCTGAGGTAAAAGTCATAACATATCCACTCCTACCTGACCCCCCTTCATGGTTGAACAAATAGATTGTGAATCACCTGTGAGATCCTTGAGGACAGAGATTAGGTCTGTGTCATGATTTTAGGTTCAACACCTAGCACAAATCTCTGACACACAAGAAGTAATCACCACATTTTTATAAAGGGGATGTAGATTTCGTTTAATTAATTAATTAGAAAAGCGAATACGAGATGTCAGATAACTGTTGTAGAGAGTAAGGAGAGATTGTTAGATAAGGGGATGAAATCAGAATGTCAAATCTAGAAGCTTCTGGGCGTGGATTTCCTCAACTGTATGGGCCACACAGCTTTACCCTACACAAATGACTAAGGGGTTCTTAGACAAGCTGAGAGTGGAATCAAAATACATACTCAATCTTCTAACCTCCTTCCCACAGTGAAAATATCCCTAATCCTCCCGAAAAAGAATATAGATACCAGACAGCTCATCTGGCGGTGACTGATCTAGTTTCCTCAGTAGGGTCTCCCCAGATCAAAACTCTACTGTCCTCTTTTTTTTAATGGACTCTCTGCCCCACAAATCCCTCCCAAATCAGGCAGGCACAAAACTGAGCTCAGAAACAGGTCTCATGAAACATCCCAGGATCCTGTGTCTCAGCCAGAATTCAGAGCCCTCGCTCACTGACAAGTCTTAAAGATCAATTAGGCCAGAAACGTTAGAAAAATTACCACCAACAGGAGGAGACTTTAAAATCTTACCCTTGAACCTCTGTTGCTTGGCCTGGAGGGGATGGAGGAAGTAGGCCAATCTTAAATGCAAGAGAACTGGCCGGAAAAGAGCAATAAGTCTGAGGAATGAATGTGCATCCTCTGATCTACATGTGCAGCTACACAGACATCAATGTTGCCTTTGCAGTTAAGATTGGATAGAATTAAAACTCTCCCTGGAAACTCATCTCTGGAAGGAACGAGCAATACAAAACTTGTGCCGCTCTCCATGGTGCTGATAAAATCCTTCCTCCTAGAACAAAGGCATTTTCCTCATCTGGAGAAGGTGGAGTTCAATCTCTCTCCCCCTCCCTCTCTCTCTTTCTCTCTCTCTCCCCTCACTGACCCCCAGAGCATGTGCATGTGTCTGTTTTAATGTTCATAAAGCATGCGTGATTTCCTTCACTGTTCCCAAATTGTAATGATGATTTCAAATATTTTTAAAGTTCTATCACACAGATAATATTTACTTCCATCCCCAGCCAACTCTTTTCAGAAAGTTTAGGTTGTGTGCTTCCTCCTCCCTCACTATCTCTCTCTGACCACTATATATCTGCAATAAATTTGAAAGAGGAAGAACTAGTTTATTCTTCTGATTTACTCCAAAATTTCCAATTTGATCTATGGTTTCTGGTGGCTTTCTGGAAAAGAAGGCGGCCATCTATTTCCTGGTCTCCATAATATACTCAGTGCCCTCCACTTTAATCCCTGGCTCTGATCCTTCCCTGACCAGCGGCAAGCAGGGAAGTCCTTCTTCTGAGTATTCAGTCTCTTTTTATTCTCAGCGAGCGAGAGTCTAGCATAATTCATTAGTATAACCAATTCATCTTGAACGAAATGCAAGTGTTTAGTCCTAGAAGTACATTGAGTTCCTTTCTGGTAAGTGTGTAGCATCTAGAAGTAGTCTTCCACTCCCAATGCTCCTAGTTCTGGGGTGATTTTAATCTTCCTATAATCACAATGTCATCACGAGGCAGAGTTCACCTCACCTTAGCCTTGGACTGCAACCAGCTCCTTCAAGGGGTTGTCTTTTGTGTCTGGTGTAGTTCTGCTTCTCCCAGGTCCTAATCCAGCCACCCTTGGTCAGCTCATTCTTCCCACAGAGAGGAACCTGAATGCCTTTAACAGCAAGTTTTTACCTGTGTCTGCGATGCCCTTCTACCCCTGGCCACCTGCCAATCAGGTGACTCAGCAGTCAGAAAACCCAGCTCAATCATCACCTTTGGGAAGCCTTTTCTGACTCAATCACTCTAAACTCCCACTTCACTCCAGGCAGATTAGTCGTTGTTCTTTTTGGGTGCCCACAAAACCCTACTCATACTTCCCAAAACAAAGGGACCACATATTTCAATTCTGAATGACCAAAGTGCGGTATCTGCTTGACACAGAGGAAGCTCAAAGTACATGAATAAATATATAAAATCAATGTGTCAGTGAATAGAAGGATGGTTGGACAGATGGATGGAAGGATGAATGGATAGATGAATGATATTGCCTAAATTTACATCTTATCAATTCAGAGTCTGATGCAAAATATCAGATGTGTTATCTATTCTCAAAGAACAAAGATGCTGACAGTTTCTTTCCTTCTTTTTCTTATATGAAGACACCATCTCCTCTTCTTCTTTCACTTTTTACCCTATAACTAAGAGGATGTGGTGTTGTAGCTTGCCTTTCAGAATAGGTTTCAAGCAGATAAATATTTAGTCTTTCAGGGGTCGTTTAGAAGCTTGGAAGATTATAACTACTCCTCTCCAACCTTCCCTGAATCGTGCCATTCCTTGCCCCCAGATATAAAAACATCTCTTCTGTTCCCTAAAGTTTCTGTTTCTCTACTCACAGAAAAAAAAAAAAAAATACTCCCCTTTCCATGGAGGTTGCTTTCAAACTCTGCTTATGAGGTTTCTAGTGCCTCTCCATAAGGTTCTTTGAGGCACAGCTGCCTTGTTACCTACTCACAGCTACAGGGATGCTTGTCAAGCCAGAGGGGGACATAAAAAATACCAGCTTTGCCTGCATTTTTACATTTCTGATCCCTCACAAAAATGTACAGGAAAAATTATAATGTCTAACAAAATCAACTATCCCTTTATCCATTCAGTATACTTCTAAATTACACAGAGTAGTTATTTAAAGTCATTATTTCTTGCACAAATATTACCAGGAACAAAGGTGACATAATATACCCATAATCCAGCCCTGAAACATATCTAAATCCTTCTTCTATGATGCCTTCAAGCTCTCATGCCTAAGAAATCCCTCTGCAGCTTGCAGACAATTTGTGTTCTGCTTTTTCCAGTTAACATGGCATAGCATTTTTATTAATATACTTGATGGCCAAGGGAAGTCTGTTTTTACTTACCCCTTGAGGAGGTGCAGGGGAAACGTTTAGATTTAGACAGATTGAATTCTGACTCTGCTGCTAATCTGCTGTTTGCTCATCAGTAACAGGGGCATGATAACAGCTTACTCACAAGATTATGGTAAGAGTTGATTTCTGTATATAAGGTCCTTGACAAAGCATCTGGCTTATAGCAAACATTCATTTATGGGTGACTCACAAATAACAGTAATACTTTTAAAACATTAATCTATCATGAATTAGAAAATAAAGTATGCATGAGTAATTAAGATAAGACACGAGACTGAATTCAAATAAATTCAACCTTTGGGCAAGATCCCCAGAACATTGAGAGTTTATATTCATTCACCTGAAATTAGAGATACTTAAGTGGAAAAGCTTGAAAATAACTGAAATCCATCATCACTCTTTCACAGATATACTTGAGTGACCTGACTCAGATCACACAGACTGTCAGAACTAGAGCTGGATATAGAACTCACATGGTCTCAAAAACTGTTGCAGGTTCTGATATCAAACGTCACCTCCCTGTCACCACCACCTCAACCAATGTAGCATGGAAAGCAGACATCATTAATGAATTAATCAAATACTTTTGGAGGGATTAATTCAGGGCAAGAGGGAAGGAAAGAAGAGACACATATTGAGTATCAACATGGTAGCCATGGCTAACAAAATATGAAGCTGAGGCTCAGGGAGGACATACAGCTTCCCAAGATCACACAGCTAGCTAGTGGTGAATCCACGGTCTATGTGTCTCCAAAGTTCATAATCTTTCAACTAGAATTTAACTCAATGAAAACCAACAGGTATTTCTGACTGCACAGTCTGTACCAGGTGCTATGTTAGGATATGGCAGTGAACAATACAGATGCAGTCCCTGCATCCATGAGGCTTAAAAGACACTTCAAAGGTGAGCAAAATGTGATGAGAGTCAGGTAAGGTGAAGTACCTACCACTTCTGTAAACTACTCATGTAATATGGACACGTAAATATGAGCCTCTACCCTCTGTCCAGAGTTCAGTTACACTATAGGTTAAACATGCTCAAACAGGCTGGCCTGGAAATTTGACCACCATTATTCTTCTGCATTATTTCTGTGGGAAAATGCATGCTGAATTCTAAACTGATATATAACAACTTTGGGAGCACAACAATACTCAAAGTTAGTACCTGCTTTTTATCTGAGGTTTTAATGCAACAGCAGCAGATTTACCTTTCCCATTAGGTTCTTCTGAGTATAAAAAATAAAATTAGTGTCAGCATGTATTTCTAGAAAGTAGACTCATTGAAGATAGGAGGATCAATCAAACCACAAAGATTAATTATTGAGTTTCTGCTCGGAATTGGGCACTAGGCCCAGGAAATGTACAAATATAGAAAAAAAATATAAGATCGAATCAGCCCTATCCATGGAGAGTCTGTAAACCAGCTATAGGACACCCACATAAGAGCACTTGCAGTAAATGGTAGTCTATGTCAAAATTCTAGACGACTGGGGTAAATACATGTCTTCGAAATGGGCTGGGGGATCAGAGATAAGGAGAATTAACCCAGGCTTCAAAATAGCTCTGATCTGGAAACAAATGCATTCAGAAAGAGCTCATGGTGGCAGTAGGAGGAGTGCTAACCATGGAGAAAGGTGCAGGGCAAGTGTGCCCCCCAAAATGAACAGACCACGGACTGGAGCTAGGAGTACTGGGAAACAGGTCTCAGAGGTAGTTGTAAATGAGGGAGCATTTTGTCTTAATCACCTTTGCCCCCCGCCCCCATGCCTAGAACGGTGCCTGACAAACAGTAGGTGCTCAGTTAATGTTTAGTGAGGTGGAAAGACATCACCTTCATAGAAAAGAGAAATAACAAAAAAAGTGCTAGTCCTGCTTTAACATATTGAAGTCCTATTGACAGTCCATATTGACAGTCCAATATGACAATAACAAACAACACTGCACACAATTCAGTGCTAAATTCTATGATAAGCCAGAAGTTGTCAGCATGCAGGAGGGAAAGTGACTAAGGTAGGGCAAAAAGAATCGGGGATGATTTCTTTTCTTTTTTTTTTTTTTTGGCAGTATGTGGGCCTCTCCCTGTTGTGGCCTCTCGCATCGTGGAGCACAGGCTCCGGACGCGCAGGCGCAACGGCCATGGCTCACGGGCCCAGCCGCTCCGCGGCATGCGGGATCCTCCTGGACCGGGGCACGAACCCGCGTCCGCCGCATCGGCAGGCGGACTCTCAACCACTGCGCCACCAGGGAAGCCCGGGGATGATCTCTTAATGCGAGGGGACTTGGGTTGGGCCTATCAGGAAGGGCAAGGTTTGGCTTTCAGGAGTCACAGCTGAGATACTTACAAGGCTGAGACAGAAACAAATGCATGGGAACAGACACTTAGGAAACAACAGGAAGTGGTGGGACTGTGGTTTTTAGTAAATAATTTGGCAAGCCAATCAAAACACATCTGTGGGCTAGATTCAGGCTGTGAACCACCAACTGGAGGCCCTCAGGACAAGAAGAAGGAAGAAAAAAAATGCTTTTCAGATGGAGGAAACAGGTAAATGACAAAGAGAGAGCAAGGAGCAGGAAGGCTTAGTGGGAGAGGAAGAGGGGTCTCCCCAGAACCCAGAGTGCCACTGAAAGCAGTAGGAAATGTGGTTGCAGAGAAAAGCTAAGTTGAGTTTGTATTCCAGGTAAAGGAAAAGATAATAAATAAAGAGTGAAAGACAACTTCAGCATGCTATGTTGCTTGGAGAAATTGTGCTGGAATTAAACGTTGTCTTTTCTAACCTTGGCTGCTAAATCAACTGTGTTTATCTCTAAGACTAATATCATCTAAAATCGCCCTGACAGAATGTCCATTCTAGAACTCTTGGGTGGTTTTCTGGAAACGTCCCTAGTGTAGTCATGATTGCTGCCCCCAGATTGCCTATGACAGCTGGGGCTCTATAGACAGAGCTGTGGATCAAAAGCATCTTCAAAAACAGAGCAGTTGTTTCCTCACTTAACACATTTCACTTAAGGATTTACATTTATACCAGTTGAGCAAATCAAAGTTATAGTTCCCTCAGTAACTGTAACCTGGACCAAATATAGCTATATTTTTCTGCTGCTGAGCGGGCTTTTAACTCATGCCTCCCAACTGTGAACAGGAGATTTAATTCAAACATTACGCAAGAAATATTTTTTTGGAAAACAAGTGGCTGGTCCAGTGAAGGTTTAGTGTAAATGATTGTTCCTTTCAATTTGTGTTTTTATGCAAGGGTTCCCTACAGACACTGATCTTCACAGCATACTCCACAGTCTTGTGAACAGGGGTGAATGGAAAGGTACCTTCTCCACTCTTGCAAGCTGCCAGCTTGCCCATTCATGGGTCAGAGTCTAACTTTGCCATCGCAGGCTGCTGGTGTTGACTGAAGCCTCCATACAGAGCCAGGACTGAGGTGAGAGGGTAAGGTGATCAAGGCACTTGCCCAGGAGGCAAAATTTCAGGAGTGTCAAGAAACTCATTAGTCAAAACAAATAAAATTTAATGCTACATTTTTAAAAAATATATAAATGCAAAAAATGCATGACGAACAAAATCTTAAAATACTGATTTTTAAAAATATTGCACTGAAATATTCTTTTTCTTGATTACTGAATTTCTGGTGCCCACTTATACTTTGCCTCCACCCCCAGGCAAGTGCCTCACTTGCCTGACCCTTGTCCTGGCCCTGGGCAGCCGTCGGGAGGGAGTGCAGAGAGGACGTAGTGGATTTGGCTGCAGGCAAACTCTTTTAAACTTTGGTCATGGCCAATAGAGGCATACTGAAGAAGACCTTCAGAAGTATTTCTAGTTGGTGCTGATGGAGCAGAAGGTGTTGGATTATTCATTTTATTGGGAGGAGTTCTCGTCAACCATCAACAAAAACTGTCTTCTAATTTTCCAGGTGACTCCCCTGAGAATAAACGACCCGAAGACCATCCAGTAAGTTATGCCAAACCACCCACTTACCAAGCCTGCCAAACAAAGATCAGGTGACATTCATGTCCCAAACGCTGGCCTAGGAATTACCACATGAACAGGGTTGTCAAATAGCCCAAGTGAATGTTGTAGCCTGCGAGGTCCTCGAGACCAGGAAAGATTGCAATACTCCATGTTCCCGGTCCCCAGAGCCTAGTTCTGGGTTAGTGCACGCTGATGTCGGCTTAGTCAAGAAATTACACAATTGCTCATTTAGTCGGAGGTTCCAATCACCTCCAGACAGATTGAGGCAGTTAACAGAGTGGAATCCTCTACTAAGGCTAGTGATTTGTCTGTGGGTTTTGTTGTTTTGACTGAAAAAGCAGAGAAAACTCCTTATCTATCAGCAGCCCTTCACACTGGAACAGGTGTACTTTGGGGAACTGCTCATCCTCAAAATGCATTCTTTGGAAGTGAGCAATCATTCCTGAAATACTTCAAAAATAAGCTTAATTAAAAAAAAAAAAGTTAGACCTACAGAAAAGTTGCAAAAACAGTACCAAAAATTCCTATGCATCCTTCATCCAGCTTCCCTTAGTGTTAACATCCTAATGTTAGCATAATCAGAGCACAACTATCAAAGCAGGACATTTGTATCAGTACAATACTAGTAACTAAATGGCAGACCTTATTCTAATTTTGCCAATTTTCCTTCTCACGCCATTTTCTGGTTCATGACCTAATTCAGAATCCCACTTTGAATTTAGTTGCCATGTTTCCTAAGTCCCCACCAATCTGTGACAGTGCCTCGGTATTTCCTCATCTTTCATGACCTCAAGTTTTTAAGAGTACTCATCTGTTATTTTGTAGAATATCCCTCAGTTGGGGATCGCTGAATGTCTTCTCATTATTAGATTGAGGTTGTGTATTTTTGGCAGGATTCCCCAAAAGAACGGTGTCGTGTCCTTCTCAGTACCTTTCTCAGGAGGCACATGATGCTGATGTGTGCCCTTCCTGGTGATGCTCCCTTTCATCACTTGGTTAAGGTGGTGTCTGTCAGGTTTCTCCACTGTAAAGTTACTATCTTTCCTTGTGTCATTGATAAGTGGATACTTTGGGAGGATACTTTGAGACTATGCAGATATCCTGTTTCTCATCATACTTTTGCCCATCACGTTCAGTATCCATTGGTGGTTCTTCCTGTAACAATGATAACTGAGGTGTTTGCCTAATTGAAAATGATGAGCTTTTTATCATCTTTAAACCCTATGTAAGGCCCAAAGGCCCAAAGCTACTGAGGTGAAAGATAATAATCTCCCTGTCAAATGTGACTTTCCCACAGCTGTATGGATCAGACATCTAGTTTAGGCACAGCACATCCATGGCACGAGAGTCATCATCCCCAACCTTCACTTATGCAGGAATCTGGGCTCTCGTTCTCACTGGCCCACATGAGTCTTCAAAATTCTCCACACTACTAGGAAAGAAGCCATTGCCAAACAGTAAGAACTGTCATGGGAAATGAAACACATTTCTTTATCGCTGCTCTAGGTTGGGGGTTTAGTTTGTCTTTAAATTGCTACATCCCTGGAGCATCTTCTCATTGCCCAGTCTCATGAGAACCTTTAGAAGCAGCAGATCCAGGGTCACTGGGGAGAATGGACGTGCACAGGCAGCTCCCCTGTGCCTGTGGGTTTTTCTCATTTGGGGCAATTCCTTTGAGTCCCAGACAGTGGTATGCTGGTAAATGTTTATCAACTGTCTCTCCAGGAAGGGAAAAAAATACAAGTCTGGATATTAAGTGTTTGTCAATTTTCTGGTAAGAGTACTTCCTTCATGGTTGATTTCAAGCTACCACTGTGACATCACTGAACACAACTGGGAAGAAACGGGCTGCAGCAGAGCATTAAATACTAATATCTATAATATTAAATATCTGTAAGTATTTCTACCATACAGACACAACAATGTAAATAACCTCAAGCACACAGATAAGAATAAAATATGGGAGGGTGGGAGGGAGGGAGACGCAAGAGGGAAGAGATATGGGAACATATGGATATGTATAACTGATTCACTTTGTTATAAAGCAGAAACTAACACACCATTGTAAAGCAATTATACCCCAATAAAGATGTTAAAAAAAAAAAAAAGAATAAAATATGGTAAGATAATTAGGAAGTGGTACTTTTGAGTATGTATTTATTACCTTTGATTTCAATATAGTTTATTAGTTATAGATATCTATATAAAATTTTAATAATGGCTGTTATCTAACAAATAACTCACAAAATTCCTAAAAATTTAAAACTTGGTTCTCATGAGCTGGGATGAGCCAGCTCCAGCACACCACCCCATTATACAGCGGTTATCCTGAGCCCCCGCGTACCGGAATAACCCAAAGGAGCCCCTGAAACAGCAGGATGACACTTTTGTCCAGTCCGTCCAGGAAACCTGACGGGGTCCAGATGCCCTGCAGGCGGTGGCACTGCTCCAGCAGCGGTATCTGCTGCTTCTTGGCAAGCCTCCCATGACGTCTCCAAAGCATCTGGCTGCCGCCAGGGCTAACGGGGTACCAAGTCCTCCCCAGGCTCAGAACCTGTTTGCCACTCTTCCAGGAGACCACTTGGCCCTTGACTGTTCTTAAAAGAATTACAGGGATGTTTCAGAAGCCGCCTGGAACAGTGGAAGGAGCATAGGAGGGAAGGGGAATAGTGAAGGAAGAGGCAAAACCACATGTATCGGGTACAGATTATATGCCAAACACAGGGCTGCATGCTTTCACAGATGTTCTTGTTTACTGTAATCCTGACACACCCAGAGAAAGAACAACCACCTTTTTACCAAGAGATTATATGACTTCCCAAGGTTCCCCCCTAATAAGAAGCAGAGCTAGGACGCACCCCAGCTCTGCTCACCCCTATAGCTCTAGCATGTAGTGTAGTACACATGGTGCTTTCTACGTTATTTGTGGGATGGATACATGAATGCAGCCTAACTCCAAAGCTTGCGCTCTTACCTCCACCGGGGAAATAATGCTGGTAAAGAGCTCTTACATGGCAGAGTATAAATGAAGCAATGGAAGGCACTGTGGTGTGTGAAAGGCTGGCTTCAGAGTGAGATGAGGTGATTCCCTGCAGGCTCAGCCTTTTACTAATTCTCTGACCTTAGTTAGGAATGTCACCAAGTCTCTCTCTGAGGCTCGGCTTCCTCACCAGTAAAATGGGGCTAGTAAAGCTAGTCTCGCCATGTGGTGGCCAGAAACAAACAGCTGTGATGTATGAGAAAGCGCTCTGCAGGCTAAAAGGTGCCAGGAGAGAAAGTATCCTGTATGTCACTGTCCATGACATCGTAATGTCATTCCACTGGCCTAGGAAGGGCACATCGAACACCACGGTTGCAGAGGAAGAGCAACGGGTAAAAGAAATGGCCCTGAACACAGCAGAAGGTACAGCATTCTCCTCTATTTCAACTTTAAGTTTAGGACTTACTTGGCTGTCCTCTGTTTGGAATGCACCACAGACAAAAGAATTTCAGCGAGCCTTGTCTCCCTACCTTTTATATAATATACAAGGGAGCAGATAGGTTAGAAGAAAACCCTGCTGTTTTTGCAGTGTGCTATTGATCCTGGAAACTAAAGGATAATGCAAAGAGGCAGCATCAGCCTCTCTTCAAGCCTGCATCATGCAGGCTGCCTGGGATTCTCAGAGAGTCTAGAATTTCAGAGGAGGACACCCAAGCACAGACTGGCAGGGTCTGCTTCTATCACACACGGTAGGTCAGGGGTGGCGCTAGACGGAGAACACCCTCTAAGCACACTACTCCCTGTGCACGCCTCAGTCCCTTCCCCACCCATGGGGACCCTAACAGAACTGAAGATGCTAATGGCCTTTTGCAGTCAACGTCTACTCCTCTGTAAGGAAGAGACATGAGGGTGAGTGTATGTGTTTGTGTGTTTTAAAATACATGCACCCAAACTCACACATGTGTATTCAACACAGTAGGCAAATCGCCCATAGCAGGTAAGGGAAGTAGGGGAATGGAAGCAGGAGACAGGGATAAAGGTAAGAAACACACACACACACACACACACACACACACACACACACACACGAAACAAGAGAGGGCCTTGCACAGACCAATGAGGATAAAGTGTCATAAACTGAGTGTGATTAAGTCAACCCCTGCACCTGACACCCAAGGAAGACAAAAAGAGTTAGGAGCATACCCTCCTAGCACTCAGAGTGGAAGACCCAAGGGAGAAATCAGTCTCTGCCATTGATTGGGACGAGTCCTATTCATTCACTTATCCGTTCTTTCAACAGATAGGCATTGTGCGGGATGGGCAATGGGGAAGGGGAAAGCGGCAGGGCAGGGCAGTCTAGGGTAGGGCACTCCCAATTACACAGGCAGATGGGTCCACAGAGGATGATAACCCAGGTGCTATGATAGAGCAGGCATAAGCTCTATGGGCCACAAGAGAGGGGTATGGAGGAGGGTTAGAGAAAGCTTCCTGGGGAGAGTGACATTTCATCTGACTTCTGAATATTTAGCAAGGCAAAGAGAGGAGGTGATGCATTCCGACAAGTGCAAACAGCACACACAGCAGCCCAGAAGAGAGAGAGTGTGGCCCCTGAGGGATTGAAAGAATTTTAATGGAGCAGGAGTTGGAGAGTAAACGTGGAATTGGCAAGAGGGAAGGCTGAAAGTGTAAGCTCTGTGAAGCTGGGGGAGGGAGGCTTGCTCTCTGAGCTTCTGTGCGCAAAGCCTGGCATGGGACACACACAGGAAAGTGTAACACAAAGCAATTAGTGCTGTGATATCAGTCTGAACACATAGTTATGAACACAGAGAAGGAAGCCCCTAAACCTGCCTTGAGGTTGGCAGGTGCGGGAGGGGTGTGTGTGGAGAGGACACAGAAGTGAGATTTCAGAAAGGAACTATTACCTGAGCTGAACCTAAAAGGAGTTTAGGATTTTACTTGCATGAAAAGAACAGGAACTGGAAAGGAAATTTCAAGCAAGAGAAAAAGCATGAGCAAAAGCCCTCTCTCTCAGTGTCTAAGCTGATGAATAAAAACACCAGAAACCCCAAACTAATCATGACTAACAGAGGGCCTCGGCAAAACCCCTCAGGTCTAGTCAATGGGCTCAGAGGGTTTATTTTTTAAGCTGATTCTGTGCATTCTCTGCCTTCATGATGCAGATACAACCAACACCAACTTCTCTTCAGAGCCAGGAGTCACCTTTACCCACTCTGTGATTGCTAAGCAGGGTTCAACATGATGACTCTCCCGTCTGTGTCAGAGGAATGAAACATAGAAACAAAAAGCCTGCTCCAAGAGGGGGGAAAGCCAACTCTCTCCGGGGCTGGCGCAAAATTAAATTTTATGAGTTACTTGGCAGCCAGCAAGGCACAGAACAAAGCCAGTGTGAAGCCACCTTTCAAAGTAACCTAAGTTGACAATTAAACTTGCTCTCGGTGAGGGGGAGAAAAGGAGTTAATACAGGCAGAAGGCCTTTCATCCTGCACCTGAGCCTGTCCCTTTCCTATGTTAAGTGCAACAGCAAGCAAGCTGAGTGAGGGGATTTAACACTATCATTACAAAAATATCAACATCCAGGCTTAGGTGGACATCCCTCCCTGAGTCATATGCCACCCAGGGTTACCATGAATACGGTAATAACAGGAAAACATAGCTTCCACATGCCAGGCCTGCTGTGCTGGGCTGTAATTACCCAAACGATGACAATCTATTGAAGACAAACATTCTTTCCCAACCCCCAAACACACAAGGCCCCCCAGAAGGAAGCTTGGCATACTGCACTGTAATTGCTAAATTTCTACACGTGGTTCTGCTCTTGGGCAATGGTTCCGGTAGGTATAGTCCATTCTTGGGCTGGAGAGACCAACTATCCCATGGTGCCAAGAAAAAGTCAGTAAAAAAAGAGATGGCTATGTTGTTATCAACAGGGAGGATCCAACCAACCAGAAGAAAAATCCAGGAATTTACCCGGGGAGTCTTGAATTTTTCTCTGAAATTTCCAATTTTGAAGAGTTAGTGCCTGAAGAAGCCAACAGCACACCTGATGGTTTGGATTTTCAAAGTCAGATCTTTGTACAGGCGATGTCCCCACTACTGCATAAAAATGAATTGATGAGTACAAATGAATGTGTTTGAAGACTCTGCCGTTTTATGGTTTATTAAATGCCACATTGGAAGATGCAAAGGTTTACAGACTGGAAAGGGCCCTTCAATTAAGAAGGTAAAGAACTGAGGATGAGCCCAACTGTTCTTCCATTTCCAGTGAATACTGAAGATAAAAAAAAATTAGGTCACATTAGAGTAGTGGTTCTTAAAGTGTATCCCTGGACCAGCAGTATCCACATCATCTGGGAACTTGTTAGAAAAATAAATGATTAGGGGACTTCCCTGGTGGTCCCGAGGGTAAGACTCTGTGCTCCCAATACAGGGGGCCCGGGTTAGATCTCTAGTTGGGGAACTAGATCCCACACGCATGCCGCAACTAAGAGTCCTCATGCCACAACTAAGAGGCCCACATGCTGCAACTAAACATGCCGCAACAAATATCCCACGTGCCGCAGATAAGACCCGGTGTAGCCTAAATAAATAAATATTTTTTAAAATATAAATACATAAATAAATAAATGATCAGGCCCCATCCTCCAAACCTAATGATCGGAAACCTGTTTTAACAGCTCCTCCAGGTCACTGGGATGTACTATCATGTTTAAGACCTTTTGCACTAGAACTGTGGTCCTCCACCCTGGCTGCCTATTATCATCACCTGGTGAACATGTTATTGCGATGCTCTGGCCAACCCCAGGCAACTAAATCACAACAACTAGGACTGGAACTTAGCAACAGCTACTTTTAAAAAGGCTCCTTGGGTGATGTAATGTGTAGGCAGAGTTGACAGTTGCCATATACTAGAATAAGAGAGATTTAGATTAGATACTTTGCAACTTCTGATTTCTGGTTTAACTCAAAGTTATAGTGGTTGCTGAATGAATCTTCTTCGCGAAAGAAAAAGCTTTTGAGAAGAGGAGAGATCTCCATCTTCATGAGCTGGAGAAGTTAGATGTGAAGCTCACACACTGTACCAACATTGTACCAAACCCAACGGTAATAACAGTATTTAACAACTCATCAGCAAAGACAGTTGCTCATCCTGGGAAAGAGGCGGGCTAGTCCCCACGTTCAGAAGTCACTATAAAAGCAGTGCACTCGGAGGCAGTGAGGAGTGACACCGCACCACCCACACGCCTCAAGTCCAGCTGCCACAAACCACCAAGGGGAGCTCAGAGCCTTGGCTTCTTGGCTTTGAAGTCCCAAGTATTCAGGGTGTGTGAGAGAGCAGCCTCTTCTCACCAGTGTCTGGTGTCACCCAATGTGCAAAGTGATGACAACCTGCCAGGATAGAATTCCAGGGGGCCACTCCCATGGGACAGGCAGAGCCTAGCATCGCTGCTTAACAAATAAACTGTGTACTGGGGCCATCCCTCTACCCAAATTAGGAAATTGGCAGAACACATTATAAGTCTATTCCTCAAACCAGGGTCCACTAGTGTAGTCCCAAGCATCTAGGATTTTTTTCCCCATGAAAACGGACGTGAGCACTACTAAAATGTAAGAAACACTGTAAATTCTTTTCAACAAGAAGAGGCAACATTCTTTGGGAAGTTTCTGGAGAAATAATAGGCCAACCATCATGTTTTTACACTGTGAGAGTAAGATCAAACATTCCCTTAAATTTTTTTTAAAGATAGAATAACAAAGAGTGGAACCAGTTCAACAGCTGGCTAGTGAACATGCTTATGAAAATAACACCATCACCATGACATTCTCACAGAGTGAATTTTAGATATCCAAGCTTTGGGCATTATACTCCCTCTCCCCCAGAAAAGGATGAGGATAGGAAAAAATGAGAGGGAAAAGGCCATGCTTTTATATACCCAGTGCCTACGATTATGCAGACTTTGGAGTTGGACCAACCTGGGTTTCGATTTTCACCCTACAATTTAGTTGCTGTTTGGCCTTGAACTTTTAAGTCTGTGAATTTCAGGTTTTCATCTATAAAATGGGAATGGTAATCCTTAGCAGTGATCAGGGTGAGCAGAAAGAAGGCTTGGATTGCATTTAGCACAATGTCTAGAAAACAGCAAATTAAGTAGCAGTTGTGATCATTAACTATTCACTCTTGAACACCCAGCTGAAGCTTCACTTCTCT
This sequence comes from Orcinus orca, assembly GCF_937001465.1. Classification (NCBI taxonomy): domain Eukaryota; kingdom Metazoa; phylum Chordata; class Mammalia; order Artiodactyla; family Delphinidae; genus Orcinus; species Orcinus orca. The sequence continues at coordinate 29,111,648 of NC_064561.1, forward strand.
TGTGAAGGCTTCCTTGACAAAAATGCTTACACACACACACACACATACACACACACACAGTCTTTTTGTAGTTCCAGTACCCCTAGTATGCATCTAGATTTTAGTCATTATATTATATTGCAATTGCTTATTTATATGTTTATAAGTATTTTCTTAAGAAAAAAATACATGCCTTTGTGTACCCAATGCCTGGCACATACTTGGTACATCATATGTACAAATGAATGAATGAATGAACAAATGAAGCTAGCTATGTATCTTATTTACCTAGAAATGAGATAAGAAAAAATTAGGATGGTAAGAGTGGAAAGGACAAGACAGGAGAGAGACATACAGGGAAACTGATAATAATGGTTGACTGTGGGATATGAGCAGGAAAAAAAATATTGTTTTGCAGAGTTTTCTAATACAGTCAATCATAGACACCGTTCATCCAGAAAGCCCTTCTCTGAGGATTTTCTAGGGAGGAGAGGGGATGGAGAGAATGGTCACACAAATACTTAGAAAAGATTTATTGGTTGTTTGGGTCTACCCAGTCCTCTGAAACCAGCCCACATAAGGACAGATATTCCTGGACATTATTCAAGGACAAGGTAAGGCTGCAAAAGGAACCTGAGTCAAATCAAGAACGTTTATCTCTGTCTTCCAAGTCTCAAGAACTGTAGTCCTGTGTTTAATCACTGCCTCTCAGTCTTTACCATTATCACCACTCCGTCTCCCTCCTTATCTTCTGCAGACTCTGCCCTTTGGAAGCCCTCTACTTACTCCCACTGAGACTTTCCTTTTGGTCTCATTCCTACCTAATCTCTGAATGATGTTGACCAATATTACATTGGCTTCACTGCCACAGCCATCTCTCTATCATCACTTAACGCCTCAACCTATCTCAAGGGTCTAGGCATGAGCCATCTGCTCATCCAGAAAGAGTCTTAACCGTTTCACCACTGCAGGAGATAACTGGAGAAACAAAACCAAGGAAAATCAGCCAAGAAAGCAGGTAAGTGGGGTCTTCTTGGCTATGTAGACATAGAGAAACTTTCCTACCCTCATCCCTGCAAACCAGGGCTTTAGTAAATGGACAGGCAATCTAAAAAGTCTGCAGTATGTCCATACCTACACCCTGAGAAAGCCTGTCCAACAAGAAATATGGTGACAAAATGCTACATGCTTAACTCTAGTCCCCAAGCTGTCTTTCACAGCCAGGGAATTAGTCACTGGAAAAGTAGGCCCATTGAGAAAGCCATTGACTTTTGATCTTTAGACTTCGAATGCTATTCATCAGCATCAATGTTTTAGAACTTAACTCAGCCCTAGTCTGAGTCCAGGACGTCTACAACATCACGATGACTCACCGCATCCTGACAGCTGAGGACCTCCAAAATGCTGTTGAGTAACTCGACACAGTACTTCTTCTCCTGGACCTGGTGCTGCATCTCATCCTTCTGCTCCAGCAGCTCCTTCAGTTCCTTGGTGATGACAGGAAGCAAAATGTCCCGGCATTCTGGAATGAAGGCAGTTCAGAGGCATCTGAGCTTCCTCGTTTTTTAGCTTCTTTTCTTTATTTTTTAGATAACATTTCATTAAATAAATAATTCATGAATATCTTCTTCTCGTAAAAAATGCAAATATTAAAAATTAGGTTAAGGGACTTCCCTGGTGGGGCAGTGGTTAAGAGTCCACCTGCCAATGCAGGGGACACGGGTTCAAGCCCTGGGCCGGGAAGATCCCACATGCCGCAGAGCAACTAAGCCCGTGCGCCACAACGACTGAGCCCGCGCTCTAGAGCCCGTGAGCCACAACTACTGAGCCCATGTGCCACAACTGCTGAGGCCCGCACGCCTAGAGCCCGTGCTCCGCAACAAGAGAAGCCACCGCAATGAGAAGGCCGCGCACCACAACCAAGAGTAGCCCCCACTTGCCACAACTAGAGAAAGCCCACGCGCAGCAACAAAGACCCAGTGCAGCCAAAAATAAATAAATTTTTTAAAAAATTAGGGTAAGATTTCCTTAGAACATTATTCATAGTTCTGGCCCCTCCCACAACCCCTACTCCCTAGAGGCAACCAACCACTTATTCTATTCTATATAGATGTATGTGTATGTGCATATAAAAATGTATGTATGTGTGTTTGTATACCAGTATAAAATATGTAGTATCATTTTGATTTGGCTTTTCATTTAAGTAAAACATATCGCACTGTGATGATCATCTTTCAAGATCTTCTTATATGTTTTACATATGTATGTTATCAGTACAAGAACATTTAGTGTCATTTTGGTTTTGTTGCCTTTTTATAAAAGGGGACTATACTGCACATATTGTTCTGTACCTTGATTGTTTTCATTCACCGATATTTTCTGCAGCACCTTCTATGTTATTACATAGAAGGATCAACGTTAATTATTTATAGCTGTTTTACAGTATTCTCTATTATGGACATATTTGTTCATTTAGTCATACCCCTATTGATGGACATTTTTCACTGGCATAAACAGTACAAAAATGAACAACTTTTCACTTGCACCCTTATACACCATGACTTTCATTTTAAATAAATTAAAATCTTTGCAAAGATGGGTAACTCTCTTGGCTTTGCTGTCTCAGGAAATACCCGGAAGTTTCTGAAATCCTACACAGCATTCTTTCTATATTTCTATTAAAAATGGCAAACCTTGAGAGATCAAAAAAATCCCCCCAAATTTCAAGCCATCCCTACCTAGATGCTTCTAGAGCTGAAATGTGAATCATATATGCCAATTTTATTTTAATTCAATACAACAAGAAGGTGCTGAACATCTTTGATGTGTACTCTGGAAGTACAGAGATAATATATGGTTCTCACCCATTAGATATTTAAAATACAACAGAGGTGATCAACAACAGAACAAAGGGCAACGGCAGAAGACAGAATAAGATACCGGTGGGAAGAATCAGACATCAGCTCTTGTTCTGTCAGCCTAGCATCTATACCTGCTCTGGCACAGCACCCTGGTTTCACCCTGGTGAGCCACCCTGCTATGGGATATAAACCTAGGGATACTGTCATAAGGCTCCCTGCCCTCCTCTGGACCAGGGTTGGGTACCTGACCCTAATTAGGATAACCTCTTGATCTGCACCTTAAGGGAACTTTAATTACAGTTACTGCTGGCATTGCTAACATATTGAGCACTTACAATGTGCCAGGCACTGTTTGAAGTTTCTTGCATGAACTACTTCAATCTTCCCAATGAGTCTAGGAGGTAGATACTGTTATTTCTCCCGTTTTGCTGATGAGGAAACAGAGGGACATGCCCAAGTATACAGAGCTAGTAAGTGGTGGATCCAGTCTGACTGCAGAGCGTGTGCTCATCATCACTAGACAAAGGGTATTATCTTTCCTGGAGCTCATCTGTCTGCACAGAAGTGCCCTGGGGAGGTTCGCTGCTTCCCCTCCCAGGGCTATTCTGAATCTCCCCTCTCTGAAGACTGGTTCCCCAGCTTTTCCTCTGATTCTTAAACTGCTCCCTATCATCCAAATACATTTATTTTCGGTTAAATTTATCAGACTAGGTTTATGTCACTCACAACCAAAGAATTCAGACGCGTAGAGTCATAAAATACCATGAGGGCTTCAGAAGAGAGAAATGATCTATGGTTGGAAGGTTCACAGAAGACTTTATAGGCTCTGATAGAATTGCATCCCTTCTCTCAGAGCACTAATGTCAGTTTGTAATTAAATTCTAATTAGTATAATTAATGTCCATTCATCCAACCAAAGTGTAAGCTTCATGACAGCCAGACTAAATCTCAGGTGCCCAACACAGTACCTGGATCATGGTAGCTACTCAGTAAATCTTGATGGAGTGAATGGAAGAGGTATCATTTGAGACGGTCACTGATGAGTAAATAATATTGCCATCAGGAGAGTGGGGATTTAGAGAACAGAGAGTGATTTAGAGTTCATGGACCAAGATGTAGCAACGTATACAATGGTGGAATATTACTCAGCCATAAAAAAAGAATAAAATAATGCCATTTGCAGCAACATAGATGCAACTAGAGATTTTCATGCTAAGTGAAGTAAGTCAGAAAGAGAAAGACAAATACCACATGATATCACTTATATGTGGAATCTAAAATATGGCACAAATGAACCTAACTATGAAATAGAAACAGACTAACAGACATGGAGAACAGACTTGTTGTTGCCAAGGGGGAGGAGGGTGGGGGAGGGATGGGGTGGGAGTTTGGGATTAGCAGAGGTAAACAATTATATATAGGATGGATAAACAACAAGGTCCTACTGTACAGCCCAGGAAACTATATTCAATATCTTGTGATACACCATAATAGAAAAGAATATATTAAAAATAGAATGTATATATGTGTATAACTGAGTCACTCTGCTGTATAGCAGAAATGAACACATTGTAAATCAACTATACTTCAATAATAAAATAAAATAAAATAAAATTTTAATAAAAATAAAAATAGAGTACATGGACCTGGGTAAGTAGAATAGTCTCTTGGAAGTAGAATAACAGGAGATAACACTGAAAAGGAAAATTCTTAAATGCAATGGGTGGTGTAAGATTATAGTTCTATGGAAACAGAAAATTACAGGCAACAAAAATTTTGATTCAGCTTTGCTTAATGTTATAGATGGAATCATGGGCCACGGATTAATGGTACTTTGTTTGGACTCAAGAAATGGTTGGCCTAAGGACTTCTGAGAATACAAGGTGCTGAGTTAGCCATTACCCTTTGTTTAGAGAGAGAAGAAAAAAGACTGGATAATATTTACATACCAATTACCATAACATTTAAGTTAAATCTACACTTAGTCCGTTGAAATTTTGTCCAGGTCTGTTTATTAAAAGGGGTAAAGAAATTTCCTGCAAATTTCATGCAGAAGTTTGTTTTAAAAGTTATCTTCTAAAAGATGTTAACTTGTAACTTTGAAACTTTTTGTTTGTTAGAGGAAACTTATGTGTAAAAATGCTTGTTGTAGGAAAAACTAGGTGAGTTCATTTGAAGTTGTAAACTCTTTGTCTTTGGGAGATGAATGACCTTACCAACTTCATGAAACTTAACTCCCTTCACTGATGTTGTCATAATTAAACCCCATCAGAAGATAAGAACTGTGCCTTCACTTAAGTTAGGTAAGAATTGTAAAGTCTTCCTCTCTGAAAAGTTAATTTTTGCTAGCAAAATAAAAAAGATTCTAATAAAGGAAATTTAAAACACAACAAAAATCTTGTTCTTCCATAGTTCTCTGGGCAAAGGGAGTCTTCAAAAGATGTTTTTTTAAGGTGATTCATGTCATTGTAGCATGTAGGGCAGCTGGAGGAAGAAAAGACCAAAGAGCAGACAGAGACCAGTGTATATGCCACTGCAGTAGTCCAGGTGATGGCAAATGAGAATAAAAGTGCTGGGTTCTACGCCGCTAGACTCCTAGCCTCTGATACAACATTCTTGTTCTCTGTTGAAGCTAAAGATTTGATAAGACCTTAAAGAAAGTTGGTCTTGAGTTTAAAGCATAGTAAGACAATGTTTTAAAGCCTAGAGCAATAGGCTTTTGCGATCCAAGATTAAAAATCACTTAAAACCTCTCCATCTGTAAATGGGATCACCAGGACCTGCAGAGAGGAGGTTTGTAAAGGTAGACAAAGGGTTAATCTACTGAGGCAGTTAATTAACTCATTCATTCATTTAGTCAGTCGGTCTACTACATTTATTGAAGGCTCCCTAAGTGCCAGTCACTATTCTGGGATGGGAGGGAATGTAACCAGGGGTTGCTTGCCCATCACAGCAGCAGAGCCAACAGAGATCAGAGGCAGACTTAAGTAGACAAGAAAAACCCTGGTGCCTCTACCTCCTGGGAGTGGCAACCTGTCAGTGGCCATATAACAGAGCTATAGAATAGTAAAGGCCAGGTTTTTCCTAAAAAGCTCATTCTGTCGGTATTCTAGTTGAGATACTTCAGTTAGGTCTTATTACAAAGACGTGGGTGCAAGGGAAAAGGCCCGTTGGAAGATTTTAGATATTAATGAAGATCTCCTTGAGAAGTCACCGGACTTTACATTCTACTTAAAATTGAGCTAAATTAGTAGATTCTCATGGAAAAGTCTAATAGTGAGTTCTCCATCCCTAGAAATATTTAAGCAGTAGGTAGCTGTCTCTGGGCAGGGATAATGAAGAGGTATTCAAAGTATCAGATGAAGGGTTAAACGGAATGATTATTAAATCCCCATCCAAAACTCTATGATCCATAAAACAGCTCCAAAGGAAGTGGCAGGAGGAAGGATGTATTTGCTAGGTGGAAAGACAGTGGACATGTCTGCATTGTTTACAGACCACTGAGGTCGTGGGAGCTACAGACCAGGCCGCAGCAGAAGCCGTGGTTTATCAATCTGAAAGTCACCGACTTTACAGGTGATCAAAACCAGCATCCCCACAGGACGAGGGCTCTTCGTGCTGAGAGTCAGCGGGATTTGAGCTGAGGAAGCCATTAATAACATAGCCTGTTTTGCAGAAAGTACTTTGTCTTCTCGTTAACCATGATTTCTCAGAAACGTCTGGCTCCTCTGTTTTGAAATGAAATAATTTTTCTCATTTGTAATTGGAGCTGTGAAATTACATTAGTCTGTAAAGCTTCAGGAAGCAGCATTTCTAAACTGTGGCTTGAATGTCAAGCAAACAAACAGAAACGGTTAAAAGATAAATATTGCAGAGCCTTAAATCAATCTTTATAGGTAGAGGCAATGAGCGTGAGAGACCTGCAAACAGAGCCTGGGTAACTGAGCCCCACAAAGCCTGCAGATCGGCCCACAAGCGATGACAAGTCCAAACTGTAATTCAGACCAGGAACTTAGGAACCCGCAGAGCTACTCAACTCTGTGTTTCCATAGAAGGGAGTTTTCTTTTGTCAAAGCGACCTGCAGAGAGGAAAACGCAGTGTTTCTGGGCTCTGGAGTCTTCCTTTTCAGAGAAACTTTTATCCTATGGCAGAAGATGCCACTGCCTGGATTCACAGCTCTCTTGAAGTGTGATATGCTTTTGCAATAATTTCACGACTCAGGTATACTTCAAATAAGATGGTCCTTTTCGTCACCTCCTTCTCCCCAGTACCAGCTCCATGGAAAGATCAAAATGTATCCTTTGTCCACTTTGGAAAACCACCTTGAGGTGCATCAGGCCACAGATATATCTGTGATCTCAGCCACAACTGCAGCCCCAGAGGAAAACACTCCTAAGAACTACATCTGAACTTGCTGTCTTCCCCACAAACCTGCTCCTTCTTTGCTCACTCTGAGCAAAGACACCCTCAGGCACACAGTCAGCCAAGCAGACTTGATTTCTCCCTCTCTATCCCCAACATCTTCTCCATCAGGAAGTCAAACCCATCTCACCCCCAAGCCAACTTCCTGCATCCTCTGTTCCAAGTTTCCCAAACTGATCTCCCACTTCCAATCTCAGCAGCAGGAAATTTCCCCAAACCCAAACCTGACCACGGGACTTCCCTCCTTGAAGGGCTTCAGTAGTCTCCCAGGGGTTAGTTTGACCGCTGCTCTGGCATAGCTGAAGGCCCTTAGTGGGCAGGCCCTTCCTTACCTCTCCACCCTCCACCTCCTGCATCACTCCACCATAGCCTCTCCTCTCCTGCTTCTGAGTTTTTGCATGCTATTTTCTTTGCCCAGAATGTACTTATCCCACCCATCTTCACCTGACTAACTCCTCCCTGCCTCCTAGGTCTTACCTTAGTTGCCAAATCCCCTAGGACAATGTTCCTGACACCCCAACTCTGACTTGGGTGACCCTGTTCTGTGCTCCTGTAGTATCCAGACTAGAATTTCATCTATTCATTCCATTTCCCCCATTACATGGCTATCGTCTATGTAACAGGACGAACAGTAAGGTTCTCATTAACATCCCAGAAATGAAGCTGAGGTCCAAAGCTGAGGACAAAAGGTGTAACTGCTCCACATTCTAAATCCAAACCGTCTCCAGTAGCTGGTGTACACCATCATCCCCCGTGGTTTTTTGAGAGGTACCAGTTCAGTACCAGTCCTACAGTAATCTGCATGCACCTCATCCCAGAACTGAGGGAGGGTCTGCAGAGGACTCTGGATACAAAGCAATGCCCATAGAAAGAAGGCATTGCCTCTCCTCCCTGGAGCTGAGGTGAAGGGAGGTAGAGCCAAAAGAATCACTCATGAAACATATGAAGACGAGACTGGCACCTTATGGCCCCACTAGGGAAATGTCTGCTGATCTTCCATCCCAGGTACATCCTGGCTCCACCAGCAGAACAGAGACACTTGAGAACGTTTGGGAATCCCTCTCTTACTTTGGGGAGAAAGGTTAAACCCACAAGGTGTGTGTGTCAGGGCCTCAGTCATGTCCTCAGTGTGGTTACCCCATTTCTAAGCCTGCCTGTGGCAGCCTTCGCTTGGAATTTCACTCCACTCACAGCCAGCCCCTTACGTTATCACCAGCATGGGTTAATGGACTCCTCAATCTTGTTCGATTTTTCACAGGCTTTAAAGTGAAAGTCGTTCTGCTTTGGTCAAGTTCCTATTGACTGAAAGGCGAATTCAGCTCCGCGCAACCCTCCTGGAGGAGAGCGAGGAACTTGTGATGGCCAAGGTTTGCCCTGCTCTCCCACACTGCCCACCCCCAGCCTTTTGGCAAGCAGGGAAGACCCCTAATTGAAACCCAACATTCTCCCCAGGCAAAGCTGAGCAGGGCCAGCGCTGCTCTGCTCGGCCGCTTTCCTTCTGTTTGGTAGGGGGAGCATCTGCAGATGCCAGAGGCCACTTGGTTCCATCAGCTAGCCACGAAGGAGGACCGCCACACACAGCTCTAATCTGATAGCAGTTTGTTCTCACAACCGCCTTCCTCCAGCCAGCGCCTCATGAAGGAAAGTAATTCCACCCACTGGGAAATCAGTAACTACCCACAAACTTCATACTCCAGATCAGGTTACAAGCCTTTTACAACCCTACCACTGTTGTGCCCCCGCGCATTCTTCAGCAGCTCCTCGTGATTCACTCTCCTTACCTTCCCAGAAACACGCCTAAGTACAATGTCAGAATCACTCCTCACTCCCCCTCCAGCCTGCCTCAGCCATGACATACATCTCCACTTTACGAACCCTGAGGGCCAGAATATGTCTCCCCAGCTCAACAAACATAGCTTACTTAGAGATTTCAGAACTCAGCAACTGCAAACTTTCTCTTCAGGTATCTTACAGGGGTGAAAATATAATTAGGCAGTAAATCCTAAAGAAGAAACATACGTTCAGAATTTTATACTAGATACCAACTTAAAGTCCAAACTGAGCTATTGCTTTTGCCATATATCCTTTATATTTAACACAAAGCATGATATTGCACTAAACCTACAAGCGAACCCCTATAACAAGTTAGTGTTTGCCATTCAGAAGCATAGTGATGGCAGGAAGAGTAGACTGATGTATAATTGTTGGAATTTACACAGTGATGGGAGTGTGGTTATGTCCAAAAATGTCACACTGGTTATAAATATAATTTGTAAGCTCTGATAGTCTATATGCATATATTTATATCCTTAAACATATATAGACATAATTATTGTAACAGGCACTATTCTCATGGATATCCTGTTCTAGTGGGATATCAGAAACAATTTAAGAAGATAATAATTGTCTTAGGTTGGATCTTCCAGAAGCAAACTCTGAGATGAGGTTTGGGTGAAGGTGTATTAAATAAGGAGGTGTTCCAGAAAACACTGGAAGGGGAGTAGGGAAGTGGGACCATGAAGGGAAGGAGACCAGGTAGCCTTCAAGTCTCACAGAAGGGGCGCTCTGGGGACAGGGTGGGCCACAGGGGTGAAGCAGCTGGAGTATTTAGACCTTGGGGATGTGTGGTCCCGGGCACTTCAGGTGCTCTCAGTGTCCAGGCAAAGCAGGCCCTGCTGCCTGAGGGCAGCCAGAGAAGGCAGGGGCTGGCTATTGGGAGAGAGAGTCCTCCTGGAGCTCTTGTACACAAAAATGATCACAATTACAGGAGACACGGGAAGAGCCCTGAAAGTTGATGCTATTACAACAAATGCCAATAGCTCCCAGCAAGACAATTAACTGGGTAACCTGGGAAAGAGAGTCTGGAGGTGCAGGGAAGACTGTTCCATGTGGGGCAGTTAAGAAGGCTTCTGAGACGGAGAACTGGAGCTGAGACCTGAGGGTGAGAAGGGAACAGCCTAGAAAGATCTCAAGGAAGGCCATTCCAAGCAGAGGAAACAGCATGTGAAGGCCCTGGGGTAGAAATCTGCTCAACATGTTGGAGGAATCACGTGGAAATAAGTGTGGCCAGATTATAGGAAATGGGAAGCATAATATGAGAGTTTGGCCGGGGCCAGGTCTCATCAGGCCCTGTGGCCCATGGTAAGGAGCTTGATTACTGGGTGGAGATAAAGATGTTTTGTTTTTGTATTTTTAATAGAGGGTAGGGGGGTGGGCCTAGAGAGGAAGGTAGGAGAAGACTGAGGAGGCTTTTCATAGAGGGGAAAAAGAAGTCTAATGGTTATTGAGCCCTTACTACTCTACCAGGCAGTCTCTCTTTGAAGAAGTCTATCATTGTACCTATTTTATGGATGAGGAAACTAAAACTCAGAGAGATTCAGTAACTCGCCTAAGATTACACAGCTAGTAAGTGGCAGAGCTGGGATTTAAACATAGAAAATGTGATCTCAGAGCCCATTTTCACATCTACTAAACTACCCTGCCTCCTTACTATAACAGTGAAGGGGAAAGGAGATAAAAATTTGATTAGTTTGTAGCAGGAGAGACAAAGGAAAATGGACAGACTTGGGTTACAGTTCAGAGGCAGAATCGAACTTGCTGATGGGTTTAAATGTACTATAGAGATGTGTAAGCATATGCATTTTGAATGCTGGAGAGAATAACAGACTCATTTTAGGGTTTATCAAGTTAGGATCTAGTCATGAAGCCCATTTCACTGCCTCAACTAGCAAGTAATGAAAAGACTCCCATCAACATTTCTCTGGTAGTGTGAAGTGGCTGCCGAGATGGCCCATTATCACACCTCTGCAAGCTCTTAGGGCATAATCAGTGTGTCCGATATTATATTATATATGACACATAATCAGTGTGTCCCGACAGGTGCTTCCACTTTCGGTTACCCCTCTGCACTTTCCAGGATCACTTACACCGCCACTGTGACCAACCTCCTCCCTAACCAGCACACTCATTAAACCACAGTCTAGCTCCATCGAAAGTGCTTTTAGGAATATAAAGGTGCAGATATGGCCAACTGAGCAGTGACCCAAAATTTGATTTGTTCCCTAATGCTTAGAATGATTACATTCACGGTGCCACACCAGAGGAGTGTAGGTCAGCCTTAGAAGATTGTCTCATCCATCTCCTAACCCTGGCTAATGGAAGGAGAAGCCAATGAAAAGCTTGGGGCTGAACCAGCTGGCCTCTACACTGGATAATCCGGGCAGTCTTTAAAGGAGGATTCTCATCAAAGCAATGTGCTCCATTTCAAATTCATGCAAGAGGAGAAATGAGTCAAGGTAGCTTTTTGACTGGCAGGAGCTGGGTCTTACATCCTTTGCCCCCATTTTGTTCCAATTCAGTGACATCTGAAATTCAAATCCATTTATAAGCACTTAGGATACCTATTATAACAGTAAGTACCACCCACACCCTTCCAGAGCATATCATCCTTGACCCCACTGCCTTTCTTTTGTACTATGCTACACAGATCCTTTAATCCCTTCACCCCAGCCCCTGTCTCCTCTGGAGACTCACATGATTCCCTGGCTCCATGAATTTCAATCTTTACTTAACCAGTCTTTCTGAGCTAATCTGTGGTCACATACTCAAACAGGGTTTTCTCAGCAGTAGGAGTCAAATTTTAATAAAGGGTAGAAACCATTTGTCTAGAAATCCATTGAGAATGAAAGGGAGTGGCTGAGTGGAATACCAAGTATGAGAGCTAGGTAACATATGTTGAACTCCTGCTGGGTTCTGGGCACCATATTGGGAAACTACTTAACCCTTACCAAAATCTGTTCTGTATGTGGCATTGTCCCCATTTTACAGATGAGAAGATAGGAACTCTAAGCAGCTTGCTCAGGGTAGGGTCAGTTAGCTAGTGTGACTCCAACAGAGGCAAGATTTCACGGTAGACTCCAATGCCAGCACTGTTCCAACTTCACTCACAGGCTCATGAGTACAAACAATTATTCCCGACTTCGAGATTCTGCAAACTGAAGGCAGCCACCCTTTGAATTTGTTAGCTCCCTTAAGCTAGCCTTAAGTAGGAATTCCAAGACCCTGGCTGGTTGGTTTGTTTAATGGTTGGTTCTTTTGTATGTTTTAGTGAAGGTTACAGTACCAGGGGAATACAACAAACAACAAATCGCAGTCCTAGAATCATAGATTTAAATAATAGTGAACATTCATCAACTCGGTGGTTTAGTCATCAGTTCAGCCACTCACTTCTTTCACTTTTTAAAATTCAACCAACCATTTATTCAACTCCAATTGGTTAAATAACCTGAGCTTACCCATCTCACAGCAGCTGGCTAGCAGATAGCAATCATGACCTTCAAACCTCTCACTCCCTGTTTCCCAGAAGACAGTGAGAGCGTGGGGTGAGATGCCTAATCTCCATCAGGTCATGTCTCCTGCAGCTCATAGCACAATGTCTGTCACACGGTAGGATCCTAGGAAGTGTTAGATGAGTCAACGAGTCTGTGCTGATTTCAGAGAGAGAGAGCCCTGTCTGCCTACACCGAGGGCAACTCTCAGAATCAGAAACCTATCTGGTGTTGGGTTATTTCACTATTCATTATCCTGTGCTGTCCTTGAAGAAATCAGATGGCAGTAGCTAGGGGCTGGAAGAAGGGTGTTCAGGAGGAGAACTGCACGTGCGTTTCTTCACCTTCACCACTTTCCCTGAGCAGCTGTTCTTGTAACATCTTTCCATCCTTGGCTTCATCTGATCCCAAAGGCAGTTATGGAGAAGTGGGCAGAACTCTGGATTGAGGGTCCAGAGACCTAGGTCTGAATCCCCGACTTACTACTGCTAGGATGCGTGATGTCAAATACGTCACTTTACCTCTCTTCCTCCAAAAATAGGGATTAAAATGCCCATAAGAGGATCCAAATAAAACATACAAATTCAGTTGTAGTTATAGGCGTACCTCAGAGATATTGCAGGTTCGGCTTCAGACCACCACAATAAAGTGAAATACCACAATAAAACCAGTCACATAAATTGTTTTGGTTTCCCCGTGCATATAAAAGTTATGTTTACACTATATTGTAGTCTATTAAGTGTGCAGTAGTATTATGTCTAAAAAAAATACATACCTTCGTTTTTAAATGCTTTACTGGTAAAAAAAATAAAATAAAATAAATGCTTACCATCATCTGACAACACAAGGTTGCCATAAACCTCCAATTTGTAAAAAAAAAAAAAAAAAAAAATGTGGTATCTGTGAAGTGCAATAAAATTGGATGTGCCTGTATTAAGTGTAATGAGGCATAGGGATCTGATGCTACACCTAAGAAGTTTTTGAGTCCAAAGCAGAGCACATCGAAACTCCAGTAGTTGACACGTACACTTGACAAAACACCTTGGTCCAGGCGTACTGGAATAAAATGGACTAGAAGCTGTTATCTGCATCATTCAAACCAAGCGTCCTTTGTCTGCAATACCAAACTCCAGAGAATTGAGTTCCGAGAGGAGGGAATAAACTGAAATGATTGGGGTATACGCCTCAGATTTTCATGCTCCCTTTTGTATGTGGAGAGACTAAAAGAAGGCTCAGGCAAGCGTTCTCTGAACTTCCTTGTACATTTCTGCTTGCAACTTAGAATAATAATGCCACTTACTGGCAATCCTCAAGCTGCACACGAACAACCCTGTATCGCTGGCATCACAAAACTTACACATACCAAAAAGAACAAAAACCAACAGCAATGTTTTGGATCAATATGAGCAGCCGGCATTCCATTTCTGAGACAAGCACACACTAAAAGCCTCTCGTTTGCACTTTAAGGCCAACAGAGGGGCCCTTCATTTCAGAGAATTAAATGAGAAAATTCTCCTGGATTCAAGCATTAGCAAAATGGAAGGGCTGTGTAATTGTTTCCAATCATCATCTGATTCTCTCCTTCCCTCACCTTCCCCATAACAGCTCCAGAGGACAGGAAACTGGGGTCCCTCTCACAGCCCCACACATTTAAAATCTAGTGTTGTTTATTACAAAGGGAGAACAGACAAGTGTAACAGCTTTCAAACAAGCTGAAGAATTGGAAGCAAACTCCAAAGAGGAAGGAAAAACCATTGCTATGCGCCCCCTCCCCCTGATCCTGCCCAAATAAAAATGAAAATGGGAAAAAATTCTCCTTCTGGCCTGTTTTTCTTTTCTAGAAGCACTCAGCTAAGAAGGCAGAGAAGAGAGACAGCCTTCAGGGGGCAGGGGGTTTTGCCTGCTTCATTTCTCCATTCATGCGACAGAACCGACACGAGCCCTCCCCTGGAAGGCCCAAAGCAAAAGAGTGACTTGAGAAATGAATCACCCACTTAGGCCCAAAATTTAAATGAGAGGATCAAAGAGAGCCTGTTTCGATTCTGAAGCCAATGAAGAGGAAATCGGGAAAGTGTGAGAAGGGAGAAAGTAAAGAGAATACATGTCGGTCAACAACATGTAATGAGCTTTCTGTACAGAGGGAGGACAACATATGGTCCTTACCCTTGGGGCAGTCCAAGTGTAATAAAGAAAAGAACCAGTCAACCGACGGGAACAGTATAAAAACATACGATGAAACACATTGTGTTTCCACTATGTTCAGTCCCTGCCAATGAATCTCAGATTGCACTCCTATGAAAATGACATTAGTATTTTATTTTAGGCATGACTTGTTGATATATTTATTTTTAGTTATATGTATTCCTTCCTATGCTACCTTAGTCCAAAAAGATGCAAAAAGGAGATGACACGCCAAAGTAAAAGGTAACATAAGGGCTTCAATTACCCACAAAATGTAGCTCCTCACTTGTGTGATAAACTGTCCAGACAATGAAGGAGATCATCCAAGTTCTAGAGTGTATGGATCACTGAAGTAGAAGAGAACCAATTCCTCAAGAGAAACACAGCTTTTTCTGGCACTATTCTTTAAGAGATTTTTTGTATTTTGAGTTTCAATGTTAATGTTCTAGATTAAGTTCAGTAGTGATTAGCTGCTTTTGACATCAAGTTGTGGAATTTTAGCTCTAAAAAGAACCTGAGAAAAGCTAATGGTTTTCATTCATTTGACTGCGTTATGTGCTCACATAAAACATGAAAACAATAAATGGAGGACGACTCATGACGTGTACTTGTCCTTACATGGCATCTTCATTTATTTTTCATCTGGACAAATATTTATGGAGTGCCTAGCAAATGCCAAGCACTGGGGTGTATAGGACCAGGACATAAGTGGTAAAGACTGAGAGAAGTGACCAGACTCAAGGCATATGTGGGAAACAGTCAAAGGCCTTAGTGATTTATTGAAAGTGAAAAATAAGGCACAAGAAGATTTGAAGGCTAACTCCAAATGACCAGCAGAAAAATAATGGAAGAAGAGAAAGTTTTCATGAACAGAATGAATACAATTTTGGAAGTGTTGAGTTTGAGTACCTGTAAGACATTCAGATGAAGATGTCAAAGGGACAAAGGTCTGAGAATGATTTCATATAAATGTGCAAGCATGAATTCAACTATATGGAAGATACATGGTACATGACCTCCTTCCATAAAGAATTTATAATAAGCAATCACAGTGCATTTAGCAGAGAGCAGTTTATTAAAGTTTATCTGGTAATGATCATGAAGACCACAATGAAATGAAAAGAAAGGAAAAGGAGGGGAAAGAAGATACAGAAGCAAGGAAGAGGAGAAGGAAAAGCAGCTGGGGTCTGAACAGGGACTGACTGGGGATATATGAACACAGGAAGTTGGGACAAGGGAGCTTAGAGGGGCTTGGTAACATGAGAGGTTTTCGCTTGAAACCTTTAGCTCATCACAAAGACAAGGTTTAGGCGGAGTCCAAAGAGGGGTAAGCAGCCCAAACTGCCCAGGTGATCTAACCAGTATGTTTGTCAATACTGTCACTTTACCAAGTAAGGCTAATTGAATAGGAACTGGAAAGCAGGGTTTGCAGGGCACAACAGCCAACGACTATTTCTAGAGTATCTACAATGCACCTGGCTGTTGAAACTGGGATGGAAATGTAGCTAAAACCTGGTCCTTTCCCTCAAGGGCTCTCCTGCTAGAGCATCATGCACAGCCTACTGGCCCAAGATAAGGCAAAGGGATAAACTGGACTGTGAGGAGGAGGAATGGAAAGAACTATCAGACATTAAGGAGGCTCCATTCTCATTCTTCTGACACAATAAGTACCAGGCCCCTCGATAAGGCGGAGTACAGGATGGATGCTAAGAGCAGGAATCTCAGTTACTGTCTGTGTGACCCTGGACAAGTCACTTAATCTCTAAATCTCTGTGTCTTTGTCAGTAAAGTGGAGATAATAAGAGCACCTCCCTTCACAAGACTGTGAGAATGAAATAAGAATATGTGAAGCACTTAGAGCAGCAAACCTGGCCCATGGTAAGCGCCATGAAAATGGAAGCTATTATTATCATATTTTTTTAAATATCCATATGTAATTTTCTGGGTAATGGAAATATGCTATATCTTGACATGGTGGTGGTTACACGGGTGTCTACAAATGTCAAAAAAAAATCACTGAGCTGTACACTTCAGATTTGTACATTTCACTGCATGTAAGTTATACCAAAATTTAAAATATACATTGCTATCAGGTAGGTATTATTATTTTCCCTGTTTGACAGGCGTGCACAGTGAGGCTTGAGGAAGTTAAGCAAATTGCCTGAGATCCTGCACCAGGTCTCACTCTCAGGCATTCAGACTCCAGAGCCTGAGCTCTCAAAGACTGGGCTTGGGTTCCTGCGTTGGCCGAGCGTTGGTCCTCTATAGGGCTCAAGGAGCAGTTACCCAAAGATGCTGTCCCCAGCTCTACATGGAGAATCTCCTGCATGAAGAGAGAGCAGCTCTTCCTTCCTCTCTCCCATTCTTTACCTCGCCTTCCACGCTCTTCTCATCTCAGCTCAGTTCCATTGCCTTATTAACTATTAAAACAAAAATGCCTGCCAAATCACAACCTGGCTGGTGATGAAGTGCACACATGCCAGCAGGGGGACACCCAGCAGAAGACTGGCAGTGATTAAGGACTTGAAGGGAATACACCCGAGCTCTCTAAATTCCTCTGGAGCATGAGATGTCCCACTAGGAACTGACGGGCACCCATTCTAAGTCTGCATGCAGCTCTTGCCAAAACAAAGCATCAGGCAGGGAAGAGTGAGTGATCATAATTTATGAGGTGCTGTAGAAATTAATTTTGTATGTCTCCTCCATTAGCAGTGTGTCTGGACTAACTTTAATATGCAAGTTATCATGTTAATCTTTGATACTAGAAAAGAATGTGCCGTCATTAACCTTCCTAGCCCTGAATTTAGCAATGCAGTCTTTTTTTTTTTTACTTTATTTTTGGCTGTGTTGGGTCTTCGTTGCTGCGCGCGGGCTTTCTCTAGTTGCGGTGAGCGGGGGCTATTCCTTGTTGAGGTGCACGGGCCCCTCATGGCAGCGGCTTCTCTTGTTGCGGAGCACAGGCTCCAGGTGCACAGGCCTCAGTAGTTGTGGCTCGTGGGCTCTAGAGCACAGGCTCAGTAGTTGTGGCACACGGATTCAGCCGCTCCGTGGCATATGGGATCCTCCTGGACCAGGGCTCAAACCCGCGTCCCCTGCAATAGCAGGCGTATTCTCAACCACTGCGCCACCAGGGAAGCCGTACAATGCAGTCTTTTTATTAGCCCTAATAGAAGCAGCATTCTTTCTTGGCATCTCAGTACCCTACCTACCTGTATGCAGCTCTACCAGGCACTTTGTAAAATCTCTGCTGATTCAGAAGCCCGTTTCTCAAACATTTGACTCTAACTGCCCATAAGTCACCAGAAGTTGACTCTGCCTTCCTTTTTTCTTTTTTCTTCAGATTCCTCTCAATGAGAATAAATTCTCTGCCGAAGGAGCATTTCACAAAAAGCACATAATGGCCAGTTCTTAGAAGGAGAGGCCCACAGTATGAGGGGACATGAATGAGTTCTGTGTGATATTTATGAAGGCTAGCTCATGCCAGCCTAGCAGTGATTGGTCTTCAGAACCCCAGCATCTCTGGGTAACTAAATTATAGAAGCAGGAACTTTTGCTTCAGGGAACAGGGAAAAAAAATTAGGCAATATTGGAAGATTAGCTGTTAAAGACAATAGGAAAATCACCCAAATAGTGTAATCTAGTACATCTTTTTCTCCATGTATTCAATTCATATAGGCATATACCTATTTATAGGTAAAAGAAAGTTACCTATGCCCCCATCTGATGAATAACTTTAATATTCTTATTCCATTCATCCCATACATTCTAACCTTTAAAATGTGATAACAGTGGGAAAATCTTTGATAAATTGCATTTTGCCACTTTTTCTTTCATTCACACCCTCTCACTGAACAGCAAGGTAATCAGAAATTAGAGAACTTTTTAGATGGGGAAAACAAGGTAAGAATGAGGTCTAAAATAGAATTTTAAAATAGAGCCTAAGTAAGTCCCTGAAAAATAAAACCAGTTTCTGTTCTCAACAAATGCAATAGCATGCAGTTTATAATTTAAAATACACACAAAAATACATACATACTGAAACAAAATTGACTACTGACCCAACTTCTTGGATTGTAGGAAAGTTACCAATAATGAGACCTTCAATATATCTCTGGTATATGGGCAGTTTTTATGTTCTCCATTTTGATTTAATAATTGTTTTTCTGGCTGCTACATAAAAAAGACATGACATGAATAAGAAGGAAACTGGGATTCAGCCACATCTCTCCTCAAAAGGCTTAGGGCATTCTAAAGGGCAGAATCAAATATTTTCCAAGCTTTAGTTAACCATTTCACATTTTGACAACGTGAAACCTACCCTGTACTCCTCAAAATTTACAGCCTACACTATGGTTTACTTAATATTTTTTCATAAAGGAGATTCATTCTAATCTGCTTACATTCATTTTAAAAGAAAATTTTGCTATTTCAAATGGAAAACCACTGTCGCTTCCCATAGATGGAAGGTAAGGTAACAATCAATACCAGGAAAACAAAACACTTACATTAAATTCTAAGAGGCACTTAAAGCCGAGGTCTGTTCCTTTTGCGCTATCAAAGGAGATTAGCAGAGAAAGATTATAGACAAAATAGCAGAGGTATACAATCCTTGACATAATGAGAAAGATTGAAAAGGACTTGAGAGAGAACGAATGATCTGCTTCTGTGATATAGTACTTTAACTGTGCATAGCTAAAATTATCCTTCATGCCAAGGAAAAGAATTTTGCATGTGGTGGTACATATCACACTTTGAGAAACACAAGTAAAAAGAAAGAAACCAAAATCAGGATCTCTGGCTTCCCATCTCTGCAACTAACCCATGGTGTGATCTTGAGCAGGTCATGTCCACTCTTTGGACCAGTTTCCTCAACTGTAAAATGAGGAGGTTGCGGATTAGGCAATCTCTCCAAGGAGCCGCTCAACTCTATGTGTCTGTGTTTTGTGAAACCTTTAAACGTGTTCTAGAATATTTCTTCATCATCTAAAATATGTGGTTGTTAACTGCATTTATCCTATTATCTGAAACGCTTACCAGAAAGAAATAGCAAAGATTTGAAAAGATCAGCTACTTTGGGGCAAAAGAGCCTTTTGAAGCTGTTGCGTTGAAACAAAAATTGATACAATCGACTGCAGTGCAAGCACAACAGAAGCTGACTCTCCAGGATATATACCCGTGCACCCCTCAGCTTTAGAAGCCAGTGGGCAAAGCACTGCCTTTAAATTGGCCTTACCAACCATCACGTAATCATTTGCCTAGGTCAAGTGGTAGTGTCTGCCAAGTGAGTAAAAAAGGGCGCTGATTCAAAATACCGGCTTTACTAATGGCAGGCTGAGAGGGGAAGAAACAGATCAGTAGTCAAAAACCAGCTAAGTAACTGTAAGCTTGCTCACTAGCAAGATCTGGTGTAGTTAAGCAAGTTTTTCTCCATCTGTAAAAGAATGACTGTAACCTACTTTATAAGGTTTCCATAAGAAATTATACAAAGTTTAACTATTATCATAATTATGGCAGTACATATGTTTATCCCCTTTCTCAGTTTTTCTCCTGTCTTTATATTCTGGAAAAATCAATTTAAGCAACATTTTATTTTTAATGCTGTACTTTGGCTCCAACTCTGAGAAGATAATAGTGAAAATGAATATAATAATTATAAATAATAATTTATGAAAATAATAATTATACTTACATTAAGTTTAAGCTACCATTTAGAGAACATTATCTACCATCCAGGAACTGCACTAAGCATTATTTCATTTAATATTCACATCAATCCAATTATTATTCCCATTTTACAGATAAAGAAACCAAGAACCAAAGAAGGGAAGTGACTTTTCCGAAGTCACTGATGGATACAACTCAGAGATTATGAAATTTCACAGTGTCTCTCCAGATCTCAACAAGTGTGAGTGAGGAGATCATCCAGGAAGTCTTTTTTATACATCTGGGGTCAAAGTCGAATCATAAAAAAAAAAATCAGAGATTACCAAAATCTAGTTTAATAAATTAAGAAAGGTTGAATATTCACAATTCTGAAGGTCTCTTGTGTTTCTTATGGTTTTTTAAAATAAATTTTTAGAGGTAATAAACAATAAGAAAGACTTGAACATCATCTAGCTCTCTCCTCTGAAATCCCCTGGCACTTGGCTTATGCCTCTACTGTAGAAAATTCATCCTGCATTTTAACAAGGAGTGCCTCATTTTGCAAATGAAGGCATGCTCCTTGAGGACATCACCATATTTTTGCCAACTTTGTATTTTCTAAATGGCTAGTCAATGCTTTGTTTATAGCAGAGAATCATAAACATTTGTTGAATTGGAAAAACTGTTTGAAACATTATGTCTCTTCGTTAAAGAGGTGGTCCCATCTATCCTGTATGGAATTTGAGATGTCAGAGAGACAAAGATACGGGGATTGAGGTGAAAGCAAAGACATGGACTAAAGATTAAGGTTGGCGGGGCTTCCCTGGTGGCGCAGTGGTTGAGAATCTGCCTGCCAATGCAGGGGACACGGGTTCGAGCCCTGGTCTGGGAAGATCCCACATACCGTGGAGCAACTAGCCCCGTGAGCCATAATTACTGAGCCTGCGTGTCTGGAGCCCGTGCTCCGCAACAAGAGAGGCCGCGATAGTGAGAGGCCCGCGCACCGCGATGAGGAGAGGCCTCCACTTGCCGCAACTGGAGAAAGCCTCGCACAGAAATGAAGAGCCAACACAGCCATAAATAAATAAATAAATTTAAAAAAAAAGAAAAAAAAAAAGATTAAGGTTGGCGGTTGTAAGCATCAAGATGGCACTGAGCCCTAGGGTGGATGAACTCCCCTAGGCAAGAGCGGGCAGAGCAAAACCAGAATACAGCTTAGAACTGGAGCCCCAAGAGTGGTTGCTGAATGAACTGAATTTGCTCCAAGGCAATACTCCTCCTCTCTCTGGGACCCTCATTCCTGACCCTCAGGCATGGAAAGAAGCACGTGTAGCACTGCAGCCCTGTAACATGCACTCTGAGGATGTCCCCATTTCCCAAGACTAACCAGGAGAAACAAACGGTGGAGGGCTCCCCAGCGTTCTCCCCTAGGTTGGCAAGAGAGGGAGAAGGGGGTAGCTGACCAGAGTTAGGCATGGGAAGTAAAATGGTGCAAGAAGCCTGGCCACAAGGAAGGGGCCTGGAGGCCAGAGTTGCCCCCTCCCATGGGACAGGAGTAAGAATACCATCTCTCCTGCTCCACTCCACAAACCCCAGGGTCTGTCTCTTGATGTGTATGGCCCAGATTTCCTGGTGAACAAGGAAGAGGGAACAACACATCTCACTCTCAGAGAATGATTTTATCTTTTTCCTGTTGAACCACGTACAAACCATTTTGCTGTTTGCAGACTGATCCCACCAACTATGGAGATTCACAACTCGCTGTAGGCCTCTGAAACAGCACAGATTTTCCTGAGAGGTAACCGGGACCTGCTTTCTCAACACAGGCCTCAAGCAAACAGCAGAGCACTGCAGTGAACCTCTTGCTACCGGTACTGTAATTGTTTTAAACCTGCAGCTGTAACCGGAGGGGAGCCCAGAACCCCCATAAACCAAACCAAAGCAAACAAAGCACCTCACTACACACTTAGGTTCTGGCCACTCAGGGACACTGGCAGGGGCAAACCTGATGAAAAGCAATTTTTCAGACCCACAGAAATATTTGCATGGAGAGAAAAACCCAGTAGAGCAAGTGGGGCTCTGCTGTCCTAACTGCTGGCCCCTCTCCAAAGGCTCAGAAGACTGGTGGAGTCTCAGGTCCCTCCCGCCAAGAAGCACAGAGCCAGTTCGGACAAACCTCTCAATGACGTGCCATGGATTCACAATGGCCTGTGTGGACAATGTACCGCCCAGGATACATCTGAACACAAGGAGTCCTTCCATATCTTTCATGTTAAACTGACACCACTGCCCTCAAAACCCCAGAATAACTAAGTGCTTTTCAAGCAGTGTTAAGGTTGAAATTGCTGCCTCTTTTTCTATGCTGTTCTAGCAATACAGACTCACCGACTATCAGAGACGGACAGGATCTTAGACATTCAACTCTCTAATGACACTCATGAGAAATGGAGCCCAGAGAGGTTAAGTGGTTTGTCCAAGGTCATGTAGCTTGTTAGTAGCTTTCCTGGACTAGAGTTTAAATCTTCCCACTCTTAGTACAGTGTTTCCTCCAATAGATTATGTTACCTTCCTCAGTTAAGGTTCCTTCATCCTTTAAACACATTGAGCACCTACTCAGAGCCAATTCTTTGGAATACAGAGAAAACACTCTTTACCTGAACTCAAGAAGGTTGTGCTGTGCAAATGCAAGGAAAATCTCAGAGAAGCATCAGGAAGAGGAGAGCCTCTCAGATGCAGAATGTGTGGATTCTCACTGCATTTGTTTGACTTATGATAAGCCATATGCGAACTGGGAAGAACCCCCTACGTGGCCAGAAGCTGCCAGCATAAGATGCCCAAAGGTACTCTACTGGGTGCCAAATTCTTTTATCTCATCATCATGGGAGGAGGAGTTCATGACCTCCCCATCTGTTTGGGGGAGCCAGCAATGATTCACTAGAGGAAGGTGTGTTAGAATTACACAACACACATTTAAAAACAGAAAACAGGGCTTCCCTGGTGGCGCAGTGGTTGGGAGTCTGCCTGCCGATGCAGGGGACACGGGTTCGTGCCCCGGTCCGGGAAGATCCCACATGCCGCGGAGCGGCTAAGCCCGTGAGCCATGGCCACTGGGCCTGCGCGTCCGGAGCCTGTGCTCCGCAACGGGAGAGGCCACAACAGTGAGAAGCCCGCGTACCGAAAAAAAACAAAACAAAACTACACTTTTATTACTTGGGGGGAGTGGGGGGATAGTAGTGCTTAAAATTTAAAAACCTAATCAGAGCTGACTCTGTCCCACCTGGGTAACAAAACCAGTTGCAACCAGAGTAGAGTGGTAACTGTCAGGACAAAATGGGCTCAAGCTGGGTGGGGAAGAGGCAAAAAAATAAATAAATAATGCTCACCTTGGCACGGTGTGCCCACATCTTAGATGAACCAGAAAGAAAATTCACTGTAGCTCTCTCTGGGAGGGAAAATGACATAGGATGACCTCCTATAGCCCACACTCTCTCTGTGGGGCATATAGTCCATCACCACCCCTACCTTACATCCTGGAACTCCAGGGGATGGGCAGAGGAGAGCCTCGCTGAAAATCAGTTAACGCCCAAAGCAGGCTTAAAAAGAGGGCAGGGGGCAAGGTGGAGTTTCTTCAGGATGGTGCTGAGGCAGTGGATTTGAAGAAGGGACTGCATGGGGGAGATGTGGGGATGGGGTGGGAGGCAGAGACAGAGAGACTGAGACACAGACAGGGAGGTGGTTAGACCTGCACAGCTGGGAGCTAGTGGGCAGTGGAGTGGGCAGAGGGCAGCCCGAACCACCACCTAATCATTCTGTGGTTCCTCCAGAGGTAGCCTTGGGAAGTGATCCCCAGGCCCAGCGCACAGGGTTTTGCTGCAGCACGGCGATACTTGAGTGCCAGCAAAGACAACGTGCCGCGACCATAGGCATGGGCAATGAAAATGAACTAATTCCCTTGCTACTTCCCTAAGGTGCTGACATGTGTCCCTGAACCAGAAAGAAAAGGGACCCAACCACACTAGAGTCGCACTT
Organism: Orcinus orca; assembly: GCF_937001465.1. Lineage (NCBI taxonomy): Eukaryota > Metazoa > Chordata > Mammalia > Artiodactyla > Delphinidae > Orcinus > Orcinus orca. Next base: position 29,136,091 of record NC_064561.1, read on the forward strand.
CCAATGACACAACTGATGTGTGGGCAACTAACTGACCTGAAGGAACCACTTAACGTTTCGGGGCCTTTTCCCCCATCCTCTGAAAAATAGATTGTGGGAAGGGCAGGTCAATTTGTGTGTGTGTGTGTGTGTTGTGTGTGTGTGTTCACTGCATTTTTAACATTTTAAAATAGACTTTATTTTTTAGAGCAGTTTGAATTCACAGCAAAATTGAACAGAAGGTACGAGTCTCCCACACATGCCCAGCCTCCTCCACGGTCAGCATCCCTCATCAGAGCCAGATCAATTTTCCAGACACTCCTTTACACCTAGAATTTTTTGCGTTAAGTCAAATTGTCTTGGATAGAGAGAGAGGGTGGGGGGAAGGGGGGGAAGGGGGCGAGAGAGAGAAAGAAAGGGAAAGAGGGAGGGAGAGCTGGAGGTAGAGGGGTGGGGAGTACAAGAGCAGCTTTCACTGCTCTTGGGGAAGGAGAAGGAGAGAGTAGCTAGCCTGGTAGATGCAGGGGGAAGGTGGCCAGCTTGCTGTACGTGTCAGGGTGACCCCTCTTCAGAGGTTCTCTGAATTGCTGCTTTGGACCATCTCTGGGCAGCGGGTTGTTAACGTCCGTTCCAGCTCAGACGTTCGATTAACCCAGTGGTGCCAAGTTCTTTAATGCACACATGCATACACAATCCTTCGGGTAACTCACAAAATGACCCACTTGCCATGAAGAGCAAGTGTTTAACAGTCTCATTTATGTTAAATAGAGCTGAGGTATCAGGAGCTGCCCCCAAAGTCTGACAAGAGTCTCTTTCTGGACTTTTGTGCCTACAATTTTGGGAGGATTGAGTAAAAGAGACAAGGGTGCGGTGTGAGCACAGCCCCAAGCTTCACCACCATTCCCATTGTTCAAAAGCCTGGAGTGCAGCCAACAAATACGTTTGAGCACAAGTCTACCATCAGTCACTACACTGAATGCTGGGACACGCAGACAATTAAGTATACAATGGATGTTAGGAGCCTGGGGTTGAATCCCAGCTTCCTGTGTAAGTCTCAACTTCAGCACCTTCAAAAAAGGAGATAATAGCACCTATAAGACAGGGTTGACATGAGGCTCCATGAAGAGGATGATATATAGTTCTCAGCACGTGTAGGTCCACAAATCTCCGAATGAAAGGGACCTGATGTAACCCTTGATCCAAGTTTCTCATTTGAGAGACAAAAAAAAATAAAACTCAGAGATTTATTCACTTCTAAGTTGCAATAGAAAACTGCAGAACTGAGAATTCAGGTCTCCTGAGCTCCACTTCCACATTCTGTTCCACTATCAAATGATTACAAATAATAGTAATACTAGTAAGAGTTACCGATGACGATGATACTCCATTTATGAGTCCTCACTAAATGTCAGACCCCACCTGGCCTCTCCCAGGCATTATCCCATGTCATTCTCACAGTAAACCAACGAGGTAAACATCCTAGATTGTTCCCATTTGACAGAAGAGGAATCAGATGCTCCTAGACAGGAAGTGTCGTGGTTAAGGCAGCAAAACCAGGACTTGATCCAAGTCCTTGTTCTGAACAAGTGTCCTGGGCTGTGCGTACTTCAGAAATGAGATGTCTCTCCTCAAATAATTTTACCCTCTTTAGCTAAAGCCATAATTACAGCCTCATTTGCCTTTGGATAATTGGCTTCCCTCTTTGCTCTGGTGTCTGGTTCCTCTTGGGCAGCCGCTCCAGCCTGGAGGGTGTCACACTCAGCACATCCACTGTGGCTGCCCAGGGCTAATGAGGGCTCTCAGTGTGGTTGCATTTAAGTGCCCGGTGTTGCAGGGAAGGTCCATGCACAGGCATACCCCCTACCATCAAGAATGATGGCAGGGCTGTGAAAACATGTCCCTCCCAAATGGGAACATGCCGCTCCAGCTCTTTAAGAGAGGACAACATGATCTGCTTTGCGCTGAGCCTATCGCACAAGGAGATAGAAAAATCCTGTGGGCGAGTGTCTGTGTGTGTGTGTGTGTGTGTGTGTGTGTGTGTGTGCGCGCGCGCGCGCGCGTGTGCGCGCCCCCGCGCGCACGTGAAGAGGAGGAAGAAGGGAGAGTAAGAATTCTCGACAAGCACTAGAAAAGCTGGATGAGATTCATGCCCAACAGTGAAGAAATAAGGAGCACAGAGGACAACCATTTGTCTATTAAGACAATGAATTCCAGTAAGTTTTTCTTGCATAAAATTAAATGAATCCAAATGTCCCTAAATAGGAAAACAGTGAAATCAGTTATAGCCCATCTATACAACAGAGTCCTATGAAGTCCTTAGAAATGGCATGGGAAAATGTTCCTAATGATTCTCAGTGAAAGAAGCAGATTACAAACCTGGCAAAACATTATCCCAGTTATATATAATATATGATACAAAAGAAAGGAAGAATAACAATGTTTACCTCTAAATCATGAGATCACAGGTGCTTTTATTTACTTCCAAATATTCTACAAAAACACAATATTTTTATAATACTAATTTCTATGAACAATAAACATCATTTTTTCCAACAATGGCCCAGCATTCCCAGGAGAATGCCTGATAGAGGTTATGGTGTGGTCTGAGGCCCTCATTAGCAAGGGAGTGTGTCAGGCAAGGATGAACCCTGAGCTCTCCTAAGGCTTGAAAGGCAGTGGTCTTCAGTGAGACAGTGCTCCAGCCCTGACACTACAAGTTCTCCCAAAGAACTGTTTTCTGGAGAGGGCCTACATCATACTCACTACCCCTCAAAGTTCAGCTGACATCCTAGCTCTTCTTGTCCTCAACATTCCAAAAGCACTATTCTCACTGAATTCCAATAGTAGTCATTCTTATGGGATTATTTGTAAATAACTCTATAAATTTATAATACATTTATTAAAACCCTATAAATTATTTAAAACCCTGTAAGTTATAAATTTACACCAGAGGCTGCTGTGCTGGGTCCATATGCAGATTTTATTCAGCCTGAAAATATCATTTAAAACCTAAATCAGCAGGTTTCTCATAAAAAAAAATTTGTGGGACCTCTCTCTCAAAAGAAGAAAAAGAGAGATAAGGTAGCATTGGGCCCACATATTGACATAGATAGTAACAATCACTTAGCATTGATTCACAGCTGTCCTATATACCCAGTGACATGGACTTTGCCCCAGTCCTCACTGCTCCCTATTGCTCCCCACTCTGAGCTGCGTGTGGATTGATCATTTTCACTCTTGTTTCCTTAGTAGTAGAGAAATATTTTTCTGTATACTTATCTCTGTCAAAGGTGGGGAAATGAATGACTGACCAAATGGCACTGTGCTTTAGGGAAAAAATGAAAGGAATCACATTTCTTTGTGAAGTGAAGAAAGTTCTCACACGTTTACTAGGCAAATGGAAAATCTGTTGTAAAAAATACAACTGAAGATGACATTAAGTGTGTTTGTGTGTGTGTATATATGCATATTTGCTTAGGTTATTATATATATTATATACTATATATAAAATATATATTTAATATATTTGCTTAGGTTACTATATAAAATGGCATAATAACTATCACTCTGTACGTTCATTTCTATTACCTTCATGGCCTATGTGGGCTCAAGTTTGAAGATCTTTGGGGTAAGTCTTTTCTCTCCCAACTGTAAGCTCCCTGGGGGGCGCTGAAAATTTTCTGTTCCAGATGCCATATTGCACAGCAGTTTAGAGAGTGGATGTTGAAATCAGACAGACCCCATTTGGAATCCTGGCCCTGCCATGCTACTTGACCTATGACTCTTGGCAAGTTTCCCAACCTCTCTAACCTTCAGTTTCCTCACCTGTAAAAGGGGGTATTAATATCTACACTTTACAGGGATGTCATGATAATGAAATGAGATAATGTGTGAAAAGTCTTAGCATAGTGCCTGCCACAAAACAGTTAAATAAATGGTGACCATGAAATTATTTATTACTGTATTTCTTTCACATTTCCCATAACACAGTGTTGCTACATTTTTAGCTTTTCAATAAATATTATTGAATTAAATCTTCAGCTGGTCTTCAATTCAACTGTATCATGGTCTTAAGGAAACTTTCTCCTATTCTAGGAAGATGTGGAGAAAAAAATCGGCAAAATCCAACTTAAACAGGTCAACATAAAAGTCTCTGAACATTTTAAAACCTGCCTCAGTATAATTCAAACCATCTATAACTGTAACTTCACAATGAAAACAAACAAAAAATTTGGAGTAAACATAGAACCTTTTAAAGATTTATATAAACTCTATCCTTTTGTGTGTTTCCACTTGTCATTCCAAAATTGGAAAAAATCCCATGGAACTTGGTTTGAAAGGTGTGAGAACAGCCTGATTTTGCTCGTTAGTTTTAATGAGGTAAATTGTTTTTAATTGCACAAGAGTTGATTTGGTTTACCACTAAAGAAGTAATCTGGGATTCTCTGCCCCACACTCCGCCCCCAATTAAACTGTATTCTGTAATGTCATTAAAAGCTGCTATTCTAAGTATTTGAGGAGGTTCAAGAGGGATTCTTTTCTTTGATTGTATGCCAACTTTTTTTTTTAACTTCAGCCAAAAAAAAAAAAGAGGACAGTTTAATAAATCTCTCTTGGATTTGTTCTGCAGCTTATTAAATCACTGTCTTCTCTGATTCTGGATCTGAAGGTTTCTTTCTGACATTGAATTCTGAGATCAGTCACATCGAAAAGGAAAGAGATGTAAGGAACAGCCCCTTCTCAGATCTGCAAGTGTAGAAGGGACGTTTTGGAACTGGAGGTAGCTTTGTAACACTGTAGGTGGGAGGGGCAAGCCCCTATCTGAACAAAGATCTTCGATGCCTCCAAATGCTCTGAGGAGAAAAATCTTAGATTCTCAAAACTCAACAGCTCTTTCTGGAAGAAAATAAATTGGCTCCAGTAAGAATATCCTTTTACCTTTCCCAGGGTTCTGAGCCTTACTGTGTGATCTTGAGGGCATCGTGCCACTTCCCTGCATCCGTTTAACCTTCTATAAAATATCCTCATTCCTCACTCCCAGCTCAGGCAGGACATTTAGAAGTGTTGGGGGCAATATATGGGAGAAGGCGTTTTTAGGCACTAAATGGTGTTAGAAAGACTCAGCAGTATTGCCATTGTCACTCAGGGAATGTTTTTATAAATCAAAGATTTTCATGTCGGTAGAGCTCTGGAAAATCTTGCTCAGTCTCATGATTTTATAGTTGTTCTACAGAGCTTAAGTGACTTGCCGAAGATGACACAACTGTGCAGTAAATGAGATAATGTACATCAGTGTTTGTCGCAGTGCCTGGTGTATAATAAGCACTCAGTAAACCTCACCTACAGTTGCTACTGCTGACATTATTGTTGCTATTATTCAGGTCTCCTTACTCTCAGTTCAGTGCTCTTTCTATCAGATACATACAGAAACTACAAGAAGCTTGCCCCATGGGCCCAAGAAATTTCTTGCTATAAGAAAAATGATCATTCCAAGAAACCATCTCATTTTTTTCATAACTGAGAAGGTCCAAAACCTGGAGAAGTGTTATTTCTTGGCACATAGTTCCCAGGATGCTAACATAACACAGGATCCGAATTTGGGGCCTTGCTTGGGAAGGAGAAGCTATCCCTTTCTCCTGACCCTTCTGACCCTTCCACCCACAAGTAACACAGAGAAACTGCACACTGTGGACCAGGGATTGAATCCAGGCTCCAACAACCCTGCCCTCAAGTCCCCAGGGAAGAGCAATGTCCTGGAAATGGAAAATGACACTGACTTGGAGAAAGGAAAGACTGGCCAACACTTGAAACTGGGAACGCTATGTGGCCAAATGGCAAAAAAGACAAAATCAGACTCCTACCTCACACCATACATAAAACATAAGCTCTATAGGTTGATTAAAGACTTGTGTATCAAAAACAAAACTATGAAATTCTTAGTAAAAATATAAATGAAAATCTTTCAGACTTTGGTATTGAGAAAGATTTCTTAAAGATGACACAAAAAGGTTTGACTGTTAAAAGGATGGATAAATCTGTACAAAGAGTAAGAAATGAAAAAAATATATATCTTAAGTAAAATGAAAAGACAAACTGTAAGTGGGAAGAAGATTCTCATAATACATAAAATCAGCAAAACATGAGTATGAAGAATATATAAAATATCCTGCAAGTTCATAAGAGGAATACAACCAACCCCAAAGAAAAATGGACCAAAGTCATGGACAGACATCACAGACATGAAACCCAAGTGACAAGAAACACAAGGAAAGATTTTCAGTGTCACTGGTGATCAAGAAACTGCAGATCAAGAGAGTGATGACGTATGTTACACCCATTTTACTGGCAAATTTTTAAATTGGGACAATATCAAGTGTTGAAGAGAATGCAGAGCCACATAATCTCTCATCCACTATTGCTGGGAGAGTAAATTAGTGCAAGCACCTTTGGAAACGCGTTTAGCAGTATCTCCTAAAGTTAAATATTCAGATCTCCCATGACCAAGCAAATCTACTGGTAGTTATATGCTCCACAGAGACTCTTGAACATGTACAAAGAGAGACATGTACAAGAATATTCTTATCAGCAATGCTTACAATTAAAAAAAAAAATCCGAAACAACCCAAGTGCCTAAAATTGAAAGCATGAGTGAATAAACTATGGCTTATTCACACAATAGAATTTTCTACACTCATCAGAAAAATGTACTCCAACAGTTTGTAATATGAATGAATTTTCGTATAATGTTAAGTGAAAAAAGTAAGTCCCTTCAAATTACTCATAGTTCAATACCCTTCTTTATAAAGCTAAAATAACCAAAACACTAGAGAGATATGTATAGATGCAGTAACACTGCATTAAAGCAGTGGAATGATTAGCAAAAGATTCAAGAATGGGTTACCTTAGGTGGGGAAAGACACACATAGTTACGGGTAGTTGATTGTTCAGTTTCTAGTGTTTGGTTTGGGTGGTGAGTGCAAGGATGTTTAATTTATTATTAAAAATAACTAAATATGTTAATAAATAAAAGCAAGCCCTTGTGTGGACCAGTGATGAGCTACATTAAGAGTCGAGTATTATGACAACCCCTGTTCTCTACAACTGAGGTCCCATCTTCCCTTTTCCTTTGTTTTAAGGGAAACTGGTCACTGAATAATGGTATATTTTACTGCCCAGGTGCACAGACTAGTTTCTGAGAGTGGATATCAGTGAGGCCCTAGGCAGACTAGGCACATAAAGAAATAATATATATCCCTTATCCGTAAGGAGCTCTCTGCAGCAGCATAGATGGTCGCATCAACAGACAGTGAGAGAGAGAAATGCCAAGTATCAGGGTGAGGTCTCTGCTATGTGCTGTGGGATCTGCTCCTCTTTGCTGCACTGCTCTCCTTCCCCCACTCAGGCTCTAGGAGCTCCGCTTGCCAACTAGAGAGGGTCAGTCCGGGGGCCACCTGCATCAGAATCCCCTTGGAGGGCTGATACCATGCACATCCCTGGCCCCTCCCCAGATCTGCAGTGTCAGAATCTTTGGGGTAGGGTCCAGGATTCTGCAATTTTAGCAAACTTCCCAGATGCACCTAAGGTCTGAGAAATCTTCCCCGCAGAGATTCTATGTCTTGCTTTATCCCCTTTGAGAATCCAGGATAATATTTTGAATGTGCTACTGTCTACTGTCACACTTCCCCCCATTGGTCAAGAACCCTGGCAGCCGTTCCATTGTTATAGCCCCAGGGAAGAGAGATGAGGAAGGCTTCCTCAGAAAAGAAGATATTATAGAGCAAAAAGGTAGTGGCCCCGGAAGCAACAAGACATGTGTGCCCCAACATGCCCACCTTGGACTAAAGTCCCAAAGAGAGATATTTTAGATAGGTCGTGGGAAAAGGCAAAAACAGAGTCTCTCTTCCCTTTCCTAATTGGGTCCCTGGGACCTGGTCCCAGACACTATTTTGGAGAGGGAAGGGGAACTATTTTGAAACAGAAAGACTTGTTAAATCTGAAGCCACAAGATGTCATTGACTGAAAATTTTAAGTTGCCACAGTACAAAGTGAGGTGGAGACTCAAAAAGATTAGATTAGATTTAGAACAAACAAAACCAAGAAGCTTCATCGTCTTTGCACGTTGAGTGTGGTGCAGAAATTTGCAAACTGGCACGGCTGTATCTGCACTACCACCCCAGGGCCTGTCCTGCAGCAGGGACTGAGTAAATGCGGAATGCGACTAGGCTGAGATGCCTGAGACATCAGGGAAGACGCACTGCACACTTGACCTTGGGTCAGGGTCTTAAAGGGATGAGTGGGAGTTACTAGTTAGTGTGTCTAGGGGTGGGAGTAGGGAACGGGGCAGTGGGGGGGGGGGTGCAGTAGAAGGTATTCCGGGCAGTATTCACGAAGAAAAGAACTGTGGAAGATCATGTATGGTGCCAGGAGAGACGAGGAGCCAGCCAGGAGTCCAGAGCATGTCCTCGGAGGAAGAGGACTTGTTCCTTTCCTGCCTTGTCTTTCACAGCAGTCTTAGTACCCAGCCTGATGTGGACATCCCAAGTCCCAGGCAGCCTGCTTATACCACTTCTCACTGCAGGAAAGCTGTGCTTTAAAAACCTGCAGTGACATAGCAACCACTGGCATCTAGAGTCCCATCTCCTGCCCAAGCAAAGGTCCCCGTACACAGCTGTCAGACAGTTGCCCAGTATTTGGAACAGGGGCAGAGAGTGAGGAAGGAAGAAAAAAATCTCTCAGGAGGAACAATGTGGCACTTTTTTCTAACATGGAGAAGGAAGCATTTTCAGTAAGAAAATAAACATATCTTCTCCTTTTTATTCATTATAAGAACAAAGCATGGTGTAGTGGAAAGAAGAGGAGTTTTGTTATTCAAAGGACTTGTGTTCCAAATCCAGCTCCACCACTGCTACCTATGGGTAGCAGAGACGATCATCAAATATGCCATGCATTTCCCTTCAGTTCCCAGATTCCCTTGCAACTAGGTTGGGAACATGTGATGGGGTCTGGCCAGTGGACTGCGGGTGGAATCTCTGGGTGTCACTTTCAGGCTGATGTAGTTGAAAGTGGTTGTACTTCGTTCCTCGCTCTCTTCCCTGCTGCAAAGAGGCCATGGGTACAAGCTGGCATAGCTTCACAAGGGACAAAAGGCGTCCGACCTTCCTGACCTTTATCAGACTTTGCACAAGAGAGAAGTAAACCTTTGTTAAACCACTGATATTTGGAGATTGATTTGTTACCCCAGAATCACATAGCCAAATACACTAATGCACTAATACATTGTAATATAACCCTTGGTCTCACTGGGATGAAAGTTACTTGACTCTCTAGGCCTTGGTTTTCCCATCTATAAGATGAGAATAATTATACCTATGTAATTGGGTTGTAAGAATTTACTCTATGTTTATGTCCTATATAGCAAATAATATATAGCTGGCATTTAATAAATGTCTCTTCCTTTAAGATGCAGTTGATGTCATTATTATTCCTGTGGTTATTACTGTTATACAGGGGATACAATAAATGTCTTTAAACAAGCAGCAACTGTGTCAGGCACTCTACTCGTTGTTTTACATGCATGATCTCATTTTTGTAGCTAAAGAAACCAAGCCTCAAAGAGGTTACTTGTTCAAAGGAACACAGAGCTAGTAAGTGATCAAGTCAGGATCAGAAACAGGGATTTCCTAAACCGAAAGTCCATACGCTAATGGCAACATTCCTACTCACATTTCTCAGATGTGGAACCCCGGAGGCTCAGAGATGTTACATAAGTTCACCAAGCAAAGCAATAACTGTTCGAACGAGAGGACTTTTCTCTATTCCAGACCAGTGTTGCAATGATGTGATGATTAGAGAAGATAATCCCCCGCTAGGGCACTGGACAGTGATGTCTGTGCCCCCTCCCACCACAGAGGCCTCGCCCATTGTGAACTGAGGTCCTAGCAGCTCCAGATACTGTGGGCAACAGATAAGAAGAGGGGGAAAGAAGGAAACTACACCTTGATAAAAGGAAAACTGGATGCTTTGTGTTCAGAGAATGGCTTCTCAACAAAGTTTCCAAAGAAAATCCCACTAGCTGAAAATAAACATGGAAAGGTTTCCAAATCTCTGTCAGATCTCTGTCCCTCTCTCTTTCTCTGTCTCCCTGTTGGCCCCTCTCTCTGTGTGTCTCTCTGTTTCTCTCTCTGTCTCTCTGTCTTCCCCCCGCCGCCCCCTGTTTGTTTTGGAAGTTGAGAAAAGTGAGCAGTGTGGATCCTAAAGCAGTTTACACTGAACCAGATGGCACATGCGATTAGCATCAGACTAAAAAGACACACTACTTAGAGATTAGGTTCTAAGCAGGGACAAATCTGTTCCAAAGGAACAGAAGGTTTGGTTTTCTCGCAGACTCCCCTCAAGAGCTTCCTCGGGGCGTACCTATTCATCCCTTCTCCCATCAGCACCATCAGGCAAGCCCGAGCTGGAGAAAACAGGAAATTCGTCTCCATAGATGTCCCAGTTCTCCTCCCGCTGAACCCGGAAGTCATGCACACAGGGCAAGCCACTCCCTGCGGGACCTTGACTGCTGGTGGCCCCTGACTCCCTCATACCCCAGGCTAACAAGTCACATTATGCCACTGAGTCTGCACAGAAACCCAATGAGACTCGTTCTGTGGTTGTTCCCACTTTACAGCCGAGGAAATTGAGACTTATAAGGATTAAGTACTTTACTCGGATCACAAGTCAAGTAAAAGTTGAGGCGAATGGAGGCTAACTGCCTCCATGAAAGAAGAAAGAATTAAAAAGTGTGTGTGTGTGTGTGTATGTTTTAAAAGAGCCCCAAGGAGCAAACCACCCTAGAGGATGTCTGTCAAGTGTCCCTAACTATGTAACTATCTTGAGGCCTGCAGCAAGGTAAACAATGAGGTGAGAAACCACAAACATCTCACCCTGACCTATTCTTCTGGGCTCACATCGCACAGGTCCTATGCAAAAACACTCTAGGGAAATGAAATAAAAATTGGAAAAACCATTCAAAGCAGGAATGAGACATGGATACAGACCAAGGCCTTTTTGTTCCTTAAGTCCTGTGCTTCTCAGACCCTGGAGAAAAACACACAGCTTTCAGGGAAACAAGGAAGCTTAGCTTAGGGTTACGTGCAACTATCAACTATGAAGGGATGCCCTTATTGCAAAGAACCTGAACGTTAGGACAGAAGTTGGGAAAATGAAAGGAGCAGCAGAAATAATAACCACAACACCAGTAATAACAGTGATCACTTAGTATGGGATATTATATTGCTCTGATAAGCACTTTAAACGTACTGTTGGTCTCATCAGCCCACACAACAATCTTCTAAGACAGACATTGCTATCATTTTTCCCATTTTACAGATGAGCTTACTGAAGATCAGAGAGGTTAAGTAAATTGCCCATGGTCACCCAGCTGAAAAGGGGCTAAACTAGGAATCCAACCCAAGAACCAGTGCCCTTAACCAGTAAACTTTCTCCCCCTTCTGCATAGGACCCTCCTGAAGAGAGGCCAATAGGATAGTCTGCCAACATTTCGGAAAGTGCTTAAAAGCCTTCTGGTTCCTCTGCTTGATGTCAGTACAAGTGTTCAAGGCTGTGAGTACAAGCTAATGTCACCGACAATACTCCAGGCAATTTGCACATCTGGCAGTTAGATAAGTGCAGACTTAAAGCAAACTGCGTCCCTGAGGCACAGGACAATTCACAGGGAGAACAACAGAAGGGATTTCATTATAACTCAGACTTGGCCAAGGAATCAAACTCCCCTTATTTCAGGGTATAAAGGAGACACTCACCCAAGAGCCCCAGACACCCAGTAAGTTCGTGTGTATGAACTCAGATTGTATTCACTTGGAACTTGAGGATTTAAGGAGAAGGCTGAGCTGAAGTTTCCCTTGGGGTGTTTTTTTAATTTGTTTTTTTAATTGAAGTATAGTTGATTTACAATGTTGTGTTAGTTTCAGATGTACAGCAAAGTGATTCCGTTTTATATATATATATATATATATACATATATACAGATATATACAGATATATATATGTGTGTGTGTGTATATATATTCTTTTTCAGATTCTTTTCCTCTTTTGGGTTACTTTTGTAAGAGGGTTCACTTAACAAATAAATAGTGGGAGAAGAGTTACCTTTAAGCTGTGCATAAGAGCATACTGCTTTCACACGTGAACCAAGGATGGATAGACTAATTATACATTGCAGCCTCTTTAAAATGGGTCCCCAAAGGGCTCTCTGTTCACCTACTTCTAGTCTCTGTACGTATGTAAAGGTAAGAATTTTGCATTTTCTTTGTAACTGTGTACAACACTGGGGCTGGCCTTCTGTCAATTAATATTAATCAGAGGGTTTTTACTGAATCTGAAACTCAAAGACGCAGCAGGACTGGCGAGCAGCAGCTGTCCAGCCTGCCCTGTGATTATGCTAACCCTCAGAGGCCACCATCAGCCCAGGAGATGTGACTCCAGTAAAGGAATCACTCCTACTCCTACCAGGCTGGAATTGACACCGCATGCCCAATCCAGGACCGCGCTAACACTCCATCTGGCCTCGATGCTGAGCCGGGCCCCTGACCGTGACTGCCGCTCTGAACAACGAAAGGGAGCCAAGCAGCCCTTGCCCTCTGCTGCCTGTGCAGCACCACATGCAGCAAGAGTCGGCCTTGCCACGCCCCTAGGATGGGACTCACTTCACTTCTACAGTGACACCACCTGAAATCCAGAAAGGGACTGCCAGGGCAGGAAGGGGCAGGCATATTTCAAAGTTTTCAGAGTGAGGGTAATTTATTCCGACATGGAAATCAGAAGGTGAGAACCGAGGAAGGCTCACTTAAAAAAACCCAGTAATACAAGGCATACAGTAAGACTTAACCAGGATTAGTTTCCAATCACCTTACACAAACCACCTTGCACAAACCAACCATGTATGTACTGCGTTAACCTGCTGTCACACATCTGTCTAAATGGTCAGGAAACTCCAGGCATGAATATGAAATCACAAGAATGCTTTTCTTCCCACGCCCTTCTCCTAGCTTTAGTTCCACGGAATGAGATTCAGACAGCAATTCTGGATGCACCATGTCAACCAGACATTAGGGGGGAAAGTCTTTACAGTGAAGTGGTTCCTGAATCTTTAATACATAAATATTCAAGCTTCACTCTGAATAAATCCCGGGTGGGAGATGACTGATCCTCTGCTTTCTAAGACTTCTTATTTCTTGCACAGTTTTCTTCTCACAGAGAGGAGTGATGTAGCAAATGGTGAATACTGACATCCAAGTCCTACCTGCTCATAGCTGGAGGTCGTGTGGCCATCCATCCCACTGATCCCAAAAACAGGGAACCCCAAGGCTCTTGACTGTGGGATGCTGGCTGGGGACTGGTGGTTACCAGAGATCAGTTTGGGTGAGCAGAAGCTCTGACCACAACCATTGCCCAAGTCCACTGTCATTTCCTGCTCTCCAGGAAATACCATTACGTGAAGAAAGGCAACGTCCAGAGCAATTGTATAACATGCTACTATGAGAGTAGTAATAAAAGACCAGGGGAGAATATATAGTTAATGTGTGTTTGCTTGCTTATATAGTGAGTGCCCCTGGAAGCAAACACAACAGGAGACTGAAGCCCCTGGTGCCTCTGTGAAGGGATCAGACCTTTACCTACTTCTCACGTAGAGCAAAAACCTCACAGCAAAATGACTCCAAATTTAGCCTCTCAGTAAACTTTCTCAGGAAAACAAACAGTTCAGCCTATGTTTTCCCTAAATTAGTTTAGATTCTGATATCTAAGTCGTCAGCTACTTTCTGCTTTTCCCCTTCATTCAGACCAAGGGAGTTGTTAGAGAAGAAACATTTCCTAACTGCGCAGCATGTAATGAGCACGTGGGGTTTCTGGCACCCCAACCGGCCAGGATGCTTTGCACTCACCTTGCTTTTTAAAGAGGTTGCTCTGGACTATCTCATTCATGGACTGGACTTTCTGCTTCTGGAGTTTCTCGGGAGGGATGCAGGTATAGAACTCATAGAGGAGTTGGCTAAGGGCAGGAAAAACCAGAGCACGCAGAGCTCGTTAAACCAATGTCTGCCACCTCCTGGCACTTACAGTCTGTCCATCCCCAGCCTGCCAGCTCTGCAGGGGCAGAAACAATGTACCTCTTGCTCCCTTCGCCCCCCACCTCCGTGCATGATAAGCCTTCAGTAAGTATGCATAGTTGGTCTTGGTGTTGAATACTGACAGTGTTCAAAGAGATGTGGAAATCTGAAAATAATATCAAGAAACCCAACCACTTACTGTGTGTATCAGGCACATGTTTTGCACTTGACATCCACTGTGCCATTTAAGCCTCACAATTCTATGACGTAGATCCAATGCTTATCTCAATTTTACAAGTGGGAAATCTAAGGTTTAAAAAGGTTAACTAACTTTCCCAAAGTTACACAGCTAGGGAGGGTCAAAGAAACAAGGGTTCAAAACCTTCTAATTTCATTGCCATGCCGTTTTATTCACTAATGTTTTATGCTTAGTAATGTTTTATGATAAATCTTAAGATCAAAAACGTCCTTAATTTTTTAAAAAACTCTGAAAAGTTGTGGGTTAGAACCAGTTTGGGATATGAAAAAGGAGATAGCTCTTTCCAAATACAGTGAAAATAAAAATACCACTGAAACGAAATTACAGCTCCTGTCAGCTTTCCAAAATCAGCTCATTGTGCTTATTCATTCTTTCAAATCCTTATTAAGCATCTACTTAATATGTGACAGGCAATGTGCAGGGCAGTGGGATACAATAGGAACAGACTTAGTCCCAATTGGCATGGAACTTACATTCTAATGGAGGTCAACGTACAACACAAAAGCAAGCAAATCAATACAAGGCCGTAGATGCGATGAAGGAAATGAACAGGGAGTTGTGTCAGAGAGTAACGGTGCAGGGGTTGAGGGAGGAACAGAATTTATTTACAATGTTCAGAGGTAGCTTCTCCAAGAAGATAACATTTAGCTTGAGACCAGAAGAATGAGAAGAAGCCAGAAGAAATCTTCGTATGAACAGTGGATAAACTGACGAGAGCTGAATAAAGTTTGGAATGCACTGAAAAGAATTGTGCCATGTTTATTTCTTAGTTTTGATAGCTATGCTGTAGTTATCTAAAATGTGAACATTAAGGGGAGCTGAGTGAAAAGTATGCAGGAACTCTCTATACACTATCTCTGAAGTGCTTTTCCAAATCTAAAAGTATTGCAATATAAAAAGTTTTTAAAATCTTCTATATGTTATCTTGGAACTTAAGTGAATTTAGGAAAAAGAGGAAAAGGGTGTATCTGGCTCAGATGCCCCTATTCTAAGAGCATAAGCACAGTAAAATAATGTGTTCCTCCCATGAGAGGAATGGGGTGAAGAAGGAGCGAGCGAAGGGGAGCCCATCTCATTATCCCATTAAGTGTCCATAGGTTGTTCTCCATTTGTAACTACAGGGCTTACAGGGCAAAGACTGGAACCCCAAAATAACCTTCAAGCCCAGGTGAAATGGAGACATTTACACCAAACATCAGTTTTTTAACCTACATGTTCGTATCCTGCATCACTGATATTGTCAAAGAAGGATGTTTACTTTATAGTTGGTTTTCACCAAATCTGACACAACCCAATGAAACTGTAAAAATCCCACACCAATATCCCTGCAGGGAGCTCTGACCATGTGTCCTCCCTGTCCCCGCACTGAGTGCCTGGCTGGAATTACCCACAAGAGCTCTCCTCTCCTTCTGAATCCCTGGCTTGACAACAGAGCCCAGGAAAGTACACACCATAAGCTCACCTGAGTAACTTTGCATCAAAGACGGTTTCCACATCATAGAGGACAGATGGGATGTATTTCAAAGCTGCCACCTAGGTAGAAAGTGAAATAAACATGAGCAGTGCCCACGGCCAACAACTCTGCCTGGTGGTGAGAATACTTTGCAACATAACACAGATCAAGGGAAAATGATCCTGAATCCTGGGCACTGCTACAGTGATTCAGACTCTGCATGTAGATTGAAACACCAGGTGTACTTCTTTCAAAAGTTTCTTCTGTCTTCAAGGGAGCAGAAATGTAGAGTAGAGCAATCAAAAACTTTGAGGTTATACACACTTACAGTCAAATCCTGGGTCTACTCCTTAGTGGCCAGGTGACTTTGGACAAAACACTTACCCTCTCTGATGTCTCAATTTCCTTATCCATAAGATAGAGGAAATAATGTCTATTTTGCAGGATTATACAGATTCAAAATAATATAAATGTGGCATCCAGCAGAGAGCCAGACATATTTGCGTGCTCAATAAAGGGTAACTTCTATCTTTATTGGAAGATGGTAAGCTTGAATTGTTTTGTTGGTGGCAAGGATGACATGGACTGAGTTATTTCTATTTTCTCTCCCTGGCCAATTTGTGAACAATCGTCAGCGTGTTTTGGTCCACTAGCTGGATTAGGAAAACTGGGCATTGTGGTGGATTGTTTCTGTCCTCTGTGCAAGATAACTGATACATCCATAGGCGGGAAAAAGACCCAGGCCCTTGCAAACCAGCACCATTTGCTAAACAGCAGAGTAGACTGTAATTTCCACAGGAGGAGTTGTAAGTCACATAGTTGGAAAATAATGTTTAAAAATCTGGTAGATGTATTCATTTTATATTTTCTTCTTATTTTTCTGTATATTCTAAGTGTTTTATAGTCAACAAGTATCATCCTTTTACAAACAGACCAAAATTAAAATAGAGAAAATTCTTTTTTTTAAGAAAATCTTATCCTAGCCATATACAGTTGCACTTCTTAGTTAACATAAATAACAATTATGACTATCCTCTGAGAGTGTTCAGTGGAGCAGACACCATGCTGTTAGATTATTTTGTTAAACCTTATTTCAGCCTACAAGGGATACACTATTTTCATAGATCAGGAACCACTAGGGCATCAAGATTCAATAACTAACTAGGTCACAAAGTTAGCAAGTGGCAGAGCCAGGATTCAAAATCAGGCAGGCCACTTACAGAGCCACTCCTTGCAACCCTCAGATAGCACTGTTTTTCTCCATGCCCCCACGCTTTTTTTTCTTGTTAGTTATGATTTTTACAAGTCAGTATTATATGTTTGATATTAAAAAATTCACACAAGTATTAGGGTGAAAATTGTCCCTGAAGTCCCACATCTCCATCTCAGCCCCAATCCCTACTCCTCAGAAGGGATCACTGTCAATATTGTGGTGAGTCCCAACTGTTTTCTGTGCATGAACAAGGATGTGTTTGTGCGTGTGTGCATGCATGTGCACGTGCACATGTATGTGTGTGATTATACAGTTCAGTAACTTGCTTTTTGCAGGTAACCATGTTATCACCAGTATTTTTGCACACCACTTCATAGAGTGCACTCTTCATTTCTAATCACTGCACAACAATGCTCACGTGGGTACACCAAGTCCTCCTTACTGACGGACTCCATGCTATCTTTAGTTTTTCTTTATTATAAAATAAGTGATAAGAAAATATTAAAATATGCATCTGTGTATCTGTGAGAACCCCTGTGTGATGGATGGGCTGCTTGAAGAGAAATTAGTGTGTAAAATGTATGTACACATATGCAAATGTACATACAAATGTATACACATATACGTTTTAGGAGATAATGTCATATTAACTTAGAAGCAGTAATCAATTTCCTTCTACTCCTTTCCCTATAACCTTGCTAACACTAGTATACAAATCTGTCTCATTTTGTCAATCTGATACATAATTTGCAGCTGCAATCTGTGAATTTTTGGATCTAGTCCAGGTGGGCACCTTTTCTATACTTATTGAAAAACTGTATTTACTATATATAGCTTGTTTATATTCTTTCCCCATTTTTCTTTTGGGTGATTTCTTATTGGTGTGGAATTCTTTATATATCATCAATATTAAGCCCTTTGCACAGCTACATGTAAAAGAACGAAATTAGAACACTCCCTAACACCATACACAAAAATAAACTCAAAATGGATTAAAGTCCTAAATGTAAGACCAGACACTATCAAACTCTTAGAGGAACACATAGGCAGAACACTCTATGACATAAATCACAGCAAGATCCTTTTTGACCCACCTCCTAGAGAAATGGAATTAAAAATAAACAAATGGGACCTAATGAAGCTTAAAAGCTTTTGCACAGCAAAGGAAAACATAAACAAGACGAAAAGACAACCCTCAGAAGAAAATATTTGCAAATGAAGAAATTGACAAAGGATTAATCTCCAAAATTTACAAGCAGCTCATGCAGCTCAATATCAAAAAAACAAACAACCCAATCCAAAAATGGGCAGAAGACCTAAATAGACATTTCTCCAAAGAAGATATACAGATTGCCAACAAACACATGAAAGGATGCTCAACATCACTAATCATTAGAGAAATGTAAATCAAAACTACAATGAGGTATCACCTCACACTTGTCAGAATGGCCATCATCAAAAAATCTTCCAAAAAAAAAAGAAAAGGTTCTGAAGAACCTAGGGGCAGGAAAGGAATAAAGACGCAGACGTAGAGAATGGACTTGAGGACACGGGGAGGGGGAAGGGTAATCTGGGACGAAGTGAGAGAGTGGCATGGACATACATACACTACCAAATGTAAAACAGATAGCTAGTGGGAAGCAGCCGCATAGCACAGGGAGATCAGCTAGGTGCTGCTCTGTGACCACATAGAGGGGTGGGATAGGCAGGGTGGGAGGGAGACACAAGAGGGTGGAGATATGGGGATATATGTATATGTATATAGCTGATTCACTTTGTTATAAAATAGAAACTAACACACCATTGTAAAGCAATTAAACTCCAATAAAGATGTTTAAAAAAAAATTAACCCCTTTGCAGTAACACATTTTGCAAGAATTTTCTCTTGCTTGTCCTATAGTTTGATTGTTGCTTGTCTTTTAGCTTCGTTTATCGTATCTTTCATTGCACAGTAGGATTTTAATTTGTATGTTGTCAGATGTGTCAGACCTTTTCTTTACATTATTGGATTTTGTGTCCAGAGATTTATTCTTTATTTTTTCAAATCAAGATGGCAAGAGATAACAAGATTCCAAAGTGAATGTTTCTAAAACTAGGGTCTATTGGGACACCCTTTTCCCATAGGATGATGTTAGGTATTCTGTGGCGGGAAGGTGCGGGGGTAAGGAATTGCCATCAAATAATTAGAGGAAAGTCTGATTTAAGCAAAGATAAACCAGTAAGGTGTTTCTGGAGGGGGTTTCTTGGCAGAACTTTTCAGAATTTTAATATGCTAAGATGCATTATGACATTCTCCCAGGCAATTATAGTATACAGTACATTTCAGCCTAGCTGGTCAGGCCATCTGTATCAGGAAACATCAAGATATGGCAAAAGCAGATGCCTGCAGGGCTGGGAAAGCAGCAGAAAGAGTGAAATGAGAAGAGCACAGGCCAGTGGGAAGTGAGGAGGTATGTGGAACCCACACTCTGTCTAAAGAATGAGTCATTCTTGTTCACTTGTTTTAACACTGTGCTAGCCAAATCAAACACACCTGCAGGCTGCACTTCTACCGTGGGCTGCCAGCGTATAACCCCTACATCCTAAAGAGACATCTGAGGCACACGCCCTGATAAAAGCCCATCTAAGCATTCTAGCAAACTGCTCCTTCCTTCACTCTTAGGCTGAGAAACATAGAGCTCTGGGCCCACAGGCACCTGGGGCGGGGGTGTGGGGGGGGATCCCTGCGCTCCACCCAGCACTTGCATGCTCCGAGGCCCATTTCTTCACCCCCTGAGCCTCAGCATCTTCATGTGGGGCAGAGAGGAATGATGCAAAATAAAGTATATCTTGCAGCTATTGTAATGCCCAGCATGCAGCAGGCCCCCAAAAGTGCGTGTGCTGGATCTCTCCTTATCTCATCTCTCTGACACCAGGCCTCATTACCCAGCACCCGGACAAAGTATAACATGGACTCATCATAATTAAGACCAAAGTGAGGGAACAAAAACAGAAATGAAATTCTCGGCGAGTTGGGGAAAGCCAGGACTTCAGTGTCTGCAGCAAGTTGCTGGCTTTCAAGGGCTGCATGTCATTCCAGGGCTTCAGAGTGATACTGTAGAGCACTAATCACCAGGTGTCCACATGGACACTCACACTTAAATGCTTCAGCTATTAGTAAGGAGGAGCTGGGCACAGCTGGGACAAGGGCTGCTTCAGAAGGAGCCAATCTTCCCAGCCTCCCAGCCCTGGGCTGGCAATAAAGTAAAACTGAGGGGTTGTCATGCTGAGACTCAAAGGGTGTTATCACCTCGACAGGTGTATTAAACTTCCATTTGGTCCAGGGGGCCTCACAGAGAAATGGCAGGCCTGTGGTTTTCTTTTCCAAAGGGGACAGGAAGTTTGCCAAGTCTGTTGTCACAGCCAGCACTGGCCTCAGGAGGCCTGTCCACAGTCCTCACCTTCACACAGCCCTGACACACCTGAGTGGAGTGACAGCAGGTGGGTTCAAGCAGGCACTACCACCAAGCACTCCCAGGAGGCAGAAGAGCTCAGCCATAAGACCTGCTGGAGACCTCCATTCATTGCAAGTTTCTAAGGTCTGGGACTAGAAACAGCTTGGCTTTCTAGACCTGTTGGCCTCCTGCGAACTGCGCTGCTCTACTGTTGTTATTATCTTTACTCTCATTAATATTACTATTGCACATAAACTTATATTCCTGTGTTATTACTTTCATCCCATAGTGTATATCCCTATATCACATATAATATTTAATAAAAACAAACAGATGTTTTTATGTAGGTGTGTATGTGCATATATATACACATATACCTGTGTATATATTAGGATTAAAATATATTAATCAAAATAGCAAACCATTATCGGAAACTTTATACATGCATGATCTCATTTTATTTTTACAACTGCTCTATGAATAGACACTGTCATCCCACTTTACCAGTGAGGAAAATGATAGCAAGGAGAGGTAAAAATAACTTGCCAGAAGCCACATAGCTAATAAGCCACATACACAGCAAAGATATGTACCTGATTCTGTCCAACTGGCTTCGGACCAGTACGCTCTGCTACTGCCTACCCTGCTTTAGGAAAAGTTTCCATCCTGGTAAGTGCAGAGGTTTTAATACAGGAGACAAGGCTGAAGTGGGGGAGGAGGTAGATAAAGAAACATCTCCCGTTTAGGAGAATGGCTTTTGAAAGAAGGTACAGTTTTTCTGATATGCCTTAAGTTAAGAATCCTCTTCACCACATACATGAAGGTTGCAAGAATGGCCACCAGGACAACATTTTCCAGCTCAGTAATTAGTTTATAATGGGGCACCGAGTGAATTTCCTAGATGAATCATCAATTCCAAGCCCCTCTGCCAGAAGCCAGGTACCGGCCACAAGAAGAGAGCCAGCCCCAAATCAAGGAATCGTGATTTTACTGTGGCCCTAAGAGAAGTCGCAGGAAAACACTTGAAATGATTGC
Organism: Orcinus orca; assembly: GCF_937001465.1. Taxonomy (NCBI): domain Eukaryota; kingdom Metazoa; phylum Chordata; class Mammalia; order Artiodactyla; family Delphinidae; genus Orcinus; species Orcinus orca. The sequence goes on from NC_064561.1 coordinate 29,157,572, forward strand.
TATCCAGATGGACTTCACCAGAGCTGATAATCCTGGGCTGCTAGCACACAACAGATGTTTAAAAATAGCAACAAAAACCAAAACCACACAGTTGCACTCCCTCAAGCTCAACAGGGATTTGTCTTCTACGTGTTTCCAGGGTTCCTTATCTCCCCCCGCCCTCTCTTTTTCATTCTAACCAAGACTGCACAGTGTTGGTGCCAGCAGACACAGACTTCTGGGCAAAAGAACACATCCTGCAATGGTGCAAGGTTATATGAGAACACTAGACATCTTCCTCATTCAAGAGCTCTGACGATATTCCCATCCCATCAATTTTCAACCCTTTTATTTTAGCCAAGTAATGGACAGTCAAGGTCCATGGAAACTGGACAAACAGTGTTACAGGGATTCACCACAGGTGACCAGAAGCAGCAGCTTCCTTATAGATGCTAAGCTGTCCCTGAGGAAAATACATCCACTCTCCCCAGACATTCACCCTTGCCACTGGTCTTTCAGTGAAAGCGAAGGGAAGAGGGACCAATAGGTTCTGGGATATGAATGTCTCTGTGCTTTCTGTAACCCAACAGTGTGCTGGCCCCTGAGTCTTGGCATGAGGCAGGAGAATGCAGTGTTTAAAATGGCTGGCTGAAGAGGCCAAGTTCAACTCTAGGTGGGTCCCTTTTACGTGAGTGTCCTTGGGGAAGTTAACTCTCTATGCTCCAGTTTCCTCATCAGGAGAATGAAGGGAATAAAGTCACCTACTTTATAGGGTTGATGTGACGATTAAATGAAAAATAAGAGCTACCAATGGGACTGCAGCACCTCATTGGAACAGAATTTCATCCTACCCTCCATAAATCCAACATTCCCAAGTACTGCCCTTAAGTATGGGGTAGGTGGTTACGAAGGGGACAGTAAAGAATCATTTAACAACTTGAGACGAAACCCCGGCTCTGGCTGTTAAATATGAGTCTCCCCTCTCCTACCTCTGGGGGCAGCCTGTAGGCCACTTCTCCAGAAGGAACCACCTTCTTCCCTTACTTCGGACATGTTGGTGTTTTACAAAACTTAACAATGGAAAGAGAGGAAAGGAAGAGGCCTCCTTAATTAGCCTGACTTCATCACTGCAGACCAGACATCTGCCCATCTGTACTGTTGTTTACGTTGCTCATTGCTTAGCCACCTAGCATTTTGCCTGAAGACTCAGCTCTTTAATGAAACCATACTTTCAAACTCTGGGCTTACACAGCCTGGATTCAAGTCCCAGACCTGCCACTTCTCAGCTGTGGTTAAGTTACTCAATCTCTGTAAGCCTCCACTTCCTCAACTGTAAAGTAGAGATAAGAAGAGTATTTGCCTAATAAGGTGGTGGTTATAAAAATCAAATAAGCTAACAGTATATGTAAAGGTTTTAGCTCAGCATGTGACACATAATAAATGCTAAAACATAAAATAGTGCAAACTAATATTCATTCTTTCATTCACTCAGCCAAAAGATATTCAAGTACCCACTATGTGACAGCCACTGTTTCAGATACTGGAGACCTAAAAGGCAGAGCCCCCTGCACTCCTGGACACTCTAGTGGCTATATTAGCAATCATGTGTGGCGATCATAGTGGCCAAGGGAGCATATCATACAATTATGAGTTGCTTATTTATTTCCACTCATACCATCAACTTGGAGAATTATAAAGAATCATGACCTAAAGGAGAATGGGTCTAATGGGTCTGCACAACGTCACCAAATGGCCATTACTCACACTTGAGCTACATCCAATTCACAACTGTCTGGTGTTGACTGTCTCATTCTGCCATCAGTTTTATCAACAATATTCACAGGGCTGGCACACATGGGGACTTCTGAGCATACAGCCCATTCTTGAAAACACGTGGAAACCCCTGGCCATACCCATTCGTTGTGGCTTAGAGAAGAATATTAACTTTGGAGTTAGAAGAGCTGGGTGGATTGAAATCATAGCTCCACCACTATGAATAGGTATAATTTAGGATGAATTATTTAACCTTATGAGCCTTCTGTGGACACTGAAGACAGCGATTCCTTGCAGACCTTTGGTAGGACTAAAAACACTGCATGTGAAAGGTCAGCTTCATGCCTGACACACGGTAAGTACTCAATCAGTGGAACGTGTTTTTAATGCTCCCTCTACCCTCTTTGGATGGCTAGCTTTAAATTCTCCATAGCTTTGGGTGAGCTACTGCCATGCCAGCTCTGAACAATAAGGAAAACCACAGAAAGCAATTCACAAAAGCCAGATGAAACTCAGACATTGAGAAATAACTTGCTTGGGCCCCAAAACTCACAATAGGCAAAGCTGAGATTGAACCAGATAGGCTTTACTCTGAACTGAGGCAGGCATGAATTAGGGTTTCCACCTAAGTCACTACCCAGCTGGAAGTAGAAAGTCTGGACTAGAATGTCAATCATGGGCATTCTTACTCCGTGCTCTCACCCAAAACTTATGGCAGACATTACTAATAGATCACAGCACTCTTTCCTACTGTACCCCCATGCAGGCTCAGAATCAAGACTACAGTCATGTTGTACTATTTCACTGGTGAAACTTTCCCTTCCTTTTTTATTTTTCATAGAGTCAGTTCTTGTGAGTTTATCCTCCTTGAAATTTATATCTGTTTCTTGATCTAACAGAATAACTGGATGACCTAACACTGTTCGACTTCATGTGACAGGGTTAGAAACAAAAATATTCCCTTCCAGATTCCACTATAGGAAAATGCCCTCAAGGCTTCTGTTTTACGATGAGGTAAAGGAGGGAGAGATATAAATGACTAAAAATTATTTAAATGGAACTATGTAACAGGCTTTACACACCATGCTTTACATGCATTACTTTATTTAATCCTCTCAATAATCCTCTAAATTAGACTTCCCATTTTATAAAAGGATAAACGAGGCCCAGGAAACTGAAGTGATTTGCCCAGTGTTACCTGCCCAAGGGGGCATGCCCCATTTCCCACCCAGATCTCTCTGGCTCGAAATCCAAAGCTCTTTCTCCTGTAGCAAATGTCAAAGTCTGCAGAAGATCTCTTGTGTGGGGTTTGCTAACATCAAATGGCCCTGACTCCTTTCCCCTCATCGGCCCATTCCTGGCATCCTAAAACAGCATTCAGTTTTTTTCAAATGGTATTGCTCTCTGTATTTGAATATGACTTTACATTCTTCTTTGACAACTTTTCAACAACCATAGGAATAGATGGAAAGCATCACTGATTTTATATAACTCCTAGAAGCTAAATTTGACCCTTAAAGTAAATTTAAAAAGAGGCAAAGTCCCTTTCCATGACTTCAGGGTAGAAATCCATAAGGAGAAATCAGCATAACCTGGAAAACAAGACATTTCTAACACAGTTACCCAGACAATAAGAACCTGGGTTCTTACTGACTCATGCCAAAGCCATAATAATCCTATTGGCTCTCTGCATTTGCATAGCATTTTATAATTGGCTCTTTTGCAGACAATGTTCATCTGATCCAAACAGTTAAGTTCTAGAGATGAGGAAACAGAGACACTGAGAAGTTAAATCCAGGGTAAAATCATATTGCTGATCAAGAAGAACATTCTGTTGACCCAGGTCTCCTCAGGACCAGAAATTCTCCTGGCTCATCTTTTTGCTTCCTTGCTTCCTTCTTTTTTTCCTCCTTTCTTTCCCTACCTTCTTGTTCCCTCTGCCCTTTATTCCTTCCCCCCAAATACCTGTAGTTCATCACAGGGAAAGAGGTGCTGAAATTGGAAAGGGTGGCTCTAGGATGGCTTATCCCCTTGTCTTTCTCAAGGTCATGCGGTCTCTCTCCTGGCACCTCTGCTTCTCTGGGGCATCTACTCCGATTTCCTCCCCACCAACTGGCTTCCTCTGTTTGTCCATCGTTTCTGCTCCCTCACACTTCAGCTTCCTTAGAGCCTATTTCAGACCTGATGCAATGCCACAGCCCCTCATTGCAACCGGGCATCCTCAGCTGTCACCGGATATCCTAACACTCACTGTGTGGTCTCTCACTGGAAATCAGCTGCTTCCAGTGTGATATCAGTGTGAAGAGGTGTGGAAATCACTCTGCCTCGGGGGTGATAGGCTCTGGCTCTTGTCATATTTCTTCATGCTGCCCCCTGCTCCCGTTACTCCCTTTGCTTTGAAATGATGAGGGTTTGAGGAATAGAGGGAAGACTTAAAAAAAAAAAAAAAAGACTAGCAAGAGGGAAGAGAAGGTGAAAACTGTAAGACTGCAGCCCCAACTCATTTCAGAGAAAACCACCATATCCCCAGTAGGTGCTAAATGTGGAGTATAAAGAACAGCGTAATGGAGCGGCTCAGAGCATGGTTTTAGAGCCAGGCAGAAAGAGATCTGGATCCCAGCTACACCCCTTAGTGCATAGGAGCCTTTCAATTTCCTTATCTATAAAACAGAGATGTGAACACCTATTCCGAGGGTTATTCATTCAACAGATATTTATCAAGCATCAACTATGTATTAGGACTGTTCTAGGTGCTGAGGATACAACCATGAACGAGACAAAGCTCCCCTCTAAGGAAGCCGTTAGCAGAGGGATTCCCAAACTTTGCTTCATACTAAAATCAAGTTGGGAGATTTTTAGACTCCCTTTTCCCTAGTCACACTCCATACTAATTAAATTAGAATGTTTGCTGGGGTAGTCAGTCATCAGAATTTATTCAAGATCCTCAAGGGACTTTAATATGCAAAGTTTGGAATCCATCATGTTAGCAGCCAACACTCCCCAGAGAGACTTCTGCCTTTGCCTCCTCACCTGCATTCTGGCTGGACTAGTACCTCATTCGTTCTAACCAGAGGCTGGGCAGCCCCAGGCATAGCTAAGCTAGTGAGTATTTAAATTAGCAATTAAAAAGAAAACTCTGATCAAAAGAAGAGGAGGTACTCTGCATTAACCCACTGGTTTAAATCAATGTGTCTGGGTTTTCTTCTTCCTAACTCATGAGGCAGCTCTTCCCGAATACTTGTGAATAAATGCTGTGAAAGTCAGGAAGTCTCCCTGAAACAGCCCCTTCACTCAGCCTCTTGGCTGCTAAACTCATTCTCAAACATAGGGTTAGACCTCAAGGTTTCTCAAAGATTTACAGAGTTTGTAGGTCATGGACCACTAAATTACAGGACCCATTTTCTCCAAAGTATCTCTTGTTTATTGAGAACATTCTCACCCCAAAATGGGAGCTCAGTTTATGGTGTGGAGAATAAAAAGTGGACAATTTAAGAGACTGACAACTTAACTTCTCTCACCACTAGAAGTGGATCGGGTTTGACCTCCTTCCTTCCAGGGAGCAAAAGCTTCAGAGTTATTTAAGAAGAGGCACCACTACCTTCATGGGAAACGAACAATAAATATGCCATCTCCTGCTCCGAGGAGCCCTTGGTGTTCACGATCCTTACACCACAGGGCCAGCCCAGGCCTTCAGTTAACACATGGCTGCTATTCAAGCAAAAGTAGACGTTATCTCACTACGCTGTTATCTATCAGATGACCAAGGGAAAAGACAGAATTGTTTTCTTTTGTAGTGTAAACCAACCTGCAAAAGGATGGTTGTTTTATATTGACTTTTCATCAAGTTGTTGATGGATTCAAAGAGGCGTCTCATGGATTCTTCAAACTCCATCTGTTCCTTGCCTTCGTAAAGCCTGAAAGAAGACACATCTGAGTCATTTCTCAAGCCAACAGGCAACACCTTTGAAAGTGTGTGCCAGCCACAAACTTCATTTGACATTGAGAAGAGACAGGGGTGGAGATAGGGACTTAGGGGGAGGGCGCTTGATTCAGCAGTCGCTGCTTGCCTATGCCACTCAGGGGAAACCCAGGTCCCCAGAACAGGTACCACCCAACTGACTCGGCATAATAAACCGCCCCCTCCTGCCTATTTTTTTCTTTTTCCCCTTGCGGTACGCGGGCCTCTCCTGGCCGCAGCCTCTCCCGTTGTGGAGCACAGGCTGTGGACGCGCAGGCTCAGCGGCCATGGCTCACGGGCCTAGCTGCTCCGCGGCATGTGGGATCCTCCCGGACTGGGGCACAAACCCGTGTCCCCTGCATCGGCAGGCAGACTCCCAACCACTGCGCCACCAGGGAAGCCCCCTCCTGCCTTTTTTTAAACCCTGAAGGACCTCAAAGGAATGAAACTCATCCAAGCTGAGGGGACCTTAATAATTTCATCCTTCTGCAAGAATCAGAGGGAGACTGTGGTCATCAGACTTTCAAAGTATCTTGAAAGTATTAAGGAGAAATATTTTCAAATACACTTCCCCTTAGCCACTGCCCGCTTTTCGGATGAATACAGTTGTGTCTGTTCCACATCAGGGGCCATCATTTTCCCTGTCCTCTTATTTCAGGAGTGTACTTGATACCCAATTTAAAATTTTTTGCCTCTGATTATAAAGGCCCTACATTGATATTGTAAAAAGAAAAAAAATGCATTACTTATGAAGTGAGACTCCTCATTAATCCTACCATAAAATTAGCAACCGTTAAGGATATCCTTGCAGAGATTTTCAAGGCCTGTCTAATATATACATGTGACTTTTTATAGAAACCATCCCCTTGCATAAAATCAGTCTCCAGGCCCCTGAGTCTCAGTGCCCTCGTGGCCCAGCCTTGGAGTGTCGTTCACCCCAAGGCCTCTCCAAACAAGCTTTTATTGCCAACGGGTGAAAATTCTGCAGCCTAATCTTTGGCATTCTGGGTGAAACACAGAGAAGGGTGCTTCTGTCTCCCATTCAGATAGAGGGTCTCCTGTCACAGCCCTACACAGCCAGACACCACTGAGCTGCCAGCTGCCATGAAGGTGCTTTCCCCAGATAAAACGCCGACACACTTAAGGGGTTTATTTGCTCCATCAATCACCGGTCGAGCGGTCCATCACGGCCACCTCAGCGCTGTCTCCACTCAATCCCCCACCCATGCTCTCGCCCCTCTTTTCTTCCTGCTTCTCTCCTACCTCTTTTCTCTGTCTTTAAGTGTGCGTCTCTCCGTTCTTCTCCTGAGTATCACTCACTTTGTCTCAGTCTCTAGGTGTCCCTCTGCCATTCTCTCTCTCTCTGACTTCATCTCTCTTTCTTCTGTCTCAGTCACTCTCTGTGTCTCCTTCTCTTCTTTTTTCCTAGGTGGCCCCTTCCTAAAGCCTCCTGAAGTAAGAAGCTTAAGGGGAAGTCAATGCCAGATGTTTCAATCCACTACAGGGATCCGGAAATTGCTGCTGACTTTCTGGGTATCTACTTCAAGGTCATAGAGACAAGGCTGTGAGAGGTGCCAGGAGTCCTAAGGCTTCTCTCCTTCTCTGTCCCCACCTGTCCCATTCCTCCTTCTCTTCTTCCCTTCTCCCCTCTCCTACACCACTCAGTCCTGAACACAGAGATGTTCTGCCATAGACGATGTGTTTTAGAGTCAGCCTGGGTTCCAATCTCCACTCTGCCCAGTACTAACTGAAGACCTTATAAATAACAGCAAACATCACAGAGGATCACTCTGCCCCAGGCACGGTCTGTATTATTAACTCACATACCCTCATCACCACACCATGGTAAGGGGCCCCATCCTTATCACCATTTTATAGGTTGGTGACTTAAGCCCAAGGACTCCGCGCCAGTAAGTGCTGGAGCCAGAATTCAAACCTGGCCATCGGCTCCTAAGCCTCCCTCTCAATCATTTCACAGACCACTGTGCTCAATGCTTTACCACCTCTCTTAATTCCTGTAAGCCTCAGTTTCTCACCTGCAAATGCAGGCTGTCACAGCACTGTGTCCAGGAATTATGAGGAGCCCAGCTCACATGTGACGTGCTTGGCACACACTGGGCCCTGGTAAATGCTAGCCATTGTCTTGTTGTTGTTAATTGTTGGAGTATTACACCGATAAAGACATAAAAAACTCTCAACAGGTTGAGACTTGCCCAAATCCCATCCAAGTGGAAAAGATGAGACCAGGTCTGGCAGGGAGGAAGGGAGGGTCTGAATTCAAAGTGGTGATGCTTTCCCTGTGAGATGGTGCTGTGAGCTTTTCTCTGTGCTCAAAGCTAAGCTAATGGACGGTCCATCCCCCAAGGCTTTTGCCTTGAAATCCCTTGCTCTTTCCTCTAGCCACAGCCGCCTGAAAACATCTAATAAGCGACATCGTAATTCCTGTTCCTGGTCTATGGTGTCTCCCTCCCACATTTAACAGCCAGACGTGGCTGCCCATGGTGAGCTCATCATTACTTACATCATTATTTACCATGTACGGACTTTCTCTGTAAGGCATACTTATTTGTATATTTGTGGCCGTATGTGTGTGTGGCTTGCGCGGTGGGCGGAGGGGATCCCACCAGGTCCTCTTCTTGGGAACCACTGGTACTGCCAACAAAAATGGTCTCCAGCAGCTTTCTCCTGCTGGTGACCCTAGCGCCCCCCACCCCCAGCCCACCTCCCATAACTGAATAGTCCCATGGCAGCTCCCTCCCTGGAATTCATCATTCTTAACAGAGAAACACAGAAGTGGGCTTTGTTGGGAGTCATCTTAAGGCAGTGCTCCAGGAGGAAAGTTCATGAACTCCTGCTGAAGAGATCTTTGAGGCTACCCTGGTTCCTTACATCCCTGAGTCTGGTTATTTAACTCTTCTTGGATTTTATAAGCTGCACAAATATCCCTCCAATAAACTCCCTTTTTTTTTTTTGCGTAGACTAGCCCTGGTTGGATTCGTTGAAAACTTCTGTCCAGTCAGAGCTCTGCAGGGTGAGACGGGCTTGTTCCTGCAGCTCCCTGGGGTTCTAAACCAAGAGCTGCTGGGGACGCCAGTGAGCACTGGGTCCATGCTTCCTATTGTACAGATGAAGAGACTGAGGGCCTGAGTGCGGAGGTGACTCAGCTTCATTACCATCTTTTAAAGGTTATTTGACCGAGGTAGGAAGGAAAAGAGACTTTTAGGCGGTAAAATCAAGTCGAGGCTTTCCACTCAAATTAAACTTGGGAAACTGAATTTAATTTCTACCAGCAAGACATGTGATTCGCTCTAGGTCACAGACTGCACCAGTGGCATAGCTAGACCCAGAACTCAGCATTCTTCTCCTTCTATGCTCTGAGAACCTAACAGCACAGCACACGTGACACAGATCTTATGAAGCCAAGACTGGGGTACCTGCCTCCCTGGGAGTCCAAGCTGCTCCCTGCTATTCATGTCACAAGTTAAGTACCTTAACACCACACTCTAGTCAAGGGAAGGAAATACATTCTATACCTGCTGAAGTTTTATAGAGGGTAAAAACAATTCTGTTGGGGAAATGGCTTGCGTTTTACAGTTGACTACATCATTAAGCAAAATCGTTGCAGTCTTATCAATTGTGTGTGTGTGTGTGTGTGTGTGTGTGTGTGTGAATTTTTAAGCCTGGGCTTTTATTTGCTGGGAATGGGAAGAACAGTTGAAGAAAATGACTACAGTTGGGAAGAAGAAAGGAAGCAAAAAACTATTTAGTGTAAAGAGCTTTGCTATCTAGCTAGACTCCTCCATAGACTGGCTGTTTGGCCTCAGACAAATTACATCTCCGAATCTTACCTTCCTTGTGGATAAAACAGAGATATAATGCTCATTCGAAGGGTTATTTTAAGGTGAAAAAAATGAGATCGTACATCTCAAGTGCTTAGTACTATGGCTGGCACTTAATAAGTGTTAAGTAAATATCAGTAATTCTTGTTGTTGATTCCTAAGCACAGAAGTGATCATACTGGCAAACTCTCTGATCTGAGTGTACGTAAATAAAAGGAATATTTCTTAGAAGGAGTGACTAAGGAAAAAAAATACATAAAGCCTTTAGATTATGTGGAAGAAATAAACTGATGGTGGTGGGGGTGGGTGAGGGGGGCATTCAGCACCATGGGACCTCCCCTGAGAAGCATAAGGAGGAAAGAAAAATAATGTCTTGTCTATCTGCAAGGCTTTAAATGTGGCCTTGAAGTCAAGGGCACAGCAGATGTGGTTTCAAGGTCCCTCTTTAACACTTGTTCTCTGTATATAGCTTCAGGAGGGAAAGATTTTTTCTGGCTTCAGAGCACCTAGAAACCAGCTGATTCCGCCAGGGGACGAATTATTGAAGGGCCCAAAGGCCCTGACCACAAGAAAAACTGGAACACCCTGCGAGGCGCTGTTCTGGGGCATGCAAGCCCAACCACGGCAGGCACTCAGCTCCCAGGGCTGGGATAAATACAGCAGTGCTCGGCTGGCATGTGATTCATTAAGGAGACGCTGTGCACAGCTGCGCACTCACTAAATGCAAATGGGGCCCCACATGGAGTGTACAATGCCTTGCACCACCTTCTCTGTGCAGGTACATAAAGCCTCAGCCGAAGACGGAGACGCCCACCTCAGGCCAGCAGCGCAGGGAAGCAGAATCGCACCAAGGCAACCTCGGGCTGCAGAAAGCCAGGAGGAAGATTCACCTTAGAATCCAGGGTGGAGTGTTTCCTGAGTACCGGCCTCTTTACATTTCTATGCCTCATACCTCGGCGACGTCCAGCTCCCCTGAGCCACATTCCCAGGCATCCTCCTGATTGCCTACCCACCTCTTGGAGGCAACATAGACATTTAAGTGAGACTGTGTCGCTTTCCAAACCCTGCTGTGACACTTGTCAGTTGGGTGATCTTGGCTAAGTTTCTTCAGCTCTAGAAGGCTCAGTTTTCTCACTAGTAAAATGGTCCTAGCCCCACACAGTTGTCCTACATTAAAATAGTGCATGTAAAGCGATTAGCACAGTGCCTGGTGCAGAGTTAACACTCAATAACCATTAGCTATTGTTATATGGTAGCACTGGTTTCTTCTGGATCCGCTCCTTTCGGCTTTCTAAAGTCTTAGGAGGAAGAAGTCAGCCACTTCATAAACACAACTGCCATTTATAGAGCACCCACTGTGTGCCAGGCACTGCAGTGGAGGGAGACGGGAGCAGGACCCAGTCCCCAGCCCCAAGAAGTCAGGAGGCAAACCCACAGGTAAATCATATATTGCCGGGTAGCGAGAAAAGCTGAACAATAAAAGTTTAATATTATTGCTGAGTGATTCCTAAGGTTCAGGCACTGTGCTCAGTTCCTCGCACGGATTAGCTCATTTGATAGAGGCTCTTATTATCTACGTCTTACATATGAGAAAAGAAAAAAAATTAAAGAGGCGTGAACAAGGGGAATGGCAGCTGAGAGGAAGGAGCAGGGGCCCCGCTGACACTGACCTCAGTGAGCCACCTACCTGAAGGCCCCTCTCAGCCCTCAGCACCTCGCCCCCCTCCCATGCCACCACCACAGCCTGTCCCCCACCTCCCTCCTTCCTCCCAGAAGTCCTGGAAAGGCCCCCAGGATTAGACCTGGGCCTGGCTTGCCTCTGTCTCCCTTACCTGGTCACATCTTTTGCCTCAATTTGCTCTTGGCAAGACACACACCTGACTCATTTCACAAGTGCCTGGGAGCAAGACCAGATTCACTGGAAGCTTTTAAAAATGAAAATTCTATTTTAAATGTCTCCATGATCTTACACGGAACTGAGCAAAATTACTTAAATAATGAGATCTCACCACACCACTTTGTTACCTTGCCATACAAGTCAAGATACTTTTGTGTGCCCAGCGATGCCAGGACATGAGGAATACTGTAGAAGGGAGGCCACTTACCCAGTGCATTTCCTTAGATGAATGATATGCACTGCACACAGCATTTAATGCAGACTGTCACAATGACTGAGGCTTCCCTGTTAGAATACTTCATTCTTTATCATCACCACTTACTTGCCTGTCTTCTCCACTGGAGGCTAAGCTCCGTGCAGGCAGAAATCAAGGCTATTTTGTCATAATATCCCCACGTCTAGCAAGAGGCATGGAACAACAAAAGTGAGTTTTAAGCAAATGCATCAACAAATGATAAATTATTAAATGAATGAACTTCAGCACCTTCAATGTGGATGTACAGAAATGTCTTAGGAATCCACAGAACTCACAGAAGTTCAGCTAATGCTAACGGTACCTAAACAACATCGTGAGGATGCTATTAATAGTCATCTTCAGCTCTGCCACCTTTAGTTTTTATCATAACTTTTACCACTAAGACGACTAATACTGTTAACAGCTGCTACTTATTAAGCATTTACTATATGCACCAGGCACTATGCTAACCCCACAAGTTCACCCAGCTAGTAAATGGCACAGTCAGGATTTGAGCCGAAGAGTTGTCTGGCTGCAAATTTCACTCCTTCAACCACTAAACAATACTGCCTCCTGGAACAGAGCAAAGTAAAAGCAGATCCCTGGGACCGGAACAAGTCAGGTGGACAGGAAAGCATCATTTGCCCCTGGGATGATATCCTGCAACTGTGTAGGGAAGTGAGATGGCTAGCTCTCACCTTTTTTTGTTCAGGCTCTAAATCCACGGTTACTTGGCTGGTATTCCTACCCCTGAGCCAATAATTCGCTCTATTACAGGAGGTGTAAATTAGTGACTTTACAAAGAGAACCATTAAGCCATTCATGGTTTCAGAAGAGTAATTACTCTGGAAAATTCACAGCAGTCTAAGACCAGAACCTACCTACCTCTCTATTACCTCTCTGTCTCTGTCTCTCTGTGTGTCTCTCTGTGTCTCTTTCTATCTCTTGTCTCTGTCTCTCTCTCTCCACATCCCTACCATATGGGATAAAGAATAACTGTAGGCAAACCAGGAGCTGAGTCTGTCTGAAAATCATCCTTGCATTTATCGTTCCTGCTTATAGAAAGAAACCCTTCAGTGCACTCAGCAGGCACATTTAAATCAAAGCAACAGGGCTGGAAAGGGATTATGAAAGAGAGGGTCCCCTCTCTGGTTCCGCTCTTCCCCACGTGGTCATCATCACCATCGCCACCCCCTCTCCCACCACCAAGGTCTATGCTATGGACCTGAAATGAATCAGAAATTGCAGAGTAAGACATGGAATTTTGGTGCAATGAGCCTGGAGTGAGCTGCCCAGCTCAACAGCGGCCAGAGAAAATTTCATTTGAAGGGTAACAAAGTTGAAATGTAAGGAGTTATTCTCAGAAGAGAAAGAGTAAAGTTGTACCCTATTAGAAAGGAACTATATAAGAAAGGGCTAGGATAGCTACAAAGTTGCCAGTGTGAATTGGCAAGCAGCTCTGGTGGCCAGAGAGTATTTCATGAAGACTTGATTGAATTGAATACTACCAGCAGTCCACAGGCAGGGCTCAGACCAGTTCCTGGTGCCAATCCTTTTGTCATTGACAAAATTATTTTTACTTGAGCTGCTACTTCTCCAGAATCTGACATTTGAGGTGGATTGCCCCTTAGGGCAAACTGCAAAGAAGTTTCACTAAACAGTCTTCTTCCTGTAAATCACCCCAGGGAAGAAAGATTTGTAGATGAGAGGGAAAAAAAGGCAAACTCAAAGTGTGGGGTATCCTGTTTTGAATAATGTCTAGAATGAATGCACAAAAATTAATGCAATCACTGAAGAAAAACTGCCTCAGGTAGAAGTGTAAACAGCTTAAATTAAAAAAAAAAATAGAAGTTAACAATATGGACAAAATGAAAGAAAAACAATCCATCTAAAACATTCACTTTACTTTTAAAATATGGCAACCCTGTACAATAAATTAATAGTAAGTAGGTAATGAAATGCAGGCAAAAGCTAAGTTATGAATAGAGTGTGATGTATGCCCTGTGCCATCCTTCATTCTACCGAGAGGAGCTGCAACCTTTATGTAATTTGGCAGGAAGAACTAAGTTGCCTAAGTCTGCACTTAGGTAAATTTCTCCATTAGCATGAAAAATGGTATTCAGGGTCTTTTCCCTCAATATAATTAGAAATTGAGTGTTCCCAAAACAATGTTCCTAAGGATAGAAACACACACACACACACACACACACACACACACACACACACACACACACTTCCACAGTTTCAAGACATATAGAGAAAAAGACGGATTACATCATCTACTTGAAAGAGAAGCTAATACTCAGCAAAGTCCTTCCAGCTCTTTCTCTTCAGGCCAAGTTGGTCTAAAAAGTTTAGGTACTAAAAAGAAACTATGTCTTGACTGCTTCTCTTACCATTTCTTCCTTTAGTTTTTTAATGACCTGGGAGGTGTCCTTGGTATCTTTTTTTAAAGTTTATTGAAGTGTAGTTGATTTACAATATCATGTTAGTTTCAGGTGTATGGCATAATGTCCAGTATTTTTGCAGATTATACTCCATTAAAGGTTATTACAAGACAATGGGTATAATTCTCTGTGCTATACAGTATATCCTTGCTTCTTATCTATTTTATATACAGTAGCTGTACCTGTTAATCTCATACCCCTAATTTGCCCCTCCCCCCCTTCCCTCTCCCCTTTGGTAACCACAAGTTCATTTTCTCTATCTGTAAGTCTGCTCCTGTTTTGCAAATACATTCATTCATATTATTTTTTAGATTCTACATGTAAGTGATAACATACAGTATTTGTCTTTCTCTTACTTATTTTACTAAGCATAATATTCTCTACATCATAACAGAAAAAAATTAAGTTGCAGAATAATTACACACATGTGCTCACACATACACACTTTGTAAAATCTGTACATTAAATTGATCATTTCATTACCTCTTAGAAAAGGGATTGTGTCAACAGTCCGCTTATACACTTTTATATTATATTCTGAGTTTATAACAAGTAAATACTGCCTTTAATTTTAAAAAGATCTTTCTACTCTTTTTGGGGGGTGGGGGTGGGGAGTGAATGTTTCTTGGCCTCCAGTTCCTTTCTACAACAATCCTTTCCCCCAGGGTCTTTCCTGAACTCTCTCATTCTCATCATAGGAACTAGAGCTGGAGCCAGGAGGTCTAGCTCAAGGCCATACAACTGGTGGCAGTTTTCCCTCTACAATCATTGAATCAAGATGCTGACTTCTCACCTACTTCCTGGTTCTTGGCATGGACTGCCTCTAGAGAAACACTTGCCTAAGAAATGTCAAGTTAGTATTACTCTAAACGGTGGTCATGCCAAAACCATCTAAACTGTGCCCTTTCAGTCTGTGGTTTTCCGAGAAGTATAAGTAACCCCGGGCTACATGATCTTGTTCCACTGAGAGCCTTGACATTTGGTGTGTAGAATTAAATAGAATTTTTAACAGTTTCTTTACTAATGGTGCTGGTTTGAAAAATGCATGTGCAGTAAAACTCTTTGTTTTGAAATCTGGGAACACCTGAGGAAGTGTCGAGTCCAAACACGGTGAGGTTTGCATTACTGGAATCGTCAGTTGAGTGGTAGGATGGCTGAGGGCCAGAGAAGTTGCCAGGAGAGGGCAGTGTGGCAGAAAGACCAGTGGTCTGTGTCCCTGGACTGAATTCTAGAACAGATGTCAGCACCATTGTGTATTGTCACCTTTAGGAGGTCACATCACTCTGGGCACCGGGTCACTCATCTCTAAGGAGACACATTATCATTGAGGGAAACCTCCAGGATTCCTAATTGGCTTCTATTGTCAAAGAGTCAGCATGGGGTATGACAATCATCCAAGGGCAACCCTGCTCACTCTGCAGAGCTCCCCAACATGACATGGCCTCATAGCTGCCCAAGCCAGAGCCTGGGGTAAGTAGGGGTGGATCTTGAAGAGCCTGAGGGTCATTCAGTCATCAAGCCCCATTAATTCCACCCCCCCAAACCATTTTTTTCCAGCTTTATTGAGATATAATTGACATATGATACTGTGTAAGTTTAAGGTGTACAACGTGATAATGTGATACAAGTATATGTGGCAGAAGCATTGCCACAATAAGGCTGGTTAACACATCCATCACCTCACAAAATTACAGTCGTGTGTGTGCATGTGTGTGTGTTGAGAACTTCTAAGATATACTCTGTTAGCAACTTTCCAGTACATGATACAGTACTGTTAACTACAGTCACCAAAGCCATTTACCATCCTTCATCCTCATCGGCACCATCTTCATCCAAGTCCCCGTCACCTCTCACCAGTAGAGGTTTCTGAACCATTTCCCTTCTTTCACTCTTACTTCCTTTCAATCCATTTTCTACACATTGGCCAGAGGGACCAATTTAAAAACACAAATGTTAGCATGCCATTCACTTGTTCATAATCCCTTTTTTTTTTTTTTTTTTACTGTATAGCACAGGGAACTATATTCAATATCTTATAATTAACGGAAAAGAACTGAAAAAGAATACAGATATATATATATGTATAACTGAATCACTTTGCTATACACCTGAAAACAACACAATATTGTAAATCAACTACACTTAAAAAAAAAAAAAGAGTCAGTATAGCTCCCAATTTCCCTCAGGATATTGTCTAAATGCCACGGCCTGACCTTCAAGGATCGTCAAGATCTGTCTCTTCCTGTCCCTCCAGGCAATCTACTGCTACTCTCATCCCTCCATCACTGAATTCCAGTCACTTCTGCCTTTCCACAGCTCAACTGAGTCAAGTTCTCTACTGTCTCAGGGACCTCCCTCCAGCTTTCTTTTCACCAGTTACACCCTCCTCCTCTTTACCTGCCAACTCTTACTCATCACTCAGGTCACAGATGGCACTTCCTCCAGGACACCTCCCTGACTTCATGATGAGATATGATCTCCTTGTTACATGCTCTCAAGGCATCTCACACACACATCTCTCTTAATTTCATATGCGCCCACACGACTACCTGCTTAATGACTCCCTTCCCACCTAGACTAAAAATCCCATGACTAGGCTTGAGTCTCTCTGATTCATTGTCGTATTTCCAGTGCTTAGCAGAGTGGTCCAGTGGCTACTCAATAAATATTCGTCGGGTAAACACTTGATTGCTAATGCAAACCAAAACCTTGACCACTAGACAAATACTTCAACGACACTTTTAGAAACTTTCATTATCAAGTCAAGGGCTTAAAAAGAAGGACCAAGTTTTAGGGCTCAGTGTACCTGGGACAGGTATACAATGTGTTGATGCTTAATGTAAGGAAGAATAAATGCTGAGTTACAGGCCTTTCAGCAGCTGTATGCTCAGAGGGAAATTAGATTTCCAGGCCTCGGATGACCTGTGAATTAGTTACAAGGCACACATTCCTCCTGCCCCATGGATACCCCTAAAATGGAAAATGGCACAGTTCCAGGTTCAGAGAAGCAGGACATGCAGTGTGTGTAGCAGACCAAAGCTCCCGGGCAGGGCCCTCAACAGGCTCTCTACTGGTTTCTGGGGTTTGGGAGAGGCCACCTTCTAACATGTATTACAATGGAGGAGGCACCAGATTATCACATTAAATCATATCAGAAGAGGAAATGTTGATCACAGAAGAGGGGTCCTGATCCAGAGGTGAGCTTTAAAACCCAGGGCTGCATTTCAGTCACCAGACCTTAATGACCCAGTTGTGCGTACCTGGTTTAAAACCAAACACAGAGAGCAAGCCATGAGGGACGAGGGAAGGGAAAACTAAAAAATAATGGACTCTCTAAAGTCTAGGAGAAGGACACTTTTACTTGGCTTGAGCAGTTGTGTTTAAGGTTTCCATTAGATAGTTACTTCAACTATAAAAATAGTTGATAATAAATATTTGTTGATCACCTACTATGCACCAATCATTGTGCTATCAAGGAATTTATAAGAAGAAACAAAAATCAACCCCCAAATATGTAAAATGGCAGCTATGATATGTATTTGGGTGTCAATTTTTATTTATCTTTCCAAATTCCTTGAGAGCACAGTAATTGATGTATAATAGGTGCTCAACAAATATTTATTTGTGATACATACTTGAAAGACAAAATACATGGGCAATGAGAATTTAAAGAGGTTTGACCTAGCCAGAAAATACAGGGATAGGTTCTCTGAGGGAGTGATGCTTCAGGTGACCCAGGAAAGGAGAATAAGAAAGAACTAGGAGAAAAGGAGAAGAAAGGGCATTCCATCCACAGGTCAGCAAGCACACAGGCCCTGCAGCAGAAGGGAGCCGAGTGGGTCAGAGGGACTGAATGAAGGCCCCTGAATCCGGAGTGGAGAGACTGGGTAAGCCGGGTGAAAAGAGGCTGGCGGGCAGCCAGGACGGGACCCTCGCAGGTCACGTGAAGTTTTGCCTTCATCCTAAGAGCAATGAGAAGAAATTAGAGGATTTTAAGAAGGTGAGCACCTCAGTCTGACCTGAAATGTGGAAAGATCATTCTGGCTGCAGTGAAATTTAAAGACTTCTACTTCTGACATTGTGGTAGACACAGTGCCCTAGAAAACCTCTCAATAAAAATGACTCCCAGGGCTTCCCTGGTGGCACAGTGGTTAAGAATCCACCTGCCAATGCAGGGGACACAGGTTTGAGCCCTGGTCCGGGAAGATCCCACATGCCGTGGAGCAACTAAGTCCACGCACACGACTACTGAGCCTGCGCTCTAGAGCCCGCGAGCCACAACTACTGGGGCCTGCAAGCCACAACTCCTGAAGCCCGCATGCCACAACTACTGAGGTTAACTGGTTGGGGAAGAGAAAGAATGAGATCAATCCTGGGGCCTGCATATTGGTGACCCTTGCAGTAAGCTGATACCCCAAATTGTTATACCTTCCTATAAAGGAAGGTGAGAAATAAATCTACTGCATGAAAGAAAACTTGGTGCTGGGTGAAGAAGGAAAACACATCTCCACTGAGATTTCTTAACCACAAGCCAGTCCTCACCTGGATTTTGTTTGTTTGTGATCTTGTTTGTTTTTGTTTTCTCCAAATTCATGTGCCTCACTTGGATTGACAAAGAGAAATTTTAACTTAAAGAGGTCTCTGGTTGTTAGTGACCCCCAGGTGAACAATGGAAGGAAATTCTGATTTTCTCTGGAAGAAAATAAAAAACTTTAATTCAAGACTAAAAATACACAAGAACTGATAAAGTTGAAATGGAAATAAGCTTTAAAAAATAATAATAACAACAAAATGCACAAGGACTCAAGGTCACCCAAAACAGAAACAGCAGAATCAGCCTCACAAAGAATCCCCCTATTGGAGTTATCCAGCAAAGAATATAAAATCTCATATTTAATGTGCTTCAAAATATAGAAAGGATGTTTGAAAATATGATCAAGAAACAAAAAAAAGTTAAAAAGTTATATTTGAATAAGAACTCAATAGAATTTCTGAAAATGAATAATATAATGATTAAAATAAAAAATCTCATTCAATGAATCAAACAGCATATTAGATGCAGTTAAGAGGGAAATCGGTAAGCTGGAAAATAGGTTGGAAGAAATTAGCCAGAATGAACCCCAAAAAACAAAAGATAGAAAATATGAGAGTTTATGAGACATGGAGAATATGAGGTCTAACATACACTAACTGACATTTCAGAGAGATCATAGAATATAAGGGGAAAATGCAAAAATTAAAAAGAATGATGAATGAGAAATTTTATAGAATTGGTATTGCAAATACCAAACTCCAGATCCAGGAAAACTAACTTCTAGCTATATAAACAAACTCATTCTTAAGTACAACATAGAGAAATGCAGAATACCAAAGACAAAGAGATGATCTTAAAGGCTGCCAGGGAGAAAAAAACAGAATGCCTATAAAGGAACAACAGTAAGACTGACAGCTAACCTTAACAGCTGATCACAATGAACAAAAGAGCTAGAACTCTATATCCAGGGAAACCCCATTCCAAGTTTCAGAATAAAATCAGAGAGACTTTAGCAACTCTACCAGTAAATTTCCTGCCATTAATAATAAACGATTTACTTCAAGGAGAAGAAAAACAAATATGGATGGTCAAAGATGACAGGAGAAATGATACCTTTTTTTTCACTGTGATAAAAAAAATAACATGAAATTTACCACTTTAACCACTTTTAAGTTTACAGTATAGTAGTGTTGATGAACTTTTTTTTTTTTTTTTAATTTTATTTATTTATTTTTGGCTGCGTTGGGTCTTCGTTGCTGCACTGGGGCTTTCTCTAGTTGCAGCGAGCGGGGGCCACTCTTCATCGCGGTGCACGGGCCTCTCACTGTCGCAGCCTCTCTTGTTGCGGAGCACAGGCTCTAGACGCGCAGGCTCAGTAGTTGTGGCTCACGGGCCCAGTTGCTCTGCGGCATGTGGGATCTTCCCAGACCAGGGCTCGAACCCGTGTCCCCTGCATTGGCAGGCAGATTCTCAACCACTGCGCCACCAGGGAAGCCCCCGTTGATGAACTTTTATTGGTAAAATCATATAAACAAGTACCAACTGCTTAAAACAATAATAATGTCTAATTTGTGGAATTATCAAAAAAGGCAAAACTGACATACTACACAATTATAGTATAATATTTAAGAAGGAAGTGGAAGTATCTTCTAAAATCCTTTATTTTTCAGAAGGACTGTAAAGATACTAAGATTTTATTAAGTTAAATATGTATGATAGAATACCTAAGTAGCCACTAATAGAACTGCATATAAAATGTAACTTTCAAACTATTAAAGGCGAAAAGAGAGTGAAAAAACTGAAGACAATCCAAAAAAAAGAAGGAAAAAGAGAACAGAAAATCAGAGTGTTGGCGAAGATGCACATCTAAGATGATATAAATAAGTTCAAAACATCAGTGATCACAATAAAATGTAATACTGCTTCACGATGAACATTATTATCAAATTAGTGATAGAAAAGAACTACCCTAAATTGATAAAAGATATCTAAAATATTTTTTAAATCTAATACATAATATATATCACCATTTTTATTCAACATTGGTCTAGAATCCTAGCCAATGCAATAAGACAGGGAGAAAAAGGATTCAAATTAGAAAGAGAGAAACAAAGCTTTCCATATTTACAGGTGTTATAATTGTCTACTTAGGAAATTCGTGAGACTCCATAGCAAAACAGATTCTAAGAAGACAAGGATGGAAGCAGCAAGACGACTGGAGAAAGCTAACACAGTGATCCAGGTGTGAGGTGATGAGAACTGTGAACAGGAAGTTGGTAGTGAAGATGGAAAGATGTGGATGAATTTGAGAGACATTTAAGAGGGGACTTGACTGTGGATTACGTGGGAAAAACACAAAAAATGAGGTGTCAAAAAATCCTATTTGTCTGCCCCATGCAACATGCTGGGTTGTACGTCAGTGAGATGAGGGGACATCATGAGTTTGGTTCTGGTTATGCTAACTTTGAATTGCCTCGGAGATACGAAAGATATCAAGTAAACTGGACACACAGATTTGGAACTTGTTGAAGAGGTCAAGCTGGATTTCTGGGTTATCTGCATAGAAGCAGTAACTGAAGAGATGGGTTTGAATTTGGTCACCTAGGTGGAGGGAGTTGAGTGAAAGGAGGATTGGTTTAAACTGAGCATTTAGGGTGTGAGAAGTATGAGGAATACTAAAAGAGTTCTGTGCTACAGAGGCCAAGGGGAGAAAGTGTTTTGAGGAAGCGGAGAGGTTAGCAATGTAAAATGCTGTGGCTCGTGCTATCTGGGATATTCTTAACTGTTGACATAATAATGTTATCATCTGTGGCTTGTTCACAAAATATGTTTGATCATAGACAAGCTCTTCATTTTTATCACCCCTATGGTACCCAAGACGAGTAGGCCTGCCCTCCCTCCAGAATGCCCATCTGATAGGAAATCAGGAAATAATAATTAACGATATTATTTATCCCAGCAAACTGATTTGGAAAAACATTCTTCTGTGGAAAAGTTCACCTGTACACAGATACACACATCTGCATAGTGCACTCTGATGATCAAATCAAGTGAAGTTGACACTATCTGCTACTTCAGGTAATATGGGTCTTTAGACCCATACATTAACAGATCACTGAGAAGTGACTATATATTTTAAAAAACTTGTCCAAAACTGCAGCCAACAATTCATGGTCGCTAAAACATATATGGCATTAAAAAGTAATAAACGGGGGGCTTCCCTGGTGGCGCAGTGGTTGAGAGTCCGCCTGCCGATGCAGGGGACACGGGTTCGTGCCCCGGTCCGGGAAGATCCCACATGCCACAGAGCGGCTGGGCCCATGAGCCATGGCCGCTAAGCCTGCGCGTCCGGAGCATGTGCTCTGCAACAGGAGAGGCCACAACAGTGAGAGGCCCGCGTACCGCAAAAAAAAAAAGTAATAAACGTTATGACCGTAAAACAATAATGCTTAGCAGAGATGAGATACTGCAAAAAACAAATCAACCAACCAACAAACAGAAAAACCTAAAGGGATTGCCCAGTGAAATAAGGTAGCACAGGCTGCGTCTGTCCCCCAACCCAATTAAAGATGGGCAGTTTATGTCTTTGAATCTTACAGGAGGCAACCAAAGAGGCTTGTGGGAGGTTATGAAACACATGCTTTTCAATTTTAAATATGGAATTACTATAATCTAAAACACAAACGCTTTGTAAGACAACATGCACTCTGTCTGTATTCTTGAGTCCTTTACTCCTATCCAGGATTGTGTAATTAACTCAGGGATTAACAATCTGTCACTTCCTACTGAGCTGCCCATTTCAGGTACCACTGGTCAGTCACAGCTCCCTGTGCAGTTACCTCCGCCCCCAATCCACCCATGTGGCACATGACACAAGCCCTCTTCACCATCAAGTGTCAGCATGCTACGTCACATGAAAGCATCTTCAACGACATGCCTCCCGAGGACTCTGTAATACACTTAGAATGATCTTTGCATGGTAGGCTCTGCCTATCTCACCCAGTTTATCTTCCTCCTAATCTCCCCTGTGCTCTCTATACTTCAGCCACGATAACTTTCTGAAAAAAACTCTTTCAAGCTCTTTCTTATTCAAGATCACTTGCTCAGACTTTCCCTCCCTGAAGGACTCTTCCTTCAATCCCTGCATGGCTGGATCATTGCCATCCCTCACATCTCAGTTTAAACGTCACTTCAGGGAATTCCCTGGTGGTACAGTCGTTAAGAATCCGCCTGCCAATGCAGGGAACACGAGTTCGAGCCTGGTCCGGGAAGATCCCACATGCCGCAGAGCACCTAAGCCCGTGAGCCACAACTACTGAGCCCGCGTGCCACAACTGCTGAGGCCTGCGCACCTAGAGCCTGTGCTCCACAACAAGAGAAGCCACCGCAATGAGAAGCCTGCTCACCACTACGAAGAGTAGCCCCCGCTCACCGCAACTAGAGAAAGCCCGCGTGCAGCAACAAAGACCCAATGCAGCCAAAAATAAAAAACAAATTAATTAATTAAACGTCACTTCATCAGAATCCTCACAATAACACTGTGAAGTAATCCCAACTTTAGACAAGGAAACTGGGGCACAGAGGTTAGGTCACTTGCCCACAATTATACAGGTAGTTACTGGGATTATTCACTGCTGTACTGGACCACCTATCTCAACTACTTGCTTAATTCCCATACAGGCATTTATCATGGTTTGCAACGACTTGGTGTATTTGTTTATTTTATTTTTTTCCCCCACAGTATTATATAAGGGAAGCATGAGGGCAGGGCTACATCTGCCTTTTTCACTGCAGTATCCTAGCATAGAACTTCCAAATAGTAAGACTCAAAAATGTTTACTGAACGAATGAATGAACAAACGAATTGAACTGAACTCATATGTCTTTGCAACTGACTACATTAGGAGAGTAGATCTGAGATACAGAGGAGCTAGTTTGGAGATTTGAAGGACAGTGACCGTATGTGCCCCATAACTAAGTCCTTTTTAATTTTCCATCCACCCCAAAGACACAATAAGAAACAAGCCCAAGAACTGAGTAATATATTATTAATACTTCCTAATAAGGAAACAAATTCTACTTCAGGGTGATGCCTGCCTCAAGTGCATCTGAAGTGGATCACAAAATACATCTAGTCATCCTGATTCAGTTCAGCATCCCTGACAGGTTAGCTTGGTGAATTTCACCCCTCTGGCAAACTAGACCCTTTATTATCCTGCATGTCCATATTAAGTTACAGGGGATTTGCAAACACATATCCTAAATCTACATATTTATTCAGTAAATTGATCTCCCACCCAAGTCATTCTCTGAGGAACTGTCAGCCTAGGCATTTGACAGAAAGTTATTTTTGTGCAAAGGCAAAGATTCTACCAGCAAGCTAGCCCCAGACTTCTAACAAGGAGTTAACAAGGAGAGGAAATCGGCTACTGCTTCAACCTGAAAGAATGAATATCTGTGTCCTCCTTGGCTTTTCCCTTAACTATCTATAGCATCTTGTTCTGCAAAATTAAGCCATTTAAAGGTACAATGGAAGCAAACAAGACCAGCATTTTACACTTTGCTGTAAGCAGAGTATGAGATTGGTAAGAAATAGGAAACAACTGGCTCAGCTTCTGAGGGATGGTGGGGGGAAGCCAGTCTTGGATTATACCCTGGCAAAGAACAATCCACGATGTAAGTAATTCACGCGCAGATGATGGGAAATCAATCATCAAAGCCTGATCCCTCTGCCCCCGATGGCCTCCTGTTTGGATACTAGGAAAGATGCTAAACTCTCGGAAAGGGTCGGCTGATTCACCAAAGATCTCCTAATTGTGAAATATCTTGTTCCTGATCAGTTTTCAGTTCCCAGGACCTCACTGTAACAGTGAATACTGCTGACATTCCCTCTCGGAAATGCTCCGTTTCCTGGGTCCTGTAATGCCAATCCTTCCTGCTTCCTCTCCTATATCTCCAATCCTCCTTCCCTGGGACTCTCCCCTCATCCATCCCTCCAACATGCGCATCTCCTGCATTCCATTCTGAGTTTTATAGCACTGCTCACCTTGTGCTACAGCTTCAAACACATCCTCTTTCTACCAAAGGAGATCAATTTCTACCAAAACCATATCTCCATTCTCCACTCCCCTGAACTCCAAATCTGTATCTAACCGCCTGCTGTGCATCTCCATCTGGCTACGCCAGTAAACACCTCCAGCATCACATGTCCCAAACACATCGTCTTCCCCCCAAAACCTGCTCCTCCCCTCACTCATCATGCTGATGAGCAATACCTGATAAAAGTGGACCACAAAGTTCAGGGTCAGATCAGCCAATTGGCCCCCTCCATCAGTTCCACTCCCACATTCAATTAGTTTGGGCAATCCTGCCATCTATAAACCCTCATCTTCTTACTTTCCTTCTTCTCCAGCCCCACCGTGACTACCTGAGTTCAAGTCCTCCTGCCTGGATTACTGCAATAGCTTCGTTATTGATCTCCTGCCTCCCCTCCTCTGTCTACCACATACTAACCTTACATCTGCACTAATCATTCTAAAACATGAATCTAATCATGTTAATCCCCTGCTTTAGAACTTCAATGGCTCCCCACTGCCAAAAGCAGGGATTTCCAAAACTGCTCCTATGAGGAAAAAAAAAAAATTTAAGTATGAGTCTCAACAGATGCTTATTTATATATAAATTATATCCATGTACTATTCTAAGTCAAATGTTTATAAAGTTTAGTTTCTTCATCTTAGGACAAAATGAAGAAATTTTAATATTTTTGTCTGATCCCAGTAGATTAGTTTGTACCTCTGCTGGGGTATTCACTCTGTGCTCTGAGGATGGAGGGTAGCATCTATGCCAATATCCCCCAGCATAGAGGATGACGTCAAACTCCTTGGTCTGGCATTCAAGGTGTTTCACAATCTAGCTCCAAATCCCCTCTTCAAACACCTCCTCACTCCTCTACCACCACAGCTGCACCCACTAGCGACTGTTCCATAAAAGTGCCATTCATGGGCAAGCACAAGATAGCACAAAGAGCTGAGACTTTGATGTCAGATCCCTCCCTGCCAACATCTAACTGTGTGACCTAAAGTCACTTTCTGCACCTCTCTGGGTCTCAATTTCCCCTTCTGTAAAGTGAACATAAAATGAATATAATAATACCTGTACTTTGCAGGGTTGTCGTGAGTATTAAGTGAGGTAGAGCAAAAAGTGATACAGGGCCATGCGAAGAGGAGAGGCTTTTATAAATGGTACCTCAGAGTAAGTTCTATATCATATGTTGTCCCCTCTACTTGGAATTCCCGATTCTCTTTTCTTCCATGGCCAGGCTTCTTAAATACCTTCCAATGTCTAGTTTAAAAGATCACCTCCTCCGAGAAGAATGACTCATCCTCCCGAGGTGGAGTCTGTCATTCAAACCTGTCTGCCCCCGGGAACCATTTGTAAGCCTCCACTGAATCATATCACTGATCATTGCTTATCCCAGGCATGCTGGCATTTGACTGCTGGCATGCGTGTCTTTCTTGCTCACTAAACTGCCACTGCTTGAGGAAGTCTGACATCAATTTCAGAGTTCCCAGCACTTAACAAAGTCCCTAGCACATAACAGGTGCTCAATAATAGTTTATCAATATTTCCATATGCAAAGGGGAAAGAGGACTGTTTAAAAGTGCACATATATGCACAATTTCATGTTATAATAAGGATGACTTACTTAATGATTTACAAAACGCTTTCACATATGTTTGTAAGAAACAGGTTGTTACCTCCCCCTCTGCCCTGTAGCAACTCATAAAATAGATAATAACTTAGAGAAAAGTAACTATTTGACTATATCCCTTTGATGAGTTTTCTCTTCCATCCTGATCTGATGCCAAGTTAATGTTATCATAAAATAATTCCATTAAGTGCAATTGTGCAGTTTACTGAGCCATTACTGTCATCAAAAAGTGAAATTACATTCAAAGCCTAAAACAGAGGTTTACACAGGAATAAATGTCATTAACATGGCAAACAAATTACATGCAGGAGAAACAGAAATAGCAATATGACCAGAATTCCAACCCATCCTCAGCATAAACAGATGATCACGTTTTAATATTTATTCATACATGAACGGTGAAAACAAATCACACTGGCAAGTACCTTCGAGTTAAATTCATATTTTTTCAAAAAGGCGGAGGCTTATGTATCCTCTGTGACTGCAGGCTACACTGGGCATGCCTGAGCTTTATGCAGACAACCTTGCTGCCTAAAATATTCATGACCTGCAGGATAAACTAGTATATAATATTTACATAAGAAGAAATTGAACTGGTGGAAAGATGAGGTGGAGGCCAGGGGAGGGAGGGCGGGATGGGTAGAATAAAGCCAGACGCAAAATAAAAAGGCAAAAGCGAGCATCAGAGAGCATCAAATCATCTGATGTGAAGGCAATTAGAGAAAGGGCAATGATGTCTGGCCCTGGGTGACCAGAGCCAGATTGGGGCTGTCTGCTGGAGGTGAGAACCGTGGTCCTTTGAGCCTGTGTTAATGGAGTGGCAGTCCCAGTGCAGGCAAATGACACTGTGCATGCCATGGCCAGCCTGCCCAGGTCCCAGGTGAGGGCTGGGGAGCAGAAGGACTCCTGGAGATGCTGCTGCTTCCATTAGGATACTGAGTGCCTTCCTCTT
The DNA here is from genome assembly GCF_937001465.1 of Orcinus orca. Classification (NCBI taxonomy): domain Eukaryota; kingdom Metazoa; phylum Chordata; class Mammalia; order Artiodactyla; family Delphinidae; genus Orcinus; species Orcinus orca. The sequence continues at coordinate 29,184,900 of NC_064561.1, forward strand.
TCTCTGACCAGTGACTTGTTTCCAAGGGGTGTGAGCTCACCTGGACTGGCCCCATGTCAGCTTTTCTTTGTTCATTTCTTGGGAGGATATGAGGACAAAGTCACTGCTGCCAGGACAGCCTCACCATGCTGGCGAGGATGCCCTTCCTGGCAACTCCTGCTCCAAGTCATCATGCTCTTCACTGAAGTCCTACTGTGCTTAGGGATGGATGGCAGCACCTAAACCCACACAGCCTCGCGCCTCTCAGCAGCCCCAGCAGCGCCCAGCAAGTTGACCCTTCCAGCTGGAGTTGCTTCCTCTCAGGACAGCCCCTCCTCTCAGCCAGCCAGGCTTCCCACCTGCACAGCCTGGAAAAAGTGCCAGTTCTCAAATCTGCTTGATCAGGTGAGGTAGAATGCGAAGCTTGCTCTACTGAGTCTTAGCTGTGTGACCTTTGAGCTTGAATTGAAGCCTCAGCCTCCTCATTTGTGAAAGGGGGATAGAAATGCTGTCCCACTGCTTACTGAAGGAGTGCCTACTGTGTGCTGGGTGCTGTCCTCAGCGCTTGGAATGCAGCACGAAACAGTCAAAGACTCCTGTCCTCGTGGGCCTGACATTCTAGCAGGAAGAGCGCTAAAATGTCATAACTTATTATTGTATGTTAACATGGGGAGGAAGAATGACAGAAAGCAGAGTGAACGGGAGGGCAATCAGAAGGGCCAGGGGCCAGGTGACAGGCCCAGGCTGCTCTCTGGGAAAGGCTGGATGCTGTCTTATGCCCCCTTCCAGCCCCTCCTCCCCCACTCACGCACACAGGCACCCACCACACCCTGGTCGGCTTGTTCCTCACCACATACAGGGAGGGGGAGACCAGCCCCTTAGGGTCTTTTGAAACAGGAAGACAAATGTGTGATCAGGAGCATGACTCCTGTGCTGGGCTCTTGGGCCCACTTCAGTCTGTCTGTCTCAAATCTAGGTATTTTTGCTTCCATTTTATTTTATTTTTAAGAAAACAAAACAAAAATCTGCACCAATTTACCTGGTTTCGTACGAAAACTTTTTTTTTTAACTTTTTACATTTTTTGGTGTCCGTTTGTATTGAATAATTGGCTACATTTGTAAAATGTAATTTCTAATGTAAAAAACATAATTCTTTTCTTCTCAAGATTTTTTCTTAAGAGGAGAGAAAGATATTTTTTCAGGAAAAACAAACTTTAAAATAAAAGAAGAGGAGAATAAAATCTACTTCTCCCCTTTCCCCAACCTCTGTCTACCCCTCTTTCCCAGGAACAAATCAAAAGGTGGATCGTCTTGTAAAGAACGTAAACTTTTAGTCCAGAACGATGTCTTTTTCTCAATGCAGTGAGCTGTAGATTCTCTAGTTTGACCCCTGCAGGTGGGAATGGGGGCACTGAGGCAACATGGAGAGGAGCTCGGGGGGAGCAGGGTCATGAATTTGTTTTCTTTAGTGAAAGAGAAATACAATCAAGCATTTTGTATTCAGAATGTTGTGCAATATTTTGGAATGGAACACTGGTGTGTTTAGAGATTGAGTTTAAAAACAAAACAAAAAGATTGATCAAATCTGTACAGTTTATATTGTTCCAGATTGTTTTAAGTCTGTATTAAAAGCATGATATATAATAACAAAAAAACAAACCAAAAGAAGAAGTGCCAGGGGCAGGGCTTGCCCCTGTACGTAAGGGAATGAGGAGAAGTTTGAATAAAGCTCTAAAAGAGGCGAGTGGGTGAGCAAGCAGTTGTCTGGGAAAGGGTGCAAAGGCCCTGCCCTGGGAACCTGAGCCACAGCAAGGAGGCCTGTGAGGCTGGCACACAGTGAGAGAGGAGTAGGAGGAGGTGAAGTCAGGAGACGAGGGTCTCCACCGCATTTATGTGAAGGCTGATGGAGATAATGAGGGAAATGCACTTAGCAGGACATCATAACCGTGGGCACTCGCTATGTGACAGGCACTGTGCCACATGCCTGATGTCCATTAGCTCAGTGAGTCTGCACAACCGCCCTGCAAGGGTTGTTCCGTACTTGCCTGTTTTACACACAAGGAAACTGAGCTTTGGGCAGATTATTTAATCTGCCCAAGGTCATAAACCTTCATACCTGGTAGTGATAGGATGCAAAGGCAGAATTCAAACCCAAGTAGCCTAGCTCCAGAGACAGTGCCTTTACCCCCTGAGCTGACTGACTCGCAAGCAAAAGATGTGGATGAGTGTGGCGAAGGAGAAGCGTGTGATGGCAGAGCAGCCCCAGGAGAGGGATAACATGGAGAAGGAGGGGGAAGCAAGAACTAAGCAGGTCTGTAACAAGAGCAGAAGGCATGAGGCCAAAGAAAAGACAGGCAGAGCAAGCAGGGAACAGAGGGAGAGCTGGGTACACAGCTGCTTGGCCACAGGGGCCTGACCACACACACACAGGGGAAGTGGGAGCCACAGACAAAAGCAGGGCCCGTGCAGTGGGCCAGCAGCAGACCCAGGTGAATTCACGGAGCCATAAAAATTCCCTACATTGAGGTCTTCTAAATGCACAGACACCTGGTAAAGGTGTCCCATCCTCCTAAAAAATAGAGAGCAAGAAATGTTTTGTATAGCATGAACAGTAAGCCAGGTTGTGAGCAGGAATCAAGACACTAACACTTTCTCTTTCTAATCTGAGTTTTTGAAACAAGTACCCTTTCTGTCTCTCCTAGGTGAAAACATGGTAACAGCTAACAGATTTATTTTGCTCACGGAATAAATATCAGACACTACATGGAAGCTCTGTACATGTAATCTCATTTCATCAACAAAACACTAAAAGCTGGTTTATCCTCATTCATGGGTGGGGAAACTGAGGCTCAGAGAGGTTAGGTCACTCATCAAGCCAGGTGCTGACAGGGACAGGAAGTGTCCAGTGTGAGCACTGACCGTCACTGATCCAGCACTGCCCAGTACAGTGTGAACATAACCATGCCCCACACTATCCCCTATACGCGAGCCTACGGCAGCACCAAGATTTACAAGGAACACAGACAAGCAGGAGCAAACGCTCTTATTGCAGAACAGAGCTCTGGATCTTCTCTCATTCGGGAAGTCATCCTTACAGAGCTCTGCAGTCTCATTACTATGTGCCTGGCCAGCAGGAAGGGCAGCTCTTCCTGGAGTGTCCACCACGTGGACCAGGGAAGCATGGACTACCACAGACTCTGAGTAATTCCACGGGCTCAGAAACCTTGGGGATCAGCTCAGCTGGTTGTCTGAGGTTCAGGATAAAAGGCACTGCAAGGGGGTTTATAAAGAAACTCAATGCCTAGAACATAATCACTTCGGCTCCTTCTGAATGTTCCTCACTATGCTCTATACCTCCCAGGGCCTCAGTTAATCTAGAAAAGCCCAGTGGATACTGGTCATATTTATAGCCACTCAGCATCTTTTGGACTCACTTCCTACAATTTAGAATTCCCCATATTTTGAAGCCTGCCTCCCTATGACAGAAGCTCAAACCTGCTCTGCCAGCTTCCATTGCAACTATGGCACAGGTATGTGCCCAGAGACACCTGTACAGACTTTGACTCAAGAGCTACTGACATAAGAAGAGGGGACAGGAAAATCATTTTCTTTGGCTGTGTGACAAAATGAATGATTCTTACAAAAATTCCAATCCCGTACAAAATAAATGCACAGAAATCTCTTGAATTTCTACACACTAATGACGAAAAATCTGAAAGAGAAATTAAGGAAACACTCCCATTTACCACTGTAACAAAACGAATAAAATACCTAGGAATAAACTGACCTAAGGAGACAAAAGACCTGTATGCAGAAAATTATAAGACCCTGATGAAAGAAATTAAAGATGATACAAACAGATGGAGAGATACACCATGTTCTTGGATTGGAAGAATCAACATTGTGAAAATGACTATACTACCCAAAGCAATCTACAGATTCAATGCAATCGCTATCAAACAACCAATGGGGCTTCCCTGGTGGCGCAGTGGTTGAGAGTCCACCTGCCGATGCAGGGGACATGGCTTCGTGCCCCGGTCCGGGAAGATCCCACATGCCGCAGAGCGGCTAGGCCTGTGAGCCATGGCCACTGAGCCTGCGCGTCCGGAGCCTGTGCTCCGCAACGTGAGAGGCCACAACGGTGAGAGGCCCGTGTACCACAAAAAAACAACAACAACAACCAATGGCATTTTTCACAGAACTAGAACAAAAAATTTCACAATTTGTATGGAAACACAAAAGACCCTGAATAGCCAAAGCAATCTTGAAGAAGAAAAACAGAGCTGGAAGAATCAGGCTCCTTGGCTTCAAACTATACTACAAAGATACAGTAACCAAGACAGCATGGTACTGGCACAAAAACAGAAATATAGATCAATGGAACAGGATAGAAAGCCCAGAGATAAACCCACGCACATATGGTCACCTTATCTTTGATAAAGGAGGCAAAAGTATACTGTGGAGAAAAGACAGCCTCTTCAATAAGTGGTGCTGGGAAAACTGGACAGCTACATGGAAAAGAATGAAATTAGAACACTCCCTAACACCATACACAAAAATAAACTCAAAATGGATTAAAGACCTAAATGTAAGGCCAGACACTATCAAACTCTTAGAGGAAAACATAGGCAGAACACTCTATGACACAAATCACAGCAAGATCCTTTTTGACCCACCTCCTAGAGAAACGGAAATAAAAACAAAACTAAACAAATGGGACCTAATGAAACTTCAAAGCTTTTGCACAGCAAAGGAAACCATAAACAAGACGAAAAGACAACTCTCAGAATGGGAGAAAATATCTGTAAATGAGGCAACTGACAAAAGATTAATCTCCAAAATTTACAAGCAGCTCATGCAGCTCAATATCAAAAAATCAAACAACCCAATCCAAAAACGGGCAGAAGACCTAAATAGACATTTCTCCAAAGAAGATATACAGATTGCCAACAAACACATGAAAGGATGTTCACCATCACTAATCATTAGAGAAATGCACATCAAAACTACAATGAGGTATCACCTCACACCAGTGAGAATAGGTTTCATCAGAAAAATCTAGAAACAATAAATGCTGGAGAGGATGTGGAGAAAAGGGAACCCTCTTGTACTGTTGGTGGGAATGTAAATTGATACAGCCACTATGGAGAGCAGTATGGAGGTTCCTTAAAACACTAAAAATAGAACTACCATATGACCCAGCAATCCCTGGGCATAAACCCTGAGAAGACATAATTCAAAAAGAGTCATGTACCACAACATTCACTGCAGCCCTATTTACAGTAGCCAGGACGTGGAAGCAACCTAAGTGTCCATCAACAGATGAATGGATAAAGAAGATGTGGCACAGATATACAATGGAATATTACTCAGCCATAAAAAGAAACAAAACTGAGTTATTTGTAGTGAGGTGGATGGACCTAGGTGGATGTCATACGTAGTGAAGTAAGTCAGAAAGAGGAAAACAAATACCGTATGCTAACACATATATATGGAATCTAAAGAAAAAAAATGGTTCTGAAGAACCTAGGGGCAGAACAAGAATTAAGATGCAGACGTAGAGAATGGACTTGAGGACACAGGGATGGGGAAGGGTAAGCTGGGACGAAGTGAGACAGTGGCATGGACATATATACACTACCAAATGTAAAACAGATAGCTAGTGGGAAGCAGCCGCATAGCACAGGGAGATCAGCTCGGTGCTCTGTGACCACCTAGAGGGATAGGATAGGGAGGGTGGGATGGAGACGCAAGAGGGAGGGGATATGGGGATACATGTATACGTATAGCTGATTCACTTGGTTATACAGCAGAAACTAGCACACCACTGTAAAGCAATCATACTCTAATAAAGATGTTAAAAAAAAAAGTTCCAATCCTTCTCAACAAGTTTTCTTCCTCTCTTACCCAAGTGTATCTTGCATATTGATACAGGAAAATCCCTAGCCCTTGTAAACGCTCATGTGCAGCACGCCCAAAGAAAAAATGGCAGGGAACAATTAACGGGAGCTGGATCAGCTGTAACCATGCACACCAGGAAAGACAAAGGAATAACAGGAAACGGAAACACAATGCCAGACACAGTAAGCTCCCAAAGCAATACCTATATTACAATTTCCCACCAGCTGGCTTAGAAATCTCAAAGCACTGAAACGCCTATCTTCCATTCCCAAGTAAAATTCCCTTCTAGTTTGGGGAGATACTACCATCACTTCCCAATGTCCCTGAGGCTCCACTGAAGAGAACCCATTGTGAAAGATTCTAGAATGAACAAGACCTACTACCGTCCCTCAGCATGAGGTCCTGGACACTCCTTGCAGGCCAGCCTATATTTCTGATCATGACAAAGGATTCAAGATTATGTCTGGATTACCTTCGAGACATCCCCTCTGACCAAATGGCTTCTCCTAGCCCCCAGGATGCACTTCATCCAACAAGCGTTCTTGAGTGTCAGTGATGTTCTATATATGCTATGAGGGGAGTACATAAGAGAATAACAGATTATCCCACTCCTTAAGAAGCCAAAACTCACTTAGAGTTCCAGCAGCACTGAATTTATACTGAATGGAGAGCTGGGGGCACTGCAAGACGACATGCCCTCAGGTAGAAAAGAAGAAAGCAGATGTACAAATGCTCTTTGTTCCAGTGGAGGAAAGAGACGAAGACTAAGAGAGGTAAGACAAGGAGGAAGGAAGGAAGGAAGGAAAGGAAGAGAGGGAGGGAGGGAGGGAGGGAGGAAGGAAAGAAATAAGGAATGGGGGGAGGGAGGGAAGAGAAATAAATTAAAAGGACAAACTGAGGCATAAGATATGATACATGGAAAGATATGTTCTTGTAGATCTGAAGTTCTCGCTTGGAGATGGGATAAGATATCATTGCCTAATCTGGAATTACAACGTTTGAATCCTTGAACCTCTCCAAGAGTTCAACTCTTAGGAAGACCCATAATTGTCTCTTACTGGTTTTCAAATAATTCAAATATTCTTTCAAGTTCAAGAATACCCCTAAGACTTCAATACACAGTCTCTGCCTTGACTATGTGACAAAAGAGAGGAATCGAAACAGATATTTCACTTTTAGAATAGCCTAAGTGACATATGTTTTGTGACATGGTTCAAGACACTCATCTCTTTCTATTCATCAACTGAAATATCAAAGAATTCTCCTACAAAGGAGAATCTCAAATAATTACCCATTTCAGCTGCCTTTGAGTATGAAGCTTTCATAACTCATCCAATGTCTTGATCAGAATGATGATTTACGGACTTCTACTTTTTTTTTTTTTTTGAGAAATCATCCCTTCAAGTAAACAAGTGCATACCATAAGTTGCTGACCTGACCCATGGCTCCAGAGGTGAACATGGGACCATAAGTACACAACCTGCATATTCATTCTCCTGGTCACAGTGTTTAAGACCTTAGTACATGACTCAAGATAGTTCTTGGCATAGGATTTTGGTCGAACAACAGGGAACCTAGCGTTGCTTAAGCTAGTAGAATATGAGTCTGAGTTTCCCAGCGGCTTCCCCATTGGAAAACTTGCCTCAGAAGGCAGCCAACAAAAGGAAAGCAGAGCCAAGATCTAGAGAGACAGAGACCATCCGAACGACACTAAGCATCTGGACCCAGCCGTACCGAAGGCCAAGTACCCCCAAGATTTTTCAATAATGCGAAATAAAATGAAGTCCTATTTCCCCGAGTCAGCTTGGGTTGCATGCTCTTCCTTTGCACCGATAAGAATCCAGACAATACATTTCCTGTATGCTTCTTCTTACTTCCCATCACACACAACCAACCTGGTCACACACACAACCAATTCCCTGCCTAACTCTGTCTTGTAGCCAGGAGACACATAAATTGTTATTTTGCAGGTTGCATTGGAATGACTCCACCTCTAAAGCCTTTTAAACGGGTAGCTAACCTCTGTGATGCTGACCATCGAATATCAAATCTCTTAGGTGCTCTAACATGTCAGCTCACTTTTTGGCCACCAGGATTTCACGGACAGGCGGATCAGCTGCAAATACCCGCTCATCTGTCATGTGCATCCTCCTAGAACCAAATCAATGTCAAATTCTCTGAGATCTGCTTCCCTGTCCCCATGGAATATAGATTCCTGGAAGGTTTTCACCATATCTCAAATCAAATGAAGAATGTTAGATGAAATGCAGAAGAGCCTCAAATCACAAATCATAGTCACTGGAGGAGACATAACTCTTCAACATATGAAGATTTCTTCTTTTTTTCCCCAAATGAACTTCGAACAATTATTACCTATTCATAACTCTCTAAATTGGATTTTTAAGCTGTTTTTGATCAGCAGCTGGTTACAATTTTGTAAAAGAGTTTCTCCAATGGCACAAATACTGCTGTACCCCAGAGGAATTGCAGAGCTAATCAATCACTTACGTAACTAGTACTCACTGTGAAAATAATGTCCTTGACCGAACAATGAACTTGAAAACATATTCCAAAGCTTTCAGCGTTCTTAAAATTGGCTCACATTGCTCTCCTCTGCTGGAGGTATCCAAGTAAGTCTTCAGCACCATCATCAATTTCCTGAATAAGGGATTACATTTTCAAAATACATCTCTTTTCAGCCCACAGCATGGTAATCAGTTTGTTTACTAAATTATAAGGCATTCAATCAAAGGTTAGAGGTGATGGTATAGCCAAGCTCACATAGTCATTTACACCATAAAAATAACTCTGCCTAAAAATATATGTTTAATACAGGGAGTGAGTATTTCCTGTCCATAAACAGTCAGCAAAGGAAAAAGTAGTGAGAAAAAAATCTTTTGACTCTGGGAAAACTAGTCACAGCGAGGATGTGAGGGGGGATGGTGGTGGTGATAATGTTCTTTTCAGCTTTTTCTTCCCACAGAAAATGTTCCTGTAATATCATGGAACTCCGTTGCCTGGAAACTTACCATGTTTCTTTATTACCAGCAGGGCGGACTTCGAACTACTTGGCCTGCTTTTCCAGGTCCCTTCACAAACAGGCCTCCACCAACTTTTCCAGCATCGTCTCTGATCTCTAACCCTCAGTTCTCTATACACAAGCTGTACTGAGCTACTTGTCATATGCACTTCCTTCTCTCTAGCCTTTGAATCCCAGTGTGTATCACAAGTAGCTGTTCAATAAATGACAGCTGACTGACTGACTAAATGAATGAACGAATGAGCAAACACTTCCACGTACTTCTGCCACCATAAAATATTCGTACCAACCTATGAGTTTGCATATTTTTATTTAATCCAAATGACACAGCCAGATTGGGTTTTGTCAAAAAAGGCAGAACTCACACAGGCTGGTGACAAAAAGAAACTACTCAAATTTTTGTGACCTAGGCATCCTGGCAGGGCAAGCAGGAAGTACACAGTTACTTACTTGTAAGCTAGGGTAGCACTGAAATGCTGTTGAATGTAAGCCTCCAGAACGGTGTTGAAATGCTGGAATTTCCGGTCAGCAATGAGTCCTATTATGTAGATCTTGAGGAAGAAGCAAGGAATCAGTGGGTTTTGTGGGCAGACCCAGGACAGGAAGCTGTATTCACATGGCATAACTGAAACCCTATCAAATTCTTTTGCCCAGGAATTAGGTCACTAATATAGCTTCAGCCCTTTTCATTAAGGTAGTACCTCTCCTCAAAAGTATTTCACGAAGTATGCTACAGGGTTTCACGGTCAGATAAGCTTGAGAAATCTCAAGTTATCAAAACCTTAGACTGCCTTCTTTATTGCAGGCCTTATCAGAGTCTTCCATATGCTTCTGTGCATTGTAAATCTCCAAGAGAGTCACGCAATGGTCAACACTTCCCTAAGTTCTTTAATCAAAGGATCTTTTTGTCAGGAAGCATTTTTCCTTAGACACAGCTTTCTAGGAGGCCCTCTTGGGAAGCACTGGATTAAGTCACAGTTGTCTCCAAGTAAGCTCTTTAAAAATGTAAATGTCACTGACACAAAGGGTTGACACATTCATACTTTATTGGTCACTGATACCTTAATGCAGATTTCTTTTTATGTTTATTTTGACATGACACTGAGAAGATGTGAGTTGGGACCACAAGAGGAAGAACAGACCATTTCGAAAGGTGGAAAGGAGACAGATCTGCCTGGTGTACCAGCCACTCTAAAATGTTCCGGGGTGGGCAGGAGGAGTGTAACAACTGCTGTGCTGGAGACTGAGCAGGAAGAAGGTAAAAAAAAAGAGTTAGGAAACATTTTGGGTGCTTTACAACCTGGCCAAGGACTCACTCCCCGTATTCATGGAAAGCCAAAGCGACTATTCACGGTATCCAGCTTCACGTACCTTCAACCAGGGCCAATCCACCATCAGCACTTAAACACTCCCCTTTTAATCACCCTGCCCATGCTTTCAAATGAACTCAAAGCAAAGGAAGGGAAACAGCAACTCGTTCATTGGTCTGGTTGCCAAATGTTACAATGCCTCCAAAAAATTCATGAAAAGGGCCATGTGGGCCATAAGTTCTCTGTGTTCTCACAGTGAGACACACGTTAATGCCTAATGTCACTAAACACTGGCCCCCTCTCTCTTACCAAAGCATCAAAGACGAGGATGTCATACTCGTTACTTTGAGAATGTTCCATCATGATGTTGAAGAGGGCATCCAGAGTATCCTGGAGAAACTGGGCAAAATAATGAAGGTCTTGTAAGAAAGAGTGTAGGTGACCCAGCAGTCCCACTCATCAGTGTTTACCCAAGAGGGTGAGGGCACACATCCTGGTTCAGGAGGGCCAGGTACTTTACTCACAAGAGCCAGAACTTGGAGCAAACCAGTTGTCCATCTTCAGCAGAGTGGATAATTATAGGGTGGCATTTTCACATTATAGAACACTCCACAGCAATAAAAAAAAGAGCAAACTACTTCAACGTGGAATGGCGAATATAACTCTTGTGAGCATTGTGCAGGGTAAGAGAAGTCAGACACAGGAATGTCTATTCATTATCACTCTCTTTTTATGAAATTCAAGAACAGGCAAAAACCCCATCTATAATGATGGTAGTCAGCTTAGTGGTTACTCCCGAATAGGTTACTGATGGAGAAGGGGTAAGAGGGAACCTACTGCAATGCTAAAAATGTTCTGTACCTTGACCTAGGTGGTGGGTACACAGTTGTGTACATGTGTAACAATACACTGAACTGTACTCTTAAGATACGTGCTCCGTACATATGTTACCATATGTAGAGTATACATCAATAATATTTTTTTTCTAAAAACAAGAAAAAAAGACTGCAAAAGGGAGACAACAGAATGCCCTTTCAGATGACTTTTCCAGGCTGACAAAGGTGACAGGCCTTATTAAAGGATGTCTGGGGAATTTCCCTGCCATTGTTGAACCAGGTAGGTGGGTCAACAGTGCACAGTTAAAGCATTGATCTGGAAATCTGCCCATTGCTTCTCCATGTATGGGCAATTAACTAAAATTTGATACCCCTCCCTCCTAAGAGATGGGTCAATATTTCCTATAGTCAAAACACAGAGCTACCACATAAAGACGTTCAATCTCAGAGTTTCTAGTTGTACCAGGTTCCCAATGGCAACAAGATCACCAGGACCTCTGGGAAACACTTGTCCCAATTCATAGTGCTGGAGAGACAGTTGCTTTCATTAGATTTGCGCTTCAGACCCTATATTCTCCACACCATGTGGACACAACAATACATCCGACATTTACATCGTTTTCTGCTTGTTTCACCTAAAATGTGAGCGCTGATGTCTTTCCTTTTCTCATGTTTAATACATAACATTCTCGAAGCAGCAGAAACCAAGAATACTTTTTATTTCTAACAGCAACATGTAGATAATACTAAGAGATCATACTACCATAGCAACTTACAACAACAAAAATAAATAATAGTTACTGTTTGTTGAACTTTGTACATTTTCATAAGCGTTAGTTCAATTATTGTGCATTATGTGTAAGAGACTTGTGGAGTAATTTTTAAATATGTATCATCTTGAATGCTCACAACCCTGGAAAATATGTCATATTGATAACACTATCACATAAAGTTGGCAAGCAGTTGAACTGGGATCTACACCAAAGTTGATCTATTTTCAGAGACTGAGCACAACCATACTTTCCTCCTGTTCAAGATTCAGCATCACTGAACCATATCATCCCCCAGATTTGCCAATAAAGGCTTCTAATGCCGACTTTGGACACTGTATCCCATTGTCAGAAGCAAAGTTGTCCTATCTCCCTCAGCACTTCATCTCTCCCCTGAAGCCACCCATGATTCAAAGCTCTGTCACTGGTGGATGAATACAGGCAAAATGAAGCCCCACTGACCTTTACTACTTCTTCTCCATCGACAATCTTCAATTTTTCTAAATTCTCCTGTAGCAGTTGTGGCTTCATACGCCACTTCAGCAAACCCAGCAAACCCACTAAAATAGAGTCCAGACAAGCAGAATTACTATTACTGGCCTGAACTGTCTGTATCAGGACCTCCCCTGGCCTGCCCACATACACACACACACACACACACACACACACACACACACACACACACACACACACACACACACACACACACACACACACACACACACACAGAGCTATCAATGTTTCCGATACCATTCTGGGTGAGCTTTGTGGAGCACACCAGCGTAGAAATGCAGAATACATCCCGGGAGCTGACAGAGAGCCCCCCAACACTGCTGGAGCTTCGACTCAAGGTAGCCCCCTTGTTTTCCACATGGTGTCGGTAAGAAGGAAGAGTCAGGTAAGCACTGGCATCCTCCATCTTCTTGCTGTCCCCCTGGAAACAACACCTTGGTTACTTCCCCAAGCCAAGGGTATGCACCCAATGCTACACAGAGTTTGCAGTGGCCAGATTACACACTGTAGGTAGAGAGGATCAGAAACAGTGAGGGACATCATAAGAGGAGCAGTGAACATCAGCTGGTAAGGTAAGGCTGTTTTTCCACAAAATAGGCGAGAACCCAAGGTTACGTTAATGGGAAAGGGGTTGATCAACCAACCACCTGAAGGCTCTGTGGACTTCATTAATGGCACAGAGGGAACTGAAGATTCCCAAACAGGATATTTTAATTCATTCTAAGTTTTATAAGATCTTAACACAAACAAGCCCACCAGCAGGATAAGAAATCGGCTTAAAGAAGAAGTTAACAGCAAAGGCACTAGATTCTGAAAGTGATGGTATTTAGACCCTCTTCTCCCATTCACATGCCTGTGTCATTTTGGACACATTCCTTGGTCTCTCTGTGTCTCATTCTTCTCATGATTAAACTGAGAATTAATCATATTACCTACTTCTAGAAATCTGGAGCAGACTAGATGGCATAATGCATATAGAACACTTAGTAAAATGACAGACACATAAGTCCCTTGGCATGCTGAAGTGAATGACTAGAGGTAGGCATTACAGCAGTCAACATTTACTGAGCCCTCACTCTGCACTAGATGCTGCACTAAGTGCTTTGTATGCCTTAGTTCATGTCACTTAAGCCTCACAACAGTTGTTACTGTTGTGTATACTGTTATCATCTCCAGTTTACAGATGAGGAAACTGAGGCTTAAGGAGGGTGACTAAATTGAAAACTGACTGCAACTGGGACTCTGCCCCCAATGAGTTCACAATCTTTTAAACCAAGAACTACCTTGACGCATCAAAACTGAGAAAACAGAGCCTGTACAGAAGGAAAAGGGGTGTTCTGCAAAAGCCAAAGAGACTCAGAGAAGAGTACCCTGTTATGAAGCTTTGATGAGGCTGTGTTTGCCATGCAGACCACAGGCAAAAGGGCAACTCCAACCTCCAATGCTGAGAAAGTCAAGGGCAAGGGTTTGATCCCTGTGCTGACCACTTAGGCTTTGCCCTGTTTCACAGCCATACCCTTTGCCTCCAGCCAGGGGCTAGCTAGATACGTGCCACTGTCACAGGAGTAGTTGTGGGAAAGCGTGCATGTAAGATCAGGAAAATACTTCCCCACTTCTAGAGAACAGTGCAAGTCTCATGACGTAAAAATAACAGCAGCGGCCCTCTATACTCTTTTACATGGTCCTTCTGCGTGGGTCATCTTATGGTCATAAACACGGCCATCACCACTTAAGGAAAAGGAAACTGAGACTCAGCAAGACATGGGAGATGACTCCAATTTAGTCAACAGCAGGATCGGGACCCTAAATTGTGATATTTTTTTCCATTAGCTACAGTGAGGAATCTCTCAAATATTTCTTGCTGGTCTTCTGTACATCCCACAGGTGTCTTAACAGAGTCAAAGCCCACTCTGTATGTAACAATAACCTTCCATTTCCTGAGAATTCCACGTACCCATCAATGTCATGCTTACATGCACTGACTCATATAATCCTCACAGTTACTCACTGAGAGCTCACAGATGAGGACACGGAGGCCCAGAGAAGTTATGACTTTGTACAAAAGGCCTCACAGCTGGGAAGCCCCTATGTGTGTGACTCTGGGGTCCCTGCTCTTAATTACCAAGCCATCCTGCCATCTCCCCCTCACTTCCTGCATGCTCCCCACTGCAGAGTTAATACCAGCTCATGGTACCTTTAGGACAACCAAGTCATGGCATCCGTCATGCAGAGTGGTCCCATCTTCCTTCATCAACTTCACATAGGACATGGCAAAGTTCTTTTCTCCTTTATCCTTGGCTGAAAATAGCATTGTTGAGGTCAGGAAAAAAAAAAGATACTTGGGCCACCCAATGATCCCACCCCTCTCCCCTTAGGGGTTTTGCAGAGATGCCATTTGGTTGGGCACTCACATTCCAGGGATGACCGATGTCGAAACATGAATCGCAGGTGGATCCTCTGCATGTCTTCAATAGGGACGGCCACCTCAATAGGCAGAAACCAGAGCTCAGGAGACAATGAGTTAAAGAGCCCTCCCCACTCCACCCCGCCCCCCGCAAAAGGCAGCCTGACCATTTAACTTAGAGTGCTGCGTGCTGATTTATTACCCAGCCATCAAGCCTGATGAACTGTAAATACATTACATAAGAACTGGCTATGAAGAGAAAATAAAGTACCAAATGTAATCCATTTGGCAAATTGCATTCCCAGCCAATGAAAAGAGATCTGTAAATTATAGTGAGGAAACATGAATCTCTCCAAATTGATATAAAAGTCACATAACTTTAGCACAGGATTTAATGCACTGCAAACTGCACAGTGCACATTTTCCTTACACACTCCAGGAGTCTGGGCAGTTGCAGCAGGGCTTAGAAAATTAACAGTGCCCATTAGGGGGCTTGATGGGGGACTGTCATTTATGTAAATTAATAAAAATGCTTGAATCCAATCATATTCGGGAAAATCCTAGGCCTCATTCCCATCTTTGGTTTTTCCTCCAAGGACACTGGGCCAAGACAATCACCCCTTGGTCACCCAGTGTCACTGTCCAGTGAGTGGTCTGCTGTACCCTTCCTTGACTGAGGTGCTTTTGGCCTGTCTCTGGACTATCCCACCTCCCAAAGCCCCACAGCGATCCCTGTATTATACAATTCAGGCCCAGACAGAGAAGCTTAGCTACCTGTGAGAAAAACCACTCAGATTTTCTGTGGATACTTTCTGCTCCAGAAAATGAAATTTGAGCCCAAAGAGGTCCACCACTTGTTTGTGTGTCTCAGAGCACAAGAACTGAGAGTCACATGGGCAGCTGTTGTCCAATTCATTCTTTCACTGCATATTGAATCAATACTATAAGCTACAATCATATGAAGCACGGGCCATGCTGACATAAGGCACAGTCCCACTCAAAGAGCTCATGGCCCACACAGGGCAACACATAATTATCACCATGTGATGAGGGCTAGCAAAGAGATATAACTGGGGTACAAGAGAGCACAGAGAAAACAACCTGGTCCAACAGCTCTCTGACCCCAAAGCTGGGTAGGTCATCATTTTTAAGAGAGTGAGTACAGGGAGACCCACTGAGGAAAACAGGAATATAGGTGACAACGCAAGAACCACTGAGGTTTGAAGAGCTACCTCTGAAAGGGAAGTCTTATGAATACCTTCAGTTTGGGTTAAGAGCACAGAGTGAGTAAAGACTGCTATTAATTACAAGGCAGAGACATCTGAAGCTGTAATCAAGCTTCACTGTCCACTAAATTAATTCCGAACTCCACTTCCAATGCATGATATTCCCTTCTGCTTCAGTGTGACAATCTGGTAATGCAAATATTTGTGGTTAATGCCACTTCCATCTGAGGTACCCTCCCAACGGTGTACCTACCAGGTATTAAATAGCTTTTTATAGCCTCACATTTGCTCCCAAGCTCTGTCACTCCTCACTGCTGAGTAAAACGACACAACTTGATGTCTTGGGCACAGTCCACAAGATCACCTGACAATGCCATGGTGGCTATAGCTGCCGGGCCGCTGAAGGGTGATCAAGAGGACCGGGCGGTCGCCCACTGGGCCACTATTTCCACTGCCTGACACACCACCAGAGACATGCTAGGCTACTGTTTCAGATCTTAGGGAGTCTTAGAGTCCCCCAACTATTATCATCATCATTATTATTATTATTACCTTGACTGTTTCCATCCACCGTGGCTGTTTGACTTGATAGTACACGACGGACCGATATTCATTCATAGGTTTGTCCCCAGCTCCCACGCAAATTGCATTCTGACCCAAGAAAAATGAAAAGAGAGAAAACACTATAGAATTGCCATTTTCTACGCTTGGGCAATTTTGGTCCCGAGGCCAAGGCTGGCCACAGGGCCTGGGATAACCCTGCCTTCTTTAAGCCTTCTGCCAGGTACCCTTCTACATTACGGATTTATACATGAATGTGCCGGGCCCTGGGAGCGACAGCTGCTTAACTATAGAAATTCTATTACTTGCATTCTGGAAACCACTGAAGCGCAGCAGGAGCTGACGTGGCTGCCCTATTGTCAACGGTAACCAGCCTTGGAGCTGCTGCGCGCTGCCAGTCTTATTAATTCTATTTGTTTCCTACATCTGAATTGCACAAAGTTACCAAACAGGCTCAGATCAGCCAAGCAGCAGCCCGTTCTGATGGATTTCTGATGCTAACACACCCGGGTGCTGGCGGGAGCTGGGCAAGCGGAGGGAGCTTGGGTTTCAGACAGACACATGGGCAGAGGGGGCTAAAGGAGCCCACAGTTAGGGAGCATCTTCCAGGTACCAGGCCCACACTAAGCACTGGGATACGGGCATGAGTCAGAGAGTAAACCTGACACGAGGGCTCACAGTGTGGTGTAGGAATCATTATATGAGCAGACAAATCACTAGGCAATGTGAAGTGATGACAGATATATGTATCCAGTTGTCCGCTGGTATCCACAGGGGCTTGGTTCCAGGACCCTCCCTTCCCCGCCACTGATTAAAAAAAAAAAAAAAAAAATCCACAGATGCTCACATCCCTTATATATAACAGTGTAAACAGTGTAGTACAGTTGAACTTCTGCATCTGCAGATGCAGAACCTGCAGGTACAGAGGGCTGACTGTATAATACTATGGGGCACAGAGAAAGGACACTTCAGTATCCCCTGAAGACTCAGGGACTATTTCTTGGAGGTGATGACAGTTGAAGTTCTTGAAGAAAGGTTCCAAGTTGGCTTTGAGCAGAAACACAGGAACGACATTCTGAGAGAGAGTGAGCACAGAGCAAGCATACCTACATAGGATATTTATTCTTAAAAAAATCACCCTCAGAGTAACAAGGAATTACCTTGCAATAGAGTATGCCAACCCCTAATTCTACCTCTGTGCTCATTTCAGTTGTTTGGCCCCAAAACAAGATCTAAGGTAGGGTCACTCAGAAGGGGCCTAAGTTCAGTTTTTCTACCAGAACAAGAGATTTCAACCTCAAGTCTTCAGAGATCTAGGGACATGAGGATTGGTTTTGCAGCCCCAAGCCCCCAAACCACAAAACTGTGTGCCTCTGGGCACTTTTATGGTGAGAGAATCCATGACTCTCACTAGATTCCATCAGATTCTCCAGTGGATTCCCCACCAGGCTGAAGGACCAAAGCTGGCCACTCTGGGCCCCTGGGAAAGCAAGCTAAGCTGCGGGAAGGATAATTCTGTCCCTCTGTACTTCTGAGCTATAGGGAAAGAATGAGTTCAGTTTCAATATTGACTGATGCTACATATGGTCAGATCAAACCCATCTGAAAATAAGGCTACAGCATCCTTTCAAAACTTATCTCTGAAAAAACAAGGACAACCAGGGAACTGCAAATGAGGGAAGACATACAACTCTCTTAATTTTCAATGGTATGGCGCCTTTCAGAACTTCTTGAGGTGCTGAACTAAAAACATGCTTCCAAAGTTGTCCTAACCATTTAGAGAGTGCTTTGTGTCCAGCATTATGCTAAGCCCTTTACACGAACTGCCTCACTCAATTCAATCCTCACAACCGCCTCTGACGATTACTGTCATTATCCCCATTTCAGAACTGAGTAAACTGAGACCTTGAGAGGTTACATCACTTGCCCCAAAAGGTACCAACGCCCGGACTACATCTCAGACCCTCTAATTCTTTGCCCAGTGTTCCCTCTGTAACAACCTAGATGCCTTCCAGCCTCCTAAGATTTATAGCTAGTGACAATGATGGGCTTAACATTTCTGTAGCTCAGCTGAATCCACATAGCTTATAAAAACTGAAAATACACATGTATCTGTGGTGAAAGTAAAGCTGCTGTACAACATGCAGCTGAATCCCACAAAACTATCCTGATGATGAAAATTTTTGATTGCCTAAAGCTGGAGAAAACAGTCTCAGTATTATTCTGAGAAAGACCTAAGACAGCTCCCTCCCTCGCAACACTTCAGAGATAAAACCGAATGTCGCTGGGTGTGTAGAAAGAGCATTGTGACCAGGGACGGGGCCGGTTTTCAGGAAAATATAGCTTTGTGCTTGTCTCCAGTGAACCTATTCAATAATTTTCCCTATTGTCCACCCCCACGGCTCCCTGTTAACAACGAGAGCCCCTAATTGGCTTCAGGTCAGTAGAAGGAAGCCTGGAAATTTTAAAGCCGACTTGGCCTTGGTGGACACACTTCAGCAGGAGGAAAAATCAGGCTCCAAACACAGGTCTTGTTTACCTCGTAGGAATCACCTGAGGAATAAATGACACCAGGGGTGTGAACGCATTTCGAGAGCCAGGAAGTGCTTTAGGCTGACAAGGTCGGTCTTATCATGGGAAGATGTCAGTTGGTGTCCACGAGGCAGTAACCAAGCCTGCGACAGCTCTACCTTTCTGGTAATAGTGAACTTCGATGAACACCTGTTATGTCAATTACCTCAGCTGGCATTCACAAGAGTAAGGTGCCACTGCTGGTCTCAGTTTCAGACAGAGTCTCCTAGGCGTAGAGAGATTATGTAATTTGCTCCAGGTCATCCCGCTAATCAGGGCTGAGCTGGGCTTTCGGCCTGGATGCCTGGCCCCAGAGGTCATGTCTTAAGCACTACACAGCACTGCCCCCCATGCCCTACCTCCAGCCCTGTAACCTGGCTGGTCTCAGAAGAGCAAAGGTCTCTCAGCCCGGCATCTGAGCATTTTTACTTCTTGAAATTGCTTTAGGTATCCCCACTGGATTGTCTGTTTGACCCCCTCAGATCCTTTCCAGGGCTTTCCTGCA
The DNA here is from genome assembly GCF_937001465.1 of Orcinus orca. Lineage (NCBI taxonomy): Eukaryota > Metazoa > Chordata > Mammalia > Artiodactyla > Delphinidae > Orcinus > Orcinus orca. The sequence goes on from NC_064561.1 coordinate 29,204,516, forward strand.
GTTGGTCTGCTTTTCCTAAATGTTACCTCCTTCCTGTTGCTGAGTATTTACCACATACCGGGTGCCTTACACCTACCATTTTGTATAAACAGCAACCCCACAAGGAAGAGATTATTATTCCTCTTTTATAGACATGTAAACTTGCCCAAGATCACACAGCTAATAGGAGGGGAGGGTGGGATTTGACTGCTGTCAGTCTGATCTCAGAGCCCAGCCTATTAGCTTCTCTGCTATGGGTCCTCCTAAGCAAGGTCGTTGAGACCCCAAAGTGAGCCAAGGACAAGTCTAACCTACTCTATCCTCCGACCCCGCTCTTCCTAGGAGCGGGAGGACAAATCGATACCCCTAAAGGGGACTGTTCCCACCAACATCAAACAGGAACGTTTAAGTGTGCTGCCTGACACTTAATTAGGCAGTAATATTTATTTCTGCAAGTAGAGAAAGAAAAGCCTCCCACAGGCTTCCTTAGCAATTTTCAATAGTCAGTCAACTGAACTCCCCCTAACTTCCCTCACAGATGAAACTGCAAATTATCGCTGTGCCCCACAGTTACCTCTCCATTTCTGCCCCCAAATTCCTGCCTATGTATTCATCTTTGATAAGTGCGTCTGTTCAGCCTGGTTGGGTGTGACATGAAAGGATGGCAGAGTCGGAAGTACAAATGGTTCAGAAACGAGATAAGAGGTCTGCTTTCCCATTAACCGTTCCTTCTAATTTGTCCTTCGGCAACATCGAGGGCAAGCACATCAGCGTTTTAAAAAATGAGGCTGAGGTTGAAACGTTCTCCAACAGGTAGTTGGATAAAAATGACTTCAGGGCTTCCCTGGTGGCGCAGTGGTTGGGAGTCCGCCTGCCGATGCAGGGGACGCGGGTTCGTGCCCCGGTCTGGGAGGATCCCACGTGCCGCGGAGTGGCTGGGCCCGTGGGCCATGGCCGCTGGGCCTGCGCGTCCGGAGCCTGTGCTCCGCGACGGGAGAGGCCACGGCGGTGGGAGGCCCGCGTACCGCGCAAAAAAAAAAAAAAAAAAGACTTCAAAGCATGGTCTATGCATTGGTGAAACCCAGTTTCCCTTTCAGATAAAAACCCTCTGCTCTTCCTTTGTGTTTCTTTGAGCAAAGTGTCTCTTACTTATTTTATTTTTCAGAAAAGTTTCAAAATCCAACAAAAAGAGGATTAAGTTAAATCCCTGGATTTTGCTCAACTAGATATTAATTAATGGGACCAGTCCTTCCGGACAAAAAGGTAATTGCGATGATTTCTTTAAATTTAAAAAATAATTATGACTCTTCCCAGAATTTGATGGGAGTGGTTATTAGCCTCATTTTTTAAATGAGAAATAAATTGGAGGATTTTTTTTTAATGTACACGCATTAGAGTGAAGTGTTTAATAAGAGGGACTGGAACCTGAAATCAAACCCCATCTCTGCCATATACTAACTTTATGACCCTGGGAAAGTTGTCTCACTTGACAAAGGTTTAGTTTCCCCCTTTGTAAAATAAAATGGGGAAAATAACAGTAATGCAACCTACTTATCACAGTGCCTGGCAGGTAGCAATGCCTCTGTGAATGCCAGTTATTCGTAGGTAGAGGGTAGCAAAACCTGCCTGAGCTCCAGGCCCCCAGGCTAAAGCAGAAGATCTATCAATATTCACAGCCCTACCCTCCGGTGCTATCTGATCACCTCCTGCGGCCTAAGAGGAATATCTGCCCACGCTGAAACTTCTGCTGAGAGCTGATTTTATTTTCAGCTAAGTACTCTGAAAGGAGAAATTGAGAAGCAAAACCCTCCCACACACTGGACACAACTGCTGACAACCTTAAAGGAAATATAAGTAAATAAATGTAAACACACATGACAAATATTGTACAGGACATATGCTGTATAAATATAGCAATATGCTTTGCATTCTTGAATTCACTCTGCTGGCCCTCTGGAGACCAATTTACGGATAAGGCTTTCCACCAGAATGTCTGGCTGAGTGCTAGAGAGTTAGATTAAGTGTTGGGAATGTCTGTTTTGAGGACATCCTGAGTCTTCACACCAGCCCAAGGCTCTGTATTGATCCTTTTTCTTGCCATGGAATTTTGCCTGAATAAACCAGCTCAGGTTTCGATGAGAACAACATTTTAACTGTGAAAAGCTAACCTATAAACTGAGGTGCCAAGCAAAAAAAAGAAGAGGTCATGAAAGGAAAGGAACAGACACTGAAAAGCCAACTGCTTTGGTGTAAAGAAAGAACAACACCAGGTCTTATTACGGGCTACTGTGCCAGCCAAGCTCTAAAGGTGTAGATCCCCTTACTCAACACCACCCTGCAGGCCCCTGGCATTTAGAGAGCAGGATCGGGAACGGGAAAAGAAAATCTTTATGAACAGAGGCACCCTAGGGGAGCCCTGTCACCCAGAGCAACAGCAGGGTCCCTTACAGGAAGCGTTTTGCCATCCTCCGCGCACACACACATGATCACTTCCACATTCCTCTGAGTGGTCTTGTTGTACTTGTCAAAGTCACCTTGTAAGAGAGTGATGTAGATGTCGTTCCTGACGTCCCCTGTGGCACAGGGAGAGAGACAACAGTTGGAGTCTGTGTAGCAGGAGAGGCACTGACTAGAGGGCGCGGGGAGTTGGGGAGCTGGTGGAAGTGCCACACCTTGTCTGTTAATGAAGTTAAAATCAGAACGATTTGGAAAAGCATTTTTACTTCATCAGGGAGGCTGGAGCAGTAGGTAACAAGAGGATGGAGGAACAGTAGGAAATGAGTTGCAAAAAGGGAGGTAGGATGGTCACCACTGGCCGTATTTTTTTCTCCATTAAAAATCATTTAATTTTCATCCTCTAGTGACACCTTCTGGGAAGGCAAAGGCAAACTCCAATTGGATTGATCTTGGTGCATGAATAACAACCACAGATGGTTCTCTCCGCAGATCTCTTACTGTGCAGAAGCAGACAGAATGACTTTCTGCGTCCGAGGAACACGGATGGGGTGAGGGACGAGGTGTGGAGGGTCTTCAGGAATGGGGGGGTGAGAGCTGAAAACCCTACAGGGGAATGCACAAGGGACTGATGTCTCAGTGAAGCAGGCATAGATAAATTACACCACCAGTGGACCACCATGCAACTGTGGACAGAAGGGGTAAGTCAGCGAGAGTGGTTATGGACACAAGTCCTAGACTCAAGTTTAAGGCAAAGAGGGAAGTTTCAAAAGAGTGCTATCATGCAGTCCCATTTACTTTCTTTTATTACATACACATTTGGAAAATACGTATCATGGTTACTTCTGGAGACAAAGATTTGAGAGAGCTTTTAAGGTTTCACTTTAAATCTTTTCATGCCATTTGGACATTTTACAATGAGCGTGGACTCTTTTGGTAATAAAAAAATAGCTTAGCAATTTAAGAGAATGTCAGTATTCACCCCAGAAGGAGTGAAATTATTCCACGTGTAGTAAAGTGGAAAGGATGTCCATGATAAATTATTAAGTGAGAAGTGAGCTGCAGAACGCTATGTAAAGTATAATAAGTAATGGTATATGAAGTATACGAAGTGTGGTTCCCATTTGTGGGGGGGTGGGTGCATGTGTGTATATTTATGTGCTTGTGTTTATTATGTGAATGCATAGAAGATTTCTGGATATATAACAATTGTTTTCAGTGGTTACCTTCAGAGAGAGAAATAGAGAAAAGCAGTAGAAAAGAAGTAGTTGACTTTTTAAAAAGAAAATGGATCACACTAGCTAGACCACCCCCAGCCCCGCCCAGGGGGAAGGAGAACCTGGCATGATGATCTCCGGGAAGCCCAGCTTCCTGGCCACCACGGTGGTCCTGTCCACCAGGTGTGGGTAGTCCTTGCGGATCTGAATGATGTCACCCACAAGCATCTTCATGGTCACCCAGAGGCCTGGAAGGGAATGCTCATGGTGAAGAGTCAACTTCAAGGTGTTCCCTCAGCCTCACCCTCCCATCATCTCTCCCCTTGGTCTCTCTCTGGAGGAGACCATGGAAGCAGAGACAAGCGGCCACAGACGCAGTGACCCAGCCCCGGGGGAGGATGCAAGGCAGGATGCAGAGGGGCTCTAGAGCAAGACACCTCCAACTTAAATCCCACAGGTTACTTCTGGCAGGATCAACTTCTGCCAAATCATTGCACCCTTCTAAACCCAGACTTTGTAAAGTGGGTTTGATACCATCTATCTCACAGGACCGTGGGAAGGATGAAATTGAACAAGGAAACATTTTACAGTGCCTGACACATAGGAGATAGGCTATACCAATTCCCTTCTTCCTTCAGGCACTAGGACATGCCTCCTTCTGCTTCCCATTTAGAGACTTCCAGCTCTGTAGATCACACTCCCCCATTCCTCACAACGGTCTGTCTGGAAGGAAGGCTATGTTTCCCAGGGTTTAGGAGTTTGATCTGTTTGCCACAGAATCAAGGGATCTCAAGCTGAAGTCAGGCCCAGCCCACTTGGCCTGTTGGCACTCTACCTTGCCCTCCGCTGTCTCCCTTGGAGGCTGTGACTTTGCCCAGCAGGCTGTGCAGGAAGTCATTCTCAGCTGTCACCCTAGAAAGGAAAAGAGAGCACAAAATACTTGCGTGGTACCCCCATGGGGTCCCTACCTTGTGGTTCCAGGAGCTCCAGAAAGCTGCCCAACCCCTCCATACACCTTAGGTGAAAAGTGAGCCTGCCCATGTCAGCTCAGAGAGTGTACCTGCCATCAAGAAGCACATCTCTCTTTTTCACAGAGCAACATGGCTCTGAAATTTGGGGAATACCAATGCTACAAGTAGAGGCCATTTTTATTCCTAGGAAAACTCTTAAAAAGGAAGGATTCCCAAGCCCTCAAAATGAGCTCAGCAAGGTGGAAAAGGCTTTAGCTGCTCATACTAAGTCCTAATCCCATGACTTAGAGTCACTGACCTCATTATCTGTAACAAAACACCATCCTCCTTAGACAAACGAGGACAAAGTTCTGAAACTACGGATCCGGCTTTCTCAAACTTGTTTTAGATCAAGGAAAGGATATTCACCCTCCTCACTACCCTCCTCTAAAGTCATGGATATTTCCACCCGCAAGAATTAGGTTCTGATTTCCTGTTATATGCTCCTGATACGCTGCTGCTTCACAGCTTCGTGGTCCCTGTCATACTTAGTCTTTTGTTCATTTAATTCTGCATCTAAACATAAGCTTCAGGAAGAAAGGGCCACGTCGACCTTGTTCCCCACCTCATCCCCCCACGCCTGGCACAACGCCCAGCCCTCTGCCAGCCTTCAGTCAAAGTCCCTTGAATAAATAACATCTGATGAACGAATAGGTGAGAAGCTGGTTGGTTTTTTTTTTCACCCCAAATTCATAGTTCATCTAAGGGTTCAGTCTTGGTGGTGTACATTCAATAGGTTGGGACAAATATATAACAACATATGTCCATCCCTCCCACACTCCTGATAACTACTCATCCCTTTGTTGTCTCCATAGTTTTGCCTTTTCCAGAATGTTATATAGTTGAAATCATACAGTATGTAGCCTTCTCAGATTGGCTTCTTTCACTTGTAATACACATTTAAGGTTCCTCCACGTCTTTTCGTGGCTTAATAGCTCATTTCTTCTTAGTTCTGAATGGTATTCCATTGTCTTGAATGTACCACAGTTTATTTATCCATTCACCTACTGAAGGACATCATGGTTGCTTCCAAGTTTGGGCAACTATGAATAAAGCTGCTATAAACATTTGTGTGCAGGTTTTTGTGTGGACATATTTTCAACTTCTTTGAGTAAATACCAAGAAGCATGATTGTTGGATCATATGGTAAGAGTATGTTTAATTTTATAAGAAACCAACACACTGTCTTCCCAAGTGGCTGCGCCATTTTGCGTTCCCACCAGCAATGGGTAAGAATATCTGTTGCTTCACATCCTCACCAGTATTTTGGTGTCGCTAGTGTTCCGGATTTTGGCCACTCTGATGGGTATGTAGTAGTTATCTCATTGTTGTTTTAATTTGCATTTCCCCGATGACATTTGATGTGGAACATCTTTTCATGTGCTTATTTGCCATTTGTATTATCTACTTTGGTAAGGGGTCTGTTAAGGCCTTTGGCCCATTTTTAAATTGGGTCATTTTCTTATGGTTGATTTTTAATAGTTCTTTGTATAAGCTGCTTGGTTTTGAATGCCTCAGCACTGAGACCATCATTCTCAACCTGCCCTCCTCCTGGGAGGTCCTACCTGGGCTATCATCAACTCAGGGAATCAGTTCACCCTGCTTTTGTGTGGCCCTCAATCAGAAAGGATGTGGTTTCAGAGAATGGAAAGAAATGGGAAATCTCTCACGGGTGAAAAGGGATGAAGTGCTGCTTTTCTTCATCACTCTCTGCTTTCCCCTTGATGATGTCTGTTATATCCATAACTAGAAAGAAAAGAGAAATGAATTAATGGTTTAAGCCCTCTTGCTCCCAGGAAAGGGTAACAATGGGATGAGCTTGTAGGGCAGGAGGCTGGGACAGGAAAGCCTAAAAAGGCAAGCAAGCCAGCATGAGACGATATACAGACAGCAAGGATTCATTACAGGCAACAACTGGCAAACGCCTCTGGGCAAACCGGGCTGGGAGGTCAACAGTCAGGGAAGCATCCAAGAACCCAGGGCTTGGCAGAGGCCAAAAGGAAAGAGTCAGAGCCGTGCTTATGGAATTAAGCTTATGGAATTAATTAGGTTTGGACCTGACATATTTGTACTGGATGTTTACTGTGCTGACAAAACCCAAGCGCGGTGACTCCCTGTGGCATCTGAACACTTCTTCACCCTCTTTTCGTAAACGTGCTCAAATGCACAGACACGTTATCTGTGGATCCTTGAACCCTGCATTTCCAGAGGGAGCCTCTGAATCCCTCTGAAACTTCTTAAATCAGCCCCTGAAGGTCCATAAAAAACCAAGGTAAAGAACTCCTGCACTAGAGCAGGGATTATAGAAATGGGGGCAGGGGGAGGAGCACTGAGACATGCTAGCCAAATAGAGCCAAAACCCTAGTAGCATGAAATTCCTCAAACACTCCAGGCCCCAGTCAGGGAGCCATTAAAACTGCTTGGGTAATAATCAACTAGTGATTGCATCTAGCTCAAGAGAGGAGTTACAGAACTGAGAGAAGGAGGGGAAACTGTTATTTGAACCTGACCAGCATCCATTCTCTCTGATGAACAGAACCCCCCCTTGCCCATTCTCAGTGAGAATGATTTGGGTAGAACCATCTCCCTCTGACTCCAGAGTTTTTCATACTGTAAATTCAATTGAGTTCCTGGATCCAGCTATGCCTGAAGCAATCTATTCCTAAACCTTTCAGTTACACCAGATTGCTGTCACCTGAAACCAAAAGAGAGAGCCAGCTACACCTGGAGACAAAGACACACTTTGCAGTAAGGCCGAAGGACCCTCACTGCCTTAACAGGGACATTGTGATGCCAAAAGTGTCCCTCATATAGAATCAGAGAATTTAGACTAAGGCATGGATCAACCAGGTCCAAGTCCCTCACTTTGCAGATAATGAAACTAAGGCCCTGGGGAATAAGCTTGTCCAAGATCGCCTAGCTAGCTAGCTAGCAATAATGCTAAGCTGAAACACCAGCTGGCTCAGTATAAGCTAACTTCTTCCGCTTCGCCACTTTGCAAGCAGTGCCAGGGGACTCACTGGACAGCCAGCTGGTTTGTGATAACAGAAGATCAGGGTGTCCTGAAGTGAGAAACCTGAAACACTGGGTTTAGATATGGTATACAAGGATTATAAATGGTACACAACTAAAATGTTATACTTTTAAAAAAAGAAGTAAAACTCCCATATCAAATTGCTATTTCCACAGGTATTTAAATTGTCTTTTAAGAAAAAAAATGTACTTCAGTTTAAATAAAGAAGGTTCCTTAAGAGAAAATATATTGGGTAAATAATAGTGCAAGTGATAGTCAAATATAACAAAAACAGTAAAAGTGGGACAAGAATGATGAAGTCTTGGAAACCCCCAAGGGAGTTAAGGCTTGGAAGGAAGTGTGGAGGTGCTGCTGCTCTCAAGCAGCCTCATTCGGTTATGCCAGCTCTCCACACGTCCACTTCCAGCTGGAATTTCTATGCGTGGTGGGTGACTCATTCTGTGTAACTGCATTTCCTGTCCTGGATATTTTTTTTAAAATGATTTGCTCCTCATAATTAGATCCCATCCATATTGTTCTTCCTTTTTCACTGTGCTGGGGAGTGAAGGTGCCGACTGCTCAGACTGCACTGCGGTCCCAGCGCTCTGCTCCAGACACGGGGATTCCATCATTCACCGTCTTCATCATAAATCTAGACTTAGTTACCAATTATTTTGATTTAGTCACAGGAAATGTAGGTATTAGGGGTTGTCTGGCCTAAGTTTTTGAGGGGGGGAGGGCAAGGAGGAGAGCGAAAGAAAAAAAATCTTCAAAATTCAGTCATATAAAATGTGCACTCCAGTAACAGTTAGTGCTGTGTGGTGTGTCATTACCTGCCGCCCCAAACGGCCGCCTCAGTCCCTGCGTGCATTTCTTTGTGTTCGTATCCTTAAGATCCATCTTCCCAACTCGGACTATTTGACAAATCAAGTAAATTTTATCCCTGTTGAGGTCTTTGTTTCCAAGATCCTGTAAGGCAGGAAACGAAGAGTTACACATCATGTGTCTAATGAACAAAAAGTAGAAAAGCAAACTCAGTAATAGTAAATTCTGGGGGTGGGGGGAGGTTGGTGCTTAGCACTTAGCATCCATGGACCAATCATACAGTTAGTCCTGGGAAAGGTGGAAAACAAAGCTATCACCCCCGTTTCACACATAAGAAAGGTGAGTTTTGGAAAGGAAACTGGGTGACAGGGCTCTGGTGTTCAATCCCAATTCTTCCACCTCAAACTGATGGGAAGAGAAGGATAGAGGTACAGTATCAGCTGTATAGGTAGCCGTCTCTATATACCAGCTGATGTATCCAAAAATAGCATTTGCTGCAAATGACTCCATCCACCTGGTCATCGCTCAGCACCTCTGAGGGAGAAGGCAAAAGGAGGAAGGAAAAATCCTAACAATCACCGTTTACTGAGCACCTAATGCATGTATATCACTCGGGGTTGGGTTGTTGTGACACCAAACAACCCCAGTATCTGAGAGCTTCTAACACAACAGGGTTTATTTCCAGCTCAGGCTACCGGTCCAGTGCAGATGGGCGGGGGCTCCACTCACTCACTCTGGGCCCCTGGCTGCTGGAGGATCTATCCTGTCACAATAGGCGCACTCACTGTCCCCAGAGCAGGGGAAGGTAACGGGGCAAATCACTCACTGGCTCTTAAAGCTCCCGCCCAGAAGAGAGGCATATCACTTCCGCTTCCATTTCAGTGACCAAAGCAAGGGCCGCGGCCACACCTAACTGCAAGGGGGACAGGGAATTACACTCAACTGTGGGCTCAGGAGGAGGAACGCTGAAACCGTGAACTACGCTGACGTCTCAAGCCCTGTGCTCAGTGTTGCACACATCATCGTCTTACTTGATCCTTCACAACACTCCGAAGTCCCATCACTAATACTATTACTGCAGCCCCATTTGACATATGGGGAAACTGAGACACAAAGAAGATAAGGGTCTTCCCCGAGGACATGACCTCAGTCCTTGCAGACACTGTCCGGTCACTCTGACCCCAAAGTCCATCCACCTAACCACCACAATACATTTCTTTCACCATCCAAAGGCACACAGGAAGGGAAACCACCTGGACTACCTCAGCATTCAAGTGCCCTGCTCAAATCTAAAAGCTTCGGTGTTCCTGGCACCCCCTTCCAGCTCAGATCAGCTGGAGAAGGGATGTCAAGGCATGTTGTTGGCATCAGAGCAGAGATTCCTGGGCCTGGCCTCACTAGAGAATAGTCGCTTCTCTTCTGAGTTAATCCTCATGCAGGCATAGGTACTGGGAGCAGCCTGTCAGCTGACATCAGAGCCAGGGCCTGGGTAAAGCAGCCATCCCCAGCCTCTCACTGTGGCTGGTGTGGGAAGAAGAGGGAGGGGTGTGCAGAGTCTCTGGGAACAAGACATGGCCTCAAAGTGGTCCACAGCTTCCTGCTTGGGGGTTTATGTGTCAACGTGGACAGGCTACGCTGCCTAGTTGCCTGATCAAACACTAGTCTAGATGTTGCTGTGAGGTATTTTGTAGGTCTGATTAGCATCTACAATCAGTTAACTTTAAGTGAAGGACACACCTTCCATAACGTAGGTGGGCCTCATCCAATCGGTTGAAGGTCTTAAGAACAGAACGCGAGGTTTCCCAGCGAAGAAGGAATTCTGCCTCGAGACTAGAGCATAGAAATCCTCCCTGAGTTTCCAGCCTGCCGTCCAGCCCTACAGATTTCAAACCTGTCAGCCCCCACAATCACATGAGCCAAATCCTCACAACAAATCTACCTATTTACGTATCTTCCTGGTTCAACTTCCCTGGAGAATCTTCACTGATACGAGGGCTGTCCTTTCAAAGCTGGAGGAATGGACAGCTGCTTCTCCACTCTCCCAAGTCTCCCCACTGGGCAGGGAGACGGGGAAGGTAGGGGAGAGGCGGCTTTCTGATCGAGGCAGCCCCTCCACTCCTTTGCATCTCCCGCCTTGCCCAGCAGGCAGCTGAGTTTGAGATTCCAATTATCTCACATCCAGATGGTGGGACAGCCTCTTCTCTGGCCTGCCTGACTCCTTCCTCCAACCCACCCTGAAATCCCCCTGAAACTCATCTTTACGAGCCACGTTCATCATTTCATTTCTCTCCCCGCAACAATGTTAACAGCTCGATATTTGCTACCCTGTTGGTGCTAGTTTTCCCCAGCTGACATGAAATATCCTAGACAAAATATATTTCCAGCTGTCCTATCCCACTGATTCCCCACTATTCTCAGCATGCAAGTACTCTATTTTTGTCACAAAGATTTCTTTATTGTTCCACAAACACACAATGTTCACTTTTGACTCTAGATCTTTCTTCCTAAGCCCCACATCTGTACCTCCACCTCTAAAGTTTACCCCTTATTCCTCTATATATCCAAATCCTTTCCATCCTTAACAGCTCAAGTCCTGCTTCCCTCACAACGACCTCCATCCCTAATTACTTCCCTCCTCTCATTAGGATTTTTTGTATTTTTGAAATATCTATATTGGTATCTTTCAGAGGCATTCCAGAGACACAGAAGCCCTGCCACCTGACAGGTTCCTTCCTAAATGTTATGGGATGAATTATGTCTCCCCCAAACTCATATGTTGACCCCTTCATGTCTCAGAATGTGACTGTATTTGGAGACAGGGCATTTAAAGAGGTGATTAAGCTAAAATGAGGTCATTAGGGTGAGCTCTAATCCAGTATGACTCGTGTCCTGATAAGAAGAGGAGTTTAGGACACAGACACACAGAAGGACGGTCACATGAACACACAAGGAGAAGGTGGCCATCTGCAAGCCAAGGAGAGAGGCCTCAGAAGAAACCAACACTGCCAACACCTTGATCTTGGATTTCCAGCTACCGGAACTGTGAGAAAATACATTTCTATTGTTTAAGCCACCCCGTCTATGGTACTTTGTAATGACAGCCCTAGCAAATTAATACACTAGGTAACTATTTAAGATTCCTAGGTAAGTCCATTTTCCACTCCTCTTCTCTGAAAAAATTTCACTTGCTCAAAAGAAGACACCAGACCTTTAAGAGCTTCCTCATCAGAGGCCCTTGGTACTAGAGAAGCTTATTGCTATGAGAGCAAAGTAAAAATGCTTGAACACAGGTCATTCTCTGGAGAGCGTATAAACAGGCAATCTCAGAACTAGGCTTCAGTCTGCAGTGTCTCCCGGAATCATTCTCACTCGGGCCTCACAAAACTCAGACGTTTGGGGCAGCTGAGACACGAAACTTAAAACACGCGTTACCTGATTTAGTCATTCATTAGTGTTCCTTTTACTGTTCAGTCTTGTCCCCCATGTGTTAGCAGCAACCCCCAAACTGGGCAAAGTCTTAGGAAACCTCGCGGTATGTGCGCTTTCCTCTTACAGGGCCACGGAGGGTGAACGCTCATAAAGCAGACGGAAGGGAAACGCCACCATCAGCCCAAGCCACGTGCCAGCTTCTTGGGTTCTGCCTCCAAGGAGGAGACTAGGAAGAGCTGACATCCGGAGACAGGAGAAAGGAGGCCAGCAAGGCATGTGCCTGCCGAGTCGTATCTCATATCGAAAACATCACCTCGATGCCCAACTGAAAGCAATTCCCAGTCAAACGCCATCACATCACCCTGTTTTAATTATCTGCATGGCATGGATTGCCTTCTGAGATCTCTCTTGTTTATTTATTCATTTAATTATTTTCTGAATTCCCCCCATCACACCCTGAGGGCAGGAGCCTATCAGCTTACTCACTGCTGTATCCCCAGACACAGCACAGAGCTTACACACAGTAGGTGCTCACTGGGTAGCACTTGAATCAATAAAAGAAGCTAGAGCACCGTGACGTTCCTTGTCCTGAAATGAAGATTCCCATCATTTCAAGAGAAGGAAGTGTCAACCCATTAAACCAGTCAACCAAGGCTCTCAAGTTCGTTTGCTGTGTGAAGAAGAGGTGGTGGCACAGGCAGAATTCCGCAAAGGCAGGACCACATTCTCATTATTATTGAGTGACACAAATTTACTGATGACCTTTCCTGCACGTTTACATTATGAATTGGTTCTCTGCAAAATGAACCACTGATTGATTCCCTGTCCCTCTCCCTCTTGTGAAACATCTGTCTCTTGGTTTAATCAGGAAGCCCCGTGGGACTCTCCTATTTATCAAGAAAATAAATAGGCTCCTCCTTCTAACTAATAATAGACAAACGGCACCGAGGCACATTTATATATGCCAAGAAAACTCTGTCTAAGCAATTAGGATCTATGATCTTATTCCATGCCTCTAGCCCATTTTTCAGGAAATAACGAACAAAATAAATCAGCTGCACTCCAATCTAATTGTAACATAAGACATAGAACTTAATGGCCTGTAACTGGAAAATTATTGTGGAGCAAGGTAGGTTAATCCAGCATGTCGGTCACTCTGTAATGCCCAAACCCCTCCCTCGCTCCTCCTCTGTAATCTCTCTTGCTAACACAGGTGACACAGTGAAAAATCTCATAAATGCTCTTCTCCCCAGAGGTGCTTGCAGAAAACACCAATATCCTCAGATATCTTAAGATCATACTCTGAACACCACTCGGTGAAAACAGAAGAGAGGGGTTTCTGCTGGAAATGATAACTCTTATCTCCTTCTTTCCACTGTTTCTCCTTTCTAGAACTAAAAAGCCAGTTCACTCTCAGAAATAAATCATCCAAATAGCAATTGATTTCAACATTTCTCTGTTACGTCTTGCCTGGTGAGTATTGGTATTTAGAAGGATGATCCCAGGGAATCGTAAGATCTTTAGTCATCTATGACTTAATTATGTTCAGAATGTCTAATTTACCAAGGCAGTCAATGTTCTAGGAAGGCCTTTTTTAATCTGATGTATTTTGGAAAGGTTTTTAGATGGTCTGAACCAAAGTCAGGAACTCAGGTTAACCATGAATCAACCAGAAAATCAGAGTAGCTGCTGTACCTCGTCCACCTAGACATTATTGCTGGAAGAGGCTTGTGCTGGTTTACACAGTGCTCTGCACTGTGTACACACGAGTAAGATAGGGAGCGAGGAAGAGAGAGCAAGGAGGAGATCCATCTTCCCAATAGCTTCCTTTCACAGAAAGCCCAGAACACAGCTCTGCACCAAGGCCACGCTCCCTCCTGAGCACCTGACCAGCCCCATCTCCAAGATCATGTCCATGAGTATGGGATGTGGTACAAGAGGACAGTGCACACCTACCGTGAAGACCACCTTCAGGTTGTTGAGCATCTCAATCTCCTTCGGGAAGCCCCTGCTGCCCCATCGCACCAGGTAGTTCTCGCTGTGGGAAGAGGGGTGGCAACCCATTACTGCTAGGGGTCTCAATATTCATAAGGTAAAAATATTCACCAAGCCTCTGCTATGAGCCCAACACCAAGCTGGCAACTGGGGACATGGGAGTGTCTGAGACAGGCTCTCCATGTCTGTCCCTCCCTCCAGGAGATCACAGTTCCGTCAGGGAGACAGACGTTAGACAGGCAGGGGTAAGGAATTACTAATGCTTGGTACTCACAACCTCTTTCCCTCCGCCATCTAGTAAGCAAATTCTAACCCAGCTATCTAATATTTTTGAAGAGCAGCAGCATTCTCTGTAGAGGTGATAAAGAGTGGCAGAAGTGAGAGGGAAAGGATTTTTGTACGTTTTGCTGGGCATTAAGAATGGATTTGTCCTTCCCACCCTATTCCCCTTTCAAGATTGAGTAAAGATCTGCATTATTTTAAATTATCCATTAGATGTCGGACCGTTTCCTTGAAGGAATGTCACACTGTGTTGGACCATAGAGGGCCTTAGCCATTATCTGAGATACACTTAAGTAATGATTTAAATGCAGTCGTGGCAACTATTTATATGCAATCATGCTACAAAGAAAAAGTTCAGGATGTTGTGAGAATGTATTATCAGAAGAACCATGCCTAGGCTGGGTGGTTAGGGAAGTCTTTGCTGAGGATGTGACATGTAAATAAAGTTGGTCAGGAAAAAGAGAGTGGGAAAGGGAAATGTTTCAGGCAAAGCAAACATGCGTGCAAAGGCCCTGAGACAGGACGGAGTTTGATGCACCTAAAAGACAGATCCAAGGGGAAAATGGTAAGAGAAAAATTAGAAAGATGGGCCAGCTTTATAGGCCATTCAAGGATTTTGACTTGATCCTGATAGTAATGAGAACCCACTGACAGGTTTTATGAAGGGCAGTCACACAGTTCTGACATCTGATCATTTATCAATACACATCTTCTAGCAATCATACACACAACCCTGTGTGGTTCATACTAGTCAGTCTAGTTGCATCGACAAGATCAGGAAATCTAGCATTCTTTAACTTAGGAGAAGCTTGGTAGAGTTTGCTGAGTTGAGTCATTCAGTTTTCCATGCCATCCAGGAGCATATAGTTGCTTCTAAATAAATGCCCGTTATCTTGAATCAGGATACAAACAAAATAAAACTCAAAAACCAAGTCAGCCCAAAAAAGGCATAAGAGAATTCAGCAAAGTGCCTTCTTTTTAGAGGTTTGTTCTCTCTGATGCCTTGTTTTTTTCTCTCCACTCACCCCTAGAAGACTATTAAGAGCAGTCTGAGCAAGGTTCAAGGGGGAAATAGAACTTACAACAAAAAGAAAACTGTCCCAGATAAACCAATGGTTAAAATTTAATCAAGTTAAATGTACTTTTTTTTTTAGTAAGATCTAAAATTTTTAGTGGAATTTTCAGCAAAATAACCAAGAAGTCTCCAAGGCTCCATCCCCCCCCCCAAAATTGTTTTAATTGTTTTCCATTGGTTATTTCTGGACTGTCATAGTGAAATACCTGGGTATTTCCCAGGACCTTTAATCACATGTGGCATGTCCAGTGGAGAACTAGCCTGCTAGGTCTAAACGCTAGGCACCAGCAATTTTCTTCTAGGGGAAAGAGAATCATAAATCAGAAAAGCAATTAGAGGGCTGAGCTGGCCCCATCCATCTTTGCCCAGGAAGACCTGGGTGGTAAATCTGAAGGCCTACTGGCACCCAGACAGGTAAGACCTCTTCCACATGACACCCTCCTCAGGGGAAGAGGGAGAACCATTCCAACTCTTTCTTGAGCTCCTTTTGGAAATTAGCCTTGCCACTGGCCTGATGCCTGAACTGCTTTCTTTTTCATACTACCAAAATTTATCTTAACTTTCCCAAACCAAATCTCTGCAGGCATCCATTGGAATCGGACCATCGTACATCCCGATATTGAAAGGTTGGTCCCAGCCAAATTCTCCCCAGCTCACATCTGGGCCACACTGAGGATGCCCTAACTTGCCTGTGGCTCACTGTACGCACACGCTGGCTAGGGAAGGCAGGAATGGAGAAATTTGGTTTCTTAGGGAGAGAACAGCTACCCAGAGTCAGACCGACTTGGGGAGTGCTTCCAAGTTCCCCTGCCCCTTTCCTGTATCATGCCTCTTCTCTTCTTTCTTTGTTTTCTACTCTTTTTTTCTTTATCCTTGGGGCGGGGGAGGGGGCAGGGTTCTGCCCCTTTGTCCCCTTCCTCCTCAGCCCTCACTCTCCCGAGGGCTTCCCTGTGTCTCTGGCACTCTCAGAGGCATCACTCATGCATGCCCCATCGAGTGCATCATTCGGTGTGGCACATCGGGGAACACAGCTGCCACCTCACTGATCCACTGCCTCCCTCCACAGGGCTGGTTCAGGCCATCCATCACTTAGATGAGCCAGCAGGCCAGGCACCCTTGTCAATTCAGCCATGAGGAATCCTTGTGTTTTCTGAGAGGCAGGGAGTGCTTTTGGGATCTTTGTCACAGGTGCCTTGGAGCAGCTGACAGGGAACAGCAAGGGGCCTATGACACGCAGACCATCTCAAAGTGGGTTCTAAGGGAGCAGGTACACTTGTTCACAGTGTCTGCTGAGGCCTAGCCAGATGAGCTGAGCTCATTCTTTAAATTAGGGATTTAAGTTTGCTATAAAGAATAGCTTTCCACCGCAACAGTGCTAAGACCCTGGTGAGAACCACTGAGGATATTTGATACAACTCTTTCCTTGGTGACAGACTAAAACTGGAAATTAGCTTATCTTCGGAGTCAGATGGACTTGGGTGAACAGCTCAGCTCCGCCATTTATAAATATATGTGCCTTTGAGCAAGTCACCTGACCTCTCTGAGCCTCATTTTCTCACCCAAATCACATGGAGTAATGATGATTATGTGAGATCATATACAGACCTCAGTTCCGTCTTCTTAGATGGATAGCCCCTCTATGTTTACTAAATGTCTCCATGAGAGCCATTATTTTCTAAAGTGAATTTTATAATTCAGTAGGAACTATATGTTATCTCCTTTAATCATCAACACAACCAAGGTAAGAAGATATCATTTTCTCCACAGAAGCAGAAGGATCATGCTCCAGCTCCACTGTACTGCGTTAACTGGGATCTCAAATACAGGACCACGTGTCGGCTCAGAACCCCACTGGAGGGGACAGGCAGTGGTCACCTGGGAGGAAGGATGGACTGAGCCATAAGCAGACGCCAGGGCTGGTGGTGGGGGCCAGAAGTACATCAAAGTCTTTCCTCTGGAGATTCCCAAACGTGTTTTCCCTTCTTCGAGCTGAGGTACCTGGAAGTTCCCTTACTTTTTCCATTTCCAAGAACAATTAATTAAGGTAGTAACAATGATAACCACTGCCACTTGGAGCACCATGTGCCAGGCCCTGTGCTTCCTGTGCTTTTACTTATTAAAGTCTAACTAAAAGAAATGACCCCGTGAGGTTCACACTTACATTTTGCAAATGGGAAACTCAGGCTTAAGAAAGATTAACAACGTGCCCAAGGTTAAGAAAGAGTAAATGGTGGGGGCACGATGTGAACCCACACAGATTCCAGAGCCCACACTCTTAGCCTGCTACAGCCATTGAGGACAGGGCGTTTTCACCATTCATTTCTTAACTCTCCTTTTAAAATAGGTATTTTTATTCTATTCAGTGCTACCTGTCTGAATCTTGTTATTTCTGGTTGTTTTCCAGTAATCAAAGAACTGTTTACAAAACCCAAGGTGTAACCATAACCCTACTCTGGGAAAAAAAAAAGCGGTGAAAGTAACATTTCCACCTGACTCCCACACCCTAAAAGAAGTTATTTCCACATTCTCAGCTAGACTGTTTCTCTACTGGGTGGGAATTTCTCCACAAGTGATGGCGGAAGGAAAAGGCACTCTGAGCTCTGCCAACTCCAACCTCCCGAATACAGAGAAGTCAGGCAATGTTGAACACTTACCTTATGACCATTTGCTTGTTGGGGTCATAGAGGGACATGAAAAGCTCAGCGTCTTCCCCAATTCTGCACACAAAGTTTCTCACAAAGACATAGAGGCTGTGGGTAGGGGATGAGGAGATCCGGGAATACATTCCATAATCAGGCTGATCTTTTGACTGAGAGGTGGAAGGAAAAGGGAGGAAAATGGAGAAAATTAGCCCAGCACCACTTAGAAAAACAGAAAGATGGCCCTGAATATTAAGAATCATGTAAGTTTCAAGCCTAAAGATTTCAGCATTATATCCAGGCCTTCCACCAAAAGTTCCTGTTGTCTGAGCCAAGTCACTTTGACTCTCTTGGCCTTGATCTTGGGAAATACCACAAATGACCCAGACTTCCACATAAAGTTTAGTGTCATAAAAAGCACAAACTATAAAAGAAAAAAAATGCTTAAACAGACTTTATATCAAAACTGAAAATTTAAAAAAAGAAAAAAAACTGAAAATTTTGCTTTTTGAAAGACACATTTAAGAAACTGAAAGTCAGGTACACACCGGAAGAAAATTTATTTGCAAAACATGTATCTGATAAAGAATTTGTATCCAGAATATACAAAGAATTCTTACAACTCAATGTCAAGAAAATCAACCCAATGAAAATGGGCAAGGTATCTGAACAGACACTTCACAAAAAAAAGATACAAATGGTAAAGGCCAGCAAGCACATGAAGAGATGCTCAAAATCACTAGTCATTCAGGGACATTCAAAACAACAGTGAGGGCTTCCCTGATGGCGCAGTGGCTGGGAGTCCGCCTGCCGATGCAGGGGACGTGGGTTCATGCCCCGGTCCGGGAAGATCCCACGTGCCGCGGAGCGGCTGGGCCCATGAGCCGTGGCCGCTGAGCCTGCGCGTCCAGAGCCTGTGCTCCGCAGCGGGAGAGACCACAGCAGTGAGAGGCCCGCGTACCGCAAGAAAAACAAAAACAAAAACAAAAAAACAACAACAACAGTGAGATACCACTACACAACCACTAGAATGGCTAAAGTTAAAAGACTGACAATATCAAGTGCTAACAAGAATGTAGAGGAACTGGCACTCCCATAGATTGCTGATGGGAATGCAAAATTGTACAGGCCTTTTGGGAAATAGTATGTTGGTACCTGAAAAAGTTAAATATGTACTTATCATATGCTCCAATGATTATTATCCAGAAAGAATAAAATCATATGCCCACACAAAGATTTATATGAAAATGTTCATAGTGTTATTAGTTATAATAGCCCTGAATTAGAAACAACCCACATATTCAACAACTGATCAATGATATATACCACTGGCAACTGGTCAATGGTATAGCAACTCAGCAATGAAAAGGAAAAAACATTAATACATACAACAACACGAACTTCAAAAATAGCATGCTGAGTAAAAGAAGTCAAACACAAAAACCATATGGGACTTCCCTGGTGGTGCAGCAGTTAAGAATCACCTGCCAATGCAGGGGATGCAGGTTCAAGCCCTGGTCCAGGAATAACCCACATGCCACAGAGTAACTAAGCCCGTGCACCACAACTACTGAGCCCACGTGTCACAACTACTGAAGCCCACGCACCTAGAGCCCGTGCTCCACAACAAGAGAAGCCACCGCAATGGGAAGCCCGCACACCCCATCAAAGAATAGCCCCCACACGCCGGAAATAGAGAAAGCCCACATGCAGCAATGAAGACCCAATACAGCCAAAAATAAAAAATATATATTAAATAAATAAATAAATTTATAAAAAAAGACATATGATTCCATTTTTATTAAATTCTAGAAAAGACAAAATATAGTCACAAAAGGGGTTCCCTGGGGCTTGGGACTGGGGAAGGGGGTTGACTGCAAAGGAACTCAAAGCAACTTTTAGGATCATGGAGCTATTCTATACCTTGATTGCGGTAGAGTCTGCCCAACACTATGTATTAATAAGATCCATTAGACTGTAATTTTAAATGAATTAATTTTATTGTATGAAAATTATATCTCAGTAGAGCTAAAAATAAAGTTGCTTTCAAACAATACACAGTGGATAAAGTACTTTTTAAAAATATAAATCAGATTATGTTAACCTTGTAAAGATTGTTTCCTTGGAATCTTTTATTGGCTTCTTACCACAGCTGGAATAATATTTTAGCTCTTCCCTATGACCCTTAGGTCCTATGAGAACTGGCTCCTGCTACCTACCTCTCCAAAGCATTGCCTTCACTCTTCCACTGTTCATTATGGCCCATCCATACTGACCTTCCTACTCCTTGAACATTCAAAACTCAGTCCTATCTCGGGGCCTTTGCACTTGCTGATCCCCCTGCACTGAACATCTTGTCCCCAGATCTTCCCAGGCCTGCTGCCTTCACATTATACAAGTGTCATCTCAGATGTCCCTCCTGGGAGGGGCCTTTCCTGATGGTACCTTTTAAAATAGCTCCTGATTCACTCCGATTCACATAACACTAATTGATTGCCTTTTAGAAACTTACCGCCATCTGGAATTATTTACATTTTTAACATTTCTTCTTTTTTCCTCTCTGGAATATAAAAGGTCCGTGAGAACAGGAAACTTGCCTGGCATTAAACCACCTGGGGGCTGGTTGTGGAATGAATCAAGATCCAAGTACAAAAACACAATAAAATGCATGTGGTTACTGATGATCTCAGGTCATAGGACAGATGTCCCTTTGAATAATATACAGTCTGGTTAATGAGCTTATTATTTTAAGCTTATGACGTGCTAAAGCCTGCTTCGCTTGGCCAAGCCTAGTTCACAAAGCTCACCATCTCTTCCTTGATACGCTCTGTGATTTTATCAGTCGCTTCTTCGTGTGCATGGAACAAGCTGATGACACTGGTATTATCAGGGTCCAAGATATTTCCATCTTCATCTCTGACAATCAGATCAAGCTCAAGGATTCTGAAAAGCAAAAATGTGAGATGATAAATCAAGGGAGGTTGAAGCCTGTAGAATGTTGGTGAGAAGCTTCTACCAGAAAGCTCACCTGATTTCTAAGGATCATAGGCTCCCATAGCACAGCTCTATACAGACAGCCTTGCACACAGCTGGGAGTCACACTGATATAGCTCAGCCTTTCTGGGACGTGCTGTGGTAGTGTGTACTAAGAAAATTTTAATGTGTATTTCCTGTGATACTGAACTTAGAAAAACAATGAACAAGGATGTGTGTTGCATCAGCAAAGTGTTGAAAAAAACTAAAATGTCAGTCAAAGGGGGAATGACAAACTGTCATCTGTAATGGAATTCTATGTAGTTGGGTTTTAAAAATATGATATAGTTTTGATATGTTTAATGATATGTATTAGTGAAGAAAAAAATCAAGCATGGAAAGATGCATACAGTGTGTTTTAAGTAAAACACAAGCAAACAAAGAAACCAAGGCAGGTATGTTACCTGGGTGCATGTACAGAGAGAAAGGTATGGACAAAATGCACCAAACTACCAACATGCGTGCCTGTGAGGAGAGGCAGGGCACTGGGACTAGGAGGGGTGGAGGGGTCAAGGGAGAATTTTGCCTTATCTCTATTTGTTTAATGTTTATATAACATAACATAATATAGTATGATACATAATACATATGCAGAGAAGGTATTCATGTACCGCTTATTCAATGGTACCTTGAAAATAGTCGTTAGGGGAGAAATCTCACATATATCCATTGTTACCCACAGTGTGCTCTTTAGCTCTGTGACTTCCAGGTCACAAGATTTTTCCCTGTTTGGTATTGATTTGTTTCAACTGCATCTGCCATTCTGATTGGCATCAATGATACTAGTAACAGCAAAATAGTCACACAGCACTTGCGATAAGCGGTACCTTAAATTCTTCACACATATTAAGGCATTTAACTCTTGTAACAACGCTGTGAGGGAAGTACTATTAATATCTGCATTTTACAGATGAAGAAAAGACTGAGGATAATTTACTCCAGGTCACATAGCTAGTAAAAAGCAATATGGCATCCTAGTCTGCACTCTTAACCTTTATGGTATACTTTCAAGATAGGAGGCTCTTAGAGGCAGCACTGGGTTTGTGGACAGGGGTTATGTTTGCACAGGTCCTAACCTGAAGCTGCTTTTGCATCTGATGTTGACATGGAGGACCTCAGTTGTCCATACAAAGAGGGGAGGGGGCGGTGGGCTGATGGAGACTCTGAGAGGAACAACGGTGGTCCTGCTTAGGCACCACTACCAGCAAGCACCAGACAGGGTCAGGGCAGCAAGGACAGATGAAGGAGACTACGTTTTCATCTCTTATTTGTCAACTGGATTGAGAGGCACATCTCTCATGTCATCCAAATGCAAACAGAAGGGAGCCAAAGTTCACCCATTTGTCCACATTCATTAGGAAATTAACTTCCAACTAGATATGACTCATAATGTTGCACAGCCATGCTGCTGAATGGGCAATGCTAAGGGGGAAGAAATGTATTCAACTAATGCTGAGCAGAGGCCCTCACGACCTGGGAAAAGACGAAGCACAGCCAATACGTAATTTAATGCCGAGATCTCTCTAGCTCCTTTCTCTTCGAAATTTATCAAAGTGGATTCGGTTCTAAAATGTATGAATAAAACATTCTCCCGGGTCCAGCTGTCTTGGGATTTGAAGGAATCATTTGAGGATTCCTCACTCCTTGGATACCAAAGAGCTTGTCCATTACCAGTTTCATTTGAAACTTGGAAGCTTTAGTAGACAAGGGGCAGGATTGATGGGATTCCCATGACCCAAGATCAGGAGAGGCTTCTTCCCAATAGGACAGCAAACCATTCATTTTGGAGAACTGAGCATTTTGACAGTTTCTCCTTAGAAGGTAGCCCCACTGCTCTCTCTGTTCAAGAAAGTGATAAAATGAACCCAAGACGAGGGCAGGGGAGGAAGTCCTCACTGTATGCCTTTTTCAAAAAAATAAAAATTTTTAAGGTGAAGAAAACAGAAATGGCTTTTTCTGTGGCTCCCCATCGCTCTCTGGACAAATCTGAACTTTTCCACCTGGTACTCATGCCCTCGAGATTCCAGCCCCTGTCTACCTTCCTCTCCATATTCATGCTCATCTCTCAGCTCCTCTCAACTTCTCTCTCTCTCTTTCTCTAAATTTCTTCACCTAATAATTCCTGCCAGTGTTGTGTGATGCAGGGCAGGTGTCACACCCTGCCCTGTCTCCTCCCACCCTCTTGTTCACGCTTCCTCCTCTCATGAAACGCGTGACTTCTTACTCAACTGTCTGCTTACTTCTCTTTCTCTTACTAATCCTCATAGTCCACAGGAGGCAGTAGAATGCAGTGGTTAAGTGCTTGAACTCTGGAGCCAAGCTACCTGGTTCAAAGTCCAGTGCATCTTGGGCAAAATGACCTAATCAGCCTGTGAGCCTCCATTTCCTCATCTAAGAAATAGGGATGATAATAGTACCTGCCTCACAGAGTTGTCGCAAGACTTAACCGAGTTAATGCATGGAAAGTGCTTAAAACTGTACCTGGCAGACAGTAAGCACTCAGAAAGTTATTATTAGTTCTCTTTGCTTGCCTTTTGTTGTTGTTGCATAGAGAGGCTGTATTTTGTAAATGTCTGTGTCTTGAGGGCCTCTCGGGTGCTCGACAAAAGTTTGATGGCTGAAGGAAGGAATGGAATTTCTGGGGGAAGAAACAGGCTGATTCTGACCAGTCCTCCAAGCCTCAGAGTCCTGCTTCCCTGACTCTCACAACCTGAGGCTGATGGTCCTCTTGCTGTTCCTGACACTCTGACCTGAAATCTGGCCTTCTGGTTTTCAGGAAGCTGCCTATCCCATATCAGAGCTCTGAACCCCCAAGACACCAGGCCTATATTAATTTAAGGTGCACAAATCTCTCTCACTTCCAGCTGAAGTCATCAGGGAAGTGAAGCAAGAAACGAGGGGCCCCTTAGCTCAGGGCCTCTGTCTCCGAGGATGTCTCTCACTTCCCCAAAGGCAACTGACTGAAACTGAAAGCACGGTGCTGATCCAGGCAATGCTGTGGAGGGAGGCTGATTTAGGGAGGATCCTCTTTCTCCTTTCACCACCATTCACCTACTGCATGCAGATCCTATGCCCAGCACATAGAAATGCATCTGCCTTAGAGGAGCTCCCAAAACAGCATGGGAGACAGGCCGGTAAGGAGGTAATTACTGGTCAGGGTGCTAAGGGCCTGCAAGAGTGCCTAACCCAGCCAGGGGGGGTGGAGGAAAATCAGGGAAGGCTTCCTAAGAGTGGTGACCATTTTTTCCATCCTTGGTCCTTATTGTCAGAAGCCCCCATGAGGAAACATCTGAAGGTCACAGACGCCATTACTGCGAAGCAGCAAAACGTCCTCAATTCCCACGTCCCAGCTGCAACCATGCTCAGCTAAAGATATCACTGTACCAATGGCAGCAACAGCTGCAGAGCAAACCCTTCCTGTCACTTTGGGATGATGAGCACAATAAGCAGATTTGGACTCGCCTGCCAGCTGCCAGCAGGGGAACCAGCAGAGGGATCGTGCCCCTGGGATGGGAATCAGCCATAAGTTGGACCCATTGGCTTTCCTCTTTGGATCATCTTCCTAGTGCGTGTGACAAAGGCAAGGAAGCCTGGCTGCTAGGAAAATTTCTTTTTTATTCCCACTTAATAGGCTCTTTCCACTTCCCCCTCAGGCCCTATGTTCCAGGCTTCTGATCCACTTTGCAGTCTTCTGAACATGCTATGTTTTCTCATGCACTCTCAGCCTCCCTTTTTTTAAAAACCTACTTAACACTTCTTTATCTTTCAAAATTTAACTGTGGTCACCTCTTCCAGGAAGATTTCCTTGACTTCCTTCTCCAAATTGAATTAAGAATGCTCTTGCCTCCTAAGCCACCAAAGTTACCACAATACATATCAATAGTTTACTTGTAGCTCACTCTTAACTGGACTGTGGTCCCTTAGTGTACAGGAGCTTTTATTTCTGTGGCCTCAAAAACCCTAGCAGGAAATCAGGCCAATCATAAGTGCTTAATACATGTTTGTTGTTGGGATGAATAAACAAGTAAGTAGGATGTTTGGAGAGCATTCACATAATCAGGACGGGGAGGGCCTTTACAGTTCTCAAATGTTATCCAGCTAGTATACAATGGTGAGGCCCAGGGGCTCTAGAGTCAGATTGCCTGGTCTAAATTCTGGTTCTGCCATTTACTAGCTATGTGACTTTG
The DNA here is from genome assembly GCF_937001465.1 of Orcinus orca. Classification (NCBI taxonomy): domain Eukaryota; kingdom Metazoa; phylum Chordata; class Mammalia; order Artiodactyla; family Delphinidae; genus Orcinus; species Orcinus orca. The sequence goes on from NC_064561.1 coordinate 29,229,654, forward strand.
GACCTGTTAGTTAACCTCTTTAAGAGCCTCAGCTTCTTCATCTGAAAAAATGAGGATACTAAAACTGCATGCCTCATAGAGCTGTTATAAGAATTAAATAAGAGGGGCTTCCCTGGTAGTGCAGTGGTTAAGAATCCACCTGCCAATACAGGGGACACGGGTTTGAGTGCTGGTCCGGGAAGATCCCACATGCCGCGGAGCAACTAAGCCCGTGCACCACAACTACTGAGCCGGCGCTCTAGAGCCCGCGAGTCACAGCTACTGAGACCCGCGCGCCTGGAGCCTGTGCTCCACAATAAGAGAAGCCACCGCAATGAGAAGCCTGCACACCGCGACAAACCACAACTAGAGAAAGTCGCGCACAGCAACAAAGACCCAACACAGCCAAGAAATAAATAAAATTTAAAAATAAAAAAAAAAGAATTAAGTAAGACAATGGATGTGAAACACAAAGCTAAAGACTGGTGCATGCTAAGCTTGGATTAGGTGTTAGTGTTAGTTATAATGTTATTTTCATTACTATTATTATTAGTGCATTGTCCTGCCTCAAAAAATTGTTTCACACTCTCCTTAACTTCACAGCATTCAAACTAACCAATTTCTGCTTCTTTCCCTTTGAGGAAATGCTTTTGTAACTGTGCATATGAGTTAGCTGATGGCATGTGGCTTAGATTAATGTAGGACGAGGAAGGGACATTAAGTCTCACATTGGGATTTAAGAGAGAGCTTTGTAAATGCAGGAATAAAATGACAACTAAGCCGAAAGTGAACCAGCATGACTGTGCTCCCCAGCCCCTTGGAAGTAGGTTAAATGAGTGTCCTAAATCTCTAGCCGGCTAATAACCACTGGACAAGCAAGCCTCTCTCCGCTTGCATGTCCCTGGTTCCCATGAGGGTGATAGCAAAGGCACACAAGCACGGTCGTTGGTAACAGCCTTCTCCCAAACAGAAAGTGGCAAACTCGCATCTAAAAATGAAACCTAGCTTCTCATAGGGAGAAAGGGAAGAAGGGTGTGGGTGGGGAAAGAAAACATCTTTTTGGAGGAAAGAGACGTTACTTGTTGCCATAGTCAATTCTGGACGTGACTTTCTGCTTCAGTTCCTTCAGCTCGTCCTTGGGCAAAGTTCCTGAGAGGAGCTGTGACCGCCAGTCCATCAGGTCGTACATCATGGACTGCACCTGTTGGAACCGCTCCTTTCTGCTGGCCTAGGAGCAGAAACAGGAAACAATCGCAGTCACCTGCACCGAAGGTCTTGGGCCTCCATCTGGCAAACTGGGCCAAAGGCAAGCATGCATGTTCAGGGGCCATGGCTCGAGTGCCTCTCTTGGCCCCTACCCAGCTGTGAAGGGATTGGGTGGTGGTCTGAGTCATTGACATGTTTCCTCCCCCAGGGCCACAGGGGTTTCTCAAAAGCAAAAGTAATAATCCCAATCACTTCCTGGTTTAAAAAAAGAGGGGTTATTTCTGACTCTTATCCAAGAAGTTACATGTTGAATAGGAATGCCAAGAACATCTGCTGCAATGCAGGTCTCAGAGGCCAGGCCCTTGAAGGCTGAGAACCAGGGCCACTGCTCTGGTGCAAAAGGCCTGTTTCTAGGGCAGTGTTCCCCCAAGTGTAACAGGCATACAACCCAAGGGACATGAGATGGTTTTGGTGGTACAAAGACACATATTAGGGACCCATATGGTGATTCTCCTCTAGTCTCTTCCTATCCTTCTGTTTAAGGGCAAGAGAAAGTTGCAGTTTCATGGCAACATGACTTTAACCCCTCTCTCACATTTGTTAATTTCTTTTTTTTTAACAAAAAGAGAGAGAAGTTCTTTGGCTCTGAGCTTTTGACAGGTACTACTTGATGACATCGTTTTGTTTTCATGTATTTATTTGAATAATGTTCTAATTGTGCCAAGTGCTTTTGACTGTGCATTTGGGAAGCACGTGTGAAGTGATAAAAGTATATATACCTATTGGGTCTTTCTCCCCAGTTTCTGGCACAGAGCTCTTAAAATGCTTGGAATTTTCTAAGTGATAGATGTGTCTTTTCTTATTCACAATGAGTCCGTTTTGACCAGACCTGAGTCTGTGCTAATGAGATGAGTCCTAGAGAGCTTCAAGAATGGGGACTGGCTGTCAGAGGAACCAACCATGTGGTTAGAGGGTTGGAACTTCCAGCTCCAACCCCCAACCTCCAGGGAGATTAGAAGGGTTGGAACTTGATTCAATCATTTAATCATGCCTATGTAATGAAATGCGGATAAAAACTCTCGAACAACGAGGTTCTAGTAGCTTCCCAGAAGGTAAACATATTGATGTGCTGGGAGGGTGGCACGCCTTCCCTGGGGAAGGCATGGAAACTCTGTGCCCATCGCTACCCCAGTACCTTCCTCTGTGTCTCTCTTCCATTGGCTGTTCCTGAGTTGTATCCTTTATAATAAAACTGTAAAAGTAGTACTTTCCTGAGTTTTATGAGTTGTTCTAAGGACACACGGAACCTGAGGTGAGGTTGGAGGGGTGTTGTGGGAGTCCCCGAATTTGTACCAAGTTGGACAGATGTGTGGGGAGCCTGGGACCTGGGACTTGCAACTGGCATCTGAAGAGAGGGCAGTCGTGTAGAACTGAGCCCTTAAACTCTGGGGAGTCAGTGTTAGAACTGAATTGAATTGAATTATAGGGCATCCAGTTGGTGTTGGAGAGTTGGAGGATTGTTGGAATGACACAGCATGTTGTAAAGTTCCTTATGTAAGTCATTTAAGTTTACTAAAAAGGGAGACAACTTAGGTTTTAAGTAAATACTTCATGGGTGGTATGCAGATATGGTAAGAATCATGAAACTGGAGGTTTAAGGATCACTTTACTAGGGTAAAGGGCACGATGGACTTGCAATTCAAAGATTTCTTAAGGAAAATGCCAAGCTTCCACGGTGCCTGTGTATGTGATGTGTAAAAGGGGTGGTAGAAATAAATAATAAATCACTTTAGCCTCAAGTCTGCTGTTTGCCCCCTAAACTGTCCTAACAACGTTTGGGAAACTTATAGAATGGTAACTGAATATGCCCATTACCATATATGATGAAATATCCACATGGGAGTCAACATTTATGACCATAAAATGTGACTCCACAAACAGAGCATGTGCAACAGCAGGTGTACACGATGCTGTAACAAATATGCAGTAAGCCTTGGTCGACATTTTCACTCTCAGTTTAATGGTTTTCCTAGCTGCTCACTTTCATTAGTTTTAGAAACATCAAAGGAGGATTTTAAAGTAGATTTACTTCAATACAGGGAAAACTCGTATAAAACACGCTCTTTGTTTTCCAGGGTCAAAGCTCCCTCATAGTTCTGAGGACAACAGTCATTAGTTAATTAATATACGAGAACAGTATTTCTCAACGTGTTATCGGCAGACCACCAAATCAAAATCTCTAAGTTTATTAAAATGCAGAGCCCCATTGAAGGAAGCTGTATTTTTAATAGCTTTCGAGGTGATTCTTAAGCATACTCAAGTTTGATGACTTTTTCAGTAGTTTAAAAAAAACAGAAGGATCACACCAGATGCCCATTCACTATGGCTCTGTCACTAACTCGCTGTATGGCTTTGAGAAAGTCACCTAACTTCTCTGGGCCTTGATAGCTTCATACTGTCTGCTATACTATGTCAAGGCTAAGTTCCATATTTGAACCAAGCCAAAAACTGCAAGAAGCTTCTATCCCAGGGAGCAGGGTTTTGAGTCTTACCACGTAGAGCTGTTTCCAGATGCTGCCCCATTCCCAAAGTGTTGTTGTCACTTCTTGTGCCAGAGGAATTTCTGCAGGAATAATGTTCTCGATATTTCTATTTACGGTGGGAGAGAAAATGGTGTGAAATTGAGACCCAGGTGCTAACAAGATAAGATGCTGGCAAATTTGCATTAAGCTACAGCTGCTGAGAGGGGCCTTCCTGGCAGGAGACTAAACCGCCTCTAATGTCTACACCAATTACATTATGCAGATGCAAGGGACTTCCTTTTTAATGTCCTCCTTCATTGGGTGGGCCCTCCGAGCTCATTATTCAGGAGTAATCTACTTTAATTCAGTTCAAAGGCAGCTGCCAGTGAAAAGTGTGATTCTCCAGGTTTACTAATACCCCCTCAGAATCAGATGTGAACACGAATCAATCTGCATTGGGTCTCCCATCCAGTGAGGGAAAGAAGATAAATAAACACAGCACAAGGAAGGCGGATCGGCTGAGCACCCTTCACATCTGCCCAGTCAGGTTTTCAGAGCAGACAGGACAGCGACATCCACGAGCCACTGGAGGGTCAAGTGTGGGGAAGGAGGGCAAATACCTTTTTTTCTCCACTGTCACTTCTTTGATGTGGATAAAGGATTTAGGAAAAATGCCCTGTTGGGGATAAGATAAGACAAGGTGAGATAGCATGACCTGTCCCTACAGAAAAAACCTGACCCCAGGTCTTCATGATTTTTCCAAAAGCTGCTAGCTGGTAAAAACCTCAAACTTTACAGGAATAATCTCAGTCCAAGAGAACAAGTGGTAGGTGCCAAATCTACTCTTTCAGGTCTGGTTCCTCTCCAGTTCTTTATCAGTTGTTCAGGATCCCACAGTAGCCCTCGATTCCAAAGGATGCTCCAACCCCATTGCGGACACTCACCCTATCAGATGGGCAAGGCTGGAGTGCCTGAAAGACTCACTCTAAGGGAGAATAGCGTTCTGCCTCTCGCCTCTCCTGCCCGGGACAGCAGCCACCCTTCACAGTCAGGAAAGGTCAGGTCCTGAGGCAACAGTGTCCCTGGTTGCATATGGGTTGCTTTGATTTGAGATCTCTTTCTCTCTGGATTTATTTTATTGTTCATGATGGAGGAAGGAAAAAGCATCTATTATTTCCTTGCTCTATAAGCTTAGCTCCGTTAAGAGAAGTTGATCAACTACTTGGAAATTCCTTCATAAATTCAGCCAGCGTGTACACTGGGGACATCCGGTCACTGCGCTAGACACTGTGAGATGTAGAGAGATGAGCAAAGCAGGCGCTTGCTCCCATGGAGATGGCGGTGTGCTGTGGGGCTGGGGCAGGGGAACTCCCTGAGGGCGGAGACTGGACCTGTCCCTTCTGAGTCATGTTGCACACATAGGTGAGGAAATGATGAATGCCCCAAGCAATGCTAAAGAAAGGCAGTAGGAGATAAATTTCAGATAAAAAATGCACAATTCCACAGGACTCGAAAAATCATATGTGACTGGCATATTAGGAAAAGTTTCAGGGAGAAGAGAGCTCTGGAGGTTGACCTTAAAGAATGAGTGAAAGGGGAAGGCACTGAGGCACAGCGAGGAAATCACAGGACACAAGGAGGGAGGAATGGAATCAGTCTGCAGAGGAGCAACAGTGGGAGATGAGTGCCCAGGGGGCTGGCAGGGTCATGTACAGACATCCAATATTGTCCCAAATAAAAACAAATTGACCTCACCTGCAACATTTTGTGCTTTAGAAGGTATCCCCTATACCAGTCTGCAAAGAGAAAACAAAGAAACAGGTTTTTCATCTATTCGTACAAGTTCCTTGCTGGGTTTTGTTGTTGCTGTTTGTTTTTCACTGGCAAAGAAACTATTGAGAAGTGCTTTAGACCTCAGGTACAGATCAAAGCCCTAGGATTCAACAGTTTCTTGAATTAGTTGCCAACATCTCCAAAAAGCATCCACAAATACAGGGATTTCACATAAAAATGCAAATTTCATCCTTCTTTTGAAAGAACAGGAGGCCCAGAGATGGTGGCCAGTGCTCCCGCATGGTTGCAGTTGGCTAGTGGTGAGAAGCAGCTGGTCCCATCAGACAAAGCAGGCGCCTCCAACTCACCAGCCTCTACCTAGCCCCTCACTTATTTCCATTAACTGCCTGGGTCCTTCCTGTGTTCATATGCATGTTTTCAACCTCTGCCTTAGGGACAAAGAAAGGCTGAGAATGTCTGAGGGAGTTTGGCGAACATCCTAAAATAATGGCCGCAGTGCTAACAGCAGCAAATTGTGTCTAAAATGTGATTTGCAGAAGTTAGTCATTACAAAACAGATAAGTTCAGGGATGGGTAAAATGACAGGAATTTTAAGAGATTCTTCCCTTTGCAGGAATATCAAAAATGACTCAATTAACAGAGATCCAAATTATACACAGTTCTCGGACAAAATGAACCTCAGTATAGCAAGTATTGATGACTATAATAAGCCTACTGGCCTTTGAAATGATTCAAGCACAGCCAAGTAGTGGCATTTGTCATCTCTGTAAATAAAAAGCGTCTGTCAGGCGCCTCATTAGCAAACCCTCATTACTGGGCTGACAGATTGTTGTCGAAATATGTTCTCAACAGACATACGTGCAAGCTCCAAAACAAACAACTTAAAATGCAAAGTCACCCCTCCCAGTCATGAGCCAGCTTGAGGGTCAGGTCATAAAGAAAGTTCTAAAGCAACAGGGGCCCAAAGTGGTTCCTATTCTGAAAGACAGAAGGGTAGAGGAAGGAGAGAAGGAGAAAAGGAAGGAGAGAGAAAGGAAGGAATGGAGGCTGGAGAGAAAGAATCTCAGGTTTGGAATAAAAAAACGTTCTAAGCACTCTTCATATATGAAGCCTTTTAATCTTCATAACAACCACATGAGGTGGGAAATTCAATTATCCCATTTTACAGAAGAGTGGCCCACCTGAGGCACAGAGAAGTTGAGTAACTTGACCACAGTTACACAGCTAGTAAGTAACAGTGCCAGGATCTGAACGTAAACAGCCATCATACTGTGCTTCCTGTCTAACAGGAGAAGGAGCATGGTATTTGCCTAATATTTCCATCCTCCCAACATCTGAATCCCCAAAACTACAACCCCACTAAGTACTTCCAGTGGTGGAAAACTTTCTACTTCATGAAGAACATATTCTATTTTCACACTCCTCTAATAATTTTCCCTATAACTATCTGTAATAATTAACTGTGAACAATAATGCTTATATTATATTAATAATAGTGCTTGCTGTGTGCCAGGAACTCTGGTAAAGTTTTTTGTTTTGTTTTTTTCAAATTATAAATTAATCTTCACAATGATTCTATAAAGTAGGTACTATTATTGCCTCAATTCTGCAAATGAAAATAGAGAGGCACAGAGAGATTAAGCAACTTGCTCATGGTCACACAGCTAGTGAGTAATGCGGTTAAGACCTAAACCCAAGCATCTGACTCTGGAGGTGACACTCTAGTACTGCACTAGAACAACCTCCTTTATTTGCAGTTCTTTCCCATTCAACAAACAAGATATAAGAGCATCTCTGTAACATTACTAGCTACCATTAATTGATCAGGGGATCTTAATGCACACAAAGCTATATGCTAAGTGTTGTACATGTATTCTCTCATTCAGTGCTCACATCCATACTGTGAGCTAAGTAATATTCCCATTCTGTAGATGAAGAAATTGAGATTCAAGTCAGTTGAGGTACTGGGCCAAATCACATGCCAGGGTTCAAGGGCAAGTCTGTGTGGCTTCAAAGCCAGCCCTCAAAGCTGTTCCACCACATTGTCCCCCATGCGATGAGCACAAATACAGATAACGTTCTCTTAAAGCACAGAGACAGTTAAGGGTTTCTCGGCTGCAGTGACCTGAATCCACCTTATTGGCCAAGGCCACCAAAATCCACCAGATAGTAGGAAAACAACCAAGGGACCACTAGTATGCCCACATCTGGCTCTCCACGACAGGGGCTCCATCTGGGACCCTTGAATTCCAGTGACATTGCCCTCTCTCACCCTTGAGAATCAGTGACTTGCCACCCCTTGTTGGTATCCTGATTTGCAAAACTTCAACTCACTCCTGAGCAAGAAATCGACTGACGCTTACCGCCAGCATATACATTCTGGCTCCCAGATTTAAGTTCAACAAACACTGACTGTGCACCTACTGTGTACATGACATTGGGCTAGGTGCTCTCAGAAATAAATCCCCAGTGATCCTTGACGAGACAGGCTTACCACCATCTCCACTTGCTGGATGATGAGAAAGCATCCACTGCATCAGAGCTGTCCTTAGGACTTTTTCTGATATCCCCAACCCTGCTGAATCACTGATCTCCATGACCCCTGATGTCCACTCCCTAGTCTGGTCACTGGCCAGTTATATCTGGCTGTACTCCAAGACCCGACTGGGCAGATAACAATAGTTGGCACACATAGCAAAATCCATGATCAAAACCAGGCTCAGGGTAACACAGCATTTACCACACCCCAGGACGCGTCCCCTGGCTTAATGCCCTTTCAGTTAAGTAACAGAAAAGGCTTTTTTTGTCTAACCCTATCCATGAAAACTTTATAAACAGAAAACTCACAAAGTGCATCCTGGGGAATATGAGGAAAGGAAATTTTTTTTTACCATTCTTATGGAAAATGATAAACTCCAACTGTCCTCCTTTCCCACATTCCAAATATCAAAATGAAATGTACCTAAATACTCTAATCACCCAGGAGTTGCATGGGGAGGGGAAAAAGGAGGAGAGGTTAAAAGCATCCCAGAACATCAAACAAGAATCCACATCCTAGAAACCCAGTCCTCTCTCTGCCCTCTCCGGGCAATGTGATCTTTGGTCATGTCACTTAAGCCTCAGTGTTTTCACCTGTCAAATGAGGACAATAACAGCTACCATACACGGCTGTTGCACAAACTATTGTTTAAACAGAATTATGAAGGTGAACACATCTGGTAAAGGTACAAAACCTTAGACTGGAAGAAGACATACCAATTTCAGGATGAGTGTTACCTGAAGAATGGACAAAAAGACAAGAATGGAATAGGAGAGGGGTAAACAGGGGATCTCAGTTGCACCTAAAATGTTTATTTCTTTAAAAAAAATATGTATGAACTAAACAATGAAAAATGTTAATATCTATTTGAGTGGTGTGTGCCTGGGTGTATTTCACTTTCCTATTTGATTGAAATATCTAATAACATTAAGAAGAATGTAACAGAAGCCAGTATCAATCAGTGGTTAAGGGTATGAGCTCTGGAATCAAAGTCTGGATTTGAATGAAGATCTGCAACTTCTGCGTGATCTTAGACAAGTTAGTGCATTTCTCTAAGCCTTAGTTTCCTTATTTGTAAAATGTGAACAATAATAGTGCCCGTCTCATAGGCTTAAATTAGATAAGCAATTCAGAGTTTGTACAGTGCCTGGCATATGGTAAGTGTTAAAAAAATTACTAAATACCATTATGTCATTTAAAAATACATAATCATCATCATCATCATTAACCAGAGAAACTTAGGCATATTTTCTATTTTATTTCCAGAACCTACAGAATTTGAATATCGTTTTTTGTTTTTTGTTTTTGTGGTACGCGGGCCTCTCACTGTTGTGGCCTCTCCCGTTGCGGAGCACAGGCTCCGGATGCGCAGGCTCAGCGGCCATGGCTCACGGGCCTAGCCGCACCACGGCATGTGGGATCTTCCCGGACCGGGTCACGAACCCGTGTCCCCTGCATCGGCAGGCAGACTCTCAACCACTGCACCACCAGGGAAGCCCTGTTTTTTGTTTTTTTTGTGGGGTTTTTTTGTGTGTGTGTGAAGTCATTTCAATATATTCCCAAAACAACAAAGTAAATGAAACATTCTTCAAATTCAACATAATGGAAGTTTACTGACGTTTTAGCCTCACCCACAAGCAAAAGGGAAGAAAACTTCACTTACCAACTCCCTACAATGAAACAGCCTTACTTAAGAAAATGGAGTCCCTTTCATACCAACCTGTTTCTAGAGCAGATCTAAACAAAGGACCATCTCCCTGCAAAGTGGCACTTTAAAAAAATACCCTCTTAAGTGCACATAATGTCCCCACCCCCCACCCCACCGTGCCCTAAAAGCAAAGGACTCAGATGGGTCAGGATCACTCTCGGTGGAGTCGTCAGTAGAGAAGAGGTGGCATGGCTCTGGGTGTACCCCACTGAGCAAGTGGGAGATTCGGAACTCTTCACGCAGAGCTCTTTGCAGCTGAACCAAGGTGGAGGTGATTCACACGTGCCAGCTTAGAAGGAATTCCAGATGTTTTTAAGTGAGAAGCACAAGTCTCAGAATGGTATGTACAGTATAGTCCCATTTTTTAGAAAACAATGACAATAAAAGCTATGCCTTACCTTAAGGAGGTTAAGCTATGTCAACTTCCTCCCTCATCCCCTCCCCTTGTTCCATTTTACTGGTAAATGAAATTCAAAAGCACCTTGGAAACCACTGTCTAGAAATCCCATTCTCTTCACCACTAAGAGTGGGCCCCCATGACCCGGGCAAGTATGTGTATCAGTAGATGGAATGGAACCTTCGCTGTTGTTCTGGAAAGGAAGAGTCAGGTAGCAAATAACTGAGAGTGGAGCAGACATTCCCTCTGAAGGGCTCATAAGGAAGAGTCTAAGTAACCTGGGATACCCCCAAGGAACATCCCCTCACCGCTGTCCAAGTAATCAGGAGATGGGAGTTGGTCTTCGGAGGTAGCTGCTGTTGCCTTAGGAGTGCATGGTAGAGCTCTCTCACCCCCAGACCAAATCCAAGCGCGAAGGGTGCAGTCCAGAAGACTCACTCAGAGATACAGCGGGCATCTGGCATCTTGTTCCCCAGCTACATGGCTATTCGTGAGGGGACTGGCTGATCTTTTGGCTTATTTGATCAGGAAGTCAAAGAATCAGAGAGAGAGCACCCCAAGCTCCCTCTACCCCCAGCCTTGTTTAAGCTAGGAAAAGGGAAGGAGGAGAGGAGCATTAAACTGCATAGGGAATTGAAGCCTTCTTTTGAGATGTTGTTAAATATCTGGAAAGATGTCAACCAAATATAACTGAAGGAAGGGATTGGGGAAAAACAACACTCCTTTTTCACATTTATTCCCCCATGAGGAGTTCTGACTACTTAATAAACACATGTGTTTTCCACATCTAAAATCAGGAAGCAGAATGTTTGTGCTGCCTCTGGGTAAGAGAGGCAGTCTGAGAGATGTAATATGGACAAAGAAATAGGCATTAGGATGTCTATTAGGAAAGCTTAGCAATGGGCACCCTTCTGAATTGTTTGAGTTTTTATCGCAATAAAATATTATCTAAAAGGAAATACTAAAACCATTAGAGCTCTAGTGAAAGGAAATTCATTCATGCCTAAGGTTTCAGCTCAGATTTTTGTTTTCCCCATTCATCTGGCTGAGTAAGTTTAGTGCATAGGCAAAGAAGGGCTAGCCTCACCCACTCCAGGCAATCAGAGGGTCACCTTCTGTGTTCCCTGGGCAATGTGGCTAAGATAGATACATACCTGCCAGTCTCAGTGTAGCTCTGTTTAATGGGGGAAAGAGATGGAATTCAACACAGAGCACCTAGGAGCCAGGCATGAGGCTAAACAGCTTCTCTACTTCTCTCATTTTATCCTCATAATACACCCAGAAGCAAGGTGATGATAATACATTTTTGCAGGTGAGAAAACTGAGGCTTACTTCCCTAAGATCACTAAGCTAGTGGGTAAGTGGAGCAGAGGATAACTTTCTGATTCAAAAGCCCATGCTTTTTCTACTTCTTTTCTTTCTCTTTCTTCTTTCTTTCTTTTCTTCCTTCCTCCCTTCCTTCCTCTCTTCCTTCCTTCCTTCCTTCTTTTCTTTTCTCTTTGTGGAGGAGAGGGGAGAGTTTAAAATTACTGAAAAACACAAAATAAAAATATTCACATTCCTACCACCAAGAATTAATCCTTGCTGATATCTGGAGAAATGTGCTTTGAATCTTCAAGACTGTATCTATTCTATTCCATTCCCCTCTCCACTTCTCAATTGTATTCGTTTTTTTTGCGGGGTGGGGGGTGGGGGGTTACATTTTACAGTTTTCAAACAATGACATTCTTTTTGGTAGTCGTAACTACCATGACTTTTAATACTAATTTTGACAAATCAATTCACTTGGACTCAATGTTTGCCTGTATTTCCTCTTATCACAGCTTTTCAATTCCTATATTTTAACATTTTGATTCATCTCTCAATTGGCTGGATTTTATTTTTTGAGTAGGTTTCTGCAAGACGGTGATATAAGCACACCCATATTTTTTCTACTATGTCATTTTGACTAATTTTTGACTAACACTATGGTTTTCACTTTTTTATATCTGCAGAGGAACTGTTTTTCAACTGGAATCATAAGCAGAACTCCCCGCATGCAAAAAAGATAAGACCAGACCTGATCTCAGAGCCCTTAGCCATCTAAGGCCCTCACGGACTCTTAGGATCCTATAAATTCCAGTTTGAAAACTCTATATGGGTATGAGTGCATGCATGATAAATCCTAATAATTTTCATACCAATTCCTCAGATATCTAGAATCAGTCTAACAGACTTCCAAAGGTATTTTCAAAGTAGTCATGAACTGGCAATCACTTGCTAAATTAATATGTCCAGCTCTTTCCAGAAAAGTACTGTGGCTGCTTATTACAAGGATGCATTAAAATAAGACTGATAAAACAAAATTTTAAATGGGAAACCAGAACTAAAGAGCTTCGGAGCAAGGAGGTTAATCCCTGAAACAAAGGTGACTTGAGTCAGCAAGTGCAGTCTTTTTGAAGGTCAGGCTATAAGCCAGGCAAAAGTAAAGAAAGGCTCTGATTACATGCAACCTATGTGGTCAGTTTCCTGCCCTGAAGCACTTTCTCCAGGGAAACTGCATGAAAAGAAGAAAAAAACACTCATCTGAATTTCAAAATGTAGGACACAGAAAACATTCTGAGGCTTTTCACTGCCTTGGTAGGCATGGGGTGGAGAAAAGGGAGCAGTCTTAGGAGAGTGGAGAGAACAGCAAGTGGCTCACTGTGCAAGCCTAGGCAAGTCATTTCTCTTCCCTGAGGCTTGCTCCTTCACCTGCAAATCTGAGGTCTCTGCCTGTTTCTCGGGATTATCATCCAGTAGCACAAAAGTGACACTGAGGAGTTGTTTTGCTTGCTGTTTTTATTTTCAGTCTTTGCCCTTGGTAGACACCTAGAGTTTGCTTATCTGCCACTGAGTAGAACTACATTTGTAAAGGGTAGGATTGCACTATGGGAGGAGGGCAGGGTGTTTGGAATCAGATCCCTACCCCTCCCCCAGTCCCATTCACTCTGTGTGTAAAATAGGGCCAGACTGGGCACTATAGAGGCCTGGACACTGAAAAGTGCATGATGTCCAAAATAACAACATTGGGCTTCCCTGGTGGCGCAGTGGTTGAGAATCCGCCTGACATTGCAGGGGACATGGGTTTGAGCCCTGGTCGGGGAAGAGCCCACATGTCGCGGAGCAACTAAGTCCGTGCGCCACAACCACTGAGCCTGCACTCTAGAGCCCATGTGCCACAACTACTGAGCCCACGTGCCACAACGACTGAAGCCCACTCACCTAGAGCCCATGAGCCACAATTACTGAGCCCACGGGCCACAGCTACTGAGTCTGAGCTCTAGAGCTCACAAGCCACAACTACTGAGCCCGTGTGCCACAACTACTGAGCCTGCACTCTAGAGCCCACGTGCCACAACTACTGAGCCCATGAGCCACAACTACTGAAGCCCACCCACCTAGAGCTCATGAGCCACAACTACTGAGCCTGCGCTCTAGAGCCCACGAGCCACAACTACTGAGCCCATGCGCCACAACTACTGAAGCCCACGTGCCTAGAGCCCGTGAGCCACAACTACTGGAGCCCGCATTTCACAACTACTGAGCCTGTGCTCTAGAGCCCACGAGCCACAACTACTGAGCCCGTCTGTCACACCTACTGAGCCTGTACTCTAGATCCCGCATGCCACGACTACTGAGCCCACATGCCACAAGTACTGAAGCCCGTGCACCTAGAGCCCGTGCTCCACAACAAGAGAAGCCACTGCAACGAGAAGCCTGCGCACTGCAATGAAGGGTAGCCCCTGCTCGCCACAACTAGAGAAAGCCCATGCACAGCAATGAGGACCCAATGCAGCCAAAAATAAATAAATTAATTATTTTAAAAAAGGAATCCTTAAAAAATAAATAAATAGCAACAGTACTAAAGCATAAAATAAACGTAAGGAAGGTGAACAAAGTTCTCATTTCCCCCATGATGATTCCTTTAAAGCTGCTTTGAAATATCAAATATCAAATTCTTTCTCCCTCCAAAAAGCATTTTGTTTGTTTGCTTTTTGGTTTGCATTTGTGTATGTGTATGTGTGTGTGTGTGTGTGTGTGTGTGTGTGTGTGTGTATGTGGATACGCACTCCTTCACGAATCTGCAGAGGTGCTCTGTTAATTGCATATAGCTAATCTAGGGCTGAAGATACCACCTGTCCTGCAGGTTGCTGTGAGGAGTAACTAGACTAACATGTTGTGGGAATTTAGCAGAGTACTCACTATGTGGTTAAGAACCCAAAGATGGCTAGCTCTGTAGGCAAACTCCTTTCTTCCAGCCCTCTATTTCTCCTTGAGGGGGCCTCCTTAACAGTAGCACACCTGCCTCCTGCCTACCCCTCACCCCCATCCCAGCACAGGACAGCCTAACCTGAGGGATTAGCTGGGAAACAGGGACAGAGCCCCCTCTGCCCTCCTTTCTCTTTGCTCTGCCTGACCACAGGAAAGACACACTCTACGCCCTCCACACAGCAGGATTATAGTGAGGCCCAGACAGGAGGAGATCCGTGGTGGCCCAGCTGGGCAGTGAGGGCTGGGAGAGCCTGCCTGAATGTAGTCAGCCCATGAGCAAGCTCATTCGACACTTACACCCAAGCTGTGCTCCCAATGTCAATTTTATCAGTGACATAGGTGATACATTGATTTCTAATGGCCTGACTCATGAGTGTAAGGCCATTAACCTTTGTGCAAACTTTAAAAACCACCACCATTGCCACGATGGTGGACACAGCCCAACAGACACCTGGCTTCACAAGAGATGACACCTCTGTGGGAAGAAAGAGATGCCATTTTGCCCAAGACAGGGCACCCAGCTTGCTGAAGGGAGTGAGTACTGCTTCCTGGCCCAGATGCAGTGTCCAAACCACACAGCTATGTACAGCAGAACTGGAATCAGGATTATAATTTACTGGACCCTTCAAAACCCTAATAATGCTGATATTCCTTTATAATGGTGTTGAAACTAATAAAGAAGTGTATCTAGGGCTTCCCTGGTGGCGCAGTGCTTGAGAGTCCGCCTGCTGATGCCCCAGTCCGGGAGGATCCCACATGCCGCGGAGCGGCTGGGCCCGTGAGCCATGGCCACTGAGCCTGCACGTCCGGAGCCTGTGCTCCGCAACGGGAGAGGCCACAGCAGTGAGAGGCCCGCATACCGCAAAAAAAAAAAAAAAAAGAAGAAGAAGTGTATCTAGAAGGTGTCATAGGGCCCAACAGCTCCATGGCTGGGCAAATAGAGAGCACAATGAACATCAAACCACCCAGTTTGGCTTTTGTTTCTAAGTATGAATTCCTACAATAACAAAGCATTATTTTCAGTAAATCTGAAATACTAATATTAGCAAAATGTATTTAAATAGACCACACAGAGGTGCAAGTTCCAAGAGAGGGCTGGAGGTGCTGGGTATGTCCTGGGGGTGTCCCAACACCATCAGCAAGCTCCTGGCATCCAAGGGTCGCCTGGGCCAGTGACTCACCTCCACAGGTCTCCTGTATTCGCACCACATCGCCAATCTGCAGGGAGAGCTGGGGGACTCCGCTCCCTTGGAAGTTGTATATGGCTGTGAAATGAAATGGAACAGAGAGGCAGCCTGGTGAGACCTCTGGATACCAAGAATCTCTGCTCCTTCCTGCCCTTCCTTTCTTGACTTTTCTGATGACCATGCAGCCCATATGGCTAAACAAGACCAATGTAAAACCACTGTAAAAACCACAGCCTGCCACAGGAGTCAATGCAGGCCCAGCCTGGCTCCCAAAGGCCCCCATTCATTAGTCAAACATGACCTCTCCCTAGCACAGGTAATGCACTCCAGTCTGAGTGACAAGGATGGCGTTTATGTCATTCCCATGGTTGACCTCCCACTGTACACCTGGCGTGTGCTCAGCACATCCTCTCATTTCATTCCCAAAGCAACCCTGCGAGGTGTAAACTGTGATCCCATTTTGCAGATAAGGAAATGGAGGTGCTTAGAGGTTAAACAATTTGGCCAAAATCATCAGGCTAGGAAGTGACAGGAAAACCAGTATCTAACTTCCATATTCTCAACTGCTATTGTGAGCTACCTGCTGCTCCCCAATTACTCCATCCTGGTGACAGCAGCCTAAAATGCCAGTCTTTCTACCACCCATTTACACTGTCTACCTTCCCATTTACACTGTCAGCTTCTGGGGAGTAGCAGTTGGCTATGAAAACACCCAGAGTCCCCTGTGTGGTATGGGAGCCTCTGCTAATCCCTTGGAATGTGAGATTACACCATATCATTGCAGTGCTCAGCCCCTACGCAGCATCACTTGCTAAGTGAGGACCAGGCCATTACCGTTAACCTAGGGATGAAGTTTGTTTAAGGAATATCCAGCCTGGAAGATCTTCAAGAACAGAATAGGACACAATGATGTTTGATATGACATGTGAATCAAAACACAAGTGTTTCAATTTAAGGAAAGACCCTCAGGAGGATGGATGGTATGATCCTACAAGGTTGTCCTCATTCAGGAGGATGGATGGTATGATCCTACAAGGTTGTCCTCATTTATGCATGCAGCAGATATTCAGTAAGTGCCTACAATATGCCAGGCACATGCTAGGCACTGATCTTGCTCTTTTGGTGAATACACAAATAAATATAAGGTTACAAAATATGATACATGTGATGTAAGAAACAAATAGGGCCTGATAGAGGAGGCACCAATTTTTGTTGGGGTAGTTAAGAAAGGACCCCCTGAGCTGATGATACATGGAGGATTCAAACAAGTCAGCTATGGGAACAGAAAGCGGGGAAGGGCATTTCAGGAAGTGGGAATAGCATACGCAAAGGCCCCAAGTAAGGAAGACAC
Source organism: Orcinus orca (assembly GCF_937001465.1). Taxonomy (NCBI): domain Eukaryota; kingdom Metazoa; phylum Chordata; class Mammalia; order Artiodactyla; family Delphinidae; genus Orcinus; species Orcinus orca. Next base: position 29,246,630 of record NC_064561.1, read on the forward strand.
TTGGCACATTCAGAGAGCAAAAAGGAAACTGCTGTGCATGGATTATAAGGGAGGAGGTGGGTGACACAGAGGATGCTGGAGAGGCAAGAACCAGGTCATGCAGGGCTTCACGATGACTTTGGGCTTTACTCCAAGAGAACAGGAAGCTGGATAGATTTTACTTAGTGATTTGGTAATAGCTTTATTTAGATACAATTTGCCCACTTAAAATATATACTTCAATGATTTACTCAGAGAGCTGTGAAACCACCACCATGATTAATTTTAGAACATTCTCATCACCTCAAAAAAGTCCCCTGAGCCACAATCGGCCACTAATCTACTTTCTGTCTCTATAGATTTGCCTATTCTGGACATTTCGTACAAATAGAGTCATATAATATGTGGTCTTTTGCGACTGGCTTCTTTTACTCAGCACAAGGTTTTTAAGATTCATTCATGTTGTAGCAACTATCATTACTTCATTCATTTTTATGGCAGAATAATATTCCATTGTATAAATACACCAGTGGATAGAAGGCTGAAGGCTGAAGGCTGTTAAGCTGGGGAGTGATGTAACCCCATCACGCCGACTGCTGTTGGGGGAGTGGATGGAGGGAGGCAGAGTGGATGTGGCGGAGCCCACGAGGAGACCCTTGCTTTGTCTCTCTAATCCCAGAGGTCTTTGAACCAAGGAGAGACTTGCTGCTGATGAACCATGTGACCAGGCAGTGCGGGAGGTAGATTAACTAAATAAGAGGTATCCTGAGTCCTCTTGGTAGTCTTACCACTGATTCAGTTCATTCCCTCTCCCTTTGCTCCTCAGTTTCCTCATGTGTCAACAAACAAAATGCATTTAAAAACTACTTTTTCGAGTGAAATCAGCAAAAATGGTGAAATAGGGAGTTCCAAGCGCCTGTCCCTCCAAAGAAGCAATTAAAAATCCAGCAAAAATGGTCAGAATCAACTTTACCAGAGCTCTGAAAAACAGTCAAAAGTTTACAGCAACCAAGCAAATGCTTACTCAAGAAAAGGCAACTGAAACCTGGTAAAGTTTTGTAGCATTTTAACTTATCCTTATCCCATTCTCTACTCCCCATCTTAGTGGCAGTCTTGAAGATGGTGTTCCGTGTTCCTGTGGGTTCCTGGGGCTGGAGGGAGCAGAGCAGACCTTGTCCCAAGAAACTGTACAGTAGTTGCTTGTTTTGATCTGTCTGTGGACTCCCTGAAGGACTAAAGCCATGAGCTTGCCTTTATTTCCCTGACTTGGGACTCTCTTAAGGGAGAGAAACAGCTATGCAAAGGGCATTGATCAAAAACATTTAAAGTCAAAAGAACTACCTGCTTCCATACAGGGCAAAGAATATAAGTTTGGTCAAACAATAATACCACTAATAAACCTGGGAGGAAAGGCTTAGGAGTGAAATGCTTTGGAGAATAAAGAGCTTTGAAGAATACCACCTATTGCAGGGGATCTAGAAGGCCATGATGAGTTGGACACATGCTGAAAAAGGATGGGAGAAAGCCCAAAGTTCTCAGCTCTGGTTGACCTCCAAGCTCCATACAGGGAGGAAATGCAGGCTCTGGCAGAGCTGTAAATGGCCTGGCTAAGTGCTGAACGTAAGCCCCAAAACACATGCGCGCAGCTGCAAAGACTAGGTTTTTTTTCTCTCGATTCCAGGCATTTAGAGACTTCAGTGACCACATGCAACAAACAATACAGTCTTAACAAAAATACTTCAGAAAAGTCACTAAACAAACAAACTACTACAATCTATATCAAGCAGTGACAATAGCCCTGGCAAGGAGGGAGACTCTGACGTCTGAGTTAGCACATCAAAATATTCAAGATATCCAGTTTTCAGCACAAAATTATGAGGCATGTAAGAAACAAGAAAGTATGGCCCATTCACAGGAAAAAGAGAATTTAATAGAAACTGTCCCTAAAGAATGACAGACAGTGGACTTGGGAGACAAAGACTTTAAATCAATTATCTTAAGTATGCTCAAATATCCAAAGGAAACTATGGACAAAGAACTAAAGGAAACCAGGGGTATAATGTCTCAGAAAATGGAGAATATAGTCAAAGAGAGAGAAATTATAAAAAGGAATCAGATAAAAATTCTGGAGCTGAAAAGTACAATAACAAATGTAAAAATTTTATTAGAGAGGTTCAACATCAGATATGAGCAGTCAGAAGGAACCAATGACCTTAAAAATAGGTCTGTTGAGGGGCTTCCCTGGTGGTGCAGTGGTTGAGAGTCCGCCTGCTGATGCAGGGGACGCAGGTTCGTGCCCCAGTCCGGGAGGATCCCACATGCCGCGGAACGGCTGGGCCCATGAGTCATGGCCGCTGAGCCTGTGTGTCCGGAGCCTGTGCTCCGCAGCGGGAAAGGCCGCGGCAGTGAAAGGCCTGTGTACCGCAAAAAAAAAAAACAAAAACAAAACAAAACAAAAAAAAGTCTATTGAGATTAGCCAGACTGAGGAGCAGAAAGAAAAAGAATGAAGAAAAATTAACAGATCCTAAGGGACCTGTGGAACAATATCAAGCACACCAACATCCACATAATGGGAGTTCTATAATGAGAGGAAAGAAAGAGAAAGTAGCAGAAAGAAAATTTGAAAAAATAATGGTCAAAAACTTACATTTGATGGAAGACAAGAATCTATACATCCAAGAAGCTCAATGAAATCCAAGCAGGATAAACTTAAAGAGATCCATACCAAGACAAAATAGTCAAATTGTCAAGAACAAGAAACAGAGTCTTAAAAGTAGCAAGAGAGAAGCAATTCATCATGTACAATGAATCTTCAATAAAATTAACACATGATTTCTTTTTAGAAGCCAGTGAAACTAGAAGACAGTGGATGACATATTTAAAGTGCTGAAGGAAAAAAAAAATGTCAACCAAGAATTCTATATCACACAAAATTATCTTCAAAAATGAAGGAGAAATGAAGAGATAAACAAAAACAGGGATTCCATCACTGATAGACAATTGGAAAGACAAATACAGAAAGCAATAATTACAAATCCATGATAACAGGCATAGGGTGTATAAAGATGTAATGTGTGACAGAAACAATACAAAAGGGAAGAAACAAACTTATATAGAAGCAGAGATTTTTGTATACTATTGAAGCTAAGTTGGTTTTAACTTAAACTATATTGTTATAAACGTAAGATACTGGTGGTAAAACCCAGGTTAACCACTAAGAAAATAACTAAAAAATACAGAGGAGGGAAAAAACAGTAAACCAGACAAAATCAGTTAAACATAGAAGAAGGTAGTAATGAAAAATTGAGGAACAAAAAAAGATGTAAGATACATAGAAAACAAATGGCAAAATGGAAGAAGTCCTTCCTTATGAGTATATACTTTAAATGTAAATGGATTAAACCCTTTTGTCAAAAGGCAGAGATTTACAGAAAAGATTTTTTTTAAATCTGCCATAAAATAAATAAATAAATAAATACATACATACATACATACATACATACATACATAAATCCACCACGATCCAACTATATGTTGTCTACAAGAGATTCACTTTAGGTCCAAAGATACAAATAAGTTCAAAATAAAAGAATGAGGGAAAGAAGTTCCACACACATAGTAACAAAAAGAGAGCTTGGTGGGTATACCAACATTAGACAAAATAGACTTTAAGTCAAAAATTGTTACAAGAGACAAAGAAGGACATAATATATTGGCAAAAGAGTCAGTACACCAAGAAGATATAGCAATTACAAACATATATGTACTTAATAATATAACACCAAAATATATGAGGCAAACATTGACACAATTAAAGGGAGAAATAGATAGTTCTACAATAATAATTGGAGACCTCAATACTCTACTATCAATAATGGATAGAACAAGTAGGCATGAAATCAGTAGGGAAACAGAAGACCTGAACAACACTATAGATAACTAGTCCTGGGACTTCCCTGGTGGCGCAGTGGTTAAGAACCGCCTGCCAACATAGGGGACACGGGTTCGATCCCTGGTCCGGGAAGATCCCACATGCCACGGAACAACAAAGCCCATGTGCCACAACTACAGAGCCTGCGCTCTAGAGCCTGCAAGCCACAACTACTGAGCCCACCTGCCACAACTACTGAAGCCCACGTGCCTAGAGCCTGTGCTCCACAACAAGAGAAGCCACCACAATGAGAAGCCTGCACAACACAACTAAGAGTAGGCCCAGCCCGCTGCAACTAGAGAAAGCCTGCACGCAGCAACAAGGACCCAAAATGCAGCCAAAAATAATAAAATTTAAAAAAATAATAACTAGTCCTAACAGACGTATACAGAATATTCCATCCTACAATAGCAGAATACATTCTTCTCAAGTGCACATGAAATAGTCTCCAGATAGATGACATGTTAGGCCACAAAACAAGTCTCAATAAATTAAGAAAAGACTGAAATTATACAAAGCATCTTTTCCAATCACAAAGGAATGAAGCTAGAAATGAAAAACAGAAAAAAAAACTGGAAAATTCACAAATACGTGTAAATGGAACAACATACCCTTAAACAACCAGTGGGTCAAATGAGAACTCACAAGCGAGATAAAAAAATATTTTAAGACAAATACAAATTAAAATACAACCTATCAGAACTTACAGATGCAGTGAAAGCAGTGATCACATCAGTGAAGAGGCCTTGGAAAGAAATGAGGTCAAAACCCTTCTCAAATATAAACAAGCAGCATTTATAATGTTCCTCCACTATATCACAGAGAAGCACATTCTCAACTGCCCTTTCATGTTGTCATTACAACTACTGCATGAGGTAGTACTATCCCCACTCTACAGAGGAGGAAACTGAGGTTCAGATGGTTTGAGTAGCTTATCCAAGACCCACCCACAGAGTGGTAAATCACAGAGCCAGACTTCAACCCTGTCCTGTGCCTTGTTCATTCCCTGCATCCACTGCCTCTCCACAGCATCTGATGGCAGGTGTTCAGGTGTTCACCAGACCCTGCTTCAGGCTTCTGTTTGCCACACTCTCTGAGCTGCATTCTCTGCGGGAAAAGGATGAAACCTGTAGGCTTTTTAGTCCAAAGACCTATACAAATCAGCCCTTTCACCAAGGGACCAACTAGCCTTTTTGAGTATTCACAGGGGTGGAAAGTCTCAATCCTGAGAGATAATAAAGCTTGGGAGTTATGAGCCAGTGTCCCTGGAATAAGACAAATGTGGCTCCTGAGCCCAGTTCTGCCCTTTGCCAGCTCTGGTCTCAAGCCCAGGGTTGCAGAGTATGATTGTGCAGGCTTTGTCCAGCACAAGGCCACCAAGCCAAAGACAGCAGGAGAGGCTGGCACCCAACCTCTGATCTGCTTGCCAAGGCCTGGGCCCTACCGAGGCACTGTGCCCACCAGGGGAGGGGGTGTATCTTTGTAATTCACACAGAGGAACTGTAGGGGCCAGCGGCAGCCTGCCTGAGCAGCAACTTCACCTCCCCAAGCCTCATTTTCCTCAACTATAGAAAGGAGGAGATGATGGTCCCTACCTTGAAGAGTTCCTTGGAAGCTTGGCTGAGATCAATACACAGAAAAAGTCTTTACTCTGTGTCTGGCCAGAGTAAGTGGTCAATAAAAAGTAGTCACTTTTCTCTTTATTGGCACTATAATACCTCCTAGAGCAATCCATTCAGAGGAACTCCTTCAGAGCTCTTCCTTGTGTCACCTTTAAATCTGCTTCCTTGCAGTTTGCATTCAATGGCACTGTCAGTCAACAATGAATAAAATTAAACCTTTGCCCAAAAACAAACCTTGAGAGGACCCTCAGGGGACTCAGAGTTCTCTCCTCCTGCATAAAGCTTCCCCATTTCTTCATTCCCTCCACACTTGGCTTCAATTCAAATCCTGTCCCCACAAAGGCTGCTAGCATTTGGACCCACTCCAGCTTGCAGATGCCCTAATTCTGCAGACTCTCCACTCCCTGATCCCTCCAGCTCCAGAGGTCTGGCTGAGGACATGCCTGCCAAGGAGTTGGGCAGGGCCACAGAGGCAACTGAAGGTTTCTAACAGAAGAAAACCATCCATGACATGTGTTTGCCTCTGGAGCACCAGCAAATTAGTTTCGTCCATCAGGTATTTAAAGGGCAGGGCAAGACTCTATTTTGTTCCCAGACTATATCCTTCCCATCTTTCCTGAGGAATCTCTTCCTCACCCTCTGCCCAGCTCTGTCAGGTGAGAAGGTACCAACCCATTGGCTTAAGAAGATATCTCGGACAGATCTTGAAACTTCATATTCAACATGGAGGTCTGTGTTCATTCCAAAGACTCACATCATACGAAAATGAAAGTAACTGACACTGCCCTTTAATTTATAAATGTATTTCTGCCTTTGCATGAAGACCTCTGTTCTCAAGGCTCCATTTGGGGAAAAGCAGACATTACTGACAAAGGAAGTGGCTTTGCATACCGGTACCCAATTCTGTTAAGTTTTCTAAATGACTAACAGGAAACTTTGAACCAGAATGCCACTCTTTGCTAAAGTTTGATTGCTTATCTATGAATCTCTCCTGAGTTGTTTCTGACCAGTGTCAGAACAGTTCATCTTCTTCCCCATTCCCTGCAGGCCTAACTACCCTTGAGTTCTGAGTGAGTGATGGAAAGGCCGGAAAACATAAGGAAGGTATAGGAATAAGTAATAAGTAAAAATCACTGAAATCACAGCCTGCCCCACACTGGCCATGCCCATCATGGAAGATAAACAAGTGGTGAAAGGATTCCCACAGATACCCATTCCAGTTTCCCCTTTCATACGAGGTCTCCGTGCCTTGGAGAACACTGGCACATCCCAGTGAAGGATTTGACCTCTCCTTGTATCAAAATACTATACTCAGGAGCCAAGGCAGCAGCTAGTCGCTGATAAGCCTAACCAGACCAAAATACTTATGACCAAAGATCAAGGGGGTGCTTCAAGTACCAGGGCCGTCTGAGGTCACTGAACCCAGTGAGGACTCTAATGTTGGAAATCCTAGAGTGTCAAGCCAGTGGGAGCTTTTGAGACAGGTGGGACTTCCAACAACCCTGGAAATCCAATCTACTGATTAGCCACCAACTTTACTTAAACGTATTGAAATGCCCTGCTCATCAGGAGCCCAAATCAAGAGAAATAAGGGAAAAGTGAACATACCATTGCTACAGCATGCAGCTCACAGAAACAAACAGGGTTGGGGTCTCTGTGCTTCGGGCAATGTTAGGAGATAAGTACAGTGTTTCACTTGGATTTATACACGAGGAAACTGAGGCAGACAGAGAATAAACAACTTATTCTAATATCTCTAACTAATAAGGCAGTTATCCAGAAGTCTGGATTCTAACCACTTCATATACTGCTTGACGCCCCACAAATGGTAAACACACATACTGTGTACCAAGCACATGTTATTTTTCAACAGATATTCATTTGAGCACCTACTGTGTGCCAGATACTGAGTATATGGCAATAGTGATAAATAAGACAGACAAAATTCCTCACACTTTACTTGTACCAGCTCATTTAATCTTCACAGTAACACTCCAAGGTATTCCCCTCCACGTAACATATGAGAAACTTAAAGAGAGATTAAGGAACTTGCCCGTGGCCACACAGCTAGAAAGTGGTAGAAAGTGGAGTCAAACCCAGACTGGAGTCTAAAGTCCTTATTTCCCTGACTAATCCATTGCTGATGTCACGATTTACTGTGTGTGTATGAGTATATATGTATATGTGTATATGTGTGTGTGTGTGTGTGTGTGTGTGTGTGTATGTACTAGACTTGTTCATTTCCCATCTCCTTCAGCCTCAGCGAGGGTGGAGACTGAGTCTGCCTGTCGGCCACTGAATTCCCAGTGTTGAGAACAGCATCTGGCTCACAGTTGAAGTTCAATCAATATTTACTGAACTTTAAGAAATACTTGTTAAACTGAAGGAACACGAACATGAAGGGCAGGTATGTCTCTTCTTCTAAGTTTTTTCTTGCATTTCTTGAGATTACTTGCTGAGATGCTGAGCCAGCTGGGCTGCCAATTTTGATTGCAGCCATCAAGTGCCCTGTGACCCTTCAGGATGGATTCGTACCTCATCAGGGCCCCTGCCACTTGCTGATGTGTTTCAAAACAAAAGCTTCAGCAAACACCAAGTGTTAATAGAGTTTGTACAAGTAGCTACATAAGAGGAACACAAACAATATTGGAGAAAAAGAATGTAATTGCCTGAAGCTCACTTCTCTAGTCCCTGAACTGGGCTTTGGATGGTCTCCACTCCAGGGAGAAACAGAACTAGCCGGCAGGTCCACTTTGGATTCAAGTGAAACATATTCGTTGAAATATACAAGCAATTTGCCTGGAGTCTCTGGACAAGGTGTTGACAGCTGCAGCACCAAGGCAACATCCCAACATTGCATCAGGGAGGGTGAATGCGATGACCCAGCAGAAGCTTCTGGCAGCGAGGTCAGAGCTCAAACCCGGTGCAAGTCAGCAGTGGATGAGGCAGGAGAATCACAGCCAGAGGGAACCAAGGGGGAGGAGGTGTTCCTCCCCTGACCAGGAGAGGACAAGAATTACAACCTCTACGGAACACTTTCTATGTATCAGACACTTCTCCAATGATTTTACCTACAGTCACCTATTTAATCCCAGCACCTGTTTAATCTTGTGGTGGGTAAAATTATGGTCAATTCTGTTTTACAGATGAGCAAACTGAGGTAGTGTGAGATGAAGTGAACAGCCCAGGGTGACACAGCTAGGAAGGTGGCGAGCCAGGATTTTGCCCCAGGCAGGCTGGCTCCAGAACATACACCCTCAACCATTACACCACACTGCCTCTCACTAGTGGATGTGTATTTAGCACCTGCTCCCTGCCAGGTGCTTTAGGACCCCTACTGGATCCTCCTAAAAACCTTACAGGTTGCCATAGGTGAGCCAAGGGGACATTCCCAGCCAACAAGAAGGAAGAGATTCCCATGAGTTCTCTAAAACAGTGATTCTCAACTGGGAACAATTTCGCCCCCAAGGGAACATCTGTCAATGTCTGGACACATTTTTGGTTGTCACAAACCTGGGGGTGGGGGAGGCAGGGATGGGGAGTGGAGGAGCTCCTAGCGTCTAGCTGGGGAAGTCAGGGACACTGCTAAATGTCCTACAGAGCACAGGATAGCCCCATAACAAGAACCATCTGGCCCCACGTGTCAACAGTGTCAAGGTTGATGAGTCCTGCTAAAACATCATGCTGGGATTCACCCTCTCCTTCCCAGTGCTGCCAGTATAGGCACACGCACACAAACACTCACGCACACACTGTCTCACACTCTTCTACGTTCACACACTCACATGCTAGAATTGGAAGACAGGCTTTATGATGAAACCAAGGGCTGATTTCTCAGCCCCCAACCTCCAATGCAGGCAGCATATGGAAGGTTAGAAAGAAAGGTAGAGTGAGAGAGGATGGCTCCTGCTCCCCTGGAGCTTTGGGGAAATCTAGTTCAAGAGACAAAATGAACACACAAGAAACAAGAGGCTGCCTTTTTTTTAAAAAGAAAGGGCTAAGCTGTGGGGCACGGCAGCTGTGGGCTCTCAGAGAAGAGAGATCAAGAGAGGCCCCATCAAAGAATTGAGACTAGAGAGAGAGGAAGGGGCAGAGGGAGGGCAAGGAGAAGAACTGGGGTAAGAGCGCTGGGGAGGTTGGTGGGGAAGGAAATACCACAAGGGCAAGAAGGGAGGGGAAATCAGCTTGACGGGTGCACAGTCGCAGTGAGTCCTAAGGTGAGAACCATGGGGCTTGGTGCGGTGGCCAGCTACAGGGGTCCAGGTGTTTGGAGCAGAATTCAAGAACACCCCAATTATTGTTGTGCTCTCTCTTAGGACTTAGCCTGCTGACAGGGAAGGGGGTAAGGGTGAGGAGATGAAGGCAAGATGGGGCAACTCACCTGAATCTTACGAGGCTACCAGAAAGTGTAAAACCTCCAACCTCTCTCCCCTCTCCATCCCCCACCTTCTGCCCACTCATTCACCCACCCATCCATCCGATCAACAACTCCTAAGTGAGCATCTGCTCTGTGCTAGGCACTCTGTGTGGGAGAAGAAGAAACACAGTATTGCGGTCATGGTGTTTACATTCTATGGAGGAGCCAGAGAATTCTACACAAGGCTACAATGAAATACGATGGGGGTGACAGCAGGGGCCATAGTGACCTGAAGTAAGGGGTGCACCCATCCCCAACCTGAGAAATGGGGACATTAGTACTAATAACAGTGTTCTTTCCTGCCTCAAACAAAAAGAAGGAGAGGTTACTACTGGCTCATAAGCTTCCTGAGAGCAGAGACTGTGTTTTTCAGCTCTGGGCCCCAGTACTCAGCTCAGGACCATAACTTAGCATGGGTTCACTGAACTTAATTGATCTGAATAGACTATAAAAATAGTTTTCTTAATCTTGGCCACTCCCAGATCTAAGGATTCACACCCTGGGCAGAACACCTTGGCTGTACCTATTATATCTAGTTACTGAGTACATTTTAGCAGGGTCCTTAACTGGCTTCCATGAATGGGCCATAATGAAACTGTAATGCAAAACTGCACATGTGCATGTTTTTGTAGGAATAGTGTTTGGATTCCCAAGGGTCCTGCGTTACAATAACGATGATCTTTTCTGCTAGTACCTTCTGTGGTACTAGCAGAAACCTACCATGTTTCTGCTAGTACCACAGAGCCAGATGGAATCAAATTCGACCCCCAACAGAGCTCTGCCGTCAGACAATAAGCCATCCAGTGGGGGAGACAACCTGCAGTCACATAACTAAAAGACAAGGTGAAAAATGAAGATTTTGATAAAGCAGAAGACATTTCTTCCAGGGATGAGATGTAAGAAAAGCACTGGAAAAAGGCTGCATTTCAGCAAGAGCTTAAATCTCTCTGCTCTTCAGTTTCCTCATCTCTGAAATGAAGATAAAAGTACCCATCTCTCAGGGTGGCCGTGAGGGTTAAACGTGGTACCACAAGTGCTTTATAAATGGACTGGACTGAAAAAAGTTGAGGCAATGTTATTATTTATGACAATGTTGATGACAACTTAGATCAGGGGACTAACTAAGGAAGTCCCGTAGGTAGTTCCATTCTCCCAGCTGCTCAGACCAAAACCATGGTGTCACCCTTAACTACTTCCTTTTATACCCACGTCCAATCCATGAGGAAAATCCTGTTTGCCACCTACAGCACACACAGCTAAGCACATCTCACCTCCTCCACTGCTTCATCCTTGGGGGGGTCCCCCACCATTTCTTGCCTGGTTATTGTAGTGACTGCCATACTGGCCTCCCTGCTTCCACCTTTAATTCCCCTCTATCTACTAACCATAAAACTTCTAGAATAATTCTTTTAAAATAAGACAGAACAGTGGTTGCCAAGGGGGAGGGGGCAGGGGAGGGATGGATTGGGAGTTTGGGGTTAGTAGATGCAAACCATTATGTATAGAACAGATAAACAACAAGGTCCTACTGTATAGCACAGGGAACTTCATTCAATACCCAGGGATAAACCATAATGGAAAAGAATATACATATATGTGTGTGTGTGTATAATTGAGTCACTTTGCTGTACAGCAGAAATTAACACAACATTGTAAATCAACTATACTTCAGTTAAAAACCAAATTAAAAAAAAATAAGACAGAACATTCTGCAATTCTTCTCAAACCCTACAGTGCCCCACCCGCTTCCATTCAGAGTAAAAGCCAAAGTCCTTATAACATGTACCAGGCACTACTCAATACAACCTCTCTTCAGAGAACTCATTTCCTACAGTTCTGCCCCTGGGTTACTCCACTCCATTCACAGTGGCCTCCCACACATCAGAGAGGCTCCCTCCTCAGGACATTTGCATTGGCTGTTTATTCTTCCTGGAACACTTTTTCCTGAGACAACGACCTTGTCGCCACCGCCAGTGAGGCAAGCAGCAAAATCCCCCTTCCCGGGCAAATCCTCAGGGTCCAGCTGGCACAAGGTGTGCCCCTTTGCGGCAGCAGTCGTGGGCTCTTGGGACCTGACATTGCTAGCACTTAATCCACCCCAACAAATGCCTGCTCAGCACTGTCTCTGGTCAGACCCTGTGCTGGATGCTGAGGCATCTCTGCAAGTCACATGGCCCACCTAGGTCCCCTTCACCATCCTGGTTTAGGATTTGACCCAAGGGATCATGTGTTGTCAGGGGAACACTGAGTGCCCTGGGGCAATGTCTGGAGAGGGGTCTGGAAAAGTGCCCACATTGTCAGTCACATCCCCCTCCTGCACTGCTTTAAATCAGTGCAGAAGCTGACAGTGTCCTAGTGGGGTCAGAAAGACAAGGGATGGATGGCTTTTTCCAAGGAGAACTAAAAACCAAGTAAGACTTAAGATGTTGACAAACTCAGCCTGACTGTTGTTCACCTCACGCGAATTAAAGAAAGTGGAATGAAAGGAGAGAGTGCCTATTAAAGGGAACATCTGCAGTGCCTGCACACAGATTCCTCTGGAGTCGGGTGGCAATAAGCACTAGCATTCACCATTTGCAGAACATATGCTGCAAAACTCAGACTGTGGCACCCGTGTGCAATTGAATATTAAAGGCCTGTAAGCTTAAAAACAAAAAAAAGAAGCCCAAAGGTCCAGAAGTTAGCAGAATATTATGGTGACTACACTGTCTGTCTCAAAATATAGCAGCAATATAAGGATGCTGAACTCAAGAGGAAGCAGAGCTTAGCAAACACAGTCTGTCAAGGCTCATTCAAACTCAAACATTATGGTTGGGGGCAAGATGGCCACTAACTAATGTAGTTCCCATAAACCTAGGGATTAGGACAATCTACTTAAATGAACTCAAACAGTCAGCCTAGCAGGCACTCCTAAACAATCCCAAGTTGCATCCGAAAGCAGGCAGCCCAGGCACCTAAGAACTGGCGGTAGGAAGGAATGAGATTTCCAATCCGTCTGTTTTTGTTGCACCAGACTTATTTCTGGGGACCAGTCCAAAGATACAATTGGCCTCCATAGCCAAGATACACGTACTAAGATCCCTCTAAGCATTTCCTTTGCAATTTTTTCCCCCATTGCTCCTCAGAGGCCTTCTGAGACCATCCTATTTAAGATTCCTTCCCTCCAATACTCTCATTCATGAGACAAACTCTTTTATTACAGGAGCACATATCACGATTTGTCGTGATATGCCTATTGATTTTTCCACAAGGTTCTTTTTGTCTTCCCCACTAGACTGTAAGCTCCAAAAGGGTAGGAACCATATTGGCCAAATTCTAGTAATCTTACCGTCTAGCGCAGTGCCCAGCACATAGGAAATGCCCAATAAATATTTAAGAAATAAATGAAGCATGAATGAGTGCATGAGTGAACAAGCTGGTGAGTAAATGATGGTCTCTGTCTCTCCTCCTTAGCTATTAACTCTGGCAACAAGAGCAGTATAAGTGGTCCCTCTGTAGTAGAGTTCTGCCCTGGGTGTGTTTGGGATGCACGTTTGACTCATGCCTCCTACTCCAAGAATCTGTCCCCATCCACGACTCCTGCGATCCTCATGACCCCACCCCATAACCACAGCGTATTGGAAAAGGCAGCACCCTGCTCAGAGTGGGGCCCATTCTTAGCGTGGTGATGACCTCTGACCTGGGGGGCCTTTATTGAAAAGGTGAGTCAGTCCACTCAGATCTTCTCAGGACTTTGAACAAATAAACACAGAGAGAGGATTCAGAGGGTGCTGGCACTGTAAAGTCATGCCAGGTTGAGGCAGGTGGCATGCTGGTGGTGTCAGAACACTGTGGTGTTCTCAGAATATGAAAGTTATGAAGAGGAGAAGAGGAAGGAGAACAGCGCTCATAAGTTTAGAGCAGCTGGGAAGCCATGAGAAGATAGGCAGAGTTTTCCGGTCTCCTCAGACCAGGCCTTTCCAGAGGACTGCTGCTCATGTTTCCTGGATTTCTGTTTGATGTCCCTTGATGCTTAAAACACACCACTTCCCTTCTCACATACAGCCACACACCACATACCTTTTAACTGAACTACTTTAAGTGGATTTTGTTCCTTGTAATAAGAGTCTGTGCTGCAAGGGACTCAATCACCCATTGCGCACTCCAAATCTGTCCATCTCAGTATGGACCAGATCTGTCCAGGAAACAGCATCACCTGCATCCCTGGACCAGAGAGAGGTCTCGAACTCATCCATGTTCCCCAATCAAGATGTGAAACAGACCCCTTCTCAACTTTTGCAGAGCCTGTTATGATTTGAATTGTGCCCCACCCCACAAAACAAAAGATATGCTATATTCCTAACTCCCAGCACCTCGGAATGCAGCCTTATTTGGAGATAGTCTTTTCAGAGGTAATAAAGTTCACATGAGGTCATTAGGGTGGGCCCTCACCCAACATGACTGGTGTTCTTATTAAAACGGAAAATTTGGAAAGAGACACACACACAGGAAGAACGCCACGTGAAGACAGAGGCAGAGACGGGGGGTGATACTTCTACTAAACCATGGGACACCAAAGATTGCCAGCCAGCAAGCCACTCGAAGCTAGGGGAGAGACACGGGACAGATTAGATTGTCCCTCAGCCCTCCGAAGGAACCAAGCGATAACTCCCCAGCACCACACATAGATACGCAACCATAACTCGAGATGATCTGTACGGAGAAGAGGTTTCTGAGCATAACTGAAGCCCCTACACAAATCTACCCAGCAGGCCCAGCTTCAGGGTAAATAAACCTTTCTTCTGCATTCACGCTCTGAGGACCCCTGCCTTGAAGGCTTCTTCTACAATCCCTAAATATAATACCACAGACCACAGGTCAACTGTTAGGAACCCAGCGGTCGCCCTCCCTACTGCTCCAAATTCACATGTTGAAGCTCCACATTTGGATCAGGTCTGTAAGGATGGGATTAAGTTAAAACGAAGCCGTCAGGGTGGGGCCCTAATCCAACTGGACTTGTGTCCTTCTAAGAAGAGGAGAAGACACAGGGGGTGAGCATGCACAGAGAGAAGACCATATGAGGACATATGAGGACAAAGCAAGGAGAAGGCAGGTGTCTGCAGGCCTAGGAGGCCTCAGGAGATATCAACTTACTAGCACCTTGGACTCGGAACTCCAGCCTCCAGAACTGTGAGAAAATAACTTCTGTTACTTAAGCCACCTGGTCTCTGGTATTTTGTTACGGCTGCCTGAGAAAACTAAAATATCATCCCTAATATCCTATTCCCTTCCTTCCTCAGGAATGCACACTGGATATTGAGCTGGGTGCATGGCTGCTTACATTGCAGACTACACTTCCAGGTTCCACTGCAGCTAGGTTCAGTCATGTGATTAGGTTTTAAGCCAAAAGGATACAAGAGGAAGTGTCCAGTGGGCCTTCAAGTAAGTGTCCTTAATGAGCAGTGTCATGCCCTTCTTGTTCCCTTCATCCTTCTTGCTGGCTGGAAAGTGGAGCTGACAATAGAGGCTTAAGCAGCCAGTTTGGTTCAAAAGGCAGAAGCCTCGTGCCAAGGAAGCCATGCAGGAGACAGAAAGAGCCACGCTACTGCCTCTTCAGGGACCATTTCTGGGCTTTCTACATGAGAGGCAAATAAGCTTCTAGTTTGGTTAAGCCACTACTTTGGGCGTTTTCTGTCACCTGTAGTCATACTTATCCCTGATACTGTTACTTGCTCTTTCTACCTCCCCCTTTTCTGTCTTCCATTGTCTCCTCCAAGGATAAAGCTCTGACCAATGACAAGAGTCTCAGGCAGAGAGGATTAAGATAGTAAAAGCCAAAGGGAAATGTTAATTATAAGGGGACTCCTGCGGGATTAACTAATGAGGCAGTCAGTAGATAGGTAAACTGTCACCCACTGCTGTTCCACTCTATGTCTAACCCCTGCCCCCCTCCCAAGTGATTAAATTATCTTCTTACAGGTGACACACCTGCTCAAAAACTCCACTGCTCACAAAATGAAGTCCAAACTTATAAGCTTGGTACTCAAAGCCCTTCACAACCTGACCATAATCTACCTCTCCAACTACTTTTTATTTCTACAAACATCCACTAAAACCAAAGCAGACTATTTATTGACCCAAAAGCCACACCCATTCTAACCTCCTGCCTTTGTCTATGATGTTTCTCCTCCCAGATTCCCTCCTAGTGTTGTGCAAAGGGTCTGGTGTCTGAAGACAACTGAATTTAAGGCCCAGCCCAAGTACTTCCAAGTTATGTGAACTCTGGAACTCTTCGTCTGTAAAATGAGAATAATAATATGCTGCCTCACATAGATGTTCTGAAGCCAGACAAAGATACTGCATGAGAATGGGTCTTGTAAACCATAAATTACTACACTTATTCTGATAAGGCGTGACTTTCCTGAACCTGGCATTAGGGCGCATTACCTGTCTCTCTTGGCTCTGCACCTATTAGGTACGCCCCTTGACCTCAGTCGCTAACTTTCATTGACCAGTCTCATTACTAATGCTTTTCATTACACAATGATCTCATGAAATCCATATTATCATTATTACTCCTACATAAAGTAGGAGTAATGAGGAAAGATGAGGAAACAGGACCAAATTTGAACTCACAGCCCAAGCTTCTAACCTTACCTGTATCTCCTCGAGGGCAGAGGCTGCGTCTTTTCTTCACAGCTACACTGTCTTGTCTGTGGGAACTCTTACCCACCTCTACCCAAGGGTCCTCTCTGAACTCTAGTGGATCACATTTTAAAGCTCCATCCCTGGCCAGGGATCTACACGAGGCTCACCCTGGCTGCCCATCAGACAGTAAGATGAGAAAGAAGCCAAGCGGTTCTGGTGATGAAGCTGTCCCCAGAAAAGCCAGCCCCCCAGACAAACAGACACCAGCAGCCCTTGTCAGCTAGGCCAGAGGAAGAGGAAACCAAATGGCAAAGCAAAGCTCAGGTTTTCCTGTGTTAGGCTGGCTGGGACTCTGGAGATGTTCCAAGGACCCCCTAATCCTTACACGGCTCTAGCTCTCCGTTTTCCTCCAAGCCCCCATACTCATTATCTCAGATACTCTTCTAAAAGAACGTCTTGAAAGACGAAAGTATTAATACCTAGACTTACAGTGAGGAAACTAGAGCACAGACCTGCCTGCAAAAATGATAGTGTCAGAACTAGAACCCAGACTCCTTATCTCAGGCCACGGTTCTTTCTGCTGGGTGACTCCAGTCCCCTGTCTCATCATAACCTAAGCCTTGCCCTTCCCTTCCATCTACCTGGAGTCTACAGAGGAGGGTTGGAGATTACCTTCCTAACCTCTGACATTCATCTGCAGAGAAAAAGAGATCCTTTGATAAGTAGACACCTTCCAAGTGCTCTATGGCCCCCTAAAGGGTCATACACCTTCTGACTCCCAGCCCCAAACAGAATTTTCACAGGTAGGTGTGAAAACTCTCAGTTATACCATCAGAAGAATCCCCTGGGCCTAGAGCCTAACAGAGTTCCTAGTCTCTGAGCACATAGGTGGGATTTCCTCAGCAAAGGAGGGTGAAAACCTTACTTCATTCAGTAGCCCCCTCCCATCCTGTGATGTCATGTCCTGAACTGGGCTCCTAAGCAGAGAATAAAGGCTAAAAATAACAACTAATAACATGTAGTGAGGATTTGTACGATTGTAATTCCAGGCACTTTATATGGATTATTATCATTGAGTCCTCCCACAACCCTGGGGAGCAGGTGCTGTTATTACTCCCAATACACAGACAAGGAAACTGAGGCCTGGAGAGAGTAAGTAACTTGTCTAGCTCACAAGGCTGGGAAGCACTGGAAGCTGGAATCCAAGAGCAGGCACCAGAGCCCATGAGCTTCACACCATAGCACAGGGCCTACACAGCAGGAACACACTACAGCCCTTCGACCAGAGGGTGGGACTCTTCTGCCACACTCAACTGCCCCCATTAACTGCCCTCGTCATCCTGGACCACCAATACCATCCCTGTCTGCCACCCAGGCACCTTTGCTCTTCTGTCCGCCCAGCCTCCCTCCACACTGGCTTCAGCACAAATCTCATGTCCCTCCCCTGCTCAGAAGCCCTCTATGGCTCCCAATTGCCTAGATGGAAAAAGTCTCAACTTCTTAGCCTGGCATTCAGAGCCTTCCAAAATGTGGCTCCAACTTACTTTGAGCATCACCATTCCCTTCAATGCACCCTCCCCTCAAGGCGAAAGGAGCTACCACTCTTCTTTGCTGGATGTGCTCTTTTTTCCCTGGATAGTCCCTTAGTGTCCAGCTTTCATCTCCTAGACCACATTGGTCCCTCCACCTATAATGGTCTGCTCCATTTCTCAGTCCCCATCTTCACCTGAGCGGTGTTTCAGCCTGGAAGGGCCAGAGTTAGAGAAGCTTTAAAGTTCAAAAGTTACTGAGTCTAGTTCAATATAGGTGGAGAAACTGAGAAACGGAGCCTCCTTCAGGGTATGGAATATTATTTGCTCTTTGGATAGGGACCATTCATCTTTAAACACTCCACAGTGCTTGGAGCCTAGTAAGTGAATGAATAAGTGTTGAGCCCTCCAGGACTGTGTTTCTCCAGCAGTGGCCTTGGGATTCCCTACATCATTCCCTACTCTTGGCCCTTGGATCTTCCAACATCTGACCTGTTCAACCCTTATCTCTGAGGGTGGTATCTGGTATCTGCCTGTGTAGCAAGCCACAGAGTGGTTTTTTAATTCACACTTATTTGAAAACCACAGTGAATCTATGGGGATTGCACCATGCGTGCCACTTAGTAGAAAGAGTCCTAGTACCTGAAGCCTCCCTTCCCCCAGCCACCACTTCCGGCCCTGAGCTTGAGGCAGAGGCCTCTGGGAGCTTAGATGGCTGGAGCTGATGAGGCTGGCTTCTTGGATATGCCCCTATAACCCGGTGGGAGCCCTTCTCCCCAGGGGCTCTCTGGGGCTGAGTGAAGGGTCTTGCCCTCCAGCCTTACACCCCCAGCTTGCACAGCCCTCTGGATGCTCTGACAAATAAGGGTCATCTGACCCAGGAGGAACAGGCAGGGGAAGCGAGCAGATGGGTGTCGCTTTGGGCAGCGGGGGAGGGAGGCATGTTGGGCCAGGCCAGGCTCAGCCAAGGGAGAGAATGATGCTCCCTCTAAGAGGCCAAGTCTCCAGATGGGGTGAAGGAGTCCTTACAATGCCAGGAGCCTGACGCAGAGCCAGGTGCTAAGAGCTCTGCTGGAACCCGTCTAGGAAATGCATAAAGCCTTTGGAGAGAGAGGGTAGCCCTGTGGCGGCAGCAGGAGAGGGAGCGGGCTGGGCGTAGCCTGCTGGGCAGGGCACCCACCTTCATCTCCCCCCCGCCTCCCTTTTCCTGCCCAGC
The DNA here is from genome assembly GCF_937001465.1 of Orcinus orca. NCBI lineage: Eukaryota > Metazoa > Chordata > Mammalia > Artiodactyla > Delphinidae > Orcinus > Orcinus orca. Next base: position 29,265,952 of record NC_064561.1, read on the forward strand.
TGGTGCCACAGCAGGCTGAGGGAGCCACTGCACCCTCAAAGCTTGAGTCAGTGCTCTGAGCCCACGTCCGCGCCGCTGGCTCCCCAGCCTCTTCCTATGCGGTTCTTCGGCCACCTGCCCTTCTCCCTGCTGAGGACCCCATGCCCACACCTACCCACTCCATGTCGCTCCTTGTCAGTTTTGCGCCAGGGGGCCATGGCTTGGCCGTGGGGCGTGGGGGCGGGGGGCGGCTGCAGGCACCTCGCGTCGTCCTGTGGGGAAGCAGCCAGGGGGTGGCTAGGCGTTCTGCCGGGCCCCACTTCCTTCCTCTTTTCAAACTCCCTCTCAGGGCCCGCCCTCCCTCCCCAGGGTGACCCGCCCCTCCTCCTCTTCCTCCCTCCCTTTGGGCAGGGGCACAGCAGAAGGCTAGGGGTTAGAAAGCCCCCACAAAGCTTAGGGGCCACCTCCAACTTGTCTCCTGCCCAGGCAAGCTGGCAGAGGCCAAGCAGATACCTGGTGTCACCCAGGCCATCGCCACAAGTGCAGGAAGTTCCCTGGTAACTGAGCCTAGTGATTAAACCGAGCTCCCTCCCACCTAGCAGGAGCTTAGCGTCAGATGTGGGTTCAAATCCAGACTGATGCTTTACAGCTATGCAACTAGGACAAATTACTTCATTTTTCTAAGCTTCAGTGTTTTTTTTCTGTAAAATGGGATACTGGTACCTACCTCATATGATTACTGCTAGAAGTAGAGAAGGCAAAACATGCAGCAGGTGACATCCAGGAGTTACTGGGATGACTAGAGGAGATATTACATGCCGTAGTTAACATATGAGTTAAACATCCACCTGGAGGGGAGGTCATTTGGAGTTTTATCCTTTTGGTGCCACGACCCATTTGAAAATCTGATAAAAGCTCAGGAAACTCTCCTCTGAAAATATACAAGCACAGAATTTATCAACAATGCCGGGAAGTCAAGGGTGCTCTAATAGCCAGCAACAGTGGACCCTGGCAAATGAGTCCTAGAGTAAAGGCTAATGGAGACATTTCTCAGAAAATGCTCTGGGAATAGACTCTATTGAGAAGCAAAAATATCTCTTTGAACCACAGTGATAAGACTGAATTAAAGTCTTCCTGAATTTTCTTTATTCATAACTCTCACAGCCCTTTTCTGATTTGCACTAGAGAGTCAATAAGATAGATTAGGCAATACCACAGCTGACAGGCAGCTATGGCAAGCTATTAATTTCACTTTATCTAAAGTTATTTCCTTTTCAGTTGTCTAGCAGCACAAATTGGGTAGTATTTTTTATAGAGAGCGGTTGAATCAGTCAGAATTCCACCAGGGAAACGGAACCAGTAGGACATATATGTGTGTTCACTGACTGACTGATTGATTGATTGCACGGAATTGGCTTATGTAAGTGGAGCTGCCTAGGTAAGTCCGAAACGCATACGACGGGCCTCTAGGGAGTGCAGGCTGGAAACTCTCAGGCAGGAGCTGAAGCTGCTGTCCCCAGGTAGAATTTCTTCTTTTTTCAAGGAAAGTACAGTCAAGGACTTCTAACTGATTGGATCCCGCCTACTCAGATTGTTGAAGATAATCTCCTTCACTTAACATCAGCTGGTTGTAGATGTTAATGACATCTACAAACTACTTCCACAACACCACCTAGATTGGTGTTTGGTTGAATAATTAGGGTCTACAGCCTCACCAAGTTGACTCATAAAACTAACCATCAGAGCAGTATTACAAACTGGACTAAACACCAGAGGTTGGCAAAATTTTCTGTAAAAGATCAGATAGTAAATATTGCAGTCTTTGCAGGCCAACAGGCAAAATCAAGGGTATTATGTAGTTACTTATATAACAGACAGAAAACAAGCTTCCACAATTTTTATTGATAAAATTCAAAATCTGACAATAATTGAGTACACTCTTTTGTGATATACAGGTCTACTAATGAGAAAAATAAATTTGTGGGTTAGGTCCCATTTCACCTCATTAGAGTTCAAAGTTAGTGTTCTCTCTGATCAAAGTTGATGGCAACTGTTCATCTGTTAATGGTGATCTGTAACGACATTTTGCATTTCATCTTTGAAAATGGCTTTCCCCACAGGTGGTGTGTAGTAAAGAATTAATCTTGCCCCCAGAATGGCCAGGTATTTGCCCTCAGCTTTGGGAAGTGATCTCTTGGAATGTCATGGTTTGCCTGGGAAACTTGGGTCACACTGGGCGATCTAAAAATACGATTTAGGGGCTTCCCAGGTGGCGCAGTGGTTGAGAGTCTGCCTGCCGATGCAGGGGACACGGGTTCGTGCCCCGGTCCGGGAAGATCCCACATGCCGCGGAGCGGCTGGGCCCGTGAGCCATGGCCGCTGAGCCTGTGCGTCCGGAGCCTGTGCTCCGCAACGGGAGAGGCCACAACAGTGAGAGGCCCGCGTACAGCAAAAAAAAAAAAAAAATACGATTTAGGGTTGGGGCTGACCATGTCAGAAAGACCAATAATGTGATGTACGTGAGGCTTTGGGCCACATGGTATCAGTTGCCCTGATGGTTGAGATCAACCATGGGGGCAATCATGGGGGGAAAGTCTTGCCTACATGATAGAGCCCCAAAAGAATCTCTGGACACCAAGGTTTGGGTGAGCTTTGCTAGTTGGCAATATTCTACACGTACGGTCACACACTGATGCAGTGAAAATAAAGCATCCTGATCCCATGTGGAGAGGACAACAAAAATGTTTGGTCCTTCCCTGGACTCTGCTCTATGTACATCTCCCCTTGGCTGAATTAAATCTTCATCCTTTACCAGTAACAGATGGTAACTGAGAGTAACAATTTCAATGAGTTCTGGAAATCCTTCTAGGGAATTACTGACACTAAAGGTAGTTTTGGGAACTCCTCCAAACTTGCAGTTAGTGTCAGAAGTGAGGATGGTCTCGTGTGAACTGCGTGCTCTTTAAATTTTATAGCTGACTAACTCTTGAAGTTGGCTGAAAATCTCAAAGTTCTGTCAAATACTGATATCAATCCATGTACATAAGCTTTTTTTTTTTTTTTTGCGGTACGCGGGCCTCTCACTGTTGTGGCCTCTCCTGTTGTGGAGCACAGGCTCCAGACGTGCAGGCTCAGCGGCCATGGCTCACGAGCCCAGCCGCTCCACGGCATGTGGCATCTTCCCGGACTGGGGAACGAACCCGTGTCCCCTGCATCGGCAGGGGGACTCTCAACCACTGTGCCACCAGGGAAGCCCCATGTACGTAAGCTTTTATTAAGCATTTTCATTGCTCAGAAGGCAGTTATAAAATTCTATTAAATATTCTCTTGATGTTTGCCTTTTAGCACACCATTTATTATATTGCTGGATGTGGAATTGCTGAATAGAAACCCTTCAATTGCACAGTTAAATGGATTTGAAATTTAAAAATTACTTTTACACTTGTATTGAGGTCTGAAAACACTGCTGGAACTATAGTTTGAGCCTGGAAAGTATGTTCATTTAAATTTTTGTAGGAATGGAGATCTCACTTTCTGTTTTAATTTTTGACAACACAGGAAGTTTCTTAGGCCGCTTGATCTTGCTTGTGATTTAAACATTAATTGTCATCCAGAAACGAAGACCCAATACAGCAAAAATAAATAAATAAATACAAAAACATTAATTGTCATCAAAATGACTTTATCGCAGGTTTCTGCAGATAACCATTGTTTTGCTTTGTCATTTTGGTTGAATCCATTAAGAAACATTACGACGTCTGCAGCAGAAGCTAATTTCCCAAGTCATCCAGTGTTCAATAATAGTGGTTGAATAATAGTGGTTGAGGGCTGTTTTTGTTAAGAAATCTCAATCCTGAGCTCAAAAAGTCACAGATGACTTATCTGTTAAGCCATCAAACTGCTGTGTAGTTGATAGGGCAAGTCAGAATATTCAGCTTCTATTTTGACAAAAGTTCACAAAACAGACAATGGTTAAGTCCAGGAGACATAATGATCACCTTTGACACAACTGGTTCAATAACACACAGTAGGTGCAAATATTTTCCACAAAGTACCTTCTGATGAATATTACAATAAATTAGTACAGGCTTTAAACACTTTACATTTTCACAACCTTTGTAAATTTGTCCAAAAAGCCTTTTCCTGCTCCACACATATTTTTATCATCAACAGTTGTAACACATCTTAGCGGATTCCACTTCAGGTTACACTGAATTAGTGTTTCCTCATTTTCTTTGAAAATAGTTTTGACCATAGTTTTTCCACATGGATTATTCATAAAAGCTGACTCTTCATTGACTTCAGACTCAGCATGAACCTGCCAAATAAACAACTGAGCTGTATCGGTAACACCAGTCAACTTGTCAAGAGCCAAGGAAAACCACTAGAAATCATCTGCCATGGTTTTAAATTGATTATTGATGTTGCTCCCCATGTTCTCAACTCTTCAAACAATGATTGTCACCAAAAGGCTAATAGCCTTAACTGTTTTATTTTCTCCAGACACATTTCATCTGCTGCTACCATCAAAAATATTTTAATCAACTCACCATCAATAAATATCTTTCCTTGCCTGGTTAATAAATGAGCCACCAGGGCACTTACATTAGGTACAGTCTCATTTTCATTTTTTATTTGTAATGGAGAAATTGTGCTATTATGAGATATTCTGTTTTAAATTTTCTAATTTTTCTGGCAGCTCCTTTCTTGCAGTTGGGAATGTTGTGATGAGGGTTTACTCTGTCAGACCATATTCTTTTAGCACAGTTGTAGTGTCACTATACAACAAAGATGATGCTTTCCTGTCTCATCCTATAACAAAATAATCCACACTCCACTGTGACTTAAAAGCATGACATTTGGATCCCACTATTCTCTTCGTTTTGTTTTGTTTTGACATGATGGCTATTGTGCTGGTTAATAAAATAAAACAAAATTTAAAAAGTATTTCTGTACAGTGATGTACATGGTACTTGAAACAGGTGGCACTATAACCACATCCCTGAGATCTACAGGTTGCTAAACAGCACTGCAAAGCAATGAGAGCACCATCCATGGCCCATCTTTGCTGCAAGTACTCAACTCTGCCACTGTAGCATGAAAGCCACTATAGATGATATGTAAATGATGAGCATGGCTGTATTCCAATAAAACTTTATTCATTAATGGACAGTAAAATTTGCATTTCATATAATTTTCACATGTCATGAAATATTTTTCTTCTTTTGAACTCTTTTCAACCTTTTAAAACTGTAAAAACTATTCTTAGTTCATCGTCCATACCAGAACAGGTGTTGAGTCAAAGTTGGCCAATGAACCATAGTGTGTCATCCCTTGCTACAGACAATTTTATTGTCTTCATAAACCCATGGGAGGGATCTAAAAGATGCTTGTTTTTTCATCTTAGATTTCTGATATACATGCAGACAAGTTCATAACAACAGTGTGATAAGGTACTTGGTGGGGGGACAAAGGTAGGTGGTATGCCAGAAGGTAAATATGGTTGAGACTTGAGGAATACTGAAGATTTTCCCCCTCAGGAAAATCTGAGGGGGGAAATACTGAATACTGAATATTTATGGTTGAGACTTGAGGAATACTGAAGATTTTCCCCCTCAGGAAAACCTCAGGAATCTGGGTTTTTAAAATAACGTTAGAGTAACAAATTATTCAACATATTAAGAGGTGAAAAACTGCTTGTAGTTGAAGGAGATGAAGTTTAGAAAGTTATTTTGAGTGAAGGTTAACTTCTTAATGGAATGGTTTATAATACAGAAATCTTTAAGCTTCATACTGACTAGGATATGGCTTTTCTATTTCTGAAATACAGGCTTTTTATTATAATGATTCTATGGCACCATGGAAAAACTGTGGCAAGAGAGATTGACAGTCAAATATAAAAATGTGACAAAAACCACTTAAAGAATTTACAATTATCGTGGTCAAACAATTTTATTAAACACCATCTGCCAGATACCTGGCAATTAGGTAGTGCACCACTTTTGACTATAAATTTGCATAGACTCTGAGAGATGATTTTGGAAACAAGGACTCCTCTGGCCAAGACCCCTCCTGAGGTCCAGACTCGTGTCCAACTGCTTCCTGGACCTCCCTTCCCCACCCCACATTAATGTCTTCAATTCTGAAACCAAGCTCATCACCACAGCCACACCACAGACCTGTCATCCCTGTGTCTATTCTACATAACAGGTGATGTGAGTTGACTCTGTGCTCCAAGTGATATGCTAGAATCCCAACTCCATCACTTACATAGCTGTGTAGCTTGGAGAAGTTACTTAACCTTGCTAAGCCTCAGTTTCCTGATGAAAAAAGGTTTCTAACATTTATTGAGCACTTAACTGCATGCCAATCCCTCATTTAACACTTTACATGCATTATCTCATTTAATCCTCAAAGTAGCCATATGAGGTAGGCACCATTATGATCCCCATTTCTGTTAATAAGTAAACAAAGCCCAGAGGGGTGAGACTCCTTATTATACCTGTCAACCATTATGACTGCCTAAGAGTGGTATCATCACCCTCCACTTCACCCTCCCTTTCACTGCAAATGCTTATCTCAAAAACAGCTCTCGGATCTGCCGTCTGCTCCAGAGCACTACCTTGCCAAGATCCACCTCATCTGAATCTCGGACTTGAGCTCTTTGCCTCCAGTTTTGCCCCCTTCCAATCTCTTCACCATGTTACTTCCAGGATGCTTTACCCAAGCAACGGTGGCTGCCTCACAGTGCCTGATTGGAGAAAATGCAGACAGGCTACTGGAAAAAGCAGCTTGGCTAACAGAAGCCAGCCAGCCTCCTCTGGCCGAACAAATTCGGAGCAGAGGACCACAGGCTCTCCCCAGCATCACCTGTTTTCTACCTTTCCTGAGCCCCTTAACAACATTGTTCTCTTGCCGATATCTGGACCACGCATCTTAAATTGTCTAGTGTCCTCTGTCTCCAAAAGGTTAGAATCTATAAAACTCCAAATGGTGGTCGCTCAGGGGTATAAACAGGGCTAAGGCCGGGTGATAATCGAACGTACCTGAAGGCTGCTGGGGAGAAGCTCTACTCCCCTTTCCGGGGTTATGACTGCACCCAAACTCAGGAAGCAGTTACATAAGATGGACCGTCGCCCCCTCCGCGCCCCCCAAGAATGGGGCGCAGGACAAAAGGCAGAGGAGGGGTTTGTCACCAGCAAAGCCCAATGGGGTCCCAGGGAAAAATAAGATGGAATCTAGGTGATAAGGTCTCCCTTCTTCTTTTGGTCTTTAGTCTACTTTCACTTGCCTGTAGGGCGCTGGGTATGGAGGCCTGGCGGCGACCACATCAGATTAAAGTTCTCAGAGTAAAACCACAGCTCCCGATGTTTGAGCTCCGCGAACCACGTGCAGAAGCGCCGCAGGAAAACGTGAAGTAAAGATGGCGGCGGCGGGCGGTGTGCAAAGACGCCGCGGCACGCACTGCGCGGGAAGCCCCGAGCAGCACAGCTGAGCCCGCCCTGCGGGAACTCCGCCCCTCCCTCCTCCGACATAACCCTGCAAAGCAGCGCCCTGTGGGCCTCTCGGCAGAGCACATTCTCCAGAGCCCAGCTCGTACCGCTCCATTCTCAGACTGAAGAGGAAAGCTGAGCCAAACTCAGTCTCCTTCTATTGGCTGGAACGACACCACGTAGGAGGACCCTTGTTGGGGACCAACTTGGGAGAGTCGGTAACTTTACTGGTGATGTTAACACTGATTGTTGATTTGGGTGATGCCTTTTAACTTTTCCATGTGAAGGTTACTAGTTCTCCTGTTGCAATTATGTATTTGTGGAGAGATACTGTAAGACTATGTAAATATTCTTTAACTCATCATACTTTTAGCTCTTTAGTTTTAGTATCATTTATTGATGGTTCTTTCCCGAATCACCTATTAGTATGATGATTACCAAATAGAGATTTTTTTTAAGTTTATCATTCTTTCTACATTTATTAAATGGAATTCTGTGAGAAAAAGCTTTTCCTTTATCATTTATTCATTCATGTATTTATTCGTTTATTTAAAACAACATGGGCTCATGGTTTCTTATTTTACTTAATAGGCTATAATCCATTGCTATTATTTATTTAGATGCTCAGATTGTCCTAGATTTGGACAGTGGGAGCCATCATGATGCCCCCATCATTTTTTGAGCACTTTCTTACTTTTTCCGACAAGATGTTTAGGGCTCATATCATTCATTCTCAACCTAACCCTGAAAGTAGCCAGTTCTGAAAGAAACGGTTCATATCAGTGGAGAATGATAGTAAGAAACCAAGATCTGGATGGTACATGTGCTACATGTGCTCATTGCTACTGAGATGTTATTGCTTCTAGAGTCCAGCAGAAGAGCTAGGAATTCTACATACACACACTTATATGTAAGTATATGTATATATATGTGTGTGTGTATGTTTGTGTGTACCTGTATATATATGTATGTGTATATGTACTTGCTTATCTTCATATCTAATTTTGAAAATCTATCTCCCCCAAACCATGAGTTTGTATCGATACCTCCAATTCCAACCCAACACCATAGGGTTCATTTTTAGCCTTCCTTTTCATTAATTTAGCCTCTCCTCTTCATTCATTTTCATTCCTTTGTCCAACAGTGAGAAATCTGGCTCTAATTATCCACAACATATTGTTATTTGTTCAGTCCTTTAGTCCTTTTGCAAAAGTTTCCCCAGTCATTTTTTTTTTAACATCTTTATTGGGGTATAATTGCTTTACAATGGTGTGTTAGTTTCTGCTTTATAGCAAAGTGAATCAGTTATACATATACATATGTTCCCATATCTCTTCCCTCTTGTATCTCCCTCCCTCCCACCCTCCCTATCCCACCCCTCCAGGCGGTCACAAAGACCCCAGTCATCTTTTGTTGGATGATTCCTCAGAGGGTTCACAGGCACAAAAAAAAAAATCACTGAATTTTAGCATGTTTAAAACTGTTTTCCAACAGTCTTGATGCCTAAAGAATAGATTTAATGAAAATACAACCTTTGGTTCACACTTTTTTTCCTTAAAGGTTTTTTGTTTTGTTTTGTTTTTTTAACTGAATCACATAAACCTTCTTCTGAATGCTGTTTTGGGGAGCTATTATCTTGCCTCTGTAAGTTATTTGATATTTTCTGCTCGAGTTCTAAAGGATTTTTCTGTAATTAAAAAACTTAACAGTTTTGAATGTTCTAGATCAATTTTCCCAGTTTGGAGTGTTCTGTTATATTTTGCTTCTCCTTCCTGTGGCTTTTGAGAGGGGAGGGCATGAGGTTCATGAAGTGGTCTTGTTTTGTTTCCTTCACGTAATAGCTTTTTACAGCTTTAATCTATTTATCAGAATTCTGGAGTATTTTTACAAGGTTCCTAGTCAAAGGGTGCCCCCTTCTGTCGGTGCAGTGAAGTCTTTAATAAATAATTTTTGTTCTCAGTGATGGGGGAGTTGGGAGAAAGTTCTGAATCCATTGATATTATACTGATTTTGTCTTTTAAGGCCCCACGTTTTCCCTTTTGCTTCTTTTCCCCTCATTTTCCAATCTACAAAGGGGGCCCATATCCTTTTTTATGAGGGAAATTACATAATGATTTCTATTTTTTTAATTGATAAACTTTTTTTTAGAGCAGTTTTAGGTTTACATAAAAATAGAGCAGAACATACAGGGTTTGGATTTACCCGTTCTCCCCCATGGCACAGTTTCCCCTGTTATTAAAACATTGCATTAGTGTGGTGCATTTGTTATGACTAGTGAATTAATATTGATACATTATTATTAAAGTCTACAGTTTACATTAGAGATTACTCTTTGTGTTATATAGTTTTATGGGTTTTGACAGATGCATAATGTCATGTATCTACCACAACAGTATCATATAGAATAGTTTCACTGTCCTAAAAATCCCATGTTCTGCTTAGTCATCCCTCCATACTCCTCCCTCAAACCCCTGGCAACCACTGATTTTTTTCCTATATCTATAGTTTTAGCATTTTGAGAATTTCATATAGATGAAATCACACAAAATGTAGCCTGTTAAGGCTGGCTTCTTTCTTCTTTGTATTTGCATACATTAAAATCTACCGCCTAGGGGCCATGCATCTAGGGGCTGGCTGTGATCCCCCCTGCAGACCAGGGAAGCCTGTGGACACCTCACCTGCCCTTTCCCTCTAGTACACTCCAAATCACTAGTATCTCCCTGGAAGGAGCTTGTACATACACCTGGTGGCCCAGCTTTGACAGCTGCCATCCAAGGGATGGGCCCCTAGAATGCCTGGCTCTGAGAGTCAAAGGGGCTTGCATTCCCGAGTACCACAGGATGGCAGCAAACAAGGAAGTAGTTACTAACAAGCGCAGGAGCACTCATCCACAGCAATGCACCCAGTCCCAGTGCAGAGGAATCAGACAAAAAAAGCCCTTTCCCAGTTTCTCCCTGGGAGGCACTAATTACATACTTTCCCAGCTGCTGCCTGAGGATCTGGCTTCGAGTCAGCATGCGTTGAGGTGCTGACCACAATCCTCCCATTTGGGAAACTGACAGGTCCTGACACACCCTCAAATACTGGGAGCCTCTAAGAATAAAGAAGGTGGCTTGGACACCACAAAGTTTTGAGAGACAACCAAGAGCTTGGGCCAGGCTGATGGATAAGGTTCATCTCCTATGTAAGACAACAGTGTCAAAACTACAAGAAGTGGCTGTTTTATCAAACGTGCAGAAACCAACAACCGAGAGTTAAAGAAAAGGAAGAAACAGAGGAATATGTTTCAAACAAAAGAAAAAGATAAAAAATAGAGAAGCAGACCTCAATGAAACAGAGATAACTGATTTACCTCATAAAGAGTACAAAATAACAGTAATCAAGTTGCTCACTGAGGTCAGGAGAACAATGCATGAACAAAATGAGAATTTCAACAAAGAGATGGAAAATATAAGAAAGTACCAAACAAATCACAGGGCTTAAAAATACTATAACTGAACTTAAAAAAAAAAATCAATAAAGGGGTTCAATAGTAAACTACACCAAGTGGAAAAAAAGGATCAGCAAACTCAGAGGAAGGACAGTAAAATTAATCCAATCTGAGGAACAAAAAGAAAAAAGAATGAAAAAGAGTGGAGATAGCTTAAGGGACTTACAAGACACCATTAAATGGACCAATATATGTATTATAAGGGGTCCTAGAAGGAGAAGAGAGAGAGAGAGAAAGAAAGCTTATTCAAAGAAAGAATGGTTGAAAACTTCCCTAACATGGGGAAAGAAACATGTCAAGATTCAGGAAGCATAGAGAGTTCCAAAAGGTGAATCCAAAGAGACCCACACCGAGACACATTATAATTAAACTGTCAAAAGCTAAAGACAAGGAGAGAATCATAAAAGAGAAAAGAGAAAAACATCTTGTCACATACAAGGGAACCCCCATAAGACTATTAGCAGATTTCTTTCAGCAGCACCTTTGCAGGCTGGAAGGGAGTGGCATGATATATTCAAAGTGTTAAAAACAAAAAAAACCCTGCCAAACAAGAATACTCTACCAGGCAAAGATGTCCTTCAGAACTGAAGGAGAGAGAAAGAGGTTTCAAGACAAGAAATGCTGAAGGAGTTCACAACTAGACTGGCCTTATAAGAAATGTTAAAAGGACTTCTTCAAGCTGAAACAAAAGAATGCTTATTAGTAACGGGAAAATACGTGAAGGTATATATCTCACTGGAAAAAAATACAAAGTTTAATTTAAAATACTCATGCTGTAATGGTGGAGGATAAATCACTTATAACTCTACTAGGAAGGTTAAAAGACAAAGTAATGAAATAAAACTACAATAATTTGTTAATGGACACACGAGGTGCAAATTGTGACTATAAAACAAAATTCGGGGGAGGGGAGTAAAAATGTAGAGCTTTAGTATGCATTCAAAGTTAAGTTGTTATCAGCTTAAAATAGACTGTTATAAATATATGTAAACTCTATGGTAACCACAAAGGAAACACCTATACTAGATACACAAGAAATAAAAAGAAAGGAATCTAAGCATACCACTACAGAAAAACCACCAAATTACAGAGAAGAAAGCAAGAGGGGAACAAAGGAATTATAAAACAGCCAGAAAACAATTAACAGAATGGCAATATTAAGTCCACACCTATAAATAATTGCTTTAAATAGAAATGGACTGAGTCTCTAAAAATAGGAGCTTGGCTAAGATGGAAGAGTAGGAAGACCCTGAGCTCACTTTCTCTCATGAGCACACGAAAATGACAACTATTTACAGAGCAACTATTGATAAGAAAGACCAGAATCTGCCAGAAAAGACCTTCTATGACTAAAGATATAAAGAAGGAACCACAACAAGACAGGTAGTAGGGGCAGAGTCCAGGTACTCTGGACCCAAGACCCATACCCTGGGAAGATGACCCACAAACGGGAGAATAATTACAATTGCAGATGTTCTCCCCAAGGAACAATGGGTCTGAGATCCACATCAGTCTCCCCAGCCTGGGGGTCCTTCACTGGGAAGATGAGACCCCAGAATGATTTGGCTTTGAAGGCCAGTGGGGCTTACTTTTGGGAGGCCCAGAGGGCTGCGGGAAATAGAGACTCCACTCTTGAAGGGCACACACAAAATCTCCCATGCTCTAGGATCCAGAGCAGAAGCAGTAATTTGAAAGGAGCCTGAATCAGACCCACCTGCTGATCCTGGAGGGCCTCCTGGACGGACAGGAGGTACCTGGAGCTCACCCTGGGGACAACAGACACTGGAGGCAGCCATATGGGGGAGCTCATTCTACCATATGGACACTGGTGCTGGCTGCCATTTTAGAGTCCTCCCTCTACCTTATTAGCACCGGGGCCCAGCCCTGCCCACCAGCTTATCTGCACCAGTACTGTGACGCCTCAAGCCAAGCAACTAGCTGGGCTGCTCCCAGCAGGTAGGCTGCCTTAAGACCCCCTGAGCTCACAGCCACACCAAGACATGACCCTGTCCACCAGAGAACCCGGAACTTGGCCCCAAACACCAGTGTGCCGGCACTAGCCCAGGACCCCAGGGCCCAGTAGTCAGAGACCCCAGGACCCAGCTCTGCCCACTAATGGACAGGCACCAGCCCCAGGACCCCCTGACCTCCAGCCCTGCCCACTAGCAGACTGACACACCAACTCTACACTACTTTGATTACAACAGTTTTATAGTAATTCTCAAAATCAGGTAGTACATGTTCTTCAACTTTATTCTTCATTTATAAAGTTTCTTTGGCAATGTCAGTTCTTTCCATTTCCATATACATTTGAGAATCACATTTTTAATTTCTACAATAAAGCCTGCTTGGATTTCCATTGAGATTGTGTGGAATCCATAGGCAAATTTCAAAATTCAGTTTTTGCTTTAGATACTTTGAGGCTCTCTTGTTAGGTGCATGTATGTTTAGAATTGTTCCATCATCTTGCTAGATTGACACCTTTACCATTATATAATGTCCTTCTTGATATGTAAATCCATGTTTATAAGGGACCTCAGGGATTTGGAGGCTAACATGGAAAAATACAAGACCATGAAATGCAGTAACACACAGTAAGCTTTATTGCATGGTACTTGGACAGGATTGCCTGAGAGATGAAGTTCCTCACAGCATAAGACTATACAGAGGCTAGAGGTCAGGGGCCACCATCCAGGAGGGAACTCCTGGGCAAGAAGGGAACTGGAGGGAGAGCTTACCTGTCTACATAATGTTGCTAAGTAACATGGCAGCCATCTGTATGTCTTCCTTAGAAAAATGTCTATTCAGATCTTCTGCCTATTTTCTTTTGGCTGTTGAACTGTATGAGTTCTTTATATATTTTGGATATTAGCCCCTGATCAGACATGATTCGCAAATATTTTCTCCCATTCGGTAGGCTGCCTTTTCATTTTGTTGATGGTTACATTTGCTGTGCAGAAGCTTTTTAGTGTGATGTAGTTCCACTTTTTATTTTTGTTTTTGCTGTCAGATGCTTTTTCAGCATCTATTGAGATGATCACATAATTTTTATCCTTCATTTCATTAATGTGCTATATCACATTGGCTGATTTGCAGATATTGAACCATCCTTGCATCCCTGGAATAAATCCCACTTAATCATTTTGTATGATCTTTATAATGTATTGCATCCGGTTTGCTAATATTTTGTTGAAGATTTTTGCATCAGTGTCCATCAAGGATATTGGACTGCAATTTTCTGGGGTTTTCTTGTCTGTTTGTTTCAAATATGCGCTTGCCCTTTTCTCTCTCCTCTTTCTGGGATTCCTATTATGTGTATGTTGCTATGTTTGATAGTGTCCAGTGAGTCCCTTAAACTCTGCTCATTTTTTTCATTCTTTTCTGTTCTTTAGCCTAAATAATCTCAATTGGCCAAATCTGATGTTGAATCTCTCTAGTTTCTCTTTTGTTATTGTACTCTTCAACTCCAGAGTTTTTATCTGGTTCCTTTTAATAATTTCTGTCTCTCTGTTGATAGTCTCTACTTGGCATTGCTTTTATGGTTTCCTTTAGGTCTTTGTCCATGCTTTCCATTAGCTCTTTGAGCATATTTTAAATTGTTGATTTAAAGTTTTTGTCTAGCAAGTCCAATGTCTGGGCTTCCTCCTGGACAGTTTATTAATTTCTTTTTTCCTATGTATGGGTCATACCTTCTTGTTTCTTTCATGTCTTGTAATTTTTGTTGAAAATTGAACACTTTGAGAATTATAATGTGACCATGCTAGAAATCAGATTCTCCTCCCTCCCTAGTTTGTTGTTGCTGCTTGTTATAGTCATTGCTCCAGTTTTTAAAATGACTTTTCTAAACTAATTTTGTAAGGTCTGGGTTCCTTGTGTTTGGCCACTGAAATCTCCATTTCATTAGCTTAGTGATCACCTAGTGATTCATCAGAGATTTCCTGAAATGCCAAGACTCAGCTGATTTTTCTTGATTCATTGTTCACCTCGTTGCTGTAAACCCCTGATTAGTTTCCAGAGTCTAAAAAATTTGGTTCTGGCTGTCCTTGCTAGTTTATTGGCTGATTTTGTGGAGGGACAGGCTTTTGCTGTTTCCTATCCACAATTCCTCTCTGATATCACCCACCATTTTACTTTTATCTAAGAAAAAGAATGGAGATTCTACCTACCTACTATCTATATCTGCTATGTAGAAAGAAAAAAAAAAAAAAAGGAAAAATAAACCATGAAATTTAAATGGTTCCTGGTGGGAGAAGGAAACCGTGATGGAAGCTGTATTTCCTTAAATATACCTTCTCTTGTAGATTTTACTTTGGATCCACATATCTTACATAATTCTAAAAAAATTAAAATATTAAAGGATTACCTAAACAAACTACTCTCAGAGTCATAAACTTGCTAAAGTCTAACATTTATATGGAGAAATGGAGATCTGAATTTAAGTAGTCTAACTACAGATGCTACAACAGTCACTATTATGCTAAACTAGGTAGTACTGAGAGACATAACATAGGTAAATCACCTAGCAAATCAATAAACATTAGCTCCCTTCCACCAATACCTTACTGGAGGAGAGAAAACATAATTACTTTGTCATCTTTGTTCTAGGCCCATACACAGGGCTCATGATGTATAATTAGTATAAACAATAAATCAAGGCTATGATTATAAACATTTGACCATAAGGCCACTTTCTGAATAATGATGAGGAAAAAAAAGTGCCTACTAGAATAGTCATGTTAGTTTTACATTTTCCTTGTAAAAATAAAGGTTTGAAAAACAGACTAATTATTTTTGATTACGTAAACATACACGAACACTTCCGTTGACTCCAACATGGACACCCCACTGGTACCTGAATAAAAGTCCTCATCAAAATCAAAATACCTCCCACTCCTATTTTTCTGTTACCACCACCACTAATGCACATGTAGCAGGTATATCCCTTTCCCACAGAGTACCACGTCCTATTTTGCCAACTCTTGACCACTTTGCTTCTTTAAACAGTATCTTAAATCCAACCACCACTCTATATTCCCACTGCCATTGCCTCAGTTCATACTTGTATTTCCTACCTGGACTACCAAATGGCCATACTAGTCTTTTCTGTTTCCCTTCTTATCTTTTTCTAAATTCATTTTCCATTATGACTCCAGAGTATTTTTACTGAAAATAAATTGAAGTTTATTCACAACCTTTTAAATTTGTTCAGTAATTGCTTTGCTTATATTGATTATTCAGTTGCTTCTCATCATTTAGTGTGGCAGTTTTTCAAAATATATTCCCAAAAGACTCGAGACTCAATAGAATTGCTTCAGTCCCCATGAGTGATAAGGCAGATGCTGGATGGATAATGTTCTCTTGTCATCCCTATTCTTTAACTCTCAATCACAGTTGCTCAATTTGTTTATAAGTCTTTGTAAATTTTCGTTTGTAAAATAGATTTCCCTAACTCACACTCTTCATGATTTTGCTCCTAGCTATCTCTTCAGATTCAGTTTACTGTTACTGCTCTTTGCAAGCCCTATACATCCAGCCATCTCAAAATCTTCAGTTTCCTGAATTAGGGATATTGTTTCATACCTTTATTGGTTGAACAGCTATTTCTTCCACCTGTAATGCTATTCTCTGTGCCTTTGGAAACCACTGAAGAAATCTCAGCTTAGAAATTATGAAAATTTAAAAAAAGCCCCCAGAGGCAGTTTCTTGTTTCCTTCTCTGTTCCTATAGAACCCTGTACACGTTATTACAACCTCTACCACTCTACTTCTTTTCATCGTTTACTGACGCTTGTGACCTTGGGCAAATAACTTAACCTTTTTGAGCCCTTGAATTCCTCATCTGTAAAATGAGGATCAGTAAGGTATAATATCTAGCTCATAGAGATGTTGGGAGGGTTAAATGTGGTAATATGTGAAAGGACTTAAGAGTGCATGGCACATTAGATTTATTCAAATGTTATATGTAACTATTATTACTACTAATAGTACCAACTACCACTACTCATCTATCTGGGTCTATTAAACTGTGAGCTCTGAAGGCTTACTTTTGCACCACTAGCACCTAACTCATGATAAAAACTCAATGTTGGAAGGAATTGATCTACATTCTATAATATGCAGGAATATGGTGGTCATTCATGTTATTATCCTCAGGTTAAAATTATTTGTTCTCTAGTGCCTTCAGCTACTTCTTTTTGTAAGAAATATTATTTAATATGAAATTTCTAACTTCCTTAGAGTACACTTTTTATAGCAAATTAAAATTAAAAGTTTATTAGTTGATTTAGAAGTGAGAGGCAATTTCCTTTCGCCTAACATATTTCAATAGACATCTAATTAACCCACTGTTAATGGTTAAGTATGTGTCAACTTGGCTGAGCCACAAAACCTAGATATGTTGTCAAACATCATTCTAGATGTTTCTGTGAGTTCTTTTGGATGAGATTAACATTTAAAGCTGTGGACTTTGAGTAAAGCAGATTTCCCTCCAGAATGTGGGTGGGCCTACGCATGCAATTAGTTGAAGCCCTGGATAAAACAAAAGGCTGACCTCCCCTGAACAAGGGAATCTTTTGCAGCAGACAGCTTTTGGACTTGAACTGTGCCGTCAGCTCTTCTTTGGGTCTACAGCCTGCCAGCCCACTCTGTAGATTCTGGACTTGTCAGCCTCCCTATTTATACAAAATGCAGTTCCTTAAAATAAACTTCCAATACACCCACTTAATGTATACATGAAATTAAGTTATAGACAAGGCTATAATCATTTACAGGAAAAAGTCTTTATTTGTAAAGTTTAGAATTGAAAATATATATTGTGTGTGTGTCTGTGTATATATATATATATAAAAATTATATGTACCAGGGAATTAAGAATCCCTGAAGTTTCTTTTTTCTTCCTTTATTCCCTTTGATAACATGCTATTATCCATACAAAGTAAAAAAACAAAAAGGGGATAAATTATAGCAGTTTTATTTTAAATTTCAAAATTATTTTTTTCATGTAATTGAGACAAAATTTAAATCATGTATATGAATACAAAGATGAACATATGTGCTTTACACGCTGACAAAATCTAGTTACAATATAATATATATTTTTAAACCAAGTTTTCTATTTTCACGACACAGTGAAAAACTACGTTCATAAAAATGTACATAGAAAAATATAATAGTTAATGTGTTCTCTTTTCAAATATATATGGCTCTGAAGGTACTTTAAAAATCTATATACAATGTAACCAATAAATTTGTAATAACACTTTCCTTCAGCTAATGGTTTCTTCACTGTGATTCATAGTTCATCACTTAGGGAACTCTCCTGGTTAGAATCACAACCACATTTTGAATGTTTGGTGAAAGGAGCATGAAAGTGCCAGTTCCTGGCACAATGAGTAGAAGGAAATAAGCTACAAGATGGTATACTTCAGATAAAGACAATCTTAACTAACCTCCAGAGCAATCTTTTGGGCAAGTGGTACCTTACTCTTATTAAGTCTTTACTGCTGAGGGCACTGGGTCTCTGGAGTTGATTTGGAGGACACGTATACAATAGGGTGTGATTTCTTACAGGTTGCCTTTTCCAATTTGCTTGCAGTTTCTTTCTCTTCTTTAACTTCTGTTTGAAGCCTTGATTCAGCAGCTAACCTACAGGCATTAAAGCATCCACTCTGAATTCAAATGTGGTTAGGAAAAATTAAAGAAGAAACAATCCACCAGTATAATGGACCTCTTAATGAGACATGGTGATTCTTTTTTTTTTTAGGTATATAAGGAGAAAAATTATAGTTGACTTCAATACCATTAAAAAAACTAAGTCACTGCTGCACTAAAAGAACCTTTTTATATCAATAGACTTAATTTTTCAGATGTCTAAAGAAATGTCTTTAAGGTTGAATAAAAAGCCATGGCAAGGCCTAAATTAAAGAATTAAAATATAATGAGGGTGCCTATCATGATAAACACAACTAACAAAAAAAATTTTAATGCTAGAGCAGTATTTTAATGTTAACATGTCTTACAAAAGGCAAACGCAAGATAAAAATTAACAAGGAATCCTGGGCTGCATGAATAGACGTCTATTTATCTCATTAAAAAAACTCAAATTGAATTTCAACTAGCAATATAATAATTTAAGAAAAAAAAGTGAAGAGATATTTTAAAGTGCCTATAAGGATATTTTATAACAAGAGCATCAATTAAATTTATAAAGCATGCAATAGTGAAGTTCCCAATAAAAGCCGTATTTATTATTACAATATTACCATAGGATTGTGTGTCTAAGTTAAGCATGCAGAGAGCAAAAGGTTGGAAACATCTAAAGTTAGCAGATGGACACACACACACACACAAAAACAAATGTTTTGTTATTTTATTTGTTTTTGTTTAGCAAGACAAAAACATTCCAACGTGCTACTTGAGTCAAACAAGTAGCTAAATACATTTGCTTAAATAATTTTTATCAAGCAAAAAAAGGCAGAAAAAGAAATGAAGACAACGTAGATAGTAAGGTTTGCACTGATCATTTCTGGAAATTCACCTCCAGGAATATACAATGGTCAAAACACACATACACAGTGAATCACATATATACAAGCATAACCTGTTGAATTCACTTCAGAACTACTCGAAACCATGTGTGTATCAGATATCATTCATTTAAAGCTGCTTCTTCCTTGAGAATATTAAGCTTTGATTTTATGTGACTTATGGGTTATAATGTGATTACATAAAATTTCAAGAAATGGAGTAATACATTACTCCTATTACTAATTCTAATAACTGCAATATTGTTGAAGTGCTTTCTTTGTTGAATACTGTTTAGTAGCACGGAAGACTTGAAGACAAATCAGATAAAACATACAAGAAAGCCCTTTTACATAAGGTGGGCTATGTCTTACCATTTCAATTCGAATGCATACTAGTAAAATGTCTTATTCTGTACCCCTCCATCAAAGACTGACCCTGGGAGTACCTTAAAGATCTCCTTTCATAGCAGACAATCCAAGCTAACTATTTTCACATCAATATGCTTAATTTTTAGAATGTCTATTTATTTTAATTACATTTTTCATTCCACTGCATAAAGACATCCTTCATCTTTTACCATCTTTTTTTACCTTCTCCATTTTCCACATTCACTTCTTTTTTGCCCATTCTTGGTCCTGCCACACACACCTGCGGTACGCGGGCCTCTCGCTGTTGTGGCCTCTCCCGTTGCGGAGCACAGGCTCTGGACGCGCAGGCTCAGCGGCCATGACTCATGGCCAATGGGCCATGAACGGGCCCAGTCGCGGCATGTGGGATCTTCCCGGACCGGGGCACGAACCCGTGTTGCCTGCATTGGCAGGCGGACTCTCAACCACTGAGCCACCAGGGAAGCCCAAGAACGTGTTTCTTATACCACCCTAACCTCAGCCACTGTACCTACCTTTTCCTTCCACTCACTTCTCTTACCTTCTGCCTTCTATTATTTTAATTTTTTTTTAAAGGATAAGGTCCTTAAAACATTAATTCCTACAGACACACGTCTGACACTTCCTCTTTCAGTCACAAACTCAATTATGCAGAAACTAGAGGCTTTGAAGTTTGGGTGTAAATTGAAAATGAATTACCTGTGATATTTTAAAATGTCAGAATAGGTATTAAAGCACATTCTTGAAGGCTTAGGATAAACAATTTCGAAAGCCATAAAACATTTCACCTAACAGTTTTTTGGAAGGCTGAAATTTCTTAGACTAATGGAAAGCCCTTTTAGGAGATAAGTTAATTTTTTTTCACGGCAACTCTTGAACCAGGAAACAAATAAAACTGTACATTTATTCAAACCAACAAAACATTCAAAGAGGTACTAGACTGGGATATTTCTGCCTCATGACATAGAAAAGTGTTACTTTTTAAAACAATTCCCTTATTCAGGAGTCCTTTTCCCCTGTAATCATTTTAGTCTTTCTTAAAGTTTTAGAAAATCGGAAGGTAGGCAGATGAAATTGGGGAATTATACTGCATGCAATACTAAGAAAATAGATAAAGAAACAGATAGTGCAGTTCATGCAGCGATAGAGAAGAGATGGAGAAGGCTGCTCGCTGCCTTGAAGGAAAGAGGACACTGACCTGGGAGAGTTAGGGGTGTTTCCACTTCTTTCACTTAAAGCTTCCGACTCAGCTGGAACTCCTATAAGTTTCACACATTTCTTTTCCTTCCTTGGCTGAGGACCCACGGACAGATTTTTGTAAGGAGACAGAATGACTCCTGATGTGCTTACAGAAACTGTCTTTTCCAATTGCAAGTTATCTTCTAAATTGTTAGGACAGGACTGTACCTCCTCTTTCTTAGGTGGTAATCTATAAACTTCCTCCTCAACAGCACTGGTGGTACATACATCGTTAGGGGTGGTTATATCCACAGGAAGTACCTCACGCCTCTTTTTGAGTACAGGCACTTCAATTTTCTCTGAGAAAAAAACCAATTAAAAATAGACCTAGTCAATAAATCAAACACACAATCAACATAAGGTAAAACTAGTTATAAATGTATTTTTTTCCTTTCCTTTTTTCCCACTTCCATTCCTTTAAAACCCATTCATCTCCTTACTGAAATACATTGTCTTTAATCCTTTCTTTTTCATGGATTCCAGTAACTATATCTTTTCGAGGTTATCTGGCTATAAATTTTTCCTTAGGATCTCAATATATTTGACTCTCTAGGAATGAACACTTAAATGTTCTCTTCTAGGGTTATGATAAAAGTTGCATGGGGCTTCATAAGATCTCACCATGGAAATCAGGAAGGATATAGTGGCGAAGAGTCAAGGAATCCAGGTACTAATCCTAGTGCTAACAACACTCTGCAGCTGGGTGACCTTGGGAAAGTCCTTAACCTCTCTGAGCTTTGTATTCTTTCTTTTTTTAAACCTTGAATAATAATAGTCATCATTTATTGAGCAACTACTAAGTGTAAAGCACCGTGTTAATGTGCTATATGCATTCACATTTAATCTAAGGCGTGAGCTTTGTTTTCTTTACCTGTAAAATGGGGATTAAAAGCACCCATTGAGTGAAGACTCAATACTGTGTCTTATAAGGATTAACATAACATCATTCCATCCCTTATGCGGGTCCATATACACAGTCACAGAATTAACTGTTCTAATACCTTTTCTGTACCCCCATACCAATGTGTCTTTCATTTTCAATATCAAAATATTGGTGAGGTTGGAGAAACCATGGTTGAATGTGGGGCTGGTGTTCCTGTTGGTATCACTATTGTTTTTAAATCAGTATTTTCCCTTTCTCTAGCACTGCTCCTTTGAAATCCACACCATCTAGATTCATTATACTTCCTCCTGCTTGCTGTATTCAGTTCACAGCAGACCTTTGAAATTTGAAATGGATAATTCTTAATCAGGACAGGCTATTAATCAGGGAAGGGAGAAAGGATAAGGGGAAAAGAAGCTTTTTTAAACTATAAAGAATCCTTATTATTGCTGACAACCTCCCCACTATTGTTGAGAATCACTTCAGTCACTGAAATAATAATGAAGAGAAAGTTGTAGGCATGTGAACAGTATAGGGGCTGAAAAATCTATAACCTAAAACATGTAACAGAACTTTTTTTTGGTCTAAGAACCATCACATTCTTAGACTCTTTTATTTTGGGCCTTTTATTTTTTAATTTACATAATGTAAAATCACTTTTTAAAATGTATCATATGCAGAGCCTACATGCTTAGGCTATTTCCTATCTCAGTGATTACACTTGATAGTTGTCCTCTAATATCCGTCCTGCTATTCCTTAATAGAATCCCAAAGATTTAGTTGGGAACACGGACCCTGAGAATCAAGGCTGAATTTCTCTGCTACTCCTATAGGCAGGTAAGGCCATGTAACTAAATTCTGCTCAAGGAGATATATGTTGATGAACAATGCAAAAGAAGCCTAGATCCTGACATTGATCAGTCTTAGAATGCCCCCTCCAGACTTTTATCAGGGAGAGGAATAAATACCTATCTTGTTTAAGTCTCCATTATTTTAAGTTTTCTATAAACATTAGTATTAACTAATATAGCTCTCAAACATCAGTTGCCTCAACAAAACTGAACTCGTTGGTATTATGTAAGATGCTGCAATCTTAAATGGAAAAGTCTCAAATGTCAAGGTTCTACTATACAGATATCCAAAAAGAATACCCATTATATTCATGCACATCTAGTACCCAGTTTCTTTGAATTTTCCTACACATTTTGTAGCAATAAATTTATTAAATACAGATACATAGCCACAAATTGGTTTGTAATATGATGTGCATAAAGCTGTAGCAAGGAAAAAAAATGCTATGATCTCTCAGAGCTTCTCGTGATAGAAAAGACAAAATATGAGACATACATACCTTCAGGTTCATACTTCAGTTTTAACTCATCTAGTTTAGCTCTCAGTTTCATATTTTCACTTTGGGAAAGCTGGAGGCACCTTTCATTCAAAAAAAGTTTTCGCTCAATATCCAGAGCCCGCTGGCTCTCAAATAATGCTTTCATTCGCTGGATGGACAATTCACCTTTAGTGCTTTCATTCTCTTTGCTATATTAATAATAAAAAAAAAGAGAACCAAGGAATATTAAAATAACACAATAAGCAAGTGTAATAGTTACTACAAATTATTTACTATATTATATATTCGAACTCTTAGTAAAATGTATTTCCCTGGGTTTTTAGTAACAAAGAAACAATAAGCAAAATAAGCTTTAACAATAGCAGTTTCAAATTAGAAAAACAATCTCATTTCAAAGGAAATGAACAAAGGGGGGCATATTTTCCACATTTACGCATGTATAAATAAATTCCTTTAAGTTTTAAGTTACATGATATTTATTCTTTAAAAAGTTAGACTATAAGAACATTTTCTACTTTAAAGTTCTTTTTTACTTACTAATCTGAAAAGCTTTATGAAAAACATAAAGAACTAAAAACATGTCATTATTCATTGCAAGTATTTTTCTTCAATAACCAGCACTAATTATATCTTGAATAAATCTCATTTGCTGCACAGAGGTATTTCTGTTGCCATTCCTTTCTGGAATTTTCTTTTGGCAATTTAAAAACGAAACTATAACCACTTATTATAAGCAAGTCAAAAAAGTCTCTGTCTTCCCAGGCCCCCAACACTTACTTTAAGTTTTCAAGCTTTATTTGAAGTAAATCTGTGTAATAGGTGTCATCTTCCAGAGCAACAGAGTTGGCTGAAGGCTTAGATTCCATACTTTCATATAAACTCTAAAGAAAACAATTCTTATTACTTAAAATAAGTAACAAATTAGGTTAGCATAGGTTTATTAATAATAGTATCAGCTACCACTTATTGAATGCTTATCATATGGCAGACACTGTGCTAAGCACTGTCCACTTAACTCATTTACCTTCTGAAGTAGGTACAAGAATGAGCATTCCTCTCCTACAGATGAGGGAACTGGCTCACAATGCTACAGGCAAGTAAACTGAGAATCTGAACGCAGATCTGTCTCCAAAGCCTATGGTTCTAAGTACACCTGTATCCTCCCTCTGGTTTCTCTATTCTGGCTTTTAAAATGGAAGAAACAAATACTCACAGGGTTTAGTTCTGGCCTTTATGACAAAGCCATAAATTACAAAAATATAAAAAAGAGTGGAGATCCTTACAGTTATTTTTGGTGCCCACTCTTCTGAGATTCTGATGGAATCTCTGTACAATTTCTCTAGGGGAAAAAAAAATGTAAATCTGCTTAAAAACGTGTAAACAATTTCAGAGATTGCAGGTAAAAGCCCCTAATTTAAAGCTGTAATTGTCAAAGTATAGTGCAGAGTCCACTAGTGAGCCACATACACCTGCCAAGAGGTGTTTTGCAAATTTAACCAAAATTGCAGTCCTTTCAACAGTTCTTACAAGAGAAAGAAAGTTATATAAACTTAAAATTTTATGATACACTAACGGCTACAATTTAGAATGCCTAAAAGGTTATTAATGTTTACAAAATTTGTCACTTGTAAACTTTAATTAATTCTTTAGTGAGAAGATATCTGTGCTCCCTAAGTTAATTTATAAATTCAATGCAATCCTAATAAAAATGCCAACAAATTTTTTTTGGAGCTAGACAAGATGTTCATAGGGAAAAGCAAACATGAAAGAATAGCCAGGAAAAATGCTGAGAAAGAAAAGCTATGGTGGGAGAATAGCCTTACCAGACAAAACATACTATAAAACCTCCAAAATTAAAAGCATGAGTCTGATGTGCAGAGAAGTAGGCCAGTGGAATAGAATGGAAAATCCAGAAATAGACTCAAGCATAAATGGAAATTTGATATATGGTATAGGTATCATATTAAATCACTGCCACAGGAACTTCCCTGGTGGCACAGTGGTTAAGAATCTGCCTGCCAATGCAGGTGACATAGGTTTGATCCCTGGTCCGGGAAGATCCCACATGCTGTGGAGCAACTAAGCCCATGTGCCACAACTACTTAGCCTGTGTTCTAGACCCCGCAAGCCACTACTGAACCTGCATGCCCTAGATCCCATGCACTGTAAATACTGAGCCCACTCGCCACAGCTACTGAAGCCTGCGAGCTCTAGGGCCCATGTACTGCAACTACTGAGTCCACGTGCTATAACTTCTGAAGCCCGCATGCCTAGAGCCCATGCTCTGCAACAAGAGAAGCCACAATGAGAAGCCTGCACACTGCAACGAAGAGTAGCCCCCGCTCGCCGCAACTAGAGAAAGCCCGCATGCAGCAACGAAGACCCAATGCAGCCAGTAAATAAATAAATAAAGTAAATAAATAAACAAATCACTGCCACCAAGATTGACTTCTTAATAAATGATGCTGGGACAACTGGCTAGTTATTTGGAAAAGATAAAACTCAACTTATATCTCACACTATACACGAGAATAAAATTCAGTAGAGATCAGATCTCTAAATGTAAAAAGTGAAACTGTACAATACTACAAGAAAACGTGTTAAATCCTCTATACACACAGGCAAATAAATACACCTATAAAACAATGATATGCACTATGATACATTATTGCCAGTGGGAATCTAAATTGGTACAAGCCATGTGGAGGAGTTTGGGAACATCTAACAAAACTATGTATTATTTTACTTTTTACCCAGCAATTGCACTGTAGGAATTATCCCTGATGATACATCTACAATAATAAGGAAATGCAAATATATGCAAAATGTACTTTGTAGCACTGTATATATAGCACTGTATATAACTGCAAAATAATGGAAATAATCTAAATACCCAGAAACAGGAGAATGTATGAGAATCGATACAATGGAATTCTTTGTTGCTGTTAATAAGAATTAGGAAGTCTCTCTAAACTGAGATGAAGTGATTTCCAGGTTAAAGTTAAATGAAAAAAAGGAAAGTATAAAAGACTATCTGTGTTATGCTACATTTTGTCCAAAAAAAAAAAGGGAGAAAATACAGCCTATATAAAGCTGCTCTTTTTGCAAAAAGAAACAGCATGAGTAAATCAAAAACAAATGAAATTGGCTACCTAAAGGGGTGGGGTGGGAACAGCATAGGAGGGATGGGGAGACAGATATGCCTCTGAGTGTATCTTCTTTATAGTTCTTTTAGAACCCTGTTTATGTTTCACATGGAAAAAAGTACATACATAAATTCAACAAGGATGGATGGAGGGCAACAAAACAAAAACAGAAACAGAAACAAACAAACCTAACTGTATTTCAGATGCATAACACACTCATACCAAAGAGGAGTAAGGGAGAAGGGGAAAAAAAAAACCCCAAGTTAACTTTTGAACACAGTATTTTGACTATATACCCTCAGGCTAAAAACAAAAAGAACTACAAACAAATCCTGAACTTCCGTGAGTAGGGTAATTCCGAAACTATCAATGTATGTATTCTAAGAATGAGTAAATAAGCAAATATATTGAGGACAATAACCGCCAGGATTTTCACTGGTGGATAAAATGGGGTAGGCAATGAAGCCTGTGGTATCAGATTCAAACTGGAGTTCTTAAGTATGAAATCAAGGTTTTTTTATGTGTATATATATATAAATACATATACTCACACAAACCTATTCACACAAAACATTCATAAATATGCATATAACACATACATAAATACACTAAATATACGCACACAGACTTCTAGTTCTGTCTGCTAAAAGAGTCTAGAAGTGATGACATTCCAGTAGCAATAAGCACATCTAGTGCCCATTTCTTGGTTTCTAAGTGCCATTGAACACTTAAAGGAACCCGTGCTCCTTGCAGAAATGCTGATTCCAAGGCTGGGGCAGGTGAGCTAGGAATATCTTGTTGTGCCAGAGTAAGGAAGTATTCCTGCTGGCCAAATCTGGGCAATCAGAGTAAATAAAGAAGTTATAGACTACAATCCATAGGATAAAATAAGAATTCATGAGGCTATATGATATCAATAAATAAGTGAGGAGGAAAGTTCTTTTCAATCCCTTTATTATTCTTCTAACTAATAAATGTAGAAGGAATGATGAAATTATCATTTGGCAATCATCACAGAACCTGTTTCAGACAAGAATCATCAATGGATGTTCAAGTATAAGGAAAAACAGATATATACTTGGTCTAAGTAACTCCCCCCAAGATATTTATTAATTACAAAGGGAAGAATCATAACCGTACACTGGAGAAACCTGCAGGCATAACCACAACCAATCAAGGTTAATATAACCAGTTATGGTACAAACAGACATTATGTGCCACCTGATGTACACATTGAGAAGGGTATAATAATACTCCTGTAGTTTTCCATCAAAAATACGTAGCCTGAATCTAATTATATCACACACCCCCTAAAATGAGAGAAAATCTACAAAGCAAACGGCTGTACTCTTAAAAAAATGTCATGGTCATAAAAGTTAAAGAAAGCCTACAGAATTGTTCCAGGTTAAGGGAGACTAAAGAGACTTGGCAATTAAAGACAACATATGGGGCTTCCCTGGTGGCGCAGTGGTTGAGAGTCGGCTTGCCAATACAGGGGACACGGGTTCGTGCCCCAGTCTGGGAAGATCCCACATGCCGTAGAGCGGCTGGGCCCGTGAGCCATGGCCACTGAGCCTGCGCTTCCAGAGCCTGCGCGTCCAGAGCCTGTGCTCCGCAACAGGAGAGGCCACGACAGTGAGAGGCCCGCATACCGCAAAAAAAAAAAAAAAAAAGACAATGATCACGGATTGGACCCTAGAAAGGAAAGCATTTGGGTATTTTTGTTTTCCAAGAAGGACATTAGTGGTAATTGGTAAAATATAAAAGGCAACTTAGCCAAAACTACGTATCAATGTTAGCTTCCTGATTTTGATCATTGTATCAATACTACGGTTATGTAAAAGGATAAGCTTCAACACTGAGGTACAACATAAGGGTTAAGGGGTATCTGGTTTGCAACTTACTCTCAAATGTTTAAGATAAAAATGTACACACATGGAGAGAGTGAAAATAAAAAAGCAGATGTGGTGAAATTGATAATTGGGGAATCTGGGTGAAGGGTGTATAGAAATAATTTCATGACTTTTCTGGGACTTTGAATTTATTTCAAAAAATTTTAAATAGCGTATTAAAGACCTCTATGAATTCCAGTTGCCACATAATATTGGACAATGTGACAAAAGTATTACTATGCATCCATTAAAAAACAGAGGTGGAGAGCACCGAAGAAGAATCAATTACTGGTAACACTCAACAGGAGGAAAAAATCTCACTGACATAATGTTGAGTGGAAGACAGAAGCAAAAGAGTATGTAATGAATGATTCCATTTATACGAAGTTCAAGAGTATCTGTACATGTAAAGCTGATACAAAGTTAGAAGGTGGGAGGACTCACTTAAATGGGACATGACAGTGCTGCTCTGGAGTGCTGGAAGTATTCTATATCGTGAGCTGGGGAGTAATTATAAGGGGGTATATGTATGTAAAACTCATTAAGTTGTACACTAAAGATATGGGCACTCTGAGTATAACTGAGTTACAATTTACAACAGCAACAGATATGAAAAGCATAAAGAAACTAGAAGAAAACATTAAATATTGGTAAATCTCAATGGAAATTATACGTTAATTACATAATAAAGAAACTCGTTCAAGTTAGAAGGATTAAGATACTCAAACCAAAATTTGGCTGTGTTTTTTAAAGGTGTTTATACATACCTTAAATTTCTCCAGATTCCTAATTTCACCTAAGAGATGTTTAATTTCCCCATTCTTCTGCTCCAGCATGGCAAGTAACCGTTCTTGCTGTTCAAATTCAGCTTGAGATCCTTTCATTTGTAGCAATGTGGCGATTTGTAACTAGAAAAAAAAAAAAATCCCTCCTCCCATAAAAATTGAGTGGGGGAGAGGAAGAGTCTGATAACCATATTTTCGATACAGTTCATATTTTGTACTATATTACTTTGACCTCATTTGGAAAGCTAAACTAATTAGCTATTTCTAGTCTAATACTAAACTAGAAAAATTTGAAAACATTTTATGCCAATAATCTAGTTAGACATAACTCTTTAGTACTTATTTAGACTACTTATGAGTGATATTTGAAGTCCATAACAATTATTTGTACTTCTGTGAAACATAATTGAGCTGCATGGGTGTGGTCTGGAAGCACATCACTTATGCAGTAAATGAGCCTGGCCAAATGCTGTGCCGTATTCATCATATGCACTCTCATTAAGGGTCTGAAGCAGTTTCTCAAAAATTTTGATTAACTTCAGTAGTATTAACGGGGGGAAATTATTAAGCTACTCACATACACAAATGTTCGATTCACAAAGAACAAGGATGGAAAGCAAAGGTAAAAGGCAATCTAACGATACTGAAGCAACCTTTAATACAAGTATAAATTTATTTTGTAAGAGCAGCAATCAACTCACCTTATTATGACTCCACCTAAACTTGGAGTTACACAGCAATCAGAAGGAAATTAACTAAAATCTAAACCTAGCAATCCTTTCTGCCTTTGGAAATTTCTGGAGTTCTTAAAAAATGTCAATTAATTTAAATACATTTTTGAGTAAAGCAAGCAATGATACGAAGTTTTAGCTATGGTTACAAGTAAGAGAGAAAGGTGAGTTTTAACATTTTTAAGGACCACTCTTTGTTCCTGCTTCAAACTGGAGGCTAGACACATTTAGCCTCAGAAGATTCAGAATGCTACCTGTGTCTAAAGACAGTCTGGGGTATCACGGGAACATTCAGAGATTAATAACAGTAGCCCAACAAATACAAAAAGAAAACAAAGAGCAAATATGAGAAAATTTACAAAGAAACAATTCCCAGATAGGGGAGAGCCTCAGTAAACCAGATGGCACAGTTAAAATCCTTAGAAATAAAAGCCACAGCTATTGTTTAAGTCAGCACTTCATTTAACTCCAGGACAACTCTAAGAGTCAAGTTGTATCATCTCTATTTTACAGATGAGGTGACTGATGCTCTGCAAAATAAAAATACTTGCTCAAGGTCACACAACTAACAAGTGACAGACTAGGATTCAATCCCAAGTTCATCTAATGCCAAAGTTTAATCATTGACCTTTCCTATTTCTTTGGTGAATTTCATCATCCTGAAAAAGAGGCGGGAAGCCTTACAGACTTCTAGTTACCACCTCAGGAGAGTTAGGCACAACAGATCAGGGATCAGGAGTCTAAGGATTGGTACAATACTGGAATCTTTCTAACTTCAGCACGTGTTTCTGTTACCAGCTGTTTGACTGAAATGACGCCCAACAAACCCTTAAAATCAGAAGGGATTATATGCTTGACTTGAGAAACTACAAGGAAAGGAAATTCAAATTTCAGTCTATAACTAAGCCTTTGTGGGAGAATTGAAGATTTGTGAGAGAGCTAGTTTTAGTTGAAGTAGGAACCTTAGGGCTATCCTCAGAAAGAAACTAGGCCAACAGTAGGAAAGAAAAACTTTTTAATACTTGTTTTTTCCCACTCTACAAAGAAAGAGCTAACGGCAAGGCTAGTGAGTAACAATTAAAAGCTCAATTTCTCTGGCAAGGCTAGTGAGTAACAATTAAAAACTCAATCAATCAATGGATGCTAAAAATACCACTACTAAATCTACACAGAATTAATTTTTTAAAATAAAATATAAAAGGGATCTGTCATTCAATTAAAAAGTTTTTTCTAAAATCATGCAGTTCTAGAAATAATTATGTAAGTATATTCCTTGAAGGAAAAGATGCCTTCTTTGATATATTTGTACATGTAATGCTGATTCAAAATAGGTTTAATAAATCTTTGATCATAATAATTCTGTACCTTCATTCTTTGCATCTGTTCTCTATTAAATGCATTTTGCTTCTTTAGTGACTGATACTTGACTTTCATGCTGATAAGCTGACGTTCCATTGCTGCCCTTCGATCTTCCACCTAGAAAATATTAACATGTTTAATTATGCTTTTATTAAGTGAAATGCCAATTTAATCAATGGGATATTTTAAGTACCTCTGAAAACAAAGAGTTGCCTTTACTGTTAGGGTCCAAGGCTTGCTGGAGTGCCTGGTCTAGCTGCACCTGAAGATCTTGATTTGCTACACGAGCTTTCTAAGTTCAAAAGAAAACAATTTAGCTAATAGCGATTAGATTAGCAAGAAAACAATTTATTATAAATTGGAAAAGATGATGTTACTGTAATCACAACACCTCTAAGGCATTATAGTAAGAAACTGCTTCTTTCTCTCGCTCTTCTTTTTCTTCTTTAAGCCGGTCTACCTGGCGCATTAAATTAGTATTAAGAAGTTCTAGTTGTTCTTGTCTGTACTGTAGTTCGTTCACTTCTTCTTTGAGGGTGGTCTATTCAACAGGAATGGAAAAAGAAGAAACTCTCTTGAATAATCCTTCATTTAGCAGCTGTTCAGTTTATCTATCAGCAGTGGTTCACACCCAAAACTAAAACTAAGACATAGTCAAAGGTTATAAGGTGCATAATAAAATATTTAAAAAATTATACTCATATACATATCAACTTCCATGCTACCAACTTTTTATATTGGGCTTTTATGACACAAACTAGGATCAGGATAAATGTCTAAATTCTTCCAGAAGTTTTATTAATCTAAAAGTAAAGTCTGCCTTACATAATCATGTAACCTAAAGCTTTACTTTATTTGAAGTAATCCATCTAAAAATCCTGTAAGGCTGCCCTGGTGGCGCAGTGGTTAAGAATCCACCTGCCAATGCAGGGGACAGGGGTTCGAGCCCTGGTCCGGGAAGATCCCACATGCCATGGAGCAACTAAACCCGTGCGCCACAGCTAGTGAGCCTGCGCTCTAGAGCCCGCGAGCCACAACTACTGAAGCCCACGCGCCTAGAGCCTGCAACAAGAGAAGCCACTGCAATGAGAAGCCTGTGCACCTCAACAAACAGTAGAGAACTAGAGAAAGCCCACACACAGCAACAAAGATCCAATGCAGCCAAAAATTAAAAATAAATAAATTTATTTTAAAAAATTAAAAAAATAAAAATTCTGTAAAACATTTTTTAATTAGTTAGATCAAAGTTAGGCCAAAAAATATTTCAGCCTTAAAACTAGCTCATAAGGATTATTATAAAAACATGAAAAATATACAAGGGAAAAAAAGAAAACTCCAGAATACACATGCCATAAAAATTACCTTCATACTTTCCATTTCAGTTAGCTCAATTTGAAGAGCCAGCATCTCTGAAGAGATGCTTTCGTGTGCACGTTCAGACATTATTCTCATTTCCTCTGATTTGCAAGAAAGGAGTTCCTTCTGATGATCCACTTTGTGCTTCAGCTGCTTTTCACTAAGCCTAGCTTCATCTAATTCGGCTTTCAGTTTTTCTAACTAAGGTAAAAAAAAAAATCACAATCTATAAATCAAAAGGTAGTGAAGGTCATCAGAACATACAATTGCAATACAAATTGTTCTGGTATCTGCAGGATAACTATTTTGGAAGGTAGTCAAGCTGAACAAGACTATTTAACTCCTTTTCCCAAAATGTCACATAGTTCCAAATCTTGGAACACTAAGAATACAGGCATACCCTGTCTTATTGCATTTTGCTTAATTGCACTTCCCAGATATTGCTTTTTTTTTTTTTTTTTTTTTAACAAATGGAAGGTTTGTGGCAACCCTGAGCCAAGCCGAGTCTACCAAGCGATTTTTCCAACAGCATTTGCTCACTTCCTGTCTTTGTGCCTTATTTTGGAAATTCTCATAATCTTTCCAACTTTTTCATTACTATTATATTTGTTATGGTGATCAGTGATCTTTGATGTTATTATTGTAATTATTTTGGGGCATCACAAACCACACTCATATAGGAGGGTGAACTTAATCGATAAATGTTGTGTGTGCTCTGACTGCTCTACCGAATGAATGGTCATTCCTATCTCTCTCCCTCTCCTAGGGCCTCCCTATTCGAGACACAACTCAAAATTAGGCCAATTACTAACCTTAACAATGGCCTCTCAGTGTTCATATCTCTCACTTTAAATCAAAAGCTAGAAATGATTATGCTTAGTGAGGAAGGCATGTCAAAAGCTGAGACAGGCTGAAAGCTAGGCCTCCTGCACCAAACAGTTAGCCAAGCTGTGAGTGCAAAGGAAAAATTCTTCAAGGAAGTTAAAAGTGCTACTCCAGTGGACACACAAATGATAAGGAAGCTAAAGAGTCTAACTGCTGATATGGAGAAAATTTCAGACGTCTAGATAGATGAAAACAGCCACAACATTCCCTTAAGCCAAAGCCTAATCCAAACTCTCCTCAATTCTATGATGGCTGAGAGAGGGGAGAAAGCTTCAGAAGAAAAATTTGAAGCCAGCAGAAGGTGGTTCATGAAACAGGCTGTCTCCATAACATAAAAAAAAAAGTGCAAGGTGAAGCAGGAAGTGCTGATTTAGAAGCTGCAGCAAGTTATCCAGAAGATCTAGCTAAGATAATCACTGAAAGTGGCTACACCAAACAATAGATTTTCAATGTACACAAAACAGCCTTCCAGTGGAAGAAGATGTCATCCAGAACTTCCATAGCTCGAGAGGAAAAGTCAGTGCCTGGCTTCAAAGGACAGGCTGACTCTCTTGCTAGGGGCTAATGCAGCTGGTGACTTTAAGTTGAAGCCAATGCTCACTGACCATTCTGAAAATCCTAGGCGCCTTAAGAATTATATTAAATCTACTCTGTCTGTGCTCTATAAATGCAACAATAAAGCCTGGCTGACAGCACATCTGTTTACAACATGGTTTACTGAATATGTTAAGTCTACTGTCGAGACTTACTGCTCAGAAAAAAGATTCCTTTCAAAATAGTACTGCTCACTGAAAATCCACCTGGTCACCCAAGCAAGATGTACAACGAGATTCATATTGTTTTCATGCCTGGTAACACACATCCATTCTGCAGCCTATGGATCAAGGAGTAATTTTGACTCTCAATTCTTATTACTTAAATACATTTTATAAGACTATAGCTATCTAAGATAGTGATTCCTCTGATGGATCTGGGCAAAGTCAATTGAAAACTTTCTGGAAAGGATTCACCATTCTAGATCCCATTAAGAACATTTGTGATTCATGGAAAGAGGTCAACATATCAAAATTAACAAGAACTTGTAAGAAGTTAAATCCAACCCTTATGGATGACTTTGAGGGGTTCGAGACTTCCGTGAAGGAGTAACTGCAGATATAGTGGAAATAACAAGAGAACTAGAATTAGAAGTGGAACCTGAAGATGTGACTGAACTGCGGCAATCTCATGATAAAATGTTAATGGATGAGGAGTTGCTTCTTATGGATGAGCAAAGAAAGTGGTTTCTTGAGATGGAATCTGCTCTTGGTGAAGATGCTGTGAAGATTGTTGATATGACAACAAATGATACAGAATATAACATAAACTTAGTTGATAAAGTAGCGGCAGGGTTTGAGACAACTGACTCCAATTTTTAAAGAAGTTCTAGTGTGGATAAAATGCTAGCAAACGGCATTGATGCTATAGAGAAATCGCTCATGAAAGGAAGAGTCAACTGATGCAGCAAACTTCATTGTTGTCTTATTTTAAGAAATTGCCTCAGTTACCACAATCTTCAGCAACCACCACCCTGATCAGTCAGCAGCCATCAACATGGAGGCAACACCCTCCACCAGAAAAAGATTATGACTCACTGAAGTCTCAGATGGTTAGCATTTTTAACCATAAAATATTTTAAAATTAAGGTATATACATTGTTGTTTTTAGACCGAATGCTATCGCACACTTCAATAGACTACTTTGGAAACTAAAAAATTCATGTGACTTACTTTACTGTGATATTCACTTTTTTGTGGTGGTCTGGAACTGACTCTGAAGTATCTCTGAGGTATGCCTGTTTAAAGGGAACAAACTTATAGCAGAAGGGTGACGCTTTAGGGTCAGGCCTAGGTTTAACCTGTCTCACTTACATTCCTCAAATGTAAAACTGTTAAGCGATCGTACCTACCATCACTGCGTTACTGTGAGGCTCTCAACTGAGATTGGGTGGGTAAAACATGTGGCACCACACTTAACACTCACTGAATGGTTTGTTATCAATAAAAAGCTTTTGCTTGATGTCCAGGGTTCTCATTATCATCTATATTGAATTCTCTTCAATAGGGTCTCAACATTCTTAGAATATATCCTGGTATTTGTTTTCTATTTAAAAAATAAGAGGCTTCTAGCATAATTTCTTTTCCCTTTTCTATTTTCATCATGTGAAATAAAAATTTCAGCTGATTGATCTATGTTGAAATGTGGACATTCTTCTGAAAAACATTACTGAATGACCCAAACTTATTGTATGGTGAGATGATTGGGGTTTCCTATTTGGCCAAGGCTAGGCATCTTTTAACAGACACTGACATGCCTTGTTTTATAAGCATATAAATAATCCATACAAGTAATCAGAGTAGGTCTGGATTCCTGGCCACTTTGGCTGCCGTGTGAAGAATAAGTGGTATGACAGCAATGATGGAAGCAGGCTGCCTGGATAGTAGGGGAGAGACGATGGTGAGCTGGACTGCAGTGTTATAGCAGAGATGGGTATTTCATAGCTCAAGTTCTGAGAACTTGTTGATGGATTAAATATGAGAAATAAGTGAAAGAAAGATAGCAAATAAAACTCCAAATTATTGGCACAAGTAATTTGAGAACATCAATAAGACTGAAAATATTTTTTTGAATTATTTAGTCTTTACTCCACCAAAAAGCCATCTCTATAACTGGCTTTACTTCAGACTCTGAATATTTCCTACATTACTCTTTTTTGTTTAGGTAATGAAAATTACTGCTAAACTGAAAATAATATCCAGGAAAAAAAAACAGCATCATTAACAGTTATTGGTGTCTTAACTCAGAGAAGCTTCAGAGAAGCTGAATTATTATTTGTCAGAGTGGTATGCAAGATGATTCTAAGTATTACATGAAAGCATATTTTGATAGTTATCTTTGACTGCATATTAGGACAAAACATAACCAGCTCAAATATATTTCATTGATACCATTACTTAAAATGAGAAAACATTTAAAAAGGGAGTCAATTTAATGAGAATTAATTAACAGTATAGGTGGTACAGGTATATATAAACATCTTAAAAGATGGTACATGAAACACAGTGAAACAGGCTTTGATATCAGACAGCCTCAGTGCAAATTTTGACTGCTAATTTCTCGCTCTATAATCTTATCCAACTTTACTCAATCTGTTTAAACATTGGTTTTCTCATCTGTTATATGGAGATAATAATGGTACCTCCCTTATGGAATTGTGTAAGAAGAGGATCATATGTATTAGTTTATCTTCAATAAACAAACTATAAAGTATCAACTCTAATGTACATTAATTTACCAAAAACTATTGGCTTCTTTTGTGGAATTATAAAGTGTGCCACTAG
The DNA here is from genome assembly GCF_937001465.1 of Orcinus orca. Taxonomy (NCBI): domain Eukaryota; kingdom Metazoa; phylum Chordata; class Mammalia; order Artiodactyla; family Delphinidae; genus Orcinus; species Orcinus orca. The sequence goes on from NC_064561.1 coordinate 29,302,829, forward strand.
TTGCAGTGAAGGTTAGGGAACTAGTCTTTCTGAAAAGGGACTAGCATACTAAGCACTCTAAGCAAGGAGGTTATGCTGACCACTAAACTAAAACTCCGTAACAAATACTCAGTTGCTAAAATTAAATAATCCTATTTAATTAATAGAATGTTATTTATACAAGTCTCTTAGGTGAACTATTGTTTCTCAGTGTTCCCATTCCTAATATTAAAATGATGGAGCCCTTAATCTCAGCTGTTTTGCATAGATGTTACTAAGAAAATCTTCTATCACCTAAAGTTTACACATGGTTGCATAAGCATGAAATATTTTTGTTCTAAAACACAGAGATATCCAAACCTTATTTTTTAGTTCATTCACTTCCTGCCCATGGCTTCTGCTCAGCTGTTCTTCTAATTTCTCCAGGTGCATTTTTTGTTGTTGTTTAATAGCTTCACATTCAGAGCTCAAACTTTCTAACATTCGACTCTTGAGCTCAACTTCTCTCTGAAGTGTATATTTTTCTTGTTCATAATTCTGAGAAGAGATTCAATTATAATTCAATTACATAAAAATAACTTAAAGCCATCACACATAAGCAGTTTTCACCTTCAGCTGAATCATTCCTGTTTCACACATTTGCTGCTTTCTAAGTAACAACCACATGTTAAATCTGAAATAACTGTAGTTAGTATTAATGTTAACCCTAGAGGTATTTTGAGACTATATTAACGTTCGTGCTAGGGATATGGTAATTGCTTCTATGTCCTGCCAACGAAGTAAAAAGTGCTCTAAGGCTGTCAATGAGTCAAGTGCTCTCTGCTAGGAAAAAAAAAAAAATTAATAGCATTTAAGTTTTCCTAGTGAGAACTATTTGGTTTGATAATAATATGCTCTACTTGTAGCTCTGAGTAAAATGAAGAAATAGTGGACAAGGTATAAACAGAAATACTGAATTAGCTCTCACTTTCAGAATGTAGTCATCTGAAAAATGTTCATAAATGTTCATAACACCACTCAGATGAATACAGTGCTAAGACAAAAGTAGTATTTAAGAGGGCTTTTGCTTACTGTCAAGAAAGTTTAAAGATAAAAAGGGCATTAGTACAAACTTCTTCAACAAGCTTTAAAAAATAACATAAATAAAACTAGATTTAATACGAGAAAATTTTTAAAAAGGGTTGCCATTAGTTTTTTTTTCCTGATATATTTAAACTTTGAGATCAAAGTTTAAATACAATACTGAGCATTTATTAAATAAAACTGACTTATTCATTCTTTCAATAAATGTATGCCAAATATTAGGGATACAGCCGTGAACAAGACAGACAAAATTCCCTCTCATGTCATGTCTCTCATGACAGTGGGGGATGAACCACTCAGATGGAGGCAACAGCTCCTGTAAGGCCCATAAGGCAGGACTAGTATAGCTAAGAACAAAGGAAAGTAGTTTGAGATGAGGTCAAAGGTTGAAAGAGGTCAGATCACATGGGGATATACAAATCCAGGTAAGGAGCTCGGATTTTGTTGTAAATAAAACTGGAAGCTGCTCTTTGCTTTCAGCAGGGCTGTGACATGATCTTTTGTATATTCTTCAATGACCACTTGGCTGATGTGTGAAGAATGAATGGTGTGAATGGCAAATGCAGGAAGCAGGCAACCTAGTCAAAAGGCTACAGTAGTAATCTAAGGGAGAGATGACGGTGGTCTGAACTAGAGTGGCAGTGGTATAGATATTTTGTAGGTCAAGTTCTTAGAGCTTACTAATGGATTAAATATTAGAAATAAGGGACAGAAAGATATTGAGTAAAACTCCTAGATTTCTGGCTCAAGTAACTGGATGAACGTTATTACATTTACTAAGTAAGGTAAAGAATTTTGCAAGAGCATGTTTGGTTAGCGGGCAGGGAATTAACTATTCTGTTTATGTTAAGTCTGAGATGCCCATTAGTGGGCAATTGAATACAAAATTCTAAACTTTAGGGGAGAACTAAGGACTTGGTGTAACAATCATGGGGCATTTAGATGTTACCAAAAACTATGAAACAAGTGAGGTCACCTAGGAATAGTGCAGACAAAGCAAAGTCTAAAATTCAGTATGTAGTAAAGAGAGTGAAAATAACGTATTTTTTAAACTCAGAACACACTGAGTCAGAAAAAATATTAGAAATTCATTTAGTTCATTTCCTTTTAATGGGGATGGGTGGGAACTAGGCCTAAAATCCTCAGAAAATAAAAATAATATTAATAATTGCTGGACAACACAGATCTTCAGTAGCTAAGCACATCTTTGTAAACAGAGGAATATAGTGTCCTACCTCAGTCATGGTCATCATTTCATTACGACATTTATCCAATTGATTCTGCAACTCGTTCTGGCTCTCCACTAGTTGTAAACCATACTGTGCAGCTTTTAGTCGCTCTTCTTCAACTTCTTTGAGCTTGCATCGAAGATCTGCTATTATATCTGCCTCCATGATTTTTTCCTGTCTATTGTAAATAGAGGAAATAAAAGTACTTAAGCTTAAACAAAAAACTCCATATCAATAATAAAAGATATGTGTGTGTTTGTGTGTTGTGTGTGTATGTATATATTCAATACCACTGCTATATAAAAACACAGCATTAAAGATTTTCTTCCTGACTTTTAAATGGTCAAATTTGCATTCTTGTTCTAAGAGCCAGGTCTGACTATTTTGTTACCCGATTTTATACCAAATCAAAAAAAAGATGAATACATTTAATTTTGCTTCTAAGGAATGCAGTATCAGGAAACCATTCAGTTATTGTGTGCTAAGCTTCCTTAAATGCTAAGGTAGGATGGTCTCATAATTATATCACTATACAGGTAACCAAGTTAAGAGAACAATAAAAGAAGCCAAAAAACTTTATAGTAGCATAAATGCTACTTAAAATATAAAAAGATGGCTTTGAATAAGATTCATAAGGTAAGGACTAGCCTGTCCACAATTTTTCACAACAGTGTTAACTTCCTGAACACATTAAATGTGCTTTATTGAAAACAGACTCACTAGCATTTTCCTAGTTATTCATAAGAAAGCATGCAAAACAGGCACCATGTTCAGAGTAATTAAAGAACAATCTCATTCTAGATTTTCAAGCACAGACTTAAACATTATATATAGAAACATTCCACTTTAACTCAACCTCACTCATCATCCTTTCCAAATTGGTTCCAGGCTCTTAGGCCAGGCTTAAACTCAGCTTTGCCTTCAAAGAGCAACAAGCCATTATTAAGTTATTCTCCCATGTCTCCAGTCAATGTAGTCATTTCCTTCAACACATACTTCTTGAATGCCTATGTGCCGAGCTCCATTCTGGGCACTTCAGATACATCAAGTGGTCAAGCGGACCCCAAAAAAGGCTCTGCTTTCATAAAACTTACCCTCCAGTAGGAGAAGACAAGCAATAATAATATAATAACTAAATGCACTAGAAAGTGGAAATGGAAAAAAAAATAAAACAGGGTAAGTAAGCTTGGAAGAGGTGGGTGTATCCTAACTAGGATAAAATTTAAAATGTGTTGAATGGGGAGCCCCTCAGGTGACTTCTGAGCAAAGCCTTGCAGAGGATAAGAGAATTAGCCATGTACTATTTAGGGAAGTCATGTTCCAAGTAGAGGTGTAGCACTACAGTTGAAGGAAGTCCAAAGAATGAACAAGATAGAGTATACATAGGTCAGAGGAGATAACAGAGGAGAATATGGAGATCAGGCCATTGTAAATAAAGGCTTTAGCTTTCTACTCTGGGTGAAATGGGGCATCACTGCAAAGTCTGGAGTAGAGATATGATACATTTAGAAGGATCATTTTGGCTGATACGCTGAACAGTTTGGAGGGAAGCAAGTTGGAAGCAGAAGATCAGGTGGGATGACCGCTCACACCAGAGTGGCTGCCATAGGAGGTGACGAGAAATGGTCAGATCTAGCATATATTTTGAAGGGAAAGCCAACGTGATTTTCTGACAAATGGAAATGTGGGATGTGTGAAAGAGAATTTTTAAATGCCTCCAAAGCTTCTGGCTGAGCAACTAGTAGAATAGATTTGCCGATAGATGAGGCATCAAAAACTGTGGGTAAAGACTGTTTGGGAGAGAAAATAAGAGGTTTAAGTTTTAAAACATGAAATATGTCAAGTAAGCAATGGCTATAAAAGTAGGAGAAGGGTATGGGCTGGAGATATAAATTTGGGAGTTATTAGCATAAATACATGAGCTTTGTTATCACCAAAGTATGAGCATAATTAAAGAGAAGAGGACAAAGGTTGGAGCCCTGTTATGAGGTGGCAAAGAAGACCGTAAAGTATACTCAAGCATGACCAGTGAGGTGGGAGGAAAATGAAGAGCATGTGTTGTCCTAGAAGTCAATAAACAAAAATGTACTAAGGAGGCAGAAGGTCAACTGCACCAAACGCTAAGTTAAATAAGGTGAAAACTGAGAACTGGCCAATGGATTTGAATTAATGGAGGTCAATTAGGAGATGACCCTAAGAGTAGTTTTGATGGGGAGATGTGGGCCTGATTGGAGTGAATTGGAAAGAATGGTAGGAGAATAGTAGACAGCAAGCATAGTTTTGCTGCAAAGAAGAGCAGATAAATGGAGCAGTAGCTAGAGAGAAAGTAAGATCAAGTTTTTGGGGTTTTTTTTTAAAGACAAAAAATTTTTTAAGAAAAAATAATTTTAAAAAAAATTTTAAGGGCTTCCCTGGTGGCGCAGTGGTTGAGAATCCGCCTGCTGATGCAAGGCACACAGGTTCGTGCCCCCGTCCGGGAAGATCCCACATGCCACAGAGCGGCTGGGCCCGTGAGCCATGGCCGCTGAGCCTGCGTGTCCGGAGCCTGTGCTCCGCAACGGGAGAGGCCACAACAGTGAGAGGCCCGCGTACCACACAAAAAAAAAAAAAAAAATTAAGAAAAAAATAACAGCATGCTTGTATGACATGGGATAGATCCAGGAGAGAAGGAAAACTAACGATATAGAAACATGGAGAACTACTGGAGTGATGAATGTGCAGGGTCTGATTTTTGGACAGGAACATAAATGTTTCATCTAAAGTAAAGGAAAGCATATGGGTACACTGATAAGCAGGTAGATATAGTGTTGGGAGTCAGCCTAAGTGCCCTTCTAATGTCTTCAATTTGTCAGTAAATTAGGAAGCAAAATCTTTGAGAATGAAGATGAAGGAAGAAATACAGGATTTTAGAAGCAGGGGGAAAAAAAAGGTATCCTATGTTATCCAGGGCTGCCTGTCACTGCTCTAAAATGCAAGAACTTTCCAAAGCCTGTACATGATGGGGCCAGCCACTAATTGTTGCATTAATTGTTAATAATAATTTATATTTGCTAAGGATTTGCCATTTGCCAGGCAGAGTGCTTCAAATGCACTATCACATTTAATTCTCTTAATGGACCTGAACTAAGTACTACTGTCATCAATATTTACCAAAGAAAAAACAGAGCTAGCCTCAAGACATCCCAACCAGCAATGTCCAAGGCAGCCAAAAAATTAGCTCTCATTCATTCCAAAGATTTGCTGGAATTCCTATTTTGTGTCAGATACTGTGCTACTGCTGAGGATACAATATGATCCCCAAACTAGACAATATCCCCGCCTTCCTGAATCTTACAGTCTATTAGTGGAAAGGCATTAAATCAAATAACTGATACGTAAAGTTACAAGTGTGATAAGTGCAAGAGAGAGAGGTATATGGTGCTGAGACTATAACAAAGGGCAGCTGTCTTAATCTGGGTAGTGGGGTGAGGACAGGGTCAGGGGGAATATGGACAAGAAAGATTTCCCTGAGGAAGTGACTTTTCAACAGATGTAATGAATGTGTAAGAATTAACCTATCAATCTGCGGAGAAAGGTAGCCAGGGTTGAATAACAAGCACAGCAAAAATGTGCCAAACATTGTGCTCGGTACTTTGCAAACATTATCTTATTTAATCCTCTCAACAACTATATGAAATAAAAGGCTTTCACCCCCATTTTACATATATACAAACTGAGGCACAGAAACGTCAAGTAACTTACCCAGGGTTATCAGGTAGTAAGTGGCTAAATGAGATGGGAACAGGATCTAGTTCCATAGCCTGGTGCTCCTAACCACTTTTCTGTTCTGCCTCTCAGAAACGTAGCATATACAAAGCATTTAGGAGACAGGGAGCTCAGGGAATCAGGCTGCTTGAGTTCTTACCCCACTTTCACTACTCAATGGCTGCATCAACTTCGACAACTTACCCAATGTCTTGTTTTGTCATCCGTAAAACAAGGACAATAACATCTACCTAAAGGGTTTTTTTTTAGAAGATTAAACCAACAAATGAGTAAAAAGCAACTAGGACAAAATCCAACACGTAACTGTATGAGGCAGCGCTGTCCAGTAGAAATATAATGCGAACAAGACATGTCGATTTTTAATTTTCTAGGTGCCACATTTTAAAAAAAAGTAAATACTGGCGAAACTCACTTTAACAATACGTTATTTAACCCAATACATCCAAAAGATGATCATTTCAACATGTAGTCATTATAAAGATTATTAATGAGGTTACTTTTTGGTGTAGTCTTCGGATTGCCAAATGGGGCTATTGGCTGTCGTACTGGACAGCGCAGATCTAGTGTTTGTTATCCTCCGGAGGCCCAGGCAGCGGACCCGGCTTTCCGTATCTACGCAGAATCCTCGGGAGCGTTGAAGCGGCCCAACGGAATATTAAGACCGGCTCGGAACCTGGTTTATAAGAACTGAGTTCCGCCGAAGAAGCTGTTCCAGCTGAAAGCCTGGGCGGAGACCCAGGCCCCCAGTTTCCTTAGGCCCTGCTCTCCCCTCCCCAGTAGTCCTCTCCATGCCGCTCCCCAGCTTCCCTCTTCACACGCACTTCCATCCAGGTACCTTGCCCCTACCTCTCTCCTCACCCCTTCCCCTGCTGCTGCAGCTCGCCGCGCTCAGATTCTCGACGTTAACGCCACCGCACCGCAGACACCGGCCCATTCACTCAGCAAGCTCTCGGTTAAGCGCCAGGGCTTTTTGAATGTAGTTCCCGCGAGAACTCACATGTCTCGCGAGACTTTCCGCCCTGACGGCGCGTAAAGGCAAAAAAGGGAGGAAGGTCCGAGACTGCCACGCCCTACCTACAGCGACTGCGCAGGTGCAAGTAGAGCGCCTCGGGCTTGGCGCAGACGTGGTTCTGTGGCTCGTTAGTCTTATTCAGGGTTGGTCCTCTAGGTGTTTTTTTGTTTGTTTGTTTGTTTTCGTAACGACAGTAGCTTCTGGAGGGACTGTGTCGCTAGAAGGCGAGGCGGTGGGGGCATTCCATAGTGTGCTGGCCTAACAGCGCGTTGGCCAATGTGCGTTCTGAAAGCTCTGCCCTGTGACCTCCAGGAATTTAAATCAGTGTGACAGTGCTGAAAAATGTTATAGACAGAATCACAGTTACGCTTATAGGACAGAATGACAGTTATTATAATGGCCTTAAACACTTGAACCTTCACCACGCGCGAGTACAGTGCTAAATTTTACACGGAGTATCTCATTTAAGCCCGCCAACAGCCTTATGAGGTAGGTATTATTGTCTTTTTCTGCAAAGGAAAACAAAGCCCCTAGAAGAAGATATCTTGGCCAAGTGGTAGAACCAGAATTTGAACTAATGCAGTCTGCTGCTGAAGTCCAAGCTCTTGCGTGTGTCTTTAAATAATGATTTTATATTTTGTAAACCTGATGCCTATTCATTATTCAAAATTTTAGGCAATAGGAAATAATAATAGCCAACACTTAGTGAGCACTTCTGAGTCCTAGCAACTGTCGTATGGATCATGTTGTGCTTTTGAGGCCATCTTTTCTTGCCTACTTGGAGATTTGGCCATAGGTGCTCTGTTTTTCACATCAGTTTTTTCTTCCCTTTGAACAAATAATCATGTTATAAGGACTTCCATCTCAAAAAATAACTCTAACCTCCCTTGACCTCAAATCAGCTACCACATCATTTATTTGCTTCCCTTGATAACAAAATTCCTGAAAAACAAAAAATTAGGCTCATTATTTCATTTTCTTAGTTTTTATTCTAACTTTTTTCCCCACTTCAGGTTTTGGTCCCATCACTCCAGTGAACGGCTCTTCTCAACGTCACCAGTGAGTTCTATCTTGCAAAATCCGTTATTCAGTCCTCATTTCTCTTAACAGTTGATAGAGTTGATAGTTCTCCTTGAGTCTCCTTAGGTCTTGGTATGCCACACCCTCCCTGCTTTTCTCTTCTTAATTTCTTTTGCAGACTTCTATTTCTAACTGAGGTAGGCCATACTAAATAAAGGATTGTTCTGGGTTTGAAGACTGAAAACAATGATGTTTTCATGTTGTTCACAGTGTACCCTAGCAGGTGCATTTGGGGTCTGAATGAGTCAGATGTGCCTTCATTTGTCACCACTCCCATGTTCTTGAATAAATGAAATCTGATTTTCCCTTTCATTTGACAAAGATTCTTCAACTCAGGAGTCAGGAAGATACCCATTCTAGCTTAGGCCAATCATGACTGGCCGAAATTAGGTAATCTATAATGTGTCTGAACTTCATTTTTCTCCTTTGTTACGTGAGAATGTAAACCTACATTTCACTGATGTTTCTTTCATAGCTAATATTTTAAAAATATTTTAAACTTGTAGCTGAGTGACCACAGTGTGCCAGGCATAATGCAAAGAATTCAGAAGATGGTAATTGCCACTTGACTCTGGAAGATGCTCACAACATAGTAGGGGATTAAATAAAAGCAAATATAAATAACCACAGGGATGTGTATAAATGTCACGTGAATGGTATATACCCTACACTAAAGGAGATGTGTGATGGGAGAGGTCAGGTTTGTCATGGTGTTTCCTTAACGTTCCACAGTGCAGGAGGCACTTGAGCAGGGCCTTGAAGGTGACTGAGCTAAGCAAGGAGGAATGCATTCAAGGAGAGGAGACAGTATTAGTAAAATCATAGAAGCTACCCGTTTCAAAATTAAAGTCAGTCTTTAGGAACTGTCTGGATAGGGTGCTGCCTATACCACCACTGGACAGTAGATGTCGCAAGTGAAATGAATTCTAGAGAGTCCCTGCTTTTTTTGGATAACTTGCTTAAGATTCACAGTTACAAATGCAGTTCCACATACTGAGATGAGGTCCACATACCATGTGCTAAATGCCAAGGGTCAGGAAAATAATGCATCTGTCATTTTCAGTTTATATAATAAGAGATTTGATTTTGCCTCCTCGTACAGAGTAGTGGATTCCTCAAGCATAGCAAAGGAACTTGGATGCTGGGAATACAGTTCCTAATATTATTGCTATAATATTACTTCTAATAATAATAATATTTCTAATTGTATAATTCATAATATTATAGCTGTTCAAAACTTGGATAGACTGCTGTAGTAAACTGGCCATCATTCCTTCACTATGACTGTTCTAGTGGAAAAGAGAGGACTGGTTATCAAAAATGGTGTAGAAGGGAGTGGTTGCATTGCACTGAAAGCTGTGTGTATTTTGACATGCACTTATTGAATGATTAAGGTTTTTTTGATACCACAGGTGAATAGTCTCTGTCCTCAAGGAACTTAGAATTTAGTGGAAGGGGCATTTACCAAACAATAAACCGTTACTCAGAGTACGACTTAGACTTTCTTGTTCCTTCATAATATTAAGGAAAGCTCTAAGCTAGGGGCCAAAGAAGAACAAGCCCAGAACCCTGAGACACAGAGTTTGCAAATAAGAACTGGATTAATTTACAAAGTTCCATGATTCATAGGATGGACCAGGAGATGAAGTTTTGGAAGTTATACTCAAGGTTGTGGTAATTAAAACATGGAGATTGGCTGAGGTCAAGAAAGAGGCTTAGAGAGAGAGAAGAGAGGGCTGTGTGCAGGACTTTGGTCATTGTCCTAATCTTTGGAACAGGAGGAGAATAAGGATCCAACAAAATAAACAGAAGAGCCATTTGAGAAGAGATCAGGAAATTGAATTGTCACAGCTCCTTCTGTGATGATTTGATACCAAAATGAATAATTGTACCAGGTGGTGGGTTTGACAATTTAGTAGTAATAATGACCATGCCAGCCTAGTCTGCAGTCTCTCCTGGGTCGGCTATGTATAGCAGCAGCTTCAACTCTTCGTGAGCCCTACTGCTATATTCCTTTTCCCCCTGAATAGGTGCAGTCCTCATTCAGAGCAAAGGTGCATTATCCCAATATTGTGGACATTTATTGGTTAACTTTTCAGCATCAGTTCCCTCCTGCTTTTCCTTCCCAAGGCATTCTGATTATTCTTTGGGTAAGTCATTTTTCCCTCCATTTTCAGCCATGTGGATTGTTTAAAATTGATCCTACCCTTCAACTCTAGAGTCACTCTGATTGTAGTCATTGGTTCAGGGATGTGCATGTGACTAAATCCAAGTGGGTGAAATACAATGAGATACTCACTGGGACTGCTGGAAAAATGGATTTTGTTAACCCCTTCTGTACTTAGACTTTGCAGCCCAGAGCTGCCAGCTGCCATCTTAGGTCCATGAAGCTTAAGTCAGCTTGAAATAGAATCAAAAGCAGAGCTGATAAATAGGTAAAAAGAGTCTTGGCCATGCTATTTGGGCCCTACATCAAGCTCCTCTTGAAGCTAGAGATATCCCTGAACTGTTTAGTTTTTGCTCAAATATCAATAGCTTCAATTTGAGTTTTATGTTATTTGAAATGTAAATAATTTTAACCAATACACTCAATAATACTTATGTCTGAGCGTGAATGGACTAATTAACCTGTCAGCTTCCCATTCTGCATTTAGGAGTTTATGAGGCTAAAACTGAAAGTTGCTAACTTCCAGGGATAAAATCTAGTGATGGCTCCTCTGAGAAAAATGTCTTGGTTGAACCCAAGGGACGGTTTACCCTAAACGAAGGGGCCTAGTCTGCAGTGGAGGAAAATAAGGATCCAAACAGCTTGTATGTAATCCCTTTCTTGGCACCACTTCACATTACCATTACATCCCCGTTAAGCTTACTTCTTCAGATGATTTTAGCACCTAAGCCAGTTAGAATTAAGATGCAGTGTTTATACCAGTTATGGTTTTTACTTGCCAAGAATAGTACCCACTCTAGTTAGTTCAATATATATGTACATAAAAAATTCTAGAGTCCTGATTTTTGCAACTATTCACAAAACTGTAGTTACTACTTATGACTTCCTGTCTTCCAGTATCCACTACATATTCCTTTTATTTTATGACAGTACCTCAACTAGTTGGGGCCCTTTATCCAGTACTGTGACCCTGGTTAAATCTACACTGCTGAATAAAACATATTCACTGGTTATGATATATATATATTACTCACTGTACTGTTGGCCCATATTTATTTGGTCTGACTCGAAGTGGGATGGGATAAAATTTAGGGTCCTGTTCTTTCTCTGCGAGCTTGGAACTGTCACACTGCTTTTCTGTATGGAAAGAAGTGGTGACTGTCTCAGTGTTGTAATGCTTAGTTTAATGCATTTTATTCTTAGGAAAAACAACTTGGGAATGCACAAAAAATACATGAATACCCCAGTTCAGTAATACTCGCCTATGAGCTACCTCTTGCCTATTGCCACTAGGTGACAGTCTTTGCAAATATTTTATCTGACATGACCATCTTTCTGTTACAAACATTAAATTCTGTTGGTGGATATGGTTACCATTCTAGTTTCAGGCAGAAGATAAGCCAAATGCATGTATTTATTAGCACCTATACTCTCAGTCTTTTGAGATCATAGTTATTCCTCATCTGGATCATTCTTCTCCTCCTACTTAGTTTACTCCATGCTATAGAGTGAATTGTGTCCCCTACAAATTCATATGTTGAAGTCCTAACCCTCAGTATGACTGTATTTGGAGATAGGGTCTTTAGGAGGTAATTATGATTAAATGAGGTCATAGGAGTGGGGCCCTAATCCCATAGAATTGGTGGCCTCTTATGAGGAGAGGAAGAGAAAGAGATGTCTCTTTCACTCTCTTTGTACCACAGAAAAAGGGCCATGTGAGAGAAGCATCTACAGGCCAAGAAGAGAGCCCTCACCAGGAAATGAGTGGGCCAGCACCTTGATCTTAGACTTCCTAGCCTCCAGATCTGTGAAAAATAAATTCTCTGTTGTTTAAGTATTTCATTATTGCAACCCAAGCAGACTAATAAACACCATCTCATCCTTTTCACTAGAGAAGCCCTATGAGTAATAGTTAAGAATACAATACATGTTCTAGACTCAGCATCTGGGTTCAACTGCAGGCTCTGTTACTTCCTCTGGTTGCCTTTAACAAACTACTTAGCCTCTCTAAGCCTCAGTTTCCTGGAGTACAAAATGGGATAATCAAAGTATCTAATTCAGTAGTTTGTTGTATGGTTTAAGTGAGCTAATACTTTTTAAACCTTTAGCATAATGTCAGTAAATAGTAGCTGTTATTATTAAGAGCATTGTCTCAGCTCAAATGTGACTCCCTCTGGGACCCCTTTTCTGAATCCTTAGCCTAGGGCGTGTCCTCTGTGTACAGTCATATCAACTTGTGCTTATCCTTTGGAACAATTATAATAGTTTGTGGAAATTTGTGTAATTTATGTCTGCTTCCCTCACTAAAACTTAAGCTCTTTAGGATGGAAAAGGCCAATGTATGTTTTGCTCACTGTGGTTTCTCCCAGCAAGTGCTTGGGACATGCTAGATGCTAAAGTCAAGTTTGATGAATGAATGAAAAATGCAATTCATTGATTTAAATGGGGAATCTATAAACTCTCTTTGAAACATCAAAGTCAAGTAACTTGTAGAAAAAAATACTATTCTTAATCCTCAATGAAAAATGCTAAAAATTGATTAATCAGTTTACATGAAACAAATTACATGTCACAGAGACAGTACACTGAATAAATAGTTTAGGGTACTTGATACCCTCTGAGATTTTTATTGCTTCATTCACCTGTGATGATTTGTGTCCCTCATTTGAACCAATATTTCTTCATTCAGAATTTATGTATTGATATAATTTCTGTAATTCAAGCATTTTAAATTGTACTAGGGAACTTGGTATATAAAATAACCCTATTGGAGAGGCCTGCAAAGCAAAGACTCCTTGGCTAAAGTAAATGTTCACTTTTGTGTAAATACAGACTTCATGTAGTAAGTTCTCTTAAAGGAAGAGCCACCCTCGATGAGCTTAAAGTTTTAAAACTCATGTTTTCCTAATATTTTATTATGTCTTCGACAGGTTTATCTATTTCCTGCAAAACAAATCTGGCACATGTCATCCTATTAATTTGCCAAAAATAGAAAATATTAAAGAGTGGACATTTCCAGTAATCCTTAAAGTCCTTTGATTATGTAATAATCAGCTATGTAAGAACACTCAAAAGCACAGTAATAAGAAATGTTAGTTATGTGTATTTTAAAGATAATTTTGTGTTTTCAAAGTTCTCTCAAAATATGAGCCATGAGAAAGTGTTTTGCAGGCTTTATATACCTTATGCAGACAGTAAAAGCTCCCGTTTTTCCTATCATGGTGATAAAACTTTAGGCAGCTCTGATATTAGATGTGATTCTTTCTTTGTATTAATCATTGTTTTACCATTTACTTGCCTCTTGTTATCAGGCAGGATGCTCAGACTCTGGCTTCATCACAAGTGAACCCCATCTACTCCCCCATGATGCACTGCATGCTGGCAGTATTTGGCTACTTTTGATAAATTGGTTAGTCTTGTGAAATACTTCCTTAAGCTCGAGTTCTGGAACTCATCAGGTGTCCTCTCTGACAGTCATGTCTTCCCTTGGCTCTCAGATTACCCCACCAGCTGGGGTAAGGCCCATATCCTCCCACAAAGCATGCTTCTTTGGAATTCAGGTCTGTTGGCTTTTGGCGCTAAAAAGCAATGCTCTTGCACTTTCTGTCAGATCAGGGCTGAATAATCTCTTGGGGGTGAGTAACCTTTTAAATGTTGGAAGACTAACAGTTTCAGGGATCAGTGTGAGCTTAGCAATTTGTAAGAAAGATCAGAGGAATACATGTCCCTTTTGACCATATTTGAATATAGCAAGACCCAGATTATTTTTTTTCCTTTTTGCAAATTAGTCTGGAGGTTGGCATCACACACTTCCCTCCGTGCCAATCCATCAGTTTGTGCATAGAGCAAATCTTTATGTACAGAAGAAGTATGGCTTCTGAATCACACTGGCACTTAATCGTTATTATTATATATGACTGAAGCCAGGGAGTTACGAAAGGGTCTTGGGCGACTGTCCTCCTTCCACCTATAAAACTCCTGGCAAAGGGATTAATAGGCATCCTATAAACAGGCAGAGTTAAGCTCTTGAAAACAGCATACTCTTCGTAGGGTTTAACTCTCCCAGCCAACATGGGAAAAATAGGTCGAAAAAGTAACATCTAATTTATTCTTAAATATGGTTGGAAGGTTTGATTTCATTCCTACTCCCACAAAAGTAAGTAGTACTGCTTCCATCCTAAGATATAGAGGTATATAAGTTTCAAAGAGTGGTCTCCAAACTTTGTTGTACATTAAAACAACTGAGAAGCTTTTATAACTCCTGATGCCTAGTCTGTACCCAACACTAATGGAATTGAAATGCCTAGGAGTGGCTGTTGGGCATCAGTGGTTTTTAAAGATCCCCAGGGAGAATGCAATATGCAGTAAAGTTTGGGAACCTGGGTTAAAACAGTCACACTCCCTGCCACACTTCAGCTTTTCTCCATTGCCTCTTTAGCTCAATCGTTCTCAATCTGACTCTCATTAGAATCACGAGACATCTTAAAATATTCCACTCTGATCCATTTGGTCTAGGGCAGGGTGTAAACATGAGAAATGTTTAGCTGTTCCCCCAGTGACTAATGTACAGCCATGGTGGAGAATCACTGGGCTAGCTGATCATATAAAAAGGTAGGGTAAAGTGGGTCCTTTAGCCTTTTTCTTTCAGTTAAGAGCTTTCTACGTTTTAAAATTCCTATTCACTAGCTTTGTTGAATGAATATTCTTCTTCAATTCACCAGGCTCTAAAGTCCAACCATTTTCCTGAATCTGTTGGTAGTAGATTACCCGATAAAATACAGGATAGACAGTTAAATTTTATTTCAGCTAAACAGTGAATAATTTTTTTGTACAAGTATGTTCATATGGTATTTGGGATGTATAATAAAAGAGATTTACTGTCTTCTGAAATTCTAATTTAACTGGTATCCTGTATTTTTATTTGCTACATCTAGCAGTGTTAATTGGTGGGAGAGCATGGCTAATTCTTGGAAAAATTAGCAGCTGAATTTGGGGAGAGTTCCATCATTTTAATCTTCAAGGCTTATGGCCTTTTAGCTCTTATCCCTTCTAGTTGCAGAAGTGGTAGATACAAAGGCATGAGCAATTTGGGAATTAAAAACTATTTAAGATCCCCCACTGAGCCAGGAAGACCCACATTTCCCTTTTACTTAGAATGTCCTTGGGTGGTCAGCAGGGGAGGAGTATAGGAGAGGTGGGGTGTTATTGTGCAAGAGGATAGAATATAGAAAGGGGTGAGGCCCCGAATATTGAGTATACGCTTTGGTTGAAGGGACCTAGTTCACTCTCAAAAGCATTGCCATTTTGAGCCTTTTCTATGACTTTCAAGTACTTCAGACTTGCTTTTTTTCTTTTTCTTTTTTTTTTTTTTTTTTGCATCTTATTTCTTTTTAATCTACCTGAATATCAGATGCTTGCTGCTTTGGCTGGAGTTGAGATAGTTTCCTGGTGAAACTCTTCTCCTAGCTTACTGAGTCTAAACTGATGGAAAGTTCAGAAGTCCCTGGCAATCTTGCAAGAACCCCGTAATCTCAAGAGGCTTCCCAAGCAGTCTGGATGCCTTTCAGCGTCATCCTCTAGGACCGTTCACCACTAGCTGATTTCTGAAATTTCCTTCCTCCCCACCATCCCCAAATAGGCCTTGAACTGTAAATAAAAGTCATGGGTGTGTGTATTTCTTGGCCAATAGCAGACTTTCTACAAAGTGAGGAGTGAGATTTCATGAGAATTCCCAGAAAGCAGGTGTTATAATGACTTTACCAAATTTGAGCCTGACATTTTGATGAAAAACTCTTGAGCACCCCTCATAATTTCCTCTGTGGAGGAGATAGGCCAACAAGTAATATGTCAAATCCTCCTTTGCGGGTCCAAGTTTACTAATGGAAGGAGGTGAAACAGGTGAAACACATTAACTTTTAACCTGTTAACAATGATTTTTTTCACTAAGCATTAGATGTTTAAAAGGGAAATGCTCGCTGGCAGAAAGGAGACAAAAGACAAAGGGTGATAGGAAGGGGCTGAAAGCTGGCCTGCATCATGGAAACATATTTGCAAGCCAGCTGGGCCCACTTTGCGCAGATGTTTTATAGGAATGAGAGGGAGGAGCAAGTGTTCTAACGTTAGACACATCAGCAAAGCAGTGGAATATTTCTTTGCATAATGCCCCTTTCTTGTGGTTGGAGGTAAGGGAGGGAGTGGGGTTCGGAGGCTTTGGGATAATTTTATTGTTCAAATTGAATTCAAGTAAATTGCATACATTGATCATAAGACTTTTTCCCAAGTTCATTTAAAAGGGATTAATTTACATTTTAGGATACTAACTCTGTTAAACTAAAAAGCTGAAAACCAAAGAGCTGTATGTCCAATCATCATCAGCTATTTTATTCATACGTGAGAAAACACATAGCTGTTTGGAGGAAATACTTCCAAAATGGATCTCCTTGGCTTTAAATGTTGAGCATCTTTTAGGGCAATGCGGATGAAGCTCTCTCTTCCCCAGATGGTTGACTTGGTCTTCCACTTTTTGCCTGAATGCTTCAGTAGCATGTCTATGCAGCATGCCTTCCAGAATATGGAGGGAGTCAAGTTTTCTATACAAGCTGGAGGTTTGCAAATTGCTGGCCCACAGTTGTACTGTTTGGCCCACATAGTTCAGGGGGAAAAAACCCAAAAAACAAAAAGCAACTTTGAGCCAAAATTAGAAACTTGGAAATTTACACACACACACACACACACACACACACACACACACACACACATCTACATCTGGATTGCTAGCTTTTCTTGAAAAATCAGAAGATTTGGCTATGCTGTGCTCACATTCCTCCTGCCAACAATCTCGTGGATCTTTGTCTTTTTCTGGGCACACATTTTCCAATTCTCCACAGCCCCTGTCACTCTATCATTGGGTTTATTCATTCAGTGAAATGGGACAGATATAAGGAGACATTTATACTACCTATTTGTATGGTTCCTATATGCATTTGAGTTTGCCATCCATGATACGAGGCAAGACTAGATTATACCATTGCTCCAGTGTCCTCCAAGCTTATTCTGTGATTCTTCTCTTCTCTACAAATGGAGTTCTTAATATTGTTACAGATTAACCGATACTTTGCTTGAGGAAAGAACTGGACTGTACTGCAGTTTTTCTTTTTGTTTTTTAACATCTTTATTGGAGTATAATTGCTTTACAATGGTGTGTTAGATTCTGCTGTATAACGAAGTGATTTATCTATATGTATACATATATCCCCATATCCTGTCCTCTTAGGTCTCCCTCCCACCCTCCCTATCCCACCCCTCTAGGTGGTCACAAAGCACCGAGCTGATCTCCCTGTGCTATGCAGCTGCTTCCCACTAGCTATCTATTTTACATTTGGTAGTGTATGTATGTCAGTGACACTCACTTCTTCCCAGCTTATCCTTCCCTCTCCCTGTGTCCTCAAGTCCATTCTCTACGTCTGTGTCTTTATTCCTGTCCTGCCCCTAGGTTCTTCAGAACCATTTTTTTTTTTTAGATTCCATATATATGTGTTAGCATATGGTATTTGTTTTTCTCTTTCTGACTTACTTCACTCTGCAGGACAGACTCTAGGTCCATCCACATCACTACAAATAACTCACTTTCATTTCTTTTTATGGCTGACTAATATTCCATTGTTTATATGTGCCACATCTTCTTTACTCATTCATCTGTTGATGGACACTTAGGTTGCTTCCATGTCCTGGCTATTGTAAATAGAGCTGCAATGAACATTGTGGTACATGACTCATTTTGAATTATGGTTTTTTCAGGGTATATGCCCAGTAGTGGAATTGCTGGGTCATACAGTAGTTCTATTTTTAGTTTTTTAAGAAACCTCCATACTGTTCTCCATAGTGGCTGTATCAATTTACATTCTCACCAACAGTGCAAGAGGGTTCCCTTTTCTCCACACCTTCTCCAGCATTTACTGTTTCTAGATTTTTTGATGATGGCCATTCTGACAGGTGTGAGTTGATACCTCATTGTAGTTTTGATTTGAATTTCTCTAATGATTAGTGATGTTGAGCATCCTTTCATGTGTTTGTTGGCAGTATGTATATCTTCTCTGGAGAAAAGTCTATTTAGGTCTTCTGTCCATTTTTGGATTGGGTTGTTTGTTTTGTTGTTATTAAGCTGCGTGAACTGTTTGTATATTTTGGAGATTAATCCTTTGTCCGTTGTTTCATTTGTAAATATTTTCTCCCATTCTGAGGGTTGTCTTTTCGTCTTGTTTATGGTTTCCTTTGCTGTGCAAGAGCTTTTAAGTTTCATTAGGTCCCATTTGTTTATTTTTGTTTTTATTTCCAGTTCTCTAGGAGGTGGGTCAAAAAGGATCTTGCTGTGATTTATGTCAAAGAATATTCTTCCTATGTTTTCCTCTAAGACTTTGATACTGTCTGGCCTTACATTTAGGTCTTTAATCCATTTTGAGTTTACTTTTGTGTATGGTGTTAGAGAGTGTTCTAATTTCATTCTTTTCCATGAAGCTGTCCAGTTTTCCTAGCACCACTTATTGAACAGGCTATCTTTTCTCCATGGTATATTCTTGCCTCCTTTATCAAAGATAAGGTGACCATATGTATGTGGGTTTATCTCTGGGCTTTCTCTCCTGTTCCATTGACCTATCTTTCTGGTTTTGTGCCAGTACCATACTGCCTTGATTACTGTAGCTTTGTAGTATAGTCTGAAGTCCGGGAGCCTGATTCCTCCAGCTCTGTTTTTCTTTCTCAGGATTGCTTTGGCTATTCGGGGTCTTTTGTGTTTCCATACAAATTGTGAAATTTTTTGTTCTAGTTCTGTGAAAACTGCCATTGGTAGTTTGATAGGGGTTGCATTGAATCTGTAGATTGCTTTGGGTAGTATAGTCATTTTCACAATGTTGATTCTTCCAATCCAAGAACATGGTATATCTCTCCATCTGTTTGTATCATCTTTAATTTCTTTCATCAGTGTCTTATAGTTTTCTGAGTACAGGTCTTTTGTCTCCTTAGGTAGGTTTATTCCTAGGTATTTTATTCTTTTTGTTGCAGTGGTAAATCGGAGTGTTTCCTTAATTTCTCTTTCAAATTTTTCATCATTAGTGTATAGGAATGCAAGAGATTTCTGTGCATTAATTTTGTATCCTGCTACTTTACCAAATTCATTGATTAGCTCTAGTAGTTCTCTGGTAGCATCTTTAGGATTCTCTATGTATAGTATCATGTCATCTGCAAACAGTGACAACTTTACTTCTTCTTTTCCAATTTGGATTTCTTTTATTTCTTTTTCTTCTCTGATTGCTGTGGCTAAAACTTCCAAAACTATGTTGAATAATAGTGGTGAGAGTGGGCAGCCTTGTCTTGTTCCTGATCTTAGTGGAAACGGTTTCAGTTTTTCACCATTGAGAATGATGTTGGCTGTGGGATTGTCATATATGGCCTTTATTATGTTGAAGTAAGTTCCCTCTGTGCCTGCTTTCTGGAGGGTTTTTATCATAAATGGATGTTGAATTTTGTTGAAATCTTTTTCTGCATCTATTCAGATGATCATATGTTTTTTATCCTTCAATTTGTTAGTATGGTGTATCACATTGATTGAGTTGCGTATATTGAAGTATCCTTGCATTCCTGGGATACACCCCACTTGATCATGGCTTATGATCCCTTTAATGTGCTGCTGGATTCTGTTTGCTAGTATTTTGTTGAGGAATTTCACAACTCTGTTCATCAGTGATATTGGCCTGTAGTTTTCTTTTTTGTGACATCTTTGTCTGGCTTTGGTGTCAGGGTGATGGTGGCCTTATAGAATGAGTTTGGGAGTTTTTTGTCTTCTGCTATATTTTGGAAGAGTTTGAGAGGGATAGGTGTTAGCTCTTCTCTAAATGTTTGATAGAATTTGCCTGTGAAGCCATCTGGTTCTGAGCTCTTGTTTGTAGGAAGATTTTGAACACAGTTTCAATTTCAATGCTTGTGATAGACTGTTTATATTTTCTATTTCTTCCTGGTTTAGTCTCGAAAGGTTGTGCTTTTCTAAGAATTTGTCCATTTCTTTCAGGTTGTTCATTTTATTGGAATATATTGCTTGTAGTAGTCTCTCATAATCCTTTGTATTTCTGCAGTGTCAGTTGTTACTTCTCCTTTTTCATTTCTAATTCTGTTGATTTGAGTCTTCACCCTTTTGTTCTTGATGAGTCAGGCTAATGGTATATCAATTTTGTTTATCTTCTCAAAGAACCAGCTTTTAGTTTTATTAATCTTTGCTATCATTTCCTTCATTTCTTTTTCATTTATTTCTGATCTCATCTTTATGATTTCTTTCCTTCTGCTAACTTTGGGGTTTTTTTGTTCTTCTTTCTCTAATTGCTTTAGGTGTAAGGTTAGGTTGTTTATTTGAGATTTTTCTTGTTTGTTGAGGTAGGATTGTATTGCTATAAACTTCCCTCTTAGAACTGCTTTTGCTGCATCCCAGAGGTTTTGGGCTGTTGTGTTTTCATTGTCATTTGTTTCTAGGTATTATTTGATTTCTTCAGTTATCTCTTGGCTATTTCATAGTGTATTGTTTAGCCTTCAAGTGTTTGTATTTTTTACAGTTTTTTTCCTGTAACTGAGATCTAGTCTTATAGTGCTGTGGTCAGAAATGATACTTGACACAATTACAATTCTCTTAAATTTACCAAAGCTTGATTTGTGACCCAAGATGTGACCTATCCTGGAGAGTGTTCCATGAGCATTTGAAGAGAACGTGTATTCTGCTGTTTTGGGATGATATGTCCTATAAATATCAATTAAATTCATCTTGTTTAATGTGTCATTTAAAGCTTGTGTTGTCTTATTTATTTTCATTTTGGTTGATCTTTCCATTGGTGAAAGTGGAGTGTTAAAGTTCCCTATTATGATTGTGTTACTGTTGATTTCCTCTTTTATGGCTGTTTGCATTTGCTTTATGTATTGAGGTGCTCCTATGTTGAGTACATAAATATTTATAATTGTTATATCTTCTTCTTGGATTGACCCCTTGATCATTATGTACTGTCCTTCTTTGTCTCTTATAATAGTCTCTGTTTTAAAGTCTCTTTTGTCTGATATGAGAATTGCTACTCCAGCTTTCTTTTGACTTCCATTTGCATGGAATATCTTTCTCCATCTCCTCACTTTCAGTCTCTAGGTCTGAGACTTTCAGTGTCTGAGTGTCTGACACTTTCAGTGTCTGAGACTTTCAGTCTCTCACTTTCAGTGTCCCTAGGTCTGAAGTGGGTCTCTTGTAGACAGCATATATATGGGTCTTTTTTTTGTATCCATTCAGCCAGTGTTTGTCTTCTGGTTGGAGCATTTAATCCATTTACATTTAAGGTAATTAACGATATGTATGTTCCTATTACCGTTTTCTTAATTGTTTTGGGTTTGTTATTGTAGGTCTTTTCCTTCTCTTGTGTTTCCTGCCTAGAGAAGTTCCTTTAGCATTTGTTGTAAAGCTGGCTTGGTGGTGCTGAATTATCTTAACTTTTGCTTGTCTGTAAAGGTTTTACTTTCTCCATCAAATCTGAATGAGATCCTTGCTGGGTAGAATCTTCTTGGTTGTAGGTTTTTCCCTTTCATCACTTTAAATATGTCCTGCCACTCCCTTCTGGCTTGCAGAGTTTCTGCTGAAAGATCAGCTGCTAATCTTATGGAGATTCCCTTGTATGTTATTTGTTGCTTTTCCCTTGCTGCTTTTAATATTTTTTCTTTGTATTTAATTTTTGATAGTGTGATTAATATGTGCCTTGGCGTGATTCTCCTTGGATTTATCATGTATGAGACTCTGTGTTTCCTGGACTTGATTGATTATTTCTTTTCCCATATTAGGGAAGTTTTCAACTATAATCCCTTCAAATATTTTCTTAGTCCCTTTCTTTTTCTCTTCTTCTTCTGGGACCCCTATAATTCAAATATTGGTGTGTTTAATGTTGTTGTAGAGGTCTCTGAGGGTGTCCTCAATTCTTTTCATTCTTTTTTCTTTATTCTGCTCTGTGGTAGTTGTTTCCACTATTTTACCTTCTAGGTCACTTATCCGTTCTTCTGCCTCAGTTATTCTGGTATTGATTCCTTGTCGAGAATTTTTGATTTCGTTTATTGTGTTGTTCGTCATTGTTTGTTTGCTCTTCAGTCCTTATAGGTCCTTGTTAAACGTTTCTTGTATTTTCTCCATTCTATTTCCAAGATTCTGGATCATCTTTACTATCATTACTCTGAATTCTTTTTCAGGTAGACTGCCTGTTTCCTCTTCATTTGTTTGGTCTGCTGGGTTTTTACCTGCTCCTTCATCTGCTGCATATTGCTCTGTCTTCTCATTTTGCTTAACTTGCTGTTTTGGGGGTCTCCTTTTTGCAGGCTGCATGTTCGTAGTTCCCGTTGTTTTTGGCGTCTGCCCCCAGTGGGTAAGGGTTGTTCCATGGGTTGTGTAGGCTTCCTGGTGGAGGGGACTGGTGCCTGTGTTCTGGTGGATGAGTCTGGATCTTGTCTTTCTGGTGGGCAGGACCTCATCTAGTGGTGTGTTTTGGGGTGTCTGTGAACTTATTATGATTTTAGGCAGCCTCTGTGCCAATGGGTGGGCTTGTGTTCCTGTCTTGCTGGCTGTTTGGCATGGGGTGTCCAGCACTGGAGCTTGCTGGTCATTGAGTGGAGTTGAGTCTTAACGTTGAGATGGAGATCTCTGGGGGCGCCTTGCCGTTTGATATTACATGGGACCAGGAGGTCTCTGGTGGACTAGTGTCCTGAACGTGGCTCTCCCACCTCAGAGGCTCAGGCCTGACACCTGGCCGGAGCACTAAGACCATGTCAGCCACACAGGTCTCACCGGACAGATTCCTGGAGTCTTCCTGTCTGAAGTGTTCAGAAGGGCTACTGAAGGAGGCTGGGGTGACAGGATGCTGGGGCAGCTTCCTCTGCTCAGGTATTCCTCCAGCAAGGCTGCTGCCAGCCACCATGCCTTTCTACGCTGTGTTTCTCCAAATATGAGATCACCCAGCTGAGAGGAAAAAAGGCTGTACTATAGTTTTAAACGTCATTTCTGCCCTATTTCAATTTAGTCTTCTTAGAGCGTGAATGAATTTGTGACTAACAGAATAACTCTTAAGTTGATTTTCTTCTTTGGCTGTGTTTTCATTGATGGAGAATTAAAGTGATCATCTGGATGAACTCATCTATGAATAGAAAACAGAAATTAGTAATTTGCGTATCAGAGGTGGTTGCTTGCACAGGTCAAATCTAGCAAAGAAATGCTCAACTGTTGATTCTAATCACCTAATTCAGAAAACTTTAACACAAGAAAGGACTTTAGGGATAAAGTTCAACCCCTTTATTTTACAGGTAAAAAACTGAACTTAAGAGAGGTTAAGCAACCTATTCTTTTTTGTGGGGGAGGGTGAGCCTCTGTTTCTTCTCAAGAGTTTTGAATCACCCCTTCCCACTGCCCTCTACGCACTCCCTGGTGCATTTGAGACTAACATCTGATCCCTAGAGTGTGGGTGGTAGTGAAGAGAAGCACTCCTATCTGTCCTGTGCACCTCTTGCTTGCTTTTTCATTTAGCTAAGACCTAGCTAGAATTCTTGATGAGACAAATCTGCTGTGAGCCTTTTTCTCAAAGAGCCCCTTTTGTGCACTAGGCTCTCACTGTCTTCTATTTAGGGAAGAAGAGTAAAGTGGTCCCTTATATCAACAATACAAAATCTCAGCTGGGTAGTTACAGGAAATACTGAGAGTTTCCAAGTAGAGTTACCACAGGTTTGGCTTAAAGCAGCCTATTCTTAATCACACTACATGCTGGCAGAGCTGAGAGCCAAACCCATTTCTTTTGATTTTAATCAAGCCCAGTGTTATTTATATTATCCTTAATTGACTCTAAAATTATATAGATAGTTTCAGGTTTATTTGTCAATTTTCATTGTTGCTTACTGTTTACTGCAATAAGCATTATTTACAACAAAAATTATAAGAACATTGCCATAACTGTATATATAACGATCAGAGTCATGTATGATGCAATGATAACTCATTTCACAGGTACTTATCTTAAAAATATGAAGATAACCTTTAATAATGAAAAATTTATAATTCATATTTTAATTAAAAGGCTTCCAAACAGCAGGAAATGCTACCAGTCGTTGTCTTTGCATGACTTTAGATGGCTTCTCCCATTTCTTTTCTTCCTTATCTGTGTTCCAAATTTTCCATACTGAATCTGTATTACTTTTATAATTGTTAGAATTTTTAAACAGTTACATAAAAGTAACAAAAATAAATCCACTCTGATAAAGACATGAAGCATTTATGTGAAATTAAAATGTTCTCACACCTCATTCATTCCTATGAGTGGAATGTAAAGACCGTTTCCTGTGACTCAAATACGTACCCAAAGAGAAAGGATTTGACACTTTCCCACAGTGTAAGAAAAATGTCTGGTGGCTGTGATTGCAAGGGACATGTGCTGAGGACTGCAACCTAGGGCGCATTCCGGGCTGATTAACACTGACGTTGAAATTAAAAATCCAGCAGTTCCATCTCCTTCATTATGATCCCCTCACAGTATCTGACTAAGCGACTTAGGCCAGTCTTCTGGGATGGACTTTTATTTTCTCAGAAATTATGAAAGCTGAGAAGAATTTGAATTTTGATTTACCTTTGTCTAGTGTTAGGTAACTTAAAGGATAGCACCCGACCCCTCTCCCAAAGGCTACTGCAACAGCTGCATGGTTACCAGGGGAAGAGTTTACTTGGAAGGAGAGAGAATATACTTCTTTACAAGTAATCTGTTTTTACTACTCCTGTTTCTGGGAAACCTGATACATACAATGCACTATGAGTATTGGAGGTCAAGTTCCGACTGTGTTTTCATTAAATATTTGACTGTGTTATGTGTTACTGTAATTGACTGAGTTTGCGACCTGGGTGATTAAGGAGCCTATCTGTAAGGAGCTTACCTCTCTGTCTCTCTTCTCTGCCCTCCTCTCTATTTTGAAAATACTAAGTTTTAAAATATGGTTCACTCTACTTTCTCATCCCCTTAATCTCAGTATTTCGATTTCTTAAGAAGGTGAAGCATCAGAGAACATTGCATAGCTCAGTGTCGATGAATCAGTTAATGCCCTCAGTCCTTTAATGTCCTTTCTGCAAAGCTGGGGTGCTTGGGGGAATACTGTTGACAAGTAGATCCAATGTTTTGTGTCTGTGAGTCAAGCACTATTTTACTTACTTTCCCTTCATTTTGGAAGGGACACAAGCCCATTTACAGAAAGATATTTTAGGAACCCAGAGAAACAATTTTAATTCTGAATCTCAATAAAATATTCCATAAACTTTTTGTATCAGCAGTTCACTCTTAGAGGGACCACTGTCTTTTTTAAATTTTGGTATGTTTCTAGATAAGTCATGACCTCTTTTAACTTCTAAATCATCATGAAAACATGTACACACACACACACACACACACACACACACACACACACACACACACACACACACACACACACACACACCCTACCTCTCCTTAATCTGCATCTATATACTTTCCTGTTACAGCTGGGATGTGGCACTCCTGCTGCTGATGGAGTTGGAAGATCCCTCAGGCAAGGCCCAGTGACATTTCACATGGCATAGGTATGAAATCCCCTCCCTCCTGTTTCCCCACTAATTATTTTGGTAAATTATACTTTCTCACTTCCTCAGAGCCGGGAGTAATAAACCATGGCTTCAGGCTGAGTAGCTGAGGCTCTGACACACAGACAGGGGAGTGCTTAAAAGTGACAAAGAGCACCTCAATTTAGAAGGAAGAGTAATTCAAAAATCCCAGGCTGCTCCATGCACTTCTCAGGTCATTCCTGGAAACAAACTTTCATAGTCAAAATCCCCCTCACTCATGAGTCTTTTTGCTTCTCACCCTGCGATGGTGCAGGTGTAAACTAAAGGACATTTGCAGTTGAGGATGTTGGTGAGGAAAATTCCAAAGGGGAACTTTACCACAAGTTTTGACTTCTTTTGAAAGTCTTTAAAAATAACTTTCAAATAGTCGTTGGTTTAAAATGCCAGTTATAGTTTAAAGCACTTAAGGTACATTATATTTCTTAGTAGAAGATATAGAAAACCCAGTGGGAAATAGGCTGTGCAATTTAGTCATATCCCTGACTGAGTATGGGGTGTTAATTGTTAGTATAATGTGCAAATTTAGGAGGCAAAAACTTGGACAGGCAATGGACTGAAAGAACATGACTAGGGAAGCACCCAGCTCCAGAAGTCCCAGCCTGCCACCGTGGAATGCGTAAGTCCTGCCACTAGAGAAAGGCAAACCTTGATTCTAACCTCAGCTTTACTTCTTTGTTAGTGAGTGGTCTAAGAGTGGAGGCTTTGTGTGAAGAGGCTTTGTGTGTGTGGATGAAGGCTCCACACTTCATGGATCCATATTCTGCTTTCTCTGCTTATTCTGTGACATTGGGCAACCTCTTGGTGGTTCTCATCTCAGAATGGAGATAATAATATCACCTGGTGCATAGTGTTTGATGATTAAGGGGATATGATATGCAATGTGATTGGACAGGTGCTGCCATGTTGTATGTCTTTAATAAATATTAGCCATCATTGCTAAATGTGTCACCTTTGCAAAGGCCAGTCATGTGACTGGTCCCTATCTCAATGTCCCCGTATATGAGTGAAGAAGAGAATTATTATGAGGATTAATTGAGAGCATGTGTTTTGTTAATTTAATTTTAACCTTTTTATTTGAAAAATTTTAAACACACACAAAAATAGAGACTACTGTGACTTCAGTTTCCAGTTGCAAATGTAAGGCGCTTAGAAGTCGCACTCTATCCTAACAACAAATAAAAAGCTGAACAAACTGAAAAATTAGCAACTCTTCTTGGATCTGTAAAAGAGGGTAAGCCATAGGAAAAACTGTTGCCTTCAAGATTGGAGAGACAGACAGGTGAATACATGGAGGCACGGCGTTTTGGAGCAGCGACTCACAAGCAGGTCTGTAACTGATGAATTGCTGGAGGCTCAGTGTGGACAAGTCTGAGAGTTAAAAATTCCCAGGGGACCCAGGAACGGGGGGGCGGGGAACCAAAATATTTTGAGATTTATCACCAGGAGCTCAACCAGGTTCCCATAGTAAATATCAGCGAAAAATCCCCTCATGCTTCCAGCAGCAGGGGAGAGAGGAACCATTTTGAAATATGCCAGAGTACTGTTCTTCAACAAGGCCTGCCCTCAGGAGAAACTAGTTAACCAGAGCCTAACCAGCACCTAACCTGCTGGGATATTATCAGAGCCTAACTAACCTGGAGATGAGAAATACTCAACTCCAGCCTACTCTAGCCACTTTGTCCCACCTAAGTGGGGAGAAAAAAATGCAGAAACATTTGTCAAGTTTACAGTGCAGAGATATAGGCTCACTAAAAGACTGAAACCTGATCATAGGACTATAGTGCATTTCCCCTCCCCTCACACCTCACCACCATATTACAAAAGGCCTATTTACAGCAGTATCCTTTACCTGGTATATCATGTCTGGCTATCAGGAAAAAGTTACAAGGCATACTAAAAGTAAAAGAAACAAAAAAACACACCTAACAATTTGAAGAGACAGAGCAAGCATCAGAATCAGACATGGTAGGGATGTTGGAATTATCAGACTGGGAATTTAATACAACTATCATTAATATGCTAAGGGCTTTCATGGATAAAGTAGATGGCATGCAAGAACAGATGGCCAATGTGAGATGGAAATCCAAAGAAAGAAACAAAAAGAAATTTTAGACTAGTGTAAATACAGTGGACCGTTGAACAACATGGGTTTGAACTGTGAGGATTTACTTATACATGGAATCTTTTTAATAAATACATGCTATAGTACTACATGATCTGAGGTTGGTTGAATCCAAGGATGTGGAACTGTGGATATAGAAGGCCGACTGTAAAGTTTTACACAGATTTTCGACTGCACTAGGGGTGGGTGCCCCAAGCCCCGCATTGTTCACGCGTCAACTGTAACCCCACATGCCCATCATCAAATTAAAAAAAAAAAATTTATTTTATTTATTTATTTTTGGCTTTGTTGGGTCTTCGTTGCTGCACGTAGGCTTTCTCTAGTTGTGGCGAGCGGCGGGTACTCTTCGTTGTGGTGCGTGGGCTTCTCATTGCGGTGGCTTCTCTTGTTTCAGAGCACAGGCTCTAGGCATGCGGGCTTCAGTAGTTGTGGCTTGTGGGCTCTAGAGCGCAGGCTCAGTAGTTGTGGTACACGGGCTTAGTTGCTCCACGACATGTGGGATCTTCCTGGACCAGGGATCAAACCTGTGTCCCCTGCATTGGCAGGCAGATTCTCATCCACTGCACCACTAGGGAACCCCCATTATCAAGTTTTAACAATGATTATTTTTTGTTTCAACTATTGCCCCATCAATTTTTTCTAAGACTTTTTGACAAATTACAGACATGATATTATTTTAACCGTAAGTTCTTCAGCATGCAGGTGCAGTAGATTGTTTGAAAGATGGGTGGGTGCAATAATTGTGTGTGCAACCTCTTTGTAAGGTGACATTGTGGCTCCTCCCATTAGGAGGTGGAGCCTGTTTCTGGTTTTGTGACATGCCTTGACTAATGAATGTGGCAAAATTGATGTTTTGTGGGATTCCAAACCCACACCTTGTAATTCCTAGATAAAAGAATTGTTCAGATGAGCCCAGTCCAAGTTGCTGACCTTATAAAATTTTAAGTAAATAACACTACTAAGTTTGGGGTGGTTTATTATGCAGCTATAGATACCTAACACAATGACATGTTTTTTAAATTGCCTAACACAGGTCTTCATACATAACAAACAGATTGATTTTACCATCCTGATCAGGAGACTGAACTTACAAGGCATGAAACATTTTATAACTCTGAGGAAGAGCGTCAGTGTGTTAGGGTCAGTGTGGAAATAGTATTTCATGATATTCATTTGAACTATGAGCCTTCTGTGGCTGAATTGGATATTCCAGCTTAAGATCCAAGGAATGTTGATCCTTGATCCAAGCTTTATTGGTTCATGGTCTCTTTTGAGAGTCTGATAGAACTTTTCCATAGGAAAAAAATGTGTGGGTACACAGCCCTCCCCTCTGCTACACACACACACACACACACACACACACACACACACACACACACACACACACACACCGCCCCCCCACACACACAAGTAAAAGTTTGTTTACATCAGTCAATGTATGGATACAGTTGAGAAACTCTGACCTTGGGTGAGCAGATCCAATCCCCGGGCTGCATAGTTAACTCTAACTGCCAAAGAATCTGTGTATGACTATTTGCCAGGTATTTGTTTCCATTGCTATTGCTGTTGCAGCTACTGATGAATGAAGAGGAACTGTTGGTATGGGTTTCAGGCTAGATTTCAGGTTTAGAGTATGAAAACTTCTTGACCAGTGCTTGGTTTAAACAGATTTGTTTCAAAGCCTTTCAAAGCTTTAAGAACATTCTTCCTACTCCCAGCCCAGACCTTCCTTTAGCCTGAGCTCTGTCGGACAGAATGTTCTAGAACTTGACAGCTCCTCAGCAGCTGCCCTTTAGCATGCTGTTGGCACTGTACAATGTGCCGGATGCTTCCACATGACTTGGCTCTGTGTGTGTGTGTGTGTGTGTGTGTGTGTGTGTGTGTGTGTGTGTGTGTAAGAATCCCCTAGGGAGGGCTTTTAAAAGATTCAGCTATTCAGTCTTTATCTTTAGAGACTCTCATCATTAGTATGGAAATTGAACTCTAGAATCAAGTCTCTAAGCTCTCCAAATGATGCTGAGGCAAGTGGCCCTAGGAAAGGGTTTTGAAAAAGCTGCCCTAAGTGACTTATATTCCCTCTAAAGATGTACAACAGGAACACTTAGTAAAACACTTAGTAAAACAGTAGAGTTTCATCCTTTGTCTCTGGCAATTTGGGACAAATCAAAATATAATCAAAATTTTAAAAATAATCCAATAGAGGAACTTCTCTGGTGGTGCAGTGGATAAGACTCTGCGCTCCCGATGCAGGGGACCTGGGTTCGATCCCTGGTCAGGGAACTAGATCCCACATGTATTCTGCAACTAAGAGTTCGCATGCCGCAACTAAGAGTCTGCATGCCACAACTAAGGAGCCGGCGAGCCGCCACTAAGGAGCCCGTGAGCCACAGCTAAGGAGCCCGCCTGCTGCAACTAAGACCCAGCACAACCAAATAAGTAAATATTAAAAAAAAAAATCCAATAGATAATTTAATAACTCATTCTCATTCAAAATAATTTTCTTCCTGTTTTTGTTCCCCATCTTTTCACTATGTCCCTTTTTATAGGTTTTTCTGAGATACACATCTCACAAAGGCTGAAAATTTCTTTTGACTAGATATTGCTTTCAAACTGAGAAAATTTTGGTAGCATTCATTGAGAATGTAAAAAGAAATGTTTGGAGAATTGTCAGACTCACTTTCTCCACTGGAGTCTTTTAATTTAAAGAGCATATAGGCCAACCAACACCTGCAACAAAAAATCAGTTAAGCCTTGAAGGATACAATCAAGTAATTCATTAAACAAACAAACAAAAGGAACATGAATGGTTAAAAATATTTATCAGTTTTAAACTTCTTTACTGATCAAAGAAATACGTATTTAAAGAGTAATGAGATTTTTCCCTGACCAGTTTGGCAAAAATTAATATTCGGTGTTGGAAATGGTATGGAAAAACAGGCAGTTTTGTGCACAGAAAACAGGCACTGCTACATGGCCTGGAACAAGTTTTCAGAAGGGCAGCTTGGAAATGAGTGTCAAAATTTTAAATGTGGATACCATTTAGCCCAGCAGTTATATTTCATGGAATGTACCCTTAGAAAATTATTGGACATGTGTCCAAAGATGTATTTCAAGGATATTAATGGATGGGCCATTTATAAAATCAAATATTTTAAAACAATGTATCTACCAATTCAGGATGATGAAATTAGTTGACACATTTCCATACATTAAAAATAACTGACATTTACTGAGCACTTACTATTTGCCTAACACTGTGCTAAGTTCATTATAAGCATTAACTCATTTAATTTTCACAACAATCCTCTGTGTAGATAGTATTATTGTCTCATTTTAAAGATGAGGAAAGTGAGGCACAAAGAGGTCGAGTTACTTGCACGAGGTTATGCAGCTGGTAAATGGTAGAGTTGGGGGTGACACCCAGGCAGTCTGGCCTGAGTCTGTACTCTTAACCCCTGCATGTGGAAAGTAACACAACAAATATGTGGAAAGAAGACAAGGATATATTCAGTAGAGGAAAGTAGATTTCAGAAGAAGCTGGCATAGTAACAGAAAGAATGGAGTAAGGAAGGAAGAATATATGTAGAATGCTTAGAAAAATGTTTGAAAGGGCGTATACCAAATTTATTATATCAGGGGTCACTTTTAGGTGACTTTCACTTTCTCTTTTATAATGCCTTACAATCTGAGATTCTTGTTCAATTAGCTTGTATTTCTTTTACAGTTAGAAAAGGCAGTTTTAAAAAATTGACCAACTTTTAGCCATAATTTGTTTTGATAAATGTTGAGGCATTCCTGTTTGACTCAAATGGTATCGGTTTTCCCGGCTAATGTTTTCTACAAGCCAGTCCCTTCTAAATTTCAATTATTCAATTGTTTGATGTTCGTTCCGTACCTATATTTTAGCGGAACCCTTGTTATTACTATCCTGGGAGCTGTAATTAAGGAGATATGTAGGGAAATGAAGGTGTTATATTGAAATAATTATAATAGACATGGGCACTTGGCTGTCCCAAAAGCCATTGAAGGGGTTTCCACCCTGCAGGCTGGAGATGCTGGATACTCACTTTTGCAGACACCTTTGCACCTAGATTTGGCCGTGTGACACATGAGACCAGTGGGGCTGGCTGCTGCATGAGCTTCTGTCAAAAGCTTTGTTTTCCTGGTAGAAAGATCCAACCTAACTGGCACTGCTCCCCTCTCTCCCGAGCTGTTCAGCCAGTTGTGAGGGTCTGTTTTTTGCAGTTGTAGCAGCCATTTTGTGAACTTGAGGATACCAGTGAGGGAAAGATCAAGAGAGAGTCTTACGCTAACAGATGGTGCTGGTGAACCAAACCCAGCGGAAGCCTACCTCCAGACTTCTTGCTTTGTGGGAAAAAGAACACCTTATTTGTTTAAGCCACTGTTAACTCTTGTTTTAGTTGCACCAAGCATGTTCCCAAGGGACACAGTGCTCAGAATGCTCAGGTATTATTCTTTCTTGCATTTAAAAAATGTTTTCTATCTTACCTTGCATAAAAATATTTTTGAATCATTTTAGTGGAATCCTGAAAGATGAAAATTAGAACTAAAATTAGAACCTACTTAGAATTAGAGATCATCTGGTTAAATTTCTTCTTTTTACATAGAAAAAATTAATTTTTTAAATTGTTTTTAGAACTTTGCATGGTGACGCTTTCTGATGGCTGTTTCTGTTGACTGTTAAGTCATAAGTCATAAGGTATATGAAGTACAAGATGATAGACTATGACCATCCTACAGCATCTCAATAGATAAACTGCCTGACAAGAACTATGTCTGCTTTTTACCCTGAGCTTGGGAACTGCTGGCTGATGAATTCACAGAAGATATGAATGGAAGAATGCTTGCCTAGTGTGTTAGTAGCTGTTCTTCATCATAGGCACTTAAATAGTCATTTTGTTGGATGATTTTGGTCACTGATAGAGGCTGAGATGTGCAAGCCTATGGCAGCCAGCACAGCAATGAACTCATTATTTTTGTCAGAAAGGTCAGCACAGCCTCTGCTGGAACATCTTTTTGGGATTTCTGTATCACTCACAGCTAATGGGTCTGGACTTGCCACTTGTATTTCCAAAGTGGATTCCAGTCGTATAGTATCATTTTAGACTGAAGCTTAAAAAGGGAGAAGGTGGACACTGAGGTCATAATATAGAACCCTATCCACAAGATGTTTATTCTAATAACTGCATTTGAATGTGTACGAAGGAGATCTTTTCCTCCTGGCCAAGCCATAAAATGACCCTAAAAAATCAGAAGACCGAGCTATATCCTAAACACTTGTGACTCA
The DNA here is from genome assembly GCF_937001465.1 of Orcinus orca. Taxonomy (NCBI): domain Eukaryota; kingdom Metazoa; phylum Chordata; class Mammalia; order Artiodactyla; family Delphinidae; genus Orcinus; species Orcinus orca. The sequence goes on from NC_064561.1 coordinate 29,336,256, forward strand.
GCTCTGAGCCCAAAAGTCACCTCCAGTGAAACATTCCCCGATCCCTCAATCTGAGGCAGACCCACAGCCTCTCTAAGGTATCTCACTCCATTTTAGTTTCTTCTAGGCACTTATCACCATCTGACCGTTATTTTGTTAATTTTGTTCCTTGTTCAATGTCTCTCTCCCCTTTCTATTTTTTCCACATCTTTATTGGAGTATAATTGCTTTACAATGTTGTGTTAGTTTCTGCTGTACAACAGAGTGAATCAGCTATAGGTATGCATATATCCCCATATCCCCTCCCTCTTGCATCCCCCTCCCACCCTCCCTATCCCATCCCTCTAGGTCGTCACAAAGCATCGAGTTGATCTCCTTGTGCTATGCAGCAGCTTCCACTAGCCATCCATTTTACATTTGGTAGTGTACCAAATTTGGTACACTACACTGACCACTGACTACACTCTCACTTCGTCCCAGCTTCCCCTTCCGCCCTGTGTCCTCAAATCCGTTCTCTATGTCTGTGTCTTTATTCCTGCCCTGCCACTAGGTTCATCAGTACCGCTTTTTAAATTTCCATATATATGCATTAGCATACAGTATTTGTTTTTCTTTTTCTGACTTACTTCACCTTGTATGACAGACTCTAGGTCCAACCACCTCACTGCAAATAACTCAATTTCGTTCCTTTTTATGGCTGAGTAATATTCCATTGTATATATGTGCCACATCTTCTTTATCCATTCATCTGTTGATAGACATTTAGGTTGCCCTCTCCCCTTTCTAACTAGCATGTTAGATTAGAGGCAGCAGGACCCACTGTGTCTTGTTCACCATGGCATACTCAGCAAAGATGCCAGGTTCCAGAGTAGGAGTTCGATAAATATTTGTGGAATGAATGATGCTCTCTCTAACTACTCTGGCTGCTTAGTCAAGTCAATAAATTGTATTTTAAGAGTGAGATGGAAGATGATTCTCTCTCTTCAATTTTGGTGATGGTATTGATTTATGTGTTAGCCAAGCACTTGTGCACCTCAGTCCAAAGAGTCAATGTAAATATGTGGAAAGAAATAATTGGAGCAATTAGAACTAGCGCATGCCTTAGTCACAATAAAATGCATATTTGTGTGTGTGTGCATGTGTACACATATAGGTCAGGTTTATATAACTTGGTTTTGCCTGAGTGGCCAATGCTCTGGGTTAGTGAGGAAAAGATAAAATTTTTTTAATTGTGCCAGAATTATACAGATCTTTTCATATTTCACTACCTAATATCTTATACAGATATTTTCACAACCTTCAACTGATCCTGTGCTCTAGGCATACATACACATTGTTCTGAGACCCCAATATAAAAAGCATTGAAACCAGACCAGCACTAGCCTTGCTCAGAAAACCTGCAGGGAAACCTAGGCATCTGCAAGCACTACATAACAAGAGCAAGAGCTTGACACTGTGCCTAAGAAAGAAGAGCCTGTAGAGAGCCCTGAAGCGCCCCACTCACCCTCGGGATGGAAAGTGTGTGGGATGTGGTGTAGCAAGGGTATTATTCAACTCCGAAGAGCAGCTGAGCTGCCAGCAGACTGAGTTTTCAGAGTAAGATAAACGTTAATTGCAGATGTCAAGATCAGAGTTTGCTTTTTCTGCAAATTCCATGGGGTCTCTAAGCAACTTGATCTTTGAATTCCCAAGGTACTAAAATCCGCAGAGAAGAGATTATTATCTTAATGTCGCAAGAATCCCCACCTTGAGTGCTGCCAAGTAAAAATCTAGCTTAATGACACAGACTACAAGGAATATTTCTGGGTTTTTTTTTTTAGAGGGCTGACATTTAAAACACAATTTAAGTTGATAATTGTAACTATAAACTCTTCCAGAATTCGATGAGTATACAAAGTGCCTTGCCTGAGCTTAGAGAAACAACTGTGATCACTAAAATCAGATTTTGATTTTAGAAAGCTTTTCCACATGCTACTTTTTCTAAAAATTAATTTATTTACTTTTGCTGTGTTGGGTCTTCGTTTCTGTGAGAGGGCCTTCTCCAGTTGTGGCAAGCAGGGCCTACTCTTCATCGCGGTGCGCGGGCCTCTCACTATCGCGGTCTCTCTTGTTGGGGAGCACAGGCTCCAGACGCGCAGGCTCAGTAGTTGTGGCTCACGGGCCTAGTTGCTCCGCGGCATGTGGGATCCTCCCAGACCAGGGCTCGAACCCGTGTCCCCTGCATTAGCAGGCAGATTCTCAACCACTGCACCACCAGGGAAGTCCCCACATGCTACTTTTAAAAAGTATTTGTCACTTTAAAAGTGTTTGTCATTTTAACAGAGAAGCACTTCCCCGAAGAGGAATTGGCTGCTGGAAGGCAAAAAGCCGAGTCCTCATATCTGATATTCATAAATGTGAAGTCACCTTCTGTTCTCTTCTTGCCCCAGTCCGTTAATACTGATTTCAGAGGATCCTTGGGAAGAGAAACCAGATTAAATGAGCAGTGTCCAAGGTTTGGAATAAGTCAGGAACATCCAGGCAGTATCTGTTTGTTATGCTGCTGTTGTGGGTGTATAGAATCTCAGGTCACAGAAACACAGGTGTAGAAGAAATGTAACACTGCTTTTTTTTTTTTAAGCACTGACCCTCATCTCAGTGTTAAGCCCCCATTAAACTGAGCGACGTAAAACATAAAATTAGTCATTTGTATGTAAACTCAGTCTTTCCAGGTTTAAAATCAGTAAGTTAAGAGTTTCTTTTCTCCATCCTTCTTCTTGGAGTGGCAGATAGCATTTGGCATCAGGGAGATGAGCCCACTGCTGCCGATTTACAGATCCCTCTGAAGCACTAGAAATGATGCAAAGCTTAGCTGCTCTGCTCTGCCTTAGGTAACATGGTTAGCTGTCTTAAGCCCTCTTTACCTTATTCCTCCAAGCAAGTCTACTACCTCCCAGGGATCCAGGTGGGAAGTGGGGTACAGGTTCCCTATGTTATCACATCTGAGCATTGTATCATTTTCCCTTTTGCAACAAACACCCCTTTGCTGAGAGCCCCTGATCAGCATCTCACTATTTTGCTCTGCTTTCTGATTCCATCTCTTTTCTCCCATCTCACCTCAACCTTCAGGAAAGTTGTAAGACTAATATGATGAATATCTGTGCACATTTTATCTAGACACATCAACGGTTACCTTTTTGTCTCATTTTGCTTTCTCTCTCTCTCTCTCTCTCTCTCCTCTCTCTTTCTCTCTCTCACACACACTTTTTTCCCCTGAATCAATGAAGCGTTAGTTGCCTGCATGGTGCCATTTAACCCTGAATTACCATGTATCTCCCAAGAACAGGCATTGTTCTACCTTATCACGTTTGGAAATTTGATATTGACACAATGCTTTTACTTATATTTCTAATACACATCTATATCTCAAAATTTCCAGTCATCACAGCAGTGTCTTTTATAGATGCTTTTCCCTCTCTAATTCAGGATCCAATTCAGGATCACTAACTGCATTTAGTCATCATGGATCTTTACTCTCCTTTGATTGAGAATATCAGCTCAGAGAATTGTTATCTCATTTGAGTACATGGAGAGAGAGGAGGTGAAAGTAGGGAGGGAAAATCTCACTTTGTTCTTTAGGCATAGACCTTGGTTTTGTTTTGTTTTTTAACATCTTTATTGGAGTATAATTGCTTTACAATGGTGTGTTAGTTTCTGCTTTATAACAAAGTGAATCAGCCATACATATACATATATCCCCATATCTCTTCCCTCTTGTGTCTCCCTCCCTCCCACCCTCCCTATAGACCTTGGTTTTGAAAGTTCAAAAGCCAAGAGATCATTTCTTTTGTCACTATTTGCATTTTTGCTCATGGATGCCTATCCTGTGGGCAGTGAGTGCCAGCAAAGAAGGCTGGAGGGAGGATAAACCATGCTAGTTAATATTACACTTCACATTATTATCTTGCCTCAGCGTTATGACAGAAAAATGGATTTTTGTCTCCCATTAAAGTGCATTTTTTCCTTGAGAATTTTTGATAGTCCCCCCAGTGTCATCTTGTTCTCCCATATGGAACTCAGTCTTAGAGGATGATGTTCTTCCCTCTCACCTCTCTCTCTCTCTCTCTTTCACTCTGTCTCCCCTGATTCCTTTCTACTGTTGTATTATTGCAGTTGATGCCACAGAGCAAATATTTAGGAGGGTCATTTTGGACACTGACTACATTTTGAAGGACAATCATGTGGAGCAGGTATGAAATCAGTGATGTTGCAGATGAACATTTGCAGGACCCTGTAACAAAGTGAATTGTTTTCACACAGGCTTCCTGAGTAGCTAAAAGCGTCAGTAGCAGCCTCAAGTTTAGTGTAGCAGGTTGACTGTCTTTGCATTCTGATTGTCTCTGAAACTGTCTTTTGGAGGATGAGCTCAGTTTATTCATTAGAGCTGATAACTCGTGAACTTTAAATCAGTTGCAGATTTTTAACATGACAACCTTGCTACTTCTGAGAGGCTGACATCATAAAGCCAACAACTTTATGACAGTGAACTCAGGGCCTTTTGTGCTGTTCTAGGCAGTATTTTATTTGACATCAGGGAGATGTTGTATAAATACTTCACTGATGGAAACGCAGAAGAGTAGTTATTCTTGTTCAAATAATAGCGTAAACAATTGAGCTCAGGTTCTGGGATTTACGCAACTAACCCTCAAAACATGCTTTGCTGCTGCTGGGATGTGCAGGAAAAAGAAAAAGAAAAGAACCTTTCTTTGAAAGATACGTCACAGACTGGGAAAAAAATTCACTATGCATCTAGAATATATGATAAAGGAGTTGTACCAGAATATGTAAAGAACTCTTATACTTCAATAATAAGAAGGCAAACAGTCCAATTTAAAATGGGCAAAAGATGCAGACACTTTGGCTAATAAGCAGACAAAAAAAAGGTGCTCAATAACATCAGTCATTAGTGAAATGTAAACTATAATGAGATACCACTTCACAACCACTAGAATGAATAAAGTTAAAAAGACTGCTATACCAAGTGTTAACAAACCAAATGTCTATAAACATGCCAATACATTAGTATGTCTGTATAACGGGATACTACTCATAAAAACAGTAAAAAGTAATGAATTATACTGAGTGAAAAAGACAGGCAGAGAAGAGTGTACATATTGTACGATTCCTTTCATATAACACTTTTGAAAATGCAAAGTTACCTGTAGAGACAGAAAGCATAACAGTAGATTCCTGAAGATGGGGCTGTATGTGGGGTCATGGACTACACAGGGACATGAAGGAACTTTGGGGATGAGGCATGTGTTCAGTATCTTGATTGTGGTTATGGTTTCACAGGTGTATAGATATGTCAAAACTCATCAAATTGTACACATTTAATACATGCAGTTTATTGTATGTCACTTATACCTCAATAAAACTGATTTTTAGAAAAGAAAGCACAGATTGGGAGAAAATATTTGCAATATGTAAAACTAAAAAAGGACTAATATCCAAAATATTAAAAATAAAAAAGTTTTCACCAATCAATAAGGAAAAAAAAAAGGCAACCCAATAGGAAAATGGGCAAATATCTCTAATGGGATATATATATCTGACCACAGTAGCACAAAAGTAATAAGGAAGGATGAAAGTAAATGGTTTTACAATGTTCTAACATCCTTGAGTTTCTTGGGATGTGGCAAAAGTACTCATTTATATTAGATTTAAATACAGTAAGAATGAAAATTGTAATTTTCAGGAAAACCACTGTAACATAAAAATATATGACTAACAAGATAATAGAAAAGGGAAATGTAATAAATACCTTTTTTTATGCTTCCCAGCCTAAAAGGTCTGAGTTTAAATCTTTCCTATCCCTCTATCCCTGGTTCACTGTTGAAAAAGGACCAATTTGTGGATTGTTCAGATTTCTTACTTTTTGGTTTTTCTTTTTTCTGGTTTGGGGTAAGAATTGTCTGTGTATGTGTATATAATATTTTGGTTTTTTATTTTTGCTGCTGCTGTTTACTACTATTGCTGTTTCTGTTGTTATTACTATGACCAATTATTTGCCCTATGCTAGAGGGAAAATAATGAAGAAAAATTTAATCTGCTACTTACCCAAAGCCCATGTAAAATACTTAGCTGAGGAGTTTGAAACTCATAATTTAAATGCATGATGCATGTTTCCTGTAGTTTTATCTGTGCTGTCACAGTGTCCTTTTCAAGTAGATAACTGAGAGTTGCTCTATTTTGCTTTCAAATTTGTTACAGGGACAAAGATAGATTCCCATCCCACTTAGATGCTTTAGCTACTTAATGCAGGCTCCTGCCCTTTAGCCCCATGCTCATTAGTTTACCTAGTCCTTTTCCTTCTCAGTCAGACCTGGGGAATGCCAGAGAGTCAGGTGAGAGATTTAAGTTTGTAGACGTAAATCTACAGTATTTCCACAAAGTAAATTATTACTGTTTTATCAAGTTAATATTTATATATATTTATTCACATATTTGCTTTTGCTATTTATTACTTCCTGGATCTCTGGTGCTTCAATCTGGGATCATTTTCCTTCCACTTGAATAACTTACTTTATTATTTCTTTTATGGTGAGTCTGCTGCTGACAAATTCCCTCAATATTTGTTTATATGAAAATGTCTTTACTTTGCCTTCATTTTTTTTTTTTTTTGCGGTATGTGGACCTCTCACTACTGTGGCCCCTCCCGCTGCAGAGCACAGGCTCTGGACGCACAGGCCCAGCGGCCATGGCCCAGGGGCCCAGCCGCTCTGCGGCATGTGGGATCTTCCCGGACCGGGGCACGAACCTGCGTCCCCTGCATCGGCAGGTGGACTCTCAACCACTGCGCCACCAGGGAAGCCCTGCCTTCATTTTTAAAGAATGTTTTTTGTTGGGCATTGAATTATAAATTAACAGTTATTTTCTTTCAGTGTTTTCCAGATATACTTCCATTGTCTTCTGACTTCCATCATTTCTATTGTCAGCATCATTTTTGTCTCCTTTGTTACTAATGCATCTTTTTTCTTTATCTACTTTTCTCTTCTTTTTATTTTGAAAAAATTCAAAACAATAGAAAATTTGAAAAACTAATACAGTGAAACCTATATTTTACCAATAGAGACCAATTTTCCACATTTATTTTCTCTCTCTGCCCATATATTTAGAGAGAGAAAGATAAAACACACACAACACTCATACACACACGTATGTATGTGTATGACTGTGTGTTAGATCTTTAGGAATATATTGCAGATGACTCCATTGTTGAAGTTTAGATTTGTAGGTTGGGTTTCCCGGAAAGCTGACTCTGAGGACTCTGAGACAGAATTTGTTATATGGGGTGCTTATTATAGGGTTCCCTTGTAATCAAGACCTGTGAAAGAGAGGGGAAAGAAGCAGGAGTAGGAAGAATGATGGCCTGAAACACACTATTTAGCCAATACTGGATGTGTAAATCAAAACTTTCTGAGGCTAGGGAAGGAGTCCCTAGCTTTAACTGTGGGGAAGGAGTCTTTATTTTCCAAGTGTCCCTTGCCTTACAGTTACAGAGTTGCTTAGGGAAGCAAAAATTATCATAGAATTAAAATATTCAGTGTAATGTTCAGTAATGAGCTGACCATTTATAATATTTGTCTTCACTCAAAAATCTATTCCTCTTGGGACCTAATGAAACTTGAAAGCTTTTGAACAGCAAAGGAGACCATAAACAAGACGCAAAGATAACTCTCAGAATGGGAGAAAATATTTGCAAATGAATCAACACACAAAGGATTAATCTCCAAAATATACAAACAGCTCATGCAGCTCAATATCAGAAAAACGAACAACCCAATCCAAAAGTGGGCAGAAGACCTAAACAGACATTTCTCCAGAGAAGACATACAGATGGCCAAAAGGCACATGAAAAGATGCTCAACATCACTAACCATTAGAGAAATGCAAATCAAAGCTACAATGAGGTATCACCTCACACCGGTGAGAATGGGCATCATCAGAAAATCTAGAAACAATAAATGCTGGAGAGGGTGTGGAGAAAAGGGAACCCTCTTGCACTGTTGGTGGGAATGTAGATTGATACAGCCACTATGGAGAACAGTATGTAGGCTCCTTAAAAAACTAAAAATAGAATTACCATATGACCCAGCAACCCCACTACTGGGCATATACCCAGAGAAAACCATAATTCAGAAAGACTCATGCACCCCAATGTTCATTGCAGCGCTATTTACAATAGCCAGGTCATGGAAGCAACCTAAATGTCCATCGACAGATGAATGGATAAAGATATGGTACATATATGCAATGGAATATTACTCAGCCATAAAAAGGAATGAAATTGGGTCATTTGTAGAGATGTGGATGGACCTAGAGACTGTCATACAGATTGAAGTAAGTCAGAAAGAAAAACAATATTGTATATTAACACATATTTGTGGAATCTAGAAAAATGGTATAGATGAATCGGTTTTCAAGATAGAAATAGAGACACAGATGTAGAGAACAAACATATGGACACCAAGGGAGGAAAGGGGATTGGGATGAATTGGGAGATTGGGATTAACGTATATACACTAATATGTATAAAATAGATAACTAATGAGAACCTGCTGTGTAGCACAAGGAACTCGACTTCACTTCGCTGTACAGTAGAAACTAACACAATATTGTAAAACAATTATACCCCAATAAAAAAAATTTTAAATTAAAAAAATCTATTCTTCTTAAAAGAAGAATCTGTGTACCCTAATCCATTTTACCAGCCGCTCTGTCAGTTTCTTTGGATTGAGAGATTCTAATGTTAGGCAGGAGTCCTAACATGGGTTTCCACTCAGGGTCTCATGAGTCTGAAATTACAGTGTTAGCTGAGGCCGTGATCTCATCTGAGGCTTGGAGTCTTCTTTCAAACTCACTCGCTGGCAGGATTATTTCTTGTAATTATAGGATTATAATCTGCATTTATATAATCCCTATAGGATAATTCCTACTTTCTTGCTCGTTGTCAGCAGGGACAGGTCTCAGCTCCTAGAGGGTACTCTCAGGTACTGCCCCCTCCTTAGGCAGTTCACAAGTGGCTGGTTGCTTCTTCAAGGCCAAAAGGAGAATCTCACTCCAGTCTGCTATGACAGAGTCTCATATAACATAAATACAGGAGTGACTATCCCACCATAGTTACAGTCCCAGCAGCCAGGAATCTTAGGGTCTGTCTTAGAATTCTGTCTACTGCAGCAAGGTTTAATGACATTGATGAAAATGATGTTTGGAGAATTGCTTGATTCCCACATCACTGATAAATGAGTAGACCTGTTAACAAGTGAAAACAAAACAGACAAAAATGGTAGTATTTCAAAAGGGTATGATTTGGCTATCAGGGAATTAAGAGATGTCCTTGGAAAAAGTTGTTAAATACCCTAGATATTTTTATTAAAAAAAAAAAAAAAACAGCTCAGATAATCAGCCTTGAAATAAAGGGTATTATATTAGTTTCCTAAAATTTGTTAGAGAAATTTTGTGTCTCTAAACATAATGAGAAGGTGATTCATTCTTTGTCCTAATAATTAGAAGATACTTATAACTTAAATTTTGTAAGTTATAAAAATAAAAATGAAGGCAATTTCATTTTAAAATTTTAATTTTGTAAGGTAAATCCCTAATCACATTTATTCCTCACTATTTACTATGAAATATTGTTCCCCATTTTTAGTTGATTTACTTTATGTGGCCTTTTTCTGGGCTCAACTTCCCTTGGATAATGAAGGCCTGCACTTGAAAAATACATCACGGTTGGGGAGATGATGAAGTTTGGTTTATGACCTTAAGGGTATTATGCTAAGTGAAATAAATCAGAAGGAGAAATACAAATACCATATAATTTCACTCATATGTGGAATCTAAAAAATACCATTGCCATCTAATGGTTAGGTATCACTCAAAGATGCTATGCAGGGATTCCCTGGTGGCGCAGTGGTTGAGAGTCTGCCTGCCAATGCAGGGGACATGGGTTCGTGCCCCGGTCTGGGAAGATCCCACATGCCGCGGAGCGGCTGGGCCCGTGAGCCATGGCCGCTGAGCCTGCGCGTCCAGTGCTCCGCAGCAGGAGGGGCCACAGTAGTGAGAGGCCCACATACCGCAAAAAAACAAAAAGAAGAAGAAGAAGATGCTATTCAGTTAAGAGGACTAAACTATCATTTTTAATATCTACAGATATTAGCTCAGCTAGTTAGACTGCCTGTGAAACTATTCATTGAGCCATGGTCTTAGTTTTGTCCAGGGATGATATTCAGGATTATTTACAAACAAGGAGGCATGGGTGCTGACCAGTCAGAATGAATGTCTTCCATAGATGAATGGTAGGGCCATACTGGGGCATTTCAAGCAAATAATCAAATACAACCCTGTTTTGGATATTTCATTTCACTCTGGGTCAGTTGTCATACTGCATTTCTAACCCAGCTTACTTTATAAATGATTATGCTGATATCACACTAGCCAAAGGAAGAGGATGAATTCCTGTCAAACTATTTGAGAATTTAAAGCTTAGTACTCAAGCATTTAAAAAGACTCATGAAAACAACGTCTTTCTCTCCCCTCACAAACTTCTCTCTGTCTCTCTTTTTTATTTATTTTATTTTATTTTATATTTTTTGGTCAGGACAACATTCCCGAAGGGAAGAGTGAGTAGCTAGGAAGAGGTTGGGACTTTTGTTCAGTCTGAATTCTGGGAGACTGTACTTGGGATACATTAGACTTAAACTCCAGATGTTAAAAATCAATGGTTTAAAATCAATCAAGTTATTATTATTTTTTTCTTTAAAATGGGGGTGGAGAGAGAAAGAAGTCTATACTGTGTAGTCCAAGACACTGGCTTTGTATAGTACAGGCTGCTAAGAAGCAGGCACTTTGACTTTGAGGATGTTTTCAGTGTAATGTAAGACTAAGGCCAGGCCTAAGGATTATGCAAGTAATGGCCCTAAAAGTGAATGCCTCCTTCAGTTGTTTGCACTAGCCACCTACTTGTCTTATTCTAGTCCTGTCCTTGTGCTAGAGCAGTTCCCTTTTCCTTGGAAATTCAGATTGTTAAAACACTGCAAACATTCACTTGTTCAAAATCGTTTTCACTATTCTTGTTGCTCCTTTACTTATTTGTCTACTTATTATATTTTCAAAAGTATATATATTTAGAAGTACATAAGTATTACATAAATTTGTGTTTTTAAAACAACTCCTCAAGTGCAGAATTCAGAGGAAGAAAGTGAAGATCTCCTTCCAGGTCCTTTTTTTTTTTTACGTGCTTTAGAAATTCTATTTATTATTTTTAGTGATATACAATTTCAAAATATGATTAAACATTTACATGTCAGAGAATTCAAAATGACATTTCATTGCCTAGTAATATCTCAAGCACCATATTTCTCATAAACTTTAATATATATATAAAACATTTAATATATTTATATGTATACATTTATATAGTTGCTGGGGGAATCCTTTATTTTTACTTTTTTTTTAATTTTTATTGGAGTATAGTTACTTTACAATGTTGTGATAGTTTCTGCTGTACAGCAAAGTGGATCAACTATACGTATACACGTATCCCCTCCTTTTTTGGATTTCCTTCCCATTTAGGTCACCACAGAGCATTGAGTCGAGTTCCCTGTGCTATACAGTAGGTTCTCATTAGTTATCTATTTTATTCATAGTATCAATAGTGTATATATGTCAATCCATCCAATCTGATTCCTTCTCTAGAGATAATTGTTTTTATTGTCTGGTCCTTTCATGCTTTCTTCTATGCATTTATATACACACAGATATGCATTTGCCTATATACACTAAAAAATTAATAGAATCATCCTTTACATATTGTTTTGTAACCTTTTTTTCATCTCACAGTGTACTTTGCAGAGTTTTCTATGGCAGGAGCTAAAGCTGGATTCTATTCTTTTTATTTTTTTGTCTATTATTTTTTATTATATAAATTTCAAGTGTACAATATTATAGCTCAACATACAGAGTGATCACCACACAAGTCTGGTTACCATCCATCACCATACAGTTGACCTCTTTCACCCTTTTCACCCACCCCCTATCCCTCTTCCCCTCTGGTAACCACTAATCTGTTCTCTGTATCTATGAGTTTGTTTTTATTTTATTTTGTTTGTTGCTTGGTTTTGTTGTTGTTGAGATATTTTTTAGATTCCACATATGAGTGAAATTATATGGTATTTGTATTTCTCCTTCTGACTTATTTCAGTTAGCATGATACTCTTAAGGTTTATTCATCTTGTCACAGATGGCAGGGTTTTATTCATTTTATGGCTGAGTAGTATTCCACTACGTATGTATACTACATTTTCTTTATCCATTTATCCATTGATGGATACTTAGGTTGTTTCCATATCTTGGCTATTGTAAGTAATGCTGCAATGAACATAGGAGTGCATATATCTTTTCGACTTGGCATTTTTGTGTTCTTTGGGTAAATGCCCAGAAGTGGAATAGCTAGGTCATATGGTAGCACTAGTCTTGATTTTTTGAGGAATCTCCATACTGTTTTCCATAGTGGCTGCACCAATTTACAGTCCCACTAACAGTGTTAGGAGGGTTCCCTTTTCTCCATATCCTTTGCAACATTTTTTATTCCTTATCTTTTCAATAATAGCCATTCTAACAGGTATAAGGTGATAGCACATTGAGGTTTTGATTTGCTTTTCCCTGATAGTTAGTGATGTTGGACATCTTTTCATGTGCCTGTTGGCCATCTGTATGTCTTCTTTGGAAAAATGTTTATTCAGATCCTCTGCCCATTTTTGAATTGTTGTTTTATTTTTCTGTTGCTGTTGTTGAGTTGTGTAAGTTTTTTCTATATTTGGGGTATTAACCCCTTATTGGATATGTGACATGCAAATATCTTCCTCCCATTCAATAGGTTACCTTTTCATTTTGATGATGGTTTCCTTTATTGTGCAGAAGCTTTTTAGTTTGTAGTAGTCCTGTTTGTTTATTTTTGCTTTTGTTTTCCTTGCCTATGGAGTTAGATCCACAAAAACATCACTAAGGCCAATGTCAGTGAGATTATCACTTTTTTTAAGGAATTTTATGGCTTTTGGTCTTACATTCAAGTCTTTAATCCATTTTGAGTTAATTTTTTGTATCGTGTGAAATTGTGCTCTAGTTTCATTCTTTTGTATGCGGCTGTCCAGTTTTCGTATCACCACTTATTGAAGAGGCTGTCCTTGCTCTCCATTGTATGTTTTTTGTTCCTTTGTCATAGATTAATTGTCCATATATGTGTGGGTTTATTTCTGGTCTCTCAATTTTGTTCCATTGATCTGTGTTTGTTTTTATATCAGTACCATACTTTTTTGATTACTATAGCTTTGTAATATAATTTGAAATCAGGGTATGTGATACCTCCAGCTTTGTTCTTTTCGATCCTATTATTTTTAAATGCTACATAATCACGTGTTCAAAATAAGAATCAGGCTAACATGAATTGAGTACGTGCTATGTGCCAGATAATGTTCTGGCTCTTTAAAGTGGTATCACACTTAATTCTTACAATAGCCCTACAAAGATGGAAATTTTCATCTTCTTTTTACCATTGGGGTTACTGAGTCACTGATAAGCTAAGCAATTTGGCCAACGTCACATAGCTGGTAAGCAGTGGAGCTAACCCAAGTACTCTGGTTCTGGAGACCATGTTCCAATCATTACACTTTGCTCCTAGTATAAATATATCATACTTTGATGAAAAATCAGAAAGTGAAATTAAGGAAACACTCCCATTTACCATTGCAACAAAAAGAATAAAATACCTAGGAATAAACCTACCTAAGGAGACAAAAGACTTGTATGCAGAAAACTATAAGACACTGATGAAAGAAATTAAATATGATACAAATAGATGAAGAGATATACCATGTTCTTGGATTGGAAGAATCAACATTGTGAAAACGACTGTACTACCCAAAGCAATCTACAGATTCAATGCAACCCGTATCAAACTACCAATGGCAGTTTTCACAGAACTAGAACAAAAAATTTCACAATTTGTATGGAAACACAAAAGACCCTGAATAGCCAAAGCAATCTTGAGAAAGAAAAACAGAGCTGGAGAAATCAGGCTCCCAGACTTCAGACTGTACTACAAAGCTACAGTAATCAAGACAGTATGGTACTGGCACAAAAACAGAAAGATAGATCAATGGAACAGGATAGAAAGCCCAAAGATAAACCCACATACATATGGTCACCTTATTTTTGATAAAGGAGGCAAGAATATACAATGGAGAAAAGACAGCCTCTTCAATAAGTGGTGCTGGGAAAACTGGACAGCTATATGGAAAAGAATGAAATTAGAACACTACCTAACACCATACACAAAAATAAGCTCAAAATGGATTAAAGACCTAAATGTAAGGCCAGACACTAGCAAACTCTTAGAGGAAAACATAAGCAGAACACAGTATGACATAAATCACAGCAAGATCCTTTTTGACCCACCTCCTAGAGAAATGGAAATAAAAACAAAAATAAACAAATGGGACCTAATGAAACTTAAAAGCTCTTGCACAGCAAAGGAAACCATAAACAAGACGAAAAGACAACCCTCAGAATGGGAGAAAATCTTTTCAAATGAAGCAACGGACAAAGGATTAATCTCCAAAATTTACAAGCAGGTCATGCAGCTCAGTATCAAAAAAACAAACAACCCAATCCACAAATGGGCAGAAGACCTAGATAGACATTTCTCCAAAGGAGATATACAGATTGCCAACAAACACATGAAAGAATGCTCAGCATCATTAATCATTAGAGAAATGCAAATCAAAACTACAATGAGATATCATCTCACACCAGTCAGGATGGCCATCATCAAAAAATCTACAAACAGTAAATGCTGGAGAGGGTGTGGAGAAAAGGGAACCCTCTTGCACTGTTTGTAGGAATGTAAATTGATACAGCCACTATGGATAACAGTATGCAGGGTCCTTAAAAAACTAAAAACAGAACTACCATATGACCCAGCAATCCCACTACTGGGCATATACCCTGAGAAAACCATAATTCAAAAAGAGTCATGTACCAGTGTTCATTGCAGCTCTATTTACAATAGCCAGGACACGGAAGCAACCTAAGTGTCCATCGACAGATGAATGGATAAAGAAGATGTGGCACATATATACAATGGAATATTAACAGCCATAAAAAGAAACGAAATTGAGTTATTTGTAGTGAGGTGGATGGACCTAGAGTCTGTTCTACAGAGTGAAGTAAGTCAGAAAGAGAAAAACAAATGCCGTATGCTAACACATATATATGGAATCTAAATAAATAAATAAATAAATAAAGTTATGAAGGACCTAGGGGCAGAACGGGAATAAAGACGCAGACCTACTAGAGAATGGACTTGAGACACGGGGAGGGGGAAGGGTAAGCTGGGACAAAGTGAGAGAGTGGCATGGACATATATACACTACCAAATGTAAAACCTATAGCTAGTGGGAAGCAGCCGCATAGCACAGGGAGATCAGCTAGGTGCTTTGTGACCACCTAGAGGGGTGGGAATGGAAGGGTGGGAGGGAGGGAGTTGCAAGAGGGAAGAGATGTGGGGATATATGTATATGTATAGCTGATTCACTTTGTTATACAGCAGAAACTAACACACCATTATAAAACAATTATACTCCAATAAAGATGTTTAAAAAAATTAAATAAATACATATATCATACTTTGTTATGATTAACATTGCCCTACTCATGGACATTTAGGATGGTCCAATATTAGATTATTACAAATGACATTGCATTCAAAAATCCCTGTTTAGATGTCATTGTGTGCCCGTGCAAATGTGTCTGTGGCATAGAGCTCTAAAATTATATACTCTCTGGGTCAAAAGCCATGCACATTATAAAGTATGATAGTTCAGGTAAGAGGAGACTACTGTATTTGGTTAATTATTGACCCTGATTGTGATCAAATTCAGAGTAAGTTATGACAGGTAAGTCTGCAGGATTTGAGAAATGTCTGAGCTCTCAAGCCCAGTTTATCCTTTTATACCATGATCTCATCCTTCGCTTCACAGACCCTCCAAAACTCCTCCGCTTATCTGTCTCAAGGAGAAGTTGCCTAGTCCTCATCTGCCTCAAATTCCAGTTTAGTTCATTTGCATTTGACTTGTCTCATAATGATGCAATCAGCATGCAGAGGAGGTCCAATTGCCTAGGGGACTGTAAGTGGAGATCAGAGTTCCATGTCTTTGGGATCTCCTCAGGTCTTTTTTTGTTGTTTTGGACTCTAACAGTGCTCTTGGTTATGCATATTCTTATGGTCACAAAAATATAAACATTTTCTCTGCCTTTTTAAATTTAAAGGTCTCATCAGCCTATATTCTTTTTTTTCTCTAAATTTTCTAATTCACCTTTTACTTTTCTTTACTAATCTTGTTATCTTTCTCACCTCCACTATTATAACAGATTCACTTTTTTTTTTTTTTTTTTTTTTTGCGGTACACAGGCCTCTCACTGCTGTGGCCTCTCCCGTTGCGGAGCACAGGCTCCGAATGTGCAGGCTCAGCGGCCATGGCCCATGGGCCCAGCCGCTCCGCGGCATGTGGGATCTTCCCAGACCGGGGCACGAACCCACGTCCCCTGCATCGGCAGGCGGACTCTCAACCACTGCGCCACCGGGGAAGCCCAACACATTCACTTTCTGAACAATATTGAACACTCAACACAGATGTCATTTGTTCAAGGTCACATGTTTATGTTAAGTGTCTCATTTAGACGGGTGCCTTAACTGGGTCCAGAGAGCTGGAATTTCTAAGTAGTCAGGTATCTTTGCCTTGATTTACTGGAAATGCAAGCAAGGGTTCACTTCTGAGTACCCTTGAGCATAGAGTGAGCAGAGGATATGATACAGAGAGTATAGGATCATATTTAATGTGAACGCTTCTTTCTCTTGGGAACTACATGAGAGGTCCACACGCGGATGAGCAAAGAAGGACATTTTTATAAGTGCTCTACTCTGTGATTATTTTCAGAGAAGACAGTATCTGAGATTATAGGTTGTATTTTTTGGTAGAATTGTATGCTGCTTTCCTGACAAATACTCTTTCTGCTTATACCTCAACACAATCTGTGCTCTATTAGGATTTCAATAAATAGTAGATATTGCATTTTATTCCTTGTACCTCAGGTAAACTGATGGTAGAAAGTCTAAATATTGTGTTTAAGAGAATTCAGTTATAAGCCTCCCTTTTTTTTTAATGTACACTATACAACTCCCTCAGTCAGATACACACTTCTTTAAAAATTTTATTTCTCCATTGCCTGTTTATGTAATGACCTTTCTCATTCTCTATGAAGACAGACATTAATACAAAAGTCTTATCTCTGAGTTAAAGTCAATTCCTGAAAGATAACTCTGACCTCTTTCCAGATTCTTGTGAGACTCTCCCTTGAAATTCTTCCCCATCCATGTGATCTGGGAGACCAGGAGGGCAGGTCTTCCCCCATGAAGGAGGAGTCTGCTAGTGAGCTGTTTAGTAAAGTGAGCAGCAGTCAAACGTGAGCCTCGGTGGAGATGGAGCTAATGGAATTGAGGGGTCTCCTGAAAACAGTGCCTTCTGTTATCACCAGATCTGCCAAAGCAGAATAAGCCACAAAAGCATTTTGAGTTCTGGAGCATTTCCCAGATTTACTCCATCTCACATGGTCTTTTTTTTTTGGTACGAGAATGCCCAAGGTTAAATAAACAAACACAGAGGCAGACTTGCTATGGACAATAAACTAGAGAGGGTAATTGAACATTTTTCCATTTATTGATTATTAGATTTGAGATGTGCAATCTGTTTCCTATTAAAATCTAATGTTCTAGAAAACATTTTTTGAAAAAAAACACTAGACAAAACACTAATAAATAAGTTTCTATCTTCATTGAATTATCTACCTTTTACTCTCTTGGCCAAGCAGCCACTGTTAGGCCAGATTAATTGAAAAATGTGAATTATGTACATCCCCTAGTTTCCTATGTAAGTTTCAGACTTGGTCCTTTTTCTCTGATAATTAAAACATTATCATTAAGAGGCTGGACTTGAAATTATTTCCATCTGATTGCTGAGAGCTCCCATTTTCCACAGGAATGAGAAAGTATCCTGATAAAAGGTAAAATCATGATTATCATCATCCTCTTTGTCATCATGACAGTGCATTCTCACTGAGGAAAAGACCATTTTGAGGTTGTAAGCATCTATGAATTTTCATAGCTCTGCCTTTCAGTTTCCATATATATATATTTTAAATGCATGGGAGTTTCCATAGGAGAGGTTAACTCTGCTTATCCTTTTGATGTGATAGGTAAGCTTTGTGGGAACAGATTTCTTTTATACTCCATAGTCATAAAAATATCATATCCCCATTTCTCTGTGGGGTATGATTACATAGAAGGAAGCCACAACAAATCTCTTACCATATATTGACATTGTGAGCTATACTAATCATATTCATGACTCACTATTAGTATCCTGCTGCCACGTCAAGCTGAATCAAAGAGATGTCAGAATAATTCTAACTACAGCTACCACTGAGATTTCCTTTGAACTCACTGCTGCATATTTATGAGTAAATACATTGTTTTTGTTGGGTTACCTCTGGGAAATATTATTAAATAGGGAAGGAGCTTGTGTAGGCCAAATTCCTTCAAGCAGGAGAACATATTCAATGACTGTGAATTCTGAATTGGTAGTATTTTTCAGGCAAAAATCCATCTAAACAGAGATGAAAAGATTTCTATTCCTATTTTTATGATGGAGTTATTGAAAAAGGAGAAATTAAAGCATATATGGAGTTTCTGCTTTTTTTCCCTTTTATTTTGATTGTCTATACTAGAATGAGATTGACTTCCCAAGCCACAAATAAAAGTCACCTTCAGCTTTCTGCAGCATGTCACTGAGAATGGAGCACCACTCTGATCTTGAGGCAGCTCAGTTGCTGCCCTGACATTTTGCTGATCCCAGGCTCCCTAAAGCAACTGCTGGCTGCGACTCCTCCTTGAGTAGCCTAATCCCCTGGGCCCACAACTGAAGAGCCTGCCCAGCTCTAAATATTGTCTCTGCCTGGAACCCTGTTCAGACAATCTTTACTGCCCTCCTGGATACCTGTAGATATTAATTCAACCTGGATCTAGGCTGAGTTTTCCATACCCTTTGGAGCCCCAAATATTGAACTTCTGGCCTTGGGAATCAGGTCTAGAACTGCTCAATGTTTAATACCCCCAGTCCCAGTCCTTTTTGTTCCCAGTTTCCTTCTTGGCCCATCCATCAGCTCAGGCCTTTAGCAGATAGCACCAGAATTGTGACAGACATGTGCTCAGGAAAGGAAAATTGCAAACAAACTTGAATCTGTGGTCTCGACAACTAGGTAGGCAAATCTACTTCTAAAATCTATCAAAATAAATCTAAAGGTTTTAAGTTTCATTTTCTGTTTACAGTTTTATATATTTTATATATTACGTACCTTTCTATTTACATTGATAATTGAGAACTGATTAGATTTCCAGATGCATTATAGTATGTGATTAAATTATAAGCCACTGGGTGTCACTCTTAAACTGTGCAAATGTGGCTGCAGAAGAGAGTTTTTCGATAGTGAATTGGATGTGGAGAGTTAGAGATCTCACCAGGGATAGAAACCATTTGAACTGTTTGCATAGGTACATTTACAATGTCAGTGAACTACGGCAGAGTTTGCCCTTAGGTTCCTGTATATTTTCTCTAGACTCATTTTTCAGTGGCAGTTAAACAAGACTAATTATTGGAGAAAATCCTCTCAGCACTAAAAGGACAAAAAAACGTTCATGTATCCATTCAATATGTACATTGATCACACACTAAAAGTAAGATATTGGGCTAATGAACTGTGGGATTACAAGAAAAAGTGAATTTGCATCATGCATACATTTAACTTATTGGAATGCAACTGTGATGAAAGAAAATTCTTCCTGTTACTCCACTCAATGAATTTGTGCCTCAGATTAATTTTTCCTACTGCCTATCAACCTTAAGCCCAGGCTTTTACCTTCTGCTCTAAGACACTGGGGCTGGGACTATGCAAACTGCATTCTCCAGACTTCTTTGCTGGCTGGCTTCTGGTTAGGTTCTGCTGACTGGAGGCATTGGCAGGAGATTAGAAGTTCATAAGAAAGCAGGAGGAATATTCTTGTTTTCAGTTCTATTCAGCTTCCCTTCATTGGTAGCATTCATGTAGGACTGCAGCCTCCAGCTTATCTCAGCATATCTAGCATCAGTTCTACTGCGGCCCCTTCAGAGGTGCCAGTAGCAACTGTGCCATACTTCCTCTTTGAACTCCTATCAGAGGCCAAGTAGCAATCATGTGTTGTCCCCATCAGAGGTCCCAGCACCAGCTGAGCAGTGACATGTGGGGGGTCTGAGCATCTGCTCTGTGGAGACACTCCCTGCAAGCTCCCAGGTTCCGGTAACACCATTTCTGCTCTTTTACACCTCCAGCCCTAAGAGTGGTAGGTGCTTCGCAAACTACTAATACCAGGGTAACCTTAGCAACCTTTCCCGCTCTTTCTGCCTTCTGATCCTGTGTAACTGATCCCCTGTATTAAGTCATCTCTCTCTGAAGCACCTAGCATGGCTTCTGTTTTCCTGATAGAGTCCAGACTACAGTGACCATGAGATGAGAGACATGAATGTTCTCTTTCTTCATTCAGTATCAGATTTTGTGTGCTTCTCATGGTTGAGAAATCTTGTAACACTGAATGAGAGTCTAGTGTTTATATTTCTCACATAATATGGGTCCTAATTACAAGCCAACTGGTGGTCAACCAAAAAACAGTAGAATGTAAGGCTTCATGCAAATAAAGGATGTAGTGATACACTCCAAAACCAGAGGAAACTTGGCCATGTTGTACTTAATGAAAAATGATCTCCAAGTTGCCCTTTTCTAAGAGATTTCCAAGGATGGTTTGACTATATAGTATTTTTGCCTTTCATGTTGACTTTAAAACCGGAACCTTTCATAACACGTGTCTCCATAGTTGAGTAGGACAACTGTTCTTGCCTTAAGGAGAAGGAGCTTACAAACTAGTAGAAGAAATAGGCATGTAAAAACAGAGAAAACCATAATTCAAAAAGATACATGCACCCCAATGTTCATTGCAGCACTGTTTACAATAGCCAGGACATGGAAGCATGTCCAACAACAGAGGAATGGATAAAGAAGATGTGGTACATATATACAATGGAATATTACTCAGCCATAAAAAGAACAAAATAATGCCATTTGCAGCAACATGGATGGACCTAGAGATTGTCATACTGAGTGAAGTCAGACAGAAAGACAAGTATCATATGATGTTGCTTATATGTGGAATCTAAAAAAAAGAGGGTACAAATGAACTTATCTACAAAACAGAAATAGAGTTACAGATGTAGAAAACAAACTTATGGTTACCAGGGGATAAAGCGGTGCGGGGGAAGGATAAATTGGGAGATTGGGATTGACATATACACACTACTGCATATAAAATAGATAACTAATAAGGACCTACTATATAGCACAGGGAACTCTACTTAATACTCTGTAATGGCCTATATGGCAAAAGAATCTTAAAAAGAGTGGATATATGTATATGGATAACTGAATCACTTTGCTATATACCTGAAACTAATATATTGTAAATCAACTATACTCCAATAAAAATTTTAAAAAGAGACAATACATGGCAATGTTTGATAGGAGCAACACAGAAGGACATACCCATTTGTCACCTGTTAGACTTCATGAAATAGGTTGGAAGAGTAGAGGGAGAACAGGGAACATGATGCACAGATTCTTCTAGAAATTTCATTCACTCCCTTGCTTAGAGCAAGAAATTATTATGGTTATTGTTATTACTATTTCAGTTTTAAAGACCTATTGGAAGAAGATGCTTACCCCGTCTGGGAGTTTTGCTTAGTATATTACCTTTTCTTTTCCTGATATATTTCAGTGCTATTTTATTTGATTTTTCTCAGTGACAGTGGAGAACATCTGACTCCTTATTCAAGGCCCCTCCGTTATACACTTTTTTAAGGTTTAATAGACCACTGTTAATTCTTTGTTTTATGCCATTAGAGTTTCTTTTTCAGTTTGTTTCTCTGATTTTTTTTTCCCTAGAAAACACATGATTATATTTTCTGGTTCCAATTTCTATTAGCCCCCATCGTTCATGTCTCACTTCTGGAGCTGATGAAATAATCATTGCCCTTTCAGCACAGAATACCAGGTTTAGAAAGACAAGAAAAGAAATCTTCCAGCTATAGTGCTGGGACCATCAGTCCACGGGAGCTTTTGAACCTCAATATGTTTCATCCTCTTACCAGGTCATTTATCTTTGAAAGTGGTGACATACTAGGGCGAGAGATGACCTAATGATGAGGGACATCTTCACAAGTTATCATTTGAAGAACTGGTTTTTGAAGAATAAGGAGGAGATGTGGGAGGGGGATTAGCAGTGAACTGTTTTCTTCAACTACTAAATCTTTTGGGATTCAGCACTTTTTCAAAATATATTTGCCTAAAAGTCTTTAGGGATTCATTTAAAGGAGAGGAGCAAGAGGAAAAGAGAGGGGTTTGAAGCTGAAAAGAGAATATTTGTTGCTTTTTTTCCCTCACATTATGAGCTTATTTGAACAGTTTTTGTCCTGCCAAGTGACTTAGTTTGAGGGATTTTTCCCTAGCTTTGAATAATCATGGGAGTGTAGCACAAATTTTCCCTGAAAATGCCCCTCCTGTTTCTTTGAACTATATCAAAGCACACTCCATGCATAATTCTGTGCATTTATTTCCTCTTTTTATGGCAACTCATTCCAGATGAATGTGACAACCTGAGAGGTACTAATACAATGGAAGTAATAAACTTATTTAAAACGGGTTTTACTTTACCTTAAAACAAAATATCTGTGTAACTGTAACTTCCTGAGTAGAATGTAAAGCTTTTTACAAACGAAGGCCCTAATGAGATACTGATATGTTTTGAATATTGGTCCATGAGATTGTTTGAAGAGCTTGGCAACCTTACGACATTACGTTATAGACAAACTTCTGCATGGAGTAATACAGTTCATATACACCTTAATGGGAACCTCCTGGCTCTGACTCACAGCAAGAAATGAAGCCAAACACTCCAGTCTGTAGTACTTGTTCAAGTTCCTGGATTTAAATCTGGAGTCATACTTACTTTGTATTTATTTTCTGAAGTGAACAATATCAGAGTGGCCAGGATTCCAGGTAAGAAATACTAATGGATAGTTAGGAGGCACTTACCTTTCAAAAAATTAATGTCAAATATTTTCAGAAGATTAAGCCAGAATAGACTTTATTTTCAAACAGAAAAGACATAGGCAAGAGCCCACAGAGGGAAAGCGAGTGGAGGAATTTAGCTTTATCTAGAAGTCATCCAAACAAGATATGTGAAGAGGAATAAAGCTAAGTTCCAGATAGGAAAAAATAATTAATGGAGCTAAATCTTAGCCTGTATCTAAAAGAATTTCAAACTTGCAGTCAATTAAATAAAAATGTCAAACCAACTGTTATTATCATTTGTGTTAGACAACTGGTTGATTGACTCGTCATTTTGCTATCTTATGAAATGAAATTGGGAATAAGTATAATGTTAGTCATATCTGTGTAGCATGATTAAATTGCTTCAGGACAATCAAATTAATGTGTTTTACTGTCCCCACAACTGCTTATGTTAAAAGTAATTTGATCCACAGTGATGAAGCAAAATTCTGTTTTTGAGATGGGCCTCCATGGCTGGTTCAACTAAGGTTATTTTAGTTGTGAAAACACAGTCTCAGTCTCCATGAGCTAAGCAATACAGGTGGTTGGGGCAATTCTCCAAGTACTCTAATTCAGAGAAAACATTGGCTTTTCTGGGAAATTACCTGGCTCGTTTGACATGTATTTTGCTTGAACTAGTTCAATAATTTTTCCAAACATCTACTTTGCTTTTGCCAGAGAGAGACAACCCTACAATGTCTGTAAACAAAATACAAGCTAGAGATGGAGGATTTTCTTTGCTATAGGGCTTAAATAGGGTTTTTCTGACCTGCAGTCTCATCTAAAATTAGGAAAAAGATTGTTGATCTAGGTCTATGTTGCACTGGAAGTGTGTGGAGTGAAATAACAGAGATCTGTAGATGTTCTAGGTTAGGAACCAGAATGCCACAACACGTAGCTTTACAATTAGACTTACAGA
Source organism: Orcinus orca (assembly GCF_937001465.1). Classification (NCBI taxonomy): domain Eukaryota; kingdom Metazoa; phylum Chordata; class Mammalia; order Artiodactyla; family Delphinidae; genus Orcinus; species Orcinus orca. Next base: position 29,360,500 of record NC_064561.1, read on the forward strand.
TACAGGTTTCTCCACACCAATGTTTTTCAAAATATTTATTAATCATTCTTTCCAATAATCAGGATTCTGCTAACTGAGAAAAAGGTCAATATTATATAAAGAAAGAAATCTGTAAGATTATAGTAGGAAATTACAAACTTACATGCCAGGACAAGATGGCTAAGTTAAATGCCTGAGCGTGAGATGGTATGGAGTGGCAGGGACTGTGGCAAATCGGAGCATTCATGCCCCATCTAAAGGTGGCATCCATTCCTCAGCTTCAGCCAGTGCATACAATGTGCAGTATGGTCCCAGTCTTGCCAGACCTTCCATTTTTCAACAAAAGTCAGAAACCTAGATCTTTATATGAAATTTCCCCACGTTTATATGTTGGCAACCTCTTGGAGTTTGTGGGGCCCAATTAATAACACCCCCTCCTCTTGAATTCACTGCCAGTTGAGAAATGACACAGGGTTAAGACAGCCAGAGATCAAGATGTCAACATTATTACTGATAAAGTTGATGGAAGAACAAGGCTAAAATCTGTAACCTGTATTTTCTAATTACCACTCTCCTCAGAAGAAAACTTGGGTATGCAGAACTGCCTTGTCAGGGGAGAAAGGGTGAAAAAAAGAGGGATGATAGTGCTCTCAGATTGTTAATAGAGTAACTCTACCCAATTAAGAAATGAGGACCAATGACTGTCAGGCCAAACCTCCTACCCATCAGGGAGAGAGCTCAGAGACAACTAGAGTGGAAGTCCCCCCTGCTGCCACCGTCACACACACATGAAAATATAAGGTAGAAGGCCAGGGAATGGAAGTTCCACCATGGTAACAATTCGTTCATTTTCGAAAATTCTGTGCAAGGCAAACACAACTAGACAGCCCACAGATACCCAATTTGCAACCTCTGGTTTGTACTTACTCTGTTTTTAAATTTGTCAGTTAGTTGCAAGTTTTAGGACTAAAATTTTGCAGTAATATTACTGTAGGCATAAATACTAAAAATAAAATTTTCTTCACTTTTATGGAAATTCGGCATATCAGAATACTTTTTGATGGTTCTATGCAATAATTTAGTACTTGTGTCTTCTTCCATAGACCAGATTTTTCCAAAAATGTGTGTCGGGAAATAGATTTCAGTTGATGTCCAGCCCTGTACTCTTTATTTATGTAACCCCACAAAGAAAGCCAGGATTCAAGGTTCACAGCCCCAGTTCTGACTTCACGTTTCTCTCCAAATTCCGCTTTAATTTCATATCTGCTAAGACTGTTACTTACCTTCCAATTTCTGTCCTTGACTCACCCTTCTATTTTAACATCTGAAGTCATTTTCCTGGTGACTGTTTTGACTTCCCCATGATTCTGGTTCCTCCTCCCCTACCCATTTCCAGCCATGCTCCCTCGAGGTGCTTTGAGTAAACACTCCACTAGTTCCAACACCAGAGATCCCCGACACTGTGTGGTTCTCCCATTAGGCTCGCTCCAGACCCTTCAACAGGAAATAGCATTCATAGTTTTTCCATTCTTGGTGGTTCTGGAAATGTTTATTAAATACATTTTGAAAGGAGTGGACCATTGGCTTGGGCAACAATATTTGTCATAACAGGTTCGCTCTTGTTATAATGGTTTGGCATTGTAAATGGGTATCTTATTGAGCAGAGAAAGAAAACAAAGTCATCCTTGTTGGAAATATCTTAAGAAAAGATATTTCCTCATTGTGACCGAGTCTCAAGAAGTGTTTTTAAAATCTAGCCTCCATTTTCGTAAAATTCCTTTTTCTTAGAGTCATAACTGACTTTAAAAAGTCTTCAATTTCATTGCAGCGGTGGTCTGGGCATTTTGGATATGTAGACCTAACTTACTGCTTACGCTTTGGTGTGTTTTTGATTATTCAAGAGCTGCTTTTTTAGGCAAATGATACCCACATATCAAAAGATGACCCTTTCTTTGCATACTATTCCTGGAATTTCCTCATCTGGAGCTTTTTCCCACTAGTGTTCAAGGGAGGTCTAGAGGGTCAGAGTGCTTTGAAGGGGGTGCTAAACAGGATGCTGGAATCCATGCCTGGTGTTGTCCTTTTTTGTTCTAAGATGACCCTGTTGGATAGATTTACTATCTATGTGTGAGGGCATGGGGAAAAACCTTAGCTCTGGCGTCTCAGTCTGTTCAGCTATGGGCCTTGAACTTCTGCTCTGCCAGCACAACCCAGCAGGGAAGTTAATCTCCACCAAGGCAGGCAAATGGCCAGAAGACTTGGCCCTGCCAGCCATGAGCTATGCGTGAGTCAGGCTGGAAGCCATAGGTTCTAACTGGAGTGAACCCTAGGCATGCAGCATCACCAAATCGCGGTTACCAAATGACTTCCATTTATTAAGTACCTACCATGGTTTTGTAACTGCACTACATGTTTTTCATATATTCTCTCTAAATTTAATCCTTGACACATCCATGAGATAGGGACCCTCACAGATGAAGAAACTCAGGCTCAGTATGGTTAAAGACATACACAAGGTCACATAGCTCGTTAGTAGCAGAGCTAGGATTGTAATCTGGGTATCTGATCCAGTGCCCGTCAAACACGGCCCATTGGTCTGAACCTACAGGTTTGCTTTTACCTAGTCATTCTGTTCAGCATTCTAGTTCTCCATGTGGTGGGGAACCATGGCATTCACCTAGCTTTTAATAAACTCTCCCCAGGTAGATTTAGTGCTGCCATCTATGGGGTGTCCCTGAATATATCTTTACCCTGAACTCTTAGAGACTGTCTTAGTTTGCTAGGATTGTCATAACAAAATACCACAGAAGGGGTGGCTTAAACAACAGAAATTTATATTTCCCACAGTTCTGGAGGCTAGAAGGCCAAGATCAAGGTGTTGCAGGTTTGGTTTCTTCTGAGGCCTCTCTCCTTGGCTTGCAGATGGCTGTCTTCTTGCTGTGTTCTCTCACATGGTCCTTTTTCTCTGTGTGCGTGTCCTTGGTGTCTCTCTGTGTGTCCTAATCTCCTCTTCTAATTAGGACACCCATCAAATTGGATTTGAGCCCACGCTACCAGTTTCATTTTAACTTAATTACCATTTTAAAGGTCCTGTCTCCAAATGCAGGTACTTTCTGAAGTACTGGGGGTTAGGGCTTCAACACAGGAATTTGGAAGGTGATGCAATTCAGCCCATAACAAGGATTGAGAGCCTGCTGTCCATGAACTGATTACTGAGGTTCTCAGTAGTATATCTGACTTCTCTTGGTTCTCACCCCTGGCCCTGCTGGAACACACAGCCACAGGAAGGGACCCCTTAGAATGTGAAGCCGACTAGAACTTGAAACCTTAGTTTTTGTACCCCATTGCCCCATATCCTGATTTCTGCCCCTTCCCCACTGGCCATTCCACAGAGAGAGAGAGAGAGAGAGAGATACACCAAAACACCTGTTGCTGGGCCCATGACTGAAAAGACTGATGCTTAAGGCCATTCTCTTAACATGGAAATTGTTCTGTGGGCTCCAGTTACATTGCAGATTAAATATATATATATATATCTTTATTTGAGGCTCTTCGTATTTACCTTAAGGCCACTTTTTGACTTTACACCATAAAATGACCCTGATCTCTCAAGCAGATGCCTTTATAGGTGATGAGCATTGAAAGTATGTTTTGGGAGATCCTAGCTGTAGAATGTAGCAGTTATGCACACAAGCTCTGGGTTCAGATTGCCCGGGTTAGTATTTGAGCCCCATCTTACTACTAAGTGACCTTGGGCAGGTTTCTTGACCTCTTTGTGTCACATTTTCCATATGTAAAAGGGCAAAAATAATAACACCTACTTAATGGATTTGTTGTTAGAATTAAATGAGTTAAACATATAATGAAGTTGTAATAATGTCTGGCCTATAGTAGGTACTCAAACATTTTAGATCTAATTTTTATTATTAGTGTGTGGGTTTTTAGAATTATCTTTATCCTTTAGTGTTATTTTATCCTGGTTAATTTTTATGAAATGCACATATGTGTATCATTTATGGCATTTTTTAAGTCTACAAAAGATAAAAATTCAACCCAAACTGGCTTACACATGGAAAAGAATTTATTGGCTCTTGTAAATCAAGTAATTCAAAGACATACCAGCCTCAGATATGACTTGATCCAGGGCTCAAATGACGTCTCCAGAATTTACTTTTTCTCTGTACATTTCTCAGCTATGTTGCCTTAATGTTGTCTCCATTCTTGGTGGCTTCTGTCTCATGCTTGAAAAATGACTGTCATCAGCTCTTGGAACTGCATGCTTCAACACTGAAATCCAGTGAAAAAGAGTGAGCGTCTTTATCCTAGCATTTCCAAAAAACATTCTGGGGTCCACTCTGATGGGACTGTATCAGCCCATGTGCTCATCTTTTTTTTTTTTTTTTAATTTATTTATTTTTGGTTGTGTTGGGTCTTTGTTGCTGTGCGGTGTGTGGGCTTCTCACTGCGGTGGCTTCTCTTGTCGCAGAGCACAGGCTCTAGACGCTCAGCCTTAAGTAGTTGTGGCACACAGGCTTACTTGCTCCGCGGCATGTGGGATCTTCCTGGACCAGGGCTCGAACCCATGTACCCTGCATTGGCAGGCGGATTCTTAACCACTGCACCACCAGGGAAGCCCCCATATGCTCATCTTTGATTGGATTATTGGTACCATCAGGATGCAGGACTTTGGCCAGGTCTGGGTCATTCATCCCATTCTTGAGTTAAAGGTAGAGTCAAAGCCACGAGAAGCACATGGATTGAAGGTGGGGAAATTAGGATATAGCTACCAGAAGAAAGATAAAAAGATGACAGACAGCAAAATAATAGATGTTCATAGCATGAATGCTTTTAAATAAATTTGGAGGACTTTGAGTGTAACTATGGGGACTCTAGTACAAATCACAATTCAGTTCAAACTCATTACGTTGGATGACTAATTATGTCTAGCATTATATAAAAGACCACACTAATGCAATTGAGATAAAGGATCTCCTAAATGAGCCAAGTAGACATATGTTAACATACACAATGCTGGGGTATGAAAAATTTTCACATTTTGGTTTCTAAGAATGGAGAAGAGCTCTTTGACTCCTCTTTTTCATGATAGCCACTTTCCTCCACCTGCAAAAAGGGGCCACTTTGGGTGGAGTCACTACGTGATTTAAAAATTCATCTCTTCTCCTTTGGGGTGGTATATTGGCCTGGTACTGCTACACTGGATGAAAGTCCAGACATCTCTCTTTGGATGCTTCTTTACCACTAGATCCTAAGAATTCCCAGTTCAGGCTTAGGCACTGAAAACTTTGCAGAGATAAGCACTCAAATTTGTCGGGCTTTGTTGAGACAGAATAATAGCCTTTCTACTTGCTTCTAGTCCATTTAAACCTGCCTCACATGGCTACAGGAGCTCTCTATGGATTTGAGCCCAGGGTGCTTGAATTCTGCTTTGGTGTTTGGGGGTCAAAGCCCCTGTATTTTGCCTCCTTTGTTTAGTATCTCCCTTGGAAACATTATAAAAGAAGTAGTGGTGTACCTAAGGCAAGAATTCAGGTAGTGCTAGGGCCCCTGACTAAAATGCCATCATAATATCTTTACACCACCACTTAATTGCACCTAATTTTACATTGCAAACAAAACTTTTGATAACATTTAGATATAATATCATTGTCTCTAAACTCCAGAATTAAAGTTCCAAAGAATGAATAAAAGGGAAATCAAAGGCTCATTATATTGCTCACTCGCTTGAAGAATATAGATCAGTAGTCTGAGCTGGGCTGTCAAAACCCCTTGTTAAGAACAAAGGAATCTGGCTCAGAGAACCAAACTTGAGTAAAACATCTTAATCGAACCAACTGTTTACTAATATGATTTCCATGGGAGGAATCTGGCCCTAACTCAAATTTTTTTTTTTAATACAAACTAATCTACTAAGGGGATTTGTTTTCTTAACCCAAAGCCTGAAAATCATTTCTGTGAATTACACCACTGTATACAGGGTGACTGTTGTGCATTCCCCCTTGTTAGGAGAAAGAATGGAAAATATCAAATCTTGTCAAATGAAGCAAAGGAAAAAAATTAGTCTTTCATTTGTAGGAGAGAAAATAACACTCTAGAGATTCAAGTGCCTGCTTTGTATTACTACGCAGTCTCTAATTGAGCCCTCCTTCAAAAATCCAACTTCACAACTTATGTCTTAGAAGTTCCCCCTAATTTAAAGTACTCAGCAATTTAGCATCTGAGAATGTCCCCTTCTGAGCTGGAAGGACTAATGATCAAAAAGAAACATGTGAGATATAGAGATATTTAACTTCTCTCATGCGAGATCAGTGATTTAGAAGGGATTGATATGCCAGTTTTTCCTTATTTTAATGACCTTTCCCACATGTGGCCTCCCCGATTCCTGTAATAACACTTTGTTTATACAGATAATTTTCTCTCCAGCAGGAGCTCTTACATGCTTTAATAACCTTTTCTCATAAATCAACTCAGTACACTGTGAAGTTTGATGAGGTACAGGGGCTAGGAAGGGTTCTCTCAAGCCTGCCAACTGGGTCTCTGATTGCTCCACTGCCCCCTCCTGCATCTCCAAGTGGGCTGATATTGGTGTAGGGACCCGGGGGCAGGGCTTGACTGGGCTGGAAGGTCACCCCATAGTAGCCCAGGAGTGAGTGCAAACTCTGTGAGAAACAAGAGTGTTTGAGAAGGTCCCATGCGAAGAAACCAAAATCTGAATTTTTATCCAGATGGAGTAAGGCTTGAGTCAGAGATTCTTGGGTTGGGCTTTGGCTATCTCTTAGGAATCCCGTACATTTTATTGACCCAAGCCTCCATTTAGAAATGAAAAAATATCTCCACTGGATGATTCAGTTGAAGTAGATGGTATCCATTTAGTAGCATGAGACAGAAACAGCTCAAATTGGCATAGATACAAAAGAAAAAATAATGGATGATGTTATTGAGATTACCCAAAGAAGGGCTTCAGGAACAGTCTGATCCAGGTTATCAAATGATATTAAGCAGCTCTTTCTTTTTCTAATCTCTTGGCTTTGGTTCCCACTAGACATTCTCAGCCAAGGTTTTTACACATAGTGAGAAAAATGGTATTTAGTAACCTCCTAATCTTATCTTAATAACTTAGGATCCAAAGGAAGAGAGAGAACTCCTTTCTCTTGGTATGTCTGTATCAAACTTCAAGGAGTATACTGACACTGGGATTGACAATCCCAACAGAAACACATGGAATGTGTATGTGGATGGATTTTCCTAAGGTGTCAGAGAAGGGAAATGCAAAAATCTGCCGGATTGACCTATCTCTGTCAGCTCTACACTTCTCTTTCCTGTAACCTGCCCGCCCGCCCCATACATATACACACATGCATGTATGCACACACAAACACACACACAGAATGTTGTTACAGGCTTGGCTAAAATATTCTGGAAGGATACTTCATATAGTAAAAATAAAAATACATAAATATGGCATAACCAACAAATTACAGTTCGTGAAGATTTCATTGTAATACAACAAACAATTCCCAAATGCCGCCACTTACCATGTCTTTTTTATTTCACAACACTATTATTTTTTTCTAACATCTTTATTGGAGTATAATTGCTTTACATTGTTGTGTTAGTTGCTGCTGTATAACAAAGTGAATCAGCTATACGTATACATATATCCCCATATCCCCTCCCTCTTGCGTCTCCCTCCCACTCTCCCTATCCCACCCCTCTAGGTGGTCACACAGCACTGACCTGATCTCCCTGTGCTATGCAACTGCTTCCCACTAGCTATCTATTTTACATTTGGTAGTGTATGTATGTCAGTGACACTCACTTCTTCCCAGCTTATCCTTCCCTATCCCTGTGTCCTCAAGTCCATTCTCTATGTCTGTGTCTTTATTCCTGTCCTGCCCCTAGGTTCTTCAGAACCATTTTTATTTTTTAGATTCCATATATATGTGTTAGCATATGGTATTTGTTTTTCTCTTTCTGACTTACTTCACTCTGTAGGACAGACTCTGGGTCCATCCACCTCACTACAAATAAATCACTTTCGTTTCTTTTTATGGCTGAGTAATATTCCATTGTGTATATGTGCCACATCTTCTTTATCTATTCTGTCAATGAACACTTAGGTTGCTTCCATGTCCTGGCTATTGTAAATAGTGCTGGCAGGCAGATTCTGAACCACTGCACCACCAGGGAAGTCCCCAGAGATTATTTCTTAAGGGAGGCCCTCCTCAACCCCCATCAGTCTCTTCCCTGCTGACCTAGACTCCCACAGCCTTACGTAACTGCTCCTTCATAGCACCATACGTGGTTTTAATTTCACACATATTTGTAAGTTCCCTTTCTATAACCCTCTGTTCTATTGAACCTTTCCCTCCTGCCTCATCATTTTATCTCTAGTGCCTACCAGTGCTTGGCATATCTTAGGGGCTCAGTAAGTGTCTGTTGAATAAATAATTGGAGACAGAGGACAAGGCTTAGGAGGGAAGATCAAGGCTTTGTTTTCTACATGTTGATTAGAAGATGCCCTTAAGACATCCGAGTGGGGTTGTGTTTTGAGCAGTTGGTGTGAGGTTGGGATGCCTTTGGAGATGATCATGGCCAATATTTTAAACCATGGGAGTGAATAAATTTGTGAGGGAGGATGTGTTAAATTAGAAGGGAAGAGGGCCCACGACTAAGGAGCAGCCTCAACATGTGAGGGGAGGAGGTGAAACCAGCAAAAGAGACTGAAAAGCAGGGGTAGAGAGAAAAACTGGGAGAGTGTGCAGTCGACGAACCCAGGGAGGAGAGAGATCAAGGAAGAGGGGAGGCTCAACCATGCCATGTGCTGCTAGCAAAACAAGATTGAGGACAGGTCAGTGTCTCGTAGATTGAGCAACTTCGAGGTAATTGGTGACTTTAATCAGAGAGGTTTGGGGAGAGTGGCAGAGGGGGAGGCCAGGCCGGAGTAGGCTGAGAAGTAAAAAGTTAGTACCTCTGAGAAGAGCATCCTGGGCAAGCTTTGTGGTTTTTAGACAGGACCTTGTTTGCTTAGAATAAATAAATTAACAGTTATCTCTGGGACATGGGATTTTGATTTTCTTCATTTTACTCCTGTTGCTCTACCTTCAGAATATTTTTAGAATGTGACCACTTCTCACCACCTCCCCTACTATCTCTCCGTCCTGAGCCACCATCAGCTCTGACATCGGTGACTGGAGAGCCTTCTAACTGACCTGCCTGTGTCTACCGTGGCCCCCACAGTCTGTTTTTCATACAGCAGTCACCGTGATCATGGGGAATGTGATCAGTCACGCCACTCCTCTCCTTAAAACCCTTCACTGGCTCCTATCGTGAAGAGCTAACAAAGACCGCAGAGCGTCCTACAAGGCCATTCAGGGTCTGACCACTGTGTCCTGTCTGCTTACTGCTCTCCATCCACTGTGTATCTGACTTCCATTACTCTCTTCTCCGTTCTGTGCTGCAACCACAGTGGCCTCCTTCCTGTTCTTCTAACACACCAGACAAGCTCCTGCCCCAGGGTCTTTGCACTGGCCCTTTCCTCTCCTGGGCACTCTTCCACTAGATACCAACTTGGCTAACTCAAATCTCTGCTCAGATGTCATCTTCTCATTGAAGCTTATCTGGGCTTCTCTATTTAAAATTTTAACCTATGGGGATGAGGTTGGGGGGAAATGGGTGAAGGTGGTCAGAGGATACAAACTTCCAGTTACAAGACAAATACATTCTGGAATGTAACGTACAACATGGCAACTATGGTTAACAATACTGTATTGTATCTCTTTTCTTTTTAAATTTTATTTATTTATTTATTTGTTTATTTTTGGCTGTGTTGGGTCTTCGTTGCTGCACATGGGCTTTCTCTAGTTGCGGTGAGCGGGGGCTCCTCTTCGTTGCGGTGCGCAGGCTTCTCATTGTGGTGGCTTCTCCTGTTGCAGAGCACCGGCTCTAGGCACCCGGGCTTCAGTAGTTGCGGCACGTGGGCTCAGTAGTTGTGGCGTACGGGCTTAGTTGCTCCATGGCATGTTGGATCTTCCCAGACCAGGGCTCGAACCCGTGTCCCCTGCATTGGCAGGTGGATTCTTAACCACTGCGCCCCCAGGGAAGCCCTACCTCTCATGATTAACTCAATGTATTTACTCGATTTTGGATATAATTAGTGCAGTTGCTATTATCATTGATGAACTGGGGGGAGATGGGGTGGTTGTCGAAGTAGCCTGAACCGATTAGAGAGGAAGTCCCTGAGGAACAGGGAAGGAGGTGTCTAGCCATTGGAGGTCCATGGCCCATTAAGTAGCCTGAGATTCTGGGCTCTGTCCAAATAGGTGCAAAGATCATTTGTGATCTAGGCATGTTCTCTTCTTGGGCATGTGAACCAGAATTCCCTGAAAGATCCCCAGGTGGTACTCAGCGGGTCAGGATGTGGATTGAGGTGAGCTACACAGAGGGAACCGAGTAAGGTCCACCCTCCCACAGCCAGAGCCACCCACTGTCTTCTTCCAGTGCTGAGCCAAGCCACCTGGGTTTCCTCAGGCCACTGCCAACAGGTCTTCCTTGAGTATCTGGTGTCTAAACTGCAGGGTCCCCCACCAAACCCCAGTATTGGGAGCCTGCACCACAGACCCCACCACGGAGAAGGACGCTCGTGCTGATTCCATTTCTAAAACATTTATTTTCAGGAAATGTTTGTGCTCGCATGCAAGGAAACTTTGTGGGGTATCTGTGGCTGCCAAAGTGACATCTGGCAGGATTAACTGGATCACCAGAGCCAAACAATGAGGACTGGGAAGGCAGCAATAACTGTGGGGCCTGGGCCCATGTGGGGGCAAGATTTTGAGAATGACCACTTAGGTGACAAAATGGGATTCCCACAAACCACAGCTCTGGTTAGTTTCTGGTCTGGAGCCAGATCCTCTCTCTGATGCAGATGTGGGAGGACGGAGTGGCAAGAGCTGCCCAGCTGCTCATCTGGGAACTTATCCTCCAAGGGACTCTGTCCCTCATTCTCCCGTACCAGGAGGCGGCAGTCAGCGGGCAGCACCTCTCACAGCACCCCCACGTACACCTGCTCGGACCACCTGCTCAGAGCTACTCTTTTGCCCAGCCCAGCGTACCTGTTCCACCTGTCTGAAGACCCACTGCACGTTTCCTCAAAGCACACCCCAGAGCTCTTCCTCACTCCAGCCACGCCCCAACAACTCCTCTATCAGTACCGGGTATATGGACATGTCCTCCAGGCCCTGTGGGAACCTGTGTGGCCGCCAACCAGCCAGCTCTTGGGCCTCAGACCTGTCCCCTGGTCCTGAGTCAGAACCAAAGCCCTATGTGTCCAGGGTCCACTGAACCGCAGCCCTGGTCAGATATGGAAAATGGAGACTTGGAGAGAGTAGGTGATTCACTCCTGCTCTTCATCCTTCAGAGGAAGGCCCCCAAAGCGCCTCGACTATTCACCAAAAGTCATCGAATTGTACTGTTAAGATCTATGCCTTTCACTGAATGCAATTTTTGCCTCCATTTATAAAGAGAAGAAAAGCTTTTTAAGAACTGGGTTGACCCCCCTGCATGCACAGGCCCAACTGCAGGCAGAGAAGATGGTCAGCCCAGCCCAGACCTTGCTAAGAGTCTGCTCAGAGGCCATGGGTCTGCTGGCACTGGATGGGCGCAGATGCTGGGCAGATGAGCTCTGTGTGGTGTTTTAGACAAATATGATGACCTAGAGTAGGGCCAAACAGACAGGAGAGCCCAGGTAGCAGACCCTGGGAGAGGGGAGACACCAGTTGGATCAGCACACCTGAGGCTATGGTCAAGGCCATGAGGACCACAGTGTGGTGGGCACGGTGGCTGTGAAAGCCCTATTGCTGCCCAGCCAGCCCGAGACAAGCCACGGGGAAGCACTCACTGGCCAGCCCCGTCATAATCTCCACCAATCCCGATGAACTTGCATCCAACGACTGCCCTGATGTGGTCGAAGTGATCTGAAAAATGGAAAGTCAGCAGTGTGGGGCTTCCAGGGCAGGGGTGGGGGTGATGATTGGCCTCTGTTGATTCCCCTTTTTTCAGCCTGTAGGTCAAACAGGCCAGTTCCTTCATGGCCTGGCACTGAGATACCAACTAGAGGGCCCTGAGGTTTGATCTGAAGTGATCCCAGCTGGCTCTAGACTGGACTTCAGATTTGGAGTGGACCCCAGAGCACCCTGTTTGGGCCATTTCCCACCCAAGATTCACCCTGCCTCCCAGTCTCCTTGAGAACCTGTGGGGGCTCCTTTCCTTGGGTGTGGAGGATGAGAGAGGAACAAGAGTACAACTGAAGAAGACCCCAGAGACCTAAGGAGCTGTCCAGTCCCTTGGCCAGAGGTAGGGGCAGTGCGCTTTAGGAGCCCCTGCAGAGGCACAGATGGGCAGCGCCTGGGCTCTGTGTCTGACAGCCTCCCTGATACCCATCAGTATCACAGTTTTGATTCCGTGGCTCCAGTTCCACATGGCACCAAGGTGCTGTGTACCATCCATTATTGGGTTTTGGGGAGCTGTACCTATTGCCAATAGGTGGGTCAAACCCCTGGGGCTCTTCTGAAGTCCTCCCCAAATTTGGACCCAGCTTCAGCTCCAAATCAGAGTTTTCAGGGAGCCCAGGATGAGGCTCACCTGCCACAGTAGACACGTTGGCTAACGGGTTGCACTGCAGCACCCGCACGGACAAGGACACCATCACGATGCCACCGTTCTTCTGCAGGGGCAGACTGGTGGACAGTCAGCTTGGCCGCCAGCACAGCCACCTGCCTGTGCACTCTCTCGGCCCCTGTGAGGAAGGTGTTCAGCCCTGGCTTTGAGGTCAGAGTCGTCTCCTCTCTGGGTTCGTGTGAATGGAGGAGCCGCAGCCCTGGTCTGGGTGGTGTCTTGGCCCTGGGTTTCCGGGTTTGGAGGAGTGTCTTACCGCCTAGACCCCCACCTAGGGTGCAAGAGTTCAGGGGCTGTGGATCGTGGTTTTGGGGGCAGAAGATATTTAACCTGGGGTTTGAGGAAATTGAGGGAGAAGAGGCTCAGGTTCAAGGGCTCCTGGTTTGAACCTCTTGCTTTAGGTTTGAGGGCCAGGGCAGTCTCACCAGAAGCTGCAGGATATCATCAGGAGCATTCCAAGTGTTCTTGCACACACCCCGGGCAGCTGAGTGGGAGAAGATGACAGGTGCCTGTGACACTTCTAGGGCTCGCCATGCCACAGCATCCGAGACATGGGACAAGTCCACCATCATGCCCAGGCGGTTCATTTCTGCCACCACCTTCTGCAGGGACAGGATGGGGAGAGGGCATCAGGGCTGCATTCATCTTGTGTGCATTTATCTGTAGGGAACAGGCGGGGCTGTACATTCATGTGGGGCAGGGTATGGAACCCGGGTCCTTACCTCGCCAAAGCCGGTCAGCCGACTGACATTGCTGTAGAAGGGGTGGATACCCTTTGCTGAGCTCTGTGCCCTGCAGGATGGCCAGGAGGCAGTCTGACTGGTAGCCATCACTTGGCTACAAGAGCCTAGAGAGAGGTTCTGTCAAGCCATCTACACCTGCAACTGGTGCAAGAGGAGGGACCCAAACTGGGCTGTGCCTGGCAGTAGGAGGGCCCTTCTGGGGATTCAGTCTTGTTCTGCAAACCTCAATTCCCCTCCCCACCCCAGGTTCAGGGCCGGATCCCAGGGGTAAACTTGCTTTGGGCCCCAGCGTGATCTTGGGCAGATCCCTGCCTCACTGGGCCCTTACCATCTGCACTGTGCTCACCAGGGCGTGTTGCAGGTGTGGGTGAGTGTCACGTAGGGCACACCCAGCGCATGGAAGGTACGCAAGCTGGAGAGGCTACTGTCCAGTGAGTGGCCGCCCTCCACACCAATGAGGCAAGCCAACTTCCGGGTATTGTTGAGAGCTGGGGGCAGGTAGGTCAGATGACCATTTTTAGAGGCAGGCGTAGCTTACTGAAGTCCCTAACACCTACCACCACCAGTCTGTTTACCTTTTTTTTTTTTTGGCCGTGCCACACAGCTTGAGGGCTCTTAGTTCCCCCACCGGGGATCAAACCTGAGCCCCCTGTGGTGGAAGCGTGGAGTCTTAACCTCTGGACTACCAGGGAAGTGCCCCGTCTACCTTTAACTGAGGTCACAAGCTCCAGCTCAGAATAGGAGGCACACATGAGGCGGATGAGGTCAATTTGCTCCAGGGTGAGGTGCACAGCATCCCGTTCGTGGGTCTGGCATAGGGCGTAGGCTGACCAGAACTGAGGGAAGGCCAGGGCTTAGTCTGGGCTTTGGAACTCCTTGGGGCTCAGTTGGCACAGCACTCACTGTGCCCGGAAGTCACATGTAATGTGTTGCTTTCTCTGTGGTACTTGGATGCCCGTCAGGCTGGCTCACTGTGACTCCTGTAGGCCCCAGCATCCTTGGCATGGCACCTTCTAGGTCACTATGGTAACTTAGTTCCAATGTAACTAGCCTGTGGTCTCTGAGGCCCCCAAAGGGCCCCACATTCCCCAGCAGCCATGGTGGCACGTTGTGTGTCCCTTTGGTACCTGGGCACCCACGAGACCGTCTTTCAGCCTGTCCAAGCTGGTCTGGCCATGGCTGAAATTGTGCAGATTAACATCCTGTAGCCCATTGTGGTAAAACTGCCTCAGGACCAGGGGCATGTCCTTGTGGCTGGAGGGAGGTCAAGGCAAACGGGTGGGCTCCTTAGGTCTTGGGATCAGGCAGGACACATTGCCTGGCCTGGACCAGCCTGGGGGCCCCCCCCACCTCACACTGTCACACAGACTATACTAGGAGCAGCTGAGGCCTGGGCTGAGGGGTTCCCACCGGGGAGGGGATGACAGAGAAGGGGAAGGGCATCTGTAGATGATGGAGAGGACATCCAGGGGTGGTGTGAGAGAGCCTCCCCACTAGCTCTGCATGCTCCGGACCTCCTCCCCTGCCCAGGGCCAGGCTAGGCCCCCACCGGCCCCCAGTAGCCCGCACATACTGCAGCCACCCGTCCACAAGTGGGAAGTCCCGCATCAGGGCCTGTGTGCGCTCCCGCGGACTTGGGGTGCTGGAGGTGCCTGGCGTGGTCTGCACGGGTTACCGGCCGCAGCAGCAGACCCAGCAGGAGCAGCAGACACAAAAGAGGCCGCTGGCTGAGTGCATGGGGACCTTCGAGGCCCCCGGGCCGCAAGCTGCGCAGGGCCAGGCAGGCGGGCAGAGGCGGGTCTGAGAGGGACGGGCGATGGGGTTCTGCCCGTCGACACAGACCACCCAGCGACGCGGCCTCGCGAGGGGGCAGGGTGAAGGACGGGATACAGCGTCACAGGACCCTGCAACCCGTGTGCGGAGAGCCGCGATCCGCGAAGCCCGGCAGCCACAGGGCGGCACTGCCCTCCTGGCCCCTGCTCAGAGGCAGCTCCCGCGGGCTAAGCTGGCCTCTGCTGAGAGCCCACTCGCCTCCCATCGCGGGTTCCCTCCGCCCCCGCCCCTCTTCCCACTCCCACTGCTACGAGGGGGTGCCCTAGGTTGCTCTCCCCACCTCTAACCTTCCTGTCCAAGCTGGGGTGCTTCTCTCAGAGGGCCACCTTCAGCCTGAGGCCTCCCGGGAGCACACCTCGTCCCCATCTGCCTGCAGCCGGCCCCGTCCACCCCAAGGGCCGCGTGCGAGTTGTCTCTGTGGCCACAAGTACTCTGGGCTCCCGGTTTCCCGGTACTGGACCATGGGGGCTGGTGTGGGGAAAGAGATAGTTTCTGGAAATTTCGTGGGGGGGGGGTAACCTTGTGAGCTCTGGATTCAGGAAGAGGCCCTCTGCCCCCGACCTTCTCTCTCCACCTACTTGACACCCCAACCTGCATGACCATTCTCTGGGGACTTGAGCCAGCACCTGGGAACTATCAGGAACCTCCCCCACTTCTGTCAGCCAGCCTCAGGAAAGAGCACCCTCAGGAGTTGCTACACCTCCCCAGGGCCTGAATAGAGGGACTTTTGGGATGTGAACTGAACAACCTTCTGGGGAGAGTCAGCAACCCTTTTACTCAACAGAGCAGGAACCCAGTCAGTAGGCTATTTGAGTGGAAGGAAATGAAGTCGTTTCCATGGCAGCAGAGCCCCCACCGCAGCAAACTTCCTCCCAGAGCTGCTGGCTGACCTTCTGGCCAGGATCCCTCCTACCTGAGCATGGAAGGCCTGGCCTCGTGGAGAAGTATAGGTTCTGAGGAGAGACCTGGCACCTGGGTTCTGCTGCTACGCTTGCCTTATCTCGTGGCCCTTGTGGCTCTAGCTTTCCCAGAAACCTCAAGGGTTAAGTGCCTGTGCTTGCTCAGAGGCCGCACGCCATTCCCCATTTCCAGCCTCAGGCCCTCCCCCAGCTGCCTCCTCTAGGGACCCCCTCCCCCCAACACACACACACACACACACACACACACACACACACACACGCACACACACACTGGGGATGTGCCTTCTCACAGAAGATGAGAAGCAACCACTGAGATGCTTTAGGGACTGTGCCCAAACTCCTTCATCCCCAGCCTCTCAAGTTTTTGCTCTGATCCCCGCGGGTGGCAGGAGTGCCTAGCACAGGGCTAGTGACCTAAGTCTGAGCACTGGCAACCCTAGAAATATGTTACAGAAAAAACATTTTATTGAGCAGTAAGGGACCGCACTGGGGACAGAAAGGGCTGAGAATAAAGGAGCATGTGAACCTCGGGGCAGGGTGCGTGCTGCTTGACTCTCCATCCTGTTCTTGCTTCAGGGAGCGGGTCTTCCTGGGTCTCTCTATCCTGCCTCCTGAGACGCCACGCAGGAGGCTCTTTGGGAAGCCACAGATTTCTGCTTACAGTTTCAAAAAGCCCAGCTCCCCCCTGGTTTGTGGTGGTGGCCGCTGACAATGGCTCAGGGCAGGAGCCCATGTGGTAGACTGCTAAGGCTTCTCTGCACCCTGTCTCTGCTCCTGCATCCTCCTCGGCTCGCAGAGTGCAGACTCGACTTTCTTCAGCTCACAAAGGGGCCCCTGAGGATTGAGCAGAGGAACGTCAGGTTTTCTTCCAGGCCAGCTTCAGCCCTGAGATGTTCAGGGCAGACTCATTTCAAACCTCAGTTTCTGAGGCTCCTTGCTTATGGCCATTTAGTGTGGAAGGAGGCTCCTGGCTGAGGAAGGCTCAGAGAGAATGACGCAGGTTCTAATCTGTGGCAGTGGGCAGTAGTGGGGCAGGGCGGGGGGTCACTGCAGGAAGAGGCATTCGCTGCCTTAGGCAGTTAAACCATTGCCCTCTCTTCAGAATGGCTCACCTGCAAGATTCTGTGGGGTCCGCCTCCTGGCACCATGCTACAATTGCCAGATTTTGGGTCTGGAGCAACTGAGATCTTCGTCCAACTCTTCCGGAGCATGCTTTCTCTTGGGAGCACGTCTGGGGACTGGCTTCTCTGCCTCCACCTTTGCTGGCGTGGCCAAAGGAACATCCCCGTAGACCCGGTAGCCACCAACCAGGCAGGATGTCTCCCCATGCCGGCCCAACTGCGTTTCTCCACACCCTCAGTTGAGGACATGGTAGTGACCAGGTGTAGGAGGAGAAACGGGAGCCACTGCTGCTGCAAAGAAAATCAGAACTGGTCAGTCACTTCTGCTGTGCACAGTCTCCTGCCAGAATTTCCCTCTCTTATGTCTCTCCCAGTTTCTGGCTGAAGACCTTTAATCTACTTGACATCCAAAACACAGCCTTGGCCCATCACCTCTATGAGTCCCTAGAGAAGGGACACTGGCTGCAAAAGCAATCCCTAGAGCCTACGGCTGCAGCAGATGAGGAAGTCTCTTCACCGTTTCCAGGGAAAACAGTAGAACCCGAAAGTAATTGCAATCATGATCCTCTCCACCTCTCCCTTCCACAACAGAGAAAACATTTCTTGCAGTCTGTCACTTCTGAGGCTTTAATGGAAATGCCTTTCAAGGGTTGGAAAAGAATAATCTAATAGAAATTGGTTAAGAACCCCACCCACCTTGGCAACCCCTCTTGGGCCCCATTTATACTGCCTGTTTCAACCACACTGAACTCTAGCCCTCTGATACTTTTATCTAGATTAGAACAAGGCCAAGTCCTGAGGCAGAGTGATCAGGAGACTCAGAACCGGGTTCTGGGTACCAAGTCTAGGCTCACTTCCACCCAGCCTCCTGGGATACCATCTCCTCGGCCCTCCAGTCTCACTAGCACTTCATCACCCCCCTTGGTTCTTCCGGTCTTCCCATCAATATGGCAACACCCTCTCCCCTAGTACTCAGCAGCTCAGTATGGGATGTGTCTGAGGGGACCGATATAGATGTCTACATGACAGCACAGAGGTGCTGGGGCTTAAAGGTGCGGTTCAAGAGTGGCCCTTTTCCTCAAACTGCTCCATTTACCATTTGCCAGCAAAAATGCACTTGTCTTTTGCTAAGAGGCCAATCAGGAAAAGGTCTGAATGGAAGCATCCTGTAGCCCAAAGGGGAAGGCTACATTTATAAAGATCAGAACCTTCCTGCACACTTGTCCAGGGATGACCTTTCACTTGTCCTCAGCAGTGAGCACTGTGGGTCCCTGAAGGTGTCCCAGGTCACTGCTATTACTTACAGCTGGGAAAGTGCTTAAGTGTGTGTGGTGGGCAAGCCCCACAGGAACATGTGGCAGCCAGGTGAGGTTGTCAGTACAGCATGCCTCCTGTACCGATGCCTTGTCTCAGTGTACCTGCTGCACTGCCCACCCAGGGAACAGAGGACAGGTTGGAGTAAATATAGAAGATCTGGTCAGACATTCTCTCTCAGACAACCAAAGAGATTGGTGTCTGGTGGAGAACTGGTAGGGAAGTTTCTCTGAGGGCAGCACGTTTGCATGGTTACCCTGCCATGGAAACTGTGAGAAGGCCTGTGAGGTCATCACTACCCAGTGAGGTCATATAAGGAACCTGTGACTTGAGGGGCAGCCTTCAGGAGGAGGGGCAGTTTTGTGGAGGACAGCAGGGTGCAGGCAGAGGTACTCTGCCTGGCCCCTCACACCTGGGCCTCCCCACCCATGCCCTAGCCTAGTAGACACCCCATGTGGGGCGTGCCGGTGGGCTGGCACAGCCCCAGGGGCCACAGGAGGGCAAGAGAGACCCACATTCTGAGATTGGCTTGAGAGGCAAGATTAACGTAAGAGACAGCTAGGTTGTATGGCACTGACCCTAAGAGGCAGAGATTTGTGTGGACTGGGGAATCAGGGAAGGCTCCTTGGCAGTGGGCCTGAAGGACAAGTGAGATTTGGACCCATGGGGAAGAGAGGGAAGACATTCCAGTTTGGAAGAATAAAAGCAAAGAAACTCTTCTCGACCTTGTCCTGCCCCAAATATAAATTCATAGCACCCTCACATTTTTACACCTGAGGACTTAAAAAAACCAAGAGGTTAAGGGGCCTACCCAGTGTTACACAGGTAGTGGAGGGGTGTTCTGCTCAATGGTTAGGTTCAGGTTGGGGCTCTGGATTTACAACTGATAGGAATGTGAGGACAAGCTCGTGCCATTTCAAACATTTCCAAGTGATACTGAGAGAGATGTTAAAGGTGCAAAATGAGGGTGCTGAATGACCTCACAAAGTGGGAATGGTGAGCCCATTTTAACATGCAATTCAAAACAGATTCATGACAAAAGGACATAATACAAAATGACAACATAATCATTACATTCCCCTCTCCCCTAGAAGTAAAAATCAGTATACTCCTCTCTCTCTCCACCATGAAAGGATGAGATAAAGGCTCAGCAGCAGCCTCCGTGAAAAACATGGTCAACACTGAAGAGGTGTTACTAAGACGATTTGGTCCGACTCAGAGAAGGAAAGAGACAACTCTGCCCTTAGCCTGATCAGGCCCACAGGAAGGAATCGCATTTGGGGCAGCCTTTGATAGTGTGGCAATGAGAGGGAACCTTCTTTAGGAGGGGACTCCCTGTTGCTGACCTTGAAAAGCAAAGATGGGACGTTCGTTTACTGGGGCTGTTGCAGAGGCGATGTGCCCAGGAGGTAGAGACCGCTTGCACTACTATTTTAGAGTTTGAGCCACCCTGGTTGAGAGCACCTTGTATTCCTAAACTGCTTGAATCAGCGGGTGCACGTTAGGACAGACGAAGTCAGGCCCCATTGGAGCAGACTGCCTTTGGGAGTTGTAGAAGGTAAACTGTGAAGGGGAATGCTCTGGAGGAGGTTTGTCATGGCAGGTGGGGCAGCACGAGACCATTCAGATTCTCCAAGGCTCCAGAGATTACTTGGCTGGGAGAATCCCTCTGATGTGGTGCAGGGACTCCTACCTTAACAGGACCTGGCTGGGCATCTGGGGGAGGCAGAATAAATGGTTTATTAACTTAAGAGAGCGAGAGACTCACCTGGGGGGGTTCCACAAAACCACTTAAAAAGACTTGTACCTGGATTCTTGAGCCAACCCTCAGAAAACTTATCTAGATCTGGAGTAGGGCTCAGGAAGCTGCACTTTTTTTTTTTTTTTTTGCAGTACGCGGGCCTCTCACTGTTGTGGCCTCTCCCATTGCGGAGCCCAGGCTCCGGACGCGCAGGCTCAGCGGCCATGGCTCACGGGCCCAGCCGCTCCGCGGCTTGTGGGATCTTCCCGGACCGGGGCACGAACCCGTGTCCCCTGCATCGGCAGGCGGACCCTCAACCACTGCACCACCAGGGAAGCCCAGGAAGCTGCACTTTTAATAAGCTTCCTGGGCAGTCCCACCACAGTGGTCCATGGATAGAGTGACCAAATTATTGTGTGTTCTTGGTTGCTTTGGGGAGTCAAAGTGGGCAATATTAAAAACTGCAGCAGGCATACGTATAAACAGGGAATATTCAAGGCAAACAGAGGTGTATAGTTAGTCTATGCATGAATCAGATTTGAGAAAAGCTAGCCTGGTGGTTAAAGAACACAACCCTTAGGACAGACAGACCAGATTCTGTCCTACTTACTTGTGTGATTTTGACCAAGTTCTTTTATCCTTCTGACTGTTTCTTCATATGGAAAAGAGCTATGACTGTACATGTAGCACAGTATTCTCGTTTGGCAAAGGTTGCTCTGGGTCCATTTGTGTTCTCTGCAGCTTAATCCTTTCCAGTGTGCAACCATTTTTAAGTTGTTTGGTGAAGTACTATATTTGACTTTCAACTGTTCATTACTTTGGGCAAAGCTTATATAATGCTGCAGAGACTAGAACCTATGCAGAGATAGTGAGAGGATGTTATAAGCTTATTCTGCCGGTTTATAAAAAAGTTTAACCTTTTCTCCTCTTCCTTCACCTGCCACCAAGAGATGAGAAAGAAGGCAGAGCCTGGAAATGCACACCAAGCAATACTTCTGTGTCAGTTTGTCTTTTATTCCTCTGCCAGTACTTCCCAGAGAGATTTCACCAAAAGTGCCTAAGCTTGCCATGGCCATTGTTGTGAAGAAAATTTCTCTATATTGCTAGTCACATCCCCTTTTCCTTCTCCTGGGGGTTTAATGGATGTTTGGGGGCAGGAAATAAAATTTAAACTAAAACATCAATTGAAAGAGCCTTTGTCCCAAGTGTGGTAGTTTGGAGTGTGAATCTTCTCAGAATCTAGTGAATTCTGCCCCCGTGGAAACTGTATGGTGTTAGGGAGTGTTCTAATTTCATTCTTTTCCATGTAGCTGTTCAGTTTTCCCAGCATCACTTATTGAACAAGCTGTCTTTTCTCCATTATATATTCTTGCCTCCTTTATCAAAGATAAGGTGACCATCTTTTTCTTTTTTTTTAACATCTTTATTGGAGTATAGTTGCTTGACAATGGTGTGTTAGTTTCTGCTTTATAACAAGGTGAATCAGTTATACATATACATATGTCCCCATATCTCCTCCTTCTTGCATCTCCCTCCCACCCTCCCTATCCCACCTGTCTAGGTGGTCACAAAGCACCGAGCTGATCTCCCTGTGCTATGCGGCTGCTTCCCACTAGCTATTTTACATTTGGTAGTGTATATATGTCCATGCCACTGTCTCACTTTGTCCCAGCTTACCCTTCCCCCTCCCCGTATCCTCAAGTCCATTCTCTTGTAGGTCTGTGTCTTCATTCCCATCTTGCCCCTAGGTTCTTCATGACCACTTTTTTTTTTTTTTGATTCCATATATATGTGTTAGCGTACGGTATTTGTTTTTCTCTTTCTGACTTCGCTCTGTATGACAGACTCTAGGTCCATCCACCTCACTACAAATAACTCAATTTCGTTTCTTTTTATGGCTGAGTAATATTCCATTGTATATATGTGCCACATCTTCTTTATCCATTCATCTGTCGATGGACACTTAGGTTGCTTCCATGTCCTGGCTACTGTAAATAGAGCTGCAATGAACATTGTGATACATGACTCTTTTGAATGATGGTTTTCTCAGGGTATATGCCCAGTGGTGGGATTGCTGGGCCGTATGGTAGTTCTATTTTTAGTTTTTTAAGGACCCTGCATACTGTTCTCCATAGTGGCTGTTTCAATTTACATTCCCACCAAAAGTGCAACAGGGTTCCCTTTTCTCCACACCCTCTGAGCATTTATTGTTTGTGGATTTTTTTATCATGGCCATTCTAAATGGTGTGAGATATCTCATTGTAGTTTTGATTTGCATTTCTCTAATGATTAATGATGTTGAGCATTCTTTCATGTGTTTGTTGGCAATCTGTATGTCTTCTTTGGCGAAATGTCTGTTTAGGTCTTATACCCATTTTTGGATTGGGTTGTTTGTTTTTTTTTATATTGAGCTGTATGAGCTGCTTGTAAATTTTGGAGATTAATCCTTTGTCAGTTGCTTCATTTGCAAATATATTCTCCCATTCTGAGGGCTGTCTTTTTGTCTTGTTTACGGTTTCCTTTGCTGTGCAAAAGCTTTTAAGTTTCATTAAGTCCCATTTATTTATTTATTTATTTTTGCAGTACGCGGGCCTCTCACTCTTGTGGCCTCTCCCGTTGCGGAGCACAGGCTCCGGATGCGCAGGCTTAGCAGCCATGGCTCACGGGCCCAGCTGCTCCGCGGCATGTGGGATCTTCCCGGACCGGGGCACAAACCCGTGTCCCCTGCATCGGCAGGCGGACTCTCAACCACTGCGCCACCAGGGAAGCCCCCATTTATTTATTTTTGTTTTATTTCCATTTGTCTAGGAGGTGGGTCAAAAAGGATCTTGCTATGATTTATGTCATAGAGTGTTCTGCCTATGTTTTCTTCTAAGAGTTTGATAGTTTCTGGCCTTACATTTAGGTCTTTAATCCATTTTGAGTTTATTTTTGTGTATGGTGTTAGGGATTTTTCTAATTTCATTCTTTTACATGTAGATGTCCAGTTTTCCCAGCACCACT
Organism: Orcinus orca; assembly: GCF_937001465.1. Lineage (NCBI taxonomy): Eukaryota > Metazoa > Chordata > Mammalia > Artiodactyla > Delphinidae > Orcinus > Orcinus orca. Next base: position 29,383,844 of record NC_064561.1, read on the forward strand.
TAGAAGAGAATGTCTTTTCTCCATTGTATATCCTTGCCTCCTTCTTCATAGACTAGTTGACCTAAGGTGCATGGGTTTATCTCTGGGCTTTCTATCCTGTTCCATTGATCTATATTTCTGTTTTTGTGCCAGTATCATACTGTCTTGATTACTGTAGCTTTGTACTATAGTCTGAAGTCTGGGAGCCTGATTCCTCCAGCTCCATTTTTCTTTCTCAAGATTGCTTTGACTATTCAGGGTCTTTTGTGTTTCCATACAAATTGTGAATTTTTTTTTCTAGTTCTATGGAAAATGCCGTTGGTAGTTTGATAGGGATTGCACTGAATCTGTAGATTGCTTTGGGAAGTAGAGTCATTTTCACAATGTTGATTCTTCCAATCCAAGAACATGGTATATCTCTCCATCTGTTGGTATCATCTTTAATTTCTTTCCTCAGTGTCTTATAATTTTCTGCATACAGGTCTTTTGTCTCCTTAGGTAGGTTTATTCCTAGATATTTTATTCTTTTTGTTGAAATGGTAAATGGGAGTGTTTTCTTAATTTCACTTTCAGATTTTTCATCATTAGTGTGTAGGAATGCAAGAGATTTCTGTGTATTAATTTTGTATCCTGCTACTTTACCAAATTAATTGCTTAGCTCTAGTAGTTTTCTAGTAGCATCTTTAGGATTCTCTATGTATAGTATCATGTCATCTGCAAACAGTGACATCTTTACTTCTTCTTTTCCAATTTGGATTCCTTTTATTTCTTTTTCTTCTCTGATTGCTATGGCTAAAACTTCCAAAATTATGTTGAATAATAGTGGTGAGAGTGGGCAACCTTGTATTGTCCCTGAGCCTAGTGGAAATGGTTTCAGTTTTTCACCATTGAAGACGATGTTGGCTGTGGGTTTGCCATATATGGCCTTCATTATGTTGAGGAAATTTCCCTCTATGCCCACTTTCTGGAGAGTTTTTATCATAAATGGGTGTTGAATTTTGTCAAAAGCTTTCTCTGCATCTATTGAGATGATCATATGGTTTTTCTCTTTTAATTTGTTAATATGGTGTATCACATTGATTGATTTGCATATATTGAAGAATGCTTGCATTCCTGGGATACACCCCACTTGATCATGGTGTATGATCCTTTTAATGTGCTGTTGGATTCTGTTTGCTAGTACTTTGTTGAGGATTTTTGCATCTATGTTCATCAGTGATATTAGCCTGTAGATTTCTTTCTTTGTGACGTCTTTGTCTGGTTTTAGTATCAGGGTGATGGCGGCCTCGTAGAATGAGTTTGGGAGTGATCCTCCCTCTGCTATATTTTGGAAGAGTTTGAGAAGGATAGGTGTTAGCTCTTCTCTAAATGTTTGATAGAATTCGCCTGTGAAGCCATCTGGTCCTGGGCTTCTGTTTGTTGGAAGATTTTTAAGCACAGCTTCGATTTCAGTGCTTGTGATTGGTCTGTTCATATTTTCTATTTCTTCCTGGTTCCATCTCGGAAGGTTGTGCATTTCTAAGAATTTATCCATTTCTTCCAGCTTGTCCATTTTAGTGACATATAGTTGCTTGTAATAATCTCTCATGATCCTTTGTATTTCTGCAGTGTCTGTTGTTATGTGTCCTTTTTCATTTCTAATTCTATTGATTTGAGTCTTCTCCCTTTTTTCTTCATGAGTCTGGCTAATGGTGTATCAATTTTGTTTATCTTCTCAAAGAACCAGCTTTTAGTTTTATTGATCTTTGCTATCGTTTCCTTCATTTCTTTTTCATTTAATTCTGATCTGATCTTTATGAGTTCTTTCCTTCTGCTAACTCTGGGGTTTTTTATTTGTTTTTCTTTCTCTAATTGCTTTAGGTATAAGGTTAGGTTGCTTATTTGAGATGTTTCTTATTTCTTAAGGTAGGATTGTATTGCTATAAACTTCCCTCTTAGAACTGCTTTTGCTGTTTTGGTGTATAGTGTTTTGGGTCATAGTGTTTTCCTTGTCATTTGTTTCTAGGTATTTTTTGATTTCCTCTTTGATTTCTTCAGTGCTCTCCTGGTTATTAAATAGTGTATTGTTTAGCCTCCATGTGTTTATATTTTTTACAGATTTTTTCCTGTAATTGATATCTAGTCTCATAGCGTTGTGGTCAGAAAAGATACTTGATACAATTTCAGTTTTCTTAAATTTACCAAGGCTTGATTTGTGATGCAAGACATGATCTATCCTGGAGAATGTTCCATGAGCACTTGAGAAGAATGTGTATTCTGTTGTTTTTGGATAGAATGTCCTATAAATATCAATTAAGTTCATCTTGTTTAATGTATCATTTAAAGCTTGTGTTTCCTTATTTATTTTCATTTTGGATGATCTGTCCATTGGTGAAAGTGGGGTGTTAAAGTCCCCTACTATGATTGTGTTACTGTCGATTTCCCCTTGCCTTATGTATTGAGATTCTCCTATGTTGGGTGCATACATATTTACAATTGTTATATCTTCTTCTTGGATCGATCCCTTGATAATTATGTAGTGTCCTTCTTTGTCTCTTGCAATAGTGTTTGTTTTAAAGTCTATTTTGTCTGATATGAGAATTGCTACTCCAGCTTTCTTTTGATTTCCATTTGCATGGAATATCTTTTTCCATCCCCTCACTTTCAGTCTGTATGTGTCCCTAAGTCTGAAGTGGGTCTCTTGTAGACAGCACATATATGGGTCTTGTTTTTGTATCCATTCAGCCAGTCTATGTCTTTTGGTGGGAGCATTTAATCCATTTACATTTAAGGTCATTATCAATATGTATGTTTCTATTACCATTTTCTTAATTGTTTTGGGTTTGTTATTGTAGGTCTTTTCCTTCTCTTGTGTTTCCTGCCTAGAGAAGTTCCTTTAGCATTTGTTGTAAAGCTGGTTTGGTGGTGCTGAATTCTCTTAGCTTTTGCTTGTCTGTAAATGTTTTAATTTCTCCATCAAATTTGAATGAGATCCATGCTGCGTAGAGTAATATTGGTTGTAGGTTTTTCTCCTTCATCACTTTAAATATGTCCTGCCACTCCCTTATGGCTTGCAGAGTTTCTGCTGAACGATCAGTTGTTAACCTCACGGGGATTCCCTATGTGTTATTTGTTGTTTTTCCCTTGCTGCTTTTAATGTTTTTTCCTTCTATTTAATTTTTGATAGTTTGATTAATATGTGTCTTGGTGTGTTTCTCCTTGGATTTATGCTGTATGGGACTCTCTCTGCTTCCTGTACTTGATTAACTATTTCCTTTCCCATATTAGGGAAGTTTTCAACTATAATCTCTTCAAATATTTTCTCAGTCCCTTTCTTTTTCTCTTCTTCTTCTGGGACCCCTATTATTCGAATGTTGGTGCATGTAATGTTGTCCCAGAGGTCTCTGAGACTGTCCTCAATTCTTTTCATTCTTTTTTCTTTATTCTGCTCTGCGGTAGTTATTTCCTCTATTTTATCTTCCCGGTCGCTTATCCATTCTTCTGCCTCAGTTATTCTGCTATTGATTCCTTCTAGAGAATTTTTCATTTCATTTATTTTGTTGTTCATCATTGTTTGTTTGCTCTTTAGTTCTTCTATGTCCTTGTTAAACATTTCTTGTATTTTCTCCATTCTATTTCCAAGATTCTGGATCATCTTTACTATCATTACTCTGAATTCTTTTTCAGGTAGACTGCCTGTTTCCTCTTCATTTGTTTGGTCCGGTGGGTTTTTACCTTGCTCCTTCATCTGCTGCATGTTTCTCTGTCTTCTTAGTTTACTTAACTTACTTTGGGATCTCCTGTTCACTGGCTGCGGGTTCATAGTTCCCATTGTTTTTGGTGTCTGCCCCCAGTGGGTAAGGTTGTTTCCCTGGGTTGTGTAGGCTTCCTCATTGAGGGGACTGGTGCCTGTGTTCTGGTGGATGAGACTGGATCTTGTCTTTCTGGTGGCAGTACCACATCCAGTGGTGTGTTTTGGGGTGTCTGTGAACTTAGTATGATTTTAGGCAGCCTCTTTGCTAATGGGTCATATTGTATTCCTGTCTTGCTAGTTGTTTGGCATGGGGTGTCCAGCACTGGAACTTGCTGGTCGTTAAGTGGAGCTAGGTGTTAGCATTGAGACAGAGATCTCTGGGAGAGCTCTCGCTGATTGTTATTATGTGGGGCCAGGAGGTCTCTGGTGGAGCAATGTCCTGAACTCGGCTCTCCCACCTCAGAGGCTCATGCCTGAAACCTGGCCAGAGCACCAAGACCCTGTCAGCCGTATGGCCAAGAACACTTCATCCATATCCCAGGTCTTTCCCATGGAATCCTCTCAGAATACCGCTGGACACACAGCCTGAGGCCTCGGACATCCTTGCCAGACGGGAGCTGGGCAATATCCTCCCCACAACACTATTTTATCTGACAAAAATATGTACTAGATGCTATTCTGAGTATTTTACAAATATTAACTAACTTAATCCTTATAAGAACCCTTTGAGTTACGTACTATTGTTTGTCCAATTTTAGGGACTTCCAGATTAGTAAACTGAGGCACAGAGTGACTGAGGCATTTATACAAAGGTAGTAGGAGTCACAGGCAAGGTTTGTGTCCAGGTCAGTCTGGAAAAGGTTCCTTGGGAAAGAATCTATATATATTAAATGCACTATTGCCTGCTTATTAGCCTTTGTCCTATTGAAGCTACTCCGTTAATGTCTGCTATGTCCTTTTCTTGAACTAGAATTCAAGCAGGCACCTGTCTTATGCTTTCCATTGCTGACCCATCTCCTCACTTAGTACATATAGCAGAGTTGGCATTGCTCTTGCCCCAGACAGATCACAGATACACCATGCAAAGAATCTGACACATAGTGGACTTTCAATATGGGTTCGCTTCTTCCACCTTTTCTCTAGTTTTGTTTCAGCTAATATTTACTGGGCTATTTTCTTTCTTTTTTTTCATTTTCAGTTTTATTCTTGGAAAGTGACATCATTGTATCCCATTTGAGAGAGCTAACATCCTGAATTATGGGATGAGTCTGGAATAGTTTTGTATCCATGACCCATTGTATCGGTGACCACTTATTCAGACAGATAATCCAGCAATTGAAGTCTCATTCCAGCCCTGGAGTCCTACCAACCCCCAACCCTACCACAAAAGACTAAACCATACTGGGTTGAATATGATTCCCCCAAAATTGATATCTGCCTGGACTCTCAGAATGTGACCTTCTTTGAAAATAGGGTCTTTGCCAATGTAATTAGTTAAGATGAGTTCATACTGGATTAGAGGGGGCCCTCAATCCATGTCCTTATAAGAGAGCCTTGTGAGTATATAGACACATGGAGGAAAGACAGCCATGTGAAACCAGAGGAAGATATTGGAGCGATGCAGATATAACCAAACAAATATGCCAAGAATCACCAGCAGCTACCAGAAACTAGAAGAGACAAGGAAGGGTTCTTCTCCAGAGTGCCCACATGCTCAGCACCCCCCATTATCAACATCCCCCACCAGAGGAGTACATTTGTTATATTGATGAACCTACATTGACACATCATTATCACCCAAAGTCTGTAGTTTACATCAGGGTTCACTCTCAGTGTTGTATATTCTGTGGGTTTGGACCATTGCATAATGACATGTATCCACCTTTATAGTATCATACAGAACACTTTCACTCTCCTAAACATCCTCTATACTCCATTTATTCATCCCTCCACCCTATCTCCACCTCTTGCCACCGATATTTCACTGTCTCCATAGTTTTGCCTTTTCCAATATGTCATATAATTGGAATCATAGGGTATGCAGCCTTTTCAGATTGGCTTCTTTCACTTAGTAACATGCATTTAAGCTTCCTCCATGTCTTTTCATGGCTTGATAGCTCATTTCTTTTAGCCCTGAATAATATTACATTGTCTGAATGTACAACAGTTTATGTATCCATTCACCAACTAAGGGACATCTTGGTTGCTTCCAAGTTTGGGCAATTACGAATAAATCTGCTATAAACATCTGTGTGCAAGTTTTCATGTGGACTTAAGTTTTCAACTTCTTTGGGCAAATACCAAGGAATGCCAAAGGTATTTTTTTTTTAACATGAGGAGATATCCAGGGGCTGGCTGTTCCTGTTGGTTAATTCCATGGTTCAAGGCTACGGCATCTTAACTGGCGCACAGGCATTTTCTACCCACTTGGTGAACTGGTGATGTGAGCCATCATGGCCATGGGATGGCTGCAGCAATTCCAGAGGTCACATGAAGAGATGAGGATATGTAATGAGGAAAAGTAAGATGATTCCTCCTGCATACCTTTTATTAGGGAGTAAAACCTTCATAGAATCCCAACAGATTCCCCTTAGGTCTTACGGACCAGAATTAGGGTACACAAAAACGCTTTAGCTGGGAGAGTGGTTGAAAGTGAGCACCTAATATCCGTAGCCTCTCACAGCAAGAGTAGTCACTACCAGCTACCTTCACCTGACAAGCCTTCTCCAATCTGAGCCTCAGTTTCCTCATGTTTCCTCCCTGTTAAGTAGGGATAGTAACAAGTATTCCTGCAGGAGTTTTGCAACAACTAAATGAGGTAGGAGGTAAAAGATGCCCAGCATGATGTGAGGCACTTACTGCACATTCTGTAAAAGCAGACTTTCCCTCCTGTTACCTGGCTGCTTGTTCAAGGGGACTGCCTACTCTTGGTTGACTGAGATGTGTCTAAGTCAGAGCTCCAAACTCCTGCTCTAGCTCATGTATGATCCATTTACGTGGCCCCTTTTGGGGAGCACTGTCACTTGTGGTATATTATTTAGTCACAAAACCTCTGTGAAGAAGCCATTTTCACCTTTTTCCAAATGCGGGAATTGAAGCACTGAGAAGGAAAGATTTGGGAATCCCTGGCTCCAAAGAGTTTATCAAGATGGCTTTTAAGTCCAGAGCTGTGGGAACCATTCCTCCTTTTAGAATGAATCTACATATCCACACAGATCTTGCCAGGAATAATGTAGACACCCATTCTGTGGTAACAAGGCTTCCTGCTCAAGTCTCATCCAGTGAATTTTTCTTGAAGGTTCCTGGAAGAAATGTTTCTGCAGACAGTTGCAAATGTATTCATCTACAGCCTAAGAACATCATATTTCTATCTCTGCATTTTGATTTTGATATCTATTCCCCAGCCTTTTTCATCCACACAGAGGACCAGCTTTGAATCCCTTTTGCTTCTGCTTAATTCACTAGCACATTGGGAGCATGGAGGAGAAAATGACGCTGCTGGATCTGAGGCAATGAGTGATGCAGGATGTGTGCTGAGATACAGCCCAGGGCAGCCCCCAGGACAGGCTTCTCAGCTTGTTTCTAGGGCCATCTGGACATGTTTGTGCTATAGCCAGCCTGGTGGGGTGTTGGGAGAATTTCTCTTCTGAAGAACTAGGGATAGCAGCCTTCTCTTTTCCTTTATTTTACCCTATGTGTGATGCATATATCCCTCTTGGAATGGGCTGTTCACATACTTCTTTACCGTAGTGTATCAGAATACAAAGAAGATTCATATTGGTTAAGTGAGAGGTAAATTACCAATTTGCCTTGGCTTCAAAGCATCCCTCTGAATGTTTCAGTTCTCTAAGGCACTAGTTTCCTCTCCCTCCCTTTCCCATGATAGTGTAGCCTTGCCTTTTGGGAAATATTGTCTTTTCCTCTTAACCATAGAGACTGTTGTAATGCAGTGTTTCTCAAACCTGAGTAAAGATACTAACATCTTGAAGAACTTTTTAGGTGCAGTCTCTCTGTGTGTGTTTGTGGGTGCGTGTGTATACACACACGTGTGATGAGTTAGAAGGTAGGTAACTATCTTCTCTAGGACAATGAGAATTTCTCATTTATTTGCAAAAAGCTAAAGTCCTTAGAGTGTGAGCAGAAGCATTCTCTTGCCATTTTTTTATGGAGCCCCCCCAAGTGCCTCTCTGCAGTTAGTGCCTAAAAGACTGCTACAATCTCTGGCTATGCTTGGAAGGGGACAGAGAGGGCTAGAGGTGGAGGGGCCCAAGTTTGTGAAAAGCTTCCCATGTCTACTCTGTGGAACTTGGAGCCCAGCCAGCTGCCTATAGCATCTGCAGGAAGTGTTATCAGGAAGGTAGCTATTGACAAGTGAAGATCAAACTGGTATTAAGGGTGGTAATTGGTATTCTCCTTGTACACAGCATGGTGGGGTTATCTGGTGAGCTGTCAGGCCCACCCCTTCATTTGATGAAAATGCAAACAATGTCACACAAGAAGTCAAATCAAGAAGGGCTCTCAAAGCATTTTGAGAAACAGTGGAGACAAAACTGCAAATAAAAACAAAGCATTTCCTTTTCAGATAACTTTATATGAAAACTGCTGGAAAAGCAGGAAACATCCTGACTAGGAATAAAGATTTTCCTCAGGACTGGGTCCTGGTCCCTACCCTGATACTCACCCAAAGATCATGGGCAGGTCACTTAACCTCACTTAACAGAGTTAACTTTTTTGGTGGAATTACAGGATTGACTGCAGGGACATCTTGCTGTATGTGCTGGGGCAAGCTGGGATTGGGGAAGGGTGGGAACGAGCTTTGTAGTTTGTTTTGCAAGTTGGAAGATCTTTTCTACTCTAACACTTGATACGTTTGCACATGTATGTATCTCTGTGTTGCATTTTAACCACAGAGTAGTCACTCCAAAGAAGCAGCTGATTTTGGAATTCTGGGCTTATGTGGCTCACTTTAAAGAATCTGAAAAGAATTATTCTTCTTTACAAAATCATCATTTGTGGGGGAAGGTCAAACCTCAAATTTCTCTCAGTTCTTCTTCCAAGGAAGAGACCCTTCAAAGTTGAACATGAATTCAAATTTTCTATACTTCTAAATAGGTAATAAGTGCCAAAAATTTAATCTAATCATTTCTCAGACTCAACAAACATGGTTCTCTGCACAGGAGATAAACTTTGATGCTCAGTAGATGGAGATGGGGTGGGGTTGGGAAAGGGTGGTGATCAGGGCTCTGAAACCTATAAGCTCTGCATTTCCCCTCAATCTGCCTCTGCCATCACCTCTCCCACCCGCCCCAACCTATGACAAACGACTGCAGAGACCTTACTATGAAATTATGATGACATCAACCCCATTGACTCCTAAGAGTTAGAAATTAGCGTTTAAAAAATGTTTAACCTAAATATGTGATACAATCACAAAAGCCATACTTTAGCCTAGAACTAATCCAAATTGCTTTGCTATTAATGACACAGGTAAAACCACTTTTTCCTGTCTTTTCCGACAGCAAATAATATGTTGCCTAGTTCAGAAATAGAGTGTATGAATAATCCCCAAGATCAAAAATACTTCACCTCCAGTATTTGCTGTTATGAGCAATGCTACTGTGAACATTCTTGCATGTGTCTTCTGGTGCAAGTGTGCAAGAGAGAGGAATTGACTTAAAGAGGAATTGCTGGGAAGTAGTACATGCATTTGTTCAACCTTATAAAATAGTGTCCAATTGTTTTCCAAAGTGCTTATAATAATTTACACTACTACTAACAGTTCAGGTTGCTCCAAATCCTCACTGATATTTGATATTATCAGACCAATCAGTCTTTGTCAAACACCCATCTACCTGTTGAAGCAATAATATGGTGAAAAAAGTCACAAAAGATGACATCAGGTATACATTTATATAAAGTTCATAAAAAAGACAACATTAAACAATGTATTGTTTAGGAACACATGCAGAAAATATTTTCTTATAGAGTGAATGATCAGTCTAAAACTCATAATGGCTACTTTAGGGAGTGGAGGGAAGGTGGGGGATAGGATTGGACTGGAGTACATGGATTTTGGTAATGTTCTAGCTTTACTTTTACGGTTTGTAACTTACATATGTTTCACATATATTCTTTTGTGTATAATCACTATTTCATAATAATATAAAAATTGAAAAGACTTTCCCCCAAACTGGAGTTGGGACACCGGAAATGACTCAGAGGTTTAACAATGCAACTAAGAAAAGGTTCAGAGGCAGAAAATGAAGGAGCAGAGAAACAGCACTGAAAAGACATGTGAGACAACTCACATTGGACATAAGCACTTCTGAATTTGAGTCTTGACTCTGCCACATATTGAGAGTGTGGCTTTGGGAAAGTGATTTAACCACTCAGTATTCCTTTCTCCCTCTGTAAAATAGGGCTAATGAAGAACGTGCATTTCTTAAGTTGCTGGGAGGACCAAATAAGAGAAAGTGCAAGTGAAGCCCTTCCTCTAGAGCCGAAACCTTTTAATATTTTAGTATTTGTTTTCATAGAAACTCTTGTTGGAGCTTGGAGCTTTAGAGAAAAGGATGAGTAAATTTGCATTTGGAGCTTAAGCACATTTAGAAGGGAAGCATTTGAAATTCTTTTTCCCAGACACCCAAAAGCATTGAAATCCATCCAGATGGGTTGGAGTTGGTCTTTGCCAAGTTCCTGGGGCAGGAATGCATCATTATACCCTGAAATAAAAGCATTCTGGTGGTACATTGAGATGGCACCAATGGGCTGGTGGTCAGAAGGATCTGTGAGGTGACACACACATCTTGGTGTCAGGCCACAGTCCTAGAACACAGATGGTGGGCATGAGTGTAAATAGGCCAGAATCAGACCACCACTATTACCTTGTGTCAGTGATTTGCAACAGCTACCATTGCAGCAAAGCAACCAGGAGGCTCAGCCCCAGCCACATTTCTTCACACTGCTGGCATTCCCTTGAATGTTGACCTGGGCCCTGGGTTTGGTGTGCACAGCAGCAACAAGTAGGGCCTGGAGACATTCCCAACTCTGTGGCCCTTTTGAGGTACCTTTGTTCTAGTTGCTTAATTTTTTAAAAAGGAACAAAGTATTATAAATGAATCAACCTTAACTTCTTTTTGCTTAACCATTCCAGCCCACTTTTTTCTTGTTCTTCCTACCCCTTAGAGGCAGCTAATATCTCAGTTTTAGGGGCATCTTCCTCCTGTATGTTTTGATACCTTTACCATACTTGATATATCTATGGACAATATATAGGTTGTGTTCTTTGTTTTTTAATCAACATAAATTGCATCATCTGTACATATTTTTCTGAAATTTCCTTTCACACATTTTATTTTTGAGATCTATCTATGTGGATGCATATAGAGCTAGATAATGCAGTACCATTGTGGCATAATAGGAATTCCACAATATAAATATCCCATAATACAACTATACAATGTTTTATTTGTCTGTTCTTCTACCAGTGGATATTTAGATTTTTTAAAATATTCACAATTATAAACAAGGCTGTAATGAACATCCTCTTAAAGGATATTCTTAGCATGTTTTACCAGCTAGACCTTCCTACTTTACAGGAGTACATGGGTCATTGTAGCATTAACATTAAAATCAAGGGCAACCAGCTGCTTCTGTGATCACACTGTGATTTGTTGGGGCCAGCTTGTTTTGTTTTGCAAAGGCAATTGTTAAAATTTCATGAATTTTGTGAGGCAGTTGTTAAAAAACGGTCATTATAAAATTCTATAAATTTACAGTAAAATAAAATTATGTTTTAAGATAATAAATACTCAAAACTCATCACTTCCTAATTATTTTAATACACCTTATGATTATCAATGCTCTTGAGATTATCTATGTATATTATTTCTTTGTGGTGGAAATACTATAAGGGTACGTGACTGTACATCTCCTCTCAACTCTGCACTGTATTGTTAGCTTGAAATCAGCCACAGAAGGCGTATTTGCACTACAGAAATCAGCAATGCTACAAAATCAAAGCGTGATTTATTGTTTTGTTGACTATACAGGCCAAGAGTTGGCAAACTTTCTATACAGACCCAGATAGTAAATATTTTAGGCTTTGTTGCTTCTCTTCTTCCTCCCCCTTTTTCTCCTCCTCCTTTACTTCCTCTTTATTTTCTTCCTCTTCTTCCCCCTCCTCTCCCTCCTTCTCCTTCTTCCTTATGGCTCTTTAAAAATGGGGGGAAAAAAACAAAGAGTTAATGAGCTTTACAAAAATAGGAGCCCATGAGCTGTAGTTTGCTAATCCCTGGTCTAGTTGTAAGAAAGTGATAGGGAAAATGTTAATAATGCAGATTTAACTTAAGAGTGTATTGTGTATGTAGTTCTTTTTACATTGTGAATAGCAGAAGAAAATTGATGAAATAATCTTCCAGTGTTTGAAAACTATTATCTGAGTTAACAAAAAAGTTACTCACATCCTTTACAGACAAATGAAGTTTTGACATATTTCTCATTATTTATTTCACTTTCATCTTACTCATTAATGTAAGTGAAAATATCAACCAACATTCATCAGGGACTACACCTGGAAATCTAGTTGTTAAAGATTCATCAACACCCACCACTGGATCACACCCATTAAATTATGAAGAAAAGAAGCACTCATTCGTCTAATTCAGACAACTTATTACACTTAATTGCCTCTTCTCTCTTACACATGTACATACCCACCCTACTCATATAGTTGACACACTTCTTCTTTCTTATGTATTGCCTTCCAATTTTTCACTTAAAACTATTTAAATTACTAGTATTATTAATATTATTAATATTGTCATCACTACTTTACATTCTGACTCCCTACAAGTCTGTGAACTACTCAAGGGCAGGGACCCTGTTGCAGTTATTCTCTCTGTGCCTCAGTGTTCTCGTCTGAGAAATAAGCTTAGTAATAATAACTACCTCCTAGGGTTGCTATAAGGATTAAACAAGATAATATATGTGAAGCACTTCAAGTGGTGCTTGTCCGACCATAAACAGTTAATAACTTTTAGCTATGATAACCATTGTTCGTATTGGTGTTAGTTTTATCCTCATCATCCACAATACCATGGCAGCTTCAAATCCCAGAACAGCTCCTAGCCCATGGCAGGCACACTGCAAATGTGACATTCATGAATGTGACCTCTTTTTAGCAATAAAAAAAAATAAAATTATTTAATTTGCTTCTAATGTATCTAGGACAAGATGCTGGATGATGTGTAATATTACACATCTTAATATTAAGATGTGTAGAAGACATAAACATAATTCCCTTCTTTAAAGAGTTAACAATCTAATCGGGGAGACTGACCACCTTAAACAGTACAGGGAGGGCTTCCCTGGTGGCGCAGTGGTTGAGAGTCCACCTGCCGATGCAGGGGACACGGGTTCGTACCCCGGTTCGGGAAGATCCCATGTGCCGCGGAGCGGCTGGGCCCGTGAGCCATGGCTGCTGAGCCTGCGCGTCCGGAGCCTGTGCTCCACAACGGGAGAGGCCACAACAGTGAGAGGCCCCCGTACCACAAAAAAAACAAACAAAAACAAACAAACAAACAAAAAACAGTACAGGGAAAGTGCCAGTAGAATGGAACAGGCTCTGAGTGCCAGAGGAGTAAAAGGTCAGGGAATCCATTATTTTCTGTGATGATCAGGCAAGGCTTAGGGGTGAGGTGGGTCATGGGCTGAGCTGTTTCTGAGGGGCAGAATTCCCTTTTTATGGGCTACCTAATGCCACAAATTAATGTAGATCCTTAAAAAAGAATATCTCTGCCTCTTTTTTTTTTTTAATCATTTTCTTCTTTCTATGAAATGTCCTCAGTCTCTCTGTCTCTAAAAAAGTATTTCACATCTGGAACAATAAAAGCAAACTTCTGTAAGAACAGCTCTGTGCATCCTTGCAGACAATGGATGGTTTCCATACCCAAAAGCATTTGCAAATTCCTAACAACCAAAAACAGTATTCCCACATCCCATGAATTGCTGCAGCAAACCACTTTTGTGTTAAAATTCTCAGTATCTGACAGGGACATCTGCTGCGAGAGGGCCTGACCTCCATCTTTTTTTTTTTTTTTAACATCTTTTTTGGAATATAATTGCTTTACAATGGTGTGTTAGTTTCTGTTGTATGATAAAGTGAATCAGCTATACGTATACATATATCCCTATATCCCCTCCCTCTTGCATCTCCCTGTCACCCTCCCTATTTCACCCCTCTAGGTGCTGACCTCCATCTTGATGGGGCTCACCCATAAAGCCATCCTATGGCGAGCCAGGCTCCCTCTGAAATGACCTCACCTGGCTCCACAGGTCTTTTCTCTCCATGTCTCTTGTGATGTTTCTGATTACTAGGTGCTATAGGGCTCTTATTACAAGCTTAGAAAGAGTTTGAAGAGGAAGCATGACACCAAGAATGGTCTTGCAACATTTGTTAGCCTGCCAAAAAAGGCTACATGTTCTAACAGTTACGATTCTAGTACTGCAAAGTCGAGCTGGTCGCATGCAGTATCTTTCTTTCTCTTTTCCTATTGGGTTTTCTGAGGGGGTAATTAAATTCACTCTTCTGCCCTCTGAGTTCTAAGCCTTTAGAGAAATAGATATCCAAGTTATATAGGGTTCAAAATATCCATATCATAATTGGCAAAGTTGTAAAAGAATGTGACTTGACAGTGTCTAGTGAGTGTTCTGTTTTTTACCCCCAAATCTTTACCTTGGGATGAACTTGGAGAAAGTGGATCTGACCAGCAGACACTCCTCCAGCCAGCCATGTGGATGGATATGGCCATCCTCACATCCTGCTGAGGTCAAAGGACTGAAAGGGAGGCACGGAGAATGGACCCAGGCGAACAGAGACTTCAAATCATTACCCTGCCCAATAGCTACTGGTAGACACTCGATGCCAGAGTCTAATCACCTCATCCAGCAGATAAATCACTCCTCACAGGGGAGAACCAGAAAGAAGTAGAGAGGAGGGCAGAAGTCTCCCACTCTTCCCCACATCCAGTACTTCTGAGAAGGGAATATTCCTATTTGGGGGGCAAGATGTTGGGGAGAGGAAAAGATGGCTTTACTGTATGACACATGGAGAGGAACACCTCACTTACCAAATAAACTGCTGACCAATCACTGTGCAGCTCCATATAGTGGCAAATTGTCAGTGGCTTAGCAGAAAGCTCTCTCCTCTCCCCTCCCCTACCCTCCCCTCCTCTTCTCCCTCCCCTTTTTCTTTTCTTTTCTCTTTCCTTCCCTTGCTTTATCCATTTCCCCCTTTCATTTTTCCTTTCTATTTTTCTTTCAAGAAGTATTTATTGAGTGCTTAGTGTATGCTGGTGATAGAATGATGAACAAGACCAATATAACCCTTACTTTCAAGGAACTTACATTCCAGTGGGCAAGGCTGTTAAAAAAATAAGTACCTAAGCAAATAGTAATTATAAGTCATGGTAAATGATATGAAGGAATCAAATAAAAATCTGAGATAGAGAATAATGGGAGGCATTTAGGCATTTATTAAATTGCTTATTAGGTCTCTGTGGGAAGGTCTCCTTGGAGACATGCATTTAAACTGAGTCCTGAGGGTAAGAAGTCAGATCTGAGAAGGGAGTGGAAAGCATGGGAGAAAAGGGTGGTGAAGACCTTTTCCTAGGCTACTTATAGGTTTGGCCTTTTGTGGAGGCCAGAGAAAGCAGCCTGCACCAAAGAGCTGGTCTGTTGGTTTCCTCTCTGTGGTTGGTAGTGGCTTCCTGGAGTGTTGTGTTGGAAAGGATTTTGAGGTTCTTAAGGGCTCAGTAGTAAAGAGGACCATGGAAAATTGGTTGTATCTATCATGGGAGTAGGAGGGGGCTCCAGGGCCATATTTATTCTTCCTATTATAGAGGGTTTTTCCAGTGGTCTGATGTCTAAGAGGTGAGCTGGGAAGACTATGGGATGATGTACTTCCCCTAAAACCGACTTTTCCATTCCAAGCCTTTCGCAGCAAAAGGTTCAATAACTCATTCAGAAACCATGTATCCAATGAGCTGCAGGGTTGAAGGTATCTGACCCCACCTTAATTTATCTTTTCAAAATTATTCTGTAGCTCTCCCATATGTCACTTGCAGCAGTTGAACAAACTCCTAGAGAGAAGAAAGACGAGGAGTGGACCCCCCGCCATCCTGTTTTCCCGTTTTAGAATTTTCTTGTGACCCTCCCATACAGAAAGTTAGATGGACTGTTTCTGTGAGGCTGGAGAGATACAGAGAATTGATTTGGAATTGCAGGAACTACTATATCTTAAATGGGATTTGCCTCATTCAATAAATACCCATAAAACCTCAACTCACATGGAATACATGCAAACCCACACACTCAACAAACCATTTGGATTTGTGTTTCCCAGAGTGTGATATGCCTACCAATGGTAGGACGTGAGAAAATGTTAGGTGGTGCAAGGACTTTTTAATCTTAATAATAGTTTTAATGTGTATTAGAAAAACATTGGCTTATTATTTATATAAGAGATCAAATTACCTCTTACAATAAATCTATTTTGGTAAGCCAAGTTGATTTTTAAATATTAAGGGGGTAATTGTATAGATGGTATGTGAATATAGCAAAGGTCTTATGATGTTACATACACAAGTAGGTGAAATTTGGGAAACACCGATTTAGAGTTTGTCATAGGTTTAGTTGTGTTCCCCTCAAATTCATATGTTGAAGTCTTAACACCTCATACCTCAGAGTGTAACCCTATTTGGAGATAGGGTCTTTTACTAAGTGTGGGTCCTAATCCAGTATGACTGATGTTTTTACAAAATGGAAACATTTGGACACAGAGACAGACATGCATGGAGGGAAGACCATGTGAAGAGACATAGAAGACAGCTATCTACTAACAAGGAGAGAGGCCTAAAACAGATCCTTCCCGCACAGCCCTCAGAAAGAACCAGCCCTACCCAGATAACACCTTGATTTTGAACTTCTCTAGCCT
Organism: Orcinus orca; assembly: GCF_937001465.1. Taxonomy (NCBI): domain Eukaryota; kingdom Metazoa; phylum Chordata; class Mammalia; order Artiodactyla; family Delphinidae; genus Orcinus; species Orcinus orca. The sequence continues at coordinate 29,400,550 of NC_064561.1, forward strand.
CCAGATCTATGAGATAATAAATTTCTATTGTTTAGGGCATCCAGTTTATGGTACTTTGTTACAGTAGCCCTTGCAAAGTAATATAGAGTTTATTTTCATATGCTTGAAAGTAATTTCCTCCTGGATAATTGTTGACATCTTAGAAATATAGGCTTCTAAAGGGTGGGAGCCTTTAAGTGCCTGTAATGCCCACTGGCAGATGCAGAAGATGGATTAATAAATTCTATTTTCACAGACTTTGTTAAGTGTGAGGAAAAGGCAAGATATGTATCAATATTCAAGTCATCTAGTGGAAATAGCACTGTTCTTAGAGTCCAAAGACCTAGACTCAAGTTCTTATTCTGCCACAGACTGAGGGACTTTGAACAAGTTCCTTCACTAGTGGGATCCTATGGTCCTCATTCAGTTTTTCCATTTTCTCACTTCAAGACTACATGTTTAGAAATTATACGTCTCTAAGAGTTCCAAAATGTCAGTCATCTCCACAGCTGGAGAAAGGAAGAGTCAGGGCAGGGCTCATGGGACATGTGAAGCAGTTTGACTAGCTGTCTAGACAGACAACCTCAATGTTTAAACTTGACTGAACATCTGTTAATCATCTAAGATGCTCCTGATGCTACGCCAGGCTGCAGGTAGTCACCTGGGGCCTGACCACCAAAGACACTGTGATCGTGGCAACTGAGGGACTATAAGACTGTGAATTAGTGAATGGTAAAGAATCTATCTATAGTCTACCTAGAATCTAGATCCTAAATGATACTGGGAATTTGATTAGGGTACTAGCTCTGTTCTACCATGAATAAAACTCAATTTTCCTTCTAACTGGCAGGATTCCAGATCCAAAAACCCTCATCACCAGCTGTTTAGTCTGGCTATAAGAAAGTGGTTAGGGCTTCCCTGGTGGCGCAGTGGTTGAGAGTCCACCTGCCGATGCAGGGGACACGGGTTCGTGCCCTGGTCCGCGAAGATCCCACATGCCACGGAGTGGCTGGGCCTATGAGCCATGGCTGCTGAGCCTGCGTGTCCGGAGCCTGTGCTCTGCAACGGGAGAGGCCACAACAGTGAGAGGCCTGCGTACCAGAAAAAAAAAAAAAAAGAAAGTGGTTAAATTTTCTTCTCAAAACGTAAGTTATCTAAATTGGAAAAAGCATCTCTTCTTTTAGTCTTAACTCCCAGTAGAGGCCCCTTCTCCAGCCACTCCCAACCAAATAAGGGCACTTATTCTGACATTGAAGCTTCTCTCTTAGTATGTCATCATTCTCTCTCCCTTGAATTTTGGAGAACTTGGAGTGAAAATAAGAAGGAAATTTGAAGATCAATCCAATGAAATGAAATTAATCAATCAAATAAAGGCAGTGTGTAGCATGCTGCCTTGTTGGCCCTGTCTTGGGGAACAAGACTCAGACCAAGGCTTCAGCTGGGCTGGTTTAGGTTAGCTTCCACCTTCCTATACAGTGATGGTTCTTGAAGCAGCAGGGGAAAACTGAATCTTTAGATGGGAAATACATTGCTTATCCTCAGCAATGTTAGCTGGCTTCAAATGAGAGGGAAGGTGCTCTGGGGAGGATGAAGAGGGTACTAACGTTTCTTCCAGTCACTTCTCCAATACCACAATGTCAACAACAACAATAAATATTTTCTGAGACTGTGTTAGGCTTTGGGGATCTACCAATTAGCAGATGCAGCCATGGCCCCTGCCCTCTTGGAACCTACCATCTAGTGGGACAGGAGGGGAGCCTCATGTTTTCAGAGCACTAGATATGCTAGTACTTTACATGGATTATCTCATTAAATACTCCCCAACCCTCTTGTTCCTATTATGATATCTGTTGTGCTCGTCGGAAACCTGAGGGTGTAAACGGTTTAGCTTTGTCTACGGTCATGTTTCTTAGAGGTGGTGATGGTGGCATTTGATTTCAGGCACTCGGGTGGAAGACAGTCCACCTATCCATCCTGCTCCCTCACTTCCAAATGCAGCCCCATAAACAAAGTTATAGATCTTACCTCCAGCCTGTTTACTTGTGCATTGGCGCCCTGGGAACCAGAACACGTCCCTGGCTGGGCTTTGGCTTACTCACCCATATCTCACTTTCCCCTTAGGCCCTGGAGTTCAGTTCGGCATTCTTATTTTTAACTGAGCTCTGTTTCTCCCAAAGCTTAATTGCAGAATGTTACTTCAGTTCTGCAATCCATTTTGCTTCCATCTCTCTTCTGACCCCTTCATTCCTTCATTCTCATAGTAACAAACGTTTGATTAGGAGGTTATACCTGATCCTGGGAGCTGGTATTTCTGCCAGATTTTGGTTCTGTATTTGAGGTTTGGGGATGCCAATTATACTTTTTTTTTTTCAACCAGTGGCAAACAGATAGAAGGAACTTGAGGAAGATCAAATTCCAGGATCAGCTTATGAACCCCCAATTTGGGGCTGCTGGAACTCTGTACTGGAATATACAGGTTGATCTTGATGTTATAATGGAGCATCACACTCCTTCCTCTTCCCCATACCCCACGTTTAAACTCTAGGGTCTGCACAGCTGACGTTTAGCCAGCCAGTTACCTGGAGGGCTGTAGATGGTAACTGGCGAGATAGAGCACTGAGGAGGGAGCTGCGTCTCTAGGTTTTCCCTTGGAGGCAGAGCCACAGCCTGACCAGACATGCTTTCTGCCTGAGAGGGAGCACGAAGTGCAGCTCAGCCCACTTGCTGGCAAGTGGGCTGCAGTGAGAGTGGGTGGAGCTTGTTTTCCACCTTTGTAGCAGAGTATCTCCATGCACTAGATCCAGTACATGACCTTCCCGGGAATTCACTGGACAGAGAGGTGGTGACCACATTAGTGGGTGGAGAGAAGAGCAGAATTGTTGGTGGGAGTCCCCCCTTTTCTGAAAGAATGAAGGTAAGAGGAATAAGCACTTCTTTCAGACGTGTGATACATGATTTCTCCAGGTAGTAGACTACAGAATTCTTCTTTCTGGGTAGAAAAAAGAGCCAGAGAAACACTTAGTGCTGGAAGAGGCAAACTCTTTCATGTTGCAGATGAGAAAACTGAGAACCTTGGTGACTTGCCCAAGGGTACACATCTGCTCAGGACCTCTATTTAGGGAACCCAGAAGTCCTGACTCCCAGCCCAGTGCCCGTCTGTTCATTGTTCATTGATTCAGGCTGGAATTTCGAGGCTTCTCCCTGAGAATATCCACAAACCCGCAAACAGTTTTCAGCTCGCTCTCAATAGTGTCATATAATAGTTGAGGTCTCTTTGTTCAAGAGCTTTGATCAAGTGTCCTTAGGCAGTACATGGCTTATCCCATTCCAGATTCAATCGGCTTTATCTGTTGACTGTCACCCTCTTGCCAGCAGCGTCTGTTCTACACCAGGAACCTTGAGGGCACGCTCAGAAAATCAGTCATTCTAGTAGGTGCCCTGTCACTCTAGATCAGATGGGACCAGGGAGAGATGTTTCATAAATCATCTTCCTTATCCTCACCCCCTTTGGGAATTTTTATTTGAATTTCTACTTATTACACAAATAATAATATGGGAACTATAAGGAGAAGATGGTTCTTTCATCCAGAGAGGAACATGGACGGAGCGCAGGCTTTGGAGTGAAAGAGGCCTGTATACAAATTCTAGCTCTGCCACTCTATCGACTTGACACTAAACAACTGACTTAATAACTCTTAACCACAGTTTCCCCATCTATAAGTGGAACTAATGAAAGCTTCCCGTGTGTGTGTGTGTGTATGTGTTTGTATTAAAAGAATAATGTATATAAGGTCCCACATATGTAAGTTTAATAAGTTTTAATTCTCTCCCACTCTCCTTCCTCAGTATAACCATTTTTAATTTGTTGTGCTTCTTTCAAGTTCTTGTCCAAATGCAGGTATACGTTCACATACTGTAGATGTACTTTTGCTTTATACATTTTTTCGCTACCATTATATCATCATCTGTCTTTCTCTGTTACTCTTAGTTTGGATCACATGAAAGTGCTGATATTCAACTATTTTGAGCTAGATAGAGCAATTTCATGTATCCCATGTAATACGGAGTTTTCAGAATCATCATTGTAATAGAATGAATAATATTCTATTGAGTTGATATGCCATGATTTATATAAGGACTCCCCATTGTTGACCATTTTTGTTTTTTCTTATTTTTTCCTATTAAAAAGTTTTATAATAAAAATCTTCATGTATATAGATTATTTTCCTTTTTAGAATTATTTTCTTGGGATAAATTTACTGAGGTAGCTCCAGTTTTATTTTGAGGCCCAATGAACTGTATAAATTTTGCCCATATTTGTCACTTCTATGATCTGTTCCTTAGGTCTGGCTAGGATTGAAATGTGTTGGCAGAACCAACTCAGAAAACAATGAGAATTCTAGAAACCAGCACCTGGTATTTGTCAGGGCTGAGGAAGAGGGGCAAAGAACAATGATACAGCAGGAATTTTTCTCTGGAGGCCTGGTCAATCTCAGCAAGAAATGGAAAAAAAAAAAATTTCATTCATTTTGAGCTGTCAAGGAAGTCAGAAAAAAAAAAATGCACAAAATGGAGCACCTTGGAAGCCACTTCAATGTCCATCAATAGGACAATAGGAGGACAAATAAGTAAAATGTAACATGGTTCTTTGATGAACTATCATCAGCAGTTAAAAATGAACTAAATCTGTGTATAGCTGTATGAAAAATTCTCAAAGAGTTAATGAAGAAAAGCAAAGTATAGTACTGAATAGTATACCATTTATGTCAACTTTAAAATCATGCGTGACAGTGCTTTGCATTTTTATGGATACTAACATATGCATTTAAAATTATTAAAAACGGGTGGGGGGGCAGAGTCAGGATGGCAGTGTGGGAGGATGCGGAGTTCACGTCTCCCCACAACTAGGACGCCTGCCCAATGCTGGTGGGGGACCTCGACACCCGAGAAGGTGGGAGGAACCCCCAAGCAACCGGGTAGGACGTTGGGGGATTGAGGGGTGGGGAGAAGTGGAGGCCGGACAGGACCAGCACCACTGAGGGGAGACTGGGAGCGGGGAGGGGTTCCCATGCCTGGAGGGACCCTTGGGGGCTTGGATCAAGGGGGATCATGCCTACCGTTTCCCCTGCCCAGTCAGCCGGGGAAGCCTGCCTGGCTCTCCTGCCGGGTCCTACGCCCTCAGAGGCCCCCTCCAGCCTGCATAGGTCCTGGGGGTGTAGGAGGGAGGCCAGGGGAAAATAGGAGAGGCAGGCAGGAGGGGCTCTCCAGGACGGGAGGAGCAGGGGAGGAGCAGAGGGCATTTGCCCCGCCCACTCGGGCCCACAAAGCCTGCTGGGCTCCCAGGCCTGGTCCCCTGCCCTCTGAGACCAGAGGCATGCCTGGGCCCTTTCTGTTGAGTTGAGCCTAAGCCCCACCCCTCAACTCCCCAGGGCCTTTTCCAGCCCTGTGGGTCCTAAGCATAGGCCCTGCCCACTGCCTAACCCCCACCCCTGCTTAAGCCCCACCCCCCATAGCCAAGGCCTTTTCCACCTTTTTTTTTTTTTTTTACTATTGTGGTTCTGTTTTACCTTCCAGCTGTTGTTTCATCTATATTGTTATTTTTATATTCTTTCTAACGTACCTGTTAGTTTCCTAGTCTAATTTTATTTTTTACTCTTTGTTACTGTTCTGCTCCTTTTTTTCTTTTTTTTCTCTTTTTTTTCTTTTTTGCCACCCCATGTGGCTTGCAGGATCTTGGTTCAAGAGCCGGGGGTCAGGCCGAAGCTCCTATAGTAGGAGCTCCGAGTCCAAACCACTGTATTAATAGAGAACCTCAGACCCCAGGGAATATTCAGTGGAGTGAGGTCTCCCGGAGGCCCTCATCTCAGCACCAAGACCAAGCTCTGCCCAACAGCCTACAAAGTCCAGTGTTGGAAGCCTCTGGCCAAACAACCAGTAAGACAAAAACAATCCCACCCATCAAAAAAAAAAACAAAACAAAACAAAAAAAAAAACGCCAAAAAATATGTCACAGATGAAGAAGCAAGGTAAAAGCCTACAAGACCAAATAAATGAAGAGTAAAGAGGCAGTCTACCTGAAAAAGAATTCAGAGTAATGATAGTAAAGATGATCCAGAATCTTGGAAATAGAATGGAGGCACAGACTGAGGAAATACAAGAAATGTTTAACAAAGTTCTAGAAGAGCTAAAGAACAAACAAACAGAGATGAACAACACAATAACTGAAATGAAAAATACACTAGAAGGAATCAATAAGAGAATAACTGAGGTAGAAAAACTGATAAGTGACCTGGAAGACAGAATGGTGGAAATAACTGCCAACAAGCAGAATAAAGAAAAAAGAATGAAAAGAATTGAGGACAATCTCAGAGACCTCTGGGACAACACTAAATGCACCAACATTTGAATTATAGGGGTCCCAGAAGACAGAGAAAAAGAAAGAGTCTGAGAAAATATTTGAAGAGATTATAGTTGAGAACTTCCTTAACATGGGAAAGGAAATAGTCACCCAAGTCCAGGAAGCACAGAGAGTCCCATAGGAGATAAACCCTAGGAGAAACACACCAAGACACATATTAATCAAACTAACAGAAATTAAATTCAAAGAAAATATATTGAAAGCAGCAAGGGAAAAGCAAAAAATAACATACAAAGGAATCCCCATAAGGTTATCAGCTGAGTTTTCAGCAGAAACTCTGCAGGCCAGCAAGGATCTCATTCAGATTCGATGGAGAAATCAAAAGCTTTTCAGACAAGCAAACGCTAAGAGAATTCAGCGCCACAAAAACAGCTTTACAACAAATGCTAAAGGAACTCTAGGCGGGAAACACAAGAGAAGAGAAAGACCCACAAAAACAAACCCAAAACAATTAAGAAAATGGTAATAGGAACATACATATCGATAATAAACTTGAATGTAAATGGATTAAATGCCCCAACCAAAAGACACAGACTGGCTGAATGGATACAAAAACGAGATCCATATATATGCTGTCTAAAAGAGACCCACTTCAGACCTAGGGACACATACAGACTGAAAGTGAAGGGATGGAAAAAGATATTCCATGCAAGTGGAAATTTTAAAAAGCTGGAAATCTCTGGTATTCCTATACACTAACAATGAAAAATCAGAAAGAGAAATTAAGGAAACAATCCCATTTACCATTGCAACAAAAAGAATAAAATACCTAGGAATGAACCTACCTAAGGAGGGGAAAAACTTGTAGTCAGAAAACTGTAAAACACTGATGAAAGAAATCAAAGATGACATAAACAGATGGAGAAATAGACCATGTTCTTGGATTGGAATAATCAGTATTGTGAAAATGACTGTACTGCCCAAAGCAATCTACAGATTCAGTGCAATCCCTATCAAACTACCAATGGCATTCTTCACAGAATTAGAACAAATAATTTCACAATTTATATGGAAACACAAAAGACCCCAAATAGCCAAAGCAATCTTGAGAAAGAAAAATGGAGCTGGAGGAATCAGGCTCCCGGACTTCAAACTATACTACAGAGCTACAGTAATCAAGACAGTATGGTACTGGCACAAAAACAGAAATATAGATCAGTGGTACAGGATAGAAAGCTCAGAGATAAACCCATGCACATAGGGTCATCTAATTTATGACAAAGGAGGCAAGGATATACAGTGGAGAAAAGACAGCCTCTTCAATAAGTGGTGCTGGGAAAACTGGACAGCTACATGTAAAAGAATGAAATTAGGACACTCCCTAACACCATACACAAAAATAAACTCCACATGGATTAAAGACCTAAATGTAAGACTAGACACTATAAAACTCTTAGAGGAAAACATAGGAAAAACACTCTGTGACATAAACCACAGCAAGATCTTTTTTGACCCACCTCCTAGAGTAATGAAAATAAAAACAAAAGTAAACAAATGGGACCTAATTAAACTTAAAAGCTTTTGCAAAGCAAAGGAAACCATAAATAAGATGAAAAGACAACTCTCAGAATGGGAGAAAATATTTGCAAATGAAACAACGGACAAAGGATTAATCTCCAAAATATACAGACAGCTCATGGAGCTCAATATAAAAAAAAACAAACAACCCAATTAAAAACAGGTGGAAGACCTAAATAAACATTTCACTGAAGAGGACATACAGTTGGCCAAGAGGCACATGAAAGGATGCTCAACATCACTAATTATTAGAGAAATGCAAATCAGAACTACAATGAGGTATCACCTCACACCAGTCAGAATGGCCATCGTCAAAAAATCTATAAACAATAAATGCTGGAGAGAGTGTGGAGAAAAGGGAATCCTCTTGCATTGTTGGTGGGAATGTATATTGGTACAGCCACTATGGAGAAGACTATGGAGATTCCTTAAAAAACTAAAAAGAGAACTTCCATATGACCCAGCAATCCCACTATTGGGCATATACCCTGAGAAAACCATAATTCAAAAAGAAGCATGTACCACAATGTTCATTGCAGCCCTAGTTACAATAGCCAGAACATGGAAGCAACCTAAGTGTCCACTGACAGATGAATGGATAAAGATGTGGCAGATATATACAATGGAATGTTACTCAGCCATAAAGAGAAATGAAACTGAGTTATTTGTAGCAAGGTGGATGGACCTAGAGTCTGTCATACAGAGTGAAGTAAGTCAGAAAGAGAAAAACAAATACCGTACGCTAACACACATATATGGAATCTAAAGAAAATGGTACTGATGAACCTAGTGCCAGGGCAGGAATAAATACGAAAACATAGAGAATGGACTTGAGGACAAGGGGGTGGGGAGGGGATGCTGGAGCAAAGTGAGAGTAACATTGACATATATACACTACCGAATGTAAAATAGATAGCTAGTGGGAAGCAGCAGCATAGCACAGGGAGATCAGCTCGGTGCTTTGCGACGACCTAGAGGGGTGGGATAGGGAGGGTGGGAGGGAAGCTCAGGAGGGAGGGGATATGGGGATATATGTATGCATATGACTGATTCAGTTTGTTGCACCACAGAAACTAACACAGCATTGTGAAGCAGTTATATGCCAATAAAGATGTATAAAAAATAAAATAATTAGAAATGAACTGGAAAGATGCACATTAAAAATCATGACTTTGACTATGGAAAGTAGCAAAAGACACAATTTGAATTATACCTATAATTTTTTTTTAATTAAAAAAAAAAACAGAAGAAAATATAGGAAAAAGTTAACAATAGTGAATTCTGGGAAGGGGACACCTAAATGTTTGTTTCATTATTCTTGGTTCTTTTCTGTATTTGTTAAATTTCTCATATCATCACCATCATTATCATCAATAACAAAAGTTGTAAATATGAGAAGTGGCAGTGTCAGGGGTGATGGACTGGGGGAAGGGCCACCCAAGTGAAAACCCTCAGCTCTTCAAGGTGGTCGTGAATCAGCAGATTAGTTCAGACTGTCTCCTTGCTACCCTTTGCTAAGTCAGTTTTCCTCAGCTAGGACAAGCTCTACCTTGTTGTTGGCTTTGTGACATTTCCAAGTGTTTGGTCAGCTGGTATTTCCGGGAAAGGCTGAAACTTCAAGGCTGTCCTGTCAGTTTCGGCTAGAATGGCTCCAGTGAAAGCTGAATCTCCAGAGAGGCCCTTCACTTGAGATTCTAGAAAATGTCTTGTGGAACAGTTACTTATTTAATTCCAGAGCAAGTGCTGATGATTTGGACACTGATTAGTTCTGGTCCAGTAAATAAACAGTTTTGGATTGTTTCTTTCTGATAAGTGGAGCAAGAAACTGCAAGGAAGAGAGGACTTATAAAGGACTAGATTTTTGATCTACAAATGAACATGCTTAAAGTCAGGTCAGGCATGTAGGGCATAACAGCCAGAGAACAGAATAATCCCAGGCGGAGCTGAGTGTGAAGCACAGAGGCTGAAATGAGGTCAACAGCTCATGCTGTCCTGTTACCTAACACAGTGGTGAATACTGTGGTATACCACCAGAGTCTGCCTTTAGGACCAAGCCAAGGAGTGTTGGCTCCTGACAGCTCACAGCTGCAGCCCTCCCCAGGAATTGCCAAAAACAGTTCCCTTGCTTAAAGTTATTACCCTTCCCCAGGTCCAGTACACATTCAAACAATGGTCTAAGTGAATGTACAAAGATCTGGCCCCTTTGCTTCAACTGGGATAATTTAAGCCATCCCACTTCCAGAGCTCTCCATGAAATTGACTGAAGATTCTCTTACAGGTACAGCACAGTTCAAACTCTTACTTCTTCCTCTGTGCAATCCTCATCCTTCGCCTCTTGCTCCTCATACCCCAGAGGTGTTAATCCCAAGAGTAGTAACTTCCTGAGTACAAATCTCAGGGTCTCAAAACAAAAGCAAAACAACAACAATAAAAACCTCAGCATGGGGCTTCCCTGGTGGCTCAGTGGTTGAGAGTCCGCCTGCCGATGCAGGGGACGCGGGTTTGTGCCCCGGTCCGGGAAGATCCCACATGCCGTGGAGCGGCTGGGCCCGTGAGCCATGGCCTCTGAGCCCGCGCATCCAGAGCCTGTGCTCCGCAACGGGAGAGGCCACGACAGTGAGAGGCCCGAGTACCGCAAAAAAAAAAAAAAAAAAAAAACCTCAGCATCTCATGGTTTATTTTCCAGGGAACCTTATCTATAACTACCGACCTTGAAATCTACCTTTTTTCTTATGCTTTACTTGTCTTCATTTGGGTAGTTTAATAAATTAGTCTTGTAAATTGACCTTTCTGATTCCTGTCATCCCTAGTAGTTAATCAACTACTGTGCTTGCGAGAAGAGTCAGATATAAGTCCTGATGTGGAGGAACTTACTGTCCAGGTTGAAAACTAAGATCTCAATTAAAAAGTTAGCTAACCTCCCTCCAGTTGAAATAACAATATAAAATTCTAGCTGAAGGAATACTGCAGATTTACTTGCTTGGTGAATGGAACACATGTGTTCTGTGAGCACAAGAGAGAAAATGTGGTGGTTAAGGAAGTTAGTGAAGACACTGGAAAGTTAGCAAAAAATTTAACAGAATTAGAAAATTGACAAAGAACCAGAAAGTTCACAGGTAAATTATACACAAATACAATAATTATTAGATGGTTAAGGAGAAAATGGAGGTAAATTTATATTGGAGTTTAGATTGATAGAAGCATGAAAGAAAGGCCTAGCTGGAAGAATTATGAGAAAAAGAAGGGGAAAAGTATACAGTTGACCCTTGAACAACTCTGGGCTTAGAGGCAGTGGCCCTCTCTGTGCAGTCAGAAATCTGCATATAACTTACAGTTGGCCTTCTGTATATGCAGTTCCTCTGTACCCACAGTTCTGCATTCTTGGATTGTGTAGTACTGTTGAAAAAATCCAAATATTGAGTGGACCCACACAGTTCAGACTATACTGGGAGATGACTAGGCTGGAAGACACAACCAAACGCAATTTAGAGTCAGATTGTGAAGAGCGTTGAGTATCGGGCTAAGAAGCTTGGTTTTACCCTGAAAACAATGGGCTGGAGTTGAGGTTGAGGTGGACACTGAGGCTCAGGAAAAGGGTAGAGACAAGAAGGCGGTAGTGTTGAAAGCAAGTTGAGCTCGTGTAGATTGTGTAAGATCTGCTAGAAAGGAAAAACTCAGAGGCAGCCTGAGGCTTGTGCAGAGTTCTACCTTTAAGCTATAAGGCAGAGAATAAGGATAATGGCAATCCCACTTCCTGGACTGATCACGGAAAAATAATACAGATGTTCAGTGCAGCTTTTGTCACAGTAGTTCCCACCTCTCTGATTTTGATGCTCTTCCCTTAGTAACCTCCTTCTCCATCTGCTCGTCCACATCCTGCTGTTCAGCGTGGCCCAGGGTAAGTCATGCCTCCTCAGTGAAATCTTGTCTGGCCCCTTCAGTCCACAGTGACCTCTCATTTCTTTGAACTACTACCATCTTTCACACCAAACTATTTCATTATTTGTCCTAAGTTTAGCCTAAGTTAGCACTATCTTACAAGTTACTGTTGAAGCTTATAATAATTATATCTACACAAGTGCTAGGAACCAACTGTGTACCACTGTGTTATCTGATTTCCTGATTCTTAAGTAGTTGGTGGATTTCTCTTCTTCGCCATCATCCCTACAATGTTATTTTCATCTACCTTTTCCTCTTCTGATTAAAGACCAGTGTTTAGCACTATAATAGTGATAATTAAAATTCATTACTATATGCCAAACGCTATTCTAAGTGTTTTGCATTTATAACTCTCTAACCCTCACAGCAATCCTGAGAGGTAAGTCTTGTCAATATCCCCATTTTACAGATAGGGAAATTGAGGCACAAGAGGTTAAATAACTTGCTCAGATTTGCACAGCTACTGAGCAGGAGAGTCACAGAGTTCTAAACTAGGCAACCTGACTCTACTACCCACCCACTTAATTCGTACCATCTTCAGTAAGGAACCCAAAGAAGGGGTTGGTCAATGTATGAGTGAATGAAGAGTGGATTGGGCAAATGATATGCTCAGGTCTCGTAATACAGTCAGAGATTAGGTCCTTAGGGAAGGTATTCTCTGAATATTTCCAAGGGAAGAAACTTTGCTACTGATCTCAGGTATTCCCACAGTGAATTTAATGTGTGTATAGGATGTTACTGACCTCTGAGGTTCTGCCCAATTCTTAAACATTAAGAGACTGTAAAACCCTCTTTCATGGGCTTCCCTGGTGGCACAGTGGTTAAGAATCCGCCTGCCAATGCAGGGGACACGGGTTCGAGCCCTGGTCTGGGAAGATCCCACATGCCGCAGAGCAACTAAGCCCGTGCACCACAACTACTGAGCCTGCGCTCTAGAGCCCGCAAGCCACAACTACTGAGCCCACGTGCCACAACTACTGAAGCCCGCGTGCCTAGAGCCCATGCTCCACAATAAGAGAAGTCATCACAATGAGAAGCCCACGCACTGCAACAACCAATGCAGCCAAAAGTAAATAAATAAACTAATTAATTTAAAAACCCTCTTTCACAAAGTGTATTAAGACTTTAGGAATTTCTACAAAACATTTTCGATTTACTTAGAGGAATATTTAAAATAAAGGTGCTAAACAAGTCACAAACTCTTTTAAGTATAGTTCATCTTAATCTGTAGCTTCAAATGCTCATAAACCTCTCCAGATATCAGATAGACCTGCAGAGTTTGGGATTCCTCTGGGGTTCAGTTAACTGAAAAAGACTGAAGAAAATGCACAGCCTGGGGTGCTTATCATCAACACTCATCATTGTTTCCCACTTTCCTCTTCCTTATCAGAAGTCAAAGGCGGCAGGAAAGATATGTGGCTATCGGGGTTATCACTTGTTGCCAAGTGAAAAAGCACAGCTGAGTTAGGTTTAGCATGATGGCCCCTCTGTTGAAATTCAGGATCTCTTATCTTTGCTTCCACTTCTCCTGTCTAGACACTTGACAATGATTTGCAGGAAATTGAGGCACTTACCCTAGTGAGAAGTCAGGGCTAAAACATTTCTAAATATAATGTGTGTGTGTGTGTGTGTGTGTGTGTGTGTGTGATGAAAGTTAATGTTAATTCAAAAGGAAAACATCAGTGTTTTTTTCTGTCTCTGGGAATGGGATTAGCTGACCATTACTTAGGCAGAGCTATGTGACTTTACACATTTTAGTTTTCTGGGCTGGTAAGCTTGTCCTATTATGTAGGGCACAAAACACCAGCCTTTCTTCTCTGACACAAGGAAATTGGAGAATCTAAGATTCTTGTATTCAACATTTTCTTTTATTTGCTTTCTTTTTATTTTCTTTTTCTTATAAACATAGGATAATAATTTTATTCTCTCAACAGCTAGTATCAGAACTTTTTATAATGAAACATTGGCTGTTGTTGAGAAAATGCACTGATAAATTTACTTCAGAGTCTCAGGGCCTTGGTATTATCATCTAGCATCCAGGTTCTTCGAGGAGGAGAGAAAGGTTTTGCTGCTAAATAGGGGAGAGGGAATTTGGGATTTGGCTTTCCTGGGGGCATCCAGAGTGGGTGAACCTTTATCGTGAATGCTGTTAGGGAAGCAAAAGAGAGCTGACTTCCAAAGTTATCAATTCTAGTAAAAAATGTGAGGGAGAATAAAAAGGGCTAAAGACAAGTTTTAAGATATTCTCTACAGAATAATTAAGGTAAACTACTTCCCACCTCACCCCTCATCTCTCCCATGAAATCTTCTAATTTCTTTGGGGGAAGAGGAGGTAAGTTGTATGTCCACATTGGTGACCAAAATGTTTTCGTGGATTCAAGAGTCAGAGCTTAGGAGGAAAGACATTGTCTGGGTCACATTTTAGGGCTATTGAAATTATTAATTTTTGCACAACACTCCCAACTGGCTGAAGAGTTGATCTGATTCAGTTAAGATAGCTAACCCAGTCAAAAGGCTATTACTCAACTACATTATCTTTCATTCAGCAATATATTTAGGAGGAAAGAATTAAGGAAGAGCCAGCCATTTGTAAGAAGCCAACCACATATGGTACGTTCCTTATAAGCTTTTATCTTCTACAGATTGGTAGGTGTGTTAGTTTGCTAGGGCTGCCATGACAAATACCATAGACTGAATGGCTTAAACAATAGAAATTTCTTTTCTCACAGTTCTGTAGGCTAGTCCAATATCAAGGTGTCGGCAAGGGTGATTTCACTCTGAGGTTTCTCTCCTTGGCTTGTAGATGGATGCCTTCTCCCTCTTCTTCACAAGGTCTTTTCTCAATCAGTGCTTCTGTGTTCCAACCTCCTCTTCTCATAAGGAGACCAGCCCTGTTGGATTAGAGCCCACTCATATGGCCTCATTTTATCTTAATTACCTCTTTAAGGGCCTCTCTCTAGATACAGTCACATTCTGAGGTACTGGGGGTTAGGGCTTGAACATATGAATTTTGAGGGCATACAGTTCAGCCAACAGTAAGGCCCCTGCAGTTTGTGGAAATTTCTACACACATGTACACACATTTACCCACATACCCCCTATCTCTGAAGATGCACATGTTTTTAGCAGCTACACAAAAACACACATGCATCTTAGTGAAATTTGAGGGAGTTCTGCCATTGCTGGAAGCATGGTGGTAGGGATATGCAGTAAATTCCACCTAATACAGAATTATGTTGCCCACCAGGAATGTTTCCTGCTCTGCAACACTCTTTACAATCACACTGGGGCTTCTTTCCCCACGTCTGTAAACTCCAAATGGTTTTACTTTAAGTCATGATGTACTTGTGAAACTCAGACCTTGACTTTGTCTCCTGAAAGCCAATGCTTTTTAGTTTGTGAAAACTCAGATCCTGGCTTTCTTTAGCACTTCTACAATTGCTCAAGCAGAACACTTCTTCTAGTATTTACCAAGGAACAGGAGCTCTAAATATCTCCAGTGTGCCCACCTTTTCTGAGAAACCCATCAGCTTTGAATGTGTCTAAGGATGTTCCCTATCCAGCTGGGGATGAAGAAGTTAGCTATAGGGTCAGAGTCCAGCTTTCATTTGGGTGTCACCTCCCTTGGTGGCCATGTGCTTGAAGAAATGGGGGTGCCTCCACTCCAGAGGAGCTTTTGTGAGTCATGTTTTGTATAAGATAATTGTGATAATTTCTATTCCTCTTGCCGGTGATTAGTTTGAGCATGGAACCTTGGAGAAAGTCTGCTCAGTGGCTTCTGGGAAGAAGAGCATATGGGAGACAGCACCCTTCTTTATTACTGGTTGTCATTTTGTCCACTTTGATATTTGGCATTGTTGCAGCTATCTTATGTCCATGAAGGGTCTTTATCTATCTCAATACACTGGTATCTTATCTTATAGAAGTGTTGAGATAATCAACTGAAATGCTTGTAAAACATTTAGAACTGTCTAGAACATGATAGGCATTCAACAAGTATTATAAATGTGAGGAGCATATTATCAGCCATGCTGAAGATAGCAGAGTCCCTACTATGATGATATTGCTGAGATGCTGAACTACTCTAACCCTAACTCTGCTACCTACCACTGGGCGTCTTATTTAGTGAGATAGTCCATACGCTCCTTATTGAGGATACTTCTGGTTGGGACTTAGATTACTTGCAACAAAAATCATCCTTACTGAATACAGATCAATACACTCTTCTGAGTGAAGGCATGGCACACATCACCAGAAGCTTCTATTGTTTCCATTGCTACTAAATGTGCTTGGGAAATTAGTCATTTGTTAAAGGGTTAACTATGCTTCATAATCAAAGTCAATACTTTTCATCTTCCAAGTTATTCATGTCAGGTACTCAGGGATTTCAAAAACAATAGACCTTGTATTCCTTGGAGGCAGTAATATTGTAACAAAAAGGGCTTAGAATGTGTAGTTTCAAATACTTGAGCTTGAAAGTAACTATGTGCCACTTACTGGTTCTGTGACTCTGGGCGATTTGCTTAATATGTATGTGTTTGAGTTTTTTTTATCTGTAGGGTGGAAATAAATAATCTTCATGTCATGGTTACAGAGAGTAGTGGATAAAATTACACATGCAGTAATAATACTGAAGTTTTCCTCTGTGCCACCATGCACTGTGTTAAAACATAGACATGTTTTCTCCCATTCAGGAATCTGTGTAAAACTGTATTAAACAATTCATCAAAGCAGAGTGTCATTTTGCTCACAGATATTTAAACTACACTGAATGAAGATCTTGACACTAGGGCTCTTGAGCATTGGAGTGATACTAGTTATGGGTGAGCCTCTTCATAGTTCTTGCCATTTGTGAAACATTTGAAAATGGACATTTGATTTTCAATAATGTGCTGAGAGAAATGATGAAAATTTCCTGTGACTTGACACAAAAACCTTAAAATGTTCTCTCTCATTTCACTTTACCAGAAAAGCACTTACTTGATTTCAGTGTCCTTGAGAATATTCCCAACCCAAATGCTATGGATCAGAACAATTTGCATTGAATAGAGCCCTAAACAGGCTAACGGAATGCTTGCCAAACACAACTCATCTGGGAAAAATGTGTGTCAAGGCAGGCTCTCTGTCGGATACCCAAGTAACTGGTGTGTTCTGCATTCAGATGAAGTGAGTGAAGATGTTTTCATTATGTTGGTCATTATTCCTCAAGATACTTATAAAAAGAGTCCTGATTTCATGTTCTCTTTAGGCAGAGAACAGCATGCTTCTTTTATATGCTCATAATGATGTTTACTTTTTATGACTTAATTGCCAGAAATCCCAGAGTCAAATTTTGTGTTTAATAGCAGTAAGTAGCTTTAGGCAAGGGTTCTGGTCAAATTATATTCCCCTTCTGCACCATTATAAGGTTCTTGATCCAGTGTCTTTCTTAAAATAGTCAGCATATACTTTATAGTATGGTAGGTTCAGATCTTCTTCTGGAAGTAAATATCATCTGTTCATTGACTTAGTCACACAACAATGCAACAGATATTTATGGGTGTTCATTACATACTAGGCACTGTGCTATTTGCAGAGAAATCAGAGGCAGATAAGTCCCTTTGCCTCTGTTCCCATGATTCTCATAACCCATTGGGAATGATAGATATTAAATAATTTTACTGCTGATTTTTTTTTTTTTTTCGTACGCGGGCCTCTCACTGTTGTGGCCTCTGCCATTGCAGAGCACAGGCTCCGGACGCGCAGGCTCAGCGGCCATGGCTCACGGGCCCAGCCGCTCCGCGGCATGTGGGATCCTCCTGGACCGGGGCACGAACCCGTGTCCCCTGCATCGGCAGGCGGACTCTCAACCACTGCGCCACCAGGGAAGCCCTGTGATTTTTTTTAAATTACTAAAATGGAGAACAAATGGTCCTATGAGAACATGAAATGGAAAGTGCAGGAATACATGGTCCTCACATGCATATTCTGTGAAAAAGCTTCTTAACACTCCATGAATCTGAGTTGCAGATATCACAGGCTTTTTGGCTGATCTGTATAGATAGACTGAAGGAGATGCTTTAGACATGAAGAATTGGGTCTTTATTATTATTTGTCATTTAAAAAAATCCATCCATGTTTAGCTCATGATTATCATCAACAAATATAATCTTCAAAATCCCAAAGCCATAATATATACTCTAAAAGAATTTACTTGGCGTACATTTTCTCAGCATCTGGGTTCTGTTGTCATTATCACTTTTCCCTCTATCTCTGCTGATAACAGAGAGTGAACTGTAAGTTCCCAGAGGAGGGTTCTACGTCTTTCTGCATTGTTTTGCAACATCTAATGCACCCAGTATGCAAGCCTGTTTTAAATAGACATTTTGATTATTTTATTTTGAGATAATTTTTCTTGGCCACTACATCTTTGGAAATTTTGTGGGCAGAATTCACGGCCAAGTGTGTATATTGACAGATGCATATGGAAAGTGTCCAAGAATTTAGAACTGTAAAATATCAGAGTTGGAAGGACTGAAGACATTATCGAGGCCTACTCATTTCCCTATTTGTAGATGGGGAAACTGTGACCAGACAGCAGAAGTGATATACTTAAGTGGTATATCTCTGAAGACACTTCTTATATATCTTATTCATGGTAGGGTCATCATCACTTGTGATAATTTTTACTCTAATTGCTAAACCGACAAAGGGGCAGCTGGGAGTTGGGAAATGGAATGAGGGGCAAAGGCATTCGAATAATATTAGGCTATCTAAGAAACTTACATTTGACTGCAATATTTAACTTCTTTTCAGAGTAGTTTCTTTCTTGTATCCACATATAAGCCAGCATGCAGTAGATTGAGTACAAATGTGAAAACTGGAGGTTTGTACCAGGAAATATGTATCTAGGAAAAGCCCAAGAAATCACTTTATTCATGTTTTGGTTTCATCTGGATACACATGGTTAGAGCACAATTTATGTGGAGAAAATAAAATGTGACATTGTTCATTTTGAGGAAGGATGTGCCCTCCAAATCCAAGGCAGTGAACTGATTATTTCTTTTTCAAACAAAACCTATTTAGTCCAACTGAGGAAACCGCTATGTCTCCCTACCCTTTCTAAAATTGCTGTTTAAATGTAACCTAATGGGAAATTTTATTGTCTTGTATGAAGAACTTCTGAGGCCTTTTTGCAAACAGGAAGTCAAGGTCATGAAGCATTTGCATCTTTCAGAACCTTCTCTAAAATAACTTAAGCTTCTGAAGCACAGTGGCTCTCTAAGATGTCCTTACAGGTAGTTTTGTTATTTTTTAATTGCAAGGAAAAAAATATAGGCCACCATGATATGAAATTTGCTCCAGGCTGTTTGTTTTGATAGATGCTTTAGAGCAGTGATTCTCAGTGCTGGCTGAGTATTCGAATAATGTGGGGAGCCTTAAAAATAATAGAAGTTTACAGGCATTCTGATTTATTTAGTCATGAGTAGGGTTAGAATTACAGTGCACGTCTTGTGCCCGTCTTAGCTTCTCTTAATCTCCTCCAACTTTCTGAAGGCTCTTGCCTCTCTGACCATGTTCCACTACTTTATCTTTGCTAGACCCTTGCTGAACACCCCTCTACCCCCACCACCTCCATCTCTTCAACTCCCACCTCCCCTGCCCTGGATGGAGCTCAAGGTAAAACCCCAACGGGCAAGAATCTCATGACCCACATGCTGAGCTCCAGCTATTCCAAGTCTTCTCTCTTTTTATGTAGATGTGGTTAAAATGCCACACCTCAGGACATAGGATATGATTTCTTGAGAGTAGCCATGGGCTGGATGATGCAGGGGATGATGCAGGAGAGGCAGCTCACCATGAGGCAAATCTTGGCTAATGAGAAATCAGAAACAGGAGGGATCTGGGTCCCCCTCTTTCTCTCTTCTGTGGACTGCTCTGAGGTGTGGCTGCTCCTTACATATCTGGAGAAGTCCTGTTGAGTAATTGCTCTTTCTGGTCAGTACTTTTTGTGAAGTGTGGGCATCACAGGAATACTGCATAACATTACTTTGCATCTCTTTGCCCACTTTTCTTATCTCTTCACCTTCACTGTCCTGTGCTTGCATCACCCAAATAAAGTGTCAGCATTTTAATCCTTGCCTCAGACTCTGCTTCCTACAGAGCCTGAGTTGAGACAAATTTGTTTTTTAATTCCCCAAGTAATTCTACCACATAGCCAGAACTGAAAAACACTTCCTCTGAGAAAGACCTGAACTCTCGTCTCTTTAAGAGATTATGTACAAAGGAATATAGTTTTTCTTAATGTTCCTTTTTATTAAATTTCAAAACAAGTGTAGAATAAAATTTAAAACTCTCTCTTTGCCATCCCTTTTTCTCACTATTCCCTATCCACTCACTTTCTCAGAGTCCCAGCACTAATAATGTAAACAGTTTGATGTGCTGCCTTGTAGAAGTGTATTTCATATACAGACATAGAGTTCCAAGGTTCTTTTAGTTTTTGCATGAACATGATCATCTATCCATATTGTAATCGTTTTTGTCATTTAACAGTATCTCTCAGAGATTGTCATAATACAAAGAGATTCTTTATTCTTTTGAGTTGTGGTATAGTATTTCTTTCTTTTTAATTTTTATTTTTTTATTTTTGACTGCGTTGGGTCTTTGTTGCTGTGCATGGGCTTTCTTTAGTTGCGGTGAGCGAGAGCTACTCTTCATCATAGTGCGCAAGCTTCTCATTGCAGTGGCTTCTCTTGTTGCAGAGCACAGGCTCTAGGTACACAGGCTTCAGTAGTTGTGGCTCGTGGGCTTCAGTAGTTGTGGCTCGCGGGTTCTAGAGCACAGGCTCAGTAGTTGTGGCGCACGGGCTTAGTTGCTCCGCGGCATGTGGGATCTTCCCGGACCAGGGCTCAAACCCGTGTCCCCTGCATTGACAGGCAGATTCTTAACCACTGAGCCACCAGAGAAGCCCATGGTATAGTATTTCATGATGTGGGTATATGGAATAATTTTCCCTTACCCTTACTAATAAGGATTAAGATTATCTGTAACTTTTTGACATTAAAAAATAATGCTGAATTGAGCATCCTTGAGTGTGTATCTTTGTGCACATGTGAATGTAATTCTCAAGAACAGATAACTAGAACTGGAATTGCTGGGTTGAAAAGCATAGTTACAGTAAATTTTGATAGATACTTCCAAAATGCCCTTTAAAAATTTTTACCAAGAGTACATGAGAATTACTGTTTTTTCATACTTTTGTCAACACTGGCTATTATCGGTTTTAAAAAAATTGTTAATTTAGGCAATTAATGATATCCCATGTTTGTATTAATTTATTAAACATCATGTTTTAATCTTTATTTTAAGCCTCTTTTGGCCATCCTTCCCCAGTTTGGAGATTTTTATTAAATTTTATTAGAACAGAATGTGAGTAAAGTGTGGTTGCTGAGAAATTGGACTGTTCTTTATAACAATAGTCTTCTAAGGCAAGTCGAATTACTTCACACTGTCTGTAACGCTGGGTCTTGGAATTTGGAGGGCTGAGCCATCCCAGCTTCCTGTCTGAGAGGAACCAGACCTGGGCACCAGATAAGATGATTGAAAAACCTTTCTATTATTTGGGTTGCTGGAACAGGGCTTCACACCTGCCTGGCCTACTCTCCAAATCCCCTGTTAAGTTTAACTCCACCCAGCCAGTTTGAACAGCGGCAGAGCATGCGAGAACTTCCCCAAAGGCAGAAAAACATGCCGGGGAGTCTGCATCCAGAGAAGCTGTGCCAAGATTTCCCTGGCAAACAAGCTTTAGGCAAAGCTGAAGTTGGTTTGCCGATGTGAAATAGCTTGGCTTCTCAGTATGATTGGACCATGGCTGTAGCATGGGTAGAGAATGTGTGGTGAAAATGAGGCTATGATCAGACGTGGGCTGCAGACCCCAAACTAGTCCTGTATCTTTACTTTTTGTATAGATAACAAATATTTTTGGGGAAATTTAGGGGGAAAAAGAGTCATGGTCCCTATTACTGAGATGCACCTATTGTGATAAAGAGGCATGCTCCTTGTTCTTAAAATCTCCCAAAGCTCCTGAGAAAATAGGTGTTGTTATGTCTAGTTGAAATTTATAATATGATTGACAAGATGAAACATCTTCACATAAAGTGACTCAAGAACACTTAAAAAAGCAATGTATAATGAATTTGATATAAGTACTTTAGCACAGAAGGGAGCAATATAAGTAGTTAATTTGGACACAGTTTTAAGAGGCAATCTTTAGCATTTTGGAGCCTAGAAAGTTGGCTTCCTTCCATTCTTTCCACTTAATTTTCCATGCTTGCTTATCCCAGGTATCTACTTCACAGTGACAAGAGATGGAAAGTCAGCCAGTACCCCAGACTGGCTCTGCTTCCCAATCCGTTGTTTCAGAGAGAAGGACCAGGTCCTGTTCAGCATGATAGCTTTTAGCTTAGACTATTTATCTTCCCTGCCTCTGACAGATCCCCTTATCTGTGGGATTCAATTTAATTCAGCCTCTTTATTGAGAAGCTCTTTAGTGTCAAGGAGCTATATATGATGAATGCTACAGGGAGATTTAAATACTAGTTGATAGGAGCATGTAGGAGGGGCTATTCATTTTGTATATGTTGAGTTCATGCAACTTATGGGACATCTAGAAAAAGATAACCAGTAAGCCATTGGGTAGATAGATCTAGAAATTAAGAGAATGGACTGAGATGATGACGGTAAACTTGGGATTCAGCAACATGTGGTTTACTTGAAACTTTGGGATGAGATCCCCCAGAGAGAGAAGGATGAGGGTGAAGAACAACTGTATGGAAAATATCCAGTTTTAAAGAGAGAATAGCAGCAAAGCTAGTGAAAAACCGAGGAAGCACAACCTTATCAAAATGTTATAATCAAGGACTTCCGTGTTTACTTAATGTAGAGTAAAAGTGACCAGATTCACCCTTCCACCTGAAAAAAACCCATCACCAACAACAAAACAGAAAAATATTGTAAAACAACAGTTTTCAAGATACTGGACATAAAGCAGAAAAAAAACAGTGATGCACATGGGATAGGAATAAATGAGGTAAGCCCTAAAATTGCTCCAGCTACTGTTCTGAGAGAATTTCTAGGTTGCAGCACAGAGGCAACACTGCCAGTGCCTGGGACTCTGTGAGTTGAAGAGATGAAGTAGAGAGTCTTGGGAGACCAAGGTAGCTAGGGTTCACAGGAAAACACTGGAATGAGAGAACTGCACAGAAGGAGAACTTCAGAAATCTGCAGATGGTGCTCCTCAGGTATTCAGGTGAGTACTGATTAGTGCATGCATGTGAGAAGACTATCCAAAAACCAAGGAAAGAATCACCTGAAATTAATAAAGGAACACTCCCTAAGACATATATACGGGGCAAGGATTAATGCTTCTTCTTGCCAGCTAGAGTGGAAAAATCTTAATATCTTAATTGGATATCAGGAAGAATACTTGAAAGGGTTCTACTTTAGTAGCATGGTAAAATTAACCCTAGAGTAAATTCACCTAACAAAACTTAAAGCCAAGACCAAAAGGATCAAACTCTCTTCAAGTAACTTAACATGTCACAGAACAAAGCTCAAGAATATTTATAGGAATACAAAAATATCCAATGGCCAACAATGTAAGATACACAACATCTTATATTCAACCAAAATTACCAGCTAATCAGTTGAAACTGTTTCAGAAATAAAACAGATGATAACAATAGGAGACAAAGATATTAAAACACTGTTATAACTCTATTCCATATACTCACAAATCTAGAGGGAAGATTGAAAATATGAATTAGTCATGAAAGATGTAAAAACAGAGCCAACTCAAACTTTTAGAGATGAAAACTACAGTGTTTGAGATGAAAATACACTGAATGGGATTAATACCAGATTAGATATTGCAAAAGAAAATACTGGTGAACTTGACTACATAGAAATGATCCAAAATGAAACACAGCAAAGAATTAAATATATATATATATATATATATATATATATATCAGTGAGTTATAGGAAAAATACAAGCAGCCTAACATACATGTACTTTAAGTCCCTAAGAGAGGTGGAGAGAACATTTTATATATTTTTTTTAATTAATTTATTTTATTTATTTATTTTTTGGCTGCGTTGGGTCTTTGTTGCTGTGCGCAGGATTTCTCTAGTTGCGGTGAGTGGGGGGCTACTCTTCGTTGCAGTGAGCGGGCTTCTCATTGCGGTGGCTTCTCTTGTTGTGGAGCACAGGCTCTAGGCACACGGGCTTCAGCAGTTATGGCTTGAGGGCTCTAGAGTGCAGGCTCAGTAGTTGTGGCACACAGGCTTAGTTGCTCCGCAGCATGTGGGATCTTCCTGGACCAGGGCTTGAACCCATGTCCCCTGCATTGGCAGGCAGATTCTTAACCACTGAACCACCAGGGAAGCCCCAACATTTTTTAAAAGAATTAAAAATTTTTCCAATTTTGATAAAAATTTTCCAATTTTGATAAAAACTACAAACCCACAGATCACAAACCTTAATTAACACCAAGCACAAAAAAGATTCAGAAAACTGCATTATGGCACTTCGTAATTAAATTGCTCAAAACTAATGATAAAATACCAAAAGTAGATAGAGAAACAAAAGCACATACATACAAAGAAACAAAGATATGGATGGCAGCAGATTTCTCATTAGAAACAATTTAAAAATGAAGGCAGTGGAACAACATCTCTAAGTACTGAGAGAACAACAACAACAACAAAACTATAAAGACAGAATTGTATACCCAGTGAAAATATCTTTCAAACTAAAGATGAAATAAAGGCATTTTCATATATACAAAAACTGAGTGAACTCATCACCAGAACACTTGCACCACAAAAAAAGTTAAATTAATGTTAAAGGAAATCCTTTACACAGAATGAAAATGATTCTAGATGGAAATTTCTACACAAAGGCATGAAGAGCACCAGACATAGTAACTATATGGGTGCATGTATACGATTTTTCTTATTAAGTAAATGTTTCTAAAAGAAAGTTGATTGCTTAAACAATGATAATATTAATGTAGTCTGGGCTTTATTTCATAGGTATAGGTAAAATGTATGACAAAAATAGCAAGAAGCCTGAAAGGACAGAAATGAAGTATAGTATTATAAGGTCTTACACATAAAGTGTTATAACATCACTTGAAGCTAGAGTTTAATAAGTTACACTGTATATTATAAACCTCAAGCAACCAATAAAATAAAAAAGAGTTATAGCTAATAAGCCAATAAAGAAGATAAAATGAAATCATAAAAATAATTAATGCAAAACAACACAGAAAAAGAGGTAAAGGAGAATGATGAGAAAAGGAGACAGACATAAAACAAGTAGCAAGCTGATAGACTTAAGCCTAACCAGATCAAAAATCACATTAAATGTAAATAGTCTAAACACCCCATTTAAAAGTCAGAGATTTGCAGGTTCAATAAAAAACAACTAGATGTTGTCTACAAAAAACACAGTTTAAATATAAAGACAAAAATAGATTAAAGGTTAAAGGTTGGGAAAGATATGCTAACTCTAATCAAAAGCTACTTGAGTGAGTATATTCATCTCAGACAAAGTAGCATTCAGAGAAAACAGTTTCACCAGAGATAAAAAGGTTATTTTATGGTGATAAAGGGCCCAATTTACTGAGAGGACATAAAAATCCTAAATAAATAAAGCCCCTAATAACAGAACTTTAAAATACATGAAGAAAAACTGATAGAACTACAAAGAGAAATAGAAAAAAAAAATTATGCTGAGAGAAATAACTCCATCTCAGTGATTGGTAGAACAAGCAGAGAGAAAGCCAGAGTATGTAGTAGACTTGGACAATCCTATTAACAAACTTGTCCTGACATTTGTAAAACACTCCACCCAACAACAGTAAAATGCACATGCTTTTCAAGTGTACACAGAACATTTATCAAGATAGACCATTTTCTAAGCCATAAAACAAGTTTCAGTAAATTTAAAAGGATTAAAGTCATACAGAGTATGTTCTCTGACCACAGTGAAATTAAATTAGAAATCAATCATGGAAAGATGTATAGAAAATCCCCAAATATTTAGAAACTAAATAGTACTCTTCTAAAAAAACCTCTGAGACAAAGAAGAAATAAAAAGAGAAATTAGAAAGTATTTTGAACTGTATGAAAATGAAAACACACCATATCAGCATTTGTGGAATGTTGCTAGAGAGATACTTAGGAGAAATACTATAGCAAGAGATGACTGTTGTAGAAAAGAAAAAAGGTCTCAAATCAATGCATTCATCTTCTTCCATAAGAAACTTGAAAAAGAAGAGCAAATTAAAACCAAACTCAGTCTAGAAAGGAAATAATAAAGACTAAAGCAGAAATCAATGAGATATAAAACAAACAAACAAAGAGAAAATCAATGAAATAAAACTGGTTCTTTGAGATCATTAAAATTGATCAAGTGTATCCAGACTGCTGAGGGAAAAAGAGAGAACACACACATTACCAAAATAAGGAACCACTGGGGTAATATCACTACAGATTCTACAGATATTAAAAGAATAATAAGGGAGATGTTATGAACAACTTTATGCCTATAAAGTGAACAACTTAGATATATTGCATGAATTTTCTTGAAAGCTACAAACTACCAAAGCTCATTCAAGAAGAAATAGATAAGCTGAATACCTTAAGTCTCTTTAAGAAATTGAATCTATAATTAAAAAATCTTTCCACAAAGAAACCATCAGACCCAGATGGTTTCACTGGTGAATTCCACCTAACATTTGAGGAGGAAATAATACCAATTCTACATAAACTCTTCAAGAAAAATGAAGAGGAGGAAATACTTTCCTACTCATTCTTCGGTGCCAGCATTACCCCGATCCCAAAGTAAGACATTATAAGAAAAGAAAGCTACTACTTGATAAATTTGACTTCATCAACATTAAAAAACATCTGCTTTTTGAAAGATACTGCTAGGAGAATGAAAAAACAAGGCACAAATTAGTAGAAAATATTTTCAAAGCATATGTTTGATGAACTACATGTATTCAGAATTTATAAAGAGCTCTCATAACTCAATTATAAGAAAACAATCAACCCAATCACAAAATGGGTAAAGATTTGAAATGACGTCATCAAGGAAGGTACTCAATTTGCAAGTAAGCACATGAAAATATGCTCAATATTATTAGTAATTAAAGAAATGCAAATTAAACCCATAATTATATACCATTAAATACTTATTAGAAAGATGGAAATTAATAAGGGTGACTTTACTAAGTGCTGGTGAGGATGTGGAGGAACTGGAACTCTCATACACTCTTGTTAGTTGTGTAAAATGTTACAGTCACTTCAGAAAAATGTGGGGTATGTTGTTAAAACATTAAACATGAATGTAGCATATTATCCAGTCACTCAATTCTTAGGTTTTTACCAAAGAGAAAAGGAGGTATATGTCCATTTAAAGTTTTGTACATGAATGTTCATAGCAGATTTATTTGTAATAGCCCCAAACTGGAAATAAACCAAAAGTTCATCAACAGGTGAATGGATAAACAAATTGTGATATATACATGCAATGGAATACTACTTAGAAATAAATGGGAATAAACTGTCGATGCCAGCAACAATGTGGATATATTTCAGAATAATTATGCTGAGTAAAAGAAGCGAAACCAAATCTAAAGTAGTTTGTATGTTTCCATTTATATAATATTCCTGAAAATGCAAACTAATCTGTAATAATGGAAAGCAGATCAGTGGTTGCAGGGGGTGGGGGTGGGATCAGGAGGGCAAGAAGGCAGGATTGCAGTGGAACATGAAGAAATATTTGGGGGTGATAGATACACTTACTCTTTTGATTGAGGTGAGAGTTTCATGGGTGAAAACTTATCAAATTGTAAGTGTATACTTTATTAATTATGTTTAGTTTGTTGTACATCAATTAAACCTCAATAAAGCAGTTTTTTAAAAACCCTGTAATCATTTTCTTTATTGCCATAGATGAAATTCATGTCCCAGCTGTAATATTGAATGAAGAAACCATTAAGGGGCATTACAATTCTACGTGCTTGTTGTCTCACCACTGCCACAAACCAAAATACCCAAGTCATCTTTACTGTAATGTCTGAAATATCTTCAAGGGGTAAGAATGCCAGTACACCAACCTAGATAAGGCATACAGTATCCAGGGATAATTTGTGATTCCCCATCAGATCTGCTATGTGGGGTGTGCCTCTTCTCTGTGTGTGGTGGAAGTAGCTTGAATATAAAATAGTGAGCAAGGTGGGGCACGGATTCCCAGCCTGCCTCCAGCCAGCTGCCACAAAAACCCGGAACAGCTGCGTGTGCTCCTGGAAAGTCCTCCTAGGGCAAAGCCAGGCAGCTGGGCATGCTCAGTAGGTGGGGGAGATTTGTGTGGAGAATTGAAAGCTTTGACTTAGACTCCCACCCCCTCCCGCTGACCCCCACCCCCCTTGCCCCTACCCTGCCCATAGTAGTTGCCACGTGTGCACCCAGTGAGACGCGGAACATGACGCTCCGAACGATGTAGCAGCCAAGGAGGAGAAGGGGATGAGGCACTGCCGCTGCACTGACAGCCAGCAACCAGAGCATTACAAAGCTTCGAGCTAACTGAAAGAAAGGGTGCTTACAACCCACTGAAGCAACCTTAGCTACTGGGGGCAGACACAAAAAACAAAGAATTATAAACCTGCAGCCTGCGAAAAGGAGATCCCAAACACAGTAAATTAAGCGAAATGAGAAGACAGAGAAATATGCAGCACATGAAGGAGCAAGGTAGAAAGCCACCAGACCAAAAAAAGGAAGAGGAAACAGGCAGTCTACCTGCAAAAGAATTCAGAGTAATGATAGTAAAGATGATCCAAAATCTTGGAACTAGACTGGAGACAATACAAGAAACGTTTAACAAGGACCTAGAAAAACGAAAGAGCAAACGAACCATGTTAACACCATCTATTGTGAACACCACAATAAATGAAATGAAAAATTCTCTAGAAGGAGTCAAGAGCAGAATAACTGAGGCAGAAGAACGGATAAGTGACCTGGAAGGTAAAATAGTGGAAATAACTACTGCAGAGCAGAATAACAAAAAAAGAATTAAAAGAATTGAGGACAGTCTCAGAGACCTCTGGGACAACATTAAATGCACCAACATTCGAATAATAGGGGTCCCAGAAGAAGAAGAGAAACAGAAGGGGACTGAGAAAATATTTGAAGAGATTATAGTTGAAAACTTCCCTAATATGGGAAAGGAAATAGTCAATCAAGTCCAGGAAGTGTAGAGAGTCCCAGAAAGGATAAATCCAAGGAGACACACGCCAAGGAACATATTAATAAACTATCAAAATTTAAATACAAAGAAAAATACATTAAAAGCAGCAAGGGAAAAGCAACAAATAACATATAAGGTAATCCCCATAAGGTTAACAGCTGATCTTTCAGCAGAAACTCTGCAAGCCAGAAGGGAGTGGCAGGACATATTTAAAGTGATGAAAGGGAAAAACCTAAACCAAGATTACTCTACCCAGCAAGGACCTCATTCACATTTGACGGAGAAATCAAAACCTTTACAGACAAGCAAAAGCTAAGAGAATTCAGCACCACCAAACCAGTTTTACAACAAACACTAAAGGAACTTCTCTAGGCAGGAAACACAAGAGAAGGAGAAGAGCTACAATAACAAACCCAAAACAATTAAGAAAATAGTAATAGGAACATACATATCGATAACTATCTTAAATGTAAATGGATTAAATGCTCCCACCAAAAGACATAGACTGACTGAATGGATACAAAAACAAGACCCATATATATGCTGTCTACAAGAGACCCACTTCAGACCTAGGGACACATACAGACTGAAAGTGAGGGGATGGAAAAAGATATTCCATGAAAATGGAAATCAAAAGAAAGCTGGAGTAGAAATTCTCATATCAGACAAAATAGACTTTAAAATAAAGACTATTACAAGGGACAAAGAAGGACACTACATAATGATCAAGAGATGAATCCAAGAAGAAGATATAACAATTGTAAATATTTATGCATCCAACATAGGAGCACCTCAATACATAAGGCAAATGCTAACAGCCATAAAAGGGGAAATTGACAGTAAGACAATCATAGTAGGGGACTTTAACACCCGACTTTCACCAGTGGACAGATCATCCAAAATGAAAATAAATAAGGAAACACAAGCTTTAAATGATACATTAAACAAGATGGACTTCATTGATATTTAGAGGATATTCCATCCCAAAACAACAGAATACACTTTCTTCTCATGTGCTCATGGAACATTTTCCAGGATAGATCATATCTTGGGTCACAAATCAAGCCTTGATAAATTTAAGAAAATTGAAATCATATCAAGTATCTTTTCCAACCACAACACTCTAAGATTAGATATCAATTACAGGAAAATATCTGTAAAAAATACAAACACAAGGATGTTAAACAATACACTACTAAATAACCAAGAGATCTCTGAAGAAATCAAAAATACCTAGAAACAAATGACAATGAAAACACAACAAGCAAAAATCTATGGGATGCAGCAAAAGCAGTTCCAAGAGGGAAGTTTATAGGAATACAATCCTACCTCAACAAACAAGAAAAATCTCAAATAAACAACCTAACCTTACACTTAAAGCAATTAGGGAAAGAAGAACAAAAAACCCCCAAAGTTAACAGGTGGAAAGAAATCATAAAGATCAGATCAGAATTAAATGAAAAAGAAATGAAGGAAACAGTAGCAAACACAATAAAACTAAAAGTTGGTTTTTTGAGAAGATAAACAAAATTAATAAACCATTAGCCAGACTCATCAAGAAAAAAAGGGAGAAGATTCAAATCAGTAGAATTAGAAATGAAAAAGAAGTAACAACTGACACTGCAGAAATACAAAGGATCCTGAGAGATTACTACAAGCAACTATATGCCACTAAAATGGACAAGCTGGAAGAAATGGACAAATTCTTAGAAAAGCACAACCTTCCGAGACTGAACCAGGAAAAAATAGAAAATATAAACAGACCAATCACAAGCACTGAAATAGAGACTGATTAAAAATCTTCCAACAAACAAAAGCTCAGGACCAGATGGCTTCACATGTGACTTCTATGAAACATTTAGAGAAGAGCTAATGCCTATCCTTCTCAAACTCTTCCAAAATATAGCAGGAGGAACACTCCCAAACTCATTCTAGGAGGCCACCATCACCCTGATACCAAAACCAGACAAAGGTGTCACAAAGAAAGAAAACTACAGGCCAATATCACTGATGAACATAGATGCAAAACTCCTCAACAAAATACTAGCAAACAGAATCCAATAGCACATTAAAAGGATCATACACCATGATCAAGTGGGGTTTATGCCAGGAATGCAAGGATTCTTCAATATATGCAAATCAATCAATGTGATACACCATATTAACAAGTTGAAGGAGAAAAACCATATCATTATCTCAATAGCTGCAGAAAAAGCTTTCGACAAAATTCAACACTAATTTATGATAAAAACCCTCCAGAAAGTAGACATAGAGGGAACTTACCTCAACATAATAAAGGCCATATATGACAAACCCACAGCCAACATTGTTCTCAGTGGTGAAAAACTGAAACCGTTTCCTCTAAGATCAGGAAAAAGACAAGGTTGTCTACTCTCACCACTATTATTCAACATAATTTTGGAAGTTTAACCACAGCAATCACAGAAGAAGAAGAAATAAAAGGAATCCAAATCGGAAAAGAAGAAGTAAAGCTGTCACTGTTAGCAGATGGCACGATACTATACATAGAGAATCCTAAAGATGCTACCAGAAAACTACTAGAGCTAATCAAGGAATTTGGTAAAGTTGCAGGATACAAAATTAATGCACAGAAATCTCTTGCATTCCTATACACTAATGATGAAAACTCTGAAAGAGAAATTAAGGAAACACTTCCATTTACAACTGCAACAAAAAGAATAGAATACCTAGGAATAAACCTACCTAAGGAGACAAAAGACCTGTACTCAGAAAAGTATAAGACACTGATGAAAGAAATTAAAGATGCTACAAACAGATGGAGGAATATACCATGTTCTTGGATTGGAAGAATCAATATTGTGAAAATGACTGTACTACACAAAGCAATCTACAGATTCAGTGCAATCCCTATCAAACTACCAATGGCATTTTTTACAGAACTAGAACAAAGAATCTTAAAATTAGTATGGAGACACCAAAGACCCCAAATAGCCAAAGCAGTCTTGAGGGAAAAAAACGCAGCTGGAGAAATCAGACTCCCTGACTTCAGACTGTACTATAGAGCTACAGTAATCAAGACAGTATGGTACTGGCACAGAAACAGAAATATAGATCAATGGAACAGGATAGAAAGCCCAAAGATAAACCCATGTACATATGGTCACCTTATCTTTGATAAAGGAGACAAGAATATACAATGGAGAAAAGACAGTCTCTTCAATAAGTGGTGCTGGGAAAACTGGACAGGTACATGTAAAGGCATGAGATTAGATCACTACCTAACACCATACACAAAAATAAACTCAAAATGGATTAAAGACCTAAATGTAAGGCCAGATACTAGCAAACCCTTAGAGGAAAACATAGGCAGAACACTCTATGACATAAATCACAGCAAGATCCTTTCTGACCCAGCTCCTAGAGAAATAGAAATAAAAACAAAAATAAACAAATGGGACCTAATGAAACTTAGAAGCTCTTGCACAGCAAAGGACACCATAAACAAGACGAAAAGCCAACCCTCAGAATGGGAGAAAATATTTGCAAATGAAGCAACTGACAAAAGATTAATCTCCAAAATTTATAAGCAGCTCATGCAGCTCAATATCAAAAAAGAAGCAGCCCAATCCAAAAATGGGCAGAAGACCTAAATAGACATTTCTCCAAGGAAGATATACATGTTGCCAACAGACACATGAAAGGATGTTCACCATCACTAATCATTAGAGAAATGCAAATCAAAACTACAATGAGGTATTACCTCACACCAGTCCGAATGGCCATCATCAAAAAATCTGCCAACAATAAATGCTGGAGAGGGTGTGGAGAAAAGGGAACCCTCTTGCACTGTTGGTGGGAATGTAAATTAATACAGCCACTATGGAGAACAGTATGGAGGTTCCTTAAAACACTAAAAATAGAACTACCATATGACGCAGCAATCCCACTCCTGGGCATATATCCTGAGAAAACCATAATTCAAAAAGAGTCATGTACCACAATGTTCATTGCAGCACTATTTACAATAGCCAGGTCATGGAAGCAACCTAAGTGTCCATCGACAGATGAGTGGATAAAGAAGATGTGACACAGATATACAATGGAATATTACTCAGCCATAAAAAGAAATGAAATTGAGTTATTTGCAATGAGGTGGATGGACCTAGAGTCTGTCATACAGAGTGAAGTAAGTCAGAAAGAGAAAAACAAATACTGTCTGCTAACACATATATACAGAATCTAAGAAAAAGAAAAGGTTCTGAAGAACTTAGGGGCAGGACAGGAATAAAGATGCAGACGTAGAGAATGGACTTGAGGACATGGGGAGGGGGAAGGGTAAGCTGGGACAAAGTGAGAGAGTAGCATGGACATATATACACTACCAAATGTAAAATAGATAGCTAGTGGGAAGCAGCTGCATAGCACAGGGAGATCAGTTCGGTGCTTTGTGACCACCTAGAGGGGTGGGATGCGGGGGTGGGAGGGAGATGCAAGAGGGGGGAGATGTGGTGATACATGTATATGTATAGCTGATTCACTTTATTATAAAGCAGAAACTAACACACCATTGTAAACAATTATACTCCAGTTAAAATGTTTAAAAAAAAAAAAAGGTTCCCAGCTTTGCCATTAAGTAGCTGTGTGACTTCAGACAAATCACTTTCCCTCTCTGTTCGTTTATTCAGTTTTAAAATAAAGTTCTAGAGGGCTCTATGTAGCTCCAAGGTTAGGTTTTTAACATGCCCTACCATCATACAGAGATTTCTTGATACTGTTTCCAACATGTGGAGGACTAATTTCATCAGTTATCTTTCTATAACATGGTTCAGCATTTAGGTGGTTTAACTGCTTGCTATAGCCACCACCTGGAGCATTGCAGTGTACATTAGCAAGGGCTCTGGGGTGTCCTGCAGAGAAAAAAATGAATTTAATTTTGTTTTTGCTCTGTTTTCCTATGTTTTGACCACAGAATGATATGTTTGACTGAACACCTGATAAATAGCTCATGATTTGGGGAGTGTTGATGTCACAGATTGTCTTCTAAAGAGCAAGAATTAATGGGGAGAGGATGCTCTTAGAGAAGTGCTGTACTAACCCTCTGAGACCCGGAAATGGAGAAGTTGAAAGGGAAGTGCATGAGAGTGACCAAGGATATGGAAAGGAGCAGCTGGAGGGTGATGAAAATGAGTAGTCTAGGGTTTCCCCGGTGGCGCAGTGGTTGAGAGTCCGCCTGCCGATGCAGGGGACACGGGTTCGTGCCCCGGTCCGGGAAGATCCCACATGCCGCGGAGTGGCTGGGCCCGTGAGCCACGGCCACTGAGCCTGCGCGTCCGGAGCCTGTGCTCCACAATGGGAGAGACCACAACAGTGAGAGGCCCGCGTACCGCAAAAAAAAAAAAAATGAGTAGTCATTTTGGAGTGGGCTGAAGAGGAAGGAGGGGCAAGTGACTTCCTTTGGAATGTATATTCTAAGACCCTCAGAGTTGCCTGCATACTCTCCCTACCATCCCCAGCTCCTTGTGGAGCCACTGCCAAGTAGATTTCTGCACAGCCATCAGTCTGCATATTCTGCTTGGCTTTGGGTATCTCTAATTGGATTATTAGCAGTTGGGAGTCTTTCTATTGCCTTGGCTTAGTGTCTCCTATTGTGTACAGAAGAAGGAGGTTTGATGGGGGAGTTTCCGTAGGTACAAAGTTCCTTCGAGGCTGGACCTCCCCGTTCAGGGCCCAGTTTTATGATATTTGAGGGAGTTCAGGTCATTTCGATCATTTTCACTAGCAAAGCTAGCTTTGTTGCTTTTTTCTGTACATAAATTTACAAATACTTAAAAAGATAAGACACTACATAAAAATTTGAAGAAAAAAGTAAAGAGAACTGACTTTTACTGCCTGTGATAACCACTGTCAATTTGATAACCACCTACTGTTTGTCATTTTATATATATATATATATGTATATATATATATATACATATATATATATATACACATATGCATCCACAATTGCATAAATGGGATCATAATTTTTTGTGGGCAGTGCCCTCAAAGATATCCACATCCTAATCCCCAGAACCTGTGAAGATGTTACATTACATGGCAAATGGAAATGAAAATAGCAGATAGAACTAAGGTTGTTGATCAGCTGACCTTAAAATAGGAAGATTATCTTGGATTATTTAAGTGGGCCTAACATAGTCACAAGGGTCCTTCAACGTGGACAGTGGGGGCAGAAGAGTCAGTGTCAAAGCGATGTGATGTGAGAAAGACTCCACCAAGTCATTGCTGGCTTTGGAGATGGAGAAAGGGGCCACCAGCCAAGGAATGTGGGTGGCCCCTGAAGACTGGAAAAGCATGTGAAACTAATACATGCTGTAAATACTGTTATTATGAAAGATACTTCCCCCAAGTTTCTCAACCCTCCTTTCCTTGTCTCTACATCCCCATCACGCAAAACAGTTTTAATGACAGTATTAGGTTGGCCAAAATGTTCGTTGGTTTTCTTCTGTAAGATAGCTCTAGTAGCTCTTAGTTGTCTTTAACTTTCATTTGAAACAATTTTGTTAGATTGTATATGACAGCTGTCATGTCAGTGTGCTTTTTTAAAAAAGACATCAAAATTGGTGAATTTTTGTATAGCCATTTTAATATTGAAGATGGAAGAAAAAAAGGCAAGATTTTCAGCTTATTATGCTTTATTATTTCACGAAAAGTTAAAATGCAACTGAAATGCAAAAAAAAGATTTGTACAGTGTATGGAGAAGGTGCTGTGACTGATTGAACGTGTCAAAAGTGGTTAGCGAAGTTTCATGCTAGAGATTTCTCGCTGGACGATGCTCCATGGTTGCGTAGACCAGTTGAAGTTGATAGAGATCAAATTGAGACACTAATTGAGAATAATCAACATTATACCACGTGGGAGATAGCCGACATACTCAAAATATCCAAGTCAAGCGTTGAAAATCATTTGCACCAGCTTGGTTATGTTCATCGCTTTGATGTTTGGGTTCCACGTAAGTAAATAAAATCTTCTTGACCATATTTCCGCATGCAATTCTCTACATAAACGTAATGAAAATGTTCCGTTTTTAAAACAAATTTTGACGGGCGATGAAAAGTGGATACTGTACAATAATATGGAATGGAAGAGTTCATGGGGCAAGTGAAATGAACCACCACCAATCACACCAAATAAAGGTCTTCATCCAAAGAAGGTGATGTTGTGTATATGGTGGGATTGGAAGGGAGTCCTCTATTATGAGCTCCTCCGGAAAACCAAACGATTAATTCCAACAAATACTCCCAATTAGACCAACTGAAAGCAGCACTCGATGAAAAGTGTCCAGAATTAGTCAACAGAAAATGCATAATCTTCCATCAGGATAATGTAAGACTGTATGTTTCTTTGATGACCAGGCAAAAACTGTTACAGCTTGTTTGGGAAGTTCTGATTCATTCACCGTATTCACCAGACATTGCACCTTCAGATTTCCATTTATTTAGGTCTTTACAAAATTCTTTTAATGGAAAAAATTTCAATTCCCTGGAAGACTTTAAAAGGCACCTGGAACAGTTCTTTGCTCAAAAAGATAAAAAGTTTTGGGAAGATGGAATTATGAAGTTGCTTGAAAAAATAGCAGAAGGTAGTGGAACAAAAAGGTGAATACGTTGTTCAATAAAGTTCTTGGTGAAAATGAAAAATGCGTCTTTTATTTTTACTTAAAAACCGAAAGCACTTTTTGGCCCAGTACCTTTTCATGCACTTTCATGCTTATACAGTCACACACACACACACACACACACACACAGATGATTTTGAAATTATTTTATAAAAATGGAAGCACAATTCCTATTTGCGTCACACTTAAACTTTTCAGATTGTTTTTACAATTAAATATGGCTACAGGTGATAAAGTTGGGACCGGAGTCAGACTGCCTTACTAGGATTTTCTTGGTTGTCTGAATGGAGCCTACGGATAAAGCTGACATCGTAGAAAGTAGAAAGGAGAGATGCAGAGAGTCCAAGCTACTGGAGAGGGTGTTTGAGCTCTTGCATCAAGCATTGCTGTCTGTACTTGAGAGCCACTTCTGGACTTTTCAGCTTCATGGGTCAATACGTTCCCTTTATATTTAAGCCATTTTGAAGAGAATTTTTTTTTTTGGTAACATAGCAACACATTGTCCTAACTGAGATATAAACTCTAAAAAGTCTGTTCCTCTTTAGCTACTATTACAAGGTTTGGGAGGCTAGATGGCTTATCAGCTCCTTCCCCTACCCTACCACCTTTCAAACCTGCCTACTATTTTAGTCAAAAGACAGAAACCCAGTGAAACAGCCTGGCACATACCCAAAACAAAACAAAACAAAGCAAAACAAATAAAAAGGGTTTATAAGCTCATGAAACCAGGAGGTAGAGAACCAGGAAACACCACAGAAACTGCCCTCTCAGCTTAATTATCTTTCCATTTTCTCTGAGCAGCTCTCTTCAGTGGACTGGAACTGTGACTGCAGGCAGTGCTCAGCTCATGTCCTCAAAGTATTGCAAGCAAATAAGAAGGAGCACTTCTCAGTCGCAACTTTGGTTAGGAAAATCTAGGGCAAGAATTCTGATTGGCTGGCTTGGGTCATGTGCTCACCCCTTGGACTAATCTCTGTGCACAGGTGATGAGAAGCTACGATTGGCCCAGCCTGGTCACTGATCCACCTCCATGGCCATAGCACAGACATTTCCACAGGATTATCATGAGTCCATTATAGACAAAGTTGACAGTTGATAGAGGAGACTGAATCCAAGAAAAGTAAATCAGAGAGCTCTTGGATTTTCAGTCTTCCCCTGTTGGGTTTCTGAGGTTTCTTACTAAAATACCAGTGAAATTTAGGACAAAGTGAGGTCCTTATGATGTACCGTTAAGTGAGGAAAAACGAGATACAGACAAGTAACATGAGATGCATGATTTGTCTCAGACACTTAACTTTTAATATAGGTTGAGGCCAGAGGCTAAGACTGAAGACTCTTCTTGCCCCATGGCATACTCCCTGATAGGCTGGTAATTTTTAGAGGTTGCAGGCCCACCTCTGGGCATAAATGCCTTGCAGATGCTCATGTTCCTAGAGTTCTCCTGGGACGATGGTTCTGGCTGTTGTCTTTTCTGTCCCTTCCTGCTGGACGAGTCCTAGTCCTCCGCCTGGCATAAGGCTGGATGGCATTTTGAGTCAAGCTGTCTCTTGGAAGCTGAAGCTGTTATGAGAGGCTGGGTAGGGAGGGTGGGACAACTGGCATTCAGCTGAGTGGGAAGATGAGGAACAGCTGCTCAAGAGAGTGTTTGCAAAGTATGTGAAAGATAAAAGAAAAATCGTGAAAAGTGTGTGTGTATGTGTGTTTGTGTAACTGAGTGTGTCCATATAACATTCAGTTTATTTATTTATTTAATTAAATTAATTTATTTATTTTTGGCTGCATTGGGTCTTCGTTGCCACACGCGGGCTCTCTCTAGTTGTGGCGAGCGGGGGCTACTCTTCGTTGTGGTGCACAAGCTTCTCATTATGGTGGCTACTCTTGCTGCGGAGCACTGGCTCTAGGCACGTGGGCTTCAGTAGTTGTGGCACGTGAACTCAGTAGTTGTGGTTCGCGGGCTGTAGAGCGCAGGCTCAGTAGTTGTAACACATGGGCTTAGTTGCTCCGCGACATGTGGGATCTTCCTGGACCACGGCTTGAACGTGTGTCCCCTGCATTGGCAGGCGGATTCTTAACTACTGCGCCACCAGGGAAGCCCCAGTTTATTTATTTAAAATACTTTGTTCTTTAACAAACAGACTCTTCTGTCTTCTGAATGTTTCTAGAGCCCATGCTCTCTTCCTTGAGATCATCCTCCTATACAAGCCTAGAGAAGAGACTAAAGGCCTGGGAGCCCCAAACCTTCCACAGATGATGGGTGGCTTCTCTCTCTCTGAGGCCTCCATCATGCCATTTAAAACGTGTCAATGCTTACAGTACCTCCGTGTCCATGAAGTAGTCCTTGCCTCTTTCTCATTTATGCACCTTAGGTGGGTAATTTAAGCTGTTTTGTAGGTAGGTCCCAGTGACTTGCTCATTTCAGGTTTACTTCAGCTACCAGTCCTAGTGATGAAACAGACACTGCTTCTGAGCTCCTATTATGTGTGTAGACTGTGGAGTCAGACACCTTGACTTCAAATACTGGTCCTTCCAGCTGCTAACTTGGAGGTGTCTCTTAAATGCTTTGGGCTTCAGATTTCTCACCTGGAGAATGGAGCTAAAAAGTGGTACCCAATACCATAGAGATTTTCAGAGCAGTCGGTATAGATAATAAATGGAAAGGGTGTAAAATGGCACCTAACATGCAGCAAACACTCAACAAATGTTAGCTATTGATACTAATCCTCATAACCTTCTTGAGAAGGGTATATTATCTGCATTTTAGAAATGAGGAAACAGTTTCAGGGAACAAAATAATAACTGGCTCTGGATCACAGAGATTCTGAGAAATGGAGCCAGAACTCATACTCTTCCCTTCAAATGGCAAAGCTACATCATGTTAAAGGGACACCTCCTTACGAAGTTCATGAGTATTTGGTAAGGCAAATTCCTGCCTGTAAGACAGCAAATTATGTAATGCCTCAGAAGCTGTTTCCTCATCTGTGTGAAGTGAATAATACTATTCTTGCATAACAGCTATTATGATGGTTAAATGAGATAATGTAGTGGAAGTAGTAAATATTCATTTCTTTTTAGCCTCCTTTCTTTTAATTGGAAGCAGAACACAATAGGATGGAAAAGGTAGATTTCCTACCTAAGAACATGTTCTCAAATGATAAATTCTTTTTGGTTTATTTCATGTTGTAGATCGTCTGCATTCCCATCTCTTCATGATGTTGGAGAATCAGCAGCTGATGATTAAACTTTTTTTTTACCCAAACTGTGTCTTTCCTTGTTTGGAAGGACATGAGATGTGTGTGCAGCAGTAGATGGTATGGGTCAGTGACAAGCATTGGACAGGGATTCAGAACATTGGCACCCCAGCCCGGCTGTGCTGTCACCCACTGTATGTGACCTTGTCAATCGCTGAATGTTACTGGGATCCCATTTCCTCATTTTAAAATGTAGGCAATGATGTGTCATTTGATATCCTCACATGATTATTGTTAAGGACACATGAAAGATGAAGGAAAAAATAAAATCAAGATGAATAACATGCTTATAAAAACCCAGGGAGGGCTTCCCTGGTGGCACAGTGGTTGAGAGTCTGCCTGCCGATGCAGGGGACATGGGTTCGTGCCCCGGTCCGGGAGGATCCCACATGCCGTGGAGCGGCTGGGCCCGTGAGCCATGGCCGCTGAGCCTGCACGTCCGGAGCCTGTGCTCCGCAATGGGAGAGGCCACAACAGTGAGAGGCCCGCGTACCGCAAAAAAAAAAAAAACACCAGGGATTTTTTACTGATGTCAGACCCAACTTGGTCACTCTTCTTGGGTACTTCCCTGCTTGTTACTAGCAAGGCACAATGGAGGGCTGAACTTGGCATCTACATGCCACAGTTCAAAACTTAGCTCTAGGACCTTGGCAAGTCATATCTCTTTTCTGGACTTACATTTCCTTCTCTGTGAAACTGGAACAATTACCCCTGCCCTCCCTACCAAAAAATTTGTCATGAAAATCAGGTGAAATCATGGATGTGAAAGAGTCTTACCAACTGTGTGATGTCATGTAAACTGCCCAGTACCCAGAACAAGGAGTCATCCTATGCATTTATATGAACTAGAAAGCCTCTGGTTTTCCTTCTTACCCTGAGAACTTTACAGACCCTGCCCCATTCCCTGGTATCTTAGTTTCTCCATCACTTCCATCCCCAGCTTCGAGATAGCACACCATTCCTCTAGCTTTGTTTGTCTTGAGTGAATGGCCAAAGGCAAGTTGACTGGTGACATTCAGACTGACCTGGTGACTGGTGGTCTCAGACTATAAGATGCTCAGCCAGGGACAGTCAGAGGTGAACAAAGCAACGAAAGCTTGGGATAATGGCAGCCTGATTCCAAGACTGTGGGATAGGGATTTCTGTCCAGAAATGATAGTCAAAATATTTAACAACCTGTAGGCAGGAAAATCGAGCAATGCCACCTTGGTAACGGAGCAGGTCCCAAGAGCCCCCTGCAGTATCAGGTGATACCCTTTGGTTGCTGGGTGGTGTGGTGGTCTTGGTCACAGGAAGTGTGATGGTGGAGCACGCAGGAGACTGGGAGCAATGGATATTAACCAAGCAGTTTGCAAGTCTTTCAGTATTTTCAGTGTAATATAGCTATTTCAGTGCTGCCTTAGCTGAGACTATAAGCTTCTTCCCCAGGTATAACAAGCATGAACCTTATATTTAGAATCTCTAAAGAGTTGGGTAATGTGTCTGGAGCTGCTTCCTCCTTTTCCTCCTCCTTCACTTTTCTCCCTCTCCCCTCCCTATTCATCTCCATCTACTCCTCTACCTCTCTCCCTCCTCCCCTTCTTCATAGCTACTTTTAACACAATATGAAAGAAAAACCAAAACATATGGAAAAAAGATGAATGCATTCCTGCACATTTGGAATCCTGGTCAGATTTTGGCCCTCTCCCTTCTTAGTCATTATATTAAACCAATTTAATTCTCTCTT
The DNA here is from genome assembly GCF_937001465.1 of Orcinus orca. NCBI lineage: Eukaryota > Metazoa > Chordata > Mammalia > Artiodactyla > Delphinidae > Orcinus > Orcinus orca. The sequence continues at coordinate 29,442,332 of NC_064561.1, forward strand.
TAGCCTTTAAAAAAAAAAAAAAAAAAACCTGTTTATAATTCAGCCACAGGGTTAAGTAAACAATTGATTCAAACAGGAACAAGACCCCTCCTTTTCTCCCCCAGCCTTCCTCTTAGGGCAAGACTTGAAGGTTTTCTTTCTAGAAAGGGATTTGTAGCTGCCACAAAGAATAATGGGGGACCCAAAGAGATGATTAATTAGGTCTGGTGTCCAGACCAGGATGCAATAAAGAACATTCCTGGAAAAAATTCAAGCACTTTTACATGAAAAAAGTTGAATTTAAACTATTTTTGTAAAACACGCTGTTTGTTGTTGTTGTTTTTCCCAAGATGAGAGTATCTGATTTGAGATTTAAAAGGCCACCTAAAGAAATTCCAGGGAGTGTGGCACCTGGACCAGTCTGTTTGAATCCCTGCTCTACCACTTACTAGCTGTGTGAACTTGGCAAATAACTTAATCCCTGCTCCTCAGTTTTCTCATGTGAAAAATGTGAAAGAGGAAATAGTTCTTATGTCCAGGCTGGTGTGAAGGTTAAATGAGATCATTCATTAGCGTGCTTAGAGCATTGGATTAACATGTAGTAATTGCTCAATAAATATTTGTATTAGTCAAGGTTCTCCAGGGAAATAAAACAAAAAGGATGTGTGTGTGTGTGGTGAGAGAGAGAGAGATATTATGGAGGCTGAGAAGTCCCATATCTGCCATCTGCAAGCTGGAGACCCAGAAAACCAGTGGTGTAATTCCAGTCTGTGTCTGAAGCCCTAAGAACCAGGAGAGCTGATGGTGTAAATCCCAGTCCAAGGACAGGAGAAGACTACCATCCCAGCTATCGCACGGTGTCACTTCCACTGCATTGTATTCATCAAACTAGCCATAAAGTCTTGCCCAATTTCAAGGGGAGGGAAAATAGATTCCACTTCTTAATAGGGAGTGACAAAGTTCTGGAAGAGCATGTGGGACCTGAGATATTGCTGTAGCCATTTTTTTCAAGTCATGACCGTCTATGGTTTATAAGCTCTTAAGTTCCCGGGATGGGAGAGACCATCACATACTGGCAACTTCTAGATTAACTGCTAATTGAAGTGGCTCTGGGGCCTCCTGAGTTGATACTCTGAGTGTGGCCCTGTCCTTTTAAGGTTTCTCCCAATTGTTTTTCTCTGGCAAGAAAGTTAAGACCTACAGCAGAGAATCCTTTCACATGTTCCCTTGTCTTGCTTCAGGCTACAAACCTTCCACAATAAATTCTGCCCTTAAAAATTAAAAGATTCAACTAAGCACATCTTCTGCCTTTTTGATTAAAGTGTATTGATCCCCCCCACTCCCAACTTTTGGATCCCAGGGTCCTGCCAAGTTGATGACATGGAGCAACATGTTTCCTTAGGACTTCTTACAGGAAAGCAGATCAGACTGGGGACCTGAATTAATATCCCAAGTAAGAAAAGTAGTTGACCTTCGTGCAGGAGAGTCGCTTGTAAGGAACATTCATCTCTACCCATTTATGTGCTTAGGTCTCTACCCAGAGACATTCCACATAAATATTTTAACCTGGTGATGGTGATGACATGTTCTATTCTTCTCTGCCACAAGAGTAAAAGATTCTGTCATAGGGGTCAGTTGATGTATTTTACTGTCTTTGGTACTCAAACTACTAAAGATTGGGAACTAAAATTATTTTGTAGTAGATTTGAATGAGATATTTCACTCTTTCTTTCCTGTTCTTAAATCAGCTTCCTCTAGTTTCACTCCATCTGCAGAGAAGTCAGGAAATTTTAATGTAGTCATGACTGTGGTGGTGGTGGCAGGTCATGGGGGCGAGTTGGGATGAAGAGGATACTTTCCTCTTCTCAGGGTTGTACATCTTGTCTAGAGTATTGGGTTGTGGCTTCCTGTCTTCAGTCCATTGTTATTGCCATTGATATGCTCACTGTCCAGGCTGAAGGATCAACAATTACTCAAGGGAAGCTCTTCCCAAGACAAGAGCAGGAGTATAAGGTTGAGTGGAAACCCAAGAGGTCTCTTAAGGCCTTAGATCAGAGATTTGCACTCTCCCTTTCACGGAATCCTTTTATTCAAGCAATTCTCATTTCCAAGCCCAGATTCAAGGGCAGGGAGGTATACTTTTCCCACAGGGAGGCATGGCATGGGTGTGAATGTAGAAAGGGGTGAATAACAGAGGCCAACAATTCAGTCAATCACAGTTCCCCTTCCCTTTTTTTTTTTTCCTCCGTATAGTTTATTTGTTGAAGAAACCAAATAATTTGTCCTGTGGAATTTCCCACATTCTGGATTTTTCTGATTGCATACCCATAGTAGCATTTGACATATTTCTCTGTTCTTTGCATTTCCTTAAATTGGCAGTTAGACCTAGAGGCTTGATCTGATGTGACTTTTTACAAGGATCCTGTATGGGTAGTGATGTGTACTTTTATCAGGACGAACAAACATCCCTCTGTCTCTCTTTTTGTGTTGTTAGTGGCCACCATTGATCATTGCCTGGATTCATTATTTAGGTAGGGATTTGCCAAAGGATTTCTTTCTTTCTTTCTTCATTTATTACTGGGAATCCTTCTATAAAGAAAAACTTGCCTTCACCAACTGTTTGTCATCTGAGGTACAGGTCCTACAGGAAATCAGGCTAATTGCTTGATTCTTTCCTTTATTTACCAGTTTTCAGAGTATATTGTGTTTTCCCAGCAAGCTCCAAAGATGACATTGAGTATTGTCTTTAGTGTCTTACAAACTCATGGAATTTAATAAATTTGAAGCATTTAATTCCTTGGTATAGTATTATTCACCTCAAGCCTCATATTGCCCCATTTTAGCCAACAGAAGCCTCTTTGAGCTGATTCTTGACCTTCTGATTTGCTCTGACAGTGTCCTTGCTTCCAGGTGTGATAAGACTGTTGTTATTCTGTAGGTCCCCAAGTTACTCAGCTGCATTTGGGTGCTAAATTGAAGATAGGCATCAAACTGTTTGGAATAGTGCTTATGCTAATCTATTAAGAGGAGGGCAGAGGGATTGAATGAGGAAATGGGCATTTGATGGATAAGATTGTGTTTGTTGACTAGGCTCCAACAAAGAAAGTGGGAAGTCCATATTGAGAGTAGTTCTGGGATTTCAGGACTCTGACATTCCTGTTTACCCCTTTGTTGGTCTGATTCCCCACAGATCTATGACCCAGCATTCTCTAGGAGCCTTTGGCCAGGCCATTAAATTCATGTAACAGTAACTAATGAGCATAATGGATTCATCTCAGGACAAGGCTTTCTCTGGACAACAAAACATAGCCTTTGGGACCTGGGGCACAGCTTCATTTTGTAGCTGTCTGCCTGCTTGTTCAGATAACCATTTACAGATCAGCCCCTCAGTCTTAGGTTTTGAACAGCTGGTAGCAATTTTCCCGCACTAAATGACTGCTAATTATCCTATACACCACACTTAATTCATGCCTTGTTGGCTGCGTTGTGAGTTCACCTACTCGTTGTAATTACTGCTTATCCTCATCCTTTTCTACCACCCCCTTCTCTCTTATCCCACTTTGCATTTCCAACACCACAATACAGAGAGGTAGATCCAGCTGAACAGAAGTTTCATAGTACTAGCAAGTTTCAGTTGATCAGGAAATGAACTCTGGTTCTCTGCAGCAGACAGAGAAAATGCTGAGAAATGAAAGCTCCAAGGAGGAATTGTCATCCCAGCATCATATTGAGCTAGAAAGCATCACAACCGGGAGGCTGACACCCTGAGATCTACTGGTAGTACTTTCACTGTCAGGCCATGTGCCTTTGATTATATCATTTAATTTAATATCTCAGTCTCAGTTTTTTTCACCTTTAGAATGGGGATAGTAGTTCTTTCCCTGGCCACCTCACAGGCTAAAGTGGAATATATATATTAGTGGTATTGACCTATTAAGTATTAAAGCTGACAATTTAGGTTTCATGAAGTATTACTGCATCCTCACAGTAAATGGTAAGAGGAAGAAACTCTTCCAGGCATGCGAATAATAATCTGTAATTTTAGAGACTTTTCCCACACATTATCCTACTGAGTCATCATAACGAATGTTGAGATGGTTTAGACAACTGGAATTATCCCCGTTATGGGTTGAATTGTGTCCCTCCAAAAGATATGTTGAAGTCCTAGCCCACAGCACCTCAGAGTGTGAGCTTCTTTGGAAATAGGGTTGTTGCAGATGTAATTAGTTAAGGTGAACTCATACTGTAGTGGGTGGATACTTAATCCAACGTGACTGTTGTCCTTATAAGAAGAGGAAAAAGAAGCACACAGGGAGAATGCCTTGTGCCAACACAGTCAGAGACTGGAGTGATGCAGCTACAGGCCAAGGAGTACCAAGGGCTGACAGCCACCACCAGAAGCTAGGAAGAGGCAAGGAAGAATTTTCCCCTACAGACTTCAGATGGAACATGGACCTGCTATCGTCCTGATATTGGACTTCTATCCTCCAGAGTTGAGAGAGAATACATTTCTGTCGTTTTGAGCCACCTAGTTTGTGATACTTTCTTATGGAAGCCTTAGGAAACTAATACCAGCCCCATATTTCTGACCAGTATGCTGAGATTCAAAAAAAATCTAAACAGCATATATTTGCCAAGTGCCTACTAAGCACCAGGTAGTCTTTTAGATCCTGGTTGTATAGCTCTAAACAAAACAAAGTTAAAATTATGCTCTAGGGTGCATAGCTTGTTAAAGACAAATACTGTGATGAGACCCAGTTTTCCAGGTTTCCAGATCAGCATTTCTGTTTTGGTTTATTTCAATTACATCCTCCCAAGTAAAGAGTGACTCTAATACTGGCAGTGCTTGTACTGCCCGTGAATGTGCTTGGATTTTTTTCCTATTCTCTAGGGAGCACAGGAGCTTACCTCTTTACTAGCAAACTTACATTATACTTCCTAAAGACACATTACATGTACTATTGTAATCCCCTCTAGCCCTGAGGATGCATACTCTTCTTTTTTTCCTTGGCCCTGAATTTGGAATAAAATAATCTGATGCAAAAATAGCTGCTTACGATAGAGTATTTCTGAAGAGAGGAGGGAAAGGGGAATTCCAGATTGCCACAACATTTCTAGTTGAGGAATTGAGTTTTTAAAATGCTGTGAAGGGTTGAGAGTCACTGGTTAAGGGACTTGTGCAGAAAAGTTGCTCCGGAGCACCTGAACTCATTCCTCCATATATAGGGAAAAACAGAAGAGGGTAGAGTGGACCTGACTATAGCCCTGCCATGGAAAGAAAAAATTCAGCTCCTCAGCTCCCTGGTGATGGGGCTGAGGGACTTGGTGCTTTCACCACTTAAGGGAAAGAAAAGGTGAAATAAGTGTGTACAGGAACCTTACTCCATACATAAAACCAACCATGGCGATAGCCTTGAAAGACTTATTTCAAGACCTCGTTTCCCTCCCACCTTGACATTTTAATGGGGTCGGCAGCTTGAGCTTCATTGTAATGGAAACCAGAAGACAATCTCCAAAAGTGAAAGGCTACAATGGAGGCTGGGCAGACTTTGTGTCTAAATGTATCAGCTCTGTCCTCAGCAAATGGCAATGTTGCCTGACAGGCAATTAGCGCTGTTCCTAATTGCTTCCGTCAAACCTGGCTGTTTGAAATACCTAGAGCCCCATACTAAGCCACGCCACGCCTCGGCCAACACTGTTTTCTTGGCTTTGGTTAATGCTTTATTTGGCACGCTGGTTTCTGTCTGGCCATCAAGTTCATTCTGACCTGTTAAACTTTCTGAAGACCCTCTCTGATCAAAGCCAGGAGACAACTAGGTTCTGTCTTAAGTGGAAGGCTGGCAAAGCAGTGTATCTCCTGTTCAACTTGTCAGTTCAAGGGCAGAAGATGAAAGCTCTACTTAGGACGCTGCCCACAGATATACAGTCCATGGTAGACCTGCCTGACAGTGGCATTTTCTTGAACATGTAGAAATGAATATCTGTGTGGGGAGCACCCATGAGAAAGGATGAATAGCTTTACATTTTAAAGTAAGTTCTGATAGCTTGCTATATAGGAAGCATAATTTTTTTCTTACCCTAAAATGTTTCCAGTGTGATTAAGTTAGAATTCTTGATATTTCCCTCCACCAGTATCCCCAGCTCAGTAAAGGCCACAACTACACAGAGAACTAGGAGTCATTTTTTGGGTTTTCCATGTTCCTCATTCCCCTATTACTTTTCTTCATCCCCTTTTCCTTTCTTCATCACACTCCTGGACATCTAGCTGGAGAAAACTGTAATTAAAAAAAATATATATATATATATATATAAAAATATATAATATGTATATGTGTGTGTATATATATATACACATATATACATATATATATGAATCACTTTGCTGTACACCCGAAGCTAACACAACTTTGTACATCAACTATACTTCAATAAAAAATAAAGAGTAGATTTTATTGTGTGTGAATATGCCACAATAAATCTGAATTTTTAAAATATGTCCAAAAAAATGTAAAAAATGCTCCAACCTTAGTGATTGTCTGTATTTGGCTGATGCAGACCTCTGGTCTTTGTGAACAGCTGTATCGCTAGGGAATTTGTTAAAAACAGTCAATGGCAATTGTTTAACATCACAGTTGCCTGTGGTGGCGATATCAGTTGAAGCTAACAAGGGACTGACAGCCAAAAATCTTTAAAGGAAAAATTGTGGAATGAGCTGTCCATAGGGGAATTTTAAAAGCTATGACGGGGACTTCCCTCGTGGCACAGTGGTTAAGAATCCGCCTGCCAATGCAGGGGACACGGGTTCAATTTCTGGTCCAGGAAGATCCCACATGCCATGGAGCAACTAAGCCCGTGTGCCACCACAGCTACTGAGCCTGTGCTCTAGAGCCCGCGAGCCACAATACTGAGCCCGTGTGCCACACTGCTAAAGGCCGCATGCCTAGAGCCTGTGCTCCGCAACAAGAGAAGCCACCGCAATGAGAAGCCTGTGCACCATAACTAAGAGTAGCCCCTGCTCACCACAACTAGAAAAAGCCTGCGCACAGCAATGAAATCCCAATGCAGCCAATAAATAAATAATAAATTTATTTAAAAAAAAAAAAAAAAGCTATGACATATTCCTGGGAATCTAGAAGGCCATGCATATGTGAAGGGCAGTACACATGCCCAGGAAAGACATGAGAAGACCCCAGTCACACATCTGTCTGACCCTGATGATCTGCACAATCAGTAAGTGAAGGCTAAGGCAGAGTTGTCAACTGCCTGTTGGAGTGTTGACAGAATGCCCCAACAAACACACAGAACCTCTGGTGAAGGCTGAGAGACATATTATTTCAAGGCATTTAAGGAAATCTCTGTCCAGTCACTAGTTGAACACTAAGCTAACCAAATAGAGACTTCAGCGGCCCCACACAACAAAGAATACAGACTTCACAGAATTAATTCTGAAATGTCACTAAGTGAACAGCAACAATGAGAAACTCTGGGAGGAGAGTAGTATCTGATTTCCAGAGTTGTTACATATCTTATTTTAAATGTTCAGTTTTCCAGAAAATTATAATATATGCAAAGAAACAGGAAAGTACAGCTCATATACAAGAAAAAAAGAAGTTAATACAGACTGTCCCTGAGGAATCTCAGACGTTGGGCTTACTGGATAAATACCTTAAAGCAGCTACTATAAAAAGTTCAAAGAAATAAAAGAAGCTGTGTAAAAAGTAAAGTATAAAAGTGATATTTCCAAAATAAAGAATATCCATATAGAGGTAGAAATTAATTTAAAAAATAAAAATTCTGGAGTTGAAAAATAAAATAAATGAATAATTCACTAGAGGAGCTCAAGAGCATATTTCAGCCAGCAAAAGAAATAATCAGCAAACCTGAAGATACATGAATTGAGATTAACTATTTTGAGGAACAGAAAGGAAAAAGAATGAAGAAAAATGAACAGAGCCTCAGAATCTTGTAGGAAACATCAAACCTACCAAAATGGGAATCCTAGAAGGAGAGGAGAAAGAGAAAGGGGAAGGAAGAATATTTGAATAAACAATAGCCAAAATCTCAAATTTGGTGAAAACCATTAATCTACATATTCAAGATGCTCAACGAATCCAAGCAGGAAAACCTCAAAGAGATATACACCTAAATATATCGTAGTGAAACTGTTGAAAGACAAAGAGAAAATTTTGAAAGTAGCAAGAGAAAAACAACCAATCATGTTCTAGGGATCTTCAGTAATAATTAAAACTGATTTCTCTTCAGAATTTTGGAGGCCAGAAAGCAGTGAGATGACATATTCGAAGTGCCAAAACAAAGACCATCTACTAGGAATTCTATAACCAGAAAATTATCCTTCAGTAACAAAGGAGAAATTAAGTAATTCTCAGAAAAATAAAAACAGAGAATGTATTACTAGCAGACCTGCCCTACAAGAAATACTAAAAGAAGTCCTTCAGGCTGAAATAAAAGGACACTAGACAGTAAACTGAATTCACAAGATTTAGAGAGCACCAGTAATGGTAACTACATAGTTACCATTTACATAGATAAATATTATATAAAAGAAAGTATAAATGTATTTTTGTTTGTAACTCTTTTTTTCTATTATCTGATTTTAAAAACTGCATAAAGCAATAATTATAAAACTATTGATGCACTTATAATGTGTAAACATGTAACTTGTATGGCAATAATAGCATGAAGAAGGGGGAAGGAATTTCATTTATTTGAGCGTTTTTTCACATACTATTGAAAATTAGTTGGTATTAATCTGAACTAAATTGTTTTAAGTTAAGATGCCAGGGCAGGGCTTCCCTGGTGGCGCAGTGGTTGAGAATCTGCCTGCCAATGCAGGGGACACGGGTTCGTGCCCTGGTCTGGGAAGATCCCACATGCCGCGGAGCAACTAGGCCCATGAGCCACTACTGAGCCAGCACGTCTGGAGCCTGTGCTCCGCAACGGGAGAGGCCGCGACAGTGAGAGGCCCACGCACCGCAACGAAGAGTGGCCCCTGCTCGCCACAACTAGAGAAAGCCCTCGCACAGAAACGAAGACCCAACACAGCCAAAAATAAATTAATTAATCAATCAGTTAATTAATTAGTTAATTAAAAAAATAAGATGCCAGGGCAACCACTAAGACTAACTTAAAAAAAATAAGGATGAAATCGGCCGCCCGGTGAAGATGCCACTGGTCCTGTCAGAGGAGCAAAAGGAGCACCTGGCCTTCCTGCCTCAAGTGGACAGCACGGTGGTCTCTGAGTTTGGGCGAATTGTGGTGGAGTTCCCGAGGTGAGGCTCGAACCCCAAGATCTACAAAGGCGCTGCGAGAAAGCTCAGTGTGAGTAGTGACACTGTCCAACATGGTGTGGAAGTATTAATATACCTCCTCACTGAAAGTTCAAAGCTTATAATTTCTGAACTGGATTTCCAAGACTGTTTTTGTTCTGTGATTCTCTGAAGAATTGAACAAGCTGTTACTTCAGCTTTTTCTGGACAACAGAAAGGAGATCAGAACTATCCTGAGTGAATCAGCACCAGACCTCCCCAGTTACCACAGCCCTTGAATGGCGACTAGATGTACAGCTTGCAAGCAGAAGCCTCAGGCAACAGATTAAACCAACAGTGACTATAAAGCTACACCTTAATAGAATGGAGGTCATAACACCCAAGTTCTGCAGACACACCCAGCCACGCTGCTCCATTTGGTTCAGCAATTGGAGCAAGCCTTGAAGGAGATGAAAACAGACCACCGTAGGAGAGCTGTGCGCAATATCAAGGAGTCCCAGTTTTAAGGTTTTCTTCCCTTTGAATCGCTTGTGAATTGATGATATATAGCAGTTACTTTTCAAAATTCTTTTGATAGTGATAAATACATAGAGATTTCATAAAATTTCTTTTCCTATGTCAAGAAATTGAGGTCATGATCAAAGGCTAAGTAAAGTTCCTTTCCTGGTGCTAAATGTCTTCAGCTTCTTGACAATTAAGATGTATTTTGGGGATCCCCTGGTGACCCAGTGGTTGGGACTCAGCACTTTCACTGCGATGGCTGGGGTTCAGTCCCTGGTTGGGGAACCGAGATCCTGCAAGCCTCGCAGCCTGGCCAAAAAAAAAAAAAAAAAAAAAAGATGTATTTTCTATTTTAAATGTGTAAATAGGATTGAATCAACTGGAAGTGAATATGTACTGTTCAAATCCTCTGTATATATAAATGTCCTTTTTTAGATACTTCTTTTGACTACTTAACTTTATTATTTTCCTTCTTATTGACCTAAATTTGAAAATAAAATTCACAATGTAATACTATTACTATTCAGAATATGTCTAGACAGCTTATTGTTTTTGACCTTTAAAGGCACCACATGATGTTAATAGCCACAGAATAGTTGGAAGTGAATGTTAATTTTTTTAATGCTATATCGTTTAGGCAGTTCATGCATTTTTCCTTGCATGTGAATATAATAAGTACTTACTATGTTGCTTAAGTTTAAGTTGCCATGGCTAATAAACTTAAATAGTACACAAATTTGTGTGAAAATATTGCATTTTATCAAGGACTGCTTTTTTTCCTGTTAACCAAAGCATCTGAGAGATACACAGTAGAAATTCCCTGGCGGTCCAGTGGTTAGGACTTGGCACTTTCACTGCCAGGGCCCAGGTTCAATCCCTGGTTGGGGAACTATGATCCCACAAGCTGCATGACACAGCTAAAAAAAAAAAAAGTGACACACTGTTATTTACATTTATAAACAATGGATGCAGACATAATGTAATCAATTCTTAATTATCTGGTTATAAATTATTATTTTAATAATTTTGTTTGAATAAAGTACAAAGAGGGCAAAGAGAGACCATTCCAAATGAATATCCCTTCTTCCTTATAAAGTTGAAAATATATATATATACACAAATATATATTGTAGTTTCTCAAATGGCAGTTTGGGCTATTGATTTAAGATCTTTTTTAATATAAGGAGTTAACAGGTAAAATTTCTATCTGAGTACTGCTTTCACTTCATCCTGTAAATTTTGGGATGCTGTGTTTTCATTTTCATTAATCTCAAAGTCTTGTGTGTGTGTGTATGCGTGTGTGTGTGTGTGTGTGTGTGTGTGTGTGTGTGTGTGTATCTCAAGGGAATTAAAATGGTATACTAGCAAATATCTATTTTACACAAAAGAAGGAAATAACAGAGGACTAGAGGAACAAAAAAGATATAAAACATATAGAAAACAAATAGCAAAATGAACTAAACACTCTAATCAAGAGGCGGAGATTGGCAAATGGATTTTATAAAACATTGTCCAACTGTATTCTGTCTAAAAGAGACATATTTAGCTTCAAATACATAAATAGATTGAAAAAATGTTATAAAAAGAAATATCATGCAAAGAATAACCAAAGATAACTGGGGATGGGGATGGGGGGACGACTATCCTAAAATAGACTTTAAGACAAGAAGTGTCATAGAAACAGAGGAGATTTTGTAATGACAAAGGTGTCAATCCATGAGGAAAAAGACACAAAACTTACAAACATATCACCTAACAACAGAGCTGAAAATACATGAAGCAAAAACTGACAGAAGTGCAAGGAGAAATAGACAATAATAATTGGAGACTTCAATACCCTACATTCAACAATAGCTAGAACAACCATATAGAAAATCAAAGGAAATAGAAGATTTGAATAACACTATAAGCCAACTAGACACTTAACATATTTATAGAACACTCAATAGCTGTAGAACAGACATTCTTCTCAAGCACACATGAAGCATCCTCTAGGATAAACCATACTTTAAGCCACAAAACAAGCCAAAAAAAATGTTAGAAGGATTTAAAACATACAAAGTATGTTCTCAAACCATGATAGATTGAAATTAAAAATTAATAACAGAAGGAAATTTGGAGAATTCACAAATATGTGGAAATTATACAACATGCTCTTAAAATAGACAATGGGTCAGAGAAGAAATCACAAGAGAAATAAGAAAAGACTTTGAGATTAATGAAAATGAAAACAGAGCATTCTAAAACTTATGGGATAAAGCAAAAGTAGTGCTTAGATAGAAATTTTACGTGTAACTTCTTCTATTAAAAAAGATCTTAGGGCTTCCTTGGTGGCGCAGTGGTTGAGAGTCCGCCTGCCGATGCAGGGAACACGGGTACGTGCCGCGGTCCGTGAAGATCCCACATGCCGCGGAGCGGCTGGACCCGTGAGCCATGGCCGCTGAGCCTGCGCGTCCGGAGCCTGTGCTCCGCAACGGGAGAGACCACAACAGTGAGAGGCCCGCATACCGCAAAAAAAAAAAAAAAAAAAAAAAAAAAAGATCTTAAATCAATAGCCTAAACTGCCACTTTGAGAAACTACAAAAATACAACAAACTAAACCCAAAGCTAGCAGAAGGAAGAAAATAATTCAGATGAGTGTGGAAGGTAGTGAAAAAAATATTAGAAAACAATAGAAAAAAACTCCATGAAACCAAAAGTTGATTCTTTGAAAAATCAATAAAATTGACAAACTTTTAGCCAGACTGAACAAGAAAAAAAAAAGAAGAACTCAAATTACTCAACTCAGGAGAGAAAGAGAGGACATCACTACTGAACTTACAGAAATAAAAAGTATTATAAGGGAATAGTATGAACTATTGTATGCTAACAAAATAGATAACACAGAAAAAATGGACAAATTCCTAGAAAGACACAAACTACCAAAACTGACTCAAGAAGAAATAGACAATCGGAACAGACCTATAATAAGTAAATAGAATGAATTAGTAATAAAAAAAAAAAAAGCTCTCACAAAGAGAAACCCAGGCCCAGATGGCTTCACTATTGAAATCTACCAGATGTCTAAAAAAGAATACTAATCCTTTGCAAACTCTTAGAAAAAAATAGAACAAGAGGGAACACTGCCTAATATATTCTATGAAACCAGTATTACTCTGATACCAAAACCAGACAAAGGCATCACAAGAAAACCACAGACCAATATCCCTTATGAATATAAATGCAAAAATCCTTAACAAAATACTAGCAAGCTGAATCTAGCAACATATTTAAAGGATTATACAACCATGACCAAGTGAGACTTGTCCCAAGAATGCAAATACAAAATTGAATCAACACAGTAAAGTCAATGTAATGCATCATATTAAGGGGATAAATAACAAAAAACATATGGTAATACTATTGATTCCAAAAAGCCATTGACAAAATACTATATACCCTTTTATGATAAAAATACCTAACAAAGTAGCAATCAAAGGTAATTTCTTCAACTTGATAAAGGACCTCTGTAAAATACACACTTCTAAATCATACCTAATAGTGAGAGACTTAAAACTTTACCCCTAAGGTAATACACAAGAGAAATATGCCACTCTTTCCACTTCTATTCAACACTGTTATAGGAATTCTAGCCAAGGCAATTAGGCAAAAAAAACAAAACAAAACAAAAAACACACACACACTATAGAACTAGTAAATGAGTTCAGCAAGGTTGTAGGTATGAGATCAGTATATGAAAATCAATTGTATTTCTATACACAAATGAACAATCCAAAATGAAATGTTTAAAATTCCATTTCCAATAGCATCAAAAGGAGTAAAATAGTTAAGAATAATCTTAACAAAAGACGTGCAAAACATGCATACTGAAAAGCACAAAACATTGTCGAAAGAAATGGAAGAAGACATAAATAAAAGGGAAATCATCCTATTTTCTTGGTTTGAAAGACTTAACGATGGCAGTACTCCCCAAATTAATCTTCAGATTCAACACTATTTCTATCAAAATTTCGGTTGGCCTCCTTTCAGAAATTGAAAAGCTGAGCCTAAAATTCATGTGGAAGTATAAGAGAACCAGGATAACCAAAACTATCTTGAAAAGAAGAACGAAACTGGGAGACACACACTTCTCAATTTCAAAACTTACTACAAATCTATAGTAATCTAGACCATGTGGTACTGGCATAAGATTGACATATAGGTAATGGAACTGAATTGAGAATCCATAAATAAACTCTCACATTTATTGTCAACTGATTTTTGATAAGGGTGCCCAGACCATTCAGTGGGAAAAGAATAATCTTTTCAACAAATGGTGTTGGGGCAACTAGATAACTTTATGCAAAAGATGAAGTGGGACCTTTTTCTCACACAACATACAGAAATTAATTCAAGTGGATCATAGGCCTAAATGTAAGAGCTAAAACAATAAAACTCTTACAAGAAAATACAGGAGTAAATCTTTGTGACCTTAGGTTAGACAAAGCCTTACTAGATATAACACCAAAAGCACAAGGGACAAAAGAAAAAATAGGACTTCATCAAAAATAAAATCTTTTGTGCTTCAAAGGATACCATCAAGAAAGTGAAAAGACAACTTCCAGAATGAGGAGAAATATTTGTAAATTATATATCCAATAAAAGATTTGTATCTAGAAAATATAAAGAACTCTTCCAACTCAAAAATAAAAAGACAGATAACCCAATTAAAAATGGGCAAAAAGTTTGAATGGGCATTTTATTCAAAGGAGATGTAAAAATGTCCAAGAAGTACTTGGAAAGATCCTCAAATCATTAGTCATTATGAAAATGCAAATCAAAATCACGAGATACTCCTCTATTCCACTCAGATGGCTAAAAAAAGACAAACAATGACAGGTGTTGGCAAGGACGTGGAGGTGAACCATATATTGCTGGTGGGATTGTAAAATTGTTTATTCATTTTGGAAAAATGGTCCAGCAATTTCTTGAAAAGTTAAGCATAGAGTTACCACAGGACTCAATAATTCCATTCTTAGTCATATGCCCAAGAGAAATGACAATAATGTCCACACAAAAACTTTTATATGAAATGTTTATAGTAGCACTTTTCATAATAGACAAAAAGTGAAAACAACCCAAGTGTCCATCAACAGATGAATGGATAAATAAAAGTAGTATATCCATAGAATGCAGTATTATTCAGCCATAAAAAGAAACAAAGTACTGATACATGCTACAACATACATGAACACTGAAAACTTTATGCTAAGTGAAAGAAACCAGACACAAAAGGCCACATAATATGTTTTCATTTATGTGAAATATATAGAATAGGCAAATCCACAGAGAAGGTAGATCAGTAGTTGCCAGTGTCTGGGGGTAAGAGAGAATGGGGAGTGAGGTTTCTTTTTGAGGTGATGAAAATATTCTAAAATTAGATAGTGGTGATGGCTGCACAACTCTGTGAACACACTGAAAACTACTAAACAGTACACTTTAAAAAGGATGAATTTTATAGTACATGGATTATATCTCAATAAAGCTATTATTTTTTAAATGTAAATTGTGTAATTCAAATCTATTTTCTTTTTTTAAAAAAATAAATTTATTTATTAATTTTATTTTTGGCTGCATTGGGTCTTTTGCTGCTGTGCGCGGGCTTTCTCTAGTTGCAGCGAGCGGGGGCTACTCTTCGTCTCTGTACGCGGGCTTCTCATTGAGGTGGCTTCTCTTGTTGCGGAGCATGGGCTGTAGGCGTGCGGGCTTCAGTAGTTCTAGCTCGTGGGCTCTGGAGCCCAGGCTCAGTAGTTGCGGCACACGGGCTTAGTTGCTCCACGGCATGTGGGATCTTCCCGGACCAGGGCTCGAACCCTGCACTGGCAGGCAGATTCTTAACCACTGTGCTACCAGGGAAGTCCCCAAATCTATTACCTAAGCTATTCAACACCTTCTTCTCATTCTTAAAGTCCAAAACTTGCCCATGGTCTACACTGTCCTGCCCATGCTTCTGAGCTGTCTTGTTCCACATGTCCCTCTCAGTGTGCTCCAGTCACCCTGACCTGCAATCTGTTATTTGAACACATGTAGCTCTTTTCTGTTGCAGAGTCCTGGCATTTGCTCTTTCTTCTGCCTGGAATGCCCTTCCCTGTTTTGCTCATGGCTTTCTCCACCTCATTCTTTCTCTATCTAAAAGTAATTGTTTCCCATTCTCTACTCTTTATCATATAATGTTGTTTATTTTCTTTATACACTTACAATCCCAAGTTGAGATTATCTTGTTTATCTATGTATTTATTTGTGTATTTGTTTATTGACACCTCAGGCACATCCCCCTAGCATTAGGATATAGCTTTTTCAGGGAGTACCTTTTCTGGCTTGTTCTTCACACATCTCTAATTTGGAGGGAAAAAATGTCCAGTAGTTGGTGCTCAGTATGTTTCTTGAACGAATGAATAAATTCTCAACTATAATGATAGGTCTGACTCCAAACTTCTTCTCACAAACAGTCCATTCGACACAAGGGCCCTCTAATAGGCAAACTTCAGAAATGGTTCCTGAGCAATCAGATGGGCAGTCATGCTTTTCTTCTTAGTGGGATCAGGGAACTCAGAGGTTCTGGCCTCTTGCCTTGATTAGGCATTTCATCCATTGAGCCCTACATTCAGATACTCTTTCAGACAGTACGAATACAAAGGTGTGGAGGCTGCCCTTGAGGAGCTCAGGTTCTAGGGAAGGGAACAGACCCAAACAATTGTAAAATAATGCAATAAATGCTACTAGAATGTCACAGAGTACTAGGGAAATACAGAGTTGAAGGGGTTGATTTTGGGTTGTAGGAAGATGGTGTTAGGGGAAGACTTCACTGAAAAGGTTGAATTTGTGTTTGGCTCCACTGAGATAAGGGCTCTAGACTAGTGATTTTCAAATTGGGGATGGAGGTGGGATGGTAGGGAAGGTGATTTTGCCCCACAGGTCATATTTGGCAATATCTAGAGACGTTTTTATTGTCACAGCTGGAGGCAGGGAGAGGTACTATTGGCATCTAGCAGGCAGAGACTAGGGATGCTGCTATACATCCTACAGTGCACAGGGCAGCACCAACGAAGAATTATCTTGCCCAAAATGACAGTAGTGCTGAGGGCAAGAAACGCTCATCATGACGATAGTTATCAATGGCTGCTAAAACTGTTAGGTGAGAGGCTGATAGGTAATTTTAGAATGGATGGATCAGGCTGACTACACTGATCATTCTTACCACAGAAAGAGAGAGGTAACCAGTCTTTCTATGTACCCCCTTGTAGTATATGAAATATTCTCACTGAAAGATCAAGTCTGAACCTGACCAAGCCTCTAGAGCAGCACTGGCTATGTGAACTATGTAAGCGACATATGTAATTCAAATTTTTCTAGTTGCCACATTAATAAATAAAAAGGAACAGGTAGAAATTAATTTAATAATATATTTTAGGGACTTCCCTGGTGGCGCAGTGGTTGAGAGTCCGCCTGCCGATGCAGGGGACATGGGTTCGTGCCCCGGTCTGGGAGGATCCCACATGCTGCGGAGCGACTGGGCCCATGAGCCATGGCCGCTGAGCCTGCGCGTCCGGAGCCTGTGCTACGCAGCAGGAGAGGCCACACCAGTGAGAGGCCCGCGTAACGCAAAATAATAATAATAATAATATATTTTGTTCAGCCCCAATATAAACAAGGTGCTGTTATTTCAACATATAATCAATATAAAGATTATTAATGAAATATTTTACTCTTTTGTACTGTTTTTGGAATCTGGTGTGTATTTTACACTTACAGAACATCTCCATTCAGACTAACCACATTTCAGGTGCTCAACAGGCACGTGGTGAGTGGCTGCTGTTTTGGACAGAGCAGCTGTAGAGTTAAACACCAATTTGTAGGACAACTGGAGAACAGAGGACTATGTTACGCACAGTCCAAGGATGCAACCACAAAAGGTCCAGAATACGGGAAATTCTTTAGGACAATGTTCTGGTTTCTTTCACTAAAAAAAGTTGCAAGAAAAAGGCAAGGGGAAGTTGGGTGGGGGGACGTGTTATTGATTTAAAATGACTTATGAAATATACCAATCAGATGGAGTATGTGGATCTTGTTTGGATCCTGATTTGAACAAAACAACTGTAAAAAAATATGTTTTGAACACTAGCCATTTTATGATATTTAAAGAATTATTAATTTTGGTAAGTGTGATACTAGTATTGTGATTATAGTATTGTGGTTGTAGTCAAAATCAGACTATTGTGATTATGGTCGAAACCAGACTTCTTTTAAAGGCACATACTGAAATATTTACAGATAAAATAAAACAATGTCTGTGACTTGCCTTACAATAATCCACTGGGGAGGAAGCAATGGGTGTGAGCATAGAGGAAACAAGGTTGGCCGTGAGTTGATAATTCTTGAAAGTGGGTGATGGGTGCATGAGTGGTCACTATACTATTCTCTTTACTTATCTAAATATTTTTTTTAAATAAAGATTTAAGTAATGATTTTTAAGATGAGCTTGGTTTTGGCAAATATTGCCTGTGGATACGTTTTGCTCTGCTGGGTCCATGCATGTGCCTCTGCCACTTGATAGGGCTTTCCAGAAGGGATGCCTGTCTTCTCCCAGACAGACAGGATGGCTGTCTTCTTCTACAGCCACCACCTATGGGTGGCACTTTCCAAGAGAGTTGGTGGTTGTGTTACTTATTCTCATTTAGGAATCCTATGTTTTTGAGAAATAAGGCATTCTGGAGATTTTGTATATTCTATCATTGAGATAAGAGCAGCAATTGAAAGTTGGCATAAATGTTTAGGTCAGGAACAAAAATAAAAGGTAGAAACAGAGAGAGAATGCTTATATCCCTAACCTTCTGAGATACCATGCCCCTGTTGGACACAGGAGTGGTTTTTTTCCTCTAAAAATTTTACCCATAGGGTATGATTTTAGGTGGTACAAACGTCAGAACTCTTAAACTTTAAAAACATAATTATTTTATATGTAATAAAATAAAAAAATTAGCACATCAAACTGGTAATTTTATGAATGTCATCGATTGGGGCAGGAGGAAAAAGTATAAAACAGTAAGTCAGCTTAAACAAAAATATTAAGTAGAAAATAGTAAAGATGGGACACGGATATGGCATGAGCTCCAAAGATGACTCACAAATTGGTGAATTTTGGGAAATGCTGGAAATAGAGATTTTCTTCTCCTAAAAAAAAAAAAGACATATGGAGAAACAAGCACATAAAACATCTCAGGCTGAGAGATCATTTTAATCAAGTGATTTTCATTATGTGAGTGACATATTAATTAATATTACTCTCTCTGTCTTGTGCCAAGACATATTTTCCCATATCCTATGTCTCCTAGGGCACATATCTGGTGGGAAAATATAATGAGAGAAAGGATGGTGGCTTTTGTTTTAGGGACTACATGTGTTAGGTAAAAAATTCTGAGTCGGGGGGAGAGACCTGTACTATATGACAGACACTCAGTCAGTCCCTTTACTCTTTTTTTTTTTTTTTTAACATCTTTATTGGGGTATAATTGCTTTACAATGGTGTGTTAGTTTCTGCTTTATAACAAAGTGAATCAGTCATACATAAACATATGTTCCCATATGTCTTCCCTCTTGCGTCTCCCTCCCTCCCACCCTCCCTATCCCACCCCTCCAGGCTGTCACAAAGCACCGAGCCAATATCCCTGTGCCATGCGGCTGCTTCCCACTAGCTATCTACCTTACTACGTTTGTTAGTGTGTATATGTCCATGAGTCCCTTTACTCTTCTTGCCTCATCACCATTCCCAGGCCTGGCATGTGGAAGGAGCTTGGCAAATATTTGTTGAATGAATACATGAATTAGATAAGCTGGGTTTTGGACTAGATCATCTCTGAGGGTCTCCTTCCAGCTATGAAGTACTATGATTTTCAGGATCTATCACAAAAAGCATTTATCTTTCCAACGGAGAGCTTTTCTCCACAAATCGGCCAAGATAGGATTTCCCAGGGCTTAACTGAAATGGTGGGTAAGCGAGCCGAGTGAAACAGATGCCTTTCAGGTGCTGAAATATCGTCCTCTGAGTCTAACAACAAAGCAAAGAGCAATCATCATAATCAGTAAGGAGGTGGATGAGACAGTAACTAGGTCTTTTGCCAAATTGCCTTTGTGGATGTCAGAGCCAGCTTCTCTGAAAACAGCCCTTTATTTAAAACATTACTCCAAGCAGAGCTTGCCCCCCACGCCACCCCCTTTTCTCTTACTTGGGCTCTCCTATTTGTCACATATGTGTTCAGTTGCTCTCTTAACATCAGTTTGGGTAACCCTGATGCCAGGGAGACATGAGAGTCAGCCATTAGGTGTGTGAATGTCTGATGAAAGTAACATTAACACATCACCATTTGCCTTCGCAGGAGCTCGGGCCAAGAGCAAAAGTCCTCTTCATGTGTCAAATTATAGATAAACACAAGTTTGAAAAACATTTGTGATATAACTGCAAATAAACGCTGGTAACTGGCAGGGTGCTCCGTTTACAAATAGTTCCTGTCAACCAAACAGTAAGAGGATAAACTTGAATGCAACTGACTTCCCAAACATTTGAAAGCACTTTACTAGCAAGGCTCTGAGGCTGCAAGTATAAAACAGAATAATAATTAAGGCTTAAAATGCCATCCAGCCAACAGCTAAGCTGCACAGGGCTATGCCTTGGGATCTGGGGTTTATCATGATGACTCAGCATCTGATTCCTTGGGCCCCATCCATCTTTTGAAGACTCTGAGTTGTCCACACCCCTGCTTTTGGTTTGGGTTGGCTTGTCCTCTTCAGGTCCCCAGTCTGAGAAGCATGACCCTGGGAACTGACTGGAACAGTTGATACTTAAGAAGAAGGGGTGGTGCATTTCTTCCCTAGTAGGGAGCTTCAGGCCTTGATAAAGCAGCTGTGTCTTGCAGGGGCAAAGTCAACAGAGACACTTGCCTGTGTGTGAGGCTGTTTTGGTGATGGTGATAATGGTAGGAGGAGAAGTGGGGTATACCTCCTTCTGCTCATTGGCCACTATGAGCTTTCATCCATCCATCCATCCATCCACCTATCCATGAGTTAAGAAATATGCATTGAGTTCTTCTGACATGCCAAGAACTGTACCAGACACCGGAATACATAAGACAAACTTTGGTGCTGGTCTCTGATCTCTACGATACAGTAAAGCTCTGAAAAGGGAAGCCGGAGGTTTGAGTTCAGGTCTACATTGACACTCTGTTGTGTGCTGTCTCAGGAGCTTCCAATCCACCGCTTGATCAGGCAGTAAATGGTTGAATCAGGCAGAGCCAGGACCATGTCACTCTGGAAATTTCATGCCCCACGCACAATGGATGGTGAGCCCCAGCTCTGGTGAAGTGTTGTTCTGCTGGAAGACAGCACAGTTTCTCAGATTTTCAAGACAAGCAGGAAATCCTGACCTTTAAGATGCAAAATCCCCCCATTTTAAATACTAGTGACTTGGTGTTATAAAACACTGGTCAGGGCAAAATTAAACAAAATCCAGTTTGCAGCCTCTTAGGGAGTGTCCTTCTCAGTTTGTTCATCAGTAAGAGAGAAGTCCTGAATCTGTGGAATCTGATGGTCTATGTGGTGACTTACAGGCTGCTGTTGGAGCAGGAGGGAGGCTGTCCTGGCAGGGCACTGGTCCCCAACCAATTCCAGCCAGTGGAGTGCTGTTTCTACTGGCATTCCCAGATGTCATTTGAGTTTTCCTTGTCCCCTTAGATCCAGGTTAAATTGCCTAAAATCCACCAATTCCAAGGTACAAACCCTGCCCAAGCTTCGGTGAGTTCTTGGAAGCGGGGGCCTCCTCTATCTCCCAGGCTGCTGCATCACCCCCTTGAAATTGTACTGTGCCCAGTCATGGAACTTGACTCTTTCTTTGAATTCCATCAGAAGCTAACTCAATTGCCCAAAGTATTTATAGACTTTACAGAAGACATTTTTGGTTAGGGGTGTGGGTGGGGTTCAGGAAACAGAAAAAGTTTTATTTTGCAAAAAGGCAAATTAACTTCATGTGGAAGAGCAGACATTGTTATTTTTAAGATGCCATTTCACCTATTCCCTGCCTGCTCATGTTTGCTAGTTGTAGGACCTGGGTAAATTACCTAGCCTTTCTGTGTTCAGTTTCTCATATGTAAAATGAGGACTATAGTAATATCTACTCACAAGATTAGTTTGAGGATGAAATGAGTTAATATAACTACAGTGATTACAACAGGGCCAGGTACAATCGATAGATAGATAGATACGTAGATAGATACATAGATACATAGTTAGAGGGAGAGAAAAGGAAGAAAGGAAGGGAGGGAGGGAGGGAGGAAGGAAGGAGAAGGGAAGGGAAGGGAAGGAAGGAAGAAAGGGAAAGAAAATTAAGGTATTATTATTTTAATTTCTGGGTCCTCTCACTCCCTTCTCCATTCTTTTTGCTCCTCACTTACTGCTCCTCCTCCCATTCAGGAACAGAAACAAAAGCTTGCATATGACCCTCCTCTATCCTCAACCAGAATAGTTTGTCTTCTTCCTCCTCTGAGGTCCTGGCTCCTGCTGATGTTATATCCCAAGTACGTTTACCAAGGTGTTTTCCAAACAATAATAGTTTCTTCCCTAATAGAGATTAGGGTGTCAAATGTCAAGACAATATTTTTTCAACTTGTTATGTTTATATTTACACACAAAGGGTTCCATAGCTTAAAAATAAGTGTTAAAAATACTGGCCAGGTCTTCAGGGTGTTTTCAGCCTCTTAAATTCTGTGATTCTGGGGAAATAAAGTTTCTTGGCAGTGTGAG
This sequence comes from Orcinus orca, assembly GCF_937001465.1. Taxonomy (NCBI): domain Eukaryota; kingdom Metazoa; phylum Chordata; class Mammalia; order Artiodactyla; family Delphinidae; genus Orcinus; species Orcinus orca. The sequence goes on from NC_064561.1 coordinate 29,464,927, forward strand.
ATGCCTTAGTCCATGTCTTCTAGTGATAGATCAGGGGAGAGTACATATTGGGACACCCAGCCTAGCCAGGTCTGCTCCAGGCACATTCCCAGGAGCTTGGAGATACCGTTGGCCCTTTTCTAAGGAATCAAGGGGACTGAAGTGCCAGAAGACTAGAACCTATAGCGCAATATTCAGATAACATGCTTTCCCCTCAGAGAAAATCATTTTATCCCATAGCTCTCAGAATATTTCTAGCCTCTTCACCCCACCCCATCTCAGGAAAATTCAGTCATACAGATGATATAGATGGAGGAGACCTTTCTCTCAATGAAGAGAAAGTATTATTATAGAGTTTCTCAATCTTACTTTATGTATTAGTGTTGGCTTATAGCTACACAAGAAATAAAAAATCCCCAAAGGTCATTATCTTCTCATCCTCCCATAAAGCCAGTAATCATGTGTGTGTGTGTGTGTGTGTGTGTGTGTGTGTGTGTGTGTATGCTTTATAATTTTTAAAAAATAAATTTATTTATTTATTTATTTTTGGCTGCGTTGGGTCTTTGTTGCTGCATGCGGGCTTTCTCTAGTTGCAGCGAGCGGGGGCTACTCTTTGTTACGGTCACGGGCTTCTCATTGCGGTGGCTTCTCTTATTGTGGAGCATGGGCTCTAGGCGCGCAGGCTTCAGTAGTTGTGGCACTCGGGCTCTAGAGCCCAGGCTCAGTAGTTGTGGCGCATGAGTTTAGTTGCTCCGCGGCGTGCGGGATCTTCCTGGACCAGGGCTCCAACCCGTGTCCCCTGCATTGGCAGGCGGATTCTTAACCACTGCGCCACCAGGGAAGCCTCTGTATGCTTTATGATTTTTATGAACCGTATTTATATTAGTATATTCATAGAAAATAACACTAAAAATAAAAACCTCCAAATTCTATCTTGGTTTCAAATCTGCCCTATCAGTCCTTCTCTCCTTGCCACTCTTGCCTAGATAAGAGACTGGGAATCTGATTTTTAAGCTATTGGTTGCTGTCCTTGGCATTTGTCAGAGTGAGAAGTTGATTTTGGAAGCATTATAATAGAAATGGTAGGTTCAGGAAATAGATACTGACAACATTAGAGGAACAGGAAAGGCGTGTTCTACAATCCATTTCACACAGGTGTGTCATGGAAAGAACATAGCCGACTTGGCTTTGAGTTTCAACTCTGACACTCACTGGCTTTGTGATCTTGGTCAAATAAAATTAACCTGTCTGAGCCTAGATTCTTCGTCTGTAATATGGAGTGATAGCATGGGGGCACTGAGCTACAGATGTGACTAGAAATGGCAACCTGGCCACGTTTATACCCACAACATAGCAAGAACATCTAGAATACCAGTTATGGATGTAGACTGCTTAACCTACAATAAGTTTCGAATACGTTTTAAATCCCTTCATCTCTTTCCCATTTATTTGGGTGCCAGAGCCCATATATCTTGTTTAGAACTAATCATTTTTGCTTTGATGATTTAATTTTATTGAAGAGTTCATAGAGTTTAATAGTTGAAAGAGACTTTAAATGGTCAGGTGACCCAACTCTTCCAGTGGGATTAAAGAAGCTTGCAGATTCAATCAGTATAAAATAAACCATTTGAGGAAAAAAGAAAACTAACACATGTGACTCAAAAGGAGTTGATGTCTTCAGGCACCTGATCGGGGCTAATTATAGCACTTGGGTAATACATTTTTGGCACGAGCTTCCTGGCAGTGAAGGCAAAGTGGAAACATGTTGGGTTATTTACTTTTGGTTTTGTGACAATGGAAAGCATACACATTTTTTCTGTGCAAACTTTTTCCTGGAACCAAACTTAGGCATTTATCACATGAATCATTGTATAAAGGACACTGTGGGACAGAATGGACAGTACATCCCTCCATGGGTTCTTACAGAATGTATAGTTTTTCATCTGAATGTTCTAATCTTGGACATTTATGAAGTAAACATTGCATAGTAACTAGGAACCCCCTTTCCGATACACTGAGAGAGTCTGAAATAAACCAAAAAAGGAATCACTTATGCTGCCCTCCTCACCACTAATCTCTGGAGGAAAATTTTGGAGGCAATTATATTTAGATATTATCTAAAGGCAATCATCATCATTGTCATTTAACTACATTTTGTCAAGCACAAGTACATTTCATAAGTATAAGCAAGTTAATTAAGACTTAGTAAGATTAAATAACTCTTCCAAGCTCACACATATCATCCTGGTTTCTAACTACATTTGATTGATTGTGTTTCCTCGAAGCACTGGGTTGAGGAGGATTCTGAGGCCACATTGGATAGCAGTAGGAACAAGTGCCATGACCAGTTCATGATGTTTGTGTGTGATAGGACAGTGAAACTCACCAGCCATGCATTTGCCATCATCGTGGGATTACATTTACCTGCTAGCAAAGCAAATTTCATGGCAGTAATTAGCAGATAAATGTGTTGCCTGTAATTCCTCTACACTTTTTAGTGGACACATCCCAGAATGACTATTTTTCATTACATACCACTTGGAACTTCAGGATTCCAAGCAGCTGATATATGCACGTAAGAGCAAAACCAACCAAGTGAAAATTCCAATCTCACCCACCCCGCTAAGGAAACCCAAGGCTATAATGCAAATTAGAGTTTTTAATATGAATTAAATGTCTACATAAGTCAATTTACAAATACATTAACTGTTTTAAAAATCTTACTTGTAGCTAATGACTGGGTTTTGTTGTTGTTATATTTAACTAAGTAATATAATCGATTCAGAGTTACAAATTTTGAGGCTCTCTGTGTGGCACTTTGAATGATTCAGCAATTGCAGACTGTATGTAGTGAGTCTGTATCCTGAAGGGCTGTGGTCCCTCAAGATTAAACCTTTATTCCAAGGATGTATGAGACAATGGATCGCCTCAAGGTGGGCTGCTGCTGCTTTTGCCTGCCCAGCCTCTCTACATCTGGTAATAGTCCTCCATCTCAGAGCATGAGGTTCTGGTAGAGCTGACTCCACCTCCTGGGGTAGGCATGTATCCGTGCTGGCACCACGTTCCCCCAACTAGTGATTGATGCAGATGCAGGTACATGTTACCAAGTCAGACCAAGTAAGCCCTACTTAGGACTTTGACAGGAGCAAGAAGGTAAAGACGCTCACTGTCGTTGAGTTTCTAGGCTAGTAGAATAAACACCGATAGCTGTAGGTGGACATACTCCCTGAGAATTAATCTAGCCCCCAAGAAAGTACTAGTGGTGAATGGAGAAAGAGGGATTCAGAGCTTGTTCAGAGTTTGTTCACAGAGTTGTGCATCCATCACCACAGTCAATTTTAGAACATTTTTATTACCTAAAAAAGACATCCCACTCCCCTTAGCCAGCATCCGGAACCCCTTCAGGTGCTTCCCCCACAGGCCTAGGCAACCACTAGTATACTTTTTCTCTCTGTCCATATTTGCCTATTCTGGACATTTCGTATCAATGGAATCACACAGCATGTGGTCCTTAGTTCTCCTTTAGTTAACTTTCATAACTCCCTTTACTTCTTGCAGCCCTTATTAGAATTAAAAAAATTAATGTGTGTAATCATTTGTTTAATGTCTGTCTCTCCATTAGACTGTACATTTCACCAAAGCGTGTACTTCATGTATTTTATTCACCCTTGTACCCTCCGTATCTACCTCAATGCCTGTGTGCCACAGAATAGACACAATAATATTTACTCAGTGAAAGAATGGATTGATGAGTGGATGGTTGAGTGAATAAATTAGATACCTACCCTGCTGTCATCATCAAAATTCATTCAGAAATACTAGTCTACTTAACACAGTGAAAGAAGTTGATCTGGTTAACTTCAATACCAGTTCCCCATGTTGGGAAGAAAGAGAAACAAATACCTATTTAGCAAGAGAGAGTGTGGTTACACATGCAGATGTGTAATATTTGTAAATGAGCAGTGGATTGTTTATGTATAGGAGTGGAGAAGGGAGAGACTTGGTAAGCTGGAGCTAAGTTAAAGTAAACTATTTATTGCGCTAACTAAGCCACAGCATGGCCACTGCCAACTGGTCACAACTGCTGTTCCTTTTTATTTTTTTAAAGGCCTCAGTCTCTGCAAGACACGCTCTGAGTAATAGGAATGAAAGTCCTAATGCTCAGAATTTGCTCATGGCATCCTTGACTGTTTAGGGCCTTATTCCATGAGTGTTTAGGTCTGGTTGTTTCCTGTCTGTGCCTGAACCACACAGGGAAAGAATGGGATGGGAGAGAAGTCAGACTCATGCCTTGTCACTTGGGCAAGCAGCTTGTGGAGTGGGAAACACACGTCCCCGCTTGGATGGCTTCTGTACTCTGGGACTTGGCAAAGCTGTTGCTGAAAACACTGAACAAAATAAACTACAGAAGATAGAAGGAATGCAGGAAAAGTCATGAAAAAACAAATTAGTGATTCATAGAGATTACAGTCTAATGGCTACAAGATTTTCCTGGCTTTGATTTGGACTTTTTCAAGAAACCAGTGGCAGTAGAGGCTCCCTTGGTGGTTGGACGTGAGAGGGGGTTTTCTAGAAATAATGAGTTTCTGTTTGCGGTGTTTGTTTTATTTTTAATAAAGCAAATATTGTTTTTATTCCCTTACTTCTCCACTGAAGAAATAAAATCTTTAAGTAATCCCAGCTTCTGGATTCCGACGGCATAAAGAATACACACAAACAGATTATTTCAGAGATGGGGCCTTTTTTTTTGTCATTCATGAGCATTTCAAAAATTACATAAGGGTTGGCTAATGCAAAATGTGGCATCAGCTAGTACAGAGAGATATGTGCGTGTGTGTATTTATTTGCTTCCTCTCTCATGCCTAGCAAATGCTTGATTAGAAATGCAGTGAGATTAATTTATTGAATGAATGTCTCTATCTATGATGATCCACAAGATTATAATTGATTTTTTAGAAAAGATCCAAGTTTCAAACAACGAACTAACCAGGCCTACTTTGGATAAATTCTCACCAGTAGGATATTTAATAATATATTGTTTGGAGTATGTACTCCAAGAATTACTATACAAAGGTCAATGTCCAGCCCAACTTTGCCCAGCAAAGGGACATACACACACCTATCTAGTGTGATAAATAGAGGAGCCTTGCAGTGTTTCACTTCACCTGCCTGTCCCCCAACCAAATATCTCCCACTTGTTTAACTTTTGCTGTTAAATTCACCATTCATTCCTTATTTCTCTAGATAATTCAGTACCTTCTAAATTCTTCTGATGGTAAAAATCACCTGGGATGCTTGTTAAAATCACAGATTCTAGGTCCCACCAAAGGAAACACACTCTTAAGACGAATCTCTCTTTTTAATAAATGCCCTAGGTGATTCTATTTTTTTTTTAATTTTATTTATTTTTTTATACAGCAGGATCTTATTAGTTATCCATTTTATACATATTAGTGTATATATGTCAATCCCAATCTCCCAATTCATCACACCACCACCCTCCGCCACTTTCCCCCCTTGATGTCCACACGTTTGTTCTCTATATCGGTGTCTCAATTTCTGCCCTACAAACTGGTTCATCTATACCATTTTTCTAGGTTCCACCTATATGCATTACTGTACGATATTTGTTTTTCTCTTTCAGACTTACTTCACTCTGTATGACAGTCTCTAGATCCATCCACCTCTCTACAAATGACCCAAGTTCATTCCTTTTATGGCTGAGTAATATTCCATTGTATATATGTGCCACATCTTCTTTATCCAGTCATCTGTCAATGGACATTTAGGTTGCTTCCATGACCTGGCTATTGTAAATAGGGCTGCAATGAACACTGGGGTACATGTGTCTTTTTGAATTATGGTTTTCTCAGGGTATATGCCCAGTAGTGGGATTGCTGGGTCATATGGTAATTCTATTCTTACGTTCTACGGAACCCCCATACTGTTCTCCATAGTGGCTGTATCAATTTACATTCCCACCAACACTGCAAGAGGGTTCCCTTTTCTCCACACCCTCTCCAGCATTTGTTGTTTGTAGATTTTCTAATGATGCCCATTCTAACTGGTGTGAGGTGATACCTCATTGTAGTTTTGATTTGTATTCCTCTAATAATTAGTGATGTTGAGCAGCTTTTCATGTGCTTCTTGGACATCTGTATGTCTTTTTTGGAGAAATGTCTATTTAGGTCTTCTGCCCATTTTTGGATTGGGTTGTTTGTTTTTTTAATATTGAGCTTCATGAGCTGTTTATATATTTTGGAGATTAATCATTTGTCCATTGATTTGCTTGCAAGTATTTTCTCCCATTCTGAGGGTTGTCTTTTCGTCTTGTTTGTAGTTCCCTTTGCTTTGCAAAAGCTTTTAAGTTTCATTAGGTCCCATTTGTTTATTTTTGTTTTTCTTTCCTTTACTCTAGGAGGTGGATCAAAAAAGATCTTGCTGTGATTTATATCAAAGAGTGTTCTTCCTATGTTTTCCTCTAAGAGTTTTATAGTGTCCAGTCTTACATTTAGGTCTCTAATCCATTTTGAGTTTATTTTCGTGTACGGTGTTAGGGAGTGTTCTAATTTCATTCTTTTATATGTAGCTGTCCAGTTTTCCCAGCACAATTTATTGAAGAGACTGTCTTTTCTCCATTTTATATCCTTGCCTCCTTTGTCATAGATTAGTTGACCATAGGTGCATGGGTTTGTCTTTGGGCTTTCTATCCTGTTCCATTGATCTATATTTCTGTTTTAGTGCCAGTACCATACTGTCTTGATTACTGTAGCTTTCTAGTATAGTCTGAAGTCAGGCAGTCTGATTCCTCCAGCTGCGTTTTTTTCCCTCAAGACTGCTTTGGTTATTCGAGGTCTTTGGTGTCTGCATACAAATTTTCAGATTTTTTGTTCTAGTTCTGTAAAAATTGCCATTGGTAATTTGATAGGGATTGCATTGAATCTGTAGATTGTTTTAGGTGGTATAATCATTTTCACAATATTGATTCTTCCTTTCCAAGAACATGGTATATCTCTCCATCTGTTTGTATCATCTTTAATTTCTTTCATCAGTGTCTTATAGTTTTCTGCATACAGGTCTTTTGTCTCCGTAGGTAGGTTTATTCCTAGGTATTTTATTCTTTTTGTTGCAATGATAAATGGGAGTGCTTCCTTAATTTCTCTTTCAGATTTTTTATCATTAGTGTATAGGAATGCAAGAGATTTCTGTGCCTTTATTTTGTATCCTGCTACTTTACCAAATTCATTGATTAGCTCTAGTAGTTTTCTGGTGGCATCTTTAGGATTCTCTATGTATAGTATCATGTCATCTGCAAACAGCGATAGTTTTACTTCTTTTTTTCCAATTTGTGTTCCTTTTATTTCTTTTTCTTCTCTGATTGTCATGGCTAGAACTTCCAAAACTATGTTGAATAATAGTGGCGAGAGTGGACATCCTTGTCTTGTTCCTTATCTTAGAGGAAATGCTTTCAATTTTTCACCATTGAGAATGATGTTTGCTCTGGGTTTGTCGTATATGGTCTTTATTATGTTGAGGTAGGTTCCCTCTATGCCCTCTTTCTGGAGAGTTTTTTCATAAATGGGCACTGAATTTCTCAAAATCTTTTTCTGCATCTGTTGAGATGATCATATGTTTTTTCTTTCTTCAGTTGCTAATATAATGTATCATATTGAGTAATTTGTGTATATTGAAGAATCCTTGCATCCCTGGCATAAATCTCACTTGATCATGGTGTAGTGCTCGCTTCGGCAGCACATATACTAAAATTGATCATGGTGTATGATCCTTTTAATGTGTTTTTGTATTCTGTTTGCTAGTATTTTGTTGAGGGTTTTTGCATCTATATTCATCAGTGATATAGGTCTGTAATTTTCTTTTTTTGTAGTATCTTTGTCTGGTTTTGGTATCAGGGTGATGGTGACCTCATAGAATGAGTTTGAGAGTGTTCCTTTCTCTGCAATTTATTGGAAGAGTTTGAGAAGGTTGGGTGTTAGCTCTTCTCTAAATGTTTGATAGAATGTACCTGTGAAGCCATCTGGTCCTGGGCTTTTTTTGGTGGAAGATTTTTAATCCCAGTTTCAATTTCATTACTTGCGATTTGTCTGTTAGTATTTTCTATTTCTTCCTGGTTCAGTCTTTGAAGGTTATCCCTTTCTAAGAATTTGTCCATTTCTTCCAGGTTGTCCATTTTATTGGCATAGAGTTGCTTGTAGTAGTCTCTTAGGATGCTTTGTATTTCTGTGCTGTCTGTTGTAACTTCTCCTTTTTCATTTCTAATTTTATTGGTTTGAGTCCTCTCCTTCTTTTTCTTGATGAGTCTGGCTAATGGTTTCTTGATTTTGTTTATCTTCTCAAAGAACCAGCTTTTAGTTTTACTGATCTTTGCTGTTGTTTTCTTTGTTTCTATTTCATTTATTTCTGATCTGATCTTTATGATTTCTTTCCTTCTACTAACTTTGGATTTGTTTGTTCTTCTTTCTGTAGTTCCTTTAGGTGTAAGGTTAGATTGTTTATTTGAGATTCTTCTTGTTTCTTGAGGTGGGCTTGTATAGCTATAAACTTCCCTCTTAGAACTGCCTTTGCTGCATCCCATAGGTTTTGGATCATTGTGTTTTTGTTGTCATTTGCCTCTAATTTTTTGATTTCCTCTTTGATTTCTTCAGTGATCTCTTGATTATTTAGTAACATATTTTTTAGCCTCCATGTCTTTGTGTTTTTTACATTTTTTTCCCTGTAATTGATTTCTAATCTCATGGCGTTGTGGTCAGAAAAGGTGCCTGATATGATTTCAATTTTCTTAAATTTACTGAGGCTTGATTTGTGACCCAAGATGTGATCTATCCTGGAGAATGTTCCGTGCACACTTGAGAAGAAAGTGTAATCTGCTGGTTTTGGATGGAATGTCCTATAAATGTCAATTAAATCTATCTGGTCTATTGTGTCACTTAAAGCTTGTGTTTTCTTATTAATTTTCTGTTTGGATGATCTATCCATTGGTGTAAGTGAGGTGTTACAAGTCCCCACTATTATTGTGTTGCTGTTGATTTCCTCTTTTATAGCTGCTAGCAGTTGCCTTATGTATTGAGGTGATCCTATGTTGGGTGCTTATATATTTATAACTGTTATATCTTCTTCGTGGATTGATCCCTTAATCATTATGTAGTGTCCTTCCTTGTCTCTTGTAACATTCTTTATTTTAAAGTCTATTTTATCTGATATGAGTATTGCTGCTCTAGCTTTCTTTTGATTTCCATTTGCATGGAATATCTTTTTCCATCCCCTCCCTTTCAATCTATATGTGTCCCTAGCTCTGAAGTGTTTCTCTTCTAGACATTGTATATATGCGTTTTGTTTTTGTATCCATTCAGCGAGTCTGTGTCTTTTGGTTGAAGCATTTAATCCATTCACATTTAAGGTAATTATCAATATGTATATTCCTATTACCATTTTCTTAATTGTTATGGGTTTGTTTTTGTAGGTCCTTTTCTTCTCTTGTGTCTCCCACTTAGAGAAGTTCCTTTAGCATTTGTTGTAGAGTGGTTTGGTGCTGCTGAATTCTCTTAGCTTTTGCTTGTCTGTAAAGCTTTTGATTTCTCCGTCGAATCTGAATGATATCCTTGCTGGGTAGAGTAATCTTGGTTGTAGGTTCTTCCCTTTCATCACTTTAAATATGTCATGCCATTCCCTTTTGGCTTATAGAGTTTCTGCTGAGAAATTAGCTGTTAACCTTATGGGAGTTCCCTTGTATGTTATTTGTCGTTTTTCCCTTGTTGCTTTCAATAATTTTTCTTTGTCTTTAATTTTTGCCAATTTGATTACTGTGTGTCTCGGCATGTTTCTTCTTGGGTATATCCTGCCTGGGACTCTCTGCGCTTCCTAGACTTGGGTGGCTACTTCCTTTCCCATGATAGGGAAGTTTTCAACTATAATCTCTTCAAATATTTTCTCGGGTCCTTTCTCTCTCTCGTCTTCTTCTAGGACCCCTACAATGCAAATGTTGTTGCATTTAATGTTGTCCCAGAGGTCTCTTAGGCTGTCTTCATTTCTTTTCATTCTTTTTTCTTTATTCTGTTCTGCAGCAGTGAATTCCACCATTTTGTCTTCCAGGTCACTTATCCATTCTTCTGCCTCAGTTATTCTGCTATTTATTCCTTCTAGTGTATTTTTCATTTCAGTTATTGTATTGTTCATCTCTGTTTGTTTGTTCTTTAATTCTTCTAGGTGTTTGTTCTTTAATTCTTCTAGGTCTTTGTTAAACATTTCTTGCATCTTTTCGATCTTTGCCTCCATTCTTTTTCTGAGGTCCTGGATCATCTTCACTATCATTATTCTGAATTCTTTTTCTGGAAGGTTGCCTATCTCCACTTCATTTAGTTGTTTTTGTGGGGTTTTATCTCATTCCTTCATCTAGTACATAGCCCTCTGCGTTTTCATCTTGTCTATCTTTCTGTGAATGTGGTTTTTGTTCCACAGGCTGCAAGATTGTAGTTCTTCTTGCTTCTGCTGTCTGCCCTCTCAGTATATTCTTAATATGTTATGCATGTAGGCAGTGTTGTTCCTCAGTACAAGTACTGCTGTTTGAAGTCATTGCAGGAAACTTCTTTAACCAATAAGGGTCTGCTAGTGTTTGAGGGTCTCCTGCAGAGACAGGGGGTGGTTGTGACTCACCACAGGGACAAGGACACTGACAGCAGAAGTTCTGGGAAGTACTCCTCGCCATGAGCCCTCCTGGAGTCCACCTTTAGCTCCACCAAAGAGCCAGGTAGGGTCCAGTTCTGCCCTAGGTGATTCCTGTGGTCAGAGAAATTTAGGAAAAATGGGGCTAATGATAATTTTTCAGTTTCACGTTATGATAGTAAAGCACTTTCATGAAACCCTTTCATGAGATCCTCATCATGAGTGTGTGACAAAAATATTATTATTCCCACTTTACCTAAAAGGAAACTGAGCCTCTAAAAGGTAAAGTAGACTGACTAAGGTCATTTGGGGCAAGACCTTGACTTCAGACCATGTGGCTTTTAATCCAGGTCCTCCCCACCAAGACCAACTGCCTTCTAGGAGCTGGTAATAATGATAATGGCATTGGTAGAAAGACAGTCTTGTTTGAACAAAAAAAGGACAGAAGGGAATTATGTAGGGGTTCTGAGAGCACCCAAAGGGCCTTGGAGAAAGAGAAATCCTTTAATAGTTGAGGATGAGAGAAGAGAGTAGGTGAATAAAGTCATGGAAATATGAGTATCAGTCTATTGTTGATTAATGAGAAGCTATTGAAAATACCTAGAGCCTAAGGGTTTTGTAAAGTCTCTTCCATGGGACATGGTTCTGTAAGATACTCCATGGAAAGTGAAACAGGAGGGAGGGGGGTAGGGCACAACCTTTAAAAGAATGACATAGCCATAGGACCTGACATGAACTAATTAGAACGCAATAGGTCCAAGATGGTGGACGAGTCAACTTCCACTAGACCTTGAGCCTCAGTATACGCTCATTGTAACACATCAGAAAGCTAAATGACATACCCACAGGTGCCAAGACAGTTCCAAGGCCAACCATAAAGGTCAAAAAGTGGACAGTGGCCCAATTTCTGGAAATCCCCTCCCCTTCCCCAAAATAGCTGGAATACTCCTCCCACTCAGCCTATGAAATTACCCACTCCTATAAAAACTGACAACCCTATACCCCGGTGCCACTGTTGCCTTCTGAGATGGCCCACACTCTGTCTGTGGAATGTTTCTCTCTAAATAAATCCACTTCTTACCTTTCATTTTGTCTCTCAGTGAATTCTTTCTGTGATGAGACATTAAGAACCCGAGCTTCATTAAGTCCTGAGACCAGGTGTGTGATCTCAGTTAAAAGACCATGGGTTCAAGTCCCCATCTGGGTTTTGGCTCGGTTTGAGTCCCGGTGCGTGGGTTCAAGTCCCAGTCCGAGTTACATGGTTTCAAGAGGGGGTTCTTTACTCAAATAAATTTGGAAAATGTGGTGAACTTTACTCTGGTGAATAGATTCCCAAAGCATATCTGTATATTAAAGGCTCTGAGAAGTTCTGCTGCAAAGAAATTTAATTAAAACTTTAAACATGCAATAGCCAAACTTATTTGACCATGGAATTCTCCCCCCATTTTTCTATAAACATCTGTCTGAACACACTTTGGAAAATGCTGGCCTAGGACATAGATTTAGAGTTGAGACTGTATCAATGGGGGTGTTTAATACTGCAGTTACACCCAAATAATAGATTCTGATTTTTCTTTTTATTTCCTTTCTTTGTTTTTTTTCTATTGTGTCTTTGTTTATTTGAGAGAGAGAGAGAGAGAGAGAGAGAGAAATAGACAGATACTACCCATAAAATAAGCAACTGAGTATTCCTTGCACTGAAGTTTGTTGATTCTGTCTTGTTACTAACACAAAGCGAGTGTGTGGCAAGAGAACCAAGTGGGAGCTGAGCAATCCCTGGAAGGTGGAAACCCGGTCTGCCTGGAGCCCCTGGCTCTTTCCAGGCATCTGGATTGGAGGCCCAGCTTGTCTTCTTTTCTGCCCTGACTAATCTGCCTTTCTGGGGATGAGACAGTCAAAAGATGTTGCCTCACTGACATGCTTCCTGCTCTTGTGTGTTTAACCAGGTTGATTCAGAGGGACTCTTCATTCCAGGGCCATCTTGGGCCCCACGACTGTCCAAAACAAGGTCCAGGTGGCCTCCAGTCAGAGAGAATAGCAGCAGAAGCATAACTAGGCAGGCTCACCAACCGCATCAGTCTTCCCAAGACGAACAGCACTCTGGCAAGAATGGGAGTGCTATCTGCTTATGGTTATGATTCTGTTTGTTGGGGCCTGACGGCACCCAGAGATGCCTCCTCAGCTTGAATGGGTAGTTGGGTGGAGATGGGTGTGGTATACAATAGTCCAGATGGTTGGATGAGACTCAAAAAGAGGGTGGGGTTAGGGAGGAATGATCCTCCTTCTTGGTTCTTTTTTAACTTAGTCTTTGAGCAGGGAGATAACTTATTTCAGTTGCTATGTTTAGCTGCTTCAGAGGGGATTGATTTCTCAATAGTGTGAATTTTGCTGTTATTGTTCAAATGGGCCCTGACCTTGACCAGTCCTAGGTCTGACACAGCAAAGTGGCAATTGGAGGAGGGTGGGGTGAAGAAGTTTTGTTTGGAAGGACAGTGTTTAAAAGGAATTTGTATGCATTCTCAAAGAAAGGTTTATCACCATCTCAGTGTCTCCAGTGGTTTGCTGATGAACATTTAATGACCATCTCTCCAAAAATTATTAAGGTGTGCATATGTATGTGTATATACACACAAAAATTTGTTATACGTTTTACTGATATAAAGGATGTGTAACGTAAAACTTATAAATGATAATGTTATACAATATTCTTTATTATCAACTTCATATACCAATTGATTCTCACAGGATTGTTTCATTGATTTTTATCAAACTGTCTTACCCATAGCCAACCTATGGTTACAACTGACAAACAAGTTTAGCTCCAACATGAATATTTGTTGATATTTTTGTTTATTTTAACATGTAAGATGAAAGTGAAACAATGAAGATACATGTCTAGGGTTGCCAGATTTAACAAATAAAAATATGGAAGGCTCAGTTAAATTTGAATTTTAGATAAACAAATACAATTTTAGTATAAGTATGTTCTGAATAATATTTCAGATATACTTACGCTAAAAATATTCTTGTTGATCTGAAATTCAAATTTAACTGGACATCCTGTATTTTGTCTAGCATTGAAAAACTTCACTTGTTCTTCAGTGACATGAGTGATTTCTTTGCTGAATCACATACTAGGTTTTGAATACTAGAAGACTGTTTCCTCAATTTTTTGTGCTGTTCGCTATGTAACAGTTGTGAACATATCACAATTTCGTTTTATCATCATGAATGACATTTCTGCCATCATTTTCTTCAGTCTAGAAAATCAACAAAACAATAAACCGAGCCCTGATTTGTAGCATTTGCTAATTTGTGTATTGTCTAAACTCCCACCATAGCCAATTTCAACCTGCCAACTTGACATCACTGAATGAAAAATTGGGAAGAGATATACAGGAACACACAGTGTAGCATTTCCATGATACAGAAACAATAGTCACAAACAACCTCAAAAGCATAAATAAGAGCACCATTTAGTAAAATAATTAGGAAGTGATGACTTTTGAGTGTGTATTACCTCTGTTTTTAATGTAATTTATGTAGTGGTAAGTTGATAAAAGCTTTGTTTAACCTGGCTCGTAAAAGTCCTGACAGTATAACAACTGGTTCTTGCAAGCTGGTAACACCACTTCCAGCACATTATTGAAACTGTCAGTATCATCCTACACCCAGCTTATTTTATTTATTTACAAAATCTGCTTGACTTCTAGAAGTGTTTGAGTTTGTGACCTTTGTTAAGTTTTTGGGGAGATTTGAAAGGAAAAAAATGATGCAGCCCTTCTCTAGGGAGCTGTAAGCTGCTCAAAAGGAGTATGAACATTTATTGAGCATCTTCTCTATTTGAGACACTGCTGTCTTCTACAGATTTAAAATTACAACTTTATAAGACCCTATGCTATATGAAAGCCAGAAAAGTAGAGGGGATGTGCACTCTAAACATAGAAATGTCACTAACATTGAAAGGCAGAAAATTAAGAGTTGAAATCAAAATTCCTACCATGGTTGCAATATTGTTGATGATCTATACCCATAATTAAGGATTGGAAGGGATTGTGTGTAAATAATTGCTCCTTTAGGGCAGTGGTCTTAAGGGGTGATGCATTTTCTTCTATATTGTCCTTTGATGTTTTTGTGAAGATTTTCTGGAAGATAAGCACTAAAGTCTACAATTCAGGCAACAAATGCCTTAAATTCATCAAAGGGGCTTTCCTCGGTGCTGGGACAGCTTTTATGGCACACGTGGAGCATAAGCTAGGCCTTGAAGAATGGGAGAGATTTAGATAAGTAGGGAAAGCATTCCAGGCAGGGCAAATGGCATAAGTAAAGGGTTAGAGATAGGTATTTTGAAGGAACAATAAATAAAATAGTCTGGCTGGAGAAGGTTCGTTCGGATTTAAATGTATATGTGAAAACTGTATAAAACCGGGCCGTGCAAAGTCTACTCTTGGCATGGAATCAGATTCGAAGAACTAATAGTTGGAAAAATTGAAACTAATTTAAATCTTTACTACAGCTTCTTAAGAAAACACAAAAGCTGGAGGACTTCTGCCCGTCATCACTAATTTTCCCCTCCTCTTAAGTTCTCATCTCTTCTGGTAAATTATTCTCTACCTTCTTCAGCATTTCTCTACTCCACTGATTACTTCGATCTTCCCATTGAGTCTCAGGACAGGGTTGAGTGGCAACCAAAATTTTCCTTAGCAGTGGGGGAGGGGAATAGGCTATGTACTAATGCAAAGGTATTAACAATAATATGGGTACAAACCTATACATAACAATTGCATCAGTAAGTAATTTCTCTACACTTCTTCTTTCCAACTCTGCAATATTAAATTGTGTTCATTTCTTGATTTCTGTGTGTGTTCTCTCTTATGTTAGGTCTCTATGCTTGATTGTCTATCTTCATGTAATATTTATTCCCTCTATCTTTTACCTACCCAATTTTTGTTAATCCTGAAAGATTCAGTTGAGAAGTGACTTTATCCAGAAGCCTTCCTTGAGCACACAAACTGGTTTAGTCTCATCTCCCCCCATGAACCCATAGTACTGGGTACTTCCTCCTGTTTTAGTACTTACTACACTTACCTGTCTTATCCCCACTGGACTGGGAAAAATTTGAAGACAAGCTCTAGATCTTATTTGGTGTGTGGTACATACATTTATATATGTGTATTTGTATATATATGTTTACATGTTTATATATGTATATGTTTTATATATGATTTTATATATAATATTATATTGATAAATATATTTCTTATGTGTGTATATTCATACATATTTATTTAGTTATTGTTCTTTTATTTATTTTGGATAAATTAATCCATTTACTGACAACTTCTATGTGACAGGTACTGTATTAAGCAATTTGCAAACGTATCTCGTTTCCTGCTCTGACCAACCATATAAAGTAGGAGTTACCTTTAATTCTCAAATGAGAAATCTAGGACTCAAGGAGGTGTAATGGTTGCCCAAGGACATACCACCAGGAAATGGCAGCAACAAAATTTGAACCCAAGGCTGTGTGTATGACATAGGCCCATGTGTATGCCAAGGCATAAAAAAATCCATTAGGGAGTCTGCTTTCAGTGGGGTGAATGGAGAGGACGTGTCGCCAGACAGGAAGGTGGAGACCAGTTGGGATTGTCAGCCAGGCCCTTGGTTGGCCATAGGGAGAGGAGTCTGTGCCAGCTAACTGCTGCTGATTGAAATAAATAGTGAGAAGAGGAGAGTGGAGAACGGATACAAGCACACATTCGTCACCTGTAGTTAAGGGACTCTTGTTTATAGATTCCTTTGCTTCCTTATAAGACGTTTGATTATAAACAGCATTTCTTTTCAGTAATGATCTCCTGACCTCCTTCAAAGGACCATGAATGAGCCTGTGTGGTGGTCCTCCTAGGTGACAAGCACATATTCTCTTTTGAAACTTACAACAATCATATAAAGTTGTATGAGTTTCCTATAGCTGCTGTAACAAAGTACCACAAATGTAGTGGTTTAAAAAAACACAAATTTATCTTTACGTCTGTAGGTCAGAAGTCCAACAGGGTCTCACGGGACTGAAATCAAGAGGTCGACAGGGATGCACTCCTTTCTGGAGGCTCTAGGAGAGAATCTGCTGCATTGTCTTTTCTGCTTTCTAGTGACAGCCTACATTCCTTGGTTTATAAAGACCCTACTGCACCTTCAAAGCCAGCCATAGTGGATCAAGTCCTCATGCTGCTATCTCTGGCATGCTTCCATTGCCACACTGTCTCAGACAACAGCCAAGAAAATTTCTCTGCTTTTAGGGATTCATATGATTAGATTGACCCTCCCCCTCCAACACCCCCCACCCCCACCGATAATGCAGGATAATCTCTTCCTCTCAAGGTCTTTAACTTAATCACATCTGCAAAGTCCCTTTTGTCACGTAAGGTAACATATTCACAGGTTCTGGGGACTGAAGCGTTGGACATATTTGGGGGTCATTAAAATGCTCACTACAGTATACACAAGTAACCCCATTCTACAGACGAGGAAACTAAGACTCAGAGAAGTGAAGTGACCTTCCCAAGTCCCACATCTAGTAAGTGACAGGTCTAGGATTTAGACTTGGGTCTCTTTGACTCAGAAGTGCTCATTCTTTCTGGGACAGCAAGCTGCCTTCTCAAACATTTTTGTGCGGGTCATAAAACTGGGCAGCAGCGTTGGATAGGTGGCAATTTGTAGAACGTAATGAATGGATGCCTTTCTAACTTGGAGCTGGGAAACATCCTTGAATTATGAGAAAATAGAGACCCCTTAATGATCAAAAGGGTACTGTTGCATTTTATCCCAGGTGTCTTTTTATATTTTCCCAGCACAAGTTACACTGGGTATAATCACTACCACACATTAGATGGTGGGTTAGGGCACATGTATTAGTCTACTTGGGCTGCCATAACAAGATGCCACAGACTGGGTGGCATAAACATCAGACTTACTTTCTCGTATTTCTGGAGGCTCGATGTCTAAGATCAAGGTGTTGCCAGGACTGGTTTCTGGCGAGGCCTCTCTTCATGGCTTGTAGATGGCTTCCTTCTTGCTATGTCCTCAAGTGGCCTTTCCTCTGTGTGTGGAGAGGGAGAGCATGCTCTAGCGTCTCTTCCTCTTCTTATAAGGACACCAGTCCTATCGGATTAGGGTTCCATCCTTATGACCTCATTTAACCTTATTACCTCATTAATAGCCCTATTTTCAAATACTGTCACACTGGGGTTAGGGCTTCAACATATAAATTTGGGGGGGATGACACAATTCAGTCCATAATAGCACATAAGAGGCGCTCAGTAAATATTAGCTAAATGAATGATTGAATAAATTTATGAATGAATCCCTTTTGTTGAATAAATATTATATACCAGATTTTTACTAGAACTTCAACATGTGTTGTTCTTTTTTTAAATTATTGCCCACGTTTATTATTTATTTATTTATTTATTTTTAACATCTTTATTGGAGTATAATTGCTTTACAATGGTGTGTTAGTTTCTGCTGTATAACAAAGTGAATCAGCTATACATATACATATATCCCCATATCTCCTCCCTCTTGCGTCTCCCTCCCACCCTCCCTATCCCCCCCGCCTAGATGGTCACAAAGCACTGAGCTGATCTCCCTGTGCTATGCAGCTGCTTCCCACTACCTATCTGTTTTACATTTGGTAGTGTATATATGTCCATGCCACTCTCTCACTTCGTCCCAGCTTACCCTTCCCCCTCCCCATGTCCTCAAGTACATTCTCTACATCTGCATCTTTATTCCTGTCCTGCCCCTAGTTTCTTCAGAACCTTTTTTTTTTAATTCCATATTTATGTGTTAGCAGATGGTATTTGTTTTTCTCTTTCTGACTTACTTCACTCTGTATGACAGTCTCTAAGTCCATCCACCTCACTACAAATAACTCAATTTCATTTCTTTTTATGGCTGAGAAATATTCCATTGTATATCTGTGCCACATCTTCTTTATCCATTCATCTGTCATTGGACACGTAGGTTGCTTCCATGTCCTGGCTATTGTAAATAGAGCTGCAACGAACATTGTGATACATGACTCTTTTTGAATTATAGTTTTCTCAGGGTATATGCCCAGTAGTGGGATTGCTGGGTCGTATGGTAGTTCTGTTTTTAGTTTTTTAAGGACCCTGCATACTGTTCTCCATAGTGGCTGTATCAATTTACATTCCCACCAACAGTGCAAAAGGGTTCCCTTTTCTCCACACCCTCTCTAGTATTTATTGTTTGTAGATTTTTTGTTGATGGCCATTCGGACCAGTGTGAGGCGATACCTCACTGTAGCTGTGATTTGCATTTCTCTCATGACTAGTGATCTTGAGCATCCTTTCATGTGTTTGTTGGCAATCTGTGTATCTTCTTTGTGTGTTGTTCTTTTAATCCTTAGAACAATTCTGTGGTATAAGTATTATTATCTGTACTTCTCTAGACCCTGGTATGTTGATCTGTAATCCAAGATAGTCTCTTAGTTTCCTTTCAACTTGAAGAGTCTGTGATCCTATTAATGGCCTGCTGTGGGCTGTTCAAGGCCCTTGTCTTCTGACACCTCAGACCAGAGGTCATTACTGTCAAGAGTCTTGGCTTCTATTAATCAAACTTGCAGGTTATTTCCCTTAATCCTGTGTGTAGATAAGCCTTCTGTGAGAGGTATAATAATAGTCCCTGAGTCAGCATTTTCATTGGTTTAGAGGTCAGTGGAAGGGCTGGGAATATTCCTCTGGATCACATTACCCAAAGAGCTTGTGATGGAGCAGGCCTGTGTGAGCAGAGAAGTGCACCATATGTGCCCCTACAGAGCACCAGCCCCCTCAAGTGCTTGCTCTGCATTGACTCCATCTATTATGTGCCAGATGCCAGACTATAGAGATTACCTTTAAGGTGTTTCTATTCCAGCCAGGTAGACATACATGTAAATCAGCAAGTGCATCCAGTATGCCAAATGCTATATTAAAGCGAAGGGCAAGGGCTAGAAGAGTAAAAAAAAAAGGAGACATCTAAATGGTGGGAGAGTGGGAGGCTTCCTGGGGATGAGTATGCAATGATGAGAAATATTCAGTCCAGGAAAGAAAGTAGAGGAAGGAAGAAAGGGTGCTTGAATTATAGCTGTGCCATTCCTGTGCATGTACATTCATAACAAGAAAGAGGGCAATATGTATCAAGGTTCTTCAAAATGAATATAACTCTTGATCCAATAATTCCACTTCTAAGAATTTATCCTAAGGAAGTTACCAGACATGCACATAAAGATATATGTGCACAGACGTTCATTGCTGCATGATTTATAATAATAAAAGAATTAGAAATAACCTAAATATTTATAGCGAATTGGATAAATGAATCCATATGATGATATGATGTAGCCATTAAAAGCCATATTTAATGAGGGGAACGCGCTCAAACTGTATTAAGTGGGGAAAAAGTAGTTTAAAATATGATCCCAATATTGTTAGAATTGGATATAGAATAGTACAAAATGCATATTAGGTATATAAGTTCTGCATGAAGAAAAAGATTGGAATGAAATACATCAGAATGGTCACTGGATAGTAGAAATATTGATTAAAATTTTTTTTCTTTTTGTTTGTATTCTTCCAAATTTCTATAGAAGCATTCATTATGTTTATAATTTTGGTGCCAATTTAACCCCTCAAAATGGCAAAGTGTTGTTTTTGCCACTCACACATCCTTTAGCACCCTGTCAGTGCTATATCCTCCTTGTGCTGGGGCCTGCATTTCTGTGTCTGTCTCTACCAGAGTCAGTGCACCTGTCTACAAGAGAACCAGGAGTACAAGTTACATGATGGCATTTCAGTTTCAATGCTTTAAGTTTTCTTCTTCTGTGTCCTTTCTCACCCTCTTCTCTGTCCCTTTTCTGCAGCAGGGTCCCATTCTGCCTAAGTGCCCCTCCTGATCAAAGCCTACTCCTAGGGAATAAAATACGTAGATTTATTGAGCGCTATGTGCCAGGCACTGTTTTTACAGTTTTACAGGGATTGACCTGATTAAACCCCACAACACTCTATGAGGTAGATATTACTGTAACTTCCATTTACTGATGGGAACACTGAGGCCCTTCAAGGGAGGTTCAAAAACAGGCCAAGTTCACATAATTAGTAAGTGCTGCAACCCGGATTTGAGTGCAAGCAGTCTCTGTACACACGACAGACTCCCAAAGAAAAGCTGATACAGAACCAGGAGCAGAACCTTTCCCAGAAAGATGTGCATTTTAGCAGAAGACCACATTCTCAGCTGGCTTAGGACAATGCAATGGGACTGGGGTGGAGAAGTTAATGTTTAGGGGGTGTTGGGCCTCCCATTCCAGTGAGATTCTCAGGGTCTTCTATAGACCTGTTGACATGTGGATCTTATGTTCCTGTTTCTTTGAAGTTTACTCTGGGCAAAAAGCCCTGGGAACAGTGAAGAATTAAGGGGGCTCCTGCGTGGAGAGGAGGGGGTGTGCCTGTAGAAAGGGCAAAGAGAGCTGTGTTCCATGATTCTGCAATTTCAGGAACCCCCTTTATTGTTTTAACTCATGTCAGGAGGGTAAAACAAAATCTGTAAATGGTTATATGCAGAAAAATGTTAGCCTGCAAAAGGGCTTGGCCAGAGCTTTTAGCAGGTTGAGAACCCTGGATGGACAGGTTCCTGTGTGAACAGTTCTGAAGGGGTCCCTCAGTGAGCCAAACCCTTTCAACTTGGGTCAGCGTGGGCCGCAGAGGCAGAGGCGTGGGCCTGATGGTGAAGTTAGCTGTCTGACATGCATAAGCTGAGGTTTCAGGGAGCTCCAGCTCATTGGTATTCACCAGGTTGGCCCAGTCCAAGGTGACCTTTTGCGTTTGTGCCAGTGTGTTCCATCCGGCCCGAAGTGCTTGGTGGTTTATGCAGCCTTCCAAGGGAATTCTTTGGCCTGCCTGAAAAGGAAACCAATTGTTAGAGGCCCAGGCTTCCGGCCAGGAGATTTCTTTCAAGCTTTTATATAGGTAGACTAAAGACGAGCTAATAGCTGCAGTAATATTAATAACACCCAGTTCACTTTCACATGTATTCACCCAGGGGCCAAAAGGAAGCATTTTAAAGCCTACATTGAGGTGCTTGGCCTTTTGTCTTTGTCACAGGGACACATTGCTTTATCAATCATCTTGGTTTCCTCTCCATGTTTGCTCTGCACCTTGAGTCAGTAGGACAAGATGAGTATGACCCAGAAGCCTTGTCCTGTTCCTGACAGAAGGCATGAGTCATCCACTGTAGAACCCTCCACCCTGTTCCTGACAGAAGGCATGAGTCATCCACTGTAGTACCAAAAAACAGAGGCCACAAACCCATTCTAACAATTTTCAAAAGGGGAAACAAAAGGATGATTCTAGTGAATACTTATGGATCTATCTTCCCACCTATGACTAGAAAAAAGGCAGTCAGGTTGAGGAAAAAGGAGGGAGACCCAACCATGTGAGACTGATGAATACAGCAGACTCCATTCACCAGCAGATCCAAATGACAGCTAAGAGTACCCACTTATCTTTGTCACTGACAACCAGTGGGGATGACCAACCATCAGCCAGATGGTCCCTAATAATCAAGTAATGATTGTGTGGGCTTAAGACTGTGCTCAGCCCCCAACCAACCACCCCATGCAGACAGCCCTCATTTAAGTTCTCATGCATCCTTGAGTGGCTTCTGCATTCCCAGAGGCCATGGATTGGCATGAGAGGGAAGCTCCTGCATTTCACCAAGGTGGAACTAGATATAACCAAACCTAGAATTCTTTTTTTTCCAGTTTTATTGAGAAATAATGGATATACATCACTGTATAAGTTTAAGGTATACAGCATGATGGTTTGGTTACATATATTATGAAATCATTACAACAATAGGTTTAGTTAACATCCATCATCTCATATAGATACAATAGAAAAGAAAAAATGTCTCCTTGTGATGAGAACTCTTAGGATCTACTTTCTTTCTACAGCTTTCCTATATATGTCATGTAGTAATGTTAACTATAGTCACCATGTTGTACATTACATCCCTAGTACTTATTTATCTTATAACTGGAAGTTTCTCCCTTTTGACCACCTTCCTCCTTCCCCCACCCCCCATTCCACCACTTACAAGTCTGATCTCTTTTTCTATAACTTTGGTGGGTTTTTTTATTCGACATGTAAGTGAGATCACACAGTGTTTGTCTTTCTCTGTCTGACTTATTTCACTTAGTATGATATCTTCAAGGTCCATCCATGTTGTCACAGATGGTAGGATTTCCTCACTTTTTATGGCTGAATAATATTCCATTGTATATGTATATACCACAACTTCTGTATCCATTCACCCATTGATGTATACCTAGGTTGTTTCCATGTCTTGGCTATTATAAATAATGCTGCTGTGAACATGGAGGTGCATATATCTTTCTAAGTTCGTGTTTTTGTTTCCTTTGGATATATTCCCCAAAGTAGAACTGTTGGATATTATGGTAGCTCTATTTTTAATTTTTTGTGGAACTTCCATACTGTTTTCCACAGTAGCTGCACCAATTTACAATCCCACCAACAGTGCAAAAATGTTCTCTTTTCTCCACATCCATGCCAGCATGTGTTATCTCTTATCTTTTTTATGATGGCCATTCTAACAGGCATGATATCTAATTGTAGTTTTAATTTGCATTTCCCTAATGACTAGTGATGTTGAGCATCTTTCATGTACCCATTGGCCATTTGTATATCTTCTTTGGAGAAATCTCTATTCCAAATTTGGAATTCTTATTGAATTTGGGACAGAAAAGAAACTCACAGTCAGGTGTGTGTGTGTGTGTCCCTTCTGTTATCTTTCCTGTCTCAGTTACAAGGAGTAGTTGGAAGAGTTCCAAGCAGGGTATAGAAACCACAGATTGGGTGCTGACTTACAAGCAACCTTGGGGTAAGTTTTTCCAGCGCCCTCTCTGGGTATCAGCTGCTTCAAGTAAAAATATCAGGCCAAGTGATTTCTATCAAGTCTGAAGTTAAATCACCTGCTATCCCACTTCCTAGCATATGGCCTTGGGCAGACTGACCTTTGCCTCTTTGAAACTCAGTTCCTCATCTATACATTGGGGATTGAAATACTTCAGAGAATAAAATAACACATACATAAAACAGTCATTTTCAACATTGGTTACATATTGGTATCATCTGGGGAGCTTTAAGAAACACCGAATGCCTTGGTCCCACCTCCAAAACTATAAGTTAACTGGTCTGCCATGTTGTTTCCAGGTTATTCTAATGTGCAGCCAAAACTGAGAACACCTAATATAAAAGGGATAGCACTTTTTCTGGCCCCCAAATATGCATTCGATAAGTGGAAGTTCTTAGATAATGCCTTCCCAAGAAGGTTCCTCATGGTAGAAACTTCAGGCTAGGTGAAGAGATCTTTGGTTTTTTGTAGCAACTATTTTTTTTCAGGGCAAATATAGCCAAATTTGTCCACGGTAGAGGGGCTCAGATGTAATCTTATCTTTTCAAATCCTTTAAAAAATAAGCAACACTTTTTTTCAATGTGGAAAATTTGGAAACCACAGAAAATTATCAAGAATTCCGTCATTGGGGCTTCCCTGGTGGCGCAGTGGTTGGGGGTCCGCCTGCCGATGCAGGGGACGTGGGTTCGTGCCGCGGTCCGGGAGGATCCCACGTGTCGCGGAGCGGCTGGGCCCGTGAGCCATGGCCACTGAGCCTGCGCGTCCGGAGCCTGTGCTCCGCAACGGGAGGGGCCCCAGCGGTGAGAGACCCGCGTACCAAAAAAAAAAAAAAAAAAAAAAAAAAGAATTCCATCATTGAAGGCCAACAGCCATTAATGATAATGTTCCTTCTAGCTTTTTTTTTTTCTGCATCATGCTTAAATTCAACAGTTAACTTAATCAACAGGTATTTGTTACTGTTTATTAGATATCTGTGATGTACCAAGCATTGTTTTGGGTGCTACACTAGTTTATCACAGTGAACAAGACAAACTAGAATATAATTTTGCATTCTACTTTTCCCGTTTGACGTTTTATTTTGAGTGTATTTTCCCACCATTTAAAATATTCTTCGAAATCCGTGGTTTTTAGAGACAATATCATAATCGATTTCATGTTCATACCATGATATGACTGCTGTTGGACATTTAGATTATTTCTTATAACTGTGCAGATCTTGAATATAAATTTTAAGATTTTTAAATGCAGAAATTTTAAAACATTATTCCTGCACCTCAGCTGGCTGTCTACTTCTATCTTCTGCTGAAGTAGGGGTAAAATTCAGCCACTTCTACAAAGCATGCTCTCCCCAGTATCCACATGGCTCCCTCCCTGTTGCCTTCAGATCTTCACTCAGGTTTCACCTTTGGAGTGAGGCCTCTCTCTGGCACTCCCTATCCATATCTCTGCTTTATTTAACTCCATAGCACTTGTGTCATACTGGATATCTTATTTTTTGAATTTTGATTATTACTGGTGCTTGTCTACTTGAACATCAGCTCCACACGAGCAGAGATCGTTTTTCAGTTCTGTTTTCCAGGATTGGAGATTTGTTGCATACGTAGCATTTGTCACAGACCATCCCCAGAAGAGATGGGGTGGAGGGAACATATGCTGCTGGAGGTACTGGGAGAAGAAGGCCTGTGTGGCAGAAGCCTACAGAGCCATAGTGTCCAAGCTCAGAAGAAGGTAAGAGCAAACTCTTCTACATCTCGCCACGCTTGTCCTGGGACACAGAATTAGAAGAAGCCATTCTCCAACGCCTTGCTTTGGGAAGCTGAGAGCTAAATTTTCTCTATCAGCATTGGGGCCTCTCTTCAGAATGTTTCACCCTGAGATTGTCCACAGTGATTGATCCAGCTCAATATCCATGGTTATAAGTAACTCCCAAGAATTAAATAGCCCTGGGCAGACACAAAGGCCTGGGCTCAAGATGTCAGCTCTTTGCAGGAAATGCTCACTATCGGCTAAATAAAGGCCTTTGTATTTTTAGCAGATGGGTCCCTGGGAAGGGTGCAAGATGCTTGTAGCCCAGGTGAAAGGATGACTTGTGTTTCCTGTGCCTGAGTCAAGCCTCCTCGGGGGACCCTCTGTTATTCATGCTCAGAATGGCAGACAGATCAATGAAATCCATTCTCAATCCCTAAGCCTTGTTAAGCTATAGCTATGGCTCAACCTAGGACTGAGTCACTGAGTGAAATGGTCTAAGGACAGAAAAAGGTCAGGGAAGGTAACCAGTAGTTATGATGTGTCTGCCAGAGCCAGGATCTGATTTATTTGTTTATTATTTGTTTGTAAAATATAACTCAAGGTAAATAATATACTCACATGGTTTTAAAAAATCAAATAATGTAAAGGACTTAGAGTTGAAAGTCTCCCTTCCATGGCTATAAATCAGCACTCCAGTCTCCTAGCTTCCACCACCAAAAGGTAACCACTCTTACTAGTTTTTTGTGCATTCTTTTCAGAAATGTGTATGTGTGTGTGTGCATGTTTATACAAATGGCAGTGTACTATATCTGATTTTCTGCACCTTGCTTTTTTTCTTAATTTATATTAGCAAATGTTCCATGACAGATCAAATATATCTTAATTTTTAAGTGTTTCATCATAATCTATTATTTGACTGAACTATAATTCCTTTAACCAACTCCCTATTGATGGAGTTTAGATGTTTTCAATTTCTACTATTACAGAAATTGCCATGGATTCTATATGTTAATAATCTTTTTTCCTGATTACTAAGAAATATTTGCTTATCTGTATAGAGAACTAAAGAAATAGAGAAAAACAAAGAATACAATAACATTCACCTAGAGATAGCCATCATTAATACTTCACTGTGCTTCCTCTGTCTTTCTTCTTTGTACCTTAATTTTATATTAAGTTGTACAGTACAATTTTTTATCCTTCACTTAACTTTTCCTTGATATGTGCCTGTTCCCATGTCATTAAACACTCTTCAAAAAGCAACATTTTAAAGCATTAGAGAATTAGCCATCATATGATACTTTGATTCATTTAACCATTACCCTGCTGTTGGATAATCTGGTTATTTGTTTTTTTGTTTATATATACAGTGAGTGCGTCAACATACAGTTTTGTTCATAATCTTTGTCTAAGTTTCTACTTCCTAAGAGAAGGTTACATGAAGAAGAGAATGAACTTCCTTTTAGAGCCTTAACACACATTTTCACAACTTGCTTTCTAGAGAATCTGTGCTGATTTACACTGCTACCAGGATGCCTGCAAGTGTCCATCTCACCTAACTCTTGCCAGTGTTGCGTGGTAGTTACTAGGGCTCCTAACAAATAGGTCCATTCTCCTCCTTCCAGGCATAACGTCAAATTGCACTTCCCTACTGCCTTAAAGTTAGAAGCGGCCGTGTGACTTGCTCTGGTCACTGACATGCAAATAGAATTGACATGTGTCACTTCCAGATGGATGCTTACAAGGCAGTGAGTGTGAAATCACTGGTTTTTCCCCCTGCCACTGCAACATTCTGATGGTGGAGGTACAAATATCTGTCTGGGTCTCTGAGAGACGAGATGCGGAGCAAAGCTCCCAGGCAGCCCTCACTGGATATAGCACAT
The DNA here is from genome assembly GCF_937001465.1 of Orcinus orca. Taxonomy (NCBI): domain Eukaryota; kingdom Metazoa; phylum Chordata; class Mammalia; order Artiodactyla; family Delphinidae; genus Orcinus; species Orcinus orca. Next base: position 29,492,203 of record NC_064561.1, read on the forward strand.
GAATGAGAAATAAACCTTTGTTTTTAAAGATGATTGTTTTTATAGGGTTCATCAGAAGAAATAAGCCTTAATGTCCTAAGACATCTGTTGTATGTAATGAATCATCTTGTCTCCTATACATCTAAACGGTACTAGTTAAGTACCATCCAAGAGAGAATTGAGAAAACTGTCACTCTGTCAGAGCAATCCCACCTACCCTTGTTGCTATAGAAATTGTTTCTGGCAACCTAGCTCTAAGCCAGTCATCGTGTGGTGTTATCTTGTACATAGGAATTGATTCAAGAATGGGCAAATGACTCAGTTTGGGCTCGTGAAATGTGCTAAGTTTGCTGGGTGCATCTGGAAAAGAGCATTCTTTTCTGACTGAGATACCAGAAGCTAACTCTTCTTTCTTCGAAATACTGTCATGTCTGGCTGTAAGTCCCAAGACTGCTGCAGCCTTCGCATGATAGGCCAGCATGTGGAGGAAGGCGGGCCCCAGAGCCACAGATCTGCCCAGGCCTCACTTGATCACTGCCATACCTTTGGACTTGTTTGGTTATGCTAGTGAGCTTTCAGTTACTTGCAGCTTAACATGTGCTAAGTGATATTTTTAAAAACATCGCTTCAGGTGTGGCTTCTCCCAGTCACCCCTTTTCCTACTTACCCACCCTCTTCCATCCAAGGTGGCAATAAGATCAGGGCAGCCTGCTTCCTGCCTCTCCCCTGCCTTCCTCTTCTCACTTGCTCCATCCTCTTTTGGCAAACCTCCTATTCCAGTGACCTGTATAGAAGAGGAATCTTAAGTAATAGTTTAGACTCACTGTGAATTTAGCTCTGCACACAGCCCAGCCCTTCCCTGGGGAAGCCAGTGTAGATGCCCCAGCCTGTTCCAGAAAATTGCTCTTTGGGTACTTCTTCTTGGTTTACTTGACAAGTCCAGAGTAGTGAGCATTTTCAAGTAGAATACAGAGAGCTCCACTGGAATATTTGCCACTAAAATGCAGAGATTGAGAAAGTGGGCTGATACATACTCAATGGGAAGAAGTAGAGGACAACCGTGTCTTCTTTCAGATATATTGACCCGTGCTCTGCTCTTTTCTACCCTTGCTTGGGCCTGGGAGACTGACCTCTGTGCACCGCACCACACAGGCCCTCTTGCCTTCTGGCTTCCAGATTGGTTTGGCCAATGGGAGGCAAGGAAATTGAAGAGAGGCTATGAGGTATGGGTATTCTTCTGTCCTTCCTCCCTTCCTCACTGAAGTTCTGGCAAGGCTGGTATTCCTTTAGGACCATAGCTCCTACCAAGTGTCCTCCTTCCACAGGCTTTCAGTGGGATCTGGTAACTCTTTTTATTTCTTTGCTCCTGCAGGCCAGGGGTGGTAATGGCTCCCCGATATTGATATTTCTACTCTGGGTGCTTTGTCAGACCTTATGCATTTTTCCCTAAACCATGTCTATGCCTCCATAAATAGAATAATTAAACTTCTTCAGTTAAAACATTTGAATGTGTATCTGTTTCCTGCCGTGACCCTGACAGTTATAATAATTGACATTTATTGTGCTCTTACTATGTACCAGACATGGGTGCTACACACCTTATCATTTATTGCTTAGTGTACCCTTTCCATGGTTTTATTCCTGTTCTACATATGGTGAAATTGAGACTAGAGGAGGTTAAGTAACCTGACTTTAAAAAGTAACCCTACAACACTGGCAGTAAATGGTGAAGCTGGTTTGAGACCGTGTCATTCTGACTCCAAGTTTTGTAGTTGATCTACTTCATTCCTCAATTCTCACTAATCCCATTGGATGTCAAGGGCAGGAGTCACACGTCTTTCAGACGGAACCTGACAGATGACTTTAGTTTGATTTTTCCAGGTTTGAAAAACTGGAGAATTTCACAGAAATCTAGACTCCTGGCTTCTACTGACAAACCAGATCTGGAAGCAATGAAATTGCATTGTTGTGTGGAAATAATTGTCTGAAATCAAATATCAGCTTCTTCCTTTAGATAGTGTATGAGACCTCTGGTCTCCACAGTCCCCACCCCCTAGTGTCTTGCCACTAGATCACTCTGCTCATGTCTGTTACCCATCCAGCTTCTAGAGGATTGGGTGTGTGCACCCTGATCTGTAATCTCAATGTGGTATTATGCTTTAGCCAGACAAAGAATGCCTCACTAGAATGTAAGCTCCTCAAAGGCAGGGACTGTTGTCTTTTTTCTTAAATGTTTTTCTAGGACTTAGAACAATGTCTAGAGATTTCTAGACTTGCAATAAATATTTGTGAATGAATGAATGATGTCTTTGTGTGGCTCAGGTGTGGCTTGCTGGTGGCTTGCTGAAAATGTTGGGTGGATCTGCAATCCAGTAGGGGGCTCTCAGTAGCAACAATAGCCAAGAAAATGCCTCTGATTGAGAAATATATGCAGAATCATCTCATACTGAATCTTTTTCCTTGTCTAGTTTCACACTACACAGGTTCCAGCTCTCCCCCTTGCTGAACTTGGGCTTAGGGATAGATGCCCTAAATGTTGCAGACTCCACTTCTCTTACCTTCCATTTCCTACCCACTGGAACATTCTACCCCATTACCCTGAGACACCTGTGAGTATAAATAAGCCCATAAGGTGTCTGGATCAGAGACAATTTTCGGTGTCTCTTAAGAGCTCGCTCTTCTCTCTTTCCTTAGTGATATTCTACCATCCGAGATACCTGCTTTACATTCAGCGCTCCAGATGTTTTGGGTGGGTTCTTGGCAAAGAAAGGGCATTTGGGCGTAGATGAAAGGTGTTAGGAATAACTGGGCTTGGAAATCATTGGGCTGCTGCATTAGTGGAGATAGGATTTGTTGGATCCAGAGAAAGGGACGGAGGAGATCTTGGAGACTTTCTCCTCCTCTACTTGGATCCATGTGGAGCCTAGAAGAGGTGAATGTCATCCTCCTGGCTCTGCTGTGACTCCACCATGGGGAGAGGGAGTCAGACACATTGGAGCAGTGGATCCACTGCGTGGATCCTCAGTGTGACTTGCACAAAACATTTTCCTTGAGCAGAAGTAGGGGTGCTCATTCCTCAGCAACTGCTGGTGGAAGTAAGTTTTGCTGTAATATAATGGAAACTTTCTGTCAATAATCCATAGCCTTGCTTGGGAGGAAGTGAGCCCCCAGTCACTGGAGGTTCTCAGAGCTGCATACTGATGAATGGAGTCAGAGCTTGCCAGGAGAATAACAGCTCTCCACAGGCACATGCTGCATATCTGTTTTCTCTTTTCATCCTGACCCTGTTTTATAGAGAAGCTGAGGCTCAGAGAGTTTCAATGACTTGCCTAAAGACATAGAAACTCTAAGTAGGGGAGTCAGAATTTGAACCCAGAACTCCAAAATTCCCTGCTCTTGGTGACAGTATTTGCTGTAGAGAAGGTGGAAAGGTCCTCTGGGAAGAGAAGCAGAGTGCTCAAGACAATGCTCAGGACAAAGGTGTGAAAGGATAGAACATTGAGGCAAGTGTGGAGATTCAGCTGGAGACCAGATTGCAAATGGCACCAGGGATACCTGTCATGGGGAAAGGGGCCAGCTTTTTATTTTTAGACAACTTTTATTATATTTTTAGAAATGTGAGGAACAAATATATAAGCTGTTCTTGGGTATTGCAGTAAAGAAGCAGAAAGATTTTAAGATCTAGACAATGAATAAGGAGTTTGTGTTCACTTAACATTTTCACCACTTAATCTTTCAATCTTCCCTTGCTCGCTCACACTCTGCAGCCAGGACCAAAGAGGCCTTGGCTTCTCTTACCCAGAAACTGGAGCCACTTCTGTGGTGAGCCACAGCTCCCTGGAGCCTGGCCTCTGATGAGGGTTAGTGATGTCATCTTCGGCAGGCATTTCAGATGGAGATTCCCCGAGGACCTCACCATCAATGTGTCTCTTGCCCCAGTCTCCTTCCCAGCCAGGAAATATATCCATTCCCTGAGTTTTATGTGCTGCTCTAATAGTTCAGCTTGCCACCAGGCTTGACATCCCTTCTTACTCTCATCTACCCGCTACCTCTCACCCCATTTCATCAAAGCCCAGCTCAAGTATGGTGAATTTCAGATCATTTCAGCAATAGAAATGCCCAAAGTTGGGACAGTCATTTTCCATTTGTCCTCTTTGGCTTCTTCAGTAATTGAGGAAGAGAGATGGGGGCTCCAGAGTAAACCCCCTCTACCCACCTCTTTTTAAGGATAGCAGATGCTCTTTTATATGTGTTAGAGTTTGAGCTTCTGCATGTTAAGTATTTTCAAACTGGGACTGAAAAAGTTCAAAACCGACCTCCTTACAGAACATCTCCACAGAGGTGGTAGCAGTGCTTGGGAAACTGTCTGATTGTACCACATTTCTGCATCTTCATTTCCCCCCTGTTCTTCCTCTCCTGGGCAAAGCTGTATGAGACCCATCTGGCAGGGCGAACGGGAGCCGTAATGTGAGCTCACGGAAGGAGCATGAATAATGGTCACTTCTTGGCCCCACTTTCATTCCTGAAAAGGTGGATGGAGGCGAATTGTCATGCATATCATTATATCAGCATTTTATTTCCTCCCTGCTCCCAGCTACCCTTCCAGCTTTGATCTCTCTGCCTCGGGCACAAAGCTGGACAGGTGACTTTTGCGATGCAAATCAAGACCACCTGGCTCTCTGTCCAGGCTTTGACCTCCTACCTAAGGAGGAGGCTGGTAGGGAATGCCGTCACCCTGGTCCCTGCTCACCTGCTGCTTCTCTGTAACCTTGGGCAAGGTGGAGTCTGTGGAAGGGCTTCTGTTTTCAGTGTGTAGAAAAGTAACATGACTCGTAGTGATAATCATTAAACTATCTGAATTACAATAATTTACACTATACAGAGCATTAAAGGGGCTAGGGAGGAAAGGGCACCTTGTTGAGAAGATTTTATCTATTTACTTATTTTTACTCAAATATAGGGTTAGTAGCTGAGTTAAAGCAAGACCAAGGGCATTGAGAAATAATAGATTGTCCCACCTGTCTTATATTGGTGGCTTCTTTTATTGAATCTGATAAAAGCTATGCACCCTCCCCCATTCCCTAAATGTTTTTATTTCTGATGGCCCCTCTCATACTATCTGCCGTTGATGCTTAGCCATGAGTCTGGGATAGGGAAGAAGGACATAACATAGAGGAGGTGGGAGGTCTGGAACCATCTTTCCCTAAGGGAAGGGCAGTTTGATCAAGAAGGGAAGGTAAAAGTAATTCCCAACCTTTTCAGTCCTGGGGCGTATGGGGAGAAACAGAGACTGAAGGAGGAGAGCAAAGGCAAGACATGCATGTTGCCATCTCTTGATGATCAAGAATTTGATGATTAATGTTTGGGTGGTGGGGATTCAATTCTATCCTACTTCACGTTTCAGATTCTGTGAGTAGATCTATTTGCCTTTATTAACTTGAATACATTTAGGTTAACAAAGAAAAATTGCTACATTGTCTTTATATTTCTCATTATATTGAAGAGTTGTGAAAACCTTGTTAGCACAAGTATTTATCCATGGACTAGCTTCTGGAAGTCTCTGTACTAAACTCTCACTAGGTATCTATTTTAGTCTCTTTCCAGTTGGATTGTAGTTCGTTTGTTTGATTAGATTATAAGGAAAACAGATCTCAAGCTGCTTCAGATAAAAAAAAAAAAAAAACAAATGTTATTTTGGAGGTAAATGTGGCTCTGCTGAGGACGAGAAATCTTCGACACCGAGGCAGCCCTGGGAGCCACTACCTCTGTTGGAGACTGTACTTACAGTCGTCCATCTGTCTTTTCCCTATGGACCTTCTGGTTATCTATTGCTGTACAGCAAACCACTCCAAGACGTAGTGGCTCAAAATGACAATTATCATTATATGTCATAATCAATGACATATGAGTTGACCATACTCTCAATTCTCACCTGAGATATTTCATGTAGTTTCAGTCATATGACAACTGGAGCTAGAATGACCTAAATGCTCAACTGGGCTGGACTTCCAAAATGGCTCACTCACATGGGTGGTGCTTGATGCTGGCTGCTGACACTAGCAGTTCAGCTGAGGCTGTGGACTAGAGTAACTATATGTGGCCTCCCCATGTGCCTGGCATTTCTTTTTTCATGGCATCTGGGTTTTCTAATAACATCTCAAGAGCCGGCATTCCAAGACACCCAGGTGGAAGCTTCAAGGCTTTAAATAGCCTATCCTTAGAAACCACACTCTGTCACGTCTACCATATTTGGTTGCAGGGTCAGGCTAGATTCAAGGGAAGAAGAGTACAAAAGAGCATGAATACCAAGGTGACTGGTTGCCTGAGAGGGCCATATTTGGAGACCAGGTACCATAGGATCATTCATTTGCTTACCCAGAGTTTATGCTTCCTCATAACTTTAGTTTGCTTATGATCCATCCTGACTGCTGCTTCTGGCCTCTCTAGAGTTTTTTCCAAGACAACTATTTTAGTTCCTGTCCCCACTCTTACGGGCTTAATCATCCAGTTCACAAATTTCGAATTCTTGATGGAGCACTCTGTCTGGCCTATAGTTTTACTGGACAGCCTACGGATTGCTTGTTCAGCTCCTGTACTATCAGTTAAGGCCAGATTTGGGTGGATGCCAGTGGCACTAAACATAGCAACCCAGGCTTGCCTTCTCATTAGGGTTATGTGTGTGACAGTCACTCTAGAAGACATGACTTGTACAAATTGTTTTTGCCTTGCCTTTTCCCATGGAATTTAATAATTAAGTAGTACCACTATAAAGGGACCAATAATCTGGAGAGGTCAGTTCCAGAGCCTTTGTCTTATGTCTGACATCCAGTTTGGAGCTCTTAAATTCTGCCACATAATTCTATTAGGACAGCCTATATGAATCCAAGGCATTTAACCTTGGCCTTTGTTGTCTGTGACTCAGAGAATACACCTGTGTCTTAGCACTTGAAAAGAACATGTGGCCCTCACTAATTCAATGGTTAGGTCATTAGATGAAAAAATCAATAAAGAAAGATTGGCCTTTAATGACACATTACTCCAATGGACTTAATAGATATATATAACATTCCATCCAAAAGCAGCAGAATACACATTCTTCTCAAGTGCACATAGAACGTTCTCCAGGATAGATTATATGCTAAGTCACAAAACAAGTCTCAAAAAATTAAGAAGATTGAAATCATATCAAGCAACTTTTCCAGCCACAATGATATGAAGCTAGAAAGAAAACTGGAAAAATAACAAATATGTGGAGATTAAACAACATGCTACTGGACAACCAATGGGTCAACGAAGAAATCAAGAGAAATTTTAAAATACCTTGAGACAAATGAAAATGGAAATACAACATACCAAAATTTATAAGTTGCAGCAGAAGCAGTTTTAAGAGGGAAGTTTATAGACATACCGGCCTACTTCAAGAAACCAGAAAACTCAAATAAACAATCTAACTTTACACCTAAAGGAACTAGAAAAAGGAGAACAAATGAGATCCAAAGGTAGTTGAAGGAAGGAAATTATAAAGATCACAGTGGAAATAAATGAAATAGGACTAAAAGACAATAGATCAATGAAACTAATAGCTGGTTCTTTGAAAAGAGAAACAAAATTGATAAACCTTTAGCTAGACTCACTAAAAGAAAAAGAGAGGGCTCAAATAAAAAATGAATGAGGAGAAATTACAACTGATACCAATTAATAAACAGGATAATAAGAGATTACTATGAACAATTATATACCAACAAATTGGACAGCCTAGAAGAAATGGATACATTTCTAGAAACGTACAATCTTATAAGACTAAATCAGTGAAGAAATAGAAACTGAATAAATTGATCACTAGTAAGGAGATTGAATCAGTAATTTAAAAAACTCCCAACAAAGAAAAGTCCAGGACCAGATGGCTTCACTGGTGAATTCTACTAAACATTCGAAGATTTAATACCTGTCCTTCTCAAACCCTTCCAAATAATTGAAGAGGAGAGAACATTCCCAAACTCATTTTTGTGAGCCCAGCATTACCCTCATACCAAAACCAGACAAGGACACCACACAAAAAGAAAATTATAGGTCAATATCCCTAATGAACATAGATGCAAAAATCCTCAACAAAATATTAGCAAACTGAATTCAACAATGCATTAAACGGATCATACACTATGATCAAGTGGGATTTACTCCAGTGATGGAAGGATGGTTCAATATCTGCAAATCAATCAACATGATACACCATGTTAACAAAATGAAGGCTATAAATTATATGATCATTTTAATAGATGCAGAAAAATTATTTGACAAAATTTAACACCCATTTATGATAAAAATTCTTAATAAAGTGGGAATAGATGGAATGTACCTCAACATAATAAAGGCCATTATATGACAAGCCTACAGCTAATGTCACTCTCAATGGCGAAAATCTTAAAGTATTTCCCTTAAGATCAGGAATAAAAAAAGGATGCCACTCTCACCACTTTTATTCAACATAGTACTGGAAGTCCTAGTCAGAACAATTAGGCAGGAAAAGGAAATAAAAGACATCCGAATTGGAAAAGGAGTAAAACTGTCACAATTTGCAGTTGACATGACTTTATATATAGAAAACCCTAAACACTCCACAAAAAAACTGACAGAACTGATAAAAAATAATTCAGTGAAGTTGCAGGGTAAAAATCAACATATAAAAACCTGTTGTATTTTTTAAACACTAACAATGAACTATCAGAAAGAGAAATTAAAAAGACAGTATCATTTACAATTTCATAAAAAAGAACCAAATGCCTAGGTATAAATTTAATGAAGGAGATGAAAAACCTATACACTGAAAATGAAAAGGCATTGATGAAAGAAATTGAAGACACAAATAAATGGAAAGACATGCAATGCTCATGGATTGGAAGAATTAGTATTGTAAAAGTGTCTGTACCCAAAGCAATCTACAGATTCAGTGCAATCTCTATCAGAATTCCAATGGCAATTTTCACAGAAATAGAACAAACAATTCTAAAGTTTGTATGGAACACCAAAAGATCCTGCATAACAAAGTAGTCCTGGGAAAGAAGAACAAAGCTGGAGGCATCATGTGCCCAGATTTCAAACTATGTTACAAAGCTAGAATAATCAAAACAGTATTGTATTGGCATAAAAACAGACACATAGGTCAATGGAACAGAGAGCCCAGAAATAAACCCACACATATATGGCCAACTAATTTTTAACAAAGGAGGTAAGAATATACAATGGGAAAAGGACAGTCTCTTCAATAAATGGTATTGGGAAAACTGGTCAGCTATGTGCAAAAAATGAAACTGTACCACTATGTTACACCATACACAAAAATTAACTCAGAATGAATTAAAGGCTTGAATGTAAGACCAGAAACTATAAAACTTCTAGAAGAAACCATAATCAGTAAGCTCCTTGGTGTCTCACTTGGCTGTATTTTTTGGATGTGACTCCAAAGGCAATGGCAACCAAAGATAAAGTAAACGGGACTACCTCAAACTAAAAAGTTTCAGAACAGCAAAGGAAACAATCAACAAAATTTAAAAGTATCCTACAGAATGAGAGAAGATACTTCCAAATCATATATCTGATAAGGGATTAATATACAAAAAATATAAAGAGCACACATAGCTCAATAACAAAAAACCAAATAACACATTTAAGAAACGGGCAGGGACCTGAATAAACATTTTTCCAGAGGAAACGTACAGATGGCCACCAGGCACATGAAAAGATGTTCAACTTCACTAATCATAGGGAAATGCAAATCAAAACCACAATGAGATGTCACCTCACACCTGTCAAAGTGGCTGTTATCAAAAGGACAAGAAATAACAAGTGTTGGCAAGGATGTGGAGAAAAGGGAACCCTCGTACACTGTTGGTGGGACTGTGAATTGGTGCAACCACTATGGAAAACAGTATGGAGATTCCTCAAAAAATTTTTTTTAAAAGGAACTACCGTATGATTCAGTAATTTCACTTCTGAATCTATTTGAAGAAATTCTAAGTATTTATTGGAAGAAAATGAAAACTCTAATTGGAAAAGAAATATGAACCCCTATGTTCATTGCAGCATTATTTATAACAACCAAGACATGGAAACAACCTAAGTGTCCATCAATGGATGAATGGATAAAGAAGATGTGTATGTATATACAGTGGAATACTATTACTCAGCCATAAAAAAGAAACCTTGCCATTTGTGACAACATGGATGGATTTCCAGTGTATTATGCTAAGTGAGACAAGTCAGAGAAAGATACCATATGATTTCACTTATATGTGGAATCTAAAAAACTAAAATGGATAAACAAAATAAAGCTCATAGATACAGAGAACAGATTGGTGGTTGCCAGAGGGGAGATGGTTTGGGAGGTGGGCAAAATGGGTGAAGGGAATCAAGAGGTACAAACTTATAAAATTAATAACTCATTGGGAGGTAATGTGCAACATGGTGACTACAGTCAATAAACTGTAGTACAAATTTACAAGTTGCTCTCATCACAAGAAGAAAATTCTGCAACTTTGTATGGTGACAGATGGTAACTAGACTCATTGTGATGATCATTTTGCAATGTGTACAAATGTTGAATGATTATGTTGTACACCTGAAACCAATGGAATGTCGTATGTCAATCATACTTCAATTTAAAAAAAAAGAAAAAGAGCATGTGGTCATGAATTCAGAACCCCTCATTTTAGAGATGAAGAAATGGAGACTTCAAAGTGTTTTGTTGATTAAAAACAAGTACATAAAGGCAGAGACAGACGAAACTCACTTCCCAAGACCCCAAATTCAGCACTCCCCACTGCGCCATGATGCTTCCCTGGGAGGAAAAGGCAACTCAAGAGGCCAGCAAAAGTGAACACACAGAACACAAAAGATAACAGGAGGGGCCATTTTGATACCACCAAGGTGTCAGTGCCATTCAGACAGAAAACACTGCTCACTTTCTCACACTTAGCAACTAGGTTTCTACTCCTTGGTTAGCTGCTGGCATTTTCAGGTTCAGCTGACTTTCACTCTAAACTGATATGCTGGTTCTGCTCAGCATGAATCTCTACCCATCCAAGTGACCAGCACTGGCTCAGAATCTCCCATTCCCACCCTTGCTTTTCAAAGGGAAAGGGTCAGCATCTTGGCACATCTCTTTAAAGCCATTTTCGTATGGTTCTGTGGGGTCCCTGGGGAGCTTGATAATATTCTGGGCTCAGTGACTTCAGCCCGTATAAACTCATGGAGTATTTACTTATATGGGATTTTTCAACCCCACTCTCCAATCTGGGCTGACGAATTAGGCAAAATGCCTTGAATTTATCCTGAGAAAAATGAAATGGATTCTGCAGAGTGGTATTGGTTAAAAAACAGTTCTCTATATGGAAAGTAGAAAAGTGCTGGAGAACCACCATCCTTGAAAGTTTTTAAGATAAAAACAACAGTTCTTACAGTTTAGAGACAAACTGGGTGACGGGAGGAGCAAGATTTCTCAGGGTTCTTTCCAGGTGCAGCTCTTAGGAAGTAGTATTTTTTTTAACATAGTAAAGAAAAGGAAGATACTATATTTCCTAACCTGGGATTTTTTTTTAGGTCCTTGAGGTAGAGCTATGACATTAAAGTGGGTCTGCTCCTGGGTCTACTTAGACAAAGCTGTGAATTCAACTAATCTACTCCATCGTTGCTTTAGGCACATTTTCACTCCCATTAAGGAAGCTCTTTTCTCGCCCTTCAGGTGGAATACCATCCCTTTACTCTGTTATCAAAACCTGCTAAATGTCAAGCATAACCTAATGTATGTTGAGTGATGTTCGTTGTCTAATATAGTAATTAACCTAAGAGAGGGACTTCTCTGTTATTTCCAAAATTATTATTACAGGTAGAAGGTCTTCTCTTCCACTTTATTTATACATTGACCCTGGACCTCTTTGCTTAGAATAGTATTGTGGAGATAGCACAGTCTTTGGAACCAGACAGACCCTGGGTGACCTTGACAGTTATTGCTTCTTGAGCCTCGGTTTTCTCCTTCACAAAACAATAGCTATTAGAGTGACCTCTGTGAAATTGTCATTTTAGTATCTCTACCTAATATCTCTCAGGGTTGTCATGAGTTTTAAATGAGATAATGTGTGCAAAGTGTGCAGCACATGGCTGGTCGCATGTCAGATGCTCCTCCAGTGTTAGTTCATTCCTCTTGCTTATTTTGTCTATTTCAGTGCCATGACAATGGTATTACATTTTGTTTCTAAAAATGAGGAACAGGCCCCACCCATTTTCCAGGGGAAATCCTTGTATCTTTCACTTGTTTGTGGTTCTCATGTTGAAACATCACTCATCTAAGTAACAGAGAGCTACTGAGCTGATAGGGTTTCCTTATATCTAGAACTTTCTTATGGAAACTTCTGCTACCCACCCCCTCCCACCTTTTTAAAATGTATTTTTCCTCCAGACTATGCTCTGCCCCAGAAACAGGCTATTTCCGCTACGTATGTTCCAGAAATCCCTTGTAATGAACCATACAAATCTATTTGTCCTGCTGCTACTATAATTGCCTATATCTTATTATAACTTAATATGTAACAGATTTTTTGGGTGAGGCCAGAAGCAACTGAGCATTCATGAAAATGCAGATGCTGAAGGTTGTTGAGGAGCCAGTGAACCCACTAACTGGATAAACGGAGGGTGGTGTGGGAATTTAATTAAACTGGCATTTGCTCTAGCTGCTGAAAATATTAATCAGAAAATGAATTACACACAAAAAAGTAAAAGGCTGGGGGAGGGCGACATCATGAAAAATGCCATCGGTGCCATTCTTTCTGGCACTGATGAGAAAGTGATTCTTCTTTTTCCACAAGGTGTGGGTCATCTGTCCAGTGAGCTCTGCCTACAGCTTGTTTGGGCAGAGATCACAAAGAAAGGCGCTTAGAAAGCTGTGAGTTGGGAGGAGGAGTGTGAGATTCTTGATTTGGGGACCAGATGCATCTCTTGGCAGTTCTTGATACAAACATAAAGATAAAATATGTGTCTGAAAAAAAAGAAAGAAGAAAAAAGCCAATTTTCCCCCTTCTTCTAAAGAAACACTCCCCCCAACAAGAGATGAGCTGAACATCTGTATCCATTCAAGCAATAATGCTTAAACAATTGTCAAATTTGAGAGGGGTGAATGAGGGTTTTGAACCAGGCATTTAAATACATTCCATAACCCAGGAGCCATAGGGAAGGCATTGCCCTCCCTAGGCTTGCAAACAAGAGTGGAGGAGGGCAAACACAGACGGGGGCTCTTGCGTTTGGTTTAAGAACTGCTCTCATAGGTTTGTGTAACTGCTTTGAGTGGCCTGGACAGTTGTTCCCCTAGAGACCATTGCCCCATTGACAGTGGGGACAGCTGGGTCTTGCAGGAAACTCTGGGTTAATGGACTTAACTGAAGAGCCTGGAAGGCAGAGGAATCTCATTCTTTACTCAGAAGGCGAAAGGCCTCGGAGTTTTCTCCTCAGTCTTAGCCATTTGGGTTTTGGCTTCCAGAGAGCCTTTCTGGTCAATGGGATGCTTCAGTTCAAGGGTAACCTTGCTTCAAGACAACCTATTACATGAAAATGAGAACATGCAAATGAGCAACATTCTTGCTATTTTGTCCTGGTTGCTTTTAATTTTTTTTATCAGTTGTGAAAACTCTGATGACCAGTGCTCATCTGTGACATGTGTGCTGCCCCACACAAGCCACAGCTGAATGGGGCACACTTTCCGATAGCCTGTGATGTCCAGATCTTTGGCCCCCTCCCCTGATCTTTCCTTACCCATGTAGAAAGAAAGCAGAGCCAGGACCTAGGATGAGAGGAGCCGCTTTCCTTGGCTTCTTTCAGTTCACCCAGAATAGTCTCTGTTAGTTTCCTAGGGCTGCTGTAACAAAGTACCACAGAGTGGGTGGCTTAATAGAAAATTATTGTCTCACAATTCTTGAGGCCAGAAGTCCAAAATTAAGCTGTTGACAGGACCATACTCCCTCTGAAGCCTTTGGGGAAAAACCCTTCCTTTCCTCTTCCTAGCTTCTGGTGGTTCCTGGCAATCCTTGGCATTCCTTGGCTTGCCTCCATCTTCACATGGCCATCTTCCCTCTGTGTTTTTCTCTGTGTCTCTCCTTTCTCTTATAAAGATACCAATCACTGGACTAGGGACCACCCTAATCCAGTATGACCTCATCTTAACTTGATTACATCTGCAAAACTATTTCCAGTTAAGGTTACATTCACAGGTACTGGGAGTTGAGACTTCAGCACATCTCTTTGGGGGACACAATTCAACCTACCACAGTCTTTATTGAAAGCAATGGTATTATTAGGTATATTGTTTCCATTTGCGTTCATATACTTATATCAACCTGGATTTTAGACAACATCCATGACAGAAGCAAAAATTGAATGTTTGAGCTCTAATTTGTGTCCCGCTGGTGAATGTATATTCCTAACTTGACCACACTTGTACCAAAATAAATTACATGCAGAATAACACCATAAATTAAAATGTATCATACAATTTTTCAACATTTAAAAGAGTTTAAAATGTCTATTTAAAAATCAGCACACTACTGCCAACTGTTTCTTAATTCATTGTGAGATTATAGCTTTCTTACATTTTGGTGTTCAAATGTACCTCCTATTATGAAGTAATGATGATTCTAAATTGTGTTTATTTTAAAGTTTTAAATCATATCCTAACTTGGCACACTAAAATGTTGACAATCCTGTCAATACCTAAATATTCTAGGCCATTCCAAAAGTATGGGAATCACTGTAATAGGAGATGCCTATTTTCATCCCTTGTGCCTAAAGGGTTTCCTTTATGAAAATAATCTCTTATATAGAGGCCACCACTAGTTCTATAAAATTTGGGGTTTTATTGTTATTGTTGTTGTCCATAAAATTTACTATTCATCTAGGGATGGGGTGGGAATTTGGAGATAAACCCAAGACTGACCACAGTGAATCAGAAATTGAAAATCTTTAAAATGTTGTTGACAATATATATGGAAAGTTAATTCTGGTTTACAAAAATTCTCACATTCCTGGCTTTTCAGAGGCCCATCTCCTATATCAAACACAGTGTCATTTTCAAATTGTGGTGCTGATGCCTGAAAGCATGGCAGTGATTTAGTATCTGTCTGCAAAAACCCAAATGCTACAAGGTCCAGCTAAGTGATTGGAGCATCTCTCCCTATTGGTCATGAGTTTGGAAGGCCCAGCTTTGTCATAGTCTTAAGTGGTTCAACAAATTAGCAGGTCATACGTAAGATAGCACAGTGAATCATTAGTTTAAAACATGGATTTCTAGATATTTTTATGTGAGAAACTAGTTCAGACATACACATTTCAGAAGCAGGAATAGCTTCTCATAATGTGAAGGAGGCAAGCATTAGACCTGATAATTAGGCAAGATTGACTCTGGATATCATCACTTAACCTTATCAAAGCTCTTCAGAGCTCTCAAGAGAAGTTGATTAATTATTGATAGTTATGATATGAGGAAATCCCACTGGATTATGGTTACTTAGTGACAGAAATAAAAGCTGAGGAATGACTTAATAAAGTCTGTCCTAGGATCTGTAGAGAGGAAATGGATTCCCATTGCCTTGGGGGGACAACTGGAAGAACTTCCTGTCAGGAACTTGGAGGAGGAGTTTTCAAGTGCGATTGTGATGTCATTTCCCCAGAGATCTTTTGGGTACAGATGAAGTGACACATGTCTGAGATAGGTAGACAAGTTCTCCCCTGAAGGGGCAGGGGAGTATCTCCAAGCTGTATCCTATTGTAATGGCAGGCTCAGAGTTCCTCTTTCTGTCTTCTTCCCTGGTCCCCATTATGTGTTTCTGTGAGTACAAGGAATGAGGACTTGTCTCTCTCTCCAGGATTCTCTCTCTCAAGCTGTGTTCACAGACAGAGTAGGAACACTTATGTGTAGACATATCCTTCCTCGCCTGTACACAACCCAGAGTCACTTTTGACCTTGGTGAATGATCCTTTCTAGAATAGCTTATTCTTAAACGGAGTAGGCTTGTTTGGGGCATCCAAAACTGAGGAAAGGCCCTTGAATGGAGAAGGGAATTTCACTCCTCTCCTTTCACAATTCTGCTTAAGTCCAGAGGGGAAGAAACTATCTCTCTCCCAGTCTCCACATACATACTATATCCTTCCCAAGGCAGTGCTGCTAACTCAATTGGTTGAACAAAGAACATTCACTGGGCCAGCTACTAGTGGGTGAGTTACTGTATCAGGTCCCAGGCATGGTCTTCCTTCTGTTTCTGCCTCCTTATGCTACTCTCAGAGGGTTTTGCTCTTTTTAGGCAGGCTGGTCATCCCTGGCTACACATATTGTGGGATTGATACATTCAGGGTCTGCTCTGCTGACCTAGCCATATCTGTTAAAGGATGAAGTAGACTAAGCCACATTTTCTGGCATCATTTACCAGATTTGTCCCAAATCAAAGGAGAGAAAGGGAATGGAAAATGAGAAGGAGGTGGCTTGGGAGTACTTCCCTACACTCCACCCACAGCTTTGCAGTTGGCTCCTTTGTAAATAAATCCTCCTCAGTGAGTGTGCCCCTGGGGCCCTAACTGATGGAATAACCCTTGTATAAAAGTCAGTGTTAG
This sequence comes from Orcinus orca, assembly GCF_937001465.1. Classification (NCBI taxonomy): domain Eukaryota; kingdom Metazoa; phylum Chordata; class Mammalia; order Artiodactyla; family Delphinidae; genus Orcinus; species Orcinus orca. Next base: position 29,508,826 of record NC_064561.1, read on the forward strand.
AAGAAGACTGATTTTTGTACATTATATTACTGATTACTTTTCAAAGGAGATTTGCCTTGAAATTTGACTTTTCTTGCATTAGAAGCTCCAGAATTCCTCACATTTCTCCCAGTCATCTCCCTTGGATTATTGAATGATGGACACATTAGTTCCTTGAGTGGGAATGTTGGTATTCTAGAAAAGCTGTTCTTCAATCTCCCCACTTAACTTTGGAAATAGATACAGCGGGCATAGAGGAATCAAGATTTCAACTGTATTGCCTATTGAGAATGGGCTTCCCCCTTTCTACCTAAAATTAGATTTATGTGTCCACTCACATGCAAGGAGGCCAAGCCCCGTTCAGGTGACTTTACCTTCCCAGGACTTCAGGAGGAGCAGTGAATGCTCATGCTCTGTGGGCAGGTCCCAGAGAGTCAACCCAGCAGAGGCCTAGCCCTACAAGTTCCGTTCTGGTTTGAACACAACAGTTCTGTTCTGTTCATCACACAAGTCAATCCATTACTTCCTCCTTGGCAACGTGTAGAGAGGGACCTAAAAGGAAGGGAAGCTGTTGTCTTTCAAATATTTTGGAAAAGGGAGAAGTTTCTATTTTATGGAAAAGGGGAAGATTTACAAAGAGGATTTCTTCTACACAGAAACAATCTTCTAGAATCAAAACCTTCATCCGGGTTGACTGTAGATTGGCAAGATTGGCAATTGTGTGACTTTTCTGGTGTTTTAAAATGAAAGCTTTCTCCCCCGTCCAGTCCCCGTATGGTGGGGGAGAGAAGGAGGACATATCCTGCCCTGGGTTGCTGTCACATTCCTATTCCTTGGACATTTCTTGAATAAATTTAGTATTATTATCTCTCACTAAGAATGAGTGAATGAATGAAGTCCTCTTTAATTCAACAAACTTTACTGAGGCACAGGGTTATTAAGCAACTTGTCCAAGGTAACACGGTAAATAGCAGAGCTGGGATTTGAACTCAAGCAGTTTGACTAATGGCCTGAGCTGCTGATTGATACAAACATACTATAATAGAGGTAAGCAAGGGTAACCCTGGTATGCAGAGGAAGCGTTCCCAACCAAGGCCATGGAGGTTCATGAGATTCTTTCAGGGGAGCTCAGGGGTCATAACCTGTTTCTACGGTCTTTGGAGTCAGCAGGAGAAGGTTGCCATGGAGAGCAGAACTTTCCATTCATCTCAGTGCAAGGTCCTGGGAAGTTGGAGTCTTCTCTGAGACCCACTTGGCCTTGTCTTCACTCCCTTTCCTTCTGGAGATGGGCCCAGGGACAGAGCCAGAGGAACCAAGCTCCTCTACCTTCAAAACGTCCCCAGAGGCTAAGTCAATGTCCCTCTGTTAGGAATCCATAAAGGGATCCTCTTTTTTTGTCAGCCTTTGTCACAAAGAATGATTTCATAAGTGATTCTAGCTGCTTCCTGCCTAATGACAAACTTGCGGCCATCTCCCTGCTGCAGTCAAGTGTGGGCTTTGTCTGATTCGGTCAGCTCATACACTTGTAAGATCTCAGGCATGCAGAGCACTCAGAAGAGCCTCCCGTTGTTCCAAGATGCTTTGGAAATGGGCTGGGAATCCTATGAGGAATTTCATTCAAATTACCCCATGGACGGCAGAGTAAATGCTCTCAGTGCTGACACCCACAAAGTGACAGATGTGGTTAGCATCTTTGTAGGATCTCTGTTGGCTCCCAGCTCAGCTTCCTGGAATCCCTGCAGGCCAAGTCTGTTGATTATCTCCAGGACACACTTCTGTTCTCACACTTTCCCTTAACACTGAGGTGAAAAGAGTAAGATTCAAAGTCTGGGAGCACAGGACTTGAGCCATCTTGTCTCTACTTATATTGACTGTGGGACCTTGTAAAACAACCCATAGGATTGGTGGCAGCGTCAGTCAATGAGCTAAGGCAGGCTTTCCTCAGTTTCCCCATATTGTTGGCTCCCATTAAGCAATAGCTACTATTATCACTCTTCTTGTTATGGTTATTAATAAGAAAGTGTGTATAAATATCCTAAATTGAAGAGACAGCTTTATTTTATGGAATTCACTGAAGTCTGCCTTCCCCACTCTCATTCCTTCGTGGCTATAAGACAAGCATGTATGTTACCAGGCTACTGGGGGCCCAGGTAGAAATGGGTGTTTGTGGTGTCAGCTCTATATCCCCCCAATATATATATATATTTTTTATTCAGGAATTTAGTAAGTCATTTTCGGGGCTATTTCTAGTTATTTTCAAAGGCTAAAGAAGATTCCTGTCTGCTTTGTAAAGCAGTTCATCTGCCACTGATCTGACCACTTGAGGTCTAGTTTTCTAGGATTGCATAATCCTATCTCTGTTCACTCTATTCACGCCCAGCGTGACTTTGCACACCTGTCTTTGGTTCATTTCTACAAGGAAGAATTGCTTCACAAGTACAGATCCCCATTTGAAGAGCCATTCGCACTTCTCTCTTCTAATATCTTTGGTGTCCTATGAGAAGCAGAAAGACTCTTCAAGTTGGGTTACCTCTATTTTCAGCTAGAATGCCGCCATCCTGAAGGACAGTGTAACCTCTTGGCCAAATGTGTGCTTCACTATCCAGGTTTTCTCAAACACCGGCAGTATGAATTCTCCAACCACAGGCCCTTATCTGTAAATGGGAATGATAATAATAATTTCTACTTTGTAAGATTTTTATAGGATTTAAATGAAGCAATTACAGTAAAGAACTTGGTGCAGCACCTAACTCACAGTAAATCTCAGTAAATGGAATATGAGTATTAGGCTTAACAGCTGGAATTGGGATTAGAACTAGGATAAATATTATTATTAGTACTCCATGTCTTTGCATATTCCATGCCTCTGTCTGATTGGCCCTTCCCCTGTCTTCTTTGTAGCTACTAAATCATTCTTCAAAATCCAGTTCAAATACCATCTCTTTTAGGATACCTCCCCTGGTCTCCCAAGTAGAATTTATCCATCCTCCTAGCATCTTTTAATCTTTCTCCATTGTAATACAGATCTCTCTAAATGGCATTCATGTATTAATGTGGCTATCTCTCCTGCTAGACTGCTTCCTGAGAGTGGGCACTGATTCTGGGTCCCATCTGCACCAACTGTCAGGTCTGCAGAACCTGACAGAGCTGGCCCTTCTTAAATAATTTGAAAAGAACTGCAGAGGCTGTTTTAAGAGACGAGCAGACCCAGACATGCCCAGGGGTCTGATGACTAAAAGTAATTCAAGATGTAACCCTCCAACCCACCTGCATTGTGCAACTTCTAGACAGTGTTTCTTTTCGCAGGAGCTAGGCCAACTGTGCTCAGTTCGGGGCACATTGAGGAAGCTTCTGAAAATTACACCATGTCTTTGTCTGCCCAGAAAGACAGGAACTAGTGAGTGATTCTGGCTTGTCGTGCTGTCAGATGCAGTGAAGACACTGCGGCACGTGACAGGCAGTGTGGAAAGGAGGCATGTCACTTTTAAGTTGTTGGCATTGCTTTATTTATTTACTTTATAGGAAGGAGAGTTGAGTGCTTCATGCCAGTCCTGCTTCTCCCCTTTTATTCATGAAGGGCTCCTTTCTTCTTGGTATTTATTGCTATGAGTCACTTCTCTGTGCACCAGATGGAAGCTGCAGAAGCTTCTGGCTCCTGTGAAGAAACGTGGTTTAGGGCGGGCGATCAGGCTGAGCGTGGGGAGGGGGAAGGAAGCTGGGCTGGGGACATGCAGATTTGTTTTCATTGCATTAAGCTCCCAGTCTCTTCCCTCTAGTCCCACAAGGTTTGATCAGTTCTCTAGAGACAGTTGCTCTCATGTGTTTTCCCTCTTGCTCTTTGAGCCCATCTGCACGTTTGTAGGAGAAACTTAATTCCTACGGGCTCATTCATTAAACTCATTAAGCTGTTTTTTAATGAGAACAATTTTATAACTGGGAATCCTTCAAAATTTACTCCTGACAGCTATGATTTCCTGTTTGTGAACTTGGGCACTCAGGTCTGAGATGGTTGTTCTTCAAGCCTCTTGTTCCAAAACTGTGACCTACCTTCGTTCCAGAGAGGGCCAGAGAGGCTGTGTCTCCCGATTACCAGAGGCAGCACTGGCACCATATCTGTCCTTCTAGGTTAGGATGACCACATCCATCTAGGCCTGGAGGCTTTCAGAATCCCCAAAGCCATGGTCTTTTGGAGTTAGTACAGGTTATGTCACTTCCATGAAGCTTGTTCCAGTAGTTGGGCTGGACATTATCTCTTCCTTGGTTTGATTCTCTTTCTACCTCCTTATGCCACTGTTTTTATTTTATTTTATTTGTATTACAGATATAACTGGTGTCCTTTACTATATGATGACTAACTTGTAGATAGTGCTTGATAGCCCAAGTTTTGGGGTCAAGGACACCAGGGATGTCTTGAGTTGATAGGCATCCCACCTTGGAAAGCTCAAAATCTCTGCACCTTGATTTCCTGTCTTCATTTAAAACCTCGTTTAAAACTGAGTATTTGTGAAGCAGCCAGAGAAAATGTATAAACCATAAATATACAGTTTAATGAATTTTTATAAAGTAGATGCCCCCAGGTCATACCAATCAGGGCACAATATAGAACTTTATCAGGACCTTAGAAGTCTTCTCTGTGCCCTTTTCTCATAACAGTTTATTCCTCTCACCTAAATATAGCTACAATTATATGGTGATGTAGCGATTAATCATATGATGAATTATATGATGATAACTTCTTTGCATTTCTTTAGATTTACCATGTAAATATCCTGGTTTGAATGTTGTTAAAATGGAAATGTGTAGTATGTATTCTTTTCTGCATGACCTCTTTTCCTCAATATTATGTTTGTGTGATTCAGTCGCCTTGTTATACTTAACTGTAATTCACTCATGTTTGTTATTGTCTAATATTCCATGGTGTGACTATACTACAGCTTATATAGCCAGTCTACTTGTGATGGACATTTGGATTATACCCAGTTTGGGGCCATGACTGCATTGCTGCTGTGAATCTTCTTATCCATGTCTTGTGGAGCATATATGCATGCATCACAGAATTGCTGGACCACAGGCATGCATTATCTTCAAATTTAGTGGATAATACAAAGTGTTTCCAAAGTGTTCCAATTTATATTTTCCATCACTTTCCATCTTCACCAACACTTGATATTGTCCATCTTTTTAGTTTTAGCCATTTGGCTAGGTGTGTGATAATATTTTATCTTGGTTTTAATTTGCCTTTTCTTGCTTATTGATAGGTTGTATACCTTTCCATATGTTTATGGACTATTTGGATTTTCTCTTTTGCAAAGGACCTGTTAGAGTCTCCTATATTTTCCTTTTCTTTTTAACTTTTCTTTCCTTGGCTGTTTTTCTGCTGAGTTGCCTGTCTTATTTTTATCCATTTATGAGAATTTTTTGTATGTCCTGGATATGAGCCCCTTGTGAGTTATAAGTTTTGCTAATATCTATTCACACTCTGTGTGGAAATACCTTTTCATTTGCTTAATGGTACATTTTGAGGAAATGAAGTTCTTAGTATTAATGTGGTCAAATTTATCAACCTAGTGCTTTTTATGTCACATTTAAGAATTTTTATCTCAAACCAGTTATAAAGATAATCTCCTCTATTATAATCTAAAATATTATTGTTTGCTTTTCATATTTAGGTCTATAATCCACATAGAATTGATTTTTTTGTTCATGGTGTTGAGTCAAATTCATTTTTCCCTGTATGCATACCTAATTATCCCAGCAATATTTATTGAACAGCCATCCTTTCCCTACTTCTCTGCAATGACATTTTTAGCATGAATCAAATGTCCATTTATTGTGTAGATCTGCTTCTGAGTCATCAGCCTATTTGTCTAACTTGGTACTATTAAACATTGCCTTAATTACTGTAACTTTATAATAAATCTTAATATCCAGTCGACTTCTTTCCACCTGACTTTCCTTCTTTAATTTGTCTTTTCTATTCTTGTACATTTGTATTTCTATTTATATTTTTAAATCATATTGAAAAATTCCACAGAAGAGATTTTGAGAATTTTTTAAGGCAAAAATCAATCTGGAGAGAATTGAACACTTTTGTGATAATGAGTGTTCTAATTCACGATCAATATATCTCCATCTATTTTGTACTTAAAATTTTTTTTAAATTATATTTTGTAGTATTCTTTGAGGAGGTTTTGCAGATTTTGTTGGATTCATTCCTAGGAATTTGATTTTTTTACCCTATTATAAAATAGATAAAATTTATTTTCCAACTGTCAGTTGAATTTAGAAATGCAGTTTATTTTTATATATCAACCTTGTTCATTTTACTTTGCTTAGTCATTTCATTTAGATTATTCCTATGTTTACCATTTTAATTGTTCCTTGTTTCTTCCTGTACCTCATTTTTTTTCTGTCTGAGGAGCATTCTTTAGTATTTTTTTTAGTGCAGATCCACTGGCAGCAAATTCTATCAGTTTTTCTTGGTCTGAAAATGACTGTATTTAATATTCATTTTTTTCCAGTTTGTTTGAATCAGGACCCTAATAAAGTCTATACATGGTAATTACTTAATAAGATTTTAAATTATTGTAACCTGTAGTTTTCTCTCCATCTCTTCTTTTTTCTTACAACTTATTTTTTGAAGCTACCATCATTTGTCCATAAACTTAGTTTTGCTGATAGCATCTCTGGAGTGTCACTTAACATGTTCCTCTCTCCCTGTATTTTCACAAATTGGTAGTTAAGGGACTTATTAGTCATTAAATTGCAGGTTCAATTATTTGGCAAGATTATTCAGACATGGTATTGAGTCCTTTCATCAGGAGACACATAATATCTGTTTGCTTCTTTTTTTCTGATGACAAAAGTTATTGATCAACTCTAATCATATTAAGTCAATAACACATATTACCTCAGATAACTTATCTCGGTTGTCTGAAGCCTCTCATCTAGTACTTTCTTTGAAAAGTACTAATGAAAATAATATTCTTACATGTTCATGGTTTGTTTGTGTTTTTATCCTTGAAAGATAGTTTGAATAAATAATCAACTCACAGTCCCCTCCATGGGAATTTTAAATATGGTACAGCATTGTCTTCTGGCATAAAGTATAGCTATTGCTAAGTCAGATGATGATGATAATTTTTTTCTTTGTAAGTAATTTGGTAATTTTGTTTGGATATCCAAAGGAATTTTTCTATTTCTATAAAGTTCTATTGTTTTTCTAGAATATATTTGGTATTGGTTGTTCTGGTTTGATTTATTAAGCTAAGCAGTATGCCCTTTCAATACGTACTTTGATGTCTTATTTTTTTCAGTTTCCACAAAGTTTTCTTGAATTATAGTTAAACATTTTCTTCCTATTGCTTTGATTTACTTTTTTTAAAGAAATTCTGACTATACATTCATGGAATTTTGTCTATTTTCTCTCAAATAATGTTAGTCTTTTCATTTCAGTTTTATTTTTATTTTTTCTCCTTTTCACCTTCTAGTTTTCTTAAGGCATTATTTGTTTTATTTACTTTTGTATTCCTTTTAGTTTAATCTTCATTTCTGAAATTCATTTGCCTTCCTTTTCTTTCTCATTCTTTCCTAAATTCCATCACTTCATTTCTGAGTTTTAAAATTTCTGTTGTATGCTGTTCTTTTATATCTTTGTTGATTTTCTTAAAATCTTCTAGCTTCATTTGATGTATTAGGTTACAATCTTTATCTGTGCACATGTCTTTCTGGTGTAATTTCAGCTCCTAGAGGGATGTTATTCTGCTCTTCATTTTCTTTTTTTCTCATCATAACTTCAAATGGGTAATGATCAAGGTTCTTTTTGGTTTCTTTTATTTACATGTGAAATTAGTGTTTTTGAACTTTTAGGAAGGAAGGTGAATAGTTTTTCTAGCTTTGCTCCTCCTTCCTTGTTTTGGTAAAGTGTTAAAAAAAAAATAGGGCCTTGTATTTTATGAGACCTCCTGACTCTTTCCCCTTCTCCACATTTATCTGGCTTTTTTTCCCCCCTACTGATTATGTCCTACTCAATTTAAATTCTGTTTCCAACCATTACACTCCATTTGTGGGTTTTCATGCAGGAAGGAAACTTGAGCTGGTTAGTTTTGAGAATTTGTAGGGTCCTGGCTGCTCTAGTCATTCAAATGTTACCACAGATCCTTTGCCCTCAATTATAAATCGTAATATGAAAAATTCCTCTCAATTTCAGCTCCCCAGTCTCACATTTTTTTAGAGAATAACCATCGAGGATTTTGTGGTTCTCATTTTAGGACAATCAAATGCCCTGTTGTTTCCCTCTGCTCTTTCTCACATACTTGCTGACGTCACACTTGCCTAGTAGCTCTTCATCTGAATCATTTATGTTTGGGTAGGTGGGGATACTTTAATCTCTATTTTTGTTGCAGATATTGTTTTTGGTCTCTTAGTTTTTCAAACTTACTCTGTGTATTTTTTATGGGGTGAGTCAAGAGACTGTAAAACAACCATTTCCACCACAACAGCTATCTTCCCAGAATTCCTGTCTCAGTTACATTCTTGAAGAATATTTTTGTTGGATATAATTTCTATGATGACAATTGCTTTCTTAAAGCAAATAAAAGGCTGCCATTCCACTCTCTGCTGGCTTCCACTGTTGCTACTGAACGTCATCTGTCACTCTTATTATTACTCCTTTGAAGGTTATTTGTGTTTTCCTTTGGCTACTTTATAGAATGCTTCCTTTTTAAAATTTTCAATATGATGTGTTTAGGTGTGGATTTATTTTTATATTATGCTTGGAATTTTTTAGGTTATCCCAAATCTGTGGATCAGTATTTTCATCAATTTTGGACCATTCTCAGCCATTATCCCTTCTTTTCTATTTTTTCTTTTCTTCTTCCAATTCCTCTGGCTCTCCAGTTACAGGTATGTTAGACTTCCTTGTTATGTCCTCTGGGATCCTACTTACTCTACTCTGTGTTGTATATATTTTTCTCCCCATGATATTTTCTGAATAGTTTCTTCTGACCTCTCTTTCAGTTTACCTATCCTCTCTTCAACTCTGTTAATAAGCTATTGAATCCAACCAGCTAGTACCTTTTTAAATTCTAGAATTTCTGCTTATTTTCTAAATCTGCAAAGTTAGCTTTAATACTTTCCAGTTCTTTGCTGAAAATATTAAGTTCAACTTTTCTATTTATGAAAATAGTAAGCTAATTGTTTTCTCAATCTATGCTTAGAATTTCCACTATTTGGAGCACTTGTAGTCTAAGTTGTTTATAATGATTTTCTTTTATGTTGTCTTGTCTTCTCTTGTCCTGGTTACTGTTGACTGTGTGCTGGCTACTGTATGTGAAAATAAATTTGCAAAAATAAATGATGACTATCATGCTATTATCTTTCTCCAGAGAAGATTCTCATTTCCTTTTTGCAGGTGTCTGGGGTTACTAGCAACATAGGATCATCTGAATCTAATTTTAGGGGTTGAAATTTTTCTGGGCCACCCAGATGAATTAAAACTATTCCATGTGAATGTGATTTCATCATTATTTCTGGGGTCTAGTCCTTCCAGGTTCCAGTCCTTAGTGTAGCATGTTTTCTTAGGACCCCTAAGTTTGGCAAGCCAAATTGAATTTCAATTTTTGTCTGCCTAAACCTGTATAATGCTGTAAAAAGTGCTGCTTAGCTTTTCATCCACTTCAGCTGCATTAGTAAATGTCCTCTGGGCTAAAGGGGAACCAAATGCAGTCTCACTTTTCTGAATATCTGTTTTCTCTCAGATTTTTGCCTAGTAATTCCACTCTAACTTGATTGTTGTGTGATGCTTTTAGGGGAAGATGCTTTACATATTTCTTCTAGAATTTTAAAATTTGTCCTCATCAGGAAGATCAGTCTGAACTACCTAATCCACCATTACCCAAGACTTTATTGTTTCACCTATAGCGTCCATAAACACTGATCATATGGTATTGTTGTGAGACCCAAATGATATATGAATAAATTATTTAGCAAAATATATAAACTCTCAATTAAAATAGCTATTATTTTTATTATGTTATTGGTAAGGACTATGTCTTACTAATTGTTACACCTGTATAGCAACTATTGAATCTCTCTGGCAGGAGGGGAAATAATCATATAATTCGCATGCCATTGAGAACTTCAAGGTATGTAAAGGAAAAGAAAATATTTTTCCAGTCAAGGCTTACCTCTGTGGCTAAGATAATCAGAAGGGGGTGGGCAGAAATCGTTAAAAGAATGATTAGAACCCATTCCTGCTTCTTAAATGGTTCAAGCAATTATCCATTGATTATGGAAAGGATATCGGTTAGTATTTTTTATCTTGTTTGCGGTTTATCTTCCGTATCTTGCTGGAAAATGAGCCCCATTGCCTTTTCTAGTCTTTATCCACTTAATACTCTTTAAGATTATGTGATCTGTAGGAGAGGCAACACAGTGCATTAATTTCTTAAAAGATGGAATGAACAAAAGTTCATGAAGTGGGCTTCCCTGGTGGCGCAGTGGTTGAGAGTCCACCTGCCGATGCAGGGGACACGGGTTCGTGCCCCGGTCCGGGAAGATCCCACATGCCGCGGAGCGGCTGGGCCTGTGAGCCATGGCCGCTGAGCCTGCACGTCTGGAGCCTGTGCTCAGCAACGGGAGAGGCCACAACAGTGAGAGGCCCGTGTACCACCAAAAAAAAAAAAAAAAAAAAAAATTCATGAAGCCTGTAGGGTAATTTAATTTCCTCCTCTGATATCTTTTTGCTGAGAGTTCACTATTGGCAGGAGTGACTGTAAAGTTTACTGACACTTGAAATGAACTGATATCAATTTGAAGATTCAGTTTCCTGTCCTCCCATATCCCATGGCTCTAATGGCTTTTGTTTTCCTGTTCAAGAGAAATAAAGGGCACCAAGCTCCCTTCACTGCTCATCTTGCCCCACTCTATGTGAGGCCAAGGCATTCTGAAAGTAGCAGACCTGTGTTCCACTTTCAGATCCACTAATGAAAGCTGTGCAATGACTGTAATAAAATTGTTATTATAACCACTGACATGAATTGCTAAGCACTTTGCACGTTTTAACTCACTGTGATCATCACAAGAACTCTAAGCATTAAATATTATTACTACACTCATGAAGAATGGATGCAAGGAGAGTTTAATGAATCATCCATAGTCATATATTGAATAAGTTCTCACTAACCTTTCTGACTTTGTATTTTTCACGTGTAATTAGCCTTGGTGGTTTGATTGGGTAAGGCAATTAATGTAACATGCCTGGCATATGGTAGGCACTCAACATTGTTAGTTGCTTATATAGACAGACACATTTCCTAGAACGGTAGAATCCACTGAATTGTTTTTTCCTTGGATGGGTTATCTTGATCATTATTGTATCTCAGTACCTAACACAGTGCCAGGTACAGTATTGGTGCCCAATAAGTCTTGTTAAAATGTAAGTATGCAAATCCTAGAGTTAAAAAAGGACTTTAGAAGTCACCTAATTCAACCTGACTCATTAAAGGAATCCTTTTTTAGGGAACCTCCAAAGAGGGAAGGCAACTAATTCACCATTTTAACCAGGCCATCCTCTCTATTGTTGAAAAAGTCTTATTCTTAGGAATCTTTTCCTTTATATTAAGGCAAATGATCTATAAATTTAGGGTATTAACTCTGATTCTGCCCTCTGGAAGTGCACGGAATACCTTTGTTTTTGTTTTTGTCTTATTTTGCTTGAGTCCTCCTTCAGATATTGCACTACAGCTCAGAGATCCACTTGGTGCCTTCCATTTCAAGCCAGATAGGCCTAGTAACTTCCATCATTCCTCATATAAACCAGATGTCAATTCAGGACAGTCTGTCCTTTGAGATTTAAATAAAATTGGCTAGAGCCTCCCATCCCACATCCTGTGGGAAATCTGAGGCCCAACCCAAGGTTTCTGTGAATTCCAGGGGATTTATGTTCTTAAGGTGACCTCTGGCTTTGAGTTCTTAATTCCACAGCACTCTGTCTCATTTATGTTTCTTTGCCTTGGATTTCCTCAATTCTGTACCCAACCATGATCTTGACATGAATTAATCCTCTTGAACCCCTAAACTACATACATGTAGCATTTGGGTGCATGACAGAGTTTATTGATGGTGATAATAGAGGCAGTTTCCCCTGCCAAACATAATCAATTTGCAAATAAATATTTGACAATATATTTCTTCAAATCTCTTATCCATTATGCCACCAGGAATTTATTATTTGCCCCCCTTTTCCTTGAACTGTGTCTTCTAGTATATTGCCGTTGCTCCCCTCTCTTCATTACTTTCCCCACGTCTGACTCTTTTTTTCTAACAATATTCAAATTCCTGCACATTACTTATACAGAGCTCTCTCCTTCCAAGTTATGCCCATAGGGTCTTATCTGCCACACCAAAAAATTTAACAAAAAATGTTTCTAAACAACAAAATTATCTTCCCAAAAGGGTCCCTGCTACATACTTATGACACAATTTCAACTCTTCTTCTGTTTCCTAGATATCCTCATTAAACGAGTTTTACTTGTTAATATCTCTCCTGGAATAGAGCTCCCCGATGGAACATGATGAGGTCTGAGAAAATAGCTTTAGTAATGTAAAAACTGTATCTGATAGAATTTCAGAATGGTGTCTAGTAGGACCTGCATGTAATATAAATGCCAGACGTGAATAACATGGTGTCTGTTATTTCTTCTCCCTCAAAGTGTTTCAACCAGTTAAAGATTTAATTTACTTATGTTTGCACCAGTAGAATCCTTAGCCGTTACTCCAGCAAATGTTCTGCACCAGGGATGGGATGCAGACACCCTGGCACATGACTCCTATTCTGAATGATGAACGTGTTTTTTTAATCTGCATGTACCTGGGGATAGTTCTATTAATGTCGCATGCGTACTTTTTAATCTACATTTGATTGCTTATGGAGGTCAGGATGTGACTTGGACTTTTTAAAGCATAAGAAAGCAATCAGAGTGATCCAGAGTGATAATAACAACTTGGGAAAGCCCCGATTTTGGTCCACCAGTCATTATTTCTGTAGACAGTTTAGGAGTTCCCTAGAATGCTAAGTTGAAGTTGCATTCATAATTGATGTCTTGAAGGGCAGAGGAACCTGGGATTCTTTCAGTTATAATAGTGTCTATTTCCTAAGTACTTACTTTGGGCCAGGTACTATGCTAAATGCATTGTATCTATTATCTCATTTCCTCCTCCCTAAAACCCTAGACTATAGGTAACTTTATTCTCCCCATTTTATTGATGAGGAAACTAAGGTATAGAGAGACAAAGCAGTGCGCTCAAGGAGGCACAGCTAAGGAGCAGGAGAGTGAGTTGCCAACTCAGTTTGGCTGGAAAGCCAGTGTCTATAACCACTACACTATCCTCCCACCTCTCCTACACAGAGAAGCTGGAGAAAAGAGACCAGCTGGAATATTCTTCTTTTTAATTTTTTTTTTTTTTTTACAGGGTGCCTCAATAGCCTCCTTTTCATTGTCTAACATACCATTATTGGCAAATCTAAACTAGGTGGATGGTCAATTTTTTAAAAAGGGATCCTAGAGAAATTGCTTCCTTTTCCTTTGTGGGAGCCAGAGCTGCACAAGAAGTAATGGGAGAGTTCACTAAATTTTAAAGAGGAGAGAGGCAATGGCTCAGATGGGGCATGAAGAGGTTACCAGGGAGATGCAGGGGGTGACAGCTATCAGAGATGAACTGGCGCAATCATGGTCTCTGTAGAAATGTCAGTCCCTTTCAGAGAGGATTATTTTGCATCTGAATTAAAGTGTCTCAGGAGATGAACCTCATTAAATAGAACCAATGGGTTGAAAGCATGTAATTAAACTAAACCATTTTTGTTCTTCTTAATGCCTTAAATACCTGTTTATGTGGAAGCCTGAACATCATATAGCTTCCTCAGGCAAAAGACAGTGGGAGCCATGGAGTTAGAGTAGTAAGAATTCTCTGGACGATTAAGAGTCTTCATATTTCCTCAAAGGCTGAGCTTGCCTTCCAGAAATTTCTACTCCTACTTCACAGAAAACAGACACACACAGAGTCTAGAATATCAGAATCAGAGACACTTCTTAGGTCACCTACTTCATTGATTCACTTGATTGATTGATGGATTCATCCAACATTTATGAAGTGCCTACTGTGTATCAGGCACTAGGAACATGGGAGTGAACAAGGCATATTCCTGGCCTCAAGGAATCTACACTCTAGTAGGAAACACGGCAAGCTTCTTTTAGTGTTCTACAGGGATCCATTCTGGGTCCCTTTTCTTTCCTTTTGTTTCCACTGTATAGTCTCACCTAGGTGAGCTTGGCCATTCTCATAAATTCACACCATTTCTATGAAGGTGATTCTCAAACATACATCACCTGACCAGTTCTCTTTTTGGAGTTTCACACCGTTATACCTAACTATCTGTGCGTTTTCTCAACTTAAATGAAACATGAGTCTCAAAATTCATATGACCATAACCTAACTTTCAACTATCCTCCAAAATCCTCCTCCAGCCTCTCCCATCTTGGTAGTAAGTAGACCCATATTCCACCCAGAAGCCCATATCAGAAACCTGGGAGTCACAGAGAGCTCCCCATTCCTCTTACCTCCCATGTCCAATGAATCCATAAGCCAGCTCCCTGCTACTTTCAAAACTCATCTCAGACGATGTCTCTACACTCTTCTTCCACTTCCTTACTCTGAACATCCATCATCTTTCACAGAAACTACTACAGTAGCCTCCTAACTAATCCCCTTGCTTCCATCCTTATCTACCCCCAACCTATTCTTCACACAGCAGCCAGAGTGGTCTTGTTAAAGTATAAACGGGACTGTCCATATTCACCATAAATTAGCATAATGGTCACAATAATTACAATGTTCTACCAAGCTTCTCAGTTGTAGTCACTGCCTTCCCCCAACCTCTTCCTAGAAATCTCATCTCCTACAGGTCTGGTTTGGCTTGATATTAGGTTGCAGTGGGGTAGAATATGCAAGCAATTCTGAACTCCTTATAATAATAGCTACCAAGTGCCCAGCCCTGTACTAAATGGTTTACTTAGAGAATTTATAATCTCAAACATACTCTCCTGCAAGAGAGACATTAATATACCCATTTTACGGATGAAGAGATCTAGATGCAACCTGGGCTCCAAGAAGTTTTAAAAGGTACCTCAAGCGATTCTAACTTGCAGTCAGGATTGAGAAACTGTCATAGTTTGGTTGGAAGGAGGCTACCTTGTTCAAGCTGAGATGATTCTCTTGGACTGTTTCTCCCTTCATAAGTCCACTGGCCAGGCCAGGTAACCTCAGCACCTGGTTGACTGGAGTCTGATGGGGAGGCCATGTTGCTCCCTGGATGGTGTTCTTGGACAAGAGAGTACTT
Organism: Orcinus orca; assembly: GCF_937001465.1. Taxonomy (NCBI): domain Eukaryota; kingdom Metazoa; phylum Chordata; class Mammalia; order Artiodactyla; family Delphinidae; genus Orcinus; species Orcinus orca. Next base: position 29,524,202 of record NC_064561.1, read on the forward strand.
TGAGAGGCGAACATGATAAAGAGGGTTTCTAGAGGCTGTTTGGTTACACAGGATCATGTGAATGACAGTTTCAGATCCCCTCCAAAAATTCATTTCATGCTGAGCAGCCTCTAAGGAAATGTAATCCACATCTCTCTTCCTGAAATCCTGAGGCAATTTCTTTTCGAGTAGGAGATGAATGGTTCCTGAAGGTCGAGTATCCATCCATCTCTAGGGGCTTCAGTGGCAGCAACTTTGCAAGCCTGCTTAAGTTCTTCAGGGCGTTTGGGGATAGGATGAGGTGTTAAAGATAGGGGTTGCCTGGGGGAAGGACATATTAATAAGTTCTCTGGCTTTCCTCTATGAGAAAAGGAAACCTTTCCTTTCCTCAACTGAGCTGCCCCTTGTGCAAATTTCAGATGATCCTTCAGAAGGTTAAACTGGCAGTTAAAACATACTACTTATAGTTGGGCTTCCCTGGTGGCGCAGTGGTTGAGAGTCGGCCTGCCGATGCAGGGGACACGGGTTCGTGCCTCAATCTGGGAAGATCTCACATGCCACCGAGTGGCTGGGCCCGTGAGCCATGGCCGCTGAGCCTGCGCGTCCGGAGCCTGTGCTCCGCAACGGGAGAGGCCACAACAGTGAGAGGCCCGTGTACCGCAAAAAAAAACATACTACTTTTCATTAAAAAAATAAGAATAGTAGTCATTGTTTACAGTCTGCTAGTCTTAGTCTGTAGTGTAAAGGTTACCTTGACAACGGGTACCTTCCTCCTCCTTAGCATCATCACATCATCACTGAGTACTGTTACCAGCATCAAAATAATTGTACTCCCAGTTTACTCTCTTCATAATGGTAGATTTATATGATTAGGAGCCTGAACTCTGGAGCTTGATTCTCTGGCTCCTGAGAGTCTGCCCCTTATTGATGGAATACTTCAGGCAAGTTACTTTGCCTCAATTTCTTTATTTATGAAATGGGCACTTTAATTCACCTCACTCTAATTTTTTTTAACATCTTTATTGGAGTATAATTGCTTTACAATGGTGTGTTAGTTGCTGCTGTATAACAAAGTGAGTCAGCTATACGTATACATATATCCCCATATCCCCTCCCTCTTGCATCTCCCTCCCACCCTCCCTATCCCAGCCCTCTAGGTGGACACAAAGCACCGAGCTGATCTCCCCGTGAGATGCAGCTGCTTCCCACTAGCTATCTATTTTACATTTGGTAGTGTATATATGTCCATGCCACTCTCTCACTTCATCCCAGCTTCCCCTTCCCCTTCCCCGTGTCGTCAAGTCCATTCTCTACATCTGCGTCTTTATTCCTGTCCTGCCGCTAGGTTCATAAGAACCATTTTTTTTTTTTTTAGATTCCATATATACGTGTTAGCACATGGTATTTGTTTTTCTCTTTCTGACTTACTTCACTCTGTATGACAGACTCTAGGTCCATCCACCTCACTACAAATAACTCAATTTTGCTTCTTTTAATGTCTGAGTAATATTCCATTGTATATATGTGCCACATCTTCTTTATCCATTCATCTGTCCATGGACACTTAGGTTGCTTCCAAGTCCAGGCTATTGTAAATAGAGCTGCAATGAACATTGTGGTACATGACTCTTTTTGAATTATGGTTTTCCCAGAGTATATGCACAATAGTGGGATTTCTGGGTTGTATGGTAGCTCTATATTTAGTTTTTTAAGGAACCTCCACACTGTTCCCCATAGTGGCTGTATCAATTTACATTCCCACCAACAGTGCAAAAGGTTTCCCTTTTTTCCACACCCTCTTCAGCATTTATTGTTTGTAGATTTTTTGATGATGGCCATTCTGACTGGTGTGAGGTGATCCCTCATTGTAGTTTTGATTTGCATTTCTCTAATGATTAGTGATGTTGAGCATCCTTTCATGTGTTTGTTGGCCATCTGTATATCTCCTTTGGAGAAATGTCTATTTAGGTCTTCTTCCCATTGTTGATTGGGTTGTTTGTTTGTTTTGTTTTGTTTTGATATTGCATCTCACTCTAATTTATTGGGATTTAAATAATAATATGTGTGAGGGGCTTCCCTGGTGGCGCAGTGGTTGAGAGTCCGCCTGCCGATGCAGGGGACGCGGGTTTGTGCCCTGGTCCGGGAAGATCCTACATGCCACGGAGCGGCTGGGCCCGTGAGCCACGGCCGCTGAGCCTGCACGTCCGGAGCCTGTGCTCCGCAACGGGAGAGGCCACAATAGTGAGAGGCCCGTGTATCGCAAAAAAAAAAAAAAAAAAAAAAAAAAGAATATGTGTGAATTACATTAGTTCCCAACACTTAATAAATATTGTATATCTGTTTTAAAATATAAAATACAGCCCAAAACCAAGGAGATTAACTGCCAGCTTGTCGAACTCCCATGAAGAGAACAGGAGAATGTTCAGTCTTTGAGTTTGGTGGTATTTCCCATCTTATACACATCCTATTATGAGGTAGAGAGTAGAGAAGACTTCTCTGTGGTATTCTTTCCATCTTTCAGCTCATCGAGGCCTGGGGTACTAGCTATAGGGTCATGGGGCTCTCCATGTAGCAACCCCCAGTGTCAGCAGAGACACCTCACGTCCCTTCTTGGATGCTTCATCTCTTTGCTCTCACACTTTCTTAATCCTTTCAGATCCTTTGTTTTCACCATACTCCACTCCTTACCCCCCACCAAGGCACTACCTAATCATTTGCTCAGACCAGCACAATTTATCATTTATCCACCTCTCTTCCTTCCAACACTGCTTAAAGGCAGGAGGTTAGATCTTGAGAATGGTGGTAGGATGGCAAGAAGATGCCCTCATTGTGGTTTGGCCACAGATTGAGTCTCTTAATGCTAATCAGACCTTTCGTTCTATCAATATTAAATCCTTAACTGCTGTATTTTATTATTTGGTATGGTGCTAAAAGTCCTTCTCTATCATTTATTTTCAAGACATTAAAAGGTGAGTCATTCCAAGAACCACAGGCACCAAAATGATTAAAGACTGCTTTAACCACATTTTTACCTTTATTCTTTGAAACATCACAGTGAAGCATTTATTATCTCTCCCATTTTGCAAATAGGGAAACCAAATTTCAGAGGATTTAAGGGCATGCCCTAGGTAACACAGCTACTACAAAACTAGGACCAAAAGCCAAGGTTCCGGACTTGAATCCCACATCCTGCCCACAGTACCAGTCATTGTCATTACTTGGTGGCTTTCCTTAGTACAAAATTGGAGTCTGGCCTGCAGTAGGTAACCATCATATATTTGTTGAATGGATGAATGAAAAAGTGAAGGCTGTCTTTAGTCCTTTCTGCATCTCTTTTCTGTGTACCCTCTAGATGGCTAATCTTGGTTGATACTAAGGAATTTCCTATCCTGAAGCCCCCAGGCAGTTTCCTGTTCCCCAAGTCCATAAAAACTTAGCCATCTTTTATCCCATTATTTCTAGGTTATTAAGACTTATAAAACCAGTTAACATTTATTAAGTATGTACTATGCATTAGGTACTTAATTATCATATTAAATACTTATAGCAAAATTAAGGGTTTAGGATTATTATCTCCATTTACATATGAAAAAAACAAGACCTTAAAAATGACATAATTTACAGAACTAGAAAATGTGGGATCTGGTATTCTGTCCCAGATTTATCTGACTCCTAAAGTTGAAGGTCATACTTGCTGAACTCTCCTGCCTCCATGCAGTGCTGGCAATGACTGCCAAGAGTTTGTTTTTCTACCCAACCCTCCCAAGTGACACTGCATCTTAATAAGGCCTTTCAATGCTTCAGCCCAACAGTTCTCAAAGTGAAGTCCATGGGCCTCTGGGGTCCCTAAGAGCCTTTCAGCAGGTCTGCAAAGTCAAACTATGTTCATAATAATACTAAGATGTTATCTGCCATTGTCACGGAGTTAATATTTGCATTGATGGTGCAAAAGCAACTGTGGACGTAACTGCTGGCCCTTTAGAACAAATTGAGGCAGTGATGCCCAACTGTCATTGCCTTCTTCAACACCACACACTCACAGGAAAAACAAAAAGGCAGTTTTTTTAAGAATATTTATGATGGGGACTTCCCTGGTAACATAGTGGTTAAGAATCCGCCTGACAATGAAGGGGACACAGGTTCGAGCCCTGGTCCAGGAAGATCCCACATGCCGCAGAGCAACTAAGCCCATGCACCACAACTACTGAGCCTGCACTCTAGAGCCTGCAAGCCACAACTACTGAGCCCACATGCCACAACTACTGAGCCCGTGCACCACAACTACTGAAGACTGTGCGCCTAGAGCCCATGCTCTGCAACAAGAGAAGCCACTTCAATGAGAAGCCTGCCCACCGCAATGAAGAGTAGCCCCTGCTCGCTGCAACTAGAGAAAGCCCCTGCACAGCAACGAAGACCCAATGCAGCCAAAAATAAATAAATAAATTTTATAAAAAAGAAAAAATAAAAAGAATATTTTGATGAAGCAGTATTATTACTTTTATTAAAATCTCAGCTGTTGAGTACACGTATTTTTAGTATTTTCTGTGACGAAATGGGAAGCACCCATAAAACACTTTTGCTGCGTACCAAATTCTCAAGTAAAAGCACTCCTGTGATTGTTTGAGCTGTGAACCGAACTAGCCACTTTTTCCATGGAACACCATTTTTTCTTGAAAAAATGACTTGAGAGACAAACTGGTTATTCAGACTTGAGTATTTGGCAGACATTTTCTCAAAACTGAGCAAAGTGAGTCTGTCACTTCAAGGAAGACGACTGACACTGCCCGATGTCAATGATAAAATTTGAGCTTTCATGTGAAAATTAGAATTCTGAAAAATTTTGATTTGCCACCATGGGCTTGACAGGTTCCCAATACTTCAAGATTTTTCTGATAAGATCAGTGGAGATATTAATAGATGTGGGAATTCTTTTATATTGTCTAATGAAATGTATCAACATTTGGAAGATCTGTATAACTCAGTGAATCAATGTTTTCTAAATGATTAATGTATGATATTACAAAACCATGCATGGGTAAAAGATGTAGTCAAAGTGCAGGACAGATCAGTGGATTTTAATGTAATAGAGTATGAAAGGTTCTTTGATATGGAGTCAGGTTCTACACTGCAACTAACCTGTTTTGGTGTGGTAAAAAAGGTATCACTACAGTTATCTAAAAGGGCTGTTGAAATACTCCTCTCTTTCCCAATTACATACTGTGTGAGGTGGGATTTTCTTCATAACCTTCAACCCAAACAACATATCACAACAGATTGAAAGCAGAAGCAGATCTTAGAATACAGCTGCCTTCTATTAAGCCAGACATTAAAGAGATTTTCAAAAATGTAAAGCAGTGACATTCTTCTCACAAAATATTTTTGTTTTGGAAAATATTTTTTAAAGAAAAAAATTGCGTTGACACATAAGAGTTTATTGTGTTTTTTTAAATGAATTAAGTTCATGAATTAATTAATTATTTTAAAATTTCTCAGTTAATTCCAATATGATAAATTTTGAAAGGTATAAGTCACATAAGCAAAAGTTCTTTGGGACCCTAAATTATTTTTAAGAGTGTAAATGGGACTTGAGACCAAGATGTTTGAGAACCTCTGCTTTAACCCAGGGGTGTTTCTGATAAACAAGTGGGACAGAAATTGAGGAAGAGGACTTTTTATCTTCCCTCCAAAAACCGAGTGGATAATCTATGCATGTTCTTCTGAGAACATTTCGTCCCAGGGAACCCCCAGTCAAGACTTGAGTTACATACTCTCCCTATAATACCATTTCACAGCACCAGTTAAAACTGTGCTCAGACATAAGCTCAGTGTGGCATGCATTCAATTCAGATTTTTTTGTGGATCATGACCTTTAAACTATAGGAGTTGACAAGGGAAGGGAATTTCTACAAAGTACCACTGGGAGGGTATCTTTCACCCCCAAAGTGAATCTTAGTCCGAGAACACTTCTTGGCTGGATCTGAGAGTCTGTATTCAATTAATCACCTCTTCAGACACTCGAGTGGACAGGCCTTGAGGCAGGAAGGGAGAGGCCTGGGAGGCAGAGCAGAATAAACATCATAATCCAAATCAAGACTAAGGTCAGCTGTCCAGGCTGTTCTTGTGGCCACAGCTCCCAGGGCTGCTGCCCACGGCTGCCCCTACTTTATTCAGCTGCCCCCTTGAAGGTGCCTCCTTCCCTCTCCTTCCCACGCAAGCAGCCAGTCCAGTGCATGAATTTGTGGGTTGGACTCTAATTGCTAGCTATGCTTGGAAGCCCTCCTCTCTCTAATTCAGCCTTGACACAAATAGCTAGAAAGTTCACTTGCAAAGCCACAACTCCCACAGCAATGCACTGAGGGGTCCCCTTCCTGAGAGCAGACTTCTATTCCATTCAAATCAACAGCTGCTTACCAGCACCTATTTAGTGTTTAGCACACCCCGTGAAGAATTAATCTGAAAAGCAAATTTGGTAGAATCGTAAAGGCTTGGATTATCCAGGCATCTCAGTCTACAGGTCTACCCTCACACAGGGACCACCAGCCTCTCCTTGGACCACTTCATTAATGAAGAGCTGACTGCCTCTTGAAGCATTTGTGGAGAGCTTTCATTGGTAGAAAATTCTTTGGACTTCTCTGAGAGAGGCAGCATAGCACAGTGGTTAGGGTTAGGGTTAGGGTTAGGTTCTAATCCCATCTCTGTCACTTATGATCTTGAGCAAGTTACTTTAATCTATCTATGCCTCAGTTTCCTTATCTGTAACAAGGCAGTAACAATAACCATTGCAAACCATTATTTTATGAAAATAAATTGTGCTTGTAAAATGTATTGCCCAGGTCCCAGCACAAAATAAGTGCTTATTAAGCCAGTTCCACCATGTAATCACCTTTGGTCTTTAGTAAATTCGGTATCTTCGGGTTCTCTTGTAACTGAAGTAATACCTACAACGTAGAGTTGTGAGGATGCATCCCTGCTTAAGAACTTACTAGTTTTAGGACCTTGGGCAAGTTATTTGCATTTTTCTAAACTTGAATTTTTTTAATCTGTAAAATAGAGGTAGTAGTGCTTGCTACTTAAAGGACTTTTGTGAGAAATAAAGTATATAAGATACATATTAGCTCTGTCCTAAGTAAATGGTACACTTCATTATCATTCACTTCCATTCATTTGCCTTCAGAGATGTCTGCCTTTCAAGGTCTTTGGCTCACTTTTTGGATCTACACAAAGTCAAATCTTTCTTCCATTTATATTCTTCATTATAATGTCTCCCATAGGTTTTCTTTCCGCTAGTGTAAACAGACTTTCCCAGTATCTCCAAAGCATTTCTTGAATAAGGTTTTGAACACCTTTCAACATCCTTGGAATGTTTTCCAACTTGCCTTCCATTTGTCAAGTTTTTTTTCAAAATATGATGTTCAAATTTAAAAGTGCAACTCCACGTGCAAGTTGACCATCCCAAAACACTTTGAGACCATCATCCTCATTGTGTGTGATAAGTTCCTTTGAATACAGCAAAAGATTAAGTGGTAGACTGGCCATATTGTTGATTCATACCAAGCTTGTAATCAAGTTAAATCATGAAGTTGTTTTCACATTTGCTGCTGTTAAGCCATGTTTCTCCACTTCCATACTGATGAAATTTAATTTTTTGATTATAAATATAGGATTTTTTTCTTGATCTCTGGTAAAATTTGTCTTATTATTTTGACCCATTCCTTTTATCTATTTCCTTTTATCTATTTCAATAAATTTTGATTTATATATCCAGCATATTAACTGCTTGTTACAGTAATTACAGATTTAATCAGAATGCCCTTTATTTAAGTTAATTAAATTGTTGAAGAGAATAGGTCAAACCAGAGCTCTGTGAGGTAAAAAACAGCCCACCCCCATCCAGGTAGATTTTGATCAACATTATGGAGGTCTGTCAATCAAATGGCTGTAAACTCTCCACACTAATGCCATCTAGCTCATAGTTTTTTTGCCATTTCACATAGTCTGTGCCTTAAAAATGAGGAAATTAGAAGGTTATCTCACTCCCCATGCCATATAGGAGAAAGAGTATAGCAAAGAAGAGGGATCAAACCTTTGTCTTTAACACACTTGTTGGGTGTCTCGTAGAAAATCACTTAAACCTACCTTCGATTCTCTCACATGCAAAAAAGACAACACTGTGTTCCTCAGTGTTTACTGAGAGAATTAAGAATGGTGATAATTGGAATAAATTCTCTATAAAATTCAGATATTGTTGTATTTCACTAACTGGACTGGGACACAGATTGCCTTTTATTCTTATACATATTTAAAGATACTATAGAGATGAAGAAGAAAGGCTCAGAGAAGTAGCACCAAGATTCAAACTCGTATCTGCCTTGCTAGAAAATCCATCATCTTTCCACAATGCCATGGTACTTCATCGAGATAACATGTGAAAAGTGCTTTGTATTATAAAACCCTGGGTTGATATGAATTGTTATTATGATTTAGTTTACCAGTTAGAAATTCTACTGGAAAAAAAAATAGGTTCATTTGGCATAATTTGTCCTCAGGGAACTCAAATGGCTTCTAGGTGATTATAAATTCACCTTTTTATGTATACAGTACTCACAAATCACCCTTAAACTTTTCTTTTTGCTAGTTTCTTAAATTTTAGGGACAGTAGGTTCATAAATTCTAGAATCATCCCTTCTTTCTTAAAAAACGCAAAACATTTATCCTTCTCCAGGTTTCTGGCACTTCTCCCATTGAGAAACATGTCATGTTTTTTGTGAGGCTTTTTTGCCTACAGAATGCTACATGAAACTGAAAGAAACTAGACAATAGGTAACATATTACACAAAATGTAGTCAGATATTAAAATGAATGACAGACAAAGAGAAGTGTCCTAAGTGGTCAAGAAGTGATTAGTGTGGGCTGCAGGTAATCAGCAAAAGCCCCCTGGTAAGGATGTAACCCTGAACTCCAAAAGACTGGTCCTTGACTTTGGAATTTTCCATAATCAAGCAAGGGGACATTCACTGTGCTCCTTAGAGATTCCAAGAGTCTGTTCTCACTCTCCTTTGCCTGCCTGGTCTTCTTCTGTCTGCACTGGTACCCAGCAGCAGTGTTGACTCTCAGAGCTGTCTGGTTCATGCCTGCTGGTCTTTGGTCCATGAACTGAAATGCACTGAGCTAAGAGAATCTATCCAAGGAGCCTGTGGGGACTCCTATGGCGACTGAGGTTCAGGGGCGTAGTCATTGCCCAGCATGTCTGAAGAATGGAGCTGCAACAAGCCAAGGCACTTTTGCCTAAAGACTTAATTACAGGTTTTCAATTTATTTATATTACAAATGTATACTGAACACTTCCTCTGTGCTGGAGATGAAAAGTCAAGCTAAACATGTACCCTGGGATGTTTCTCACAGAAGGTGAAAAGTCAACTTCTTAGTTGAGTCTTGAGGAGCCACTAGCTATTAGGTGGATGAAAAAGGTGAAAGGACACCAGATAGTGGAAACAGCTGAGGGAAAGCAAGCAGAGACGCATGAAATAACTTGTCAAATTTGGGAAACTGCAAATGCCGCTGGATGACTAGACAATACATTGACTGTGAGGGAATGATGGGGACAAAGCTGGAGAAGTGGCCAGGAGCCAGATGGTGACAGACTTCGTTGCTGAGATAGGGAGTTTGAACTCTTTACCCCGAAAGCTACAGTGGCCTACTGAAGGAATTTAATCAGCAAAGGGAAATGATTATAACTGTGTTTTAGAAAGATGGCTCTTATGAGAGGTGTGGAAGATAAATGGGGAAAAAACCATCTGAAACCCAGAGAGCCCAGTTAGGAGGCTAAGGCAGTAATCAAGGTGAGAAGCGATGGACAGTGACTAAAGCAGTGCCCATTAGTGGGGACAAATGCAAATCATATTAAAGGAGGCTGAATTAGAGTCCTTGGTGACTAGATGAATGAGATGGAAAGAAAGGGATTTAGTACAGGGAAGAGTCTAGGGAAATTCACACATTTTTTATATGGTTCACTGCGTTCATTATGGTTCCTTTCATGGAGGTAGGGCAAGTTTGGGGGGTAAGATGATGAATTCAGTCTTTGACATGTTAAGATTTGGGATTTCTAAGGGGATATTTTAGTTGGTAGATTTATATGAGTCTGAAGTTCATTTGATGGAAGGGAGGAGAGGGAGATTCATCAATGTATAAAAATGGTGGTTTGAGGTCATGGGTAGACATGGGAGGAGGAGATACCAATAGCCAATATTTTGGAATATACACCCATACACTTCTCTAAGAACCCTCCTTCACCTGACCCACAGGTGGGCATGTTTGTACCGTGTGAATCTGCCATACTGTCCTAATGGTCATAGCTAATTGGCCCAAACTGGACTAATCAGAAGATATCAGCCAAGAAATCTGACACTGAAACATCCTTGCACAGTAGCTCTGTAAATTGTTTGGCTGTAGAAATGTCAAGTCGAGGCCATCTGTGAAAAACCCACAGTTAATATGATACTTAGTTGTGAAAGGATCAATGCTTTCGCTATAAGACTAAGAACAAGAGCAGAATGTCTGCTTTTGTCACTTCTATTCAAATTGTACTAGAAGTTCTAGCTAGCATGATTAGGCAAGAAAATTAAATAAAAGACATTTAAACTGTAAAGGAAGAAATAAAACTATTTGCAGATGATATGATCTTCTGTATAGAATATCCTACAGGATTCCCTAAAAACCTATTAGAATAATAAACAAGTTCAGTAAGGGTGTAGGATGCATGATCAATATATAAAAATCAATTGTATTTCTACACACTAGCAATGAACAATCTGAAAATGAAATCAAGAAAACAATTCCATTTATATTAGCATCAAAAAGAATAAAATACTTAAGAATTTAACCAAAAATATAAAACTTACAGTCTGAAAACTATACAACATTGATGAAAGAAATTAAAGACTCAGATAAATGGAAAGAGATACCACGTTCGTGAATCAAAAGGTTTAGTTAATAATTGTTGATAGCAATATGCCCCAAATTGAATGACAGATTCAATGCAATCACTATTAAAATCCCAGTTTTCATCTTTTCAGAAATTGACAAGCTGATTCTAAAACTCACGTGGAAGTGCAAGAGAATAAGAATAACCAGAACAATCTTGAAAAAGAACAATGTTAGTGGACTCACACTTTCCCATTTAAAAACTTAGTACAAAGCTACGTTAATCAGGCTTCCCTGGTGGCGCAGAGGTTGAGAGTCCGCCAGCCGATGCAGGGGACACGGGTTCGTGCCCTGGTCCGGGAAGATCCCACATGCCGCGGAGCGGCTGGGCCCATGAACCATGGCCACTGAGCCTGCGTTTCCGGAGCCTGTGATCCGCAACGGGAGAGGCCACAACAGTGAGAGGCCCGCATACCGACAAAAAAAAAAAAAGGTACGTTAATCAAGATATTGAGGTACCAGAATAAGGACAGAGATATAACTCAGTGGAATAAAATTGAGAGTCACAAGATAAAGACTCACATTTATGGTCAATTGATTTTCAGCAAGGGCTTTGGAATTTAGATAAAGAAAAAATTTAGATAAAGAAAAATCTTTACCTCCTGATTCCACTACACAAAACTGACTGAAAGAATGGAGCGGCTTCTGTTTTTGTTTCTTTGGACAGGGAGGGTGGTGGGGAATGTGTGGGTAAGATGAAGCTGAAGGGGGCCAGCTGGACCCACTTAATTTTCACAGCTTTAATATAACCCATTCTAGAAAAGACTTAAAGTCTTGCCCACATGTAAAACAGTCCATGAAAATTAGAACACACAGTAATAAGAGAAAGAGGAAAGAAGACACTAATTACAACTACAATGATGATGGCAATAGCCAACATTTATATAATATTTACTAAATGCTGGGCATATTTCTAAATGTTTTTAAATTTATTAATTCATTTAGTACGCAACATACACAAAAATCATAAGTATCATTATTATTCTCATTATACAGATGAGAAAACTGAAGTACCATGAGTTTATATAAACCTAAAATCAGAGAGTTAGAAGTGTTAAGACAGAGGTTCTTAATGCTGATTGCACTTAAGAATCATCTTAAGGGCTTGTAAAAAGTTCAGTGCTCAGCCCATACCTCAGACCAATTAAATCAGACTCTACAGTGGGTTTTTAAATTTCCCCGGGTGATTCCAATGTTCAGACAAGGATAAGAACCATTGTATTAGGGTGCAGTTCTTACTCAATGACCATGGTAAGAGGCCTGCTCACCTAATCATACAGCATCTTCTGAGTTTAAAGACAGTGATTTTCAGAAGGAAGTCTCCAGAAGCATCACATGAGAACTTAAAAGTGAAAATTCTCAGGCCCGGGTCCAGACCTTGGATCAGACAGAAACTCTTGGATGGGACCCAGCCATCTGTGTTTTAACCACTCTACAAGATAATTCTGATGCCTGCATGAGTTTGAGAACACTAATACAAAGATTAGGACATGTTTCTCTTCTTCCCTTGTACCATGGCTTAGGAGTCTGGAGGTCTGGATTTAGTGCAAAGCTTTGTAAATGTTTATCCACTGGCAAGTATTTGTGCCCATGAAATCTTCAGATTCTTCATTTGTTAAGTGAGGGGAAAGACAAGAAAATCTCTAAGGGGTCTTCTAATGTTAAATCTCTGCATTTTCATAATCCTTTCCTAATTTTCAGAACTGATTCAAGTTCCGTGATGGAAGGAGATTTTCCTAAACCATAAACAAAGACATTCTAATTTCCACACATGAGAAGTCAATATAGCAAAGTGATTAAAAGCATGGACTCCTGGTTGTATCTACGTTTGATTCCCATAAATTGATAGAGCCACTCTGGAGAACAGTATGGATGATCCTTAAAAAATTAAAAACGGAACAACCATATGACCCAGCAGTCCCACTACTGGGCATATACCCTGAGAAAAGCATATTTTTTTTAAACATCTTTATTGGAGTATAATTACTTTAAAATTATGTGTTAGTTTCTGCTTTATAACAAAGTGAATCAGCTATATATATATATATATATATATATATATATATATCTCCATATCTCGTCCCTCTAGCATCTCCCTCCCACCCTCCCTATCCCACCCTTCTAGGTGGTCACAAAGCACTGAGCTGATTTCCCTGTGCTGGGCAGCTCCTTCCTACTAGCTATCTATTTTACATTTGGTAGTATATATATGTCCATGCCACTCTCTCACTTCATCCCAGCTTATGCTTCCCCCTCCCCATGTCCTCAAGTCCATTCTCTACATCTGCGTCTTTATTCCTGTCCTGCCGCTAGGTTCTTCATAACTTTTTTTTTTCTGGATTCCATATACATGTGTTAGCATACGGTATTTGTTTTTCTCTTTCTGACTTACTTCACTCTATATGACAGACTCTAGGTCCATCCACCTCACAACAAATAACTCAATTTTGTTTCTTTTAATGGCTGAGTAATATTCCATTGTATATATGTGCCACATCTTCTTTCTCCATTCATCTGTCGATGGACACTTAGGTTGCTTCCATGTCCTGGCTATTGTAAATAGTGCTGCAAAGAACATTGTGGTACATGACTCTGAATTATGGTTTCCTCAGGGTATATGACCAGTAGTGGGATTGCTGGATCATATGGTAGTTCTGTTTTTAGTGTTTTTTTATTTATGCATTTTACATCTTTATTGGAGTATAATTGCTTTACAATAGTGTGTTAGTTTCTGCTTTATAACAAAGTGAATCAGTTATACATATACATATGTTCCCATACCTCTTCCCTCTTGTGTCTCCCTCCCTCCCACCCTCCCTATCCCACCCCTCCAGGTGGTCACAAAGCACCGAGCTGATCTCCCTGTGCTATGCGGCTGCTTCCCACTAGCTATCTACCTTACGTTTGGTAGTGTATATATGTCCATGCCTCTCTCTCGCTTTGTCACATCTTACCCTTCCCCCTCCCCATATCCTCAAGTCCATTCTCTAGTAGGTCTGTGTCTTTATTCCTGTCTTACCCCTAGGTTATTCATGACATTTTTTTTTCTTAAATTCCATATATATGTGTTAGCATACGGTATTTGTCTTTCTCTTTCTGACTTACTTCACTCTGCATGACAGACTCTAAGTCTATCCACCTCATTACAAATAGCTCAATTTCGTTTCTTTTTATGGCTGAGTAATATTCCATTGTATATATGTGCCACATCTTCTTTATCCATTCATCCGATGATGGACACTTAGGTTGTTGCCATCTCCAGGCTATTGTAAATAGAGCTGCAATGAACATTTTGGTACATGACTCTTTTTGAATTATGGTTTTCTCAGGGTATATGCCCAGTAGTGGGATTGCTGAGTCATATGGTAGTCCTATTTGTAGTTTTTTAAAGAACCTACATACTGTTCTCCATAGTGTCTGTACAAATTCACATTCCCACCAGCAGTGCAAGAGTGTACCCTTTTCTCCACACCCTCTCCAGCATTTATTGTTTCTAGATTTTTTGATGATGGCCATTCTGACTGGTGTGAGATGATATCTCATTGTAGTTTTGATTTGCATTTCTCTAATGATTAATGATGTTGAGCATTCTTTCATGTGTTTGTTGGCAGTCTGTATATCTTCTTTGGAGAAATGTCTATTTAGGTCTTCTGCCCATTTTTGGATTGGGTTGTTTGTTTTTTTGTTATTGAGCCGCATGAGCTGCTTATAAATTTTGGAGATTAATCCTTTGTCAGTTGCTTCATTTGCAAATATTTTCTCCCATTCTGAGGATTATCTTTTGGTCTTGTTTATGGTTTCCTTTGCTGTGCAAAAGCTTTTAAGTTTCATTAGGTCCCTTTTGTTTTTATTTCCATTTCTCTAGGAGGTGGGTCAAAAAGGATCTTGCTGTGATTTATGTCATAGAGTGTTCTGCCTATGTTTTCCTCTAAGAGTTTGATAGTTTCTGGCCTTACATTTAGGTCTTTAATCCATTTTGAGCTTATTTTTGTGTATGGTGCTAGGGGGTGATCTAATCTCATACTTTTGAATGTACCTGTCCAGTTTTCCTAGCACCACTTATTGAAGAGGCTGTCCTTTCTCCACTGTACATTCCTGCCTCCTTTATCAAAGATAAGGTGACCATATGTGCGTGGGTTTTTCTTTGGGCTTTCTACCCTGTTTCATTGATCTATCTTTCTGTTTTTGTGCCAGTACCATACTGTCTTGATTACTGTAGCTTTGTAGTATAATCTGAAGTCAGGGAGCCTGACTCCTCCAGCTCCATTTTTGGTTCTCAAGATGGCTTTGGCTATTCAGGGTCTTTTGTGTTTCCATACAAATTGTGAAATTTTTTGTTCTACTTCTGTGAAAAATGCCAGTGGTAGTTTGATAGGGATTGCATTGAATCTGTAGATTGCTTTGGGTAGTATAGTCATTTACACAATGTTGAGTCTTCCAATCCAAGAACATGGTATATCTCTCCATCTATTTGTATCATCTTTAATTTCTTTCATCAGTATCTTATAGTTTTCTGCATACAGGTCTTCTGTCTCCTTAGGTAGGTTTATTCCTAGATATTTTATTCTTTTTGTTGCAATGGTAAATGGGAGTGTTTTCTTTATTTCACTTTCAGATTTTTCGTCATTAGTGTATAGGAATGCCAGATTTCTGTGCATTACTTTTGTATCCTGCTACTTTACCAAATTCATTGATTAGCTCTAGTAGTTTTCTGGTAGCATCTTTAGGATTCTCTATGTATACTATCATGTCATCTGCAAACAGTGACAGTTTTACTTCTTCTTTTCCGATTTGGATTCCTTTTATTTCCTTTTCTTTTCTGATTGCTGTGGCTAGAACTTCCAAAACTATGTGGAATAAGATTGGTGAGAGTGGGCAACCTTGTCTTGTTCCAGATCTTAGTGGAAATGCTTTCAGTTTTTCACCATTGAGGACGATGTTGGCTGTGGTTTGTCATATATGGCCTTTATTATGTTGAAGAAAGTTCCCTCTATGCCTACTTTCTGCAGGGTTTTTATCATAAATGGGTTTGGAATTTTGTTGAAAGCTTTCTCTGCATCTATTGAGATGATCATATGGTTTTTCTCCTTCAATTTGTTAATATGGTTTATCACATTGATAGATTTGCGTATATTGAAGAATCCTTTCATTCCTGGAATAAACCCCACTTGATCATGGTGTATGATCATTTTCATGTGCTGTTGGATTCTGTTTGCTAGTATTTTGTTGCGGATTTTTGCATCTATGTTCAACAGTGATATTGGCCTGTAGTTTTCTTTCTTTGTGACATCCTTGTCTGATTTTGGTATCAAGGTGATGGTGGCCTCGTAGAATGAGTTTGGGAGTGTTCCTCCCTCTGCTATATTTTGGAAGAGTTTGAGAAGGATAGGTGTTAGCTCTTCTCTAAATGTTTGGTAGAATTCGCCTGTGAAGCCATCTGGTCCTGGGCTTTTGTTTGTTGGAAGATTTCTAATCACAGTTTCAATTTCAGTGCTTGTGATTGGTCTGTTCATATATTCTATTTCTTCCTGATTCAGTCTCGAAAGGTTGTGCATTTCTAAGAATTTGTCCATTTCTTCCAGGTTGTCCATTTTATTGGCATAGAGTTGCTTGTAGTAATCTCTCATGATCTTTTGTATTTCTGCAGTGTCAGTTGTTACTTCTCCTTTTTCATTTCTAATTCTATTGATTTGAGTCTTCTCCCTTTTTTTCTTGATGAGTCTGGCTAATGGTTTATCAATTTTGTTTATCTTCTCAAAGAATTAGCTTTTAGTTTTATTGATCTTTGCTATCGTTTCCTTCATTACTTTTTCATTTATTTCTGATCTGATTTTTATGATTTCTTTCCTTCTGCTAACTTTGGGGGTTTTTTGTTCTTCTTTCTCTAGTTGCTTTAGGTGCAAGGTTAGGTTGTTTATTTGAGATGTTTCCTGTTTCTTAAGGTAGGATTGTATTTCTATAAACTTCCCTCTTAGAACTGCTTTTGCTGCATCCCATAGGTTTTGGGTTGTCATGTCTCCGTTGTCACTTGTTTCTAGGTATTTTTTTAATTTCCTCTTTGATTTCTTCAGTGATCACTTCGTTATTAAGTAGTGTATTGTTTAGCCTCCTTGTGTTTGTATTTTTTATAGATCTTTTCCTGTAATTGATATCTAGTCTCATAGCGTTGTGGTCGGAAAAGATACTTGATAAAATTTCAATTTTCTTAAATTTACCGAGGCTTGATTTGTGATCCAAGATATGATCTATCCTGGAGAATGTTCCATGAGCACTTGAGAAAAATGTGTATTCTGTTGTTTTTGGATGGAATGTCCTATAAATATCAATTAAGTGCATCTTGTTTAATGTATCATTTAAAGCTTGTGTTTCCTTATTTATTTTCATTTTGGATGATCTGTCCATTGGTGAAAGTGGCGTTTTAAAGTCCACTTATATGAATGTGTTACTGTCGATTTCCCCTTTTATAGCTGTTAGTATTTGCCTTATGTATTGAGGTGCTCCTATGTTGGGTGCATAAATATTTACAATTGTTATATCTTCTTCTTGGATCGATCCCTTGATCATTATGTAGTGTCCTTCTTTGTGTTTTCTAATAGTCTTTATTTTAAAGTCTATTTTGTCTGATATGAGAATTGCTAGTCCAGCTTTCTTTTGGTTTCCATTTGCATGGAATATCTTTTTCCATCCCCTTACTTTCAGTCTGTATGTGTCTCTAGGTCTGAAGTGGGTTTCTTGTAGACAGCATATGTATGGGTCTTATTTTTGTATCCAATCAGCCAATCTGTGTCTTTTTGTGGGAGCATTTAGTCCATTTACATTTAAGGTAATTATTGATATGTATGTTCCTATTCCCATTTTCTTAATTGTTTTGGATTCGTTATTGTAGGTCTTTTCCTTTTCTTGTTTTTCTTGCCTAGAGAAGTTCCTTTAGTGTTTGTTGTAAAGCTGGTTTGGTGGTGCTGAACTCTCTCAGGTTTTGCTTGTCTGTAAAGGTTTTAATTTCTCCATCAAATCTGAATGAGATCCTTGCTGGGTAGAGTAATCTTGGTTGTATGTTTTTCTCCTTCATCACTATAAATATGTCCTGCCAGTCCCTTCTGGCTTGCAGAGTTTCTGCTGAAAGATCAGCTGTTAAACATATGGGGATTCCCTTGTGTGTTATTTGTTGTTTTTCCCTTGCTGCTTTTAATAACATATTAAAAGCATATTAAAATACATATTCTTTGTATTTAAATATTGATAGTTTGATTAATATGTGTCTTGGTGTATTTCTTCTTGGATTTCTCCTGTATGGGACTGTCTGTCCTTCCTGGACTTGATTAACTATTTCCTTTCCCATATTAGGGAAGTTTTCAACTATAATCTCTTCAAATATTTTCTCAGTCCCTTTCTTTTTCTCTTCTCCTTCTGGAACCCCTATAATTCGAATGTTGGTGCGTTTAATGTTGTCCCAGAGGTCTCTGAGACTGTCCTCAGTTCTTTTAATTCTTTTTTCTTTATTTTGCTCTGCAGTAGTTATTTGCACTATTTTATCTTCCGTCTTCTGCCTCAGTTATTCTGCTATTGATCCCATCTAGAGTATTTTTAATTTCATTTATTGTGTTGTTCATTGTCATTTGTTTCATCTTTAGTTCTTCTAGGTCCTTGTTAAATGTTTCTTGCATTTTGTCTATTCTATTTCCAAGATTTTGGATCATCTTTACTATCATTATTCTGAATTCTTTTTCAGGTAGACTGCCTATTTCCGCTTCATTTGTTAGGTCTGGTGGGTTTTTATGTTTCTCCTTCATCTGCTGTGTGTTTTTCTGTCTTCTCATTTTGCTTATCTTACTGTGTTTGGGGTCTCCTTTTTGCAAGCTGCAGGTTCGTAGTTCCTGTTGTTTTTGGTGTCTGTCCCCAGTGGCTAAGGTTGGTTCAGTGGGTTGTGTAGGCTTCCTGGTGGAGGGGACTAGTGCCTGTGTTCTGGTGGATGAGGCTGGATCTTGTCTTTCTGGTGGGCAGGTCCACGTCTGGTGGTGTGTTTTGGGGTGTCTGTTGACTTATTATGATTTTAGGCAGCCTCTCTGCTAATGGGTGGGGCTGTTTTCCTGTTTTGCTAGTTGTTTGGCATAGGGTGTCCAGCACTGTAGCTTGCTGGTCATTGAGTGAAGCTGGGTGCTGGTTTTGAGATGGAGATCTCTGGGAGATTTTTGCCATTTGATATTATGGGGAGCTGGGAGGTCTCTTGTGAACCAGTGTCCTGAAGTTGGCTCTCCCACCTCAGAGGCACAGCACTGACTCCTGGCTGCAGCAGCAAGAGCCTTTCATCCACACAGCTCAGAATAAAAGGGAGAAAAAGTAGAAAGAAAGAATTAGTAGAAGAAAGAAAGAAAGAAAGAAAGAAAGAAAGAAAGAAAGAAAGAAAGAAAGAAAGAAAGAAAAGAAAGAAGGGAGGGAGGGAGGGAGGGAGGAAGGAGGGAAGGAAGGAAAAAAAGAAAGAAGACAAAATAAAATAAAGTAAGATAAAATATAATAAAGTTATTAAAATAAAAAATAATTATTAAGAAAAAAATTAAAACAAACAAACAAAACGGACAGATAGAACCCTAGGACAAATGGTGGAAGCAAAGCTATACAGACAAAATCTCACACAGAAGCATACACATACAGACTCACAAAAAGAGGAAAAGGGAAAAAAATCATAAATCTTGCTCTCAAAGTCCACCTCCTCAATTTGGGATGATTCGTTGTCTATGCATGTATTCCACAGATGCAGGGTACATCAAGTTGATTGTGGAGCTTTAATCCGCTGCTTCTGAGGCTGCTGGGAGAGATTTCCCTTTCTCTTCTTTGTTCTCACAGCTCCCAGGGGCTCAGCTTTGGATTTGGCCCCGCCTCTGCGTGTAGGTCACCGAAGGGCGTCTGTTCTTCGCTCAGACAGGACGGGGTTAAAGGAGCAGCTGCTTCGGGGACTCTGGCTCACCCAGGCCTGGGCGAGGGAGGGGCACGGAGTGCGGTGCGAGCCTGCGGCGGCAGAGGCCGGCGTGATGTTGCACCAGCCTGAGGCGCGCCGTGCGTTCTCTCAGGTAAGTTGTCCCTGGATCACGGGACCCTGGCAGTGGCGGACTGCACAGGCTCCCCGGAAGGGGGTTGTGGAGAGTGACCTGTGCTCGCACACAGGCTTCTTGGTGGCGGCAGCAGCATCATCCTTAGCGTCTCATGCCCGTCTCTGGGGTTCGTGCTTTTAGCCGCGGCTCGCGCCAGTCTCTGGAGCTCCTTTAAGCAGTGCTCTTAATCCCCTCTCCTCGCGCACCAGGAAACAAAGACGGAAGAAAAAGTCTCTTGCCTTTTCTGCAGGTCCAGACTTTTCCCCGGACTCCCTCCCGTCTAGCCGTGGTGCACTAACCCCCTGCAGGCTGTGTTCACACCGCCAACCCTAGTCCTCTCCCTGTGCTCCGACCAAAGCCCGAACCTCAGCTCCCAGCCCGCCCGCCCCGGCAGGTGAGCAGACAAGCCTCTCGGGTTGGTGAGTGCTGGTCAGCACCGATCCTCTGCGCGGGAATCTCTCCGCTTTGCCCTTCGCACCCCTGTTGCTGTGCTCTCCTCCGTGGCTCAGAAGCTTCCCCCTCCTCCACCTGCAGTCTCCGCCCGTGAAGGGGCTTCCTAGTGTGTGGAAACCTTTCCTCCTTCACAGCTCCCTCCCACTGGTGCAGGTCCCATCCCTATCCTTTTGTCTCTGTTTATTCTTTTTCTTTTGCCCTACCCAGGTACGTGGGGAGTTTCCTGCCTTTTGAGAGGTCTGAGGTCTTATGCCAGCGTTCAGTAGGTGTTCTGTAGGAGTTGTTCCACGTGTAGATGTATTTCTGGTGTATCTGTGGGGAGGAAGGTGATCTCCGCATCTTACTCTTCCGCCATCATCCCCCACCGGGAATGTTTTTAGTGTTTTAAGGAACCTCCATACTGTTCTCCATAATGACTGTATCAATCTACATTCCCATCAGCAGTGCAAGAGGGTTCCTTTTTATCCACAACCTCTCCAGCATTTATTGTTTGTAGATTTTTTGATGATGGCCATTGTGACTGGTGTGAGGTGATACCTCATTGTAGTTTTGATTTGCATTTCTCTAATGATTAGTGATGTTGAGCATCTTTTCATGTGTTTGTTGGCACTCTGTATATCTCCTTTGGAGAAATGTCTATTTAGATCTTTGGCTCATTTTTGGATTGAGGTGTGTGTTTTTTTGATTTTGAGCTGCATGAACTGCTTGTATATTTTGGAGATTAATCCTTTGTCAGTTCCTTCATTTTCAAATATTTTCTCCCAGTCTGAGGGTTGTCTTTTCATCTTGTTTATGGTTTCCTTTGCTGTGCAAAAGCTTTTAAGTTTCATTAGGTCCCTTTTGTTTATGTTTGTTTTTATTTCCATTTCTCTAGGAGGTGGATCAAAAAGGATCTTGCTGTGATTTATGTCATAGAGTGTTCTGCCTATGTTTTCCTCTAAGAGATTTATAATGTCTGGCCTTACATTTAGGTCTTTAATCCATTTTGAGTTTATTTTGCTGTATGGTGTTAGGGAGTGTTCTAAGTTCATTCTTTTCCATGTAGCTGTCCAGTTTTCCCAGCCTCTTATTGAAGAGGCTGTCTTTTCTCCATTGTATATTCTTGCCTCCTTTATCAAAAATAAGGTGACCATAGGTGTGTGGGTTTATCTCTGGGCTTTCTATCCTGTTCCATTGATCTATATTTCTGTTTTTGTGCCAATACCATACTGTCTTGATTACTGTAGCTTTGTAGTATAATCTGAAGTCAGGGAGCCTGATTCCTCCAGCTCTGTTTTTCTTTCTCAAGATTGCGTTGGCTCCTCGGCGTCTTTTGTGTTTCCATACAAATTGTGAAATTTTTTGTTCTAGTTCTGTGAAAAATGCCATTTGTAGTTTGATAGGTGTTGCATTTAATCTGTAGATTGCTTTGGGTAGTATAGTCATTTTCACAATGTTGAGTCTTCCAATCCAAGAATATGGTATGTCTCTCCATCTGTTAGTATCGTCTTTAATTTCTTTCATCAGTGTCTTGTAGTTTTCTGAGTACAGGTCTTTTGTCTCCTTAGGTAGGTTTATTCCTAGGTATTTTATTCTTTTTGTTGCTGTGGTAAATGGGAGTGTTTCCTTAATTTCTCTTTCAGAGTTTTTGTCTTCAGTGTATAGGAATGCAAGAGATTTCTGTGCATTAATTTTGTATCCTGCTACTTTACCAAATTTATTGACTAGCTCTAGTAGTTTTCTGGTAACATCTTTAGGATTCTCTATGTATAGTATCATGTCATCTGCTAAGAGTGACAGTTTTACTTCTTCTTTTCTGATTTGGATTCCTTTTATTTCTATTTCATCTCTGACTGCTGGGGCTAAAACTTCCAAAGCTATGTTGAATAATAGTGGTGAGAGTGGACAACCTTGTCTTGTTCATGATTTTAGAGGAAATAGTTTCAGTTTTTCACATTGAGAACGATGTTGGCTATGGGTTTGTCATATGTGGCCTTTATTATGTTGAGGTAAGTTCCCTCTATACCTACTTTCTGCAGGGTTTTTATCATAAATGGGTGTTGAATTTTGTTGAAAGCTTTTTCTGCATCTATTGAGATGATCATATGGATTTTCTCCTTCAATTTGTTAATATGGTGTATCACATTGATTGATTTGCATATATTGAACAATCCTTGCATTCTTAGGATGAACACCACTAGGTCATGGTGTATGATCCTTTTAATGTGCTGCTAGATTCTGTTTGCTAGTATTTTGTTGAGGATTTTTGTCTCTATTTCATCCTTGATATTGGCCTGTAGTTTTCTTTCTTTGTGATATGTTCATCTGGTTTTGGTATCAGGGTGATGGTGGCCTGGTAGAATGAGTTTGGGAGTGTTCCTCCCTCTGCTATATTTTGGAAGAGTTTGAGGAGGATAGGTGTTAGCTCTTCTCTAAATGTTTGATAGAATTCGCCTGTGAACCCATCTGGTCCTGGCCTTTTTTTTGTTGGAAGATTTTTAATCACAGTCTCAATTTCAGTGCTTGTGATCGGTCTGTTTATATTTTCTATTTCTTCCTGGTTCAGTCTTGGAAGGTTGTGCTTATCTAAGAATTTTTCCATTTCTTCCAGCTTGTGCATTTTCTTGGCATATAGTGGCTTGTAGTAATCTCTAATGATCCTTTGTATTTCTGCAGTGTCGGTTGCTACTTCTCCTTTTTCATTTCTAATTCTATTGATTTGAGTCTTCTCCCTTTTTTCCTTGATGAGTCTGGCTAATGGTTTATCAATTTTATCTTCTCAAAGAACCAGCTTTTAGTTTTATTGATCTTTGCTACTGTTTCCTTCATTTCTTTTTCATTTAATTCTGATCTGATCTTTATGATTTCTTTCCTTCTGCTAACTCTGGGTTTTTTTTTTTTTTGTTTTTCTTTCTCTAATTGCTTTAGGTGTAAGGTTAGGTTGTTTATTTGAGATGTTTCTTGTTTCTTGAGGTAGGATTGTATTGCCATAAACTTCCCTCTTAGAACTGCTTTTGCTGCATCCCATAGGTTTTGGGCTGTCGTGTTTTCATTGTCATTTGTTTCTAGGTACTTTTTGATTTCCTCTTTGATTTCTTCAGTGATCTCTTGGTTATTTAGTAGTGTATTGTTTAGCCTCCTTGTGTTTGTATTTTTTACAGATTTTTTCCTGTAATTGATATCTAGTCTTACAGCGTTGTGGTCGGAAAAGATACTTGATTTGATTTCAATTTTCTTAAACTTACCAAGGCTTGATTTGTGACCCAAGATGTGATCTATCCTGGAAAATGTTCCATGAGCACTTGAGAAGAAAGTGTGTTCTGTTGTTTTTGGATGGAATATCCTCTAAATATCAATTAAGTCCATCTTGTTTAATGTATCATTTAAAGCTTATGTTTCCTTATTTATTTTCATTTTGGATGATCTGTCCTTTGGTGAAAGTGGGGTGTTAAAGTTCCCTACTAGGATTGTGTTACTGTCAATTTCCCCTTTTATGGCTGTTAGCATTTGCCTTATGTATTGAGGTGCTCCTATGTTGGATGCATAAATATTTACAATTGTTATATCTTCTTCTGGGATTGATCCCTTGATCATTATGTAGTGGCCTTCTTTTTCTCTTGTAATAGTCTTTATTTTAAAGTCTAAGTTATCTGATATGAGAATTGCTACTCCAGCTTTTTTTGATTTCCAATTGCATGGAATATCTTTTTCCATCCCCTCACTTTCAGTCTGTACGTGTCCCTAGGTCTGAAGTAGGCCTTTGTAGACAGCATATATACAGGTCTTGTTTTTGTATCCATTCAGCCAGTCTATGTCTTTTCGTTGGAGCATATAATCCATTTACATTTAAGTTAGTTATCAATATGTATGTTCCTATTATCATTTTCTTAATTGTTTTGGGTTTGTTATTGTAGGTCTTTTCCTTCTCTCGTGTTTCCTGCCTATAGAAGTTCCCTTAGCATTTGTTGTACAGCTGGTTTGGTGATGCTGAATTCTCTTAGCTTTTGCTTGTCTGCAAAGGTTTTAATTTCTCCATCGAATCTGAATGAGATCCTTGCTGAGTAGAGGCATCTTGGTTGTATGTTTTTCCCTTTCATCACTTTAAATATGTCCTGCCACTCCCTTCTGGCTTGCAGAGTTTCCGCTGAAAAATCAGCTGTTAACCTTATGCGGATTCCCTTGTATGTTATTTGTTGTTTTTCCCTTGCTGCTTTTTTTTTTTTTTTTTTTTTTTTTTGTGGTACGTAGGCCTCTCACTGTTGTAGCCTCTCCCGTTGTGGAGCACAGGCTCCAGATGTACAGGTTCAGCGGCCATGGCTCATGGGCCTAGCTGCTCCATGGCATGTTGGATCTTCCCAGACCAGGGCACAAACCCGTGTCCCCTGCATCAGCAGGTGGACTCTCAACCACTGCCCCACCAGGGAAGCCCTCCCTTGCTGCTTTTAATATTTTTTCTTTGTGTTTAATTTTTGATAGTTTGATTAATATGTGTCTTGGCATGTTTCTCCTTGGATTTATGCTGTGTGGGACTCTCTATGTTTCCTGGACTTGATTAACTATTTCCTTTCCCATATTAGGGAAGTTTTCAACTATAATCTCTTCAAGTATTTTCTCAGTCCCTTTCTGTTTCTCTTCTTCTTCTGGGACCCCTGTAATTCGAATGTTGGTGCATTTAATGTTGTCCCAGAGGTCTCTGAGACTGTCCTCAATTCTTTTCATTCTTTTTTCTTTATTCTGCTCTGCGGTAGTTATTTCCACTATTTTATCTTCCAGGTCACTTATCTGTTCTTTTGCCTCAGTTATTCTGCTATTGATCCCTTCTAGAGAATATTTCATTTCATTTATTGTGTTCATCATTGTTGGCTTCCTCTTTAGTTCTTCTAGGTCCTTTTTAAATGTTTCTTGTATTTTCTCCATTGTATTTCTAAGATTTTGGATCATCTTTACTATCATTACTCTGAATTCTTTTTCAGGTAGACTGCCTATTTCCTCTTCATTTGTTTGGTCTGGTGGGTTTTTACCTTGCTCCTTCATCTGCTGTGTTTTTCTCTGTCTTCTCATTTTGCTTAACTTACTGTGTTTGGGGTCTCCTTTTCTCAGGCTGCAAGCTCATAGTTCCCATTGTTTTTGGTGTCTGCCCCCAGTGGCTAAGGTTGATTCAGTGGGTTGTGTAGGCTCCTGGTGGCAGGGACTGGTGCCTGTATTTTGGTGAATGAGGCTGGATTTTGTCTTTCTGGTGGGCGGGACCACGTCCGGTGGTGTGTTTTGGGGTGTCTGTGACCTTATTGTGATTTTAGGAAGCCTCACTGCTAATGTGCTAATGGGTTGGGTTGTGTTCCTGCCTTGCTAGTTGTTTGGCACAGGGTGTCCAGCACTGTAGTTTGCTGGTCGTTGAGTGGAGCTGGGTCTTAGCATTGAGATGGAGATCTCTGGGACACCTTTTGCCATTTGATATTCTATGGAGCCGGGAGGTCTCTGGTGGATCAATGTCCTGAACTCAGCTCTCCCACCTCAGAGGCACAGGCCTGACACCCAGCCAGAGCACGAAGACCCTGTCAGCCACATGGCTCAGAAGGAAAGGGAGAAAAAATGAAAGAAAGATGGAGAAAAAATGAAATAAAACAGAAAAAGAGGAAAGAAAAGAAAAGAAAGTTATTAAAATAAAAAATTTTGGGGCTTCCCTGGTGGCGCAGTGGTTGAGAGTCCGCCTGCCGATGCAGGGGACGTGGGTTCATGCCCCAGTCCGGGAGGATCCCACGTGCCGCAGAGCGGCTGGGCCCGTGAGCCATGACTGCTGAGCCTGTGTGTCTGGAGCCTGTGCTCCGCAACGGGAGAGGCCACAGCAGTGAGAGGCCCGCATACCGTAAAAAATATAAATAAATAAAAATAAAAAAATTTTAAAGTTATTAAAAATTTAAAAGTATAAAAAGAAAGAAGAGCACACCCAAACCAAAAAACCAATCCACCAATGATAACAAGCGCTAAAAACTATACTGAAAAACAAAATGAGACAAAACAAAAATGGACAGATGGAACCCTAAGACAAATGGTAAAAACAAAGCTCTACAGACAAAATCACACAAAGAAGCATACACATACACACTCAGAAAAAGCGAAAAAGGAAAAACAAAATATATATATATATATAAAACAAAAGGAGGAGAGCAACCAAATCAATAAACAAATCTACCAATGATTAAAAAAACTCTAATTACTAAACTAAGATAAACATAAAACCAGAAACAAATTAGATGCAGGAAGCAAACCCCAAGTCTCCAGTTGCTCTCAAAGTCCACCGCCTCAATTTTGGTATGATTCGTTGTCTATTCAGGTATTCCACCGATGCAGGGTACATCAGGTTGATTGTGGAGATTTAATCTGCTGCTCCTGAGGCTGCTGGGAGAGATTTCCCTTTCTCTTCTTTGTTGGCACAGCTCCTGGGGTTCAGCTTTGGATTTGGCCCTGCTTCTGCGTGTAGGTCGCCTGAGGGCATCTGTTCTTCGCTCAGACAGGACAGGATTAAAATAGCAGCTGATTAGGGGGCTCTGGCTCACTCAGGCTTGGGGGAGGGAGCGATATGGTATGTGGGGCGAGCCTGCAGTGGCAGAGGCCGACGTGAAGTTGCAACAGCTGGAGGCGCGCTGTTTGTTCTCCCAGGGAATTTGTCCCTGGATCACAGGACCCTGTCAGAGGTGGGCTGCACAGGGTCCTGGGAGGGGAGGTGTGGATAGTGGCCTGTGCTTGTACACAGGCTTCTTGGTGGCTGCAGAAGCAGCTTTAGCATTTCACGCCCGTCTCTGGTGTCCTCGCTGATAGCTGTGGCTCGCACCCATCTCGAGCTCATTTGGGCAGTGCTCTGAATCCCCTCTCCTCGCGCACCCCGAAACAATGGTCTCTTGCCTCTTAGGCAGTTCCAGACTTTCTCCCGGACTCCCTCCCAGCTAGCTGTGGCGCACTAGCCCCTTCAGGCTGTGTTCACACCGCCAACCCCAGTCCTCTCCCTGGGATCTAAGCTCTGAAGAAGCCCGAGCCTCAGCTCCCAGCCCCCACCTGCCCCAGCGGGTGAGCAGACAAGCCTCTCGGGCTGGTGATTGCCAGTCGGCACCGATCGTCTGTGCGGGAATCTCTCCGGTTTGCCCTCCGCACCCCTGTTGCTGCGCTCTCCTCCGTGGCTCTGAAGCTTCCCCCCTGCCACTCCCCGTCTCCACCAGTGAAGGGGCTTCCTAGTGTGTGGAAACTTTTCTTCCTTCACAGCTCCCTCCCACTGGTGCAGGTCCCGTCCCTATTCTTTTGTCTCTGTTTTTTTCTTTTTTCTTTTGCCCTACCCAGGTACGTGGGGAGTTTCTTGCCTTTGGGGAAGTCTGAGGTCTTCTGCCAGTGTTCAGTAGGTGTTCTGTAGGCGTTGTTCCACATGTAGATGTATTTCTGATGTATCTATGGGGAGGAAGGTGATCTCCACATCTTACTCCTCCACTATCTTGAAGGTCTCTCGAGAAAACCATAATTTAAAAAGAGACATGTACCACAATGTTCATTGCAGCACTATTTACAATAGCCAGGACATGGAAGCAACCTCAGTGTCCTTCGACAGATGAATGGATAAAAAAGATGTTGCACATATATACAATGGAATATTACTCAGCCATAAAAAGAAACGAAATTGAGTTATTTGTCGTGAGGTGGATGGACCTAGAGTCTGTCATACAGAGTGAAGTAAGGCAGAAAGAGAAAAACAGATACCATATGCTAACACATATATATGGAATCTAAAAAAAAAATGGTCTGATGAACCTAGGCACAGGACAGGAATAGAGATGCAGATGTAGAGAATGGACTTGAGGACACGGGGGAGGGGAGAAGGGTAAGCTGGGATGAAGTGAGAGAGTAGCATTGAGGTATATACACTACCAAATTTAAAATAGATAGCTAGTGGGAAGCAGCTGCATACCAAAGGGAGATCAGCTCAGTGCTTTGTGTCTACCTAGAGGGGTGAGATAGGGAGGGTGGGAGTGAGGTGCAAGAGGGAGGGTTTATGGGGATATACGTATACATATAGATGATTCACTTTTTTATACAGCAGAAACTAACACAATATTGTGAAGCAATTATATTCCAATAAAGATGTTAAAAAAATTTAAAAAATAAGTTTGATTCCCACTTCTATCTCTTCCTATCTGATCTTAGAAAAGTATTTTTAATCTATGCGGGCCTCAGTCTTCATTATAAAATTGGACTTATATTCATACCTACTTGATTGGCTTATAGGGAGGTTTTAAAAACATGCTTATAAAACAGAACATCAACTCAGGCATACAGTAAGCTCTCAAGAAATGAAAGCTCTAATAATAATTATTAGTAGTATTCTACACTGGATATTGCGTGAAATTTGAATTTCAATATTGCCCCCATTTCCAGGCACACCTCAAGGGCAGGTATGAAAAGAGAAAGCTTGGGAAAGTAGGAGAGAAAATGGCTATAGAGGACAAGGGGCTGTGAGTGAAGATCACATAACAAGAATGAAGTCCTAGCATCACTACATCTTAAAGCTGGTAGAGACAGGGACCTTGACTTCTAGGTCAACCCTCCATCCCTGTGGAGGTGGGGAAAGGGGCCAGGTTGAGGCAGAGTCTTGGCCTTGGGGCAGCAATTTATTAAACATTAATGGATGGGGTCCTGTGAATGGTTGGGACTGGGGTTGGGCCCCCCAGAGGGCTTCAACTTTCAGACAGACTGTCCCCTGTTGATTCAGAGGGGAAAGAAATGCCAGTGTAGGAGGGCAGATTTTGGATGGAGGAAGTCTGACTTCTCAGCCATCACAACCAAATGTTAGATGTTCTCTCAGCTCACCAGGATGGCTCCTGAAAGTAACGTGTCTTGCGCACTGTCAAGTGTTTCACCCACTGGAAATTTATATGTCAGGTACCAACAAAATTCTTCACCTCTGCTACAAAATTCCTCATCCCTTTCCTGTGCCAAATACTAATTTTTAAAACACACATGAGATGAAGGCAAAGTAGAGAGGAGGATGCAGAATGGAATTAAGGTTGAGAAAGTAATACTCGCAGGGCTGCAGGGAGCCTGGAGTATTCTTGGCTACGAGAAGGCAGAATGGGGTGCTGGTACCTGAGGCCAGAGGCATGAGAAGGAATTGTCAGGTGTGGAAAGCAGATGTGGGAGAGTGTTGAGAACAGATTTTACTCTCTTAATTTCATGTATTGCTACCCCCTGGTCTGTGATCATCTGCTACTCTCTCAGAAGCAGAGGAGGATGGGAAGTGAAAGACATTACATCACGGGAGTAATACAATTCTGTAGTAGTTTTCTGGGGCTGCAGAAACAAAATTTGGAAGCCAGAAATCCAAAATCAAGGTGTTAGCAGGGTTGGTACCTTCCAAGGGCTGAGGGAGAATTGGTTCCGTGTCTTTCCTAGCTTCTGGCAGCCTCACACATTCCTTGGCTTGGAGAAGACGTTCCCCCTGTGTCTTTCCATCACTTCCTTCTGCACATGTCTGTCTCCATGTCCAAATATTCTCTTTTCATAAAGACTCAGCCATATTGGATTAGGGCCCACCGTAATGACCTCATCTTAACTTGATCCTCTGAAAGAGCCTATTTCCAAATAAGGTCACATCCACAGATACTGGAGGTTAGGACTTTATCTTTGCAGGGGACCACATTCCAATCCCAAACACAGTCCATGCTTTGCTCCCATCTCTGGTTAACATGGGACCTACAGAAAGTTTCCTCGGTCACTAGGCATCTCGAGCCTTCAGTTTTCTGTCTCTAATCAGGGCTGTGTGGCTTCTAGGCACTTTCCCTGCTGCCTTTCACCTGGGGAAGTGTAGGGGGTCCTATAGCTCACTGCCAGGCCCTCTTTCCAGCAGAGGAAAGCCTCAAAGTCCCTGGCAGAAAGAAGATGTGGATCTGGGAGGAACCTCGGGGATCACATAATCATTTTACAGAGGAGCGTACTGGGACCCAAGAAGTCATGGCAGAACCAGTTGCAGACTTAGTTTCTCATTTGAAGTCTGGCACTCTCCCCACACTACTTATGACCAACTCAGTATTGTATTAGGCATTATAAGAGAGTCAAAGGAAGTATAGTATTTCATAAAGTTAAAGATGTACATTATTTCACATTTTAAATCTTCAGAATAGAGATGCTGTTTTTAATTACTGGCATGTTTTCTCTTTTTTAGTGGAATGCAGTGGTGAACATACATCTTATTTGGGTGTCTTAAATTCAATAAAATATGGTTTAAGAAATGGCCCCATCCTTCTAGGTGTCTCCGCTCTAGCTGGGGAGATGATACTTTATTACTTGATGTTACAATAAGCAGTACAAGACAGAATATAATTGAGAAGTTCACACTAACAGCCTTGGCTATAGAAAAAAAATTGAATTGACTGAAAATTCAAAACTCACCATTTCCCTACCACTCCTTTTCTAAACCCTTCCAATGGCTTTCTCTAGCTTTTAGGATAAAGGCAAAATTCCTTTCACGGGCCCCAAGGCTTAGCATGTCCTAAGTTCCCATCCTCACCTTTCACCACACTGCTTCACTCTCTCCCCAGTGGTCCTTTTATTCCATCATATTGCCAAGCCCTTTCCCAGCACTGGAATTGTCCCCATGCTGTTTCCTCTTCCTGGAGTGCCTTCCTTCCATTCTTCAACCAGGTAACTCTTACTCCCTCCTCTGATTTCCTTAAAGGGTCACTTCTTTGGAGAAACCTTCCCTAATTTCCTTATCAGGTCAAATTGGTTCCTTATATGCCCTCAAAGCAACAAGTATATTTCCCTGTAGCCCATGCCATAGACACAGAAATTTATACATTCGTTTCATCATTTGAGTAATACCAGTTTTCCCCACTAAACTTGAAGCTCCTCAAAGATGGATTCTTGTCTGTTTTTCTCATGATTGTATCCCAGGACCTAGCATAGATCCTGATACAAAGATGACGCTAATAAATATTTGTTGATGGATGAATGAATGAATGATGAATCTGTACATGTTTATAGAAGATGTATTTAATGGTGACTGTATGACTTGACCTTCATCTTGAAAGCTGGCGGGCAGTAAGCTTAGAGAATAGCACAGTCGTTGGGTCACACAAACATAAAGTAAACGCCCAGTTCTACCTTCAACGGAATTATTGAGATCATTAAATTAAATAATATATAAAGCACTTGTTCAGTGTCTGGAATTGTAGATAACAATAAATCGTAGCCATTATTGTTGGTATTTATGCTTATCTCTAGTGGGCTGTTTGGGGTAAGGGTCATGCCTGATTCAGTATTTTTGTACATTCTCAATGCCTTCTACTTGCCATGTGTCCATAAATGTCCCATAAATGTCCATTGACTGGATGCACTCATTAAAGTTAAAGAAATGTTTCTGAGGGCAAGTACAGGTATGATTGAGTTTGCTTGGTACCCAGATCCACATCTAAATGATAACTGTAAAAGTTGCCTTCACGTTTTTCAAGAAATTGTCTATGAACGGTAGGGAATTATTCAGAATGTTAGGGAACGTTCATCTTCCTCTCAGAGCAAATGCAGCATCTGTGCAGCATCCCTTCCCTCATGCAGCAAACCTTCCCTCATGCAGCATCTGTGATTCAGCAGCATTTGCAGGTTTGTCACCAGTCCATGGCTTTAAGGGGGAATGGAATCCCTAAAACAAGTCATGGAGAGAGGGGCTCATCAATGCCACTGGCTTGCGAGTTTCCTCTGTTGTCCCCAGAGCTGTTTACAAATTCTTGGTTCCTAGCTACTTCATCTGGCTTTCATTTTCGGTTACAATTATCATAATATAGAAAGTTTGACACGTGTTTAAGAATCAATCTCTTTTCTTTCATTATGTCTAGATTTTGGTGAGTCTTTTAAATCTGTGAAAATCAGTATTTTTTTCAGCATAAAACATTTTAATCTATTTTTACCTTTGATCATTGCTTCTAGTTCCCTTCTATAACACTATTTGTCTGTTTATTGGGTATCTAGTCTGTTATTTCTAATTCTCCTATTATGTGTTTATAGCTTTGATCTTTTTTTTTAATTAACTTTTTATTTTGAGCTCATCGTAGGTCCAGATACGTTGTAGCCTCCTTGTAAGAAATAATACAGAGATATCCCATGTACTTTTATTTTTTGCGGTACGCGGGCCTCTCACTGCTGTGACCTCTCCCGTTGCGGAGCACAGGCTCCGGACGCACAGGCTCAGCGGCCGTGGCTCGCGGGCCCAGCCGCTTCGCGGCATGTGGGATCTTCCCAGACCGGGGCACGAACCCGTGTCCCCTGCATCGGCAGGCGGACTCTCAACCACTGCGCCACCAGGGAAGCCCCCCATGTATTTTTTATTCAGTTTTCTCCCACGGTAATATCTTGCAAAAATATCGTATAGTGTCATAAACAGGATATTGACATTTATACATCACCAGTCTTATTCAGATTTCCCCAGATTTACTTGTACTCATTTGTGTGTGTGTGTGTGTGCACTTAATTTTATGGTGATTTATTACATGTGTTGGTTTATTTTCCACCATCACAGTCAAAACACAAAATAGGTCCATCACAACAAAGATCCCTCATGTTGCCCTTCCTGCCCCACTTCTTTCTTTGTTCTTTTTCTCTGCATTAATTTTACATTTGTCTACCACATTACTGATTTGATTTTCTGTAATATTAATCCTGTCCTGTACTGCCTCCAGTATAAATGGTAATTCAACAGTCATACTTTGTTTCCTCAAAATCCATTTTAAAAAATCTTATCAGGGCTTCCCTGGTGGCGCAGTGGTTGAGAGTCTGCCTGCCGATGCAGGGGACACGGGTTCGTGCCCCCGTCTGGGAAGATCCCACATGCCGCAAAGCGGCTGGGCCCGTGAGCCATGGCCGCTGAGCCTGCGCGTCCGGAGCCTGTGCGCCTCCTCTCACAACAGTGAGAGGCCCGCGTACCGCAAAAAAAAAAAAAAAAAAATCTTATCCATATCTCTTGCTTTGTTATTCTCTTTTCTCCGTGTAGCTGTTTTCACATGCACATAAAATTGTATAGGAGCCTAGAGAATCATCTAATCCAGGGAGGCAAATTCTTGGCCAATATGTTGACACACCTTCTCTCCAATGGCAGACAGTGCTGGTCAAATACTGCTAACGGCTTGCAGTACTCCAGGCAAAACCAATGAATCAATTGGATATGCCCTACGAAAACAAATCTGTTTGCCATTTTCCAATCCTTCATTTTACAGATAGAAAAACCAAGGACAAATAGAAGTCTGTATCAAATTGTACAGGTAGGTTAGTGGTAGAATTGGGAATAGATCCATGTCTAAGAACAATGAAAGGAAAACCAATGTCATTTGCATTCTCATAGTTCCAAGTCTTTTCTTGGTCTCAGGGGTGTTTTGCATCTATGCTGGATGTTTGGTACTTTTAGAAGGAAGAGACCTTTTGGAAGGATCTGCTGATAAGCTATTTTTCAAAAGAGTTTTCTGCCTGAAGATTCTCCTGCCTAAAGTAGAGAGGAGAAGGAAGGACAGAGGGTCCCACCTCTCAAGCATTATTTATGTTATTTGAGACTCTTCCCTCCACATTTCTCTTCAGCTAGTCAAATCATGCTTTAAAAGCAAGTAGGATTCAGTCTGGCTGTATGTGACTGAAAATACAAAATAGCACTTTTAAGAAGGGATAATGGAGGACAATTTGCCATCTCAAACACAAAGCACACTACTGTGTATTGTAGACCTCACTTCAGAAGAGAGGCGGTGTTACCTAGTAGTTAGGGCCATAGATGCTGGGTCTAGCTTCTGAAGCTTATATCCAGCACTTATTAGTTGGGTGACCTTGAGCAAGTTACTTAACCGATTTGTGCCTTAGCTTCTTCATCTGTAAAATGGGGTTTATAACATAAGTTCCTACTTTATAGCACTGTAGTAAAAATTAAATAAGTCAACATGTACAGAGTACTTGGAAGGGTTCCTGGCATATGGCAAGTGATATATAAGTGTGTGCAATGGTCATTTCCACCATGTCCAGACATAATGTACATACTGATCTACTCAGTACATACTGAGGTAGATATTATTTTTCCCATGAAGGAAACAAAAACTCAGGAAGTTACATAACAAAAACAAATAAGTACTAATTTTGAATAGAGAAGGGAAGGCTAATATTTCCAGCCTGGGGACATCACGGAATGCTTCTTGTAAGAGCAGGCAGATGAATACAGATGGAGGGAAGGAAAGCATTAAAACATAAATAGATGGAAGAAAGAGCCAAACATGCCATATCCTGGGTGTCAGATTTCCTGAAGGAAGATACCAGGTGCACAAGACCTAGACCAGCAATGCTATTCCATTCCTTACCCATTTATTGGGCATCAGTTAAATACAAACCATGATGTAATTATGATGAGAAACAATAAGACAATAAAAATATATAACCCGAGCCTCAAATGTGAATACCATGAATCTGCCAGGAGAGAAGTGGGAGGTGGAGATTGGTCATCTTTGTGCCCTTTTATTGTATTATTTTCTAAAAAATTCCTGAGCCTTGAGCAGGTGAAATTTTCCAGAGATAATATTTTCAGGTCCATTCCTCTGTTGCTGAAAATGTCATCAGAGCTTGTCCTCTCAGTGATAGCTTCAGAATAGGGGTTGCAAACTCAAATGTCCAGAGGGGCCAAAAAGGTATAGTAAACCAACGAAGCGTTCTGAGCGTGAGTGCAGAGGCACCAGAATGTAAATGTTAGGGTGAGGACCATGGAAACCTGAGGAGCACACAACCCATATAAAGGGCACCCACTCTCCACTTGTAGTGGGTTATTGCAGATCTTTCAGATCATTGAGAGAATCCAGAAATCCAGAATTTAATGTGAAATCTCCTTATTTTTTAATATTTCATCAAATATTGTAAACAAAACTAGGTATACCAAACAAAACATGTTTGAGTGTCATTTTTGGCTCTTGGCAACCAGCTGGATCTCAAGCAATGACAAACAGTGGGTGCCATTGTCTTTCCAGCTCTCTGAAAACACCCAAAGTTCCTGCTTCAAACCCCTGCCCCCCACATACCCCTGCTCTATCCCTTCACTTCCACTGGCTCCCAGACAACAAACTGGACAATTTGAACCAAGAGTCTCACTGCCAAGGTATTGCTGCTGAGGTTTTCAAGTTTCAAGTCCCTGGTTTGGAGTGAGTCATCTCAAATTCAATTAGTGGAGAGTTCCTCTGAGTTCTGCCACGATTGGCAGAGGGGGAAATGACTCAGACAGTGGAGCATGCAGTGCCTAATGGGTCCAGCATGTGAGGGCTTTTGAGATTGCTGGGTATGGCGCTCATGGTGCCCAAGGGGAGCACAGAGGAGGGCTAGAGGTTGCAACACGCGCTCAGCTAAATTCACTGCTGGCTCTTTTGGACTAAAATCAATTTGAGATGTTTGCATCTGACCTCAAACAAAGTAGGCCTGGCACTTTAAAGAGATGTGTTATTACAGGCTCCGGACTCCTTCCCCAGCCCGTTTCCTTCTGCTCCTCAAACTGTGCACTTTGCACTCTGGCATCGCCAAACTCTCTGCAGTGCCTTCAACCCCCTTTCTTGCTTCTGTGCCTTTGTTTCCCTGGAATGCCTTTTACCTTTATGTGCCTCTGGCACACTCCTAGTTGTACCTTAAAACCCAAATCAGACATCATTTATTTGGGGAAATTACCACTAATCCTCCTCCTCTGGAGTTAACCTCTTGCTTTTTCTTTGTGCGTCTATAACTTGAACTTACTGGGGCTGGGGCACTTTTCATACTGTACAAAAATTATCGGCTTATCTACCTGTCTGCCTGATTAAGGAGAGGCCCTTGACGTCAGGAATTTATAATATTCCTTGTTATATTTCACAGTGCCTTGTACATGGACAGGCAGTCAGTAAGGGTTTACAGAACTGTATTGAATTGAAATATCACGCATTTCTGAAGTGACCACAACATGGCCTACCTCAATCCTACGGACCAGACCTAAAGCATCATTAACCCAGGCTCTGCCACCTGAGCCCTTCTGAGTTATCTGTGGGCATGAGTGGAGTGGTTAGGGCAGGAAAAGCAGGAACACACAGATAATTGAAAAGTCAATGATTTCATGCTAGCACTATCATTCCCTCAAATTCAGTAAACGTTCACTGAGTAAATACTCTGCCAGGCACTGTTCTAGGCACTTGGGATATCACAATCAGTAAGAGGAACTTGTTCCCTGCTATTCTAAAGCTTATATTGTATGTGGTAGGGGAGGAGAAATAAATTAGTAAATATAAACAAGAGAATACCAGGTAATGTGAAGTACAGTGAAGAAAATCACACAGGATGATGTAATAGAGATGGATGAGGTGGGTGGGATTTCAGATAGAGTGGCAGGATTGGTCCTTCTAGGAAGAGTATTCACGCTGAGATCTAAATGATGAGGAGTCAACAACAATAAGATATGAGGAAGGAAACAGCACTCCCATGGAGGAAACAGTGACTGGAAATGCTCAGAGCCAGCAAAGAACTTGGTGTGTTCCAGAAAGAAAGAAGTCCAGAGTGGCTGGAGCAGAAAGAGCAAGAAATA
Organism: Orcinus orca; assembly: GCF_937001465.1. Classification (NCBI taxonomy): domain Eukaryota; kingdom Metazoa; phylum Chordata; class Mammalia; order Artiodactyla; family Delphinidae; genus Orcinus; species Orcinus orca. The sequence goes on from NC_064561.1 coordinate 29,561,261, forward strand.
AAATGTAAGATGTAGTCAGGTGCCAGACCATTAAGGGCCTTGTAAGACCACTATAAGGAATCTGATTTTTGTTTTTAATGTGATGGGAAACCAATAGAGGAACTTATCCAACTTTCATGCTGTGACTTTCCTCCAGCTGAGATGGATTGTCCCATAGAAAAGGGGGAGAAATTATAGAATGGAGTAACTGAGGCTGAGATTGAGCACTAGTTGGCCCTTCGTTTAAGGACCCAACTTCAGATGGAAAGACCTTTTATTAGTAGTATTGAGGTCAAGGCCTTGGTAGTACCATTAGGATCTCATAGACTCAATGAGGTGCAGTATTGTTGAAAATATTAAACAAACTCAATGAGAAATGTCCTTCCTGATGAATAAAGGAATTGTTGTGGGACTACATACCTCTTTTGCCTGTACAATCTAGTAGAACATTGCTTCTCAAATCTTAACATGCATGCAGAACACCTGTAGATCATGTTAAAATGCAGGTTCTGATTTGGTAGATTTGGGTTGCTGCATTTCCAATAATCTCCAAGGTGACATGGAAGCATCATGTAGTCAAGTCATGTAGCCTAAAGGCTACGTTTTGAGAAGCCAGAACTAAGGCCCCTTTGAGCAGGATGCAGCCAAGATCCCTCAGCTGCCTTCAGCTCACCTGTTCAGATTCAATCCCCTTGATTCCAGAGCTGGAGGGACCTCGTATAAAGAGAAATAGAAGATAAAAGGGGACCAGGAACAATGTGACACCCTACCGAGGCTCATGGAACCCTGAATTAAGCAGATGGACCATGTCAATCAAAGTTCTATGTATGTTAAGTGGTCACTCCAGACACCCCCCCGAGGCCACCAGAGCTGTTTGTTCCAGAATCTCTTGGAAGACAGAAGGCAATTTGATATCAAACCCGAGTCCTGAGCACCCAGGGCTGGCCAGTGGGGCAAGCTGACCCTGAGAGAATGGCAGTCCATTTCTGTCTCTTAGAAACACCAGGCTCCCCTAGCCTGCTTCTTTAAGGAAGGCTCTCTCTTTGCATTGCTTCAAAGTCTTGCACAGGATATTAGCCACTTCCTTCTCTGTAATTCATCCTTCCACTTTGCCATCTGGAATATTTCTCTTTTACAAGTGCCTAAATTGTTACAGTTTGAGGCAGTTGAATCCTAAATTTGCCATTTGGAATAATTTATTGTTTTTAATGCTTTCTTCCCAAAATTCAGATTCTGTGGTTTGAAACAGACTGCAACCAGGATTTCTGCTTCCCAGTTGGACATCTGGTGGTCTGCCCTTTCCAGGTCTTCTCTGGGTTTATTTTTCAGCCTTCTGCGAGTCACTGTCAGAGAGCTTCTTCAGATCTCTACGTGCACCGCATTCCTTAGTTTTCCCCATCACATCACTGTCCTGAATGCCTTGGTAGGACCCCTTATGGTGGGAACTAAGACATAGTTAGCGGGGACTACTAGGCTGTAATTTCATTTGCAACACAAAGGTCTTGCTGTCCCTAAAACATCTTCCTACTAATACCCCAAATTCTACCTTTAAAAATCCTTTGGATTACTGGTCACATCAACAATAGAGGTGGAAATAAGCACAGGTAAACAATGAAGTAGGGGGCAAGGGACCTCTCAATTGTTTAGCATGTACTGTGTGTCAAATCCTAAATGGAGAGAGTAGGTTATATCCTCCCTACTCTACAGATGAAGAAACCAAGACACAGAATATCTTTCTCAAGGTATCCTGAGTTATAGAGTAGTGTGGTCAAGACTTGAACAAGATCTGACTCAAAGCCCATGTGCTTGTCATTATTTGATACTATCAGGTTAGTACTGGAATGGTAGATGAGGAATAGGACACCAGATGGAGGATGAAAACCAGGTTCTGGGGGTACTCAAGGGTGGGATAATTGAGCACAATGAAGCCAGGAGGCAGAATGGGCACAGAATTTCCAGAACAGGGCACCACCTACTAGACAGAAGCTCTGTGTTAAATTCACCTTGGCATTAATGCAAGATTTTATGAGCTTATTTATGGCAAGAGCCCACTTCCCATTTGGCTACCTTGAAGCTTGCAAGTAAAAGTGAATGGCAATAAACTGCTTTATGGAAATTCTGAGTAGGAGTGAGGCAAGATTAGTTCATCCGTGGAACCTCATCCATGATTCTCTTTGAAGAGGTGCTTTTAGGTAACAATACCCTTGTGGTTCTCAACCCGTGGGAGCTGTGGAATAGTTAGTCTACTTGGGTGCTATCCAAGAGCAACTGAGTTGGGTTTCTAGCTGTGGGGCCCTGGCATCTATGCTCCCTGAAGCTATCCAGGTCTGATGAGCAGCCAGGGTTGAAACCACCACCCCAGGATATATGAGCTAAATATTTTTCCTTGCCCTGAGAAGGAGGACAGAGATATGGATAAAACCCTGCCCAATTCTAGAGGGCAGAGGAGGTGGGAAAAGATTTCTGGTGCTGAAGTTTGGAAAACTGAATTTTTCTCATTTGGAAGGAGGAAAAGACAAGTTTTAGCTACTTCACAGTTTTGCCAAAGGACCCAGAGATTCCCTTTATCCCATGTTTTGGTGAATCTAACTTCCAGTGTCTAACCTTCATGGAGTCAAGGTCAGGATTGACATTGGTAGTATCTGACACCCACTTTATTATTGTTTTTGATTTTTTTTAATTAATTTTTTAAGTTGGAGTATAGTTGATTTATAATGTTTTGTTAGTTTCTACTGTACCGCCAAGTACATCAGCCATACACATACATATACCCACTCTCTTCTAGACTCCATTCCCATATAGGTCATTACAGAGCACCAAATAGAGTTCCCTGTGCTATACAGTAGGTTCTTATTAGTTATCTTTTATATATAGTAGTGTTTGTATGTCAATCCCAATCTCTCAGTTTATCCCCCCATTCCCCTTTGTAACCGTAAGTTTGTTTTCTACATCTGTGACTCAATTTCTGTTTTGTAAATAGGTTCACTTGTACCATTTTTTTAGATTCACGTATAAGTGATACCATATGATATTTGTCTTTGTCTGACTTACTTCACCCAGTATGACAACCTCTAAGTCCATCCATGTTACTGCAAATGGAATTATTTCATTCTTTTTTATGGCTGAGTAATATTCCAGTATATATATGTACCACAACTTCTTTATCCATTCCTCCATTGATGGACATTTAGGTTGCTTCCATGTCCTGGCTATTGTAAGTAGTGCTGCAGTGAACATTGGGGTGCATGTATCCTTTCAAACATGATTTTCTCCAGATACATGCCCAGGAGTGGGATTGCTGGCTCATATGGTAGACCTATTTTTAGTTTTTTAAGGAATCTCCATACTGTTCTCCATAGTGGCTCTATTTACATTCCCACCAACAGTATAGGAGGGCTCCCTTTTCTCCACACCCTCTCCAGCATTTATTGTTTGTAGATTTTTTGATGATGGCCATTCTAACTGGTGTGAGGTGATACCTCATTGTAGTTTTGATTTACATTTATCTAATAATTAGTGATGTTGAACATGTTTTCATGTGCTTCTTGGCCATCTGTATGTCTTCTTTGAGAAATGTCTATTAAGATCTTCAGCCCATTTTTTGATTGGGTTATTTGTTTTTTTTAATATTGAGCTGCATGAGCTGTTTGTATATTTTGGAGATTAATCCGTTGTTGGTCGTTTCGTTTGCAAATATTCTCTCCCATTCTATGGGTTTTCTTTTCGTTTTGTTGATGGTTTCCTTTGCTGTGCAAAAGCTTTTAAGTTTAATTAGGTCCCATTTGTTTACTTTTGTTTTTATTTCCATTACTCTAGGAGGTTGGTCAAAAAAGATCTTGCTGCGCTTTATGTCAGAGATGTTCTGCCTATGTTTTCCTCCAAGCATTTTATAGTATCTGGTCTTACATTTAGGTCTTTCCTCCATTTTGAGTTTATTTTTGTGTATGGTGTTAGAGAATGTTCTGATTTCATTCTTTTACATGTAGCTGTCCAGTTTTCCCAGCACCAGTTATTGAAGAGACTGTCTTTTCTCCATTGTATATTCTTGTCCCCTTTGTCATAGATTAGGTGGCCATAGGTGCATGGGTTTATCTCTGGACTTTCTATCCTGTTCAATTGATTTATATTTCTGTTTTTGTGCCTGTGCCATACTGTTTTGATGACTGTAGCTTTGTAGTATAGTCTGAAGTCAGGGAGCCTGATTCCTCCAGGTCCATTTTTCTTTCTCAAGATTGCCTTGGCTATTCAGGTTCTTTTGTGTTTCTATACAAATTGTAAAAATTTGTGTTCTAATTCTGTGAAAAACGCTACTGGTAATTTGATAGGGATTGCATTGAGTCTGTAGATTACTTTGGGTAGTATAGTCATTTTCACAATATTGATTCTTCCAATCCAAGAACATGGTATATCTCTCCACCTATTTGCATCATTTATGATTTCTTTCATCAGTATCTTATAGTTTTCTGAGTACAGGTCTTTTGCCTCCTTAGGTAGGTTTATTCCTAGGTATTTTATTCTTTTTGATGTGATGGTAAATGGGGTTGTTTCCTTAATTTCTCTTCCTGATCTTTTGTTGTTAGTGTATAGGAGTGCAAGAGATTTCTGCTGACACCCACCTTAAAAGCTCAGTTTTAAAACTCACTGCACCACAGGGTCTGCTATTTGTCTGAAGTACTGGCAACCAGGGAAAATGGTGCTTTGTTGATTTTAGACCCAGGGAATCTAAAAGGTAGGGTGGTTATTTGTCCTTACCAAGGTGGCTTACTAGGTCATTGGGGAGCCAGAGCTAGGTTTCTGTCCTGCCAGAGCTGTCTTCTTTAACTGGAGCAGCATTTAAGATGCTTCTGGAATGTTATGAGAAATATAGTCATCCCTATATAAAATTAACAACAGGGGACGTTGAAGGGGGACAGTCTGTGTGCCCACCTCAATCTAGCCTCATAATGGCTGCCAGCAGATCCATAGGGCATCATGGTTACCGTTCCAACTTTTTAAGCAAGTATCTCTCATCCTGGAATTGCTGCATGACCGTAGGAAAATGAACTGTGTTCTACTGAATCAGAAATAAACTGTAAAAGATGATGGAAACTTCAGAGAAAGATGATCCCAGCTAGCATTTACCCTTTCCTGACTTGTCATGGGTCTATTTCTTGGGATTTATTACAACTCAGAAGAGAAGAAATGGACTAGACCTGCTATATCTAAATAAGCCCTTTGCCTAGGAGAAGGTATGGCCATGAGACAAAACATAAAAGCCCCACAGAGTTGAGCTAGGCTTTTAGAAAGACATTGGGCAGGAAATGAAAATATCTTTCCCATCTCACGTGAGTATATCTAATTGGTAGGATATAATCCAAAAGTAGAACCCTAGCTGCAAAGAAGTCTGAGAAGTGTAGTTTTTGTTCCCAACCTTTCTAAATAGAAGGATATTAAAAGGAGGTTTAGAGAACCAAAGTATTGACCACAACAAGAATTTCCCAATTTTTATACCATAGAATCGCAAGATGTAGCTAGATTTTGGGTTTGTTTTAAGAGATTTTGTTCTCAAATGAATTTGAATCACGTTGGCAAAACAAAGTTAAACATGATTCTTCCCTGCATTATATCTCAGAGTTGTTAATATCCAAACATGCACCCCAGTTCTTCATATTTTGAGGACCATGAATTGGGTAAACACTTATCTAAGTGCATTTTGCAGATGAAGAAACTGGGGTCCAGAGAGATTAAATAAGATGCCTAATGTTGAATAGCCAGCTATTAGCAAAGTCTGAACCCAGAATCCATGCCTCCTGAATAGTTGGGAGTGTTCTTTCTGCTAAGAGGGAATGAAAGGTGGGTAATGGAGGCAGGTAAGCAAGAAAGTAGAAAGATGAAACTGACAGGAAGGTGAGAAGGGCTAGAAATGCAGAGGAGGGCTATGCATCTATGTCTCCCCCAGTTATTGAGAGTAGAAAATAGAGAAACACTCTGCATGTGTCTTGACCCAGAGACAGAATGAATTCATTAAAGAGCTTGAAACCCTGAACCCACATCTCAGTCCCTTTCCACATGTGCCTGGAATATGTTGGCTCTTTGGCCTCGAGGAAAAACTGGTTCTGTGGGACATGTCTTCTTTATAAATAGAACCAGAGTCCAGTGGTTTCTAAACAGTCAGGAGACAGTCTGTCTTCTGGTGTCAGCTATTTATTTGTATTTCCGTTTCATAAAATGCATCTTCTCTGGTTCTAGGCTTTGCCCCATTAGACGGCTGCCCCACACATGTTGCGCAGATTCCTCGGCCTCTTGATTCAAACCCCTGGGAGTGGGGACAGTGGGCACTTTCCCCTCTGGTCCCTGCCAAGGTTGGCACTGTGGCGAGGATGTTTATGTTTGTTGAGGAGTTAGAAGGACTTTGGACTTTGATAATAATTCCTCCTTTCGATGGTGCATGTAGGGGCAAGAGGAAAAAGAAAAATACCTTTCTCAGCTGCTATGTCTCAGTGGCCACATCACTTTCTCTCAACCAACCTGCATACTTGTTCATTCTTTCTAACAAAATTTTTGATGTGTCCATTCTCTCTGGTTTAGGTCATTCTTGTCGCTCATCCAAAATGCAGAAAGAAAATAGTAATTCTGAAGTGACACCTTAGGCTACACATACCAAGCCTTTATGGAAAGCCTGCTGGGCAATCTGGTTGACATTATGGGTGTGGGTTCTCTGTGTCCACTCCTGCCTTTCTTTCTTTCACACACATTCTCTGCTTCAGGTAACAGACACAAATTGCAATCAGCAATCAGCAAGGCTGAAAAGGGCTTAAGGGTCCCCAGTAATATAGCATTTCCTTTTCTGATAGACTTATCTTGATTTTTACATGAACCATGTTGGAAATGGGGAACTCAGTACTTTTTGGAGCAACTCTTACTATAGATAGCTGTTTATCTCTATTAGTCAAGCCATGTTTGGTTGCAACTAATAGAAAAACCGACTCAAACTGGCTTAAACCCCACCTCATCACCCCCCAGAAAAGGTAATTTAATGATCACCCAAAGAACAGATAAGGAATAGACCCATTTATTATTATTGCTGGATCCAGGAGCTAAAACAATATCATCAGGACACAATTTCTCTCTCTCCACCTCTCAGTCCTTCTTCTACGCAGCTTCACCCTCTGGCAGATTTCTCTCAACCAAGATGCCCCCAGATTCCCCAGACTGACATCCTCACAGCTCCAGGTCAGCAGAGAGATTCTATCTTCCCACTGCTCAACCAAGTCCTAAGATGAGTCTCACTGGCCCAAGTTCAACCATGTCCACACTCCTGAACCATTCACTGGCCAGAACCTGTTCATTAACTAATTCCCAAAGCCTGGTTCATGGGTACGTTTCTGGAGCAAGGAATAAGATGCTATTACCAGAATGAAGGGCAATAGATGCTGATCAGGACAAAATACTCTCAGTTACGTTCTGTTTATTCATCTTCATTTATTCATTCATTCATTTTGCAGAGTCATATTGAGGACTTGTTGTGAGCTAGAAACTAGGGATAAAATCCTGGACAACTTCAAGTTGTCCTTTATGATGCAGCCCGGGAGTCATCAATCCTACGATGAATTCCTTCACTGCCACCCCCTCGGCAGAGTTAGGTATCCCTCCTGACGCTTCTGCTCTTCTCAGTAAATACCTTGACTATACCATACACAATTCAGGGCTATACTGATGTCTCCTCATCTTTCACCCTAATTTTTTTTGAGCTCCTGTGGGACAGGTATTGTGTCTTACTTATCTTGGCCTCCCCAGATACCAATAGCAGGCACAGACAAAGCACTCAAAAGCCTTTGCTGAATAAATATATGAGTGGTAGGTTATTTATTTATTTAGTGAATTAACCCACGTGTTCCTAGTCCTTGGGGATTTTGCAAACTATCAGGGGGAAATAAATCCGTAAGTAACTAATTGGAATACAATGTGATTCATGGGACAGCAGCCATATGAGCAAAGGACTGGGAAGCACAATGGAAGGTGATTTGTAACAGAATCATTGAAATTGAAATTATTGTTCCTCCTGTAGACGTTTTCCCAACAGGTCTTTTGCACGTCTAATCCCATCTTGGCGTCTGCTGCTTTCAGGACCAGGAGTAACACACTTGTGACCTTGAGACTGCACACAGGCCACATGCAGCAGGGAGTCTTCTCCAACCCCAACAATTGGTGAGCACTTTCTTGCTTCAGGTGCAGAAGAGTTGACCAGTGAATCAAAGAAATATCCATTGGAGCAGGAGGGCTTGGATCTACCTAATGGAGCTGAGAAAGATCTACACAAGGAGCACCTCGTCTTTCTCAAAACCCCAAGGTCAAATAGAAGATGACCTGCTCCTCCCCATTTCCTGACTTATATTTCAGGCAGTTTCTTGTTTCGTTTTTGCTTTATTTTTACATTAAAGTAACTTCGAGGATTTATATTGATCTGATCTTACATGGAAACAAATGGGAGTAGAAAGAAAAGTTTTCCAGAGCAATTTCTCTGAGTTTCTGCCCCTTCACCTCCCATCAACACCCTGGTCAGACTGAGACATGGACATGTCAGGTGAGTAATTTGGGGCCTTTTAACACTACTAATCTTTACATGTCTGTTCGATATTTAGTAGGAATGGAAAAATAATAAAAATTAAATGCTTTTTTAATGTTGAAAATAAAGATTTATATTCCATGTACATATTGCATGTGATTTTCTGAACTAGACAGTTTCTTGAGAGGCATATTAAACCCTTTAAATGAAGACGTTCTAATAAATCATCTCCGGGAAAGAGCACATGCAACATCGTGAATTTTTCAGTTTCAGAATTTCAACAGGCTGGGTTTTTACAGGGCACTGTCAGGGGGCCAGTCTCAAAGTTAGTGGTGAGGCCTCATATATACCATGTAAATTGCACATACTCGCCACAAAAATATCAACAGATAGGCTGGCAGCAGTACCCAGTGTTTAATTGCAACCAAACTAATTTATGTCTCACCAGCTTTGTCAGCCATTATGTGTGGAGACCTGTGTTAACTAGCTCCCTACTGTAGTTTTATTGCAGTGACATTTCAGTGTCCCCTATTGATTGGTGCTCTGGACAGCTGCCTAGTGGCTCACCCATTAATCTGGCCTGTGTCATCCTCAGCCTGGGGTATGGAATGGACTCAGCCTGCAGTACCACATTATGTCTATGAAATGCCCTCCAGAGAGCTTGAGGGCCGTGTGGCCAGGGGAAGACCAGGGAGAGGGGAGTGTTGGGGAGGAAGATGTGCGATGCTGTGCTGGTCACGCGCAAGACGGTGAAGGACAGCTGTGGCGGGAAGGCACCGTGTTTTCTCCCATCTGAGAGGAGAATCTTCAGAGCAGAGAAGGAAGGGAGGGGTAATGGTTTTCAACCAGGGGCAGCTTTGCCGTTCCCCCAGCCCCACCCCCAGAACAGCTGGCAATGTCTAGAGACATTTTCGGTTGTCACAGCCTGGGAGGGGGTGTGGGTGCATGCTACTGGCATCTGGTGGGTGGAGGCCGGAGATGCTGCTAAACATCCTATAATGCACAGAACAGACCCCACAGCGGAGAATTATCTAGTCCAAAATGTCAATAGTGCTGAAGTTGAGAAACCTCGTTAGAGCCAGACTTAAATCTAGTCTTGGGCTAGGATAACGTATGGGTTGTTTTGGTTTTTTTTTTCCTTTCTAGGATGAAGGCTTTCCGGCAAGGTCCCCATTATGTTCTCCTTCACCCTCGGTTTGCATCCTTCTCATCTGAGTCCAGCAGCTCCTGGAGTCTGTTCCACACCCTCACTCCATGTCGGTGGAGGACCTGCATGGCCATAATCTGGGAGGGAATGGAAGGCAGAGAGCTGTGATCCCAGACGCTCCCCATCTTCCCTGGCTGGGTGTCTCACTTGTATACTGAGGCATTCACAGGTAGGGAAACCCCTACAGACTAAGAGGGAGGCTGGGTTCAAGAACTGGTGGGAGCAGATTTTGGCAGAGGAGGGAAAGCATCCAGGAAAGGGGCTCCTCATTAACAGCTGCAGGGAGAGGGAATTCTTGTGGTATGCCTATGTTCCATTTGTCGAAATAGTGTTTGCATGAGGCCAGAGACCTTACCCTTTGTGCTGACTATCCATAAATGCATAACAAACCACCCCTAAATTAAGTGGCCTCAAGCAATTTATTAGTATCTCTCGTAGTTCTTCAGTGGCCTGGGCTCATCTGGGTGGTTCTCACTTGGACTTTTCACACGTGGTTATAGTCAGATGGTGGCTGGGGCTACAGTCATCTGAAGCCTTGACTGGCCTTGATGTCCAAGGCAGCTCACTCACCTGGGTTGATTTATTTCTGGCTCTCTGCTTATAGCTCACCTGTGGCTGCACCTGGAGCGTGTACGCCTGGCCTCTCCATGTGGCTTGGACTTCTTAAAGCATGGCAGTGGGCTCCTAAGAGGGAGCATCTGAAGAGAAAGCTGCAAAGCCTATTGTGACACAGCTGCAGAAACTCCAGATTTCAGTTGGTTAAAGCAAATGCACTGAGGCCAGCCCAGATTCAAGGTGAGGGACATTGCGTGACTCCTCTTGATGTGAAGAGAGGTGTGTCTCTCTCTACACACAGAGAGAACAGGACTGAAGGTTGCTGTCTTTGACTGTTTACCACTCCCTACTCTTTGATGCCTTGAACTCTATCTCCCAACCCCAATACTCCACACAAGAGAGCCTGGCAGAATTTTATGCCAAGTAAGTGAGAGGCAGTAGGGGGTAGTGGTTAAGACCCTAGATGCTTAGGAGTGGGGAGACCTGCGTTTGAGTCTGGGCTTTTCCATTTACCAGCTGTGGATCTTGGGCAAGCGGTTTAATCTGTGTGAGGCTCGGTTGGCTCATTTATAAAAAATGATTTTATATACACACACACACGCGCGCACACACACACACACACACACACACACTTCCATGTGTGGCTGTGGGACTTCAATGTTGCCCAGCATAGATTAAGAATTCAATCATTGTTCAGTCTTAGAAATAAAGGTGAAAAGAAGCCATGCTTTGCTTCTCCAGCACCCCTTGTTTATTCTGACCCAGCCATCGAAGTGGGCTGAGCTCTACAGCTCTACAGTGCCGCTGATGTTCAGGTCTCCCCAGCAAGAAGGCCATGGAGTCGAGAAACTACAGTCAGGAAGGTAAAGTCAAGGTTCTGGGAGTGGGTATTGCCACAGTGACCCTTAGGGGCCTTAGAGAAGACAGGAATTTGTCCTGGAGAATAAAAGTGAAGGGTGAGGGTCCGATCCAGGCAGAGTGTGTTGACAGAGGCAGTACGGTGGAGGGGCTGGGGGAAAACTCTGCCTCTGGCTCAGGTTCCTTCTATTTTCTGAGCCTCAGTTACCTCACAGCAATGGATGGGTGTGATCTGAAGACCGCAGAGTTCCTTCTAGTCTTGGCCAAGCCCTTCCATGTTAGGAATCTCTAAATGTGTCCACTCCTCCCCATCAACTCGGTTACCACTCTGGCTTAGGCTACTGTTATTATTTATGGATGCCTCTTTGCAGGTCCTCCCACTCTTAATTTTTGCCCACTGGTCCTCTACAGAGCAATCAGAATAATCTGTTTTGTAACACAAATATGATCATGTCACTCACAGACTAAAAGCCTGCAGGACTGGTTATTCTCCATTTTTCCCTCTCTTGCTTTTTTATACCTGGTTGTGAGGGGAGGCTGATCTCAATGGATTTCTTTGGCTTTCTGTCTTCTGTGGGCGTGCAGCCAGTGAAGGATCCAGCAGGAGACTGGAGGGCAAGAGGCAGGACCATTTGAAGTGTGTCTTCCCACTGGAGTGCTACGGTTCTCTTGTTGTCTGTGACTTTCCATGACCACAGCTCCTGCAGGGCGGCTCTCCTTCCCTGCTCCAGCTCTCACTGTTTCCTCCCCTTGCCTCTTCAGGCCTAGAAGTGATCATGGCTTCTCCATGTTGCTTTGCTTGGCTGCCTCAGCACCCTTCCATGGTTCCTTTAACTCCACCCAAACCCATTTAAATAATTCCTTCTGTAAGTTATCCCCAACATTTCACTTAAGTATGGCTCAAGAAAACCAGCAGTTTCCTCCTGAGGCCCCAATGGCTGTAGCTTCCAATGGCTTCCTATGAGTCTCAGGATAGAGCCCAAGCTCCTCTTCGCACGGTCCTCAAAGCCCTGCTAGATTTGAACCCCGTTCGCCTCTCAGCCCCACTGTGCTGTTTGTCTCCCTCTCTGCATCCAGTGCCCAGGCTTTAACTCGGTTCTTACAATGCTCATCCCACCTGTAACCTTGGAATGTGCCTTTATGTCTTCTTAGAAACCTCGTCCTCATTCCCCCTCTTCCCTTGCAGAGTTAACTCCACTTTACCTTCAGCTCAAATGCTGCTTTCTTAGGAAAATTGCCATGAATCATTAGATTAGGCATTTTGTTAGTTCTTTAAATTTCCTTCATACCTGGGATCACAATTTATGCAATAATTTGATCAGCCTGTCTCCCCTACTAGACTATAAGAGGCAGGGGATCGAACTCATAGACACAGAAAGTAGAAAAGTGGTCGCCAGGGCTTGGTGGAGGAAATAGAGTTGATAAAAGGGTACAAACTTTTAGCTATAAGATAAATAAGACCTGCAGAGCTAATGTATAATGTAACAATAGTTGATAACACCATATTGTATCATTTGAAATTTGCTAAGAGAGTAGAACTGAATGTTCTCACCCCCCCTCCAAAAAGATGGGGGATAAATATGTGAGGGGATGGATGTGTTAATTAAATTAATTAATTAAATCCCCCCCATGGCGGGAATCCTTTCTCAAGCTATATGTATATCAAATCATCACATTGTAGATTTTAAATATCTTACAATTTTATTTGTTCATTATACCTCAGTAAAGCTAGGGGAGGGGGAAAGAGGCAGGGGAGCAGGCACCATGTCAATTTTGGTTCACCTGTATATACTCAGTATCTAGCGTGGTGCCCTAGTGCAGATCCTCCATAAAGCATTTTTGAATCAATGCATATAATCCAAAATCCCAAATCTTATTGCTGGAGGTTAGGAAAAATGGGTTGGTATTTCCAAGGTCATTTTAAGAAATTAGAGGCTGTAATAAGGGTTTGAGTCACCAGATTTCATCCAACTTAAATTGCCCCTCTGCACCTTCAATTCCTTGTGGGTAGTTTTAGAAACCCTGTGCCCAAACAAGGACAATTTATACCCACCCCCAACACCACCGCATGTGTGGTGTGCCACAGAGCAGGAAAACAATCAGAAATGCACTTGATGAAGGAGAAAGCAGCTGAACGCGAGTCCCTGGGCAACGCATCTTGGAGCGGCTAGCCCAACAGCTGTTTGCATTAAAAGTGATTGCTTTATATTTATGGCAGACAGGCAACAATAAGAAGTTTATCGCGTACAATCTAACACAAATGACTCGGGAAAATATTCCTAATAGATAGTTCAGCTGAGTGTCCCATGGTGTTAGGAAAGCCAGCAGGGAACACTCAGAATTGGCCTTCGTTGATCTGACAAATCTTCGCTGGCTGCCTACACGTTGAAGCATTTCTCCACACAATGTTATATTCTTCCACTTAAGGAGATGCTGCAAAAGCCTCACCAGGCTCCGAGTACAGACCCCACCAGATACACAGCCCCCAGAGTTCCCACTGGCTTCTTAGAAACAAAGCCCTCCTCCCTGGGCTGCCAGGGAGAATGAAGCGTGACCTTGTAAAATACCAGTTTCTGGCTTTTTTTCCCTTCTAATTGTGGGATGTTATCGTGGCAGTAGAAAAATATCGTTTTCCACACTCTATTCTGGAAAACGATATCCATCTGTGGGAATGCTGAGCAGGCATGATTGCTGTGGCCAGGCATGGCATTAGACTGACAGGCTGGGCAAGAGTTTGGTTTCTGTTAGGGGTCAGCTGCAAGAAAGGAAGTAGGTTCTAGGGGAATTCGTGTTCTCCGTGCCCTTTCCTCTGGCCCTGTTTCCAATGCCTGGGGCCTTCTTGCTGCTCAGTGATGCCCACTTGAGCCTGGAACACCATTTTAGGTTCCTTTGTTGTTCACATGTATCCCTAACTAGACTGCATGCTTCTCAAGATCAAGTCTGTGCCTCAGACCTCTTTTGTCTCTCCTGGACCTCATTAGGACAATTCTTTCTAGTAGAAAGCATCTACTTCCTGCTAGAAAGTAGCAGTTTCTTCAACTAGAAAGAACACCACCGCCCACCCGACCACAGGTAATGTCATGTGTTACTACTTTCACCAGTCCCCAACCCGTGTTAAATTGTTCTGACGTTTGCCCCCATCTCTCTTTCCCCTTAATAGTTACGAACTTAAGGTCCACCATCAGGGAATTAGGGGCCAGCGTTCTGGCTCTCTCACAGTGGTGTGATCTTTGGGGAGTTATTTAACCCCTTGGAGCCTCAGTTTTCCTATCTGCAGAACATGGGTATCAATGACACCTACTTCGCAGGGATGTGGTAAAGACTGAGCATGATGTGTGTAAGTGCATTCGTGTTTGCACAGTGCCTGCATATAGTCAGCACTCAATCAATGTTAGCTTCTTGTAACATTTGAATGTTTGTGTCCCCTCAAAATTCGTATGTTGAAATCCTAATGCCCAATGTGTGGTATTAGGAGGTGGGGCCTTTATGAGGACCTTATCATGGATGGGATTAATGCTACTGTAAAAGAGGTTTCACAGAGTTCCCTTGCCCTATTCACCATGTGAGGACACAGCGAGAAAGTGACAGCTATGAACCAGGAAGAGGGCCCTGACCAGGACGTAACCATGCTGGTGCCTTGAACTTGGATGTCCAAGCCTCTAGAACTGTGAGAGAAAACTTCTGTTTATATGCTACCCAGTCTGTGGTACTTTGTTACAGCAGCAGAATGGACTTAGACCTTTTCTTCCTTCTCCCCCCTTCCTCCTTTTTCTTCTTTTTATGAGGGTGACCTCACCTTGGTTTACAAATACTCATAGAATGTAAAAAATGTAGATGCTTTCTACTAGAAAGGATAGTCCTGATGAGGTTTAAGAGAGACAGAGAGGTCTGAGACGTGGACCTAACCTTGAGGAACACGCAGTCCAGTTAATGATAAATGTGTCCAATTGAGGAACCAACAATAAAAGACAGTAAGCTCTAAGGTCAGGCTCCATGGGCTTGGGAAATCTTTTCTGAGAATCAGGGCCTTCAATCTCTCAGAAAAGTTAGCAGGAAGAGGATAAGTATGCTGACTTGGAAAATGACTTGACATCAGTAAAGATCTTCAGGTAAGAAATAGAATAGCAAGTGCAAAGGACAACAAACAGACTATATGACTGAAGCATCCTGTATGTGTTTGGAGAGTAATGGAACATATGGCTAGAAGAAACCTTTGCTCCAGGAGCCATAGCCCCATGGGTGTTTTTACACATGAACTAGGGTCTATTCAAAGTCACAGGATAAACATATCTCCTCCTAGAGCTTCAACATACTTGAAAACTAAATTTCAAATGCATCATTTGTTCATTAAAATAAATCCAGATAAAATGTGGAGTAGACTGAAAAATTCACACCAAAACTTGTGATAAGGAATGAGAATTGCGTTTTAGTAGGCTGCTTAGAGCTGTGATGCAGACATTATGGAAAACCTTCCGTTAGAGCATTTGGTGGCCAAAGTTTGAGATTCACAATTAAACTAGAGAAGTGTTCCTGGTGATAGAAATTGCATGGGACCAAGAAGGTCAGAAACAAAGAAAATGGTAAAATGTTAGATACCAAATCCCTTTTTCTAATTTTGTCTATAGAGAGAATGAGTTTTCAAGAGAAGGCAGCCCTTGCCTGGGGATGCACAGCTAAGGCTCTCCAGCGCTCTTTAAATAACAACCAAGAGACAGCTCATATGTGGGGTGGCTCTAATACAAATTGTTCCCCTGCTTGTGTGATGCTCTCTCAAAATTAAATGTTACACCTTGTGGTAGAAACCTTGTGCAACGGTTCTGATAGCTTATACGTTTTTCATGTCAGATAAAAAGCTTCCTATCCAGTGATCCTGACTCTTAGCACCATTTCTAGCCTGTGGAAGGCTTGTAGGAAGTCTTTCCCTGGCTGCTAGTGAGTTGTTGCCCAAATTATGATTTTCGTTAGGTCTCCAGCCTTTTAAGCTCTCACTCTGGTGGCATCAGGTGAAATGGCTCCAGGAGTCTAGGGTGACCAGTGTACCCTGCGTCCTACTGGCAGCCAGGAGTCCCACAGACACAGTCGGTGAGAAAAATCAATTCAGCTTCAGGAGCAGTGTCTACATGGGTCCCAGGGAACATGGAAATGTCACCTACTCATATGGTGTCCACGACACACTGCAGGAAGGCGGAAAAGTATGAACAAGACATATTAGCATACAGACTCCAGAAATCTCAACCAAGTAAGGTTTTCTTAGGACTCTAAGGAAGGTTTCCAAGCCACAGACTGGAAGAAAACACTTACAATTCACAGAGCTGACAAAGGATTATATCCAGAAAATATAAAACTTCCTCATAAATCAATAGAGGAAAGACGAAATCACAGTAGAAAAATGAGTACTCATTGAAAAATGAGTACAGTAGAAAAATGAGTACCTGAAAAGCCAATAATTGTGAAAAAAAGGTCAACCTCATGATAATCTTGTAACTGCAAATTAAAACTGCAATGAGATAACATTTTACATCTATCATATGGAAAAAAATTAAAAGATCTAGCAAAACCAAGTTTTGACTTAGATATTGAAAAGCCAACATCATGTTTTCTATCAAAATGCTTATGACTATAAATTGGTATAACCATTTAGGAGAGTAATTTATCAATACTTAATAGAGTTAAAGATATCCAAATCCTATGGCCCAATAATTCCATAACAGATATATAGCCCAAATACACTTCCATGAAAATGTACAAAGAATATTCATGCAGCAATAATTTATAAATAGGGAAGAATTGGAAACAACCTGAATTTTTTTCATAATAGAAAAATGGAAAACTGTTTGAGTTTTTGAGGTTTTGTTTAAAGTGGAATACTGCACAACAATTAAAATGAATGAACTTGACCTTTACGTTTACTGAGAAAAAACAAGTTGCAGTGAATAACCACGATATGATGCCATTACTATAAATTTTAAACCACAGGTCAATACTATAGACTATTTTTAGACACACAGTAAAAGGGAAGGATACAAGCCATCTTCAGAATACCAGTTACCTCTGGGGAAGAGAGTTGGGAAATGAGATTGGGAAGGGAACGAGAAAGGCTTTAACTGAATGTTCTGTGGCTCAGAGCAGTCAGAAATTTCCCTTGAGAGGTAAAATCCCCAAGCCTTTGCTTGGGTGAGTGTGAGTCTAAATTTACACTACTTTCATGATGTAAAAATCTCCAACTGAGAAACTGATGTTTAAAACAAGCAGTCTTGGACTGATGAATCCCCTGCAGCACTTGGCAGAAATGCTTTCATGACTTGGGGCACACATGACTGACTGCCACATTCATAAATCCCTACTGCTGATCAGCTCACAAACAACAATTACAAAATACACAAGAAAGTAGTCCATCATGAAGGAGAGTCAGCAGACACCACTAACTGGAGAATGAGGCTTCCAAAGACTGGATATTATAGAACATTCCTAAGGAAGCTAAATAATAAGAAGCTCCCATTCCCATTGAAGTGGGCCCTCACAACATCTACACAGTGCCATTTCAGACCAATGACTGACGGCCATCTCCCTTTCCCCCCCTTCTGAATGGATGTGTTCACTGAAATTATCCTGCTGGTATTCTACCACTGTGTTGGAAAAGGGGAAGATATTTATCCTTTTGGTTCACAGGCCTCAAGACAAAGAGGAACCATGTCTGGATCTGATGGGGTTTGAACTGGATGAAATGACCGAGTGGGCCTTTGAGTTGTTTCCCTTGGGGAAGGGGAGGGCTTGAATATGTTCTACAACTGGGAATAAGGGAGAAAAATAATATATGGTGATTAAAAAGCAGAGACATTAATGCTTACCAAATATTCATATGCTCCCTTACAATTTCCAGGCCACTTGCAGTTAGGCAGGACCAATGGACTATGTCTAGGCAATGGACTCTAAGTGGAAGTGACACGGGTCACACCTGGCCTGAAGCATGCAAGAAAAGGCATGAGATGTCCTGCTCTTTCTTTTCGTTCCTCGGTGACAGTGGCAGCCACATCTTGAGATAGTTTAGCCACTAGATGAAAACAGCTGGATTGCTAGATCACTGCTTGGAAGGCAGCTGCAGACTTTGCATGAGAGAAAAAAGCTTTATATGTTAAGCCAAAACTCATGTTGTGTGTGACTTTTATACACAAATAGACACACACAGCTCATTGAAAAGAAGATCTCATACAAAAATTAAAACTACACAGGGAAGCAATCCACTATGAGGGGAATGGCAGACATAACCCAGGAATTATTGGCCCAAAAGTTTGAAATAATGGAACTATATGATAGAGCCAATATTAAAAAGTACATTTTGAATATTTGAAGAGCCATTTACAGAAATATAGGGTACCATTTGGGAAACTTTTTAAAACTATTTAAAAAGAAATGAGCAGTTCTTTTAAAAATGAGAAGCATTACTTTTCAAAATGAAAAATCAATAAAAGACACACACACCTCACACATATTTACTCATTTAATGACAAAGGTGAAACTGAAATGCAGTGGGAAGTGAAGTGTTTTTTTCAACAAATTAACTTTTATCAATTGGATGTCCATATGAGAAAACTGAATTTTCATTTATACCTCACATTATAGAAGAATTCCAGATGTATTATAAATATAAATATGAAAATATAGTTTCTAAATGAAAACATTGAAAAATATTTTTAGGCAAAGATTTCTTAAATGGAATAACCATAAAATACTAGCAATAGAAGACAGTTGGACTATGTTAGAATTAAGAACTTATGTTTGTCAAAAGACACCACTATGAAAGTGAAAAAGGCAAGCCATAGAGTGGGAAAACATATTTACAGTATATATATCTGACAAAGGATTGCTATCCATAATATCTGAAGAACTCTTACAGATTAGCAATAAAGACATGAACCCAATAGAAAGATAGGCAAAAGACACAAGTAAGCACTTCAGAAAAGAAGCTATCCAAAAGCCAGTTAGAACTGGAAAACGATGCTCAACATTATTAGCCATTAGGGAAATACAAATTGAAACTTAAGTGAAATACCAACACAATACCACCAAAATGAATAAAATGAAAAAACAATGTGGTGGCAATGATATCAAGCAACTAGAACTTTCCTCCACTGCTGTGGGAGTGTAAATTAATAGCCACTTTGGAAAACTTATATAGTAAAATAAAACTGGACATATGCATACCCTAAGTGGTAGGCAAAGTATGGCTCCCCAAAGACGTCCATGTCCTAATCTCAAGAACTTGTAAATATGTTATGATACGGAGCAAAGAGGAATTAAATTTGTAGATGGAATTAAGGTTACAAATCACCTCACCTTAAAATAGGGAGATTATCTGGGTGCACCCAATGTAATCACAAGGGTCCTTAAGATTGGAAGAGGAAATCATAAGAGAGAACCAGATGAAAGAGTGAGAAGGATTTGGATCAAAGTTACTGGAGGAAGGCACTTGAGCCAAAGGAAGCAGGTGGCCTCTAGAAGCTAGAAAAGGCAAGGAAATGGATTATCTCCCAGAACCTCCAGAAAGAAAGGCAGCCCTGCCAATCTGTCAATGAGATTCATGTTGGATTTCTGATATACAGAACTGTAAGTTATTAAATTTCTATTGTCTTAAGCCACTAAGTTTGTGGCAGTTTGTCGCAACATCAAGAGAAAACTAATCTATCCTATGACTCAGCAATTCTACTCCTAGATATATACCCAACAGAAAGGCAGAGATATGCACAAGAATGTTCATACTGTCTTTTTCATATTGTCTCAAGCAGGAAACTACCCACATGTACATAAATAGATCACGTGTAATGTCTTAATAAAATGGGATACTAAACCACAGTTGTTGTGGTTTTTTTGCCACACCACACGGCATGTGGGATCTTAGTTGCCTGACCAGGGATGGAAACGATGTCCCCTGCAGTGACAGCACAGAGTCTTAACCACTGGACCACCAGGGAAGTCCTAAACCACAATGATAAATGAATGCTGCACACAACAATATGATGGGTCTCACAAACATAATGTTGAGTAAAAGAAGCCAAAAGATTTCAGATTGAAAATTCCATCTATAGTAAGTTCAAGATGAGTAAAACTAATCTACTATGGTGTTAGAATCAGAATTGTGGTTGCCTTGGCAGGGAATCTGGTGACTGAGAAGCGATGCAAAGGGGGTCTGCGGGGTGCTGGCAATACTTAATTTCTTGATCTGGGTGGTGTTTTCACAGTGTGTTTGGTTTGTGAAAATTATTTGAGTTGACATTTATGATTTATGCATATTTGTATGTGTATTGCTATATTACAATAAATCATTTAACTTTAGAAGGCAGTGGATTGGTTAAAAACCAGATCAGACACAACTGAGGTGAGAATTGAAAATTGGGAAGAAAACCTGAAGAAATTCTCCAGAATGCCACTAGAAGATAATAAGATGAAAAACATAAAAAAGAATGTGAGAATGAGAAGGGTCAAATTTATCTATAATAGATGCTACATAAAGAGAGAATATAGAGAATAGGAGATGAAACATTCAAAGAGATAATGCTGAAAAATTTCCAGACCTAATAAAAGATATGACTCCTCAGATTTAGAAAGCAGGATAAATAAAAATGAAAATAAATACATCTCTTGATATAGTGTAGTTAAGCTAAGAAATACTATTATCATAACAACAATAAAGGATAAAAGGCAGTGGAATAATAATTTCAAAGTGCTGAAGAAGAAACAGCAGTCAGCCTAGATTTTTCTTTTTTACTTAGGTGTATGAAGTATGGTTTACATCAGGCAAAATTCTCTTTTTACTCTATGGTTTTATGAGATTTGACAAATGTATACAGTCATGCAATCTCTACTATGGTCAAGATATAGAATGGTTCCATCACACAAAAAATTCCCTCATGCCCCATTGTGGTCAAGCCTGCTCCCACCCCAGTCCATGGCAACCACTGATCTGCTTTCTGTCCCTATAATTTTTATTTTCCAGAATATCATATAAATGGAATCATAGAGAATGTAGCCTTTTCAAACAGACTAACTTCGCTCAGTATAATGTATTTGAGATTCATCTAAGCTGTTGTATGTATCTATAGTTCATTTATTATTGCTAAGTAGTATTCCATTGAATAAATGCAATACAATTAATTTTCCTAACCACCAGTAGAAGGGCATTTGGGTTGTTTTCAGTGTTTGGCATTTATGAATAAAGTTGCTATAAACATCTGCATACAAAGTTTTGTGTAAACAGATCCTTTCATTTCTTTGAGGTAAATACCTAGGAATGGGACTGCTGGATCATATATGGCAAGTGTATATTTAACTGTATGAGGAAATTAATGGTTTTCTAAAGTGGCTGTACCATTTTGCATCAATACTAGCAACGTGTGAGAGTTCTAGTTGCTCCACACCCTCACCAGCACTTTGTAATATCCCTTTTTTTCCCTTCTAATCTGTGTGTAATGATATTTTGTTGCCATTTTAATTTGTATCCTTTCATGTGCTTATTTTCCATTGATATAATTCTTTGGTTAAATGTTTAAATCTTTGTCCTTTTAGTTGGGTTTTTGGTTTTCTATTTTAATTGTTTTAACTGTATTTTGAAGAACAGAAATTTTTATTTAGGTGAAACTAATTTATGATTTTCTTCTTTAATACATAATGTGCTTGGTGTCATACCTAAGAAATATTTGCCTAATCTGAGATCAAAAACTTTTTTCTTATGTTTTCTTCTAGGAGTGCATATCCTAAAGGTTTGCATTTAGGTCCATATGCATTTTGAATTCATTGTTGTCTCTGGTACAAGTTATGGGCTCAGGGTTTTGGGTTTTGATTTTTTTTATAGGTTATCCAAAATTATTCCGCTGCAGGGCGTTGAAAAGACCATCTTTCTGTATTGCATTGCCTTCACACCTTTGTTGAAACCAATTGACTAAATGTGTATGGATCTATTTCTGGACACTCTATTCTATACCATTGATCTGTGTGTCTATTTTTTCACCACATTGTCTTAAGTACTATAGCTTACTATTACTATAGTAATAATTATTATAGCTTATTACTAAGTTTTGAAATCAGGTAGTGTAAGTTCTCCAACTTTGTTGTTATTTTTTCAAAAATTTTTGACTATTTTAGTTTCTTTGCCTTTACATTTAAATTTTAGATGCAACTTGTCAATTTCTATGAGAATGTGGTTGAAATTATGTTAAGTCTATATGTCAGTTTTGGGAAGGATTGCTGTCTTTGAATATTGCGTCTATCAATGTATAACTCTAATGTATCCATTTATTTTAAGTCTTTTAAAATTTTTTTTGCAATATTTTGTTGTTTTAGCATACATATATTGCACAGATTTTGTTAGATGTATACTATTTATTTCATGCTTTTTGGTGATATTGTAAATTACACTATTGTTTAAAATTCCATTTTTTCATTGCTAGTATATAGAAAGATAATAGATTTTTAGATCCTTTATCCTGCAACATGTTACTGCTAGTAGATTTTTGGAGATTCTTTGAGATTTTGTATACAAAAATCATGTTATCTGTGAATATAGACAGTTTTATTTCTTCTTTTAATATGAAAGCTTTTTTTCTTGCTTTATTTCACTGGCTAGGACCTCTAATAGGATGTTAAATAGGAGTCATGAGAATGAATAGCCTCACTTTGTTCTTGAGAAAGTGTTCATTCTTTTAGTAATAATACATTTTAAAAACTACAACTAACATCATATTTTTTGGCAAAAGACAAATATTAGCAGTATAAACCAGCATCTCAGCATCTATTGGGTGTACTATGTAAATGGCACTGCACTAAGCCCTTTGCCTGTATCACAGAATTTAATTTTTTTACAACAGCCTTATGTAACAGATACTACCAGTATCCTTTTTTTATGGATAAGGAAAATGAAACTCCCTTTCATTAAGTAACTTTCTCTAGGTCACACAGCTAGCAAATGGAAAGGCTGGGTCTCTGATCCAAGTCTGATTGATTCTGAGGCCACGCTATGAGGGGCCACCCTGCTTGCTTCCCTGAGTTCAAGGCTCTTCTCACTAAGGTTAAGCACAGTCTCATGGGTTTAAAATGTTTTCAGTCTCTCATTCTAGTCACCATAAGATATTTTATTGCTTACACCCACTCCATGGACAACCTTGTCACATACCTATGTTCAGAGATTAATGGACAATATTGGTGGAATAAGCTCTTTCCTGTGTACATGATATAGCTTCAAGGATCTACCTTCAAGAATCACAAAGCCTAAATCCAGAGTTAAAAATGTGAAGATACTTCCCCAAGGCACATTTGGGAAGAGAACAGAGGTTTCTAAGAGTCCTTTGAAATACAACATGTCTATTATTCTTTTTATAGATTTATTTCAATAAATGGTTTCCTTCAAGCATATGAGTAACTTATGTTAGCACAGGCTTAGTGGAAAAGCTTGGGTTTTGGAATCAGACAGACCCACTTCTATAACCTACCTTGTGAACTTAGGCAATTTGCTTATCAGTTCACTCATTCAATGACACTGTTTTGAACACCTCCTACATGTCAGGCTCTGTTCTTAGCCCTGGGTTACATAACTAATCAAAATAAAGGGCCCTCTCTTCAGGAAGCTCACATTCTAGCACAGGAGATAGTCAATAAATTATAAACATGAAAAACAAATGACTTATATGGTACAAAAATACGTAAGTGCTCAGCAAAAAAGGAAAAATAGAGCAGGGTAAGGATGAGTCAGGAGAAGATGTTGGAGGCGGAGGTAGAGATTGCTGTATTAAGTAACATGGTCAGTGCAAGACTCATTGATCAGTCAGATATGAGCATCAGCGTGCGTATCTGCTTCTCTCTCAGGCCCTCAATTATCTAACAATAAGCATCATGTGGTACTTTTTTCTTTGTATGCTGCCTAGAAAAGTATGAACTCAATTTGATATCTTAATTTTTTTAATCATAAGAAATTAGAACAAAAAATTACAAATAGAGAAAGGAAATAAATCATTCATCATTCTACCAGTTCTCCTTGGTGTTTTACTTTTTCATGCTGACTTTTATTCCAATCTCAGAATTAGATATCACATATACAGCCAATATTACATATTGTTTTTTTCATTTAATATTATGTATTAAGCATTTTCCATAATGTTAATCTTCAAAGCCATCATTTCAATGGGTGCATATTTTTTCATGTGTCCATTCATGTAAATGAATGTATTATATTTTACACAATAATTTTAATTGGATGTTTAAATTGCTTTAAATATGTTACTAAAATTTACTGTTATGAATGTCTTTGGGTGTATTTGAGCATAATTGATGCATTCATAATAAAGCTATCTACCATTTAATGACTGATTACTGACTACCAGTTATGGAGCTCTGTGCTAATGATTTTTCATACATCTCATTTGATCTTAACGGCAGAAAAAGTAATTTTTATATTTATATACTTTAGCATATATAAAAGTTTTAAAATGATATAAAAACAACACTCTTGAGCTGACTCATCATCCTTGCTAGATCTTAATATATAGCCATATTTGTTTCAGAATTTTCTAAAGAAATAAAATATCACAGATGAGTTGAAGCTCCTTATCCCATTGCCTTCCCTTCTTCCCCAAAGGTGAGTAATATCCAGAAGTTAGTGTTTACATAGCTATTGATTTTCTAATTAATTTGTTCACATGAATTTGTCCATGAGGAACATATGACATTTGAATTGCAGTATTGACTTTGCTTGTTTCAAGTTTTATGTAAATGACATAATACTTCATATATTTTTGAGCTTCATTTTCCACGTGTGTTTTAAAAGTATATTTATGTTGATATGTAATGATTTCATTGATTTAAATAGCTGCATATTTTCCACTGTATATATAATCACAATTTATTATCCACTATTTTGGTAGACACTTAGGGTTTCCCAATAATTTGCACTTCCAAGCAATGCTCTAATTAGCATCTTTTCCCATGTATGCCCTTAGATTTAGAATTGCTGTGTTCTTTAGCATGTGTATCTAGATGTGAAATTAATTAGTCTAGAATGGTGTTTGGGAATCCGTATCGTTTAAAGGCTCCCCAGGGCTTTTGGTGTGTAGCTGGGGCTGAGAACTGCTGCTCTAGATTTTATCCTTTTCACGTACAGTTAAATTATCACCCGCCTCTTCACTTTATAAATGTTGAACTAGATGCGTAAAATCCTGATTACTGAGGGTGCTGCCTCGGTGTTCTAGGGCTGAGAGATCTCAAGAGCGGCTGTGGATATCTATGGATATGGTCTCTCAGAAGAGAGATCTCAAGGCAGACTGGTCACTAGATGACACCTTTGCAATTCATCTGCCACTTCTGTCTATGCTTTTACCTGTGGAAGGGAAGAATCAAAACACAAGACAAACAAGCTCAGCTAGGACTGGGAAGGCAAATGATTCTTAACTTACCTGTCAGTGGTAATCAGTTGCTGAAAGCTGCCTCAGCAGAACAATGAGAATGATTGTAAAGCCACCCAAGGCCACTGTGGTGAGACTGCTATGACTGATTAGTGATGTCTGCCATGGGTTGGCTGTAAGTAAGTGGTCAAACAGGTGAGGTGCATAATTACCAACCTGGCACCAGGATTTGCCTATCAGCAGTCATCCAGGAAAAGCAGCTGTCTGGTGAGTAACCCTGTTGTAATTAAAGAGAAGATCTAAAGGTTGTCAGTGGCTTGATTAAGAGGAAAATTTTGCCAAGTATTTCCTTTTGAGGTCTCATTTCTTTCACTCTTTTCAAAAATTTGACCTAAATTAATCCCTGTGCCAGTATGTCCTGGCTGATAGGCAAGGTGAGCTCTTGAGCCTTGTCAGCCAGGGAAAGAATGTGGGGTTTGGAGTCAGACCTGTGCTGGAGCCCAGATGTGCCATTCATAGGCTATATGGCCAGCGCAGAGCCATTGAGATGCTCTGTGCCTCAATTCCTCATTGTAAAATGGGGACGATACCTGTGTCACTGAGAGATGTGAGGATTAGTTATAAGTATTTAGCACTGACCTGGGCCCAATTGCTAATTAATGGTAATGTTGCTACATCATTAGCATTATTATTATTGTTGTTATGATTATTATTAAAAAGCAAAATAATGATAATGGTGGTGCAGTCTGCAGACAGGTCTGGTTTAGAAAATTCAGCTCTAGGTAGGTTTAGAGAATATGTCCCCAATTGAAATAAAAGACTAGAAATTGGTTTCCATAGGGTTGTCTACATCAGGACAGTGGAGGAGAAAGTTTGTGAAGGCAGTAGACACTAAGGGTGAGCAACAAGAATTACCGTTAGAGTTGTAATAGGAGGTAAACACAGGCTGAGTTCTGAGGCCAAGTGTAGGGGTTACCCCACTTCCACAAGAAACAAAGGGGAAGAAACCCAAAATGGATCCAGTTACTCTGAATGTAATCATGTCAGCTATGAAAATACATTTACAAGTCGCACTGCTTTATGTCAGAACCCTGATACCCCCTAGGCTCTGAGAAATAACTAGCACCATTTTTGAGAATTCTTCCCATTGCAAACTGAGAAAAGAGGACAGGGTGTGAATTCGAAAAGCAAATTTTTCTCATCAAGGTCTGGAGTCTGTAGTGTATGCTTGGAACCTGAAAAAATGGACTCTTTCTGCCTCTTTTATTAAATGTCATATACTTTAAGTATTGCACAAGTTATCAGTACATATGGGGCATGATAATAGATGCTCGTCATGAATGTATTTCGCCTTTGTTTACCAGTGATATAAAATGGCAAATGATAATCAAAGGAATGGCTTAGAAATCAGGGCCAGAATAATATTTCCATGGAAAAGGATCATTTTTAAGGAAAAAAAATAACAGTGGCCATAATTTTATAGATGAAGGAACTGAGGCTTAAGCGAAATTTGGGGGAGGGTGTCAGATTTATTGAGATATTTATAGATGATAAAATTTTACCTTTCTAAGAGTGTAGTATGATGAGTTTTGACAAATGTATATAGTTTTGTAACCAAAACCATAATTAAGATGTAGAACATTTCCAGCACCGCAAAAAGTTTCCTTGTGTCTTTTTGTAGTCAGTTATCTTCCCCCACAGCCAGTCCCTAGAAACCAATGATCGATCTGGTTTTGGATCCGCTCTCTGCCTTTTCATATAAAATGTCACATAAGTGTAATTATATGTAGAGTGTGCAGGTTTGGTAACTTCTTTCACTAATAGAATGCTTCTAAAATTCATCCATTTTGTTGCCTGTATCGATGCTTTATTTTATCACTAAGTTGTATTCCATTACATTAACATACCACAAATTGGTTATCCATTCAAGCAGTTGATAAACATCTGAGTTGCTTCTAATTTTTGATTGTTATAAATAAAGCTTCCATAAACATCTGTAAACAGGTTTTTGTGGACATAGGTTTTTACTTTTCTTGGTTAAAATACCAACAGTGGGGTTTATGTGTCACGTAGTAAGTGAATGTGTAGCATTACTAGAAATTGCCAAAGACCTGACCATTTAACATTCCCATCACTGATGTGTACGAGGCCTCCAGGTGCCCCACATTCTCAATGGCACTTTTTTTTTTTTTTTTGCGGTACGCGGGCCTCTCACTGTTGTGGCCTCTCCCGTTGCGGAGCACAGGCTCCGGATGCGCAGGCTCAGCGGCCATAGCTCACGGGCCCAGCCGCTCCGCGGCATGTGGGATCCCCCCAGACCGGGGCATGAACCCGTGTCCCCTGCATCGGCAGGCGGACTCTCAACCACTGCGCCACCAGGGAAGCCCTCAATGGCACTTTTTAATTTTAGTCATTCTAATGAGTGTGTAGTGGTTTCTCACTATGATTTTAATTTGCAGTTTCCCTGATGACTAATGATGTTTAGTTTCTTTTCACGTGTTTATTGCCATCTGTATGTCTTCTTTGGTAAAGTGTCTATTCAAGCTTTTACCTGTTTTTTTTTATTAGTTTCCTTGTCTTAGTGAATTTTGAGAGTTTTTTTTTTTTATTCTGGACACAAAGCCATGATCAGACATATGTCACTTGTCTTTAATTTTCTTAACAATATCTTTCAAAGAACAGATGCTTTGAATTTTGATTTAGTTCAACTTATCAATTTGTTCTCTTATGGTCTGTGCTTTCTGTGACTTATCTGAGAAATCTTTGCCTAACTCAAGATGAAAAAGATTTTCTCCTACATCTTCTAGAAGTTTTTACACATGTAACACTGACATTTAGATACAGACCATTTCAAGTTAATTTTGTATATGGTGCAGAAAAAAGGTCAAGATTATTTACTTATTTTAGCATATAAATGGCCAATTGTTCCAGCACCCATTGCTGAAAAGATTATCTTTTATCCATTGACTTACCCTGGCACTTTGGTTGAAAATCAATAACCGTATATATGTGGGTCTGTTTCTGAACTCTTGATTCTATTCCCTTGATCTATGTCTCTCTTTTAGTCAATACCACACAGTCTTGATTACTGTATCTTTATAGTAAGTCTTCAAACGGGTAATGCTAATCCTCCAACTTTGCTATTCTTATTCAAAATTACCTATTTTGGTGATTTTAGTTCCTTTGCTTTTCTATATAAATTTTAGAACTTCCCTGTCAATTTCTACCCCAAAAAATCATGCTGGGATTTTGATTGGGATTGCACTGAATGTATAAATCAATTGGAGGTGAATTGACATCTTAGTAGTTAATTTTCCAACCTATGAGCACAGTTATATCTACCCATTTATAAGGCCCTCTTGGTTTCTTTCATCAACATTTTGTCATTGTGAGCATTTACATCTTTTGCCTCTAAGCATTTCATGTTTCTAA
This sequence comes from Orcinus orca, assembly GCF_937001465.1. Taxonomy (NCBI): domain Eukaryota; kingdom Metazoa; phylum Chordata; class Mammalia; order Artiodactyla; family Delphinidae; genus Orcinus; species Orcinus orca. The sequence continues at coordinate 29,590,221 of NC_064561.1, forward strand.
TGATATTGTAAATGGTACCGTTTTCGTTATTTCGATTTCCAGTTATTCTTTTCCAGTATCTAAGAAAACAATTGATTTTCATATATTGACCATATATCCTGCAACCATATTAAACATACTTATTGGTAGATTCTTTGGGATTGCCTATCTAGACAGTCATGTTGTCTATGAATAGAGGTTTATTTTTTCCTTTCAAGTCTCCATGCCTTTTTTACTTTTTCTCATATAATTAATTGGCTAGGACCTCCAGTGTGGTGTTGGAATGAGCAGTGAGATCAAATATCATTGCCTAGTTCATAATTTTAAGAGAAAGCGTTTATTCTTTTATCATTCTTTCTATATGTAAATATATTAGCTGTAAAGATTTTTGTAGATGTCCTTTATCAGGTTGAGGATATTTCCTTTGTCCCCTAGTTTTTTGAGAATTTTTATCATGAATAGACGTGAAATCTTGTCCAATGCTTTTTCTGCATCTGTCAGATGATCATTTGCTTTTTCTTTTTTACTGTTACTTTAGTAAATGACATCGCTTAATCTTCAAGTGTTGAACTAACTTTCCATATTTGGGGTAGACTCCTCTTGGTCATGATGTATTATCCTTTCTGTTTATTATGGAATTTCATTTTCTAATATTTTGTTAAAGCTTTTTGAGTTAATTTTTATGAGGGAAATTGGTATATAATTTTTATTTTTTTTATAATGTCTTTGGCTTTGGTACCGGGGTAATTCTGATCTCATTAATGGTTGGAAAGTGTTCTCGCCTTTTCTGTTTTCTGGAAGAGTTTGTGTAGAATTGGTCATACTTGCCAGTGAAATCATCTAAACTGGACTCTTTTTGTGGGAAAGTTTTTAAACTATGAATTTAATTTTTTAATAGATGTAGGTTTAGTTAGGTTATTTATTTCTTCTTGAGTGAGCTTTTGTAGTTTTTGTCTTCCAAGGAATTTGTCCATTCCATCTAAGTTATCAAAAGTTTGGCATAAAGTTTCCCATAATATTCTTTTATTATACTTTTCATGATAGTTGGCTTTATAGGGGTAAATTAAACAAGGTGTTCCCTATTTAATTCCGAATATTGATCATTTATGTCTTCTCTCTTTCTTTCATTATTATTCTGGCTAGAATTTTTTAAAATTTATTTATCTTTTCAAAGAAGCAATATTGATTTCATTGCTTGTCTCTATTGCATTCTTGTTTCAGTTTTAGTGATTTCTATTCTTCAGTATTTCCTTCCTTCTGTTTACTTTGGATTTGAAATGCTCTTTTTTATCTAATTTATTAAGGTGGAAGCTTAGGTTATTGTTTTCAACCCTCCTTCTCTTCTAATATGTGTGTTTAATGCCAAAATATCCCCTCTGAGCACTGCTTTAGCTTCATTTCATAAATGTTTATTTTTTTTTATTATTATTATTTTTTTTGCGGTACGCGGGCCTCTCACTGTTGTGAGAGGAGGAGCACAGGCTCCGGACGCGCAGGCTCAGCGGCCATGGCTCACAGGCCCAGCTGCTCTGCGGCATGTGGGATCTTCCCGGACCGGGGCACAAACCCGTGTCCTCTGCCTCGGCAGGCGGACTCTCAACCACTGCGCCACCAGGGAAGCCCTGTTTATATGTTTTGTTTTCATTTTCATTCAGTTAAAATATTTTCTAATTTCTCTTGTGATTTCTTCTTTGACATGATTTACTTAGAAGAGTGATGTTTAGTTCTCAAATTTTTTGATTTTTCACATATCCTTCTGTCTTTGATATTTAGTTTAATTCTATTGTGATCAAGAATATTTTTATATCATTTGAATCCTTTTAAAATTATTGAACCTTGCTTTATGGTCCAGACTGTGATTTATCTTGGTGAATGTTCCAAGTTGAAAATAATATTCTGCTATTGTTGTGTGGAGAATTCTCTAAACGTCAATTAAGCTTATTTGGTTGCTAGTGTTTTTCAAGACTCTAATACACGTATCCTTAAGTAATTTCTTAGATAGGAGTCTGCTTGTTTTAGCACAACTGTGATAGGAGTGTTAATACTTACAACTATAGTTATGGATTGGTCTATTTCTTCTTTTAGTTCAACTAGTTTCCATTTTTATGTATTTTGAAACTCTGTTGTTAGGTGCATCCACATTTAGGATTGTTATGTCCTTTGATGAATTGACCCATTTTTCAAGATAAATCTTTGCCTCTTTATCCAGGGAAATAATGATTAGATTAAAATCTACTTTATCTAATATTAATATAGTCACTCTAACTTTCTTTGACCAGTATATTCATGTTGTATTCTTTTCAATTCTTTTAATTTTAACCTCTTTGTATTTAAAGTGGATTTCCTATAGACAGCATCCAGTTGGGTCTTACATTTTTTAATCCAATCTGACAAATCTCTGGCTTTAATTGGATTGTTTAGACCATTTATATGTAATGTAATTACTGCTATATGGGATTAAATCTACCAACTTGCTATTTGTTCTCTATTTGTCCCATCTATTCTTTCTTTGCTTTTTTCCTATTTTCTTACCTTATTTTAGATGCAGTGGGAATTATTTTTTATGATTTCATTTTATTTCCCCTATTGGCTTTTAGCTCTATGTTTTTGTTTTACTTCTTGATGGTTTCCCTAGGGTTTAAAACATGTATTTTTAATTTATCTTAGTCTATCTTCAAATAATATGATACCACTCTACCTATAACCTTTGAACAGTATACTTTTATTATCTTCCTCCTGTCCTTTGTGCTATTATTTTCATATACTTTATTTCTACATATGTTATAAACCCCTTGGTACATTGTTATTATTTTACTTTAAGCAATTTTCATTTTTAGCTGCTTTATTGAGGCATAATTTACATACAATAAAAATCACCCATTTTAAATCCAGTTTGAAGAGTTTCTCAATAAATTTACAGTCGTGTACCTATTACCACAATCCAGCCTTAGAACACTTCCATCACCTCAAAAATTCCCTGTTAGCCATCAATTCCCACTGCCCATCCCACCCCACCCCCAGCCTCAGGAAACCACTGGTCTGCTTTCTGTATCTATGGTTTTTGTTTTCCTTATATTTAATGTAAATGGAATCATACAATATGTAGTCTTGTCTTTGTGTCTTGCTGCCTACACTTAACAGGTTTTTGAGTTTTGTATACATCATTGCATATATCAGGAGATTGTTTGAATTTATTTTAATTGATGAGTAGGATTCCATTGTATGGATATATTATTTTTAGTTTTTTATCCAATCATCAGTTGATAGACATATAGATGGTTTCAATTTTTGGTGGTTATGAATAATGCTGCTATACAGGTTTTTATGTAGACACATGTTTTCCTTTTTCTTTGGTAGGCATTTAGGAGTAAAATTACTCGGTCATATGATAAGTATATGTTTAATGTTTAAGAAACTGCCAAACTGTTTTCCAAAGCAGTTGTAGCATTTTTACTCCTACTATCAATGAATTGGGATCCCAGTTCCTCCATATCCTCATCAATGCTTAGTAATTTCACTCCTTTCGATATTGGCCATTCTAGTGGCTGTATAGTGGTAGCTTGTGATTTTAATTTGCATTTCTTTATGACTAATGATGTTTAGCATCTTTCGATGTGTCTACTTGTTATTTGTATCTCTTTCTACATTTTGATGAAATGTATCTTAAGGTCTTTTGCTTAGTTTTAATTTGGCTGTTTGTCTTTTAATTATAAAGTTGTAAGACTTAAAACAACCCTAGATGCAAGACCTTTTGCTGGGTCTTACCTGCTGTTAATCCCTTCCAGTGCATTTTCATTTTAGATATTGTATTTTACAGCTCTACAAGTTCTATTTGATTCTTTCTATATCTTCTATTTTTCCCTACCTCCTAAATATACCAAGTATGTTTATAAGGGCTATTTTAACATCATTGTCTGTTAATTATATCATCTCTACCATTTCCGGGTCTGTTTCTATTGATTTTATTTTTTTCTCTTTTATAAATCATATTTTCAGGCTTCTTTGTGTTCCTGGTGACTTTTTATTTGATGGCGGTCTTTATGAAATTTACATTGTTGGGTGCTCATGTTGTATATGTTTCTTTAAGAGTATGGAACTTTGTTCTATCTCACAATTAAGTTATATGGCATCAGTTGAATCCTTCTGAGATTTGTTTTTAAGCTTTTCTTAGGTACACCCACTTTGTAGTGTCTTTGGCTCTACTACAAAGGCAATACTCTTCTGAGGTTTCTTCCCAATGGCCTATGTACTATGAGGGACTTTCACTGTGGCTGGTGGAAACCCTTAATTTCCAGTCCTGTGTGAACTCTGGAAATTAGGGTCATTCTACTGCTCTCTGGTGGTTCTTTCCCCAGCCTCATGTAGTTTTCTTTCACAAACACTCAGTCAGAGACTCAGAGGAACCTCTCTGTAGGTTTTAGAATCTGGAACTCTCTTTTGTTCGGCTCCCACTTCTCAGGTATGCAGTCTCACAACTCTAGACTCATTGGCCTCTCCAATCTCTGTCTCTTCAACTTAGAATGCTGTGCTTCAGCCTGGAAATTATCTTTAGGCTGTCTGGACTTGAAGGAAAAATAAACAGGATTTGCTGATTGTTTGGATGTTGAATATAAAAGGAAGACAGAAGTGAAGGATGAATTTTGGCTTAAGTAACCAGAAGAATGGGGAGGTCAGTTTCAGTAGAACGTTGGGAAGAAATTCTGAAAGGGGTGGATTGAAGAAAGAATGGCAAAAGAGGATTCTGACACAATGAAGATAGAAAGCTCTCTCAAGGAGTTTAGACAATCACATGCCATCTCTCAAGGGACTCACAATCTAGTTGGGGAAGAATGGAGAAGTATAAAGAGATACTTACATTGGTGTAAGGTGTGCAATAATAGATTTCTACAGCCACAGGTCAAATGAAGAAATCTCTAATATAGTGAGGTGTTTAAAAAGGAAGTATGAAATGTTTCACAGAGGTGGTGATACTTGAGCTGCATGGTGAAGGACTAGGAAAATTTCCCCAGAGGGAGGAGGTGGGCAAGGGCATTGCAGAAAGAGGGAAGAGCATGGGATACTGTGACAGATGGCAAACACCTCAACACATTCAGGAAACATTAATTCTCCATGGCTCAGCCTAAGGTGGAAATGGGGATTTGTGAAGAAATGAAGCAAGAGTTTCATGAAGAAATGAAGCAAAACGTTAGCTGATAAAGACCCTTCTTTACCATGTATACATTTTAGACTTTATTCTGTAAATAAGGGAAATGCTTCTAAGCTCTGGAATGTGGCTGGAGGAGTTGAACAGGAAAGCCGATTAAAGGGCCTGGGTAAGAAGCTATCGAGGCTGAACAAAGCCAAGGAGATGGAGCATTGGTGGGTAGGATCTCACAAGGTTTTAAGTTGAGAAATCAAGAGGTCTTGGTGAGCTGATGGATGGAGTGGGTTAAGAGGTAGAAAAGGGAGGAGTTACAGATGGCATTTAGCTTTTTGGCCTGGCCATCTGAGGAGATGGTGATGCCATTAGCTAAACTTGGGAAAATAGAAATTTGTACAATAAAATATTTTACATGCCCTCCCCGGGACTGAATATTCACTCTGTGAGGTGGTGGTACCAAGGGTAGGTTAGAAGGGCTTTAATCTCCTACTCTGATGGTTCTTATCAAGTCTCCTCCCACCTACCAGCTGCATCGAAAAACTTGAAAGCTGTAGGAAAATATCATGCTGCCTATACAAGATAGCTTTAATACAATTCCCTTAACTAGTTTGCCTTTTATCAGCCCCCTATATACAAATACCTCTGGAACTGCAATAGATTCTATGTCAAGCCAAAAGTTTCGGCTTCTCTTCATATCATTTACAAATGATAGGGGTAATACCACTCATTGCTGTACTACAGACGGGGGTCAATGCAATGGTGAGGGAGAAATAATTCTGACCTTCCCAGAACAGGTCTCCCTCATGCTCTAAGATCTAGCCATAGTGCCCTTCTTTACGTTCCTTTAACTGGTCAAGCCATATTGTAGGGCCTTTACACGTGCTGTTTTGTCTCTTGGAATATGATCTACCCCACTCCATACTTTATTATATCATAGCTTGATTCTTCTTTTCTTTTGAGTCTCCTTCCCTAACCACTTTTTGGAAACTGTGTTAGCCTCAATTGGTCTTTATCATATCACCCTATTAATTCCCTTCCCAACACCTTGTAATTTGTAATTATCTATTTCCTTGTTTAATGGATTGTTTTGCATCTGTTGCCCATACAAGACTTTATGAGAGTGGCGATCATGTTTACTTTGTCTTCACTCTAACATGTATAATATTACCTGTACCTAGAAAGAACTCCGTAAAGATATGTTAAGTGAATAAGAAATAAAGAGCAGATAATGAAGGTTACTATTAAAAAGCATTTCATCAATGAACCAATAGGAGAAAGTATTATTTTAGGATGGGAGGAATTCCCTGTTGTCTCTGAAATCATAACACACAGGTAGTAGCTTTCCCTAAGATTGGTCCTGTGTGATTGCACAAACATAATTGCCAAGATTGCACTGATGTATCAGCCTGGGTAATTAATGCTAATGGATATAATAAACAACCCCAAAATCTCAGGGGGGACTTAGGTTTTTCTCATGTTACAGACTAGACTGTTTGACCACTGCCTTCTAGGTGATAATTCAGGCATTCCAGTGTCTTTTTGTGGCTCTACTACTCTCTCAATGACACTTCGGGATCCTTCACTGGATCCCCTCTATCCAGCCAACATTCAAAGAGGGAAGTCTTGCCTGGTTATGTAAGAGATTTCAAAGACCAAGTCTGGCAGTGGTATGCGTCACTTCTGCACACACTCTGTTGGTCAGAATGAGGCACATGGCCCCCATGTAACTGCAAAGGAAGCTGGGAAATGAAGTTTTCCTGTGTGCCCAGGAAAAGAAACTGGATCTGTGAGCATGGAGCCAGCCTCTACTACAACAGGGGACTTCAACTGGTTACCATGAGGATTATAGAGTTAATGTATGCAAAATACTCAGAATAGTACCCAGCACATCAGGGACACCCGTAATTCCAGGGAAATTGCGAGAGGGGTTTCTCTGAGTTTGCACTAATTACTGCTTGCTAAACGAGGCTGATATTCTAAAAGTTTCTGTCAAAACCAACAGCTGGCTGGAGAGTTTTGTGAGCCCCAGTGCCCGAGAAGGCCAGCCAAAGATGCAGATACCACCACCAAGTCTGTGTGGCACATCCTCGTGCTTTGCTTAATTTTGTTCCCTGGGTGGGAGAAGTTTTATAAGCAGGTGTTCTGGTTAATTAGGTGATTAATACTCCTCAAATTAGAGAGCCATTTCCCCAGTGACAGTTCTTGTTTTGCTCAAATATGAGACAAATCTTCATTGTGTAGTTTGGAGAGGCACGTGATTGCATTCACCTGTCTGCCAGGCTTCTCAGGTCATCACTCTGGCTGACCCCACATCTGGCTACGTCACCATCTAGATGGACCAGTTTAGGGAAACAAAAGCGCCCCAGATCATCTGGCCTCCTCTCAGACCAGGGCAAAGTTGATCTGGTGGTACATTCATGGTTCCCTTCTGGGGATTTCAAACTGTATCATCTCTCAAGGTCAGAGTCATTGTCTCTACACAGAGCCCTCCAACTTCCATGGCAAGGTGACCAAGCCACCTCCAAGGGCAAATCAGGCATCAAAGCTCTTTCTCTCAAATTCGCTCTCAGATCAGTAGAAATCTGCCCCCAAACTCTCATATACCACATTCGCAAAGCCCTCTCCCTAAACCCATACACCATTCATTCTATTCCTGCCTCCTTGCCTTTGCTTCCCTCAATGCAAAGACCCTTTTCCCTCCCATTGATTTCATCAAATCTATGCATCCTTCAAAAGCCAAGTGGTATTCCTCAGCCCTTCTAATTCAGCTTGAAGTGATTTCTTTCACTGTAGAATTTTCATAGCAATTACTATATGACCCACGTCAATTAGCATTTAATTATATGCCATGTCTTTTCTCTTCTTTCATGTATCCTAATTTTGTCTTCCTAATTGGATTGTTGGCAGCTGTGGGCTGTGTTTTCTCCTGGGCATATATGAAAGTCCCAATAAGTGGTTGTTTGATTGCTTCAGTTAAGCTAGATGCCACTCTTACACTTCGGGAAAATGGTTCAAATCTATTCCATTGTAGCGGCTGGAGCCACACAGCTGAAAATATGACCACTCACTCATGTTCCTCACATGTTCCAGCTTTATAATCACAGAGGGACTGGATCTCTTTCTCCAGTTCCAGTTAGAAAAATCCTAGGGAAGACTCTGATTTGCTCATTTAAGTCGTGTGCTGAACCCCTAAAAAAATCAGTCTTGAGGGGAATAAGATTATATGAGAACAAGAAAGTTCTGAACCACAATCACAATGGTTGGAGTAAAGAGTGACAGTTGTCCACTACAGGTGTACCTGGATTTTGGAAGATTCTGTTTCTTCATCTTCTCCAAGATAGATTTTTTTTTTTTGCGGTATGCGGGCCTCTCACTGCCGTGGCCTCTCCCGTTGCGGAGCAACGGCTCCGGACGTGCAGGCTCAGCGGCCATGGCTCACGGGCCTAGCTGCTCCGCGGCATGTGGGATCTTCCCGGACCGGGACACGAACCCGTGTCCCCTGCATCGGCAGGCGGACTCTCAACCACTGCGCCACCAGGGAAGCCCCCAAAATAGATTATTTTTAAATTAGATCTTCATTCATCAAATCTTTATCTAGTCAGAGTGGATCCTGCTCCTTGGGGAGGCTCAATAGATTAACTGTCAGTAAACCTTTATTGTTCTTTCTTTCTCAGAGGAGAGAGAAAGAAGACTTTGCATTGAAAAACATGGTCTGATTGATGGTACCTTTCCCTTAAACCTGTTCTCCAGAAAGGACCTAAAATTCACATACATGCATTGTTCTCTCTCCCAGGAGCATTTAATAGGGATCACAGCCTTAATCTCAAATTGGAGTTTTCATCGTCTCTCCCTCCCCTCCCTTTTCAACTACTCCTCAGAGATCTGCTTTACTGGCTCAGTGAGTAGTGTGTTAGTTTCAGGGTCCCTGGTTGGAAATGGATGACACAACTCGAAGGAGTAACTGCAGAAAGTTTAATAAGGGGACTATTTAGAAAGATGAGGCAAAGGTTAAGGAATCAACAAGGGATGGGGACTGCCAGGTTTACCATAACAGGAAGCTGTTCTTACTCCTACCCCCAAAGAGGCAAGGGGATGGGACTAGGAGGTCTAGAGGACATGAATTATGACCTTCAGTCAAGGAAGGCAGCCACTGCCAGACTGAAGCCCTTGTGGAGGAAGCCCTGGCCTCCCTCCTCCAGCTCTCAGATATCCTGCTAGTTCCCCACATGACCAGACCCAAGGAAGTGCAGGTGATACAGTCCATTAAGGTCAGCCTCCTTGGGAATAGAACCGGGTGACAGTGGGCAGAGAGTGATCTGGGCAATCCATTAGAGAATGACCAGCATAAATGCTAAGTTTCAGTAGGGTAGGAGAAAAGATATCATAAAGAGAGAGTGTATATAGTTAGCAAAAAACCCTCCCAGAAATTCTGAAAGAATGTAACCTCTTTCTCCCCCAAAGATCAAGCAATGTTGATCAAAGTAAGTAAAACTACAACAAAAGACTATCACATATGCTAGCTGATTGGGAAGATCATTCATTCATGGATTTGTTCATTTATTCATTCGTCAAATGTCAAAGATTTATTTGTACCTCTAGGCATCAAGCATGCAAAAATGGATTAGATGTCTCTGAATGTTTGAAAAATTTTATAATAAAATGTTGTAACAAATGGATTATATATGGTGACTGCCCTAGAGAATCTAATAGTGTGGCCCAGCAAGGTTTCCTAGAGAAATTGACAGCTAAACTGACTCTGGGGGAGCCAGATAGGAAAGAACAGGAAAGGATGTTACAGGAGGGATGTTGAGTGGGTGTGGGGAGAGTGGTGGGAGATGAGGTGGCAATGACAGAAATCTATTTCAAGGTTCAAGATTGCACTGTCAGATCTGCATTTTAGAAAGGCCCCTTGATCGTCAGAGCAAAAGATGGATTGTTAGAGCAAAACAAAGTTAGAGAATTAATGTGGGGACCAATGTGAACAACGGCCAGGTATGAAAACAGGATCTGAACAGTGGCAGGAGGACCAAAGATGAAGAGGGGACATATTCAGAAGATAATCATGGGGAAGAATTAACAGGACTCAGGAACTGAATGGCTGTGGTATGAGGCAGAGGGAAGATGCTTCGGTGCTGTTTTGCCTCCCCTTACTTTTCTTAGCTAATAGCTCCCCGATTTTCCTCTGAGAGCACCACTCCTGCCTGCCCTGCTGAGTGTAGTTTGCAAAGAACCATCACCCATGGGTTCTTGTCTTTTCTGGCCAAGAGGGTGATCACGTGATGTAAGCAGGCCAAGCAGTCTTTTCCTCCTAGGTACCTGGAAGTCTTAGGCTTGGCACCTGGTTCCTGCCTTGGTTCTTGTCTTTCTTGAAACCTCCCTCTTCATTTTTTCCCTTAAATTTTTATGCCACCCAAAAGCCTGCTTAAAAAGTCATATATATTTTTTTTACTTCAATTAGTTAGTTATTGCTGCAACCAGAAAACCTCAAGCGATTACAGCGGCCATGTGAATGGTGGTGCCTTACACCGAGAGACAAAAAACAGGTAAAGTCTGAGGTGGCTTTTCCTGGGGGAATGGGTGGGTAGTTTGCTTCTGAGACGTCTATGGAAAAGTAAAGGGAACATTTTTCTTTAATTTGGAAAAAAATCCAAAAATCCCAGGAGACTTGTGTAGAACTCTGAAACTCATACCACAGAGTATAAAAGCCATCTCTGGAACTTAGACATAAAAAGTCCTACCCAATAGCCTGACCTCATAAGGACTTAGACTTCTCTAGGGAGAGTAATTCTTCCATGGGGAGGCTGACACATTCTGCAGATTCCTTGGAATCAGTGAAGGGCGGGCAGTGGATGGAGCTCCATTCTAGGCATGGGGAGCCCTGGGTTCTGGCTCTGGCTCTCTCATTGGTCAGCTGGGTGACTTTGCACCAGTGCCCTCCCCTCTCCGAGACTTGGTTTCCATGTTATTAAATACAAGCGTTGAATTTTATTGGGGGTTCTCCAAAAATTCCAAAAGAGTATTAAGTTTACACGTAAAAGGGCCCGCGATACTGGGAAACTGAATTAAACAAACTTTAAGCCACTTTCTTTATTTTAGGACTCTTAAATACACTTATCTGTGATGCAGTCACCAGGAGAGGTGAACGCGAACAGCATTTCTGACTCTATTTTTGCACAAGGAAGCTCTTCCCCCCCATGAAGAAACATGTGGAACTAGTCATCATCAGAAGACACTTGTAGAGATGCTGGATTAGGTGATGTCTAAGGTTGTTCCAGCCCAAATACTCCATGATTCTGGGCTTCCAGTGTCCTGTGCACCTCCTGTTTCTTCCATTTGCTCCTTCCTTGGGTTAACTGACTCTGGGTTCTGTTCTAAGGTGGCTCTCCCAGGGAAAAGCAAACTTGAATGCCTGTGAAGTCACTTAAAGATCTAGTCAGGTTCATGAATCCCCCTCCCAGCAGCTTAAATGGAAAATAACCCACATCACCCCAACACACACACACATACACACACATACACTGTGCTTACAGCCCAGACCCAGGCCCAGCCTGAAGGGATTGCAAAACATGCTCTAGTGTGCATTTGGGAAAACAAAGAAAACCCTACGCTTTTCTGCCCCAGACAGTCTGAGACGCTTGTGTGCCCTTGGGCCTTTGCCCAGTTCTCTCATCTGCCTCAGTCCTGGTACTAAATTGGTTCAAGGTTTGGAGGAAAGCTTCAGAGGCAAGGATGTTTAGAGTTCTTAAATGCTGAAGTCACCCCTAGACCCTCTATGACCACCAGAGGGCGATGACAACAGCATCTGTACTGAAAGCTGCTCCCAAGAATAACAGCAGTAAATTGCACCTAATGTGTTTATGAATAATGGAGGGGCTGAAGTGTGTGCGTGTGCGTGTGTGTACGTACAGTTGGGAGCCTGCAGCTGAAACTTTGAAAATCTGCTAAGTACAATAAAATAAAATCTGCACCTCTACTATATATTCACAGAATGTGGTCCAAGCAGTTCAAAGTTCCTTTGAAGGAAAATGAAGTAGAAGGAATCAGAATAGCATTTATGTGAAAGAAAAGGGAAGAACTCTCAGGAGCGGAGTTGTTGTCAACGACACGGGGTATGTGAGTGTGTGTGTGAGCGTGCATGTGCACATGTGTTATATGTGATCGAGTGTGAATGTGTCTAAGAGTGAGTGTGTAAGCATGTTTGTGTACAAGTGGGTATATGTGATGGTGTGTGTGTGTGTGTACAGGGCTCATTCAGATTTTTCCAGTGTGAGCAGACCTCAAGGAAGTCTGGGCAATACTTCCTCCAGTTCCTGCCCTCTCCCTCCAAACAAACAAACAGAATCATTCCTACAAGTATTTATGGAGCCTCTAACACACGCCCCTCCCCACAGCATCTGGAAAAGCTCAGACCTGGCCAATTTTGAGCGGCCACTGGAAGAGGAAGGCATGGTGGTGGGGGGGGGGGGGGCAGAAGGGATGCCTTGCATGCAAATGACTCTTTTGAAAAAAACACTTTCTCTTCTTTGATGCTCTGAACAGCCCAGTGAGGTGGGCCCAGACAGGGCTGTGGCCTCCTTGTTTTGAGGAAATCAAAGCCCAGTGGTGACACGATTGACCCAGAGTCACCTGGTCAGGAGGCAGAAGCTCACGGACTAGGAACACAGCATTGTCAATCCAGGGGTCCAAGGCCCTGCCATCCCTACTTTTACAGCACAGCAGGCATTGGGGTTGGGCAAAGAAGGACAGACCTACGGGTAGGGTTTACCAGCAGCGACCTGAACCACTCAGATGACCACTTTCTGTGACATTTGTGACCGCGGAGTGCAGTAATGTCAATAGAGTAGGTCCTTCGGGAAGAAGTGGATCTTGGCCAAGATGAGGTAGGATCTTTGTAGATGAGGTAGCTTGATGGGCTTCGATGGGCTGTGAAGTGAAACATGGGTGAATGAGAGGGCCGCGGCTTGGGGTCCCTCGTGGCTGTGACCAGGCAAGTCACTTCACTTCTCCGAACTTTGAGTTTTTATCTATAAGGTCGGGGTACTCAAATGCCCCCTTGCGGGACGGTGTTGGGACAGAAGGAAAGAATATTGAGTAGCATGCGCAGCTCAGGGACACCAGACTGATCAGTCCTTGGCTCCTCAGAGTGAGTAAGCCTCAATTCTGGGGCCCTGCTGGCCGAGCTCCCTCCTCCGTTGCCTCCTCCCTTCGAGCTCTCGGTTGCTCCAGCAAAGTTCCCAACTTAGTCGACATGACGCGCGGCGCAGCCAATGGGAGGCGGAGCTGGCGTTTTTGGGGGGCGGGAGGGGTGGGCCCCACGTCTCCGGTGTCTGCCCGGCTCAGTGAATGGAGAGAGCGAGCGCCGGCCAGCTCACCCGGTCGCCCCGTGCCTCAGCCGCCGCCACCGCCGCCGCGCTCCCGAGCCCAGCCCCAAGCCGAACCTCCCGGGGCGCCCGTGCCTCACTGCGCTCGCCGCAGGTCCCCAACCCGGCCCGCGCCCCGGGCCGCGGGCCAGCGGGGCCAGGGGGCGCTCGGCACCTGGGCACTCCGAGCAATGCGCAGCGGGGCAGCGCCGGCCCCGCCGATGGAGCTGCTGCTGCCGCCGCCGCCGCCCGGCGCGCCCCGCTCCGCCCGCGCCCCGTGCGCCTGAGCGCCGAGCTCGCTCCTCCTCCGCGCCAACTCAGCCGCTCGCTCCCCAGGCCGCCCGTGCTCCCAGCGCACCTCCGTGGGCTCCACGCGTCTTGCCCCGCCGAGGCAACCTCCTCCGGGCGCGGCGGACCCCTGCACACTATGGCCCCCGGGCGGACGGAGGAAGGCGCCGCGGTGCGCGCCCGCCTGGTGCTGGCCTTCGCGCTGGCGAGTGTTCTGAGCGGCCCCCCCGCTGCCGCCTGCCCCACCAAGTGTACCTGCTCCGCCGCCAGCGTGGACTGCCACGGGCTGGGCCTCCGGGCGGTTCCCCGGGGCATCCCCCGCAACGCCGAGCGCCTGTGAGTACCCCCGCCCCGCCCTGCCTTACCCGGGCCACCCACCTGGGTCCCACAGAGGGGCCCCCAGGCGCCAGATCCTTCCTTCTCCTTGGCCGCGCTAGTTGCATTCTCTGCCTTCACCCTCTTCTGCATCGGGTCCTTCACTCTCTGAGTTGGGGGTCTGTGGCTTTGGGCAGGTCTGGGGAGAGAGGTCTCGAGGACCCCAGTGATGAGCAAAGAGCAGTGTCTCTCCAGGGGTGAGAGTGCCAGACGCAGGGCCAGCTGACAGCTTCCAAGGAGAATGCTGGCAGGAGGCGAGGAGAGATGACACTGCAGACAGGGAGGTCGTCCGGTGAGCGTAAGGGGTCCGCGCTCATTAAAGAGGGGGCGAAGGAGAAAGCTGAAGGGTGATGGGGCGTCAGGGCACGGAGACAGGAGAGAGAGCCTGAGAAACTGTGACCGGCTTGGAGATCAGAATGGGCCAGCCGCTCTCTGGCTGCCCTTGCGAGGAAAGTTGAGAGTGTGTCTGAAGGTCTAACTTCTGAGGAACCGAACCAATTCAGAGTGGGTGCTTGCAAAACCCGCCCTGCCTGGAGCGCGGCCTCGGAGATGCCAAGTTGCAGCCCCGGTGAATTTTTTATGGCTCGGTTATAAATGCCTCCCCAAACGGGCCGGAGAATGGAAATGCTGACAGCCCTTTAAATGAGACCCAGCGCTATAATCTTACAAACCGCACTCAGCCTCGGATCCTGGGCTTGGCAGCAAGAGGAGAGGCGCTTGGAGAGTGGGGTGGATTGACCCTCGTTTTAACCCCAATTGTGCAACCAAATATTTACTTTTCATATGTCAACGTTTTGGAAACGTTTATCATTTTGATCCTCGGACCAATTTCAAAACTTGGACTCTGGGGTGGGCTCTTCCTAGCCTGCAGTTGGGGAGTGGGGAAGGAGGGAGAAATGGTAGAGGGGGTTGGAACTGGACTGGGAACACAGCCCAGAAGTGGGTGAGGGTTTGCTCTAGCTGGTAGATTTCTGCATGCCTTGCTCTCCCGCTGCCCCCTTCTGCACATGTCTTAGAGTAGGTGCATGGGTTGTCAAGATTCTGCCTTCTTGACTTTCGTCTGGAGGAGAGTGGGCCAGAGACTAAGATGTATTGTCCTAGAGTGTGTTATTCCTGTTAATCACCTCCTGTCACTCCGCTTCTCTTCCGCTTACTTTTTATGTGTCCCTGAGCGGAGACTCAGTAGAACTGCCTTTTTCCTGGAGCTTTCCTTTGGCTCAAGACATTTTTTTCAAGTGCAGTGATTATTCTGTGGGGTTGAACCAAACAATCCTTGAGGGTTAGAGCTGAACCTTCATGAATATGTGTAGAAAACGAGGCTCGGAGATGTGAAATGACTTGCCTAAGGTCACACAGCAAGGGGATGGCAATAAAAGGGCAGAATCCAGGTTTCTACAGCTTCACTCAGACATTATAGTCTACCATGCCAGCAAAAATCTTGTTTTAGTGGTATTTTGGGAAACCTGTAACTTATAAGCTAAATTCCTCTCCCTCCTCAACACCAGGGCCAGCCACATGAGTTAGTGAAATAATAACTGTAGCTAATGTTTAATGAATGCTTTCTGTGCCTCAGTTTGTTTACATGTGTTATCTTACTGAATCTCTACAATGATCATTAGTTACAAAGGTAATGCTTATTATTCCACTTTACAGTTAAGCCTTTTTGTCATTTGTTCAAGGTCATGTAGTAGCTAGTTAAGTGTCTGAACTCGAGCACGTCTGGCTCCTAAGTCCATACCCCCTACCACGCTGCTGGACATCCTTGGAACAAGGTTCAGCTTGGGCCAAGATCTATAAGTAGACGGTCCTGGGAGGGTTCTCTGTGGGCTGGGGTCTTAAAATAGGCAGCAGTTGCTGCTGCTTCAGATACACCCTGCAAACATTTGACTTTCCTTGACATTAGCTCTCCTTTTGGGGTCTTGAGTCTACTTCTCTTTGATATTCAGAATCGTGTTGCATGTTTGAGACACCAAGGAGAGTGGGCCCCTCTCCTTCTAGCATGTAGGAGGTCTTCAAAAGCTGCAGGCACAGCATTGCAGCCAGCATGCCACCGTGCTACCTCTCCCAGGAGACCCAGGCAGCTGGGGGCTGCCCATCTGCTCTATAATTGAAGAGACCGGGTAGAGTCCTGGGCGTTCCCATGGGCCCCCTGCTGCCATGGCCACCCGCAGGCATTGGCGAAGTAGGAGGTGCTTTGGAATATCTGAGTCTCCTCTGCCTTTGTTCTGGTCACTGATGTCTTTTTGGTTGGGGTGCGTTGGGATGATGCGGCTGGCTTCTCATTCTAGTCTCTTCCCTCCCCAGGAGAGGGGGCAGCCTTTACAAGCAGGCTGGGTCAGAGTTACTGCAGGGATTAGGTGCGGCCTCCCAAGAGTCCCAATACTCCTTCATCACCCCACACCCTGTCTCAGTCAACTCACCTGTAACATTACAATTTTGCAAACTCTTGTGGGGCGGTGGCATTTCTGAGCTATGCTAAGGATTTTCTTTAGTGAGGAATTTTTCATTCATTCCTCCCTTCATTCATTCAACAAACATGACTTGAGCGTCCACTGCATTCCAGTAACTGTGTATAAAATCATGGCATATACAGAAGAAAACCAGCGATCCAACTTAAAGAATGTAAGCAAACGACGGAAGAAGGAACTTTCCTTCAGTGAGCCCTTAAACTTCTCAGGGCTCATTTTTTTCATGTGGCTAAGTTTTGACAGCGCTGCCGTCAGATGCTCGGGACCTTCCTAAGATCCATTTTCTGATCTCAAATGTTTATGTTGTGTTTTATAACAAAGAGGAAACATTTTCTCCCTTCTCTGTTCCTGCTGTTCTGTCTCCCGAAGAGGCTTTTATGAAGAGGTGTGTGTGTGTGGGGAGGGAGGGTTTGTTGCTCTGGTAGTGTTGACTTGTGAGGCCTTGTCCACCCATGGCACGCCATTAAAGCAAACGTCCATGAGGATAATGGGATAATGTGGTCACCATTTGGACTTTGCTTCAGGCCTGGAATGGGGCCTGTTAAATTGTTCATAATTAAGCTGGTATCAGAGCTAGGGGTCTGTGTTCTAGCATATTCTCCATAATGTCAGCACATCACACAGAGAAACTCTCTGTTGTTTATAAACTACCGACATTTTTTTTTTCCCCTCAATGGGGAGGTGACACCCACAAGAAAGCTAAATAAACGCAGAGGAGAATTCAGTGTAATTTATTATCCGTGGAGCAAAGAGAGAGGACAAGGGGAGAGGAAGTGAATGGTGGTGCCTGAAACAAAACATTTACCATGGAGCACAGAGTAAACAGATGTTGCGTTTACCCTTCTGAGTACAAAAGGAGCCCACAGATGTAATTCTTCTCCAACCACAATCTCGGCCTGGAAAAAGAGGAGACAGATGAAAATGAACTGTCACGCAGGGCCCCTTTGCCTCGTCCTGCCTAAAGACGGGCAGAGGCCTACTTCTCACCCGCAGCGAGGTGGTGGCCTGAACAGTGGAGCGGGGCAAGAGTGGACATCTTTGGTTTTTCACTTGGCTCTGGAACATGCTGGAGACTGCTGTATTTAAATAAACATTTCCTGTTTGCGAAGGAATACGGGCTAAAGGCTGAAACGTGAGAATGTGGTAACTTAATTTTCTCCATCACTCCAGATGACGGCAAGCTTCGCCGGTGGTTGGGTCCAATAAAAACCAACACCGTGTCATAGGCTTTCCCTTACTTGACCACAGAGGTCCTGAGGTCAAGTGGGAGACTTTCCAAGATGCTCAACAGCCAAGCCCTGCATCCTGGTACTGCCAGCCCTCGGGGCTAGCTCAGCGGACCGGGGGCAAGCTGGTGGATCATGGGGCCTCTCTTGACCAACCATGGGGACGTGGCCTTTCCGGGAAGCAGTGTTCTCCTGCCGAGCCTACTGGCCTGGACGTGAGCAGCTGAACATATCCGCCTCCAGTGTGCTGTGCAACACTGAACAGATTGCTTTACCTCTCTGGGCCTCATTTTCCTAAAAGTAGAATTCTAGTATAGTCTGTGGTTTTTTGGTGTTTAGTCTGTAGTTCACTGGTGAACTGTCAGGGGCCTCTTCCCCATAGCATAGAACAGCGCCTGGCACATAGTACGTTTTCAACAAGTATGTGTTGAATAAATGAATGATGAATCTCAAAAGTACGAGTCTTTAGTTCTTACAAGTGAAAGCTGGGCAGTTATAGATCTGCATTTTTTATGTATGGCTAAGGGCCACTTATTAGTAACCTATTATATGAGTTATTAAGGGTTTCTAAAATTTGTCTTTCATGAACTAAAATGACTGCCTTACTAGAGTTACCAAGGACTCATAATGAGTGATCCACTCTGGAGTCTGGTTGCCAGACGTTGCTTAGCAACCTTGCAAAACTCCTACTGTGCACATGCCCATGAAAAGAGCTGGAAATCCTGAACACCTAAACCATACGACTTTCTAATCAGGAGCTCATCAGCATTTTCCTGCACTCTCTGTGGTCTTTGATTGCTGCTCTGCTTGTATTAATGGAAGTATTTGTAGGTTCACTATTAAGTTTTGCTTTTGCCATGAGCTGAGCCATGTTTATTTTGGCATTTTTGCCACTTCGATTGTTATTTTGTTTCTCCCCAGTTCTGTTTGTTGTCATTGAGTGCTTTCTCCCCTGGAAAGTGAGAACAGTGGGTCCGAGAGCGGTGGGATCTTTTGCACTGAGTGGGACGTGCAAGAAGGTTGCAGAGCCCCATGCCTTCTGGTTCAGGCCTGGGCTCTGGAGATAAGACAGCTCTGGTTTAAATTCTGGCTCTGTTACATCTTTGCTGTTGCACCTGGGGCGGGTCACTCCGCTCCTCTGGGCTGCTGTCTGTTGAATCCCTTTGTACCATATTTCCATGCCTATAATAGGGGGATGGTAATCCCACTGGCCCTGCGGAAATGCTGTGAATGTGGCCCGAGGCAGTCCACGTGATGCACTCAGCACAAGGCCCAGTACGTTGCTTTTCCACCTACCCTTCCTTACTTGTAAAGGGTGACGAGTAAATGGTCCTCTGGGGGGCGATTGCATGAAATAATGCACAGGAAGTGCTTAACACAGTACCTGGCACATAGGCCTCCACGAACTCTTAATGATAGTGACCACAGCTGTTGCTTCCATTTCTTCACCTCGGGCCCCATCCAGCTGGAAGTTTGGAGATGGCCACTTGAAGTGTGCCTGTCGAGGCAAGTTCCTCGCCTGCACGTAGGCTCTGCCCAGTCTCCCTGTGCCTGGTTCCCTCCCTCTCCTCCCCGGCTAAGCCCAGGTTGGCCTCTGTTCCATAAAACGGGGATTACGGTTGAAGTGGTTTATATCTTTTCCATGGGCATGCTGCTTTGTGGTATATTTAAATAAGGAATGCATTTTATTTATTTATTTTGGGGGGTCAGATTTTCATGGGGAATTTTTGGCCCTGACTTTTTTTTTTTCAATGCTCATTCCTTCCGTCTTTCCCTAAATACCTCCTTTTACTGACTTCCCGTGTCTGCCTCTGTTACTGCTTTTACTTGAAACAGCTGTATTTACTAGCATGTTCCACCCTCATTATGTAAGGTGGTCTTAACCCTTTTTAGAACTGCTGGAAAAACAAAACAACAAAGACAAAAAAAGAACAAGGTATGGTTTTTCCTGAGAGGTTTTCTGAACCACCACTCATTCTGGATACAGTAGATCAGAGGGTGCCCGGCTGTGGTTTCTGGTGTTGCGTTTTCAAGGCTCTCCATTGTTCGTGATTCTCCAGCCTTAAATTTAAACCCATCTTACTCAGGTGGGAAGAGCTCATAATAAGAATCCTCTGCTTGGAGACCTAGATTGGTATCTTGCTAGTGCTGGTCTGCCAAAGGCTATGCTCTCCTTCCCACTCTCTGTGGTCTCCGTGGGTCTGTTGCTAGCACCACGTTTGATACAGCCGTTCCCTGGGAAACATTGTCACGAGTGTGTGTGATTAAAAATCCTCAATTTACCATTTAACTAGCTGGGTGACCTCAGTTTACTCATTTATAAAATGGGAATAATCATAATACCCCTTCATAGGATGCTGTGAGTATTGAATATATAGACTACCTGAATCACAGTGCATCCTCCATAAATATTCCTATCATTTTGATTACCATAATTCTTGCTGACTGTAGTCTTCCTTCCATAGCATGCTCAACATAAAACCTGATTTGGAAAAATATGGATTTTCAAGGTTGAAGGGGGTCCTCTTGTCCAAGTTGCAACCACGTACAGGTTGATCTTCCACCAGCACGACTTTGGAGAAAGTGGTCATTCTCCTTGGTTTGATTACATTTAGTGGTGAGGCACTCAGTTCTTTCTAGGGCAATTTATTCTATTTTTAAAAGCAGTTCTAAGAAGAAATTTTTCTTTGTTTGGGGGTTGAACTTATCTCCCATTACTTGTTATTACATAGAGCAAGCAGAATCCTTTTCCCAAATGATAGGATTTCCAACGTCTTATTGCTCTTGCATTTCTCACCACCTACTTACCCAAGTCTTCCCTTTTCTCCATAAACTTTTATAATCACCTCAACTATTCTGTGCGTGTTAGACTTTGAGACAGGCACTCTCCCCATTCCTAGTTATGTTCCTCTAAATAGATTCCAATTCTCTTTGCCTTTTATTAGTTGGGATGAGACCTCTCTTGTTATCTTACCTTCTATCAGTGCATGCTAAAGGGACCTCTTCGCTTTGGACAGCCACCGCCCCTGCGTTGGCTCATTTTGACCCAGCTGTTCACTGCATCCCCAGTGTCTCCCCAACCCTCCCTGCCGTTGATCCTATTTTCCCCCCATCCCAGATTTGTGCACTTGACCCTTTGGCGTCTAAGTGCAACACTTTGCATTTATCCTAATTAAATTTTGGCAAATAGTTTCATTTCATCAGCTTTTCAGGAACATTTTTATTTTGATTTTCCCTTCTAGCATAATAAGCACTCCTCTCCTCATTTCCTCTGCAGTTTTAGTGAGCTTGCCCTACAGATCTTTATCCAGGTTGTCAGTATAATCAACAAGAGTTCTCTCTGCTTTTTTCCAAGTCTTTCTGTGGTCTGGGGTGTGGATTGCAAAAATACATTGTCCTGTTCTTTCCTGCTGGGGTGGATAAAAATGTTGAGGTCTTATTAGCCTGTAGCATCTTCTTTCCCTGGGGTTCTGTTCGTATTTTCTCTGGAATGATTTCCTATTAATGTTTAATTCCCCTGTTTGTTGCATTTTCTCGAAACTCTTGGTTTCTGGTAGCCTTTTCCTTCATGACGTTTGCTTCATCCTTGTTCTGTCAGGCTGGTGCCAGAAGCCCCATCAGCATGGGATGTGGGGTGTGTGTGTGTGTGTGTGTGTGTGTGTTGATGTGTATATGTGTGTTATTCTCTCCTGTAAAATATTTGAGCCTGAGAAATTGGGCCCTTCTTTCAGCAGCATGGCTCAGCTGAGAAGCCTGAGTTTCTCAAAGTGATTTCCTTTACCATCCGGGGCGCCCACTGGCACAGGGCTCATTTGCTTGAGTAGTGCTTGGAATGAATGTGATGGAGGCTGAAGCAGAGAGGGCTGAGGCACTCCCGACATCTTTGTAAATAATAACAACAACAGTCACCACCACCATGACAGCTCCCATTTATGGAGCCCTTCTTTGCGCCTGGCGCTTTTCTCACCCTTTATATGCATGGCCTCAATCTTCGGACGATCATGTGAGACAGGAACTCATTGTGTCCCCATTTTACAGATAAGGAAACAAAGTCAGAGAGGTGAAGTAACTTCCTCAGGTGGGAGAAGTGGAGCCAGAGTTTATCCAGGCAGGCTGGTCTCTGGTCTGCGCTCCAACCACTGGTCATGTCATTCCTCCTCCAGGTTGTCAGCCGCCCTTACCTGTCTTCTAAACCCAATTCTCAAAGAACAACCAGAAGAAAAAGAAAACAACAATGATATCCGGTCGAATCAGGGAGAACCTGTTTGATGTAAGGCATCCTGAGAGGGGTGCCAAGGCTATGTTCTGGACACCTGGCAAAGGAGCCATCCTGTCCAGCTTGGGGAAGTAGGTGACATTCGAATTGGAGCTTGAGGGTGAATAACGTTCCCATGGGTAGAAGTGGGAACGTGGTTTAGATTCGCAGAAGTTCACGGTTGCATGGAACCTAAGAGGGCCTGAGCCCCATTTAAAATGACAGGAGCTGCGCTTAAGGCAGTTTTATCTAACAGGGGAGTTTAGGGCTGAATCCAGTCTTAGGAAGAATATCACCATAGTTATGTGGCTAATTATTATGAATTTTTATTTTGGATTTGAGGGGATAAACTCTCCAGGAACAGTTCTGATGAGGCTTCTTGACCGATATATTCCCCCACGAGTATCTGCCTAGCTTTTGCCAGGGATCGCCTTCCTTTTCAGTTAGTTGTACTACTTGCCTTCTTTCCGCCATGATCTCTGGACTCCTGCCACCCTGAGGTCGGGTCCTGCTGGTGCAGGATGCGTATAAGATGCATCCTGGCTGGACTAAATGTGACCTCACTTTTCACGGTCTTATCACTACTTGTGTGGGCTCATACTTCTCTTCTCTTGTCCGAAATGCCAGTCTGAGTTCCTGACCCCTGATTCACTCTGCACTTTGGCAGCAGTGTGCGTTGTCATTCCTGAAAGTCTGCCAGCACATTTAACCACCCAGCTTGACTCCCTCTTGAGTTTTTCAGCCTCCCTGGTTACTGTCTGCTACCTAGCATACCCACTCTTTGCTCCCCTGCCCTCAATTAGTGTATACCCTGGCTCGGGTCTGTCTGCATGGTGTGTCCATGGTCCTCTTCTAATCTGAGGCTTATGGGCTTGACCATGGACTTGTGCATCTTGTGTATCTCTCCTGGAGCCTGAGCGGCTCCTGGCCCCTGCCTTGACCCTTCCAGATTGGCTTCTTGCCCGATCCTGCCCTCTGTGTAGCTCTCCATTGCCTAGTACTGAATTTGGACTTTGACCATCTAAGCTTCAATTCCTGAGATTGGATTTTCGTAGGATCTTCATTGGAGACTGGAGACTCCCAATCCACGGCTGTGTCTGGAAAACAACTTCAGAGTTCATCTTCATGGCCATCTGAAGCCTTTTATGATGCCCAGGGTGGTGTGTAGAGGTCCTCTGGGGCTGGACTCTGTGAATGATGAATTACATACAACATGCTCTTAAACTCCCTGCAGCCCAAGCAGAGAATAGAGCAGATTCTTCTGTGATTGAAAAGCTCAGCAATGATGATTTCATTGGAGAGCTGTCCTGCTCAGAAATGTGTTACAAAAGTTTCTGGACCATCTAGCACTTTCCTGATATTCTTTTTCTCCTCTGCATCTCTGCCAAGCTCTAGAACATAGGTAGAAAGTGTTTTATACGTTGGGTTTCGAAGGGGTCTGAATGGGAAACCAGTGGAGAGTATGGTGTGATATAACCTTTAATGAGGAAAAAGACCTAGGTGGAATCCTGGGTTCCATCCATTTTTTTTAACTGCAGAAATTTATAGGAGTATCTTTCTGAGTCTTAATCATCTCATCTGTAACCTTTAGAATGGTGGGAATAACACTTCTCTCACAGATCTGATGCAAGGTTTAACTGAGATCAGATGTCTGCAAATGTCTCCTAAATCTAGTGCCGTGGGAATACCTTACTGATTCCACCCACAATATCTAAATCCTGCATCTGAAAGATGATCAGGGTTCATCTTAGAATCTTATATTTACAGGTGAGGAAACTCAGCAGACTCAAAGGCCTTGCTCAGGGTCACCCATGTTTTTGAACTTTCATTGAGGTTTTCCTTTTCATTTATCAAGATGCATCTTTTACAAATGCACACATAGCCTCACACTAATGTCGGCAATCCAAGTGGGTGGAGTTGAGAGGACTTTTTGCCTTAGTAATTAATAAGTGGCAGTTTCCAAGAATGTAGAACCAGGGGCTTCCCTGGTGGCGCAGTGGTTAAGAATCTGCCTGCCAGTGCAGGGGACACGGGTTCGAGCCCTGGTCCGGGAAGATCCCACGTGCCGCGGAGCAACTAAGCCCGCGAGCCACAACTACTGAGCCCGCGTGCCACACTACTGAAGCCCGCGCGCCTAGAGCCCATGCTCCGCAACAAGAGAAGCCACCGCAGTGAGAAGCCCACACACCACAACGAAGAGTAGCCCCCGCTAGCTGCAACTAGAGAAAGGCCGCACGCAGCGACGAAGACCCAACGCAGCCAAAAGTAAAATAAATTTATTAAAAAAAGAAAAAAAGAAAGTAGAACCAAATGAGGGGCTCTGTGAAGGATGCAGTCATTTAAAGGAGCTATTTGTTGAGTGCCTTCAATGATGACTAAGGCAAGTGAAATGTCCTCATCGCTGGAACAGCTCAAAATGATGTGGAAATCAATCTGGGCTATCCTTTCCCACCAAGTGACTGACAAGGCGAAGGCCACCACGCTAGGTTCAGAGAGGACATTTATGGGGTGTTGCGGGAGATGAAGGATGGGACACCAAGCCCTCAGGAACCACTGATGAAAGCAAGCCCCACTCATCCCTTTTAGTGGGTATAAATATGTAGAAAACCTCACACATCATAAAAAAAAATAGTACAAGTAGAATTAAAAAAAAACTCATGGGGAAAATATTAATCTGAGAACAATTGTATCCGAGAAAGAATTCCAGTATGCCTCCGCAGCTGGCTGGCAAACAGCACAAGTTCTGCATTTTATTAGAGTCCTAACTCTGCGTAGAACACTGACCTTATTTGAGAAGCATTTCATAAACACTGACGCACAGCGCAGCAGTATTTGAGGCCATGAAGAGATACAGGGCCTCCTTTGGGAGGCCAGCTGCCCCTCCTGGGCCAGTCCAGCTGTAACCAGACCACTGGCCATTGTTTCCCTGTGGTGCTCACTCACTCATTCTTCTCTCTTAGGTTTAACAAAGCAGGTAGGAGATTTCCCAGGGGAAAATGAGGTGGGGGGGCTTTGGACGGAAATTGGCTGTTTGGGCAGGTTTGCCTAGGCGTGGGGAAGGTGATAGGGAAGACCTATCACTTTGAGGGGAGGGGTCTGAGAACTTTCATTTGGCCCAGTTTCTTTTTGGAGATCTCGTCTTGTGCCTGGAGATGTGTGCTGTGCATGGGTGTAGGAGGGTGGCTCCTGGGTGGCCTTCACCTGATCCTCCAGAAGGGAGGACCTGGGGCTTGCGGTAGCCCTAAGAAATGCATGCACTACATCTCCTCCTGCTAGAAGTTGGCACTTTTCTTTCCATCTGCTGCCAGCTTACAAGTCCTGAATTTCTGCCATGGAACTCGGTTCTGTCCCTCCCTCTCTCATTTCCTCCCCTAGCCGAGAGGGTTTCAGGCTTTTGAAGTATCTCTGGAGATCATCTGGTCTACCCACTCCCCACTGCTCTCAACCCACCTGGACAGAGACATGTCTTAGAGCTGTGATTGGTGGGGACCTCAGCTTTGTGGCGTGAGCTGCCCTCATGAGAAGTTTGTCCTGCTTTCATTTCATCCTTGATCACAGCATTTGGGCCTCAATAACAATCACTCAGAGCTGAAGGAGGCCTCTGCCAATCAGGGAAACTAGGGAGATGGAAGAGAGACCAAATCTAGTACAAACAATGAGGAATAATGTGGAACCAGAGGAAAGGCACCAAATGGGTGACTTGGGATTTCAGAGCCTATCCTGAGGGCTCCAGGCACCAAGGTAGCTTGATTACGGTCTAGAAAGGGAAAATCCCTGATCAAAAAGACAGCTGGGAAACAGGACTAGAGCAGAAATCCAAAATGGGAAGGCCAGTCGCTTCATGAGAGTTTTTAACAACTCTAGTGCCGCCCCCCCCTTCTAATTACTTCATACCACAAGATGGTAACCAATCTGCTCTGTTTACTCTGTTTAGGCGTACCTTTTAATACTTTCTGAAACATTTCCCATAAGCTTCTTCCTGCCATGTGCCCTCTTCGTGTGTTCTAGAAATTTTGCAAAGACCTAAATCTCCTCTGGGTTCTTTCCCGACTGGAGCTGCATGCTGATTCGAGCCATATTCAGCCAGGAAGCTCTCTTTCCGTCTTTAAAACAAGAAACATCTCCTTCTGAGAAGACTGCACTACAGTTTTCTTTGTGTTGCTAACGAACAAAGAGGCCCCATTGCAAAACAGCATTTCATGAGCAGAGTGGGGCTGAGGGCACCTTTTGCCAAATGTGACTGTGTGTAGTTGTGTGGGCGTGTGGCGGGGAAAACGGCTTTGTCAAGAGGAGGGCCGAGGGAGGCAGCTCTGGGGAATTTTTAGCAACTGCAGCATGGTGTAGTAGAAAGAATGTTTGCCTGGGAATTTGGAGACCTGGCTGTACCTCTGACATACCGTGTGACCTTGGACAAGTCACTTGATCTCTCTGGGCCTCAGTTTCCTCGTCTTATAAGGGGATGAAGGGAGTAGACTGGACGATCTCCAAGGATCATGTTAGCCCTATGCATCTTTACTTCTAGGGGCTGGGATTTGGGGTTTAGACTGGAGCCAATATCCAACCAACCCAAGGGACTTTCTGGAGGCAGTAGAGAGGCCAGGACAGCTGCTTCAGGGAGTGGCTGGTCCTTGATTAAGGCTCAAATAATTAGCTCAGTTCCACAGTAAGCCTTCTGAAATTAAGAAAGAAAAAGATGTTTAGTTTCAAAAATAGCATGTTTCTTAAGACTGATTGGATTTGGGCTTTGTAGACTTTCTGCAAAGACAGAATTTCCCTTCCTCTATAGCAGAGCAGTTTACAGTATTGATGCTGGAATTAGTGTGATCTGGGCTTGAATGCCATCACTAGTTAAAGCAATCCTGGGCATGTTCTTTAACAATCACCTGCTTCCTTGGGCTGCTGGAGGATCAAATGAGGTGATACATGTCAAGCTTAGAGGACAGTGCCTGGCATTAAATATCCACTCAAAAAGCCATTATTCTGATTACCTATTACTGATTAACAAACCACCCCAGAACTTAGTGTTGTAGGGCAATGGCCATTTTATTATGCTCCATGATGCTTTGGGTCAGGGTTTAAGACACGGTTCAGTAGGGTGGCTTGTGTCTGCTCCGTGATGTATGAGGCATCATCTAGAGAATGGGAATGACTGGGGGAGACTTGAATGGGTGACTCCTAGAATCATCTGTAGGCTGTTCACTCATATGTCTGGCACCCAGGTGGTTTGACTCGAAGGCTGGGCTCCATTGGGGGTGTTGACCAGAGTGCCCACATGTGACGTCTCTATGTGGCTTGAGCTTCCTTGAAGCATGGCAGCCTTAGAGTGACCTAACATCTTACATGGAGGCTCAGAGCTCTAAGAATGGTTGTGTCAGTATACAACGCAGAAGTCGCCTGGCTTTTTATGAACTGGTCTTAGAAGGAACATAGTATTCCTTCTGCTGTATTCTATTGCTCTAAGCAACACAAGCTAGTCCAGGTTAACATGTAGGAACCACTTCTCCAAGGAAGAAGTCCTAAAGAATTTGTGGCCATGTTTAAAAAACTCTACAGCCGTGTAAATATCATCGTTATTTTCTATACTGTGTAACTAATCTCCTAACTAGATTAAAAGCTTCTTGAGGGCAGGAGCTATGTTTCTCTATGGGCTTTGTACAATGCTTGTGAAAATCAAACTAAGTCAACACATTTAAAAAAATCAAATTGAATTAGATAGGCAGGAGGTTTGCTGGGAAGTCCCTGAGCTTTAAAGCCAGAGAGATTTGGATTTAAAAAATCTGTATTCACAATGTGCCCTTTGGCAAGTTACTTGTCTTTCTAGACTCCGTTTCCTCATCTAAAAAAAAACGGAGACAGTAATACCTATTTCAAGGATTGTTGTAAGAATTAGCAAAATGCCCAACACATAGTTGATGCTCATGAACATTGTGAGGCATCCTGGAGCCGCGGCAAGCACACAGATGCTCAAGCTGACAGATCTGGTTTCAGATCCCATCGCTTACTGTCATGTGTCAACAGACCAGTCCTTTCATTGTTTGGAGTCCTAGGAGCCTCGTCTATAAAATGGGTGTAGTATAATAGTAAGTACCTTTTAGGGTTATTGTGAGGTTAGGTAATGGGTCATCTAAAGCTACTATAGCTCAGTCCCTGATTCTTAGTAGGGACTTAATACATAGTACCTGTATACTGAGTAACCACAGTTAACAATTATAGTTCTCTTGTTTGTATATTGATTCATCCATGAATTTATGCATTGAACAATTAAATATTTAATTGTAATTATATATTTAATTACACAGTAGCCTCATTTTTCAAGTCCCTGCATACTAGGGTCTGTAGATACCTAGATCTGGGAAGAAAGCCTCACAGGATAGAGAACTGGCCCTTTGTCAAGGAGCCAGCTTGGGAGAGTGCTCTGTTTGAACACATCTGCAATTGAACTGTAATGGGCCCTGTTCGCTTTTGACCCCAGAGCGCCCTCGGCTTCCTTGATTTCTTTTTTCCTTTGGGACTATCCTCTTCCTTACTGCTGTGTAACTACAGGCAAACATGCTAACTCTTACCTGTGTCTGTTTTTGTTTTTGCTTTTTTTGAAAAGTGTTGTTTTCCTGGGTCAAAGTTGGCAAAGCTCTACCAGCCTTGTCTGTGTGGTGCCAGGCCAGGACACCAGGTCTCATTTTTCCAGGTAGTTTCTGGGACCTGAGCTCTGTTAAGAGCTTCTCCTTTTCTTCCCTAAGATCTCCTAAAATCCTTTAAAAAAAAAAGTCTAGATAATCTGATAACATTAATTGACCGTGTTCTTAGAAAAATGCACAAACTCACAATATTTTGCAAATGATTTTGAGGCCATTCATGGCCACTTTTCCGATGGCAACTTTCTTCTGAATGACCCTATATGTTTCATTGATTTTGATTACAGAGGCTTCCGGGTTTTTGCTGAGTTCTACTTGAAGTTCATAGTGTACCTGTGAGACTGTCTTATGTCTTCTTGCTTACTTGCATAAGTCCTTCCATTCCCTCCATCATAGTAGACGTGTTGTGTTGTGGCTGCCCAGGATTCAGTCTTGCTTCCTAGAGGAATTTTGTCTTTTGCACTCACAGGATACAGTCTGGTGGATTTGTAATCAGGGACCTTGCCTTCTCCTAGTCAAGGGATGAGCTCATGACCCAAGTCGGGTCTGTCTGGTGCTTCCTCCCTGGAACTGGAATCTGAACCAGAGGGACAAAGAGACTGGACATGGTGGCTTGCCAGATCATCTAAGCACTTGTGCAGGGACGAGACGTGCCTGCTTTCCTTTTTCCCAGACCTGCTTTTAAGATTCCCATTGAATCCAGAAGACCCTGATCGCCTTCTAGTGAATTCCCATTTGCTCAAGTTCACAAACTTACAACCAAATAACTCTGAGAAAGCCACAGATAGCAAACTTCTGGGAGAAAGTGGCATAATGAGAAAGATTATGCCTGGCATTTGCAGAAAGGCAGACCCCGGTCTGAATCACAGTTTTACCATTCACCAGCTGGGTGCCCTTAGGCAGGTTCACTTTGCTCTTAGGATGTCAGCATCATTGTAAAATAATGATAATGAGTCCTGAAATCCTGATTCTCAAACTTGGTTGCACGTTGGAATCACCTGGGGAGATTTAAAAATTACTGATGCTTGGGTCCCATCCCCAGTGATTCTGGTTTAATGATTTTGAGGTGCTTCCCAGATGTTGTGATTTTGTAAAGCTCCCAGGTATTTCTGATGTGCAGCAGTGTGTGAGAAAACTGATCTAAGAAAAGTTCCCAATTATAGAGAATATTAAATAAGTTATATAAAACACTTAGCATTATGTAGGAATTGATAAAAGTCACTCTCCTTTCCCTTCCCCTCCTAAGGTGAACTAGAATTGCTTGCTTTTGCTTCTAGCAGTTTTCTTTGTTTGGAGCAGTCATAGCAATGCATGACAACCACGGTGTAATATAACCCAGATTATTTTTACCATTTGAGGTGAAGGCCGATGGTAAATGTAGCTGGAATTATAGAATATACAAAAATCTGATTACTTTTACATTCATAAAATAGCTAGGGCGAGTTCAACAATGCTTTGTGAGAACATTCTATGGAATAACTGCTTTAATGGGTAGACAGAATTGATTTATAATTACTATGACAACAGCAAAATGGAGTGATGTCTTCCCGAGGGACCTGGACCAGGACCCAAGAGGATTCTCTCCCAGGTCTGCCCTGCAACCTGCTGAGTGACCTTGCCTCCAGCAGCTTCTCTCTCAAGTTCTCAGTCTCCCCAGATCCTACTTTCCAATTGGTGCAGCTTCAGCAGTATCTTTTAAGGAAATATGTTGACGTGACAGTTGTTAAGACAATGATGAAAAAGTTCTATAGGAAGCAGAGTGAAAGCAGGGCTTTCGGACTCTTAGAGGAGATCATTATCTGTATATCTGCTTGTTCTCCCAACTGCCGTCCCTCTTTCCCTGTACCCTGTAGCCTTTCCTGTATCTTGCCATGTAGGAACCTGTCCACACCTCTGTCTTAATAAAGTCTTCTCTACAAAGGAGATGCAAAGGGAAACTTCCGTCTACACAGGGTTTTTCTACCTCAGTACTATTGACATTTTCAGCGGGATGTTTTATTGTCGTTGTGGGCTGTCCTACTCATTTTACAATATTTAGCAGCATCCCTGACCCCTACCCACTAGATTCCAGTAGCACCCTTCCCTAGTCTGACAACCGAAAAAACGTCTCCAGACATCGCCACATGTCCCCTGGGGGACAGAATCACCTCTGGTTGAGAACCACTGTCCTATCTAATCTCAACGAGGTGCGTTTCAATTAATAAAGCAGCATCAATATGTATGCACAATGGTTAACCTCTGTAGTACCCTCAGGGATTTTCTCAGACGTCCATGAGCCTTATGTCCGTTGTCACAGATGGGGGTTCTGAGTTACAGAGAAGTTAACTGCAATAATAATAATAATAACCACGGCTACCATTTATCGAGTGTTTATTATGTATTATGTGCATAGCTAGGTGCTTGATATATTATTACATTGTCTCAATTAATACTTACATGGAGATAATTTGCAAACCAGTGGCCAGTGGGCCAAAACTACCCTCCAAAGTGTTGTGCTTGGCTCACATGGTATTGACTCACATATTGGTGTTTTTCTGTTTTTTGCTTTTTTTAGTGTCACTTTCTTGCCAACATTTTAAGATTCGTGAATTCATATAAAAATCCGTTTCTGGCTTCTTTTTTAAAAAATTGGAAATTTTGGCAACAGGGGTTCAGCTTGGCTCTGTGGCGGTGGTTGACTAGTGTTTAGATGAGGCATGTCTCCATTTCACCGCAGTCCCCACCACTCCCTGTTGTGACTCCAACCCTGAGACTGTGTGTCAGCTGCCATTTGGCATCATGTTATTTTTCTTTGGCTCAGCCCAACTTCCCTCATTGATATCAGCTTCCAGGCTCCTCTAGGCTGTCGCATTTGTGGCTCTTCCCTTACACTACACCACACTGTGTGGCATATATTACCGTTCTCATTTCAAAGGTGGGAAAACTGAGGCTCAACCAAAGGAAAGCTCTTGTCCAAATTCATACAACAAATAAGCAGAAAAGCTGAGAGCGGAATCTAAGCCTTCCTATCTCGCCAGCATTGCCCTGCCTGGAATCACAAAGTAGCCACCGGTAGAGTCTCCCTGCATCCTGGGATGCTCCAGCCGGATCTTCTGCGTCTTGGGGTTTCCTTGGAGAACCAAATCTCAGTGTCCTTTTGATCACCAGGAAACCCACATGTCACTGGGACGGGAAGAGTGTCCTCTGAGTGTAGCTCTCAAGCTGCGTTTTTCCTGCGTCTGTGCCACTCTTTGGTCTGTGTCCAAAAGCTGCTCACACACTCCCACATAGCTGTGGGACCAGCTGGTGTGTGTGCTTCTGCCTGAGACGAGGCTGCTTGCCTGTGGGGAGGATGTGATTGCTTTAGGAAATTAAGTGGGAGTGATTAATTAGGAAATGTACTGAGGACTCTGGAAAGAAATAGCAGAAAAGGAAAAAAATTGGAACCCTAAATACAGAAAGCTTCTAGCCACGTGGCTAAGGAGACTGCATTCAGTGGAACTGAAAACATTTGATCGTGATTTGTTTGTTTGTTTGTTTGTCTTTGCTGCTGTTGCTTTGATACACAAGGATGCTGGGAAGAACCATAACATCAGCTGACCCAACCTCTCCTTTCACCAAATGGCAAATGAAGGCTCAGAGAGACTACCAGGAGAAGCCGACAGCTTAGAAAGAACAGCAGGGCTTGGGACTCAGAAAGACCTGCGTTTGAATTGCTGATGCGTTCTTGCAGGATGTGTAAACCCGCACAAGTCTCTGTGAAATCAAGGTAGCATTGACTATTGCCAAGGGCTGTAGCAAGGCACCGGTGAACAAAAGCAGGCACAGTGACTGCTAATCAGTACTGTGTGCCAGGCACCGTTCTAGCGCGTGGCCTGTGTTCTCTTACTTTTTTACAAGAGTCCTGTGGAGTTGGTACTATTATTAGCTCATGGTGTAGATGAAGAACAAAGACACTGAGAGGAGACATTATTTATTTGATGTCCCAAAGCTAGTAAGTGGCAGAGCCAAGTTTCCGGTGTAGTCCGAGTCAGGAATCCACATTCTCAACCATTAAGCACTCTGCCTCTTATGCATATGATGTGATGTATAGATACCATTCTATAACCAGTAAATAATATAGGACATTTATGTGTGATATAACTTATATAATAAATTAATTAAATTATATGCTAAAGTAATTACTGTATAAATAATTTATATATAAAATGCATTCTGTTAGGTTGAACCCTATGGAATTGTCATTTTTGTTGGTAGGAACGGTTGAAAGTAGTCGTCTCACAGAGTTCATCCTAATATGTGCCAAACCAGTCACAGAAGTTTCTCCTTCTCTCACCTTCCTCAGCAGGTTCCTGACTCTGAACCTCAGTCTCCTCCTCCACAAAATGGGGCTAACCTCCCTCACAAGTGGTGCTGCTACACCGTGTCAGTCAGACAATGTGTGTGGAAAGCATCTAGCCTAGTGCTCAATAAGTAAGATCCATGGTTATTGCCTGATTACAGCCGTGGCTCCCCGCACGCCTGTAGGGTCCTGCTCTTTAGTACTCCTCCCGCCCCCAGTGGCTTGGCTTTCAGCTTGAGGGTCTTCATATGCAATAAAACTTTCAGGTTATAGGTGAAGTATTGGGCCCAGGAGCTGTATTTTTATTCCACAGGACTTTGATATTTTCAGCATGCTTCAGTCAAATACAAAGCTTCCTGTCAGGCCAGGCCGAACGCTGTTGCCTTCCACGCACATAAGAATTAAGGGGCTGCCAGCATGAAATACCACCCTGCCCGGCCTCATAGCTCATTCCTTCCGTGTTGGCTCTCAGGTCCTCATGGGACAGCCCCCCTTGCTGTTCTTCCTGAATTTTCGGCTTGTCAGTCAACCTTCTCTTTGGAAACTCTACCCAACTCCAGTCCAATACAGTGAAAGTTCCTTCTGACCTCCTAAGGTTCTAGGTCTTTGCAGGGGAGCTGTGGTGATGGCCCTGCTCTCTCCCGAAACCCCTTGCCAAAATGAGCTTGGAGGGCTTGGTGGCCCAAGCAGAGAAGAAAAGAAACAAGGCTGAATTCCTCATCTTTAACCCTGGCAGTGCCTTTGGATGGGTATCAGCAGTCCTTCCAGTCAGTCTGGAAAATCATCAGGAGACTAAGTCTGCCCTCATCCTGGAGGGAGCCCCTTCTGTTTCCCCAGGGGTCTTGGGGATCAGAGGAAGTACCTGAGGGGGTGGGGGTGTTTGGGTCTGTGCACTGGTACTGGAGCTTCATAGTAATAATGAAAGCTGACTTTGATTGAGACCTCACGTTGCGTCAGGCACTGTGCAAAGTGTTTCTTATTGTTTCATTTAATCCTTACAAGAATAGGATTAGGTCTGAATTGAGGCACAGAGGATAGTTTGCCATGTTGACACATGTGCCAGTGGTAGAGCCATAATTCAGGCCAGTCTGACCCATAGCTTTGATTTCTTAACCACCCCGCTCTATAGCTTAGAGTCTTCTTACTTTTGAGTTTCCACCAAGTGGGCTCCCCTGATTCTAAAGCAGCAGGTTTTACTGATTCCTAGACGTGGAAAACCATTGCAGAAAGATGGTGCCGATGGTCCCTGAATTAAAGCTCTGAGATACTTGTGGTCTCAGTTGCTGCCTGGGTCTCCTTTGTGGAGCCGGACTTCCTTGTGCCAGTTCCAAATTCCATCAAAGGAAGAGTTGTACAGGTTCAAGGGAGTAACACAGTACTATTACCAGGAGAGCCCATTCATTCATTCACTCATTCATTCAACAAAGCTGTGCTGAGTGCACCCATGTGCGCCTGTGCTGTTCCGGTGAACAAACCATTTCTTATCTCGCCAGTTTTCTCTTACGAAAAACAACCTACTATGATGGTTATAATCGAAACAATAAAACAAAAACCAAGAAGTCAGAAATTAAGTATTGGCAAGGATGTGGAGAAATGAGAATGCAATGTAAAATGGTGCACCCTCTGTGTAAAGCAGTATGGCGAGTCCTCAAAAAGTTAAGCACAGAGCTGCCGTATGATCTAGCAATTCCACTTACTTTGGAGGAAGTTTATACTCAAAAAGAAGTGAAAGCAGGGACTCAAACAGGTACTTGTATGTCAGTATTGCAGCATTATTCACAATAGCCAAAAGGTGGAAATAACCCAAGTGTCCATCAACAGATGAGATATGTACGTACAATGGAATGTTATTCACCCTTAAAAAGGAATGGAGTTCTGATACATGCTATGACCAGGATGAGCCTTGAAAACATTGTGTTAAGCAAAATCAG
Organism: Orcinus orca; assembly: GCF_937001465.1. NCBI lineage: Eukaryota > Metazoa > Chordata > Mammalia > Artiodactyla > Delphinidae > Orcinus > Orcinus orca. The sequence continues at coordinate 29,625,196 of NC_064561.1, forward strand.
TCAGACACGAAAGGACAAATATCATGTGATTCCACTTATGTGAAATGTCCGGAATAGGCAAATTTTTAGAGACAGAAAGTAGATTAGAGGTTAGTAGAGGCTAGTGGGAGTGGAGAATAGGGAGTTAGTGCTTAATGGGTATAGAGTGTCTGTTTGGGTGGACGAAAAAGATTGGAAATAATGGTGATGATGGTTGTGCAACATTGTAAATGTACTTAATGCCACTGAACTGTGTACTTAACAGTGGTTAAAATGGTAAATTTTATATATATTTTACTGCAATTTAATGAACATAATCTCATCACAAGAGAAAGAAAAAGTCTGCTTTGTAGAGGAGTAACATCTTGTAGAAATCCCTTTCTTATTCCCCTCAGCACCCGGGGCATTATGCCTCGCATAGGGCCTGGCATATAGTAGATGCATATTTCTTTTTTTGCTGAACCAAACTGGGAACAGACTAATTCCATTTGTAGTCGGAAATGGCAGTGAGGCTGTTGAGTGTAAATTTTACTGCCATGGCAACTGTGGAACACCAAGATGATACATATGAAAATTCAGTGGTATTTTTGGCGGGTGGGGTCAGCTGAAGGTAACATGGCCCGTTGCAGGTAACTGTAAGGTTTGAGGGAGCGTGAATTGTTAGTAATTGTTATAAAAATTCAGAATCCCAACCAGGCTGTGTCCTCTTTGTTCTGGTTGAGAGCATCCAGGCAGCTCTTTGGACCAAAGGGGATAAGAGGATGAAGTTGGTATTGGACTCCAGGAATCTTTGCTAGAAGCTCTCAAGGGACGACAGGAGGCCAACCATACTTCTCTCCATTCGTTCATGGCACAGTTTGAATCCTCAGGAAGAGCCCCTTGACCGTTAGCGGAGTCACAGCTGGTATCTGGGGGAAGAAGAAAGAAGGCCATAATTTGACATTTAAGGAAATAAACCTGGGAGGAGATAAAAGGGATTCGTCTTCCTGTGTTGTTTCATAGGCTGGAATGCTTCTTTTAGAAGGAAATGGTTTCTAAAAGCTGATGTGAATTGTGTGTTGCGGTCAGTTGTTCTCCCTCGTGTTCAGGCTTAGGTAACCATTTTTGGATTGGGAAGGAAAGTCTTTGCCTCCCCTCCCCTCTAACACCCCTCCCCCCCACCAACACACACAGATACACAGACATACAGTATACAAACAATCGTTATTAGCCAACAGGGAGCAGTCTTAGAATCCAAGAGCCTGATGTCCTGCAGGGTCCACCACATCCTGTCCTCGGCCCACCTATGACTTCCCTCTTCCAGACTCAGAGTTCTGAACCCTATCCCCTTCTGATGTGTTGTGTGACACAGTGGCACCATGAAAGAGCCTAGCCCTCTGGCACTGCCACTGGGCGAATCCCATTTGGCAAGGTCTTTAGGCAGCCTCTGGGGGAAATCTGGGGATGATTTCGTGGTAATACAAAGTCCGTGGGGTTTGGAATTAGGGCTAAATTGAATCCAGGCTTTGATACTTGATAGTCGTATAACTTTGATAAGTCACTAAACTTCAGTTTCCTCATCTGCAAAATGGGCACAGTGATACTTACGACCCAGGGCTCATGTGTACAGCACCTGTACATGAGAAGCCCCTGCACACCACCTGCAAGGAGGCAGCTGCCCACTCCGTGGCAGTTGTTGCTCTTATGAGGAAACCTACAGCCATGTTGTGTCTTTGGATCTTGCGCTAGAGCGTACAGCTGCCGCTCTGCTTGACAAATCCCAGGCAGCCATAGTGTAGCAGAGGTCACGACAGCACCCAGCTGTGTGCCATGATACAAAGAGCTAATGTTTAGAGGTCACTGGCTGTATTTAAAGCACCAAGCTGCTTTATACGCATTATCATGTTCCATTCTCACCCCAACTCTGTAATGTTGGTACTATTATTATACCCATCTTTAGAAGAGAAAACTGAGGTTTACTGAGGTTAAATGACTCACCCAAGACCACTCAACCGGTAAGTACTTGAACCCAGACATCTGACTCCAGAGCCCAAGTGCATAAGCAGCGCACAAGCTGCTGGGGCACAAAAGCCTTCCTTGGGGTCACTTTGGAGGGTGAGCCAGGGAGATGCTGGTCTCAAGGTCTGCCATGTGTTCTGACCACTCAGTCTCAGAAGCCCTTGTCCTGTCTTGAACATCTCCCCATTTGCCCATTGAACGGAGTCCCCGTTCTTTGTTGCTTTTCCAAGCTTGCCAAACTCAGTCCCCATCAATCATGCATTAATTAGTTCATTCTTTCATTTATTCCGTCAGCATTCATTTTGCTGACCAGCTCCTTTGTATCATGACTGCTAGTGCTGGAGATCCTTTACTGAGTACTTACTAGGCCGCAGGCACCGTCCTGGTGACTTTCACACATTGTCCAATGTCATCTTCATACAACTCTATATGGTAGACCTTGTTACCACTTGCTGCCTATTACTGCTTCACAGTTGATGAAACAAAGGCCCTAAGGAGGTTAAAGCGGTTGCTTAAGGTTCCCAGATTATGTCAGAGCCAGGATTCAAATCCTTCAAGGCCCTCATCAACTCTAGACCCAAAAAGATGTCTTTCCTTTTCCTACTCCTATAGCATTAATTAGTCTTCCAGTTGAACAGGCATCAGAATCACCTGGAGGGCTTGTTAAAACACAGATTGACGGGCCTCGTCCCCAGAGCTTCTGATTCAGTAGGTTGGGATGAAGCCCAAGAATGTGCCTTTCTAACAAGTCCCCAGGTAATGCCGATGCCCCTAGCTGGGGGACCCCACTTTGGGAACCACTGCTCTAGTCCAGATTCTTTCAGGACAGGGATCCTGTCTTTGTTTTTCCTCTAGCATTACACAGTGCCTGGCACAGAGTTGCTGCTTGGTATGTATTTGTTATTTTGAATTGTTCAATCGCACTTTCATTTTTCCTTTTATACCATGTTGTGTTTTTATTTCTAAATGTGCAAATTCTTAGGCTTTGCCATTTAGGATTTAAACGCCCAGGGATCAGGAATTTCACCTTATACTTTTTAGCACCTTTCGCAGAACCTTGCACACACTGGGCGTTTGGTAAATAAATGTTGGCTTGTTGGTTGGTAATTCAGAGACCAACCTCTTTAAGACCCAAATAGCAAGCCAATTGAACTCTGGGAGTATACCTCTTGAAACAATCTCTAGATCCCTAGAAGAGGGCCTAGTGTATTGTTGGTGCTTAGTAATGTTTGTTGAATGAATATCACCAGTCTCTGTGGCTTTGTGGCCAATAGCCTGAGGGTCTGCCTGCTACCTTGAGCTCAGTTCCAGCTTGGGAGCTCAGCCTCAAAGCATAGGTTGGTGGATGGAATTTTCCAGGGCTTTCAGTTCACCTACAGCAATGATTCTTAACCCTAGCTGCACACTGGAATCTGGGGTGCTTTAAAACAACATGTATGCCTGATACCTACCCCTGGAGATTCTGATTTCATTGCTCTGAAGCGTGGCCTGGGAAGCAAGACTTGTAACGCTCCCCCAGGTGATTCTAATATGCAGCCAACGTTGGGAACCCTGACCTAGAGCACTTGGCTGCATGGTTTTCTCTGGGTCATTACAGAGGGCTATGCATGTACCTGCTTGTGGGTGCACATGTAGAGAAGGGTGAGGCCGGACATTCCTTATTGAGTGGTGCACAGTGGGCATCTCTGGCTCTAGGATGAGGGTGCAGGGATTGGAAATCAAGCCTTGGGTAAAAGCTTGGCCAGGCCAGGAGGGTCCTTGAGGGCATCGAGCATGCCTGCTTCCCTTTCCTGGGGCCGCCTTTGGCTGACTGCTGGTCGCCATGTTCCTTGGCCAAGGGGGCTCTGTTTCAAGGCTGAGGGCAGGAGGTGGTGGGCTGAATGCAGGTGGTGTGGCTATTGGAAGGCCCTTTTGTTCCCTCGGTTCAGAAGGGGCCGTCCTCCCAGGGGCTGAGGTGGGGGGCTTAGCGTTTGGCACCGTGCGCTTCGGCGCTGAGTTTATTCTTGGGTTTCTTGGTGGAAATGCACACGGCTACTTGAGCCCCACGCGCTGGCTGAGAGCAATGGGAAAGGTCACGCCTGGGCCCCCACCCCAGCAGGTTGCTTGACTCAGCACAATCCTGGTGTAATTAGGCATGACAAGAAGGAAAAGGGGAAAGGGCTGGTGCTTATTGGCGTGCACTCAGCCCGGGTCCCCAGGGACCAGGGGATTCAGAAGGGCCAGCTGTTCTCAATTTTATTGGAGCCAGCGTTTGGCTCACCTACAGCCATCTCCATCAGTTTGTCCCTGAGCCGCTGGGGTACGCTTCGGTAGCCCGGCAGGATCAAGTCTCCTGGAATGATGGTTGGGTGAGTAATTCTCATTCCCTCCCCTTCCTTTCTCTCTCCTCACGTGGTCTCAGAAGCTGTGTGTAGGAGACGCCGTCACACCACTACGTTCAAATCACCCGCTGTTGTCGGAGAGGTAGTCTTGAGTAACGCAGTGTGCTGGGCGCCGGAGCTTTCACACTAGGTAGGAAAGCATTTAGTCATTGCGGAGTCTGGAAGCAAATCCAGTGACCTCCTTGGGCCAGGGAGATTGTATAAATGGGTAAGTTGGGCTGCCTGTGAAGCCACGGGGAGTGATGGGGGCCAATAGGGGCCGTAAGTGAACTGGGGAACTCATGCCCAGCCAAAAGGCATTTAAAATTTTTATTTTTATTTATTTTTTAACATCTTTATTGGAGTATAATTGCTTTACAGTGGTGTGTTAGTTTCTGCTTTATAACAAAGTGAATCAGCTATACATATATCCCCATATCTCTTCCCTCTTGTGTCTCCCTCCCTCCCACCCTCCCTATCCCACCCTTCTAGGTGGTCACAAAGCACCGAGCTGATCTCCCTGTGCTGTGCGGCTGCTTCCCACTAGCTATCTATTTTACATTTGGTAGTGTATGTATGTCAATGCCACGCTCTCACTTCATACCAGCTTACCCTTCCCCCTCCCCATGTCCTCAAGTCCATTCTCTACGTCTGCATCAAAAGGGCGTTTTGTTTTTTTTTTTGCGGTACGCGGGCCTCTTACTGTTGTGGCCTCTCCCGTTGCGGAGCACAGGCTCCGGATGCGCAGGCTCAGCGGCCACGGCTCACGGGCCCCGCCGCTCCACTCTGCGGCACGTTGGATCTTCCCAGTCCGGGGCACGAACCCGCGTCCCCTGCATCGGCAGGCGGACTCTCAACCACTGCGCCACCAGGGAAGCCCCAAAAGGGCGTTTTTAAAAAACTCTCACTGCCAAGCAAGCGGAACAGGGTCTGTACAGTGGGACTTAGTGGTGGGCAGCCAGTGTCACACCTTCTTCTAGCCACTTAAGGTGTGAGCACTCAGCTAAAGGGCCACAGGCTCCCTCATGTCTGTGTGAGGGTCTGGAAACCCAAAGCCCAGGATGGACTCAGGATTCTGGAGATGTTCTCTTCTGGAGCTGGCTTCATCTGCAGAGGCTGCTTAAGGAGCCCATGCTGACTGAGCATCTGGGGAAGCCTGCAGAATGCAACTGGCCAAGTCGGGAACTGACCTGGGCCAGTGGGTTAGTGTGGAGGCTTCTGAAGAGGCTGCAAATGGGACCAGGGAAGAAACTGCGGTGACTCTGCCCTCCAGGTATGACTGGAAGGCTCATCTGTCCCTTTAGGAACAGGAGGAGGCAGGCACAGAGTGGGGCCCTGATTGCTCTTGTCTGTGCGTCCTCCAGCTTAGACAGAGAATGTTGACTTGGGGAGCTTGGTGGGCTTCTGCCCTGCTCCCACCCAGTTTCCTTCTGGTTTCCCTCTGTGCTCACCTGCCTGCTTTCACCAGCACTGTGCTCATTTGCCCACCACCAGATTCAGACCCAGATCCCCCAGGGGGTGGCCCTGGAAGCTTTGCCTGTGGTCTCAGCTTCCCGACCTCTACCCCATGTGCCATAAAATCTATGGAAAGGTTGCTGTAGATCGAAAGGCCTGTATCAGGCTCAGAGATCTTTCTTACGAGAGACTGACGAAGAAACACAGACTTGAGCTCATGGAATTAGAGTGACAAATCCTTTTCTCTGGGGTCTGAAGCCTTCCATAGCTTCCAAGCCTTTCTTGCTTCTTATGTAGTGCTGTTTTCAGCTTCCTTATCCAGATATATGGGACTCTCCCATTGTTTTCTTCTTATTTGTCCATCCATGTGCTTGTGTTTTCCACGGAGAGTGGGTTGCAGTCAGACGGTTCCTGCAAAGTCCCTTGCCTCCTTCTTAGAATAGTTTACCCCCTTGAAGCACCTCACGTACCGACACCATGGCCCCAAGCCACGTCACAGTGAACAAACCACAGACTGAAATTGCAGCCATTCAGGAGAGAGGAGTCTTTAATTTGGGCTTAAAATAGCCCATAGCCCGAGAGTTTGAGGGATCAGAAGCAAGGTGTCATAGCAGGAATGGGTGTTGGGGACCCGCCCCAGGATGACCAAGCAGGGGCTGTGGGCTGGGAGAAAGACAGGCATAGAGGTTGAGAGTCTGGGCTGGAGGCCCCTGCAGCTCATGTGACATTGTCATCTTGGGTGTCTTTCGTAATGGAAGAGTGAATGATGTGGCAGTAAAAATACATGGGACCTGCCTCCTCCGTCTGGAATGGAGTATTTGCTCCCCCTCTTTCTCCCAACTCTGTGCAGCCGTCGTTATCATATTAGCTATAATCAGGGCAACCATGTTGCTGAACTCTTGGGTCACTGTGCACATTATATGTTCCAGGGGTGCCATTCTAACTGTATGGTCTTGAACAACTCCCCCTGGCGTTGTGTAAGACATGGAACTGGTAATAATAAGAGCAAAGAGATATTGAGCACCTCTGGGCTAGACATTGTTCTAGCCTCTTGACATGAATAAACTTGCTTAATTCTCGACCCAGCCCAAGGAGGAGGACACTGTGATTAGCTCCATTCTACAGACAAGGAAGTGGAGGCACAGACAGTTTAAGTTACTTCTCCAGAGCCGTGTTGCTAGGTCAGTGTACCAAGTGCAGAGTAAGTGTCAGTATGATCCCAGTGCCCACACTGAACGATTATGCAGCACCTTCCGTGTTAATATTTTGTGGTTTTTATTCTTGTTATTGTGATTACTGTCTGTCTGAGTTCGGGCTGCTATAACAAAATACCACAGACTGGGTGCCTTAAACAGCATTGATTTCTCGTAGTTGTGGAGGCTAGAAATCCAAGATCAAAGCCAGCGTGGTGAGGGCTCTCTTCCTGGCTTGCAGATGGACACCTTCTCTCTATGTCCTCCCATAGTGGAGAGGGTGCTCTGGTGTCTCTTCCTTTTCTTCTTCTTTTTTTTTTTGGCTGTGTAGGGTCTTCGTTGCTGTGCCCGGGCTTTCTTTAGTTGTGGCGAGGGGGGACTACTCTTCATAGCGGTGCGCGGGTTTTCATTGCAGTGGCTTCTCTTGTTGCGGAGCACAGACTCTAGGTGCACGGGCTTCAGTAGTTGTGGCTCACGGGCTTAGTTGTTCCGTGGCACGTGGGATCTTCCCAGCCAAGGGATCGAACCCACATCCCCTGCATTGGCAGGCGGTTTCTTAACCACTGTGCCACCAGGTAAGTCCCTCTTCCTCTTCTTCTAAGGGCACTAATCCCATCATGGGGCTCCACCTGTGTGACCTCATCTAAACCTATTTACCTCCCAAATGCCCCACCTGCAAATACCATCACACTGGGGGCTAGGGCTTCAATGTATGAAATTTTTTTTGAGGGGCACAAACATTCAGTCATAACACTGCCATTTCCTTGTTTTCGACCCTACTGGACTATACAAGTTCCTAGATCAGAGGTCAGCAAACATTTTCTGTAAAAGACCACATAGTAAATATTTAGGCTCTGGGGACCATACAGTCCCAGCTGCAACTATACTCAACTGTCCGTATAGTGCGAGAACAGCCATAGACCATCTATAAACAGATGAGCAGGCTGTGTTCCAGGAAAACTATATTTATGGGTTCTGAAATTTGAATTTCATATAATTTTTATGTCATGAAATATTATTCTTCTTTTGATTTTTTCCAACTATTTAAAAATATAAAAGCCATTCTTAGCTCATGGGCCATAACAAAAACAGGTTGAAGGCTCCATTTGGCCTGTGGGACATCTGTCCTAGAGGGCAGGGACGTGGAGGGTTACAGATTGATTATAGCCTGTGCCTCCCCAGGATCTCGCTCAGTCCTGACTCTGTCTCCATCTGCAAATAATGACTGAATGAATGACTCCATGGTAAGCTTTCCCAGGTACGCTCGATGACTCAGGGATACCGCTGATTTTCAGAGCATGAGTAAAAAGTTTCTGAAAGCAAGGGGTGGAAATGCAGTCATTGTCACAATGGCCAAGAAGAGGGCAGGAGCCTCCCTTCCTGGATGTTTGTAGGAGAGTGAAGAGAGAATTTTTTTTCTACATAAAGTGGAGGGATTTATTCTTCGCAAAGAGACCTAAAGAGAATGATTTGTAATAGGAAACAGATTTTCCCCGAAGATAAATGGAATGTCCCCACCTCCCAAACTGAGAAGAGGATTGTTTCCTCTTTACAAAGGAAACAAATTGGATTCTCGAAGGAATAATCAGAGAAGTTTTTTAAATTGTCATAATAATAAGCAAGATATGGTTTCACGAATGATGAAAGGGAGGTTTGCCTTCCTTGGGCCTGGATGTGCAGGACTGGTTGGAGGATCAGATCGGCCCTTCTCAATCCCTGCCTAATTCCTGCCCCTTGGCATTTTATCAGCACCAGATGGGGGTGAGTGGCTCCTGCCCGCATGGGCGTTGGTGGGCCCATCCAGGGCCCAGTGTCTCACTGTAAAGACATTCCCTTCCTTTCCAGCTCCTCTTCAACATGCTACTAAAGTAGGTCCTCTCTCCACAGTCAAGCTTCCAACGGCTGCAGTTCATTCTGGCTCATGGGAGAGGGCATGACGGATGGGAGACTTCCCCGAGCAAAGGCACGGTGCTTGGAACGAGCCTGGTGGGTGAGGGGAACCTGCCTGGATGGATTGGCTATTTGGGCTACACTTCCAGGCAGCCAGCTACAGGGCTGAGGCCTCTCATCTTGGTGGAGGTGGAGAACCTTGATGGGTTGAGGGACCATGTGCCACGTATCTGGATGAAAGTCAAATCAGCTTTGTGTTTGGCCAAATGCTGCTGGGAATGGATGCCGAGAGTTGGTATACATCTAAGATTGTCTGGGAGAGGGGGGAAACTGCATCCATTTGATCTGAAAGCCTTAACTCCTCAGTTCTTTGCTGGGTTCTGGAGTCGTGGACAGGACTCCCACCCAGCCCTTGCTCTCTAGTTGCTTGTAATAAAGTAGACAGATTCCGTTGCTTCAATTCCCTGAGAGATACAGGAACAAGGAGCACGGAGCCCCAACAATCCAGCTCTGTCCCCCAGTCTTGTTACCCTGTAGATAATACTTAGAAGACATTAACTGAGGGCAAGTTACTTAGCCTCTCAGGACCTGTTGCCTGTGAAATGGGGTTAATGATAGTATCTGCCTCATAGGATTGCTGTGAGGACTCAAAGGAGATGAGTAGTGCCTGATACATGGTAAGATCTCAGTGCATGGTAAAACTGTGTTACTGTTGTTGTTGTTATTATTTCCTAGCAAGAATAATTTCCTACATTTGTACAGCTCTTTTTTAATTTATAAAGTCCTCTCTCTTACAGTACCTCATTTAATTGTCTCAGAAGCCCTCTGAGGCTCAGCGAGTGCTATTAACCCATTTTGCAGATGAGAAGAGTGGCTTACCCAAACTACCCAATTTGGAACTACATTATGGAACCAGGTTGTGAGCCCCAGTGCTGCAGCTTCTGGTCTGGTTGTCATCAGTGACTATGTGTCATTCCGCCTTCTCGCAGGGGCCTGGGGCCGTGTCAGCCCTGTGGGTGGTGCCCAGGTGTGCAACAAGTGTTCTCTGCTCTTAAGGAGCTGAGAGTCTAGTTGAAATTTGAAGAGCCCCGTCTAGGAAGTAGAGAGTCCACATACAAGTGGAAGCCACTTTTGCTGTCTCCAGCAAGAGAGATTAGGCCAGAAATCCACTAGCCAGGAGTCTTATACAGCGCCATCAGATGACACCCAGAATTTTCTTGTGCTGAACCTGCAAAGACCTGTCTCTGATTTCCTACGTGTCACTCAGCAAATTCCCTCCATGTGTGAAATGAGCAACGGAGCCAACTCTCTGGTTTAGCACGTTAGGTCCAGGTTGCATCACAATCCCCCTCACCCCCGCCACCACTCCAGCTTCACAACAGAACTTAACATTATTCTATGATTACTTCGCGTCATCCTCCCCAAATGTGCATCAAATTAAAGAGTTATTAGGGCATGGCAGGACATGTTTATGGGGAAGAGTTTCCTTTAAAGTCACAGCTCGGCCTGAACTCACTTTATTAATGTTTATACAAAGTATGTAGTCTGTTCCAATGCAATCCGTGTTTATATTCGTGGAGCAATCATTGCATTCCTTGGGCTGCTCCTTCCTGTTTTCTTAAAGCGATTACTGAACCTATGTTAAAAGTGAATCGTGTGTGTATTCTGTAGCTGGTCAGGCTTGGAGACGTGCATCGTTCAGAGAATGACACTTAACCACGACGCGTCGTGCAAATAACATAGACTTTGGTCAGTGGCCCAAGTGGACTAGAAGGGGGGGGCTCCTTCAGAACAACAACATGGTGGGCAACCAGGCCCCCTCGTGAGCACTTCCTTTGTCTCCCGCCTCTGTCATGGGTATTTTGTGGCTCTAGCGAGTATGCACCTTATGTTGATTTGCTCAGGATAGTCCCAGCTTTTTCCTGTTTTCTTGATATTATTGTTAATGGCATCCCCTTTGATTCACAAAAGCATTCAAGTTTGTATGATAAACGATATGGTCACTCTGGCTCTAACTGGTGTCCACATTCACTGCTATACATGAAATATGGACATCCGCTTTGGATCTCAAGATGCTTTAGGGAAGGATGATGTGTCTGGGTAGACTAGGAAAATCAGGGGAAGACCAGGTGCCTCTTCTAGGTTAGTTAAGCACCAAGGTCCCACCCGCCCTTTCTACATCTTACTTGTGCTCACGTTTTGCGTGAATAATAATCATCAAATTGGTGGTAATGGCTACTTATTGAGTACTTACTGTGTCACCAGCCCTGTGGTAGAATCACTTTATCATCTCATTGAATCCCCACAACATCCTAGGAGCGGGGTACTACTGGTATTATATCCATTTTACAGATGAGGCAACAGAAGCTTAGGGGTGGGTTAAGTGGCTTGCCTGAAATCGCACTGCTCTCTGGTAAGATTTGAGCTGAGACTGTTTGATTCCAGGGCCTGCTTTCTTAAGCATTAGGCTGTGGAGTAGGGATCTCAAACTCACATGCCGGTAGGGAACAGGCAGGTGATGTAGGTGAGGGAAGCAGATGAATGGGACTGATGAATACCAGAGCAAAATGGGCTGTTGCCTCTTAGCTCCAGTTTCCAGTGGCCATGAAGGCCCAGGGTTGTCACATCACCTGATTTGGGGGAGATAAACCAGAATTGCAGATTTGTATGTGAAGTGCTCCCAAATTGGCAGTTGAGTTACAAATGTTAAAGTCATGCTGAGGACCAGACTAAACAACTCTGTGGGCCAGAATTGGCCCGTGGGCTATCCATTTGCAACTTCTACTCTACTGTCTCCAGCAAAGAGCTGGATATGCCCCAGGTGTGCCTCTTCCTGCTGGAGGATGAAGCTGAACAGAGCAAGACAGGGGTCTCCTGCTTCAAGGAGAGGAAGACTGGAGCCTCCTTCCCACAGACCCTCACTTCCACCACATCCTCCACTGCATACGAGCATCCAGGCTGCCCCTCTGTCTGGCCCGTTCTCCTCCCTGCAGGTAGCTGTCTGCACGGCGCTGGCTGCAAACTTTTGCAGGTGTAAAATTATATATGCAAGAGTGTTGCCAAGCCAGACATTTAGCCCAGGGAGGCTTAGTTCCCAAACAACTGAGGTAGTGTGAAGCTAGTTTTTTAAATCGAATTCAGTCCTTTCTCTCCCGACTGCCTGTCTGTGTTTTTAAACTTGTATGTGGTTATGATGAGAATGAAGTATAAAAGTCGCAGAATAATTGAATGATACCTCCTGTTGTGCTAGTCGGGAGAGGTAAGGCAGGAGGTAAGGGCTCTGTGATGGCTGATCCGCGGGGACACACTGCTGTCCGTGACCTGGTGGGATGGTAATTTGACAGTTCTTGAACACATGCTGTTTTCTCTCTTCCATCGGGGAAGATGCATGGATGACATTAGGTCCCTTGGGGCTGGGAGAGGGAGCAAAGAAAGACACCCATTAGGACAGGGCAGTCTGAGCAGCTCCTAAGAACTGTCCTTGGACTCATCAAGGAATGTTTTCCTTTGGCCAGATTTCCAGGGTCTTGAATGGCTTTAGTTCTGCTGGTCACTTTAGCTATGAGGAGTGTCTTATTTCAACTGGACCACTTTTTTCAGTGTTTCTTTTTTTCCAGAGGGAAAAGGGGGTGTATTAGTAATACAGATTTACTGTGGAAAACATTGACAATACTAATGAGCAAAATGTGAAAACTCTTCACCCCGGGATCCAAAGAAAACTAGTGTACATTTCTCCGAGCGTCTCCAAGGGGCCTCATTTCACTCGAGGTGTCTGGGGCGGAAGGGGGGCGGAGTAGAGTCTGTGGTCTCGGCTCCCACGGAGCTTTGTGTTCCTTTGGGAGAGGAGGCAAACACACAGGAAACAGGCAGCAACATACGAGGTGGAGGGAAATGTGACGAAAGACCAGAATGAATTGTGCAGAGGCTAAATGATGCAGAAGTTCAGGGCAGGGACAGATCAGCGTAGGATGGAGAGGCTGGGAGCCCTGCAGAGAGCAGGAGTGGCAGGCTTCACCAAGCCTGGAATGAGGGTGTATCGGTTTCCTGGAGCTGCTGTAACAAAATGCCACAGACTGGTGGCTTCAAACGACAGAAATATATTCTGTCACAGTCGTGCAGGCGAAAGTCTGAGATTGAGGAATTGGTAGGGCTGTGCTCGCTCTGAAGTCTGTAGGCAGAGTCCTTCCTTGCCTTTTCCCAGCTCTGGGTGGTGGCTGGCAATCCTTGGTGGTCCTTGGCTTGTAGCTTCATCACTCCAGTCTCTGCCTCTGTCATCACATGTCTTCTCTGTGTGTCTCTGTCTCTTCATCTTCTAAGGACTCCAGTCATATTGGACTAGGGCCCACCCTAATGGCCTCTTATAACCTGATTACGTCAACCAAGACCCTATTTCCAAATAAAATCATTCACAAGTACCGGGAGTTAGGACTTCAACGTTCTCTTTTGGGGGAACACAGTTCAACCCATAACAGAACAGTAGGATTTGGATGAGGGGAGAATGTTGAGGGCTTTCGAGGCCAGCAAATAGCAGGGACATGGGTGTTGATGGAGTGCCTAGTACCGTTCCTGATCTGATGAGTGCTCAGTAAATGTCTATGGAGTAAAAGAAGTAAGAATTAACAAACTTATGGTTGCCAGGGGTGAAAGCGGGGCGGGGCGGGGGGGTGTGGGAGGGGGAGGGATAAATTGGGAGATTGAAATTGACATATACACACCACTATATATAAGATAGATAACTAATAAGGACCTACTGTATAGCACAGGGAACTCAATACCCTGTAATGGCCTATATGGGGAAAGAGTCTAAAAAGGAGTGGATCTATGTATATGTATAACTGATTCATTTTGCCGTACAGCAGAAACTAACACAACATTGTAACTCAACTATACTCCAATAAAAGTTAAAAAACAAAAATAAAAACAAAGGAAAAGAATTAAACGAGGCAGGCTGGAAGCAATGAGACCCACCGGCTGCTGGGCTCTTGCACTGGGAGAGAAGCTGGCATTTGGGGGAGATTCATCTGGTTGTAGGGAGCAGGTTTGATGTCAGGGAAAGAGGCTGAGGGTTGTTAAGTCATTTCGCTGCTTGACGCCCCCCCCCCCCGCCCCCCGTGGTTCTGATTGCTGAAGACCTGAAGCCTGCCCCGTGACTGCTGCACAGTCTGGGTGCCACCTGCCTCTATGTCCCATTTGGGGCCATTCCAATCCAGTCACCTGGACCTCCTTTCTGTTGCTTAGGCCCTTCAAGTGCTTTCTCTATTCAGAAAGTCTTTGTGTTTCTGTTCTTCCACTTGGAAATTTCTGCCTTCAGCCCGTCCCCTCATCTGGCTCCTCCTTTTTGTTTGAGTCTTGGACCAAATCTCTCCCCCTGACAGAGGCCCCTCCTGGCCACCTTTGCTAGCGCTCCTGCTTCTTCCCACCCCCATCTTTCTTCTCGTCACCTCACCCTGGCATGATTTCCTGGTTATTTCCTTGTAGCCTGTAGTTCCGCCATCTATTTGTGGTTGCCTGTGTCCCACTGTATTAGTTTTCGCTGACTGCTCAACAGTCTTACCACAAACTTGGCAGCTTTAAACAACTCCCATTTATTACCCCACAGTTAGCTGGGGGCCTCTGCTTCAGGGTCTCCCAAAGCTGCAATTCAGCTGTTGCTTGGGGCTGTCGTCTCATCTGAAGGCTCAGCTGGGGATGGACCCACTTCCAGACTCTTGAGGTTGTTGGCAGAAGTCAGCCCCTGGCAGCCCGTTGGAACTGTGGGCTTCAGGCTCTGGCGGGTTGTCGTTAGGTTCTCCTAGGCTGTTGTGGAGGCTGCCCTCAGTTCCTTGCCTGCCTGGCCTCCCTCACATGCTGCTCACTTCATCACAGGTGTCAAGGGAAAGGGTCCCCTAGCAAGGCAGGCACTCCAGTCATATGTAATGTAACCACAGCAGTGACCTCCTGTCCCCTTTGCGGTATTACGTCGGCAGGAAGCAAGCCATCAGGCCCTGCCCACGCTCAAGGAGAGGGGATTACACAAAGGTGCTGACACCAGGGAGCAGGGATCCGGAGGCTGCCCTAGAAGTTGTCTGCCACACTCTCCAAGAGAATAAAAGTGACAGCAGGGGCCATGGCGGGAATCACAGAGTTCCTGAAAGGACTCTTTCGGGGGTTGTGCAATACCCTAGCCACGAGCACAGTGCCAGGCTCAGAGTAGGTGTTTAATAAAGGCATGCTGTAGGAAGAAAGGAAGGATGCAAGGGAAGGAGAGAGAGAGGGGGAGGAAGGAAGTAACGAAGGAAGGAGGGAAAGAAGGAATGTCCCACTTTCCCCTGCAACATGCCAAAAGTAACAGCTAAACAAATCTGCTCGTGGTTATCCTGAGGCAATGCCTCTGGGTTTTTATACATGCTGTTTCTTTTATTGAAATCCTCTTTTCTCCCTCCCACATATTCCCATGCCAACCAACCTGGCTATGGCCAAGTCATTCTTGAGGTCTCAATTAAAATGTTACTTTTTCAGGGAAGCCTCTCCTGACCCTGAAAACCGGATAACTCAGTACTCCTTCCTCTATACTCTCCCATAAGCTTTTTCTTTGTTTAATCGGAGTATAATTGCTTTACAATGTTGTGTTAGTCTCTACTGTACAACGAAGTGAATCAGCTGTACGTATACATATATCCCCTCCCTCTTGGGCCTCCTTCCCATCATCCCCCCCCATCCCACCCATCTAGGTCATCACAGAGCACCCGAGCTGAGCTCCCTGTGCTATACCACAGGTTCCCACTAGCTATCTGCTTTACACATGGGTAGTGTATTTATGCCAAACCTAATCTCCCAATGCATCCCACCCTCCCCTATCCGCCCTGTGTTTGTCTGGCACAGTCTAGAGCAGGAGTCTGCACACTGTAGCCTCCAGGCCAAATCCAACCTTCATCCTGTTTTGTAAATAAAGTTTTATTGGAGCATGGCCACACCCATTAGATTGTGTATTGTCTGTGGCCGCTTTCATGCTAGGAAGCAAAGTCAAATGTTGCAATAGAAAATATGGCCAGCAGAATCTAACTTATTTATTATCTGGCCCTTTAAAGAAAATGTTTGTGAGCCCCTAGTGTAGGATGCTTACCACAGTCTGTGGTATTTGACCCTTTGTTTATTTCTTCCCCACTAAACTCTTGAGTTCCTTAAGGACACAGACGATGCCAGTTTACCCTTGGTTCCCAGCATTTAGTCCAGGACCTGAAACTTAATGGTCAAGATATGTTTGTTGAATGAATGAATGAGTGAATGGTAAATCTGTCAGAAATAGAGAACAGGTAGAAAAACTCAAATTAGGGTTATTTGAAGAGGGTCGATTTACAAGGGGCTATTTCAGAGGTGTGGGTGTGGCTCAGGGAACCAGGGCTCAATCGCGTCAGGACTAGAGGCGATGGAGCTACCGTCGCCTAAACCAGAAGAGAGGAGAGGAGGCCAAGTGTTCTGGGGCAGGAAGCCGTCAGTCATGAGGAGGAGCTGTGACCTTGGGTGGCGACACTGGCTAACCTGGGTGACCTCTCAGGGTGGCAACCGGGAGAGTGAGTGCCTTTCCTCCCTCTTCTCCCTTCCTCCCAGCTCCTGCCCAGCTCAAAGACAACAGGGCCCAGGAGCCAGCCTTGCAATGTGGTCCATTCAGGTCAGCCTCCCAGCGTGGAGAGAGGTGAATAACTGCAACTGAGGCCACAGCCCCCTTGCCAGCTTCTTCTGGTTTGGTTGGAACCTCTTCTTTGCTGGTGATAGACAAGGGGTTAGGCTAGGCAAGAGACATCTTAATTCGGGCCCCTCCTGCCCTTTCCCGAGCGGGATTCCCCAAATCGGGCGACGCGATCTTCATGTGAGCGCTTCACACCCTCTGAAGGCTTGTTCAGGGGCTTGCCGCCCGGCCCCTCCTCAGACCCGCCACTTCTCTGTGACCCCTGCGCGGCCCCTGCTGTCACCCCTCCCCCTCACTTCCTTCCCATCCGCTCCAGGGGGTCTTCTCCCTGAGTTCCTGCTGTGACGTCTCTCTCAGATCTCTGACTGCCCACTCCCCACCGACTGTAGACCACATCTCTCAACATTTGATTTTGCATGTTCTTACATCGTTCTCTAAGTATCTCGTAAATCTTAGTCCGTCTCCTCAGCTAGACTGCAAGCTCTCTGACAGCAAGAACCAAGCCATAATTTTTCAGCCCACTTGGCCTGGGACCCCAGATATGAGAACTGGAGATCTCAAAATGGTCAGGACTTTACGGGTCGTGAATCCAGCCTCCTGCCTGTCGCAAGGGCCCCCTAGGCATCATGCTCAACATGAGTCAACGACTAATCTCCGCTTGTATACCCCTGCATTAGGGACTACTGTGTTGTAGGGCAGCCCTTACAAGTTCACCATATGTTGAGACCTTATCTTCTTTCCTGAAACCCAGAAGGCGGCGCTCTGTATACACTGGTCATACAGAGGGCAGGTGGTCTTAAAGTCTGATCTGAACTGATGGTGTATTCTCTAACTCTATGTTTCACCATCACAGATAAACATCTTTTGTGAAGCCAGTGCTAATCTATCCTCTGCATCCTCTCCCTACCAGTTGTTGGCTGTGGGTGAAAATTAACCACTCCCAGTGCTGTTTAGAAAGCACTTCCTCACATACTTTACCTCTTGAGCCTCATAGCAATCCCGTGCATCTGGTATTTTGGGTCATACTTTATAAAAGTGTCATCAACAGTACCAACAACTGGGGCTCTATAAAGTTAAGTGACTTTCTCAAAGTCCCATAGCTAAGAGTGAGAAAGTGGAGACTCAAATCCACATCTTCTGAGTTTATAGTTGAAGCCCTTTTCTCCAAGCCCATGCTGCCTCACTGCGGGTTGTTTTTTGCTCCTTGCCCTTCCTGAATGTGCCACGGCAAAAAAAATTTTTGCAAGGATGCCAGATAATGAATCAAAAGAAGGCTGAATATACACATGCCAAGATAAGGACAGTGGTCCGCCCTAGAACATTTTTGTTTCATTTTTTCCAATGTTGTTCTGAATTGCACTTCCTCCCCACCCCACCAAAGGTGTCAAACAGATGTGGAAATACCGCAGAGCTCCAAGTCACAGCACTGGTGTATGATTCGCTGATTGTGATGGGGAAAAATAATGCAGGAGTTTACCATGGTGATGCCTGTTTATGAAAGCGAGGTGGTAGATGATGAGGAACATGGTAGAAACCAGACATGGGCAAAAACAGCAAGAAAGCGCTTTCCCCTGGAGTTTGCAGAGGGGCTCAGCGCTTGTACGGGTCCAGATCTCACAGGGGAGATGGGATAAAAAATGCACCAACTTGGCTGGAGTGGGGAGCAGCAAAGCCACTAGGAGTATCCCTTCCCTTTCTTTAAGACATATCATGGTAAATTCTATTCTGTTCTGTTCTATTTATTTATTCATTCATTTTTCTGGCAGTCATTGGTTACCCTGATATAGTAGAATATGCTTAGACCCTAGCTGGAGATGGGCAGCATGATGTGATGGTTAAAAACATGGCCTCTGCATTCAAAGAGCTTGGTTTCAAATCCCAACCTTGCCACTTACTGCTTGTATGACCTCGTGGCAATTTGACTTACCGATACAATCTTCTAAGCTAGGGTGCTTCCTCATGTGAAAAATGGGATAATTAAGGTACCTACTACGTACGATTGCTGACTGGATTAGAGAGAATAAACATAAAGTTTTTGGTACAGTGCCTGGTGCATAGTTTGGGCCCAGCAAATATCTTTTTAAGGCTGATCTTCAGTATTTTTTATCTGTTGAAGGAAGGTAGTAATACTTACCTTTCAGAACTATTGCAAAGAGAAGGAAAAGAAAAAGGTTAGAAAGCTCCTGACTCAAAGACACTGCATTCATCACTGTAGAGTGCTATAACAGATAGTCCCCAAATTTCAGTGACTTAAGGGTTATTTCTGGAACATGTCTGAGTCTAATATGGGTAAATGGGGAGATAGGGGAAGAAGATCTCAGTTGCATGCAGTCATTCAACGAGTCAGGCTCTTTCTATCTGCCACGTAGGATTGGGCAGGAAGTTTTATGGAACAGGCCTGAAGGTGGCGTATATTACTTGTGCTCATGTAATAATGATGAAACTCAGTCACATGGTTGCACCTCCCTGCAAGGGAAGCTGGGAAATGTGGTCTATCTCTGTGCACTGGACAGAAGGAAAATGGTGCGGTGGACAACTTGCCAGTCTCTGCCCCAGTGTTCAATGCATGGCAACCACATTTTGTGAACACTAATATAATACCATGGTGATTCCCATGGCATCCTAAGCCCCACTTAGGGGGATGGGCAACCCTAATTATGCAGTCTCTTCTTCTCAGAGCCTGAGAGAAGGGCCGGTTCTCATCTCATCCCTACAGTGACATGTGCCCCTCTGAGCCATCCTTGGCCCCTCTGAGCCATCGTTGGCCATAATGGCAGGACTGAGGGTCTCCAGAGTGGCAGGCAAGCCTCAGAAAGGACATGCCATTGAGAGTCATATGAATGGAGTTCTACTGTTCATGGTAAATTAACTCTTCAGACATTAAATATTTCTCTTCCATTCTCTTCCATCTCTCTATTGTTGCAAAACGAATCACTCCAAAACTTAATGGCTTAAAGATATGCACTCGCTTTAGTATTGCCTCTCATGGTTTCTGTGGGCAGGAGTTCAAGAGTGGTTCAGCTGGGCAATCTGGCTCAGAATTTCTCGTAAGTCACAGTCAGATGGTAGCTGGGGCTGGAATCTCAAAGGCGTCTGCACTCATACGCCTGACCTCTAGGCTGTGAAGACTCAAACAGCCAGGGCTGGACCAGATGGGGCTCCTCAGGTGCCTCTCTCTCTCTCTCTCTCTCTCTCTCTCTCTCTCTCTCTCTCTGGTCCCCTCACATGGTCTTACCATTGGGGATTTCAGGTCTTCTGACCTCACGTGGCAGCTCAGGGCTCCAATGCAAGTGCTCTGAGAAGCAGCCAGACGGTCACTTATTGCCTCTTCTAATCTAGCCTCAGAAGTTCTGCAGCATCGCTTCTGCCAGAATCCTCTTTGTCCAAGCAGTCACAAAGGCCTGCTCAGGCTCAGCGGAAAGGGGCAGAGACTCCACCTCTTGAGGACAGGTGTGTCAAAGGAACTGTTTGTAGACATGTTTTATTGATGAAACGGCCCCACTTCCCCACCCTACCCCCATCTAGATGCTGTAATGGCTTCCCCGTCTAACATCACCCCAGATGGGATCATTCGTGCCTGCAGATGGTTCAGAGCTCATACTGAGCTAAAGTAGACTGATTTCTTCAAAGGACAGAGCTGAAGGCTGAGAAGTCTGGCTAAGGAGCCTGGCCTGGGATGACGGGGCTGGGGAAGGGACGGCACATGAGGTGGTGCAACCTCTTCTCAGTGTCAGTTTCCTTAGTTCCCATTTTCAGCCAAGCAGGTTGGCAATCCAGGCTCTGTCCTCACCAAACCAAGGTCTGCAAGCAGGAGAGGGTTATGTAAAGCATGGAAGCTCAGAGAACTTAAGTCAGTGACTCAGATTCACACAGCTAGGAGTGGGGAGCGGGACAGAGATTTGAACCCTGACCTGTGTCACCCAAAACCCACATGCTCCCTGGCCTCCCTGGCAGTGTGCGCGTTGGGCAGGGGTGGTGGTGGGGTTTGGGGCAGACAGACAACAGAGCTCTCTCCCTACCCTCTCTCTGTAGCCAGATACCAGGGAAATAGGTGTCCTAGACACACTGCACGGAGAGGCAGCAGAAGGGGACCACTCTTGGTGCTGTCACTCAACTAATTATAGTAACGGTAGCTGCCACGATTATTTAACGAGTGCCTGATAAGCACTGTGTATGCGTCGTCATCTCATTTAACCCTCGTAAAAACTCTTGAGGTCAGGATTGTCGCCGTCAGTTAGAGGGTGTTGGAGAAACTGAGCCTTGGAGATGAAGCAAACTGCCCATCAGTCACTCAGGAAGTGGCAGGGCAGGCATTCAAGCTCATGGCTGCTTCCCTCTGAAGCTCAGCCTCCCAAACACTGACTCTGTGCCTGAGACAACCCCACAGTCCCCACCCGAACCCATGCCTCCAAGTCCTCGGCATTTCAGCGGCACACTTTGTGCCCCTTCATAAATAAATATTAATTGAAAATATCAGTGCCGCAGCCGCTGACGCAAGCTGCCGAGTTACCACGCTGTGCCCTGGTGATTAAACCCTTGGTTGCATTGTCATATTCTCAGTTGTCACGGTCCCCAGACATCCATCCCAGTTGAGATGGGGGGTAAGAAGGAACTCGGGGTGATGATGAGCACACACAGATTCCTGTCTGTGTGCTGGTGTCCACTCCTTGCGTGAACAGCTTTCATTATTTCCCCGTGTGACTCTTGCTCTCCTTTACCAGCCCTCAGCTTAGTCTGAGAAGTCTAAATGCTGCCTCTCTCCAGCACAAGCCGGTTAAGAAACAACTTCGGTAAGGTAGATAGCTAGTGGGAAGCCGCCGCATAGCACAGGGAGATCAGCTTGGTGCTTTGTGACCACCTAGAGGGGTGGGATAGGGAGGGAGAGGCAGGAGGGAAGAGAAATGGGAACATATTTATATATATAACTGATTCACTTTGTTATAAAGCAGAAACTAACACACCATTGTAAAGCAATTATACCCCAATAAAGATGTTAAAAAAAAAAAGAAACAACTTTGATTGTTACTGTATTTTTTAACATTTTTTGGGAGTTTGGGATTTACATACTCACACTACTGGATTTATTTATTTATTTTTTTAACATCTTTTTTGGAGTATAATTGCTTTACAATGGTGTGTTAGTTTCTGCTTTATAACAAAGTGAATCAGCTCTACATATACATATATCCTCTACTGTATTTAAAATAGATAACCAACAGGGACCTACTGTATAGCACAAGGAACTCTGCTCAATATTCTGTAATAACCTAAATGACTGTTACTTTAGATACAGGAAAACTGGATGACGAAGGGAGGTGGTTCCCCAGGGAGGGGGCTCCAGGACTCACTTGATTTTTATTTCAGTATGACTTTTGAAATCAGGAGAGTAATCCCTCCTCCAATTTGATTTTTCTTTATACAGAGTGCTAGAATCTGAAAATTGTTTCCCTTTTCATTTTATGCAACTTGAGAACTCACAGGTCTTTCTGAGGCATAATAACAGGATGGCAACTTGAGGACCTGAGTAGGAGAACCAAAGAAGTAGTGAACGTGTGGATGGGGGTCCATCATTAGGAAAATGGCCTTTTAGTACCTAAATGTTCTGGCAGGAAGCAAAGCTAAACTCCAGCTTGGCCAAAACCTTGAAAAGTTTCTGATCGAGGAGACATGGTAAATAGGAATTAGTTGTTCAGCCTCCATTATTAAAAACTGTAACATATTATTCATGGTCCTTTTTTAAAAAGATTTTTTTTTGTATCCCGTCTTCGTAGATAGCTTTAGTGAACACAGTATTTATACGATTGTTCACAAGTTCTTTCTTGACTTTGGTTTTCTCTAATTCTGGTTTTCTACCATCCAAGGTGCCTCCTTCTCCTGGACACCAACGCCACCATAATGCTTTGAGCTCTTCCATGGCAAATTCTTCTCTTTAGGGCCATTTTCAGGAGCTTCAGCCTACAAATTGGGGCGGGATTAATCCATGAAGCTGTCTTTTACCTGTTGTATGAGATTACTCTTGTCAGGCACATGTTCTACTATGTTGGGCTATGGAGTTAAATGAGATATGGTCTTTGCCCTCAGAGAGTTTGCAGATTAGCTGGAAAATAGACAAGTACCTAGGTGGGTACCAAAGTCGGTCAAGATTCCTTTGGTTTCAGGTGATAGAAAATTCAACTCAAACTGATTTTGGACAAAATATAAGGGAGATGGGATAGACTGGCTCACATACTCTCAAAATACAGAGGTTTCTGGCATCAGGCATGGGTGGATCCAGCTACTCATAGCATAGCACCAGAACCAGTCTCTTTTCATCTCCTGACTCTGGAAATTCTCTCTTCATGGTAACTAGATAGCTTCTGGCAACTCCAGTGGAGCGAAAGCTGTTGGGAATTTGAGTCATGTATGTACTCCTGAAACAATTACTGTGGTCACAGGGAGTGAAGATGCTTATAAGCCTGGTCTAGATCAGGTGCCCATCTCCAGAGTTGGGGAGAGGAGTCAGCCCCACTTGTATGATATGATCCAAGAGCTGGGGGAGGGGGGCTTCCAAAGAAAAATTTGTTATCTGAAGAAGGGGCAAGAGAAGCCAGGCAGCTAAACATACCAGGGCTCTACTGTGTACATAATGGCTAGCTTATTCCATACAATGTCCTTGGGGTTGGTTGGACATGCTCTAGGGAATATCATTAATCATGGGAATTGCCTTGTCCTTAACAAGCAACATCCCTCCAGCTTAAGCCAGTCTGGGTTAAATAGACCATAAGTGTAACCTGCAAAAATCT
Source organism: Orcinus orca (assembly GCF_937001465.1). Lineage (NCBI taxonomy): Eukaryota > Metazoa > Chordata > Mammalia > Artiodactyla > Delphinidae > Orcinus > Orcinus orca. The sequence goes on from NC_064561.1 coordinate 29,648,519, forward strand.
GACCCACATTTGTTCTCCATTGCAGTGACCTGGACAGAAATAACATCACCAGGATCACCAAGACCGATTTCGCTGGACTCAAGAACCTCCGAGTCTTGTAAGTAACGCGTGGCTCTCCAATGCATTTTCACTCTCAGCTCTTCAGCCTTGTGAAAATGTCCCACTGCCCTGACATCACACCCCCAAGCACTGGACAACAAGAATTCGCCCTTCTGCAGCAGAAAGCCCTTCATTAGTACATCCAGGTTTCCTTCCCCAGCTGTCTCATTCTGTGTCTCCATGCTGTAGGCTGGGCTAGACCAATGGAAGAAGTCAGTTCCAGTGACAGGGAACACAGAAGGTTATACACAAATAAATCAACATGCCCAGCTTCTAGGATGACAGCAGGGTCAGGTTGGCTAACCATGCTTCCCTTCCATAGAGATGATAATTTCTCCCTCAGCCTGTGAATTAAAAGAGCAATCAAGACAAAAGTTATTTATCTTGTTGCTTAATGGAGAGGAGGGGAGGAAGGAGGGAGAGAGTCAGACAGGGTCAGAGCTCTTGCTGAACGCTTGCAGCTGTGCAGACAGGTAGCAAAATTTGAGAGGGGCATTGGTGCAGCAGGGGAGCAAGAAATATCAGGTTTCATTGCTAAATATTGAACACTTTCATCCATCCCTAAATCTGAGTGATAAGAAGCTGCCCAAATTCTTGTGCACCGACGAGTCTCAGACATTCAGAGGTACAAGAGAGGAGGAATTGGACCCTCTTTCCTTCTTTACTCAGAAGGTGATTTTGACCCATACATGTGACTCCAGACCTGGAGTGCAGCCTGGGCAATCGGGCCACTGCCTTGGTGTTTGTCGTGTCCTGGAATCTTGGCTGGCAGCTTTTTGCTAGAAGTAGCAGCTTAAGTCTTGGTATCTAAAGCCACCTCCTTCTTTTTACTCATAGCCCGTTATAATACAGTGAGTTGTATTTTGGGGACTGGAAATATTAGGTTCTGGTCCTGACTCAGAATTAACTGCCCATGTGACCTCGTACCCTATTGCACTCCTTTGGGCCTTACTCTTCTCATCTGTAAAATAGGGAATGAGTAGTATATTAGTTTTCTAGGGCTACTGTAACTTTGTACCACAGACTGGGGGGCTTATACAACAGAAATTTATCGTCTCAGTTTCCAAAGTCCAAAATCAAGGTGTTGGCAGGGTTGGTTCCTTTTGAGGACTCTGAGGGGAGGATGTGGTCCAGGCCTCTCTTCTAGCTTCTGGTGGCCTCAGGGATTTCTTGGCTTTACGACAGCTGTCTCTGGGTCTCTCTGCATTGTCTTCCTTCTACACATGTCTGTCTCTGTGTCCAAATTTTCCCTTTTTATAAGGACACCAGTCCTATTAGATTAGGATCCATCCTAATGGCCTCATTTCAACTTGATTACTTAGTAAAGACCCTGTCTCCAAATAAAGTCACTTTTTGTTATATTTGGAGTTAGGGCTTCAATATATGAATTTTGGGGGGCATGCAGTTTGACCCATAACAAGTATTTAGAAGTCCTTCTAACCCTAACAGTTACACATATAATGCTTTATGATTTTGACACTTTCACGCACAATGTGTTTATTCTCACTGAAACCTGTGGAACATTACTTGTGTCTCGTTGTTTTCCTGATTGAGAAGTAGATGGTCATGATGATGATGATAACTGATGTATATATGGTACCTTCCACAGACCAAGCTCTGTTACATAGTTATTAACCCTTATCTGCCCAGAGGAAACAGGCACAGATAGGTTAAGTGGTCCCAACTCCACATAGCAGGGAACTGAAGGAGGAGGACTCAGAAGCCAGAATGTGTGCTTTCTAACCTCCATGCGGTGCCTCTGTTCATTTGTGTTACAGGAAGTTTAGAAAACCAGGAAGGTGATAGTCTAGGAATTTGGTAAGTGCAGCGTGATGTGCAAGTGGCTGAGCGGAGTTTCCCTGAGCAACAGGGTGTGGCACTGCTAGGATCTCAGTGCTGGGCCTCCAGCTAGCAGATGCTCTCCCCTCGATGTGGTCTCTGGTCTTTGGCCAGTGCACCCCCCCTCCCCCCATCCCTGGAGGGAAGACCCTACCCTCTGCCAAGTCTTTCTTTTGCCCCAAGCAGTCATGTGTCTGTCAAATGACTGGCAGCTCCGACAAGTGTGTGGGGGTCAGATGGAGATTGGGATAAAGGCGGGGGATTTTCATGGCTCAGTTTTAGGGTGATTTTTATTAAAGAGATATAGGCAGTAAACTCCTGATTCCAGGTCACTTACCAACTTAAAGAACAAACACTTAACTTCTCTATTTTTTTTCCATTTTTTTCCCCCAGAATCTGTGAGAAATGTCCTTTCATACAAGTCAGAAATTTCACCTAATGCTTCATTTTTCTAACAAAGTCAAAAACAACCCTTTGATTTTCTTACCATTACATCAGAAAGACTAGTAAAAATTCCAATTTCCATATCTGCTGTCTGCAAATAGAAAGTTTAAAATAATCACAAAAGATCATATTAATATCCTCTGGATGGTCTACAACATTCCTTTGACTACAGTTTATCTTTTCAGTTAATTGGTACATTCTTCTTATTTTGATAAGCAGTGCTGAAACCCTCCCCCTCCCCTCACTTCATAGACTCTATTAATATACTGTGTTTCATTATCTTCCTTAGCAACTCAAAGACAATCCCATTCAAGTGGCCCTTTATTAGTGTGAAAGAACCTGCTACGTGGGGTAGCTGAAATGCTTTCTAACTGACACCAGTAAAGTATCCAGACGTTTAAACCATATTTTCCCTCAGTCTATTCTTTTTAGCTGAGTAACCTAGACAACTATCTTTTTGAAAAGCTTTCATCACACCTCGGCGTATTCCCTGTATCTGTTTCTTATTTACAATTTATAGTGAAACCAGAAAAGACTCGGTCGTCTTGAATAATTGGAGCCTGCCACCCATTTCCATGCAGAACTGTTAATACGGTGCAGGTGAATGGGCGAAAGCAAATAAAATGGAGATTGGGGAACTTTGGCTTCATCCAGAGGTTTTCCCCAAATAAAGTACATTCAGGGGGAAGATATAAGAATTGCTTATAACAATTCTTTCTTCCAAGGGGCAGGAATAGGAAAAGGTCTCTTCTGGTGGTATCAATTATATTCCCTTTCTTAGTAGTCTGTTGCGAGAACTCTTGCAAGTATGCCCACAATGTGGGAACCAGCTTTATCCCAAATGGGGTTAATTAAAGAGTTAAACTCCACCCCAGCCATCATCACATGGGGGTGATTTCCGATTCTGATCCAGTGTTAAAAGTAAAAAAATAACAATGCCGAAAGAACTGAAAATGAGCACGGTCTGTATCCCTCTAACTCAGAACAGATTCAAGCCATAGTCAGCCCTTCTGGGTGTCCAGCCCCTCCTGGATCCCCGGGTCTCCTGCATCTGCTCAGTAAAATGAGAGTGATAGCGATGGTTTTAGCACAAACTCCTGAATTGCATCGCAGCCTAGAAGTCTGGATGGGAAGTTCACAGCTCATTCATTCAGTGATCCATTTATTCATCAAGTGTTGGTTATTTCTTGAGCCTTTAAAGACCGGGTACTAGGCTGGATTCTGATCGGTCTAGGAAGTAGATCAAGAAGAGACCCTAGCTACCTTACCAGTCAGGATCCCAGCAGGACAAATGAGGAGAGCTAAATAAAGATTTATTTGCAAAGGTGTGGGTGAGATTAAGAGAAACCAGGAAGAGTGAGTTAGCGCAGTTCCCTGAGGCTAGCAACAACCATCGGTCGCTAGTCCCCTCTGAGCCTCAAGGACCAGCGGGAGGGAGTGGTTACCTGAGCCCAGCAAAGGAAGGACTGTCTGTTAGCACCTGGGGTCTTAGGTAGAGGAATGCAGTCCACCTGCAGTGACTTGGTAGGGAAGGAGGAGGGAGCTGGGAATAAATCCCCCACCTCACTCCCTCTTCTCCCACCCTCTCATCTCCTGCTGGTTGGTTGAACCCAATAGGAAACCAGAGTCAAGGAAGCTTCCTGATGAAGCCGGTAAAAGTTAGCCTCCCAGGGCTTGAGCAAAGAGGAGGAGGGGCAGGTATCAACCATCCCTTCTACTCCCCTTTCTGAAAGAAGCTGGTAGTGTTAGATTAATTAGGACAGAACTAAGAGATTCCTCATGGGAGGTTGGAGTTAGACTCCTTCAGAAACCCTGAGGGAATGTGACACTAAGCCACCCTATAGTGTTGCCCCTTGTAACAATTGGGAAGTAATGACAGCAAGCTCTATAATGGATTGATTGATAGTAAAAACCCAGCTGAACAAACCCCCAGTCACAAATACTGAACTGGTTCCCTGTTTAGCAAGATGTGCTAGTGTGAGTCTACTAGCATTCCAAGGCCCTCCTTGCCATATGGCGGGATGGAAAAGGAAGAAAAGGGAAGGAAAAGAACGTTTATTAAGCCTCTGATTGTACTCCAGATCCTGGGCTAGATAATTTATATACTTTATTCCACTTTTATTCTTACAAGGACTTATGAAATGTTTTATTTGTGCTATTTTACAGGTGAGGAAACTGAGTCTCTGAGAGGTTGGCTAGATAGTTCAAAAGCACGCCATCAGCTAGTAAGAAATCAGAAAAGGGATTCTCAACCAAATTTGATAAGCACACCAGATCGGGAGTTAGGTCCACCCTCACTAGCTGTGTGACTTCATACAAATAATTTCTCCTTGGGCAAGTCTCTTAACCTCTGTTCCTGGGAGCCCATGTATGTTAAGTGAGGAGCCTATATGAGACCAGCCTACAGGGGGCAGAAGGAACATAAATGTGTGAATCAGAGTGGATGAGGACTCTGGCCTCATCCAAAGTTGTTGATATTTGGAAATATGAGAGCTGATTTTGGAGTTTCTTCTGTGGGGTGTGTATGTGTGTGTAATATCCCGATTTTTTTTAAATGTTTGCAACAAATTCACAAAATTATAAAATATATCGTTGAGCCCATACAAAATATCCCCATCGCTCTGATAGTTGGAAACTTCATGTGTCTGGACTAGCCTTTTCCTTGATGTAAAATCAGTATGTGCTGTGGTCCAACGTCCTCTTTAGTGTTTTCTTCATTCACTAAGTCTATGAAGTGGCTGCTGTGCTGGGCACCTGTGTTAGGGCTGGGACTGTGATGATGAACAGAAGACCTTACCCTCTTGGTCCTTAGGCACAGCGAGGAAGATGGACTTGAAAATAAACACAAGGGCCTGAGTGTTAAGCCCAAGAAGTGCAGTGGGTTATGAACTATCTCAGAGGTGGAGGGCTGGCGTGCAAGGAGTTATTCTGAAGTGAAGGCCAAGCTTCCTCAAGGCTACTCTTCCTTCCTTCTGCTTTTCCGTCAGGTGCCTCAGGGCGCCCGTCCTCCTGCCTGATCCAGAGGAACCCACACAGCCCTTCTAAACTCCACCTACCAAAGAAACGTCCTTCAATCACAACTGCATCCCGGCTAAGTCCCATTCAGCCACCAGGGTCAGCCCTGGATGGAAACTATGCAGCCTCACTTCTTCTCTTTCCTACTGTTCAGCTAATCCATTTGAAGCTGCCATTTTTTTTTTTCAAACTTAGGGAAACAAATGTTTCATTGTCTGCTCAATTCTTAGGATATGCCACATGCATGAATCAAACTTTTAATCATCTGCTTGGAGGACTTTGGAGGTCAGCAGAGCCTGTGGCTGGGAGGACTTAGCTTTTGTGACCATCACCTTCATGTTGGGAGCAGCCAGGCTCTGGGCTTGTGACGTTTCCGGCACAGGCAGGCACCCAACAATAGCTTCACCTTTCTACGAGGTGACCCAGAGACAGAGTGAGCAGAGAAGGCCCTTTTCAATGAAGTATTTTTGAATCCTTGGAGGAGGGAGCTCCGAGGGAAGAGATGCTGAATATATGTGTGGTTTTTATAAGAAGCAGCTTTTACCTCTTCTTTTTCTGTGCAACATCCTGCAGTGCTTGGGAGGGTATTTGCTGAGAACATTCTTAAAATAGAGGCTTGGAAACCAATCTGTCAGGTAGAAGTATGCAGGCGGTGAAACCCTGGTTACCGTGACACCAAGCTGGGATGTGAATTATCTTGTCCCCCCAGACTGATCCTGGCTGAGGGGGCCCATCCGAGGGTCGAGGGAGGGGCTGAGTGACCATGCCTGCATGGCCTGCAGCCTAGTACGAGGATCCTTGAGGCCCGCTTGTCCTTGACCATTGCTGCCTTTGTGGTTCCAGGCATCTGGAAGACAACCAGGTCAGCGTCATCGAGAGAGGCGCCTTCCAGGATCTGAAGCAGCTGGAGCGATTGTAAGTACAGCACAACCTCCTTTCTTGAAAAGCCTTGTTTGTTTGTAAATTGGCTTCGTTGTGGCCTTGCTAAGGAAAAAAAGGGCTCCAATGTTTAATAAAATGTTTGCTATTATATTTAAAGCACATTAGATGCCCGCTAAAGAAACACTGAAACCCATTTAAACTTCTTTTCTTTAAAAGATGCTAGAATTGGCATCTGGGGCTTGTTTTTCTGCTTCCCAGCCTTGAGCTCTGTCTTGGTAGCTGTACGTGGGGCCTGTTCCTGCCCAAGCCTCAGCCTTCCCTTCTGTGGGGGAAGAAGGACCTCAGTTAGCTATCCCTGTCATGGAAACTAGCATCAGAAACTCCCTACTCCTATACATGGGTAGCAGGCTCCCTCCTCAGGCCTTCTCCTCGGGGCCCCCTCTGCCCCATTCTCGTGGGAGAGGAAGGACAGGCGGGTAGGCGAGGCCTTCGGTGTGCCTGCATCTTCTCTGAGTGAGCATCAGCCTGTGTCAGGAAGCCCACATATTTTCATGAGAGAGTGCATTGCCAGTGGTTTGAAAATAGGCCACTGTTCTGACTCTGACAGAGGGAGAGAGCAAAAGGGGTGGGGATGGGAGATGGATGGAGCCTCCATTCGTTTTGTTGATTAATGCTTTTGCAGAAAACTCTCGGGTCACTGTGATGAGGGAGGCTGCTCAGATAGTTAAGTGGGCAGCTTCCCCTTTCCTCGGTTAATCACATCTGGCAGCTCATAACATCTGGATATTTGCTTTCTGCCCTTTGAGAGGGGATTGTCCCCAAGAGCACTTAGTCATGCTGGTGGGCGGCTCTTTCCAGGCTTCTTTCTGTATCCTGGTTGACCTGATATTTCAGCCTCCTTCTCCTGCATTCGGGCGACGGGCCTGCAACAGCTCTCTGCTCCTCCAGCTTAAGGATCTTCCCATCTTTACCTGTCCTGTTTCCAAATCTCATCTACAGAGATAGGCTTGGGTAAAGTATAGGACTTTCCACCAACTTATGAGCTTTGTAATGTGCCATCTTTTCCCTTGGAGTCATTCCATCTGGGGCAACCTGAGGGAATATTACCCAGCAAAAGCCTTTACTCCCCGCTCTGTGTTGTGAACTGTCTCATTCATTGCTCTCCTTCTGGGTCAAAGGTCAGCATATGTTCTTTTGTTGGTTTGAAAATATGATTTTAGTTTCTTATAAGGGAAAATAGAGATAAAAATAATGAATGTTGCCTCTATCTATACTTTTAAGTTTCTTAAAATGTTAACTCTTCTCCTTATTTAGGCCCAGGGGAAAAAAAATAAAAGTACTTGTTGAACCTGCTTCCTTTGTATGAAATACTCAACATTTACGTGGAAGAATAAATACAAAATCCTTTGTGAGAAGGCCACTTCTTGCTTTAGTCTTCTGATTAGAAGTATAAATAAATTTCCAATTCATTAATTTCATGGTTGTTGGGAAAGAGCTAATTGAGTACCTTGGACATGCTGGGAACTATGCCAGTATATTATATGCTATCTGTTATTTTATCCCCGCAAAATTCCTGTGAGGTGTGATTACCCTCATTTTGCAGATGAAGAAACAGAGGCTGAGGGAGATGAAGCCAAAGAATTGTCAGTGGGGGGAGCCAAGATTCAAAGCCACATCTGTCTGACATCAAAGCCCACGTCCTTTCATATTTCTCTGCTGCAAGCATTCGATGAAGTGTGATCTTTAGCAAATGGCCCTGCAAATAGCCTCTCACATACCCATTGAACTCCAGGGAATATCCGTGGAATAGTCTAGCAAAAGGCGCTTTTCTTTGGCTTGGTCAACATGGCTGAAATACCTTGCACATCTGAGGGACTGAGAGGATTACAGTCGTAGGGTAAACCTGGCTGTTTCTCTGCTTTGGTGTATTAAGAGGGTAATGCTAGCTGCTGTACTAGATAAACCCTCAAATCTCATAGCTTAACAGGGTGGAAGTTTACTTCTTATTCATATAAAACCCAATAAGAGCATTCCTGGTTTCTGGGCCTCTCTGCTCCAAGGGGAGACTTCGGGACATGGGCTCCTCCCGTTCCCTGGCTCCGCCATCTTTAAATCGTGGCTTCCAAGGTACCAGTGTTTGTCGGCATCAAGCTAGTGGAAGGAAAAACAGCAGGAAGGATTGTACATGGGAGGTTTTCATGGGAAAAGACCTGGAAGGACTACATGTTACTTCTACTGTTACATACCTTGGGCTGGAACTGAGTCATGTGGCCACAGTAAACTGCAGGGGAGGCTAGGAAACTAGTCGAGCTATATGCCCTGGAAGTAGAGGAAACAGGCTTAGTGAACAGCTAGCCAGTTTCTGACTTATATTGCGAGTGAGCTGAGAAGCACTTGGTCAGGAAGAAGAATGGAAGTATAGGTAGCTGGACTAGTATGTACAGCTGGACAGGCTCTCTCATTTAAGGCCTTTCAGTGTCGGTGTGTGTGATGTGATCCTGACTAGTGTTTATCTGGTTTTGGTTATCCAGTCTGCCCGCAGACCGAGGACTATAGAGTGGGAAATTACAATGTATTTGCTATTAACAACGGAAGAGGTAGAGGGCTCATTGTGCCATCACCCCTGGCTCTCACTACTGGCTTACTTTACCTGTGTCTCTATATTTGGTAGTAAATTAATCTTTACTGATCATACTCTGAAAGAGGCTGGAAATTGTATCATTTCTGTAATGTTTATTTTCATTTGGAATGGTCATTATGGGTGTAATCTCTTGAGGCTTACAGGGAAAAGGCAGAGAATCCTGTCCTTCAGGTCTCTACTCAGGAATTCTCTATTCCTCCGTGAAAGGACCTCTGCTCCAGGCTGAGTTAGGTGCCTCTTTCCTCATGACAACACATTATGGGCCATATCATAGCACTTATACCATATTTTAATTCCCTGTTTGCCTCATTGTCTCTCCGCAGAACTATGAGTATTTGGAGATGAGGAATTATGTTCCATTTAACTGTTAATCTCTAAGCCTTGCACAAAGCGTGATAGTAAGTACTTGTAGAATATTTATCAAATACTTAGGTTTTTGTTCTATACCAGTGGTTCTGAACTGGGACCAGTTTTCCCCGCCAGAGGACCCTTGGCAATGTCTGGAGACATTTTCGGTTGTCAAAACTGTAGGATGTTAATAGCATGTATTGAGTAGAAGTCAGGAATGTGGCTAAACATCCTACAATGTACAGAATAGCTCCCACAACAAAGAATTACCCAGTCCAAAATGTCAGTAGTGCTGAGGTTGAGAAACTCTGCTCTTTCCCTGTTATGTGTCAGATGCCATCTTAGTCATGACACAGGCCATCTCATTTAATCCATATAACATTATGAGGTTAGAATTATCATGTCCCTGATGTGACAAAATATAAATTTCAAAGCATTGCCTAAATATGCCAATTTAGCTCGAGCTCGCTTCTGATTTCCAGGAAGTGAACAGGATAGAGGAACAAGATAAATAAAACCAGCAGGAAACAAGTGAATCCTGTAGCTGAGACATTCTGCAAGATAACTGCCCTGGTCTCTTTAAAAAGTCAGTGTTACGAAGGAGGTGGGACTTGACTGTTCTATATTGAAAGAAGCTTAGGATAGAAACAGTCGCACAAAACTTGGAAAGGTCAATGGAGTTTGTGTTTGAAGATCTTTGAATTATGCAGAAAGTGATAATAGTGCTAATGTTTATTGCCTTATTAAATCAAAGATTCATTTTGTAATCTGTAAGATAGCTTTTGAAAAGAATAGTTAAAAAATATATAACCTAATAGAGGGAGAAATGACATAGAATGATATCCAAAAATGTGATTAATTCAAATAAGGGAACATAGAACAAAATGAGACAAAGAAAACAAATAGTAAGATGATGTATTTAAATAAAAATATATCATAATTATTTTGTATGAAAATGATTAATACTTTAATTAAAAGACAGATTTCCAGGGTGGATTAAAAAATAAAGAATAATTATATGATTCTTTCAAAAGATGAACATTAAGCATAAGGAGAGAGAAAAGCTGAAAGTAAAAGGATAGAAAATGATACCATGAACACACTAACCAATAGAAGGTTTGGGTGGCTGTATTAACACAGATAAAAGACTTCAAAACAAGAAACATTAATGGAGATAAAGAGGGATATTTCATAATGATAAAGGAGTAAATATACCAGGAAGGTATAGCAAATCTATGTTTGTATGTACTATTATGTATAGTATGTATGTATGTATTATGTATAGTGTGCGTGTATGTGTTATGTATAGTATATATTAAAAACATATTCTGAAAATACAGAAAACAAATATTGAACAGAACTAATGGACAAGTTCATACTCGTTTAAGATATGGTTCTTGTAGTTGATGAACAAGCAGACAAAATTTTTAGTAACAATATAGAATATTTTAATGACAATGTTTGCAAACCTGACCTAAGTGAAACAAGGAGAACAATGCAACCAACAAGTGTAGAATAAACATTCTTTTCAAGTGCATACAGAACTTTTATCAAATACTGATCTAGAAATCAGGTCTCAACAAATATCAAAGGATTACAATCATAAGGAGTATTTTCTCTGACCACAGTAGAAATACAGAAATCAACAAAAAGCAGTAAGTGGAAATTTTCAAAATATTTGGAAATTGAATGATATTCTTCTAAATAACCTTTGAATCAAAGAACATTTCACTGTTGAAATTGGAAGATATATTTTTCAGAATGTTAATAAACACACAATATATCACAAAGTGTGGATTGCAGTCAAAGCCATGCCCACAGGAAAATGTATAGCCTTTAAGCATGTTATTTGATTTGTGTAGAGTATATATTTAAAATGAAGTAAGGCTAAAATCTTTATTAAAATACCCATCATAAGAAGCTAGAGAAAGAATAACAAAGTAGAAGAGAGAAAATCAATAATACCAGAAGTATGTGAAATAGAAAAACTCTAAAAAACCAAACTTTCATTCTTGAAAAAATTATAAAAGCCAGCAGGACTTATTAGTAAACAGAAAAGAAAGAAGACTAAATTACTGACATAAAGGATAAAATGGGGGACATAACTATGGATTTTACAAAGATTAAAATGATAGTAAGAGCAGATTTTGAAGAACTTTATTTTAATGATTTTAGAGATTAAGTGAAATTAAAAACTGAAACAAGAAGGAGTAGAAAGTAGTAGAGTCCTAAATCTAATTAAACCTTTAATTAAAATATTTCACTAAGAACTTTCTAAGCTCAGATGGCTTCGCCAGTAAATTGCACCGAAGTTTTAAGAAATAAATAGTATCAATTTATCATAAACTCATTCTATTAAAAATACGACTTTTGTCATTTGGATAGCATAACCTTTAAAGCAAAACCCAATAAGGCATTTCAAGAGAAAATATCAACCAACATATTTCATGAATATTTATATGAATTTCCTAATAAAATATTAGCAAAATGAATTTGGCAGTACCTGAAAAGGATATATTACAACCAAGTTTGGCTTATTCCAGGAAGGCAGGGTTGGTTAAATATTTGAAAATCCCCCCTCTCAAATAAAAACATGCTGAACAACTAGGATAGCAAAACCAAAGACACACAGCATCTACAATAAAGCTAGTTGACAGAGTATCCCAGTAAACGCCTGCCTCCCGAGTGTACGTGGATGGGGGTGAAGGGGGCACAGCTGATGGTTATAAGACTGTTGCATTGTCTCATCTATGTGGAAGAAAGCAGAGGGAAGTCCTTCAGAACAGGAGATTGATAAAATTACCAACACGTACTCACTGGAAAACACTGGTCAAACTGAGAAAAGCCGCCAAATCAGAAGGGAGTTTGATTAGATCCAGTTCATGGTGAGAACAAAGGAATCATGATGTGATAATGACTGATAGTACTTGGAGTATTCTGGGTCCTATAAATTCTTCAAACTACCACAAACAAGGCTCTTTTCCAAAGAAAGGCCTAACGTTGATAAGAAAATTTGGGGACTAGTCAATCAGAACAGGTACAGTAGTAGAAATGAAAAGAAACCTTCTCGATGAAAGTGCTAGAAATCACCAGAAGAGGCAGATCTTAGAAAATACAAGGCCATGTTTTTCATTAGTTTAACCACAACAACAAACAACCCCAAGAATGAGCTCTCTAGACTCTTAAAGCTAAAAAAGCTATCACTTCCCACCCCTACCTCATAAGACTCAAGGAAATTTCTTTCATTTAAGAAATAAACAACTGGGACTTCCCTCGTGGCGCAGTGGTTAAGAAACCGCCTGCCAATGCAGGGGACACTGGTTCGAGCCCTGGTCCAGGAAGATCCCACATGCCGCGGAGCAGCAAAGCCCCTGCGCCACAACTACTGAAGCCCGCGCACCTAGAGCCCGTGCTCCGCAACAAGAGAAGCCAACGCAATGAGAAACCCGCGCACCGCAAAGAAGAGTAGCCCCTGCTCACTGCAACTAGAGAAAGCCCACGCGCAGCCACGAGGACCCAATACAGCCAAAAATAAATACAATAAATAAATTTATAAAAATAAGAAAAGAAATAAGCAACCAAGAGGATTATGATTGAAGCTCATACAAAAAATTTTTATAAGAAAAATGAAGAATAAGAAACATAATAATCTCCATAGAAACAATGAAAACACGTAAGAAAGAGGTACCCACAAAACCGATGAAAACTATAATGACGGTTCAAAACTAGCCACACAAATTTAAGACTTTATAAACTCTAAAAGAACAACATAAATCTGAATTTTAAAAACTCAGAAATTAGATGATTAGAGAAGAGTAGGATTTGAAAGGAAGGGCAGAGAACTCAAGAAACAATTTAGAAATAAAAGAATTCATTTCAAGGTAAGTACTGCCAAGATTGAAGAAGAGCAAACTTGGAAGAATTACACTATCCAATTTCAAGACTTACTATAAAGCTACAGTAATCAAGATAGCATGGTACTTGTGAAATATTAGACATACAAACTTATGAAACAGAATACATAGCCTAGAAATAGACCCATTCGAAAATAGTCAGCTGATTTTTGACAAAGGAGCAAAGACAACTCAATGGAGAAAGAACAGTGTTTTCAACAAATGGTGCTGGGACAATTGGATGTTTATATACAGAACACTGAACCCACACAAGCCTTACATCTTATGCAACATTTAAATCAAAATGGATCATAGACCTAAATGTAAAATGTAAAACTGTGAAACGTCTAGAAGAAGACATAAGAGAAAAAATCTACATGACTTGGGTTTGAGGATGAGTTTTTTTGATACAAAAAGCATGATCCGTGTTAAAAAAAAAAGTTGATCAGTTGAACTTTTTTTTTTTTGAACTGTTTTAAAATTAAAAACTTCTGCTCTGCAAAGGGCACTGTTAGGAAAATGAAGAGACAAGTCACAGACTGGGAGAAAATTTTTGCAAAGCATATATCTGGTAAAGGACTTGTATACAGAATATACAAAGAACTTTCAAAACACAGCATTCAGAAAACAAACATTCCTACCCACAAAAAAAGAAAGAAATGAGCAAAAGATTTGAAGAGGCACAACACCAAAGACGATATACAGTTGGCAAATAAGCATATAAGGACATCCTGAACATCATTTTTCATTAGGGTAATGCAAATTAGACAACAATAAGGTACCACTGCATATCTACTAGAATGGCTACAGTACTAAAAACTGACAATACTAATTGCTGCTCAGGAGGTAGAGTAACTGGAACTCTCATTTATTACTGATGGTAATGCAAAATGGTACAGCCACTTTGGAGGACAGTTTAGCAGTTTCTTACAAAGCTAAACATAATTGTATCTTATAATCCAGATCAGTGGTTGCTAGGGGTTTAGCGAAGAGGAGGGGATGTAGGGTCAAATAGGTGAAGCATGGGAGAGGGGGTCGCTGAGAATGGTGAAACTATACTGTGTGATATTGAAATGGTGATGCACAACATATGCCTTGATCAAACCCATAAAATTTGACAGTGCAATGAGTGAACCTTAATGCATGCAAATTAAAAATATCATTTAGGAAATTGGAGGATCCCACAGTGGAATGCACACTGTGATGAATGTGTGAATCAACCTCACTGAAGGTGATGGGGAAAAAGGTGCTGACCAAAGTAGACTTGAAATGACTGGAGTCTATGAGACTAAAGTCAAAAGGAATAGCACACAAGAACTGGACTCTGGTTGACAGAGTTGTTTCCCACAGAGGTATGGGTTAACAATTCTGAAATCACTACACATGTATATTGGAATTCAACAGCGGAAAGACAAGCAATATCGTTACAGACTAGCAATGGGGAAAGCTATCATGACCCATGTGGTAATGGATTAGAGTTAGAGACACCAGTATGAACAAATGTTTAACCTGATATAGATACTTTCACTTAATACAGGTGGACATATACATAGAAATATTTATTGATATGTGAATATACATAGGTTTTTATACAAGCAAATATTTCTTTGCTCTGTTAGCGAGAGGGCCTAGAAGCAACGCAGATTTTGGCTTCTAATCAGTTCTCCAATAAAAAGTAAGGTGTCTTGGAAAAATGGGTTGATTCTAGGATGAGGGCATGAGATAAATTGTGCCAGAAAGGAAGTGCTCAAAACAACAACAACACGACAATTATGGGGAAATGTCAAAAGGACATGGGAGCCAACTGAAAGAGCTCCTAATGGCCAAAGCTGAAAGAATTTGAGCAACAAAATAAATGAGTATCATATTCCAACCAAAGTATAAAATAAATATCCATGAGTTCATACTAATATAAATAAATGATTGAATAAATAAATAAATGGGGAGAGGAGAAATCACCCATCCAGAAGAATTCTAAGGAATATATGTAGATTTTCTGCCCTCAAGAAGGTAGAGCGTAACTCTTCACTCCGTATGTGTGGGCTTTGCATAGTGACTGCCTTCAAAAGAGTATGAGAAAGGGAGGGTGGGGAATAGTAACTTTATCGTGGAGAAATATGACACACACTCCCTCAGCCAGGTGATCAAGGTCTATATCAAAAGTGGTAAGTCATGTCAAAAGTATGTATCTTGGATATGATGTAATGAACATAGCAGTTCCCATCTGTGATCTTCATCTCAAAAACCCATCACCCCAGTCTAATGGGAAAAACATCAGACAAATCTCAATCAAGGGCTGTTTCTAAAAAACATGTGACTAGTCCTCAATACTATCAAGGTCATCAAAAGCAAGACAAGTCAGAAACGGTCACGGCCAAAAAGAGCATAAGGAGACGTGACGACTGAATGTAATGAGGCATCCTGGATGGAATCCTAAAACAGAAAAAAAGTCACAGGTAAAAATTAAGGGACTCTTAATAAAGTATTAACTTTCATTAATAACAGTGTATCAATATTAGTTCATTGTGGCAAATGTACTATATTAATGTAAGATGTCAAGAATAGGGGAAATTGGGCGTGAGGTATATGAGATCACCCTGTACTATCTTCCCAACTTTTATGTAAATCTAAATAATATAAAACATTAGTTTTTAAAAAGTGGACTGTGCCAAACTCTGCTTGAATTACAGATTCATGAGCAAAATAAATGCTATTGGTTTACACCAAAAACGCATTCATGCGTACTCACCTAGATGGAACTCAAGAGCAGATAAATGTAATGGATAATGCTTTAAGAGAAATGGATTATAGAGGTGTGGATGGTCCTAGAGACTGTCATACAGCGTGAACTAAGTCAGAAAGAGAAAAACAAATATCATATATTAATGCATATTTGTGGAATCTAGAAAAATGGTACAGAGGAACTGGTTTGCAAGGCAGAAATAGAGACCCAGATGTAGAGGACAAATGTATGGACACCAAGGGGGGAAAGCGGGGGGTTGGGGGTGGGATGAACTGGGAGACTGGGATTGGCATATATACGCTAATATGTATAAGATAGATAACTAATGAGAACCGGTTGTATAGCACAGGGAACTCCACTTCGCTGTACAGTAGAAACTAACACAACGTTGTAAAACAACTGTACCCCAATTAAAGAAAAAGAGAGAAATGGAAAATGGAAAGGAGTATTTTTAGTATTTTTTAAAATCAGTAAGAAACTAATAGCGAGGTAAAAAGGATTTAAGAGAAAGTGGTAGATATGGAAGTCAGAGAAGTTCTAATACACTTATAATATGAATCTCTGAGGAAGAAAACTAAAGCAGTGGAACAAAACTAATAGTAATGAAAATCTTTTGAAATAAAAGATGATTTGAAGGTACATACTGAAAGGATAACTGAACATCTGGAAAAATAGACCAGGTTCAAAACTAAATATTCTAATAAAAGCATTTTGTATTTGAAAGAGAAAAAACATCCTTAAGCATTCAATGGATTAGACACTTACAATGGAAAAGAAAATCAGATTGCTAGCATATTTTTGACACCAAAGCTAGAATACAATTGAATAATTTTTTAAGGAAATAAACTGTGAAGCAGAGATTTTATAAAATGTGAACCAGAGCCCTACATATATTCAAAAGTAATGACTACAGAAAACCTATTATGAGCATTCAGAAACTCAGACATCATGGTTTTCATGGATCCCTTCTTAAGGAATCTCCCAGAGAACACATTTCATACAACTGGAGAGGTATTGGCATTAAGGACAGATATGATCTGCACTTCCCAAACACCTGGAAGTTAGGTGGAGTCTTGTGACTGAATCTTGGACTTCCATGGAATGAGACTGGGAGTGCTGTGTTCTCCATGGTCCTCCATCCTTGCTCTCTTCTCCTATGGTGGCTAAATGGACAGGACTCTAAGAACTTAAAGGATGTAGAGACACAAAGTGAAAGGATTCTAAGCCCCTGCTGACATGCATGTGGCTCTGACATGAACAAGAAATAAATTTCTATTATTTCAAAAATAACAATGTATTTCATCCCATTAACAGAATAGATGCGAAAAGTCATTTCATCTCCATAGATGTAGAAAAAAATATCTAATGAAATTCAACACTAATTCATGATTTTAAAGTATTTAAAATGCTAAGAATAAAATGGAACTTTTTGTTTTTTGTGGTACGCGGGCCTCTCACTGCTGTGGCCTCTCCCGTTGCGGAGCACAGGCTCCGGACGCGCAGGCTCAGCGGCCATGGCTCACGGGCCCAGCCGCTCCGTGGCATGTGGGATCTTCCCGGACTGGGGCACGAACCCGTGTCCCCTGCATCAGCAGGTGGACTCTCAACCACTGTGCCACCAGGGAAGCCCAAAATGGAACTTTTTTACAAAAAAACCTAAATCAAATAACATTGTTAATGGTGAAATATTTAAAACATTCCTCTTGAGAGACACCTGTCATCATGACTCCCATTCAACATTGTATTGGAAATCCTGGTCCTGGCCATGATTTAAAAAAAAAAAAAGAAGAAGAAGAAAGAAGGATGGAAGAAAATAGAAAGAACAGGTATAAGGATTAGAATAGAAGAAATATCAATGTCATTACTTGCAGATGACATGATTAAATACATGGAAAATGCAAAATAATCTACAGATGAACTCTTAGGATTCCTAAGTGAATTCCTCAGGTTACTGGACACAATGTACCAAAAAAATCAGTGTAACTTCTGTATACTAACAACAAATGATTAGGAAATTTTAAAAAATGATGTGTGTTAACAGCATCGAAAAACATCGACTGCCCAGGAATAAATCTAATGAAAGATGTGCGAGGCTTTAACACAGAAAACAACAAACATTACTGGAAAAATGAAAGTTGACTCAAATATATAGAGCAATACATTATGTTCATGGTTTGGAAAACTCAATATCTCAGGGATGTCAGTTCTCTCCCAATTGATATGCAGATTCAGGGCAGTCCTAATGCTACCAGGTTGTTGTGGAAATTGTGAAAATGATTCTGAAGTTTGTATGGAAATGCAGTTGGCCAAGAAGAGCCAAGACAGATTGAAGACCCAGGTAACAGAAGGACACTTCATTTGTAACAAAGATGGCACTGTAAAGCAGCTTGAAATGGGTGATCTGTCTAATAAATTGTGATAGAATAATTGGATATGGAAAATGAATTATCTTGCCCCCGGCTCATACCATTCACAAAATCAGTTACAGATGAATTGTAGATTTACACATGAAAGATGAAGTAATAACACTTCTAGAATATAACAGGATATCTTCATGGCTTTGCAGTAGTTGGTATTTCTTAATCAGGATACAGAAGGCATTAACTTTACAGGAAAAAAAATAGGTAACTTGGACTACATTAAAATAAATAACTTTTGTTCATCAAAATACATCACTGAGTGAAAAAGCATGCCAGAGTGGTCAAAGATATTGGCAGTGCATGTAACTGACAAAGAACTTATATTGAGAATATGTAAAGAACTTCTGCAAATCAATAAGAAGAAGGCACCCAGTAGAAAAATGGTTAAGAGTTTCCAACAGGTACTTCAAAAAAAAGAGGATGTCCAAATGGCCAGTGGTCGTATGAAAAGATGCTCAGTGTGTCATCAGTCTTCAGAGAAACATAAAATAAAACCACAATGACATACATCACACACTCATCTGAAAAGCATAAGAAAACTTACACGTGTTTATGATGATGTGAAACAAACTACATTCATCATATACTGCTGTGGGACTCATTGATACAGTTACTCCAGAAAACTCTTCAGCAGTGTCAACTAGAGCAGAGCATACACATACCCCATGACCCAGCAATCCCACTCCTGGATTTACATCCCACAAAAGACATAAACAACAATGTCCATAGAAGCACTATTTGTAATAGCCCCAAACTGGAAACGAACCAAATGCTCACCAACATGAGAAAAAAATCAACTGTGGTATATTCACACCATGGAGAATGGAAACAACACATAAAAACTACTGCTACGTGTGACACCGTGAGAAATCTCAGAAGCAGAATGAGCAACAAAAGCAGGACATAAAAGAGTAGAAATTACTTGATTCCATTTATATAATCTTCAAGACAGGCAAAAGCAATCTATGGTATTAAACGTCAGGATAGTATTTATCTTTGGAGGATTGTAAACGGAAGGGGACTTAGGTTTCTGAGGTGTATCATCCTCTGTTTCTAGATCTGGGTAGAGGTTTTGTGGATCTGTTCATTGGGTGAAAATGCTTCAAGCCATACAATTTTGATTTGTACATTTTTTTGTATATGCGTTACACTAAAAAAAAATATTTATTTTAAAAAGAGATTTTAGAGACAGATGTGTGAGAACCAACTTCACTACATGGCTCTTAATTGAAGCCTGGTTTGAAGAAATGAATGTATAAAATAAATTCTGGGGAGAAATGGAGAAATCTGAAAGTGGACTGGGCATCAGATGTTGTTAGGGAATTATTAATTTTGCTAAGTATGATAATGGTACTCTAGTTAAAGAAGAGAATCTCCTTAATTTTGGGGAGGGATGCATGCTGAAGTATTTAGGAATCCAGTGTCCTGATGTTGATAATTTACTTTAAAATGGTTCAGTAAAGAAAGCAAACAAACAAAACCAAATAGAGCAAAATGAAAACAATTGTTGAACTTAAATGGTGCTCATGTGAACGTTCAAAATACATTTTTCCTTTTCTGTATTTTTGAACGTTTTATTGATAAAGAAAAATTTTAATGCATTTTAAAAATGATCATAACCTTTTCACAGAGGAAAAAAAACTGAAGCTCAGAAAGTTAAAGTAACTTGCCATGCTGAGATTTGAATCCAGGACTATTCTGAATTTAGGAGTTAGGAAAAGAAACTATGACCGTCACAAACTGGAAGGAGATTGAGATATTGTATTATTCAATTTCCTCATTTTGCAGACAAGAAAACAGGCTAGAGAACAATTTGACTTCCATGAAATGTTAATGCAGCATGCAGTGTTTGAAGTGTTGAGCTGCCTTGTCATTAGCTTGGTTTTTCCAAAGAGCAGAACACAATGGTGTCCTTAGCTCTAACCTGGAGTTCACATTTACTATTTAATTAGATATGAAGTCAATAATTAGATTATATGGATATATTTAAATGCATATGTATAGCAAATATGTGTGTGTGTGTGTGTGTATTTAAATTACTGCAAGAGTTATTTTGTTCCTGGTAGATAGAGCCTTGCTTGTCCCACCATCACTAACATGTGTTATGTCCCTTAAGCTTATCATTTACAGGCCATATACCCTCCAACAGCCCATGAATGTGGCTTTTTCTTCATTTGGCCTCATTTATATCAACATCAAAGCCTGAGCATTGTTATTAACTCAGAATTATGGACAGGGTTTTCTTTGTGAGATTTATCGCCTACGGTGTCAACACTTAATTTACTCTAAGTCCTTGAAAAAAAACACCCCAGTGTCTGTAAGGGTATAAGCTGCCAACACCAGAAAGACCACTGTTGACAGATTTTTGATTGGTTTACGTTATTATTCCTTATTCAAAACAAAACAAAACAAAAAACTCTTCTGTCTTGGAATATTGTCTCCATTGGTTCCTTAAGAATTACAAGGAAGACTGAAGGGAAGCTATAAAACTAAGGAAGTTTTATAGGGGACTTCCCTGGTGGCGCAGCGGTTAAGAATCCGTCTGCCAATGCAGGGGACACGGGTTCGAGCCCTGGTCCGGGAAGATCCCACATGCCGCGGAGCAACTAAGCCGGTGCACCACAGCTACTAAGCCTGAGCTCTAGAGCCCGTGCTCTGCAACAAGAGAAGCCACTGCAATGAGAAGCCCACATAACAACGAAGAGTTGCAGCAACTAGAGAAAGCCCACACGCAGCCAAAACTAAAATTAATTAATTGATTAATTTTTTTAAATTACTTTAAAAAAACCTAAATTAAGGAAGTATTCGGGGGAAAAAAGGCTGGAGAAGATTTTCACGGCCATCAGAAGGCCCAGGCAGGACTGTCAGCCTGCAGTTGTCAGCCAGTTCTGCTTGATTCCCTCCACCAAGCTCACTTTTCTCTGGTTGCATTAAAAGGTCTAAGGCAGAAGAGGTTGTTGGAAGGCTTAGGCCTAAACACTTCAAACTGCCATATAGTGGAAGATGGGGCTAGCTCCGTGGAGAACAAAACTCAGGAATATAGGGTTGGTGGTGGCAGAAATTTAAGGAGCTACATAGGAAGAAAGTATAACAGAGCAGTAAGGAAGCTGAACTCTGGCCTGCTGGCTCACATTTATACACTGTTTGACACTGGACAAATTAATGAACCTCTTTGAGCCTCAGATGCCTCATTTATAAGACATCTGTGTATTTGCCTCATAGGGCTGTTGAAGAAAACTAAGTAGCACGCACGCAAAGAATTTAGGATAGTATCGGGTTTGTCATAGGTGCTCATAGCATTTCACTTCAGTCTCTTAAGCAGGACTGGAAAAAAACGACCGTTTATGTGGTCCTGGGGAATCTCTAAGACAGAGATTTTCGTACTTCCTTTCAGCAATTTCTTCCCCCACCCACCCCACTGCAGCCCACCCACCTCTAGAGGGGGCCTGCCCTCAAGGAGCTTACAGTCCACTAGCAAGGCAAGTGTGTAAACTTGTATCTTTTCAACATGGCGAATACTGAAGTTTCAAGAGTACAGAGGAAGTGACTGCCTCTGCTGGGGAGCTCAGGGAAAGCTTTACCAAGGAGGCATCATTTGAACCGAGTCTTGAAGATCAAATAAGAGTATAAATCATGACCACCAGTTTAGCAAAGAATGATGCATCTGGGGTCATTCAGGATGGGTTATCTGCTCTCAGCATTTTCCACAGGCCTTTTGATCTGCTAATTTAGTTAGAGTGAATCTGTGGTGGACGCTTAACCTAATGATTACAAGATGAAGAGCATGGACCCTAGAGTTAGGATAGACCTGGATTTGAATCTGTAACCATCTTCTCATTTCACTTACCAGCTATGAGTCCTTGGGAAAGTTTCTTAATAGCTCCGAGTACCATCTGTTAAATAGAGAGAATCATTGTTGAGTAGAGTTGCCTTTTAAACAAAGGCTTGTTTCTGAAGTTGGCGTGAAAGATAAAAATGGAAAATATTCAAAATTATTGACAGTTATCTCTCTCATAAACAAGACACGTAGGGACCATTTTGTACCGAGAAGTACCATTGACCTCTGGAATCCCCACCAACGAAAATGCTGGACATGAGTAGCCCATGAGGACTGAGAAGTTGTGGGGAGAGCAGGTTCACATCTCTCATCCAAGGTCATCTGGAGGCACAGGTTCATTGAGAAGAAGGGCTGGTAGGACCCTCTGCCTCGTATATTTTTCACCTTATTCTTCTTTAATTTTTGCTGAGTGCCTGCACTTTGGTTCACTCACAGGTTAAATGCATACATGGCATGACTCAACCCACTTCACCAGAGTGTCATCAGATTATCTATGTGAAGTGTTTCACACAGCGATTGGCACAGTTATCACAGTATCTTCAGCCATCTCCTGGACCGTCCTTCTCCTCCTTCTCTTTGTCATCATCATAAGCCAAGAGTGACCAATTAGGAAAGAGAGCAATTTCTTTGACCAAGTGAACGAAATGACTGCATTTTCACTCATTGGCTCTTTTCCATCCTGAGATCATACGCCCCAAGCCAAAAACACGCCAAATCTCCTTCCTGTCCTTGTTCTGTCATCAAAAGTTGTTGAAGCGTGTTTTTTCATCTGAAAAACGAGCTTAATAGTATTTTCTGTCTGATAGGAGTGAGGGCTTGTCAGAAAGTATGTATCTGCTAAAGCACTCTAAAAAGGCAAACGGTCAAAACAATGCAAATTATCATCTTTTTTTCTATAATACTGTCCTTGTGGGGGTACGGCCACATCACCAGTCTAGAATTGTGCCCAGTTCTTCCCCTGAATGCCTTGAAAATCAAAAGAACCAGTACTTTAGTTTCATTTGTTGTATTCTCTTTCTTTACATCCATATTGTTTGGCTAGAATTTTTTAAAAATCTGAAGGATCAATTTTCTCATTTTGAAATGTAACAAGGAGAATTGCTCTAAGCCTGGGAATATGTTAGCCAAGTTTTGAATCTCAAAATGCTAATGTCTCCCTCTGTCTCCCTCTCTTTGTGTGTGTGTGTGTGTGTGTGTGTGTGTGTGTGTGTGTGTGTGTGTGGCTTTTCCAAGACGTGGAGGTTTTGAATAAAAATGGTAATTGACCTTTAACGAGAGAGCTGAGAGAATGGCTTCTGTATATTATATGGCTGTGAGCTGGATTTTAAATGTTTGATTAAGTTATTAGAATGTTTTTGCTTTGGCATAGTGTACTATAAATTTACAATTGCTGGCCAAGCAGTTAGTCAGTGGAGAAGAATAAATTGTTTTGAGAGGTACTTCAAAACCTGGATTTTATTCTCTTGGAAAGACAGGGTTTTAAATAAACCATGTAACACAAGTGAGAACTTCCATAATTAAGGTTCTAACCAGGAAGATCCTAAGAGCTTTCGAGTGGTAACATGAAGAATGACATTCCAGGATGCTTTCCTTTTCTTTTCTTTTTAAATTTATGTTTTGAGTGTGCTAGTTTACTTTGAGTGGCCCAAAGACCAAACAGCACACAACAGGCACACATTAAATATAGGTTGTTAAAGAATCTATCTATGAGATGTGAGTGCTGTAGGGAGATTGATACCCTAAACAAATATATTAAAAAAAAAAAAATTGTCCCAGAACACCTTTGCTTTACAGTGTGCTTCGAATGGTTAGAGGTCCCTGTCGGCTGCACCCATGTCATTACTTAGAGAGTTTCTGTTTGGCAGTCCTTACTCCCTGTCACCCAGTAGTTTCACTCCCTGACAGCTTTTTTGTTTTCAGAGCATGTTCTCCTGGTCCTGTCATTTAGGAAAGCTCTCTTAAATGGCCACTCCCCTCTCTTGGGGGCTCTCCCTGCCTCTCGGCCTCAGACCCTCTCCCCGAGATTCTTCCAGCTGTTTCCTCAAAGCCCCACCGCCTCCTCTCAGCACGGCTAGGCTCTTCTCCCAGGAGCACCTAAATAAATAAAATGTGATTAAATGTATGGGATTGGTTCTTGTACTGCTGTATTTATTTGATCTATGTACACACCAGAGAACTTTCTACTGTACAGTGTACAAATATACCATTTATACTTGATTAAGTAGGGCAATTGTGGTCATTTCTGGGAAAGTATACCATCAGATTCGTCATTGGGAACCTGGGCATGTACTATGACATTGTTTCTATGGGATCAAATGAGACAGCTGTTGGGAATGCAGCCCTTTGTAGAAGATTGTAGAGTGCTACCCAAGTTGTGTTGCTAAAATGACAGTTTTCGATTTTTGTTGGAGATTAGTGATTAGCAGCACAGGCTGTGTCCTCAGGCTACCTCGCTGGGAATCGCGGGGTTCTCCACTGGCCAGCTGTGCAGCCTTATGCAAGTGCCTGAATCTCTCATCTGTAAAAGAGGGTAATAGAGTTACCTACCTGCGTTATTGAGAGGACTAAACGAAATAATGCATGTCTTCTGTCTAGCAAAGCATCTGACACAAAACAAAGTAAGTGCTTAATACATATGAACTGTTAATTACATCATCATCATTATGATCAGACTGAAGTGACATAATTTAGTTATAGAATCCTTTTAAGAATGGAAGCAAGTGTAAACACGAGGATGGATGGTTTCAGCTCTTCCCTCATTCGCGAGTGCTCATGTATATACATGCGTCCCATGTGTGCTGATGCCCATCCAGAGACAGCCACCCCCATCCCCTATGCCTGACACTCCAACTCCCCGGGGGTCTCCATGCCTCCCATTTACCTGTGATCTTGTAGACCTGCTATTGCCCGGGTCCCACCCTTTCCTAAGCTGGTCCTCACTTCCTACAGGGTGGAGACTGTAGTGACAGGACTAAGGATGCAGAGCCCAGGGATGTGAGGAGTTCAGATAAAGTCCCTGCCACTCCTCCAGTCTTAGTATCCAGCTCATGTTAAAATGCCCCTTCCGGCCTCCACTTTGTATGATACCAGAGAGAATTTAGGCTTGGATCTTAGCAAAACATGAAGATGAATCTTGCTCGAAGCTTTGAGTATCCCAAGACCCCCCATTACCACCTCTTCTATAGGTTGTGACAAGGTGAGAAAAGGGACTGAGGAGAATGACGGGCCTTAACCTCGCCTGCAGAATAATGAATAGTACTGATGTTTATTAAACACCTACTCAGGCAGGCACAGCGCTTGGGGCTTTACAGATACTGTCTGCATCTTCTGAGCTAGCCTGCAGGGCAGGGGTTATTATCAGCATTTTACAGATGAGGACACAGAATCTCAAAGAAGGTGAATCACTTGCCTTCCGTCCCACAGAGCAGGGACTGGTGCATATCTAGGTGGCTGATTCTACCCACCCCCCACCCCCACCCCCACCCCCCCGCACAGCCCACCATTCAGCTTCTCTCTCTAGTCCTCCCCCATCCCCCAAGAGCTCTGGGGTTTGCCTAGCTCTGTACCTCTGGAGCTCCCGTGGCCCAGCTAAAAGTGGTTAGCAGGTGCGGGTGGGGCTTCCACATGCACATCGCTGTACCGGGGGTGGCAGGGACTGGAAGGGGGGATGCGGAGCAATGAGGGACATGGGCGGGGGCTGCCTCTAACTGTGGTTTCTCTCTTCTCCCCTTGTCTCCATCCCCACTGCCACTGAACTCACCCATGCCATCAGCATCTCTTGCTCGAAGGACCACAGACCTCTGGTCTTACCTGTCTATCTCCACTCAGGCCCCAAGGAAAGTGTTCACAGTGGATCAAGCTCAAGTGAGCTTCTCAAATACAGACCGTGCTTAAAATCCTTCCTTGGCTTCCTTTGACTCTTAAAATCAACTTCGGTTCCCCATCGCGACCCTCAGGGCTGTGGGGTCTGGCCCCCCTCCCCCACTCCCCTCCTCACCTAGTAACCACCGTTCACCTTTCAGCTCCCAGCAACAAGGTCACTTACTCGGGGAAACGTTCTGTGCCCCTCCAGGTTGTTAAATTCCTCTCCTACACATTCTTACAGGGTTCTGACCCTTTGCTCATGTCTGTCCGTATTTATGATTTTGTTAGTGATGCTGGGTTGGTGTTGTCTCCCTCATTAGACTATTCATCCCCGAGATGGAAAGCGCGTGTTCGCACTCAGCTCAGCATCGCTGGCACCTGACATCGTGCCTGGGCAGAGCCTATGCTGGGTAACATTGGTCGTGTGAGTGAGCGGTGTGACTTCTGTGCTTTGGAAACCCGGGTAGGATGTTGATAGAGGTGTGGCCAGACTGAGGCTCCTGTGGTTACCCCAGCCGTTTCCCTTCCACCTCCAGCTGGAGAAGCTCTGCTGGGCTCTCCTCCAACCCCCCCCCCCCCACAATGGGAATGACAGACATCTAGAACTTGCTTTATTTACCTGTTACAGTCCTTCCCATGTGAGTCCATACACTTATCCCAGTGAGGAGCCCACTTGTGAAGCACCTCTTCTAGAGCTGCCGTCACCTCTCCCCTGGCAGTGATGGAAACCCCAGCACGTAGTAGGTATTCTGGGAACATTTGCTGAGTGCTCAGCAGCATGTTACTTTGAACATTCATTCTTCTTAGCAGCAATTTTTAAAATTGAGATTCGATTTATGTGAAATAAAATTTATGCATTCTGAGTGTGATATTACTTGTTAGAGTTAATTGTGCATTTCATTTAAAAAAATAGAGCCATGTGAAGTAATTATAGTACGTCGGTAAGCTGGACAATTTCCTATCATAGTAATTTTTTGTATACTATCTAATTTCTGTAGTGATATCCCATTATGCGTCTTGCATTCATACATTTCCTTAATTTTTTTTTTTTTTTTTTTTGGCCATGCCGTGCAGCACGCAGGATCTTAGTTCCCGGACCAGGGATTGAACCCGTGCCCCCTACAGTGGAAGCACAGAGCCCTAACCACTGGACAGCCAGGGAATCCCCGTACATTTCCCTATTTAATGTTTACTGTAACCCTACGGAGTAATTATTATTATCCTCCCATTTACCAGGGAGAAAACTGGGGTCCAGAGAGATTAAGTGATGTAACCAAAGTCTCAGTGCTATGAGAAGTAGAGGCAAGATTAGAAAGCAGCTCTCATTGGCTCCAAAGTGGATATCTTGCCACTGTCTGCTCCTGTGCATCTTCTTAAATCCTTGGTAACAGCAAGATGCCCACTTGTTCTGTGTACCTGGTAAACAGGCTCTGGGGGTAGCGCCAAAGGTGGAGGACCCATCTCTTAGCCTTCCCTGTTCTCCGCAGCCTCCCCCTTCCCTCCTAAATATCCCTGCAGATGGCCTGGGAGACACATACGCAGGCATTGCTACAGAAACGAATCTCTGAGTCAGCCCTGGAAAAAAAGAAATCTCTTTGTTGGTTTTATTTTTCTTGGTTGATTTATTTGACAAGGACCCGTTCTGTACATCATTTTGGAATTTCAGAATCTTTTTTTATCTCCAAAGGTCTCTCTCAAAAAGCTGAAGAAGAAATAAAAGAGAGGCTATGTGTGCTACTCCCTGTGCAACGCTTTCTAAACCCTGAACTCTGCCTTTTTACCTTAGTTTCTGACCCTGAGATCACACAAGTTGCAGAATAGAGGTTGAGCAGAGCTAAATCCCATCAGGTAGGAGTACGATTTGCACTAATCCCTAAAGACACGTCTTCATCAGGCTGTTTGACTTGGCAGGACACCTACGTTGCTAAACCCGGCAGAGGAAGAGCACGGGAATTATTCACTCTCCAATGGGGCTTCTCTGCTGCGATTAGGTGTCACAACCAGCCAGTGAAAGGAAATGTTCCCAGCTCTGGCTGGCTGCAGATTCAATTACTGTTGGGTTCTTTACCTGGAGGTCCAAGAGGCCCCACTCCGAGGCCTTCAGCAGAGATTCCAGGCCAGGATTCCTGGGGTCACCGTGTCGGCAGCAAGTCCATTTACCAGAAGCATCCCTCATCCTGGCACATGGCATGTTAGATGCAGTCAAAACAGGCACCAGGCTTCCCTGGGAACTTTCTCCACTTTAACATGTGTTTCAGCTATGGGAAAAGCACAGGCGGAAAAAAAAAACCTCAGGCTGAATTTACAGTTGCCTTTAATAACCCATGCAACTAAATTTATTAGGTCACCATGCCCCTTTGAACTGTGGTATGGAATTTTCCATGCGAAGTCCCGTTTCTCCGGTGAGAAGGAGACCTTCCCATGCAGGTTTGTTGGTGTCTTTGTTGAGTGAACGCCCACGCCTTGGCCGTTTTGGTTAAGAACCAGCTTTGATTAAGAGTAGGCTGGGGGATTTCACCATGGCCCTTGATGCTTATAGATGGCTGAAGCACTGACATCCACCCATGTGGATTGCCATGCATATACCAGCTCTACATGAGGGGCCTGAATCTGCAGACGTTCTTCCTCCTAAAGACACTTAAAGCAAAGCTCTGCCTCATTGTTTACAAGCTCCACTTTCCTGAGTGCTTTCTCATTTTGCTAAGAATAACTTACGGCATAACTTTGTCAGTTTCCTTAGACCCTTCTCATTGAACCAAGAAGTTCAGGGCTGAGATGTTTTCTTCAGTAGCTTCCAGGTCTCAGGGCCTAGGACTCAGGGAAATAATTTGATTCTGGAATATTTTCTTTTTCAAGACAATCCTGATAAGTTTGGTTAAATGGCACCTGAGATCAATTCAAATCAGCAAATTGATATTGAGCGCTTATTGTGTGCAGGAGTCCTTGCTAGGAATGGTGGGGAATAAGAGTTCAAGACACAGTGGAGTCTCTTGATTTCTGAGTGATTATTTTCCTTCCAAGAGTGCCAAGGTGTGACAGTCATAACATTTTAATTTTCATGGATTTTTGTGATGTATATTAGATAAATAGCTCTTCGAATGCATGGCCTTATGGGTATCTTTGCTTAGAATGAGAACGAAGCAGGCAGTTAAGTCAAATTAAAAAGGTGAGTTAACTTACAGAAATATATTAATTAAATTATGATAGAGATCATACCTAGAAATGATAACAAGGTGGTATGTGGATGATTAGAATCTCAAAAGCCAGTATCCTAGATGGACTTAAACACACATCCCTAAGGAAACAAGTCAGTTTATTATTCAGGGAGGTAAGCCAAGGGCCTTTGAGTGTTTGACAATACCTGGTCATTAGCTTGCGCGGCTCACTGCACAGCTGAGCCATGATGGACTTTTTTTTTTTTTTTTGCGGTACACAGGCCTCTCCCTGTTGTGGCCTCTCCCGCTGCAGAGCACAGGCTCCCGACATGCAGGCTCAGCGGCCATGGCTCACGGACCCAGCCGCTCCGCGGCATGTGGGATCTTCCCGGACTGGGGCACGAACCCGTGTCCCCTGCATCGGCAGGCGGACTCTCAACCGCTGTGCCACCAGGGAAGCCCCACGATGGACTTTTAATGAAACAGCTCTCACACACGTCCTTGTGCACTTCCCACTGTCCATACAACGGTAACATTGAGATGGAGACCACTCCCTGCAACCTTGACAAATCTGGATGTGGAGGAGTTTGGGTGGGAAAAAATAAGCTCCCTGTTAGACTTTGCACATCCCACTCTGCACTGGCGTTGAGACGGGGATGGATGCTGGGGGCCTGGCAAAAGGCAGACACAGCACCGAGAGCTGATGGCTAGTTGTCAGAGGAGGGAGGGACAGAGGGAAAAGGATGTCTTGAGGCATGGGGGCTGTTGTTCTGATGGGCTACTGACAGCCCATCCCCTGCCATAGAAGCAGCAAAGAAACCCAGCCCACGTGCCCTCCGAGGAGCTCTAAAAAAAACCCGTTCAGATGTGTAAGACTGTTGAATGCAGGGAATAGACTAACATCGTCTTGGCATCTCTGCAGTGACTAATGTGTGGGCTCCCTGGGTTTTTTTTTTGTTTTTTTTTTTTTGCGGTACGCGGGCCTCTCACTGCTGTGGCCTCTCCCGTTGTGGAGCACAGTCTCCGGACGCGCAGGCTCAGCGGCCACAGCTCACTGGCCCAGCCGCTCCACGGCATGTGGATCCTCCCGGACCGGGGCACGAACCCGTGTCCCCTGCATCGGCAGGCGGACTCTCAACCACTGCGCCACCAGGGAAGCCCGGCTCCCTGATTTTGTTCTGAACTAAGTGGTCTTTATGTTGCAGTTCTGGCAGCACCGAACAGTGATATCCTGTGTCCACGATTCCTCCACTTTAATGACAGCCTATTGAATGGGAAGAAGTAGTACGTAAACAGAGCAGCCGAGCCGGAGGGGAAGCACTTGTGTTCTGAGCCACGTGTGCTCAGAGTCAGTCATGCGATTTTCTTCAGTCGTTGAGAGCCGGGATCATGAACCCTGATAGTACGTAGGTTCACTTTACACTTGCAGTTCCAAAGAGCTCCCGTTTGATTTCACAAGGAAATCACAGAAGCATCTTTGCCTGATAGAGAAAGTGAGTTCTCGTGTCCTGATCCCTTGCAGTGACTGGGGTGGAGCTGCCTGGGTTTGGGATATCAGGAGTTGGCACAAGACATCACACTCTAAGGAAAAGCCTGAGGGCATTTCTTGGGTAAAGTCCTTTGTCCCAGGAAACCAGATCTGTTGATTAATAGAAAGACTGGGAGCAGAAAGTAGAGGCCTGGTGCAGGGTCAGCTGCCAGAGGGGCTGGAATAGAAGGAAGCAGTTGTGGGTGACGGGATTGAGTTGGATGTACAGGGTGAGCGCTCTTCCTCATTGTTGACCCTGCTTTGTGCTTTGGGGGAAAAGGTTGGTCTGAAGAACCAGTTTAGAGAGTGAGCATGTGCCATGACCATATTTCTCTCACCAAACCCATGTTTTATTGTTATAATTGACTATTGTTGAAATTGAAAGTGGCAGGGACTACATAGTCATGGTACAAAGTTATCAAGGATTAAAAGTCAGTAAAACGTGTGTCACTGCTTTACCTGATTCCTGGTTCCCCTTCCCAAATGTAGCCATTGTCTTGTTTCTTTTATACGCTTCCAGACATTATCCTTATACAAATTTATAAAAGTGTGTGTGTGTGTGTGTGTGTGTGAAAGAGAGAGAAAGAGAGAGATCTCATACACCAGTCAGGGCTTTATCCATAGATGGAGAAGATAATTCTTTATTTGGTATGGTTGAAGGAAGCCAAAAAATCATCCCCAAGCCTGCCATAGATCCAAGATCATTTTTTAACCATTTGAAAGTTATTCTTTAGATTAAAAAAAAATTATTAAGATTATTTTTAGCGCAGTTCTAGGTTCAAAGCAAAACTGAGGGGAAAGTATAGAGATTTTCCCATATGCCCTCTGCCCCCGTGTATGTGTAGCCTCCCCCATTATCAACATCCCTATAGAGCCGTGTGGGCTCCCAAGGACAGGGCCGGGGCTGAATGAGAAAGCCATGAGGCAACTGGAACCAAGGGCTAGAGTGATGCCAAGTCTGAGGAGGGGAGCCAGAGACTACGGGAGCCCTAGGGTCCAGGACAGGAGCCTGGGCTCATTCTGATTGGCTGCCTGGTGTGCGAGCGAGCAGACGGTGGTCCAAGAGGCAGGCACAGAGCAGAGATCACAGCCTCCGTGTTTGCCTCTGCGTCTGTCTCAGTGCTCACAGAGATGGCGGGTCTCTGCAACTAGAGACTTCTTGACAACTTGAGGTCTCCAAAGGCTAGAGAGCAACGGAGGAAGAGCCACTCAGTGAATGCTCACCTATAATTGTGTACCTTTGTGACAAATGCCTGTCTTTGTGCTGCTTCTGTGATAAGCTGCTTCTGTGATGTGGGGTCTGGAATCCATCCCTCCCAAGGTGGGGCAGCCCCCTGATGCATGCCTCAGGCAGCCTTCCTTTGCCTCCTCCGGGCAGTACAGATAGCTCCCGGCCATGCAGGATGGACAGACAGCGGGAGAGCAAAGGCTGCTCAGTTAAGGCACAGATGAGGTGAGAGGCCCATTCTGCACCCCAACTGGAGTCCTAGTTCTGCCACTTACTAATGGTGTGTTAAGTTATATAACAAGTAACTGAAGTTCTCCAAGCCTCAGTTTTTTGGTTTTGGGTTTTTAATTTTTTTTTGGAAGTATAGTTGATTTACAATGTTGTGTCAATCTCTGCTGTACAGCAAAGTGACTCATTTATACACATATATACATTTTTTTTAATATTTTATTCCATTATGGTTTATCCCAGGAGACAGGATATAGTTCCCTGTGTTATACAGAAGGACCTTGTTGTTTATCCATTCCACATGTAATAGTTTGCATCTATCAACCTGAGCCTCAGTTTTCTCACCTGTAAAATGAGATTAATAATGGTCTGTACCTTATAGGGTTATCCAGGTTTTAATTAGTGAAACCTATAAAGCTGTTAGCACACTGCTGGTAAACACTCCAGAAAGGTTAGGTAGTGTTGCTCTGTTCTTCTGGAACCTTATATTCTGTCTCTGTTGTCAGCTTGCGGTCTGGGCCGGACTGGGTCAGTCCAACCTATAAGGTCTTTCTGTTTTTTCTGGCCATAAACCCCTGTTGGGCAGGGCCTGAGGTTGACCTGATTCCTATCTGCCTGTGTCCTGGGGAGGGGGGGAGTGTGTCCTACAGTGGCCCTAGTGTGTTTGCTGATCTAATCAGGAGAGGAATTCAGGGCCCATTCCTATGTTTATGTTGGCTCTGGGCCTAGTCTTTTCTATCTTGACGTTCAAGAAGATGGGCCTGATCTGGTTCGAGTACTCTGCAGGGTGGAGCCTCCCCAGCACTTGAAGTGATAAATAAATGCATCTGGGGAGGGTGGCTGGGTTGCTGGTAGGTTCATGTTAGCTTTACCAATTCAGTCCTTGGAGAACATCTTGTTATCTAGAGAGTGGCCAACTGCACCATCATTCTGCCTTCTGTCTAGGGCACTGAGGTTTTCTTTTTCATATTTATTTATTTATGTATTTATTTGGTTGCGTCGGGTCTTAGTTGTGGCAGGCAGGCTCCTTATTTGCAGCTCTCTGACTTAATAGTTGTGGCACATGGGATCCTTGGTTGTGGCAGGTGAGCTTCTTAGTTGTGCCTTGCTGTCTTCTTAGTTGCGGCACGTGGGCTCCTTAGTTGTGGCAGGCGGGCTCCTTAGTTGTGACTCACTGGCTCCTTAGTTGCGGTATGCGAACTCTTAGTAGCGGCATGCATGTGGGATCTAGTTCCTGGATCAGGGATTGAACCCAGGCCCCCTGCATTGGGAGCGTGGAGTCTTAACCACTGCGCCACCAGGGAAATCCCTAGGGCACTGAGTTTTTAATGACTGCTGCTGTCATTAATTGGGCACTTACCAGTTATAAGCTCTGTGCTAACCCCTTCCATATGCATATTCTTGGGTCAGCCTCAGAACCACTCGATGGGTCAGCTTGATTGTTTTCCCTTTGCCTAGATGAGGACATGGAGGCTTGGGGATGTTAAATCACTTTCCTTAAGGTCACAGATCTAGTAAGTGCAGAACCAGAACTAAGGCCGTCTGCCTGCAGAGTTCTAAGTGTGCAGACATTAATGTTCTCACGAGTCACTGGAGATGTGGCTGACAGGCAGAGGCGGGTTCCACAGATCTGGGGCCTGGCCTGAGATGCTGCATTTCTCACAAGCTCCCAGGTGATGCTGATGCTGCTTTGAGTGACATGGCATCAAACCAGGAATCCACACAGCTTGATGTGTTGTCTTGTTTGTTTTGCTGGGCCTAAGGGTTGACCTCATGCACCGTTGCCTGGCAGCCGTTGGCTCACCACTCATGGCAAAGGCGGTGTCATGTGGGGCTCTCAGCCAGTGAGGGCTAAGCCCTGTGAGGCTTTGCGGGATGTACTTGATGAGGCGGTTGTCCCGCTCTTAGAAGTTAAGCAGGATAGCTCCTCTCCCTTCTGTCTTAAATCCATCCTACTTGACTGAGAGAGAGGGCCCCTCTGCACCCCTGGATGTGTCTGTTTTCCTAGTCTCTGCTGGGTTCCTGGGTCTGGGGTCCAAGGGAAGTCACCTGACCTTTATTTTGAACCCAAACCTCTTTCTCTTCCTGTGCTCCTCATCTCTGATCATGGTCTCATTTAGCCTTTCATTCTCCCCAGGATAAATCCTTTCAGGAGTCTTTGATTCCTTCCTTAGCCCCAGCTTTCCTCTGGTTGTCATGTCCCAAATTGATTCAACCTGCGTAATACTGCTGACATCTGTGCCCTCCAAAACTGAGGGAAAGGGACAAGGCCCTGGTCACCTCTTCATAACATAAGCCATTATTTATTTGATAGCTTATATGTGGAAGTAAATTATTTTTTGGACCGTGCCCTGTGGCTTGTGTGATCTTAGTTCCCTGACCAGGGATTGATCCCACGCCCTCAGCAGTGAAAGTGCAGAGTCCTAACCACTGGACCGCCAGGGAATCCCCGATAGCCGATATGTGAATTATCTACTTCATTAAGCTCTTAACACGATCCAGTGAAGGTGCTATTATTATTGCTGTTAGTGTGATGATGTGTACAAGCATTAAAAGACTCACTCCAGGTCACCCAGAAAGTAAGTTTGGCTCTAGGACTGAACTCAGAGAGTCTAACTTAACACTGTCACTCCTAACCCCTTTGCAATACTGCAGTACTGCGACGCTCTCCTTTTTCTCCATCTCCGCTACAGCAAGAGGCATCACTGTCAAACACGTTTGATCATTTATTCATTCGACAGCTACCTGTTAGGCCTCTAGTGTGTTCCAGCACTATGTGAAGTGCTGGTGATACAGTGGAGAGTGAGATAGCCATATTCCCTACTTGTATGGAGGGTCATGTCAGTAATCACACAATTGCTCCTTGTTAGCTGCGTGACTTTTATCAGGTTACTTAACCCATATGGCTCATTTGAACCTCAGTTTTCACAGCTATAAATAGGAATCATTATTGTACCTACCCCAAAGGGATGCTGCAAATATCAGATGGGGTCATGTATGCAGCACTTAGCCCTGGCAGATAGTAGATGGAAAATAATCTTACCTGAAATTGCATGTGAATTAAATCCAGGTTCCTCAGCATGCCATTCCAAGACCTTCATTCCAAACACCCATGAATCATTGCTCTTCCCCAGGCATGACACGCTTTTGCTGATTCCATGACCCTATTCGAATGCTATTTTCTTTTGATGTTTATAACACCCTACCTCTTCTCCACTGTCAAACTCCTACCCACTCTTCAAAGCCCAACACAAAAGTTGCCCCTTCCACTAAGCCTTCACCAGTCTCACCTGTAAGAACAGCTTTCTGTTCCACAGTACCCTTGTCCTCTGCACTCCCACGTAGCACTGAATCATGCTGCCTTGTGTTCTAGTTTAGAAGCCTGTCTCCTTTGCTCAGTCGTAAGGTTCCTCACTCGTTCAGCAAACACTTCATGAGTGCTCACTCTCTGATAGGCACTGTGCTCCCCATGCGATGTGCGAGGGAGGTAATAGCTGTCGTGGGGCCTGCTTTCACAGAGCATTCCGTCTAGCACAGCACTGTCCAACAGAACGTCCTGCAGTCACGGAGATGTTCCGTCTCTGCAGTGTCCAGCATGGTAGCCATTAGCCACTATTACCGTATGTTAATGCTACTGAGCCCTTAAAATGTCACTAATGTAGCTGAGCGACTGAATTTTTTTTTTAATTGAAGTATAGTTGGTTTACAGTGTTGTGTTAGTTTCAGGTGTGCAGCACAGTGATTCAGTTTTATATATATATGTGTGTGTGCATATATATATGACTATATATGTAAATATTCTTTTTCAGAATATTTGTATACTTTTTCAGGTTCTTTTCCCTTTTGGGTTATTATACAATACTGAGTATAGTCCCTATGCTGTACAGTAGGTCCTTGTTGGTCATCTATTTTATATATAGTAGTGTGTATCTGTTAATCTCAAACTCCTAAGGTAACCTAATATATCCCTCCCCTCCTTTACCCTTTGGTGACCATAAGTTTGTTTTCTGTGTCTGTGGGTCTGTTTCTGCTTTATAAATAAGTTCACTTGTATCTTTTAAAAAAATTCCTGAATTTTAAATTTTGCTTAATTTTAATTAATTCTAATGTAAATACCCACATGTGTCTAGTGGACACTGCATTAGACAGTGCAGGTGGTAGAAGAGAGCTGTTAATCAAAATCACCAAAAAATCAATGGAAAACTGCAGTTGTAATAAGTGCTGGCATGTAGGAGTACACAGTTGCATAAAGGCGTAGTGGGGAGATCTGACCTAACCTGGTGGTGCTCGTGGTCAGCGAAGGCTTTCCTGACATAGTCATGATTGAGCAAACTCTGAAGCTACTCAAAAGAGTGTAGGCAGCGTTAAGGGCACACATGCAGATGCGCAAGCTGCATGTGCAAATGGTCTGTGGTAGAAAAGAGCATGGCCTACGGGAAGATCTCTGAGAGTCCAAGAGCAAACACCATTCTTCCCTCTTCCTTGAAATCCCCAAAGCACTTAGCACTACGTTCTGCACTGAATTAAACTTCGGGTTTGGATGTGTGATGCCAAGGCCTCAGTTCCTATGCAACCTCACCCATTTCTTCCTCAGAAATGCGCCAGCTGGGACTTCCCTGGTGGCACAGTGGTTAAGAGTCCGCCTGCCAATGCAGGGGGCGCGGGTTCGATCCCTGGTCCGGGAAGACCCCATATGCCATGGAGCAGCTGGGCCCTTGTGCTATAACCACTGAGCCTGCGCTCCAGAGCCCGCATGCCACAACTACTGAAGGCCGTGTGCCTAGAACCCATGCTCCGCAACAAAGAGAAGCCACTGCAATGAGAAGCCCGTGCACCACAATGAAGAGTAGCCCCCGAGTAGCCCCCGCTCGCCACAACTAGAGAAAGCCCGTGCGCAGCAACGAAGGCCCAATGCAGCCATAAATGAATGAATGAATGAATGAATAAATAAATTTTTAAAAATGCAAATTAAAAAAAAAGAAAAGAAATGCTCCAGCTGGAGAGCCAGGAAACAGGGCTCCCATTCCATCTCTGCTCTGGAGGTTCCAGTCAGTAAGGGCCCTTGTCTTTTTGTCCCAAGGAACCTTCTTTACCATATATATGGCTGGTAACCTCCCATTTCTCAGTATTGTAGGAAATACTCGTGTTGTAATTTGGAAGAGATGTGGCTGTAGGTATAGGGACTGGAATCCCAGTAGAATCTGTGTATCATGTCATTTGTTCTTTCATTCAACAAACACTTGTGAGTACCTACTAAAAGCAGATACTCTGCTAGGTGTCGAGGATGCAGTAAAGAACAAAAGAGATAATGCCTCTGACCTCACAGAGCTTATATTGTGGTGGGGACCCCCAGGTACCCCAGGCTGTAGCAGCCAGGGCCACCAGCTCTTCATGGAACCTGCAGTGTTTGAGGCAATGTGTCATGTTCTCCTGGGTCACTGCACAACTCAAACACAATCCCCAAACCCAGTCATCCTACACTGCGGTCCCAGATGCCTCCGCCATGGGATTGAGCCCTAAGATTGCCAAGCACTTTGGCTGTGGACTACTGGGAATTTCATGTAATTTGTTATATATTGTCCCCAGGAACTCTGCCCTGCATCCAAGTGGGGAGTGTGTGAAATCCTCGGGCATCATCTTTTAAGAAGAAGAAACAAATAACTCCTTGTTTACACCCCAGCTTTCGGTCCTTATTCACGCTCTTGGCTCATGAAAGAGCTTAAACAAAGTTTAGTTCTCCAAGGCTGGGGGAAGGGTGGAAAGTCTAATTTTTTTTTAACCTACTTGAGGTCTTGTCCAAACGAGTTGTCACCAAAAAATGAAAGCCAGATGTTTTTTTAGTGAGAAATAAATATGTGGCCAAGCTGCAGATTGAACCTGAGGTCTCCCTGGATGGTTTCCACGTGTGTTGGTAGCTGGACTCCCAGGTATCAGCAGCTCACATTCTTTCTCTTGTCTCAGCCGAGGTGCAGCACGCACAGATGGCTAACGAGCAATTAACATCCGAGCTGCGCATCCCGCCACGGAGATGCCCATCGCCTCATAAGTCAGATTCAAACCAGAGCTGTGAGCTGCCGGGGGGCTACTGAGTTCAGGGTGAAAGGCAGAGAGACCCATGTCTGGAAAAGGGAAGAAAAGACAAATTCAGACTCAAAGTGCTCCTTCCTCCAGCTTCTCCACGAGGGATCTGCTTTTGTTGGGAGCCCTTAAATCCTCACGGGGAACATACTTCAGATAACCATCGAGGAATTACAGATGAAACCAGGGCCAGCCACGGAGCAAAGAGCGGCCCTTTGGGGTTTAACTTTACATCGTGTTCTTCCCCAAGTCTGATTCAATGGTGAGCTTTTCAGCCGAAGAAAGTGTTTTCGGTAATTGGCTGAATCTCCGTAGGAAGACCACCGAGCTGGCTACTGCTTCTATCAGAGCACTGCTCATCACTTGGATTTTTCTCACACTTTTCAAGTTCTAGATGCAATCAGTTGTGCATTGGCCTTTGAAACATGTCATGCTGGTATTAGAACTTCCTTGGAGGGCAGAAAAAAGGTGAGAAAGGGAAAAAGTGATAGAATGGAGCTCAAAGGGTCAGTGGGGCCCAGAGCAGAGATAAACCCTTAGGAAATAGGGAAGCAGCATCAGACTGTAGACTGTGGGCAAGGGAATTAGAGGGTCAGGCAGGCAGGTGATCAGAATTAGGGATGTCCAACCCCAGGCTGGGTGCATGGCACATGGGCAGAGCCAGCCAAAGAGATACATGGATTCAGGTGAACCACAAACACTCAGGCCAACCAAGGGGCTAGATTACAGGCACAGAGCGAGGGTCTCTAGGGAGAGAGGGTTCTGCCAAAGGCAAGACAGGGCCCCATCTTTGAGGAACCTCTCTGAGGTTTCCTCCTATGTAAATTGAAGGTAATAGTTCATAGCTTATAGGGTTATTTTGAGGATAAAATAGATTAATCATTATAAAGTGTTTAAATGACTGGCACTCAATACATTTGGTTATTATTTCCAGGCAAGGGTTTAGACATGAGGGAACCAGAAAAGACAGTCCTAAAACATGAGTATAAACATGAGTATATTGCAGGAAAGAAGTTTTTCAAACTAGGTTAGCTTGTCCTTTGAAATGTACTATTTATTCATTCACTTTCTTTTTTTTTTCTTAGTTATTTAAAAAAAAATTTTAACATCTTTATTGGAGTATAATTGCTTTACAATGGTGTGTTAGTTTCTGCTTTATAACAAAGTGAATCAGTTATACATATACATATGTTCCCATATCTCTTCCCGCTTGCGTCTCCCTCCCTCCCACGCTCCCTATCCCACCCCTCTAGGTGGTCACAAACCACCGAGCTCACTTTCATTCAATCGTTCCTTCTTCAGTCATGAAATATTTGAGCCCCTCTGATGTGTAAGGCACCGTTCTAGGCCCAGGGATACAGTGACAACGTAGAGTAGGGGTTGGCAAACTGTGGCCCCATGGGCCAAATCTGGATCAATGCCTGTCTTTGTAAATAAAGTTTTATTGGAACACAGCCATGCCCATTCATTTGTGTATTGTTTATGGCTGCTTTCATGCTATAGCGGTAGAATTGAGTAGCTGTGACAGGCAGCATAGAGTCTGCAAAGCCCAAAGTAATTATCATCTGGCTCTTTATAGAAAACATTTGCTGAGCCTGATCTAGGGAGACCTTTCAGCGGGTCCTCAACTCTCTTGAAAGAAGCAAGTCAATTTCAATATAATAAAATAATTTCAGGGGATCATGTATGTAGAAAAGAGGATCAGACAGGCTTCTTAGAAGACATGCCCTCTCAGCTGAGACCTGAAGGCTGAATAGGAGTTAATGAAGTAGAGGAGAAGGGAAAATTGTTCCAGATAGAGGGAACGACATTAGCAAAGGCTCAGAGGTAAGAGAGAGCAGGGTTATGTCCAGGAGCCGAACGAAATTCATCATGACTGGAGGGACAAAGGACAGGTGACATAGAGCTTCACAGGTAGGAGGAAGTTTTGATGATTTTCTGAGGGCAGTAGAGAGCTATTAAAGAATTTTCTTCAGGGAAAGAATATAATTAGCCTTGTATTATAGGGAGATCAGTCCACCTGGAATATGGAGGCTGGATTAAAGAGCTGAGTGGAGGGTGAGGATCAAGACTGGGGTCAAGAAAGGCCAGTGGGGGGCTTCCCTGGTGGCGCAGTGGTTGAGAGTCTGCCTGCTGATGCAGGGGACACGGGTGCGTGCCCCGGTCCGGGAAGATCCCACATGCCGCGGAGCGGCTGGGCCCGTGAGCCATGGCCACTGAGCCTGCGCGTCCGGAGCCTGTGCTCCGCAGCGGGAGAGGCCACAACAGTGAGAGGCCCGCGTACTGCAAAAAAAAGGCCAGTGGGGAGCCCATTTCAGTAATGCAGGGGTGAGCATGGTAGCCTGAACTATGGGGTAGCAGTGGAGTTAGGAGAAGAGAACAGTTTGCAGACGTATTGAGGAGGCAGTGCTAGCAGCACAATAACAATTGATTGCACATGGCGAGTGTCAAGTGAAAAGGAGGAAAGCATGGAGGAGAGTCACTCCCTGAGAAGGGGACCACATGGGCAAGAGCAAGTTTGGAGTGGAGGGAGATGACAGTGTCCATGTTGGACATGCCTGTGGGATGCCCATGGGGGGATAAGTTTCACAATTCCGTTTCTACTGTTCCCTTTTTCGGCCCAAGATTGATTTTATAGCAGACCCTATTCATCCCCATCTGTACGCACCTGATGGTCAGCGCACCCCAGGGGTGCCACACACAGCCACACCCCTGTGCCTCCCTCTCCTTCCCCAGGTGACACACTTCTACTGCCCCGGTGCCAGGAAATTAACACTCGCCAGCAGCAACCGTCAACTACTAACCGAATCGGTCTGTGAACACCCAACTCCCTCGCTTTCCTCCCGGGATGATTCTGAGGGTGTGTTTTGCACTGTCCCCCACAGCTGCCCCACAGGACTGAGCTCCAGATGCCCCCGAATGTGGCCTCCTAAATAAACCTCTCATCGTGGAACCCTTATTTCAAGGTCTGCTTCCGGGGGAAGCCAACTAAGACAACTAGGAGACGTTTATTTAACCAAACGTTATTGGACGCCTTTTGTATACCAGGCATTGAGATGAGCCAGAGGCCCTCAGGCCCTGGGTCTCGCCCTCTGTCTTCCGCCTCCTCCTCACCATGGAAACCTTCAACCCGTTTCACCTCCATTCTAGCCTACACATCAATTCCAGAGTCACCGTCAGGACACAGTTCTCATCACAGCCCTTTCCAGCTTAAAAACCCACAATGGCTTTTCTCATGACCAAAAAGCAAGCTTCAAGCTCCCTAAATGGCCCTTGCGGAGCCCTTGACCAAGCCAGAGCAGCGCTCCCAGCAGACTTGGCTGTGATTCCTCCTCTTCCCTGTGTATACTGGGACCCAGTCTTCCCAGAGCACTGGGATGGGCATACGCCGGGGTGAAGAGCATGGGCTTTGGAGCCAGAAGCCTGGCTCTGCTAGCCAGTGTCAATACCAGTGTGACCTTGGGCGGGTTATTTCACCACCCTGTGCCTTAGTTACCGCGTCTGTGAATGGCATAGCAGTGCCTACTCTGCAGAGCCACTGTGAGGATTAGATGACATAATGCATATAAAGCACATAGAACAGTGGCTGGGCACGCCGTCAGGGCTAGAATTATTGGCAGTTTGGGAGAGCACACAGCAGCTGCCTGTGTCGTGCCCTGCTTGGATGATATCCCCCGTTTGGTCCATTTAAGAAACCCCTTCCAGACCCCACTCAAGCATTAACTTCTCAGTGCAGTTTTCCCTTACCAGCAGCTCACACCCAGCCTAAGAAGTAATTGCCTTCCATTTTTCAGTTCCATGGTATTTTACATCTATTTTTTGTACTAACACTGTATTATGGTTAACTGAGCATGTATATGTGTGTGTGTGTGTGTGTGTGTGTGTGTGTGTGTGAGTCTTTTCAGAGCAGCCCATGCCATTCATTCCACTGCTTTAAGGCAACAGCCGAAGATGTTAGCCACTGGATATCTGAAGGAAGTGTTTTCTAGGAAGAGGAAAGCAAGAAAAGGCTCAAGGGAGGGTGTACCCTGACGTGGCCCAGGCGTGGCAGGGAGGCCACGTGGCTGGAGCAGCGTGAGCACGTGGGAGAGTGGAAGGAGGTCGAGACTGAGGGGTCAAGCGGGGGGAGGTGGACAGAGCATGTGTGGATGGTGGCCCATTACAAGGACATTCACTTTCGCTCTGAGTGATGTGGGAGCCATTGGAGGGTTTGAGCAAAGGAATGCCTTGATTAATGAGGGTTTTGGAAGGATCGCTCTAGCTGCTAGTGGAGAATAGCGTGTCAGGGAGCTGGGGTAGAACCAGGAGACCGGTTGGGAGACTACTGCAAATCTGAATGCACTTCCTCCTCTGTATTTGTCAGTTTTCCCTTCTGTCCTAACAACCCTAGCATCTCAGTGGCTTGCCAAAAATAAACATTTATTTTCCTCACTGATGGGTCATGGTTTGGCCGGCTTTGGCTGATTGCAGCTGAGCTGAGCTGAGCTCAGCAGGGCTTGGATTCGGGCTGGAGAGGGGGTTCAGGGTCTTTCCTGTGACTTCTCCTTCTCCTTGGCTTGGTGGCTCCCAGAGGCATATTTTTCTCATGGCAGATGGAAGAAGAGATGAGGTCCAGCCAGGTCACAGAAGCACATTTAAAGCCTCTGCTCACATCACACCCACCAACCTTCTGTTGGCCAAATCAATGTACACGGCCAAGCCCGACATCAGGGGGGCAAGGAAGTATACGCTGCCCACTTGAATGGGAGATCCTGCGAAGACACATGGCCAGAGCCTGGGATGGATGATTCTATAGTGCAGCAGGAGAGAGGAAATTAGAAACAATAAACCAATTTACCACATCCTCTCTATTGCAGTTACCCTCATCCAGTGTCGCCAAGTGTTGCCCGTCATCTTTCTATTTCTTTCATCCATTCCTAACTCTGGTCCCCTTCGACTCACATACTGCCTCACACAATGGTCTCCTTCATAGAATCTCCCCTGATCAACTCTTGTTTCTCCCCGACAACGCATCCTGCGTGCCTCCGCCTGAGTTTTCCTCCTACAGTGTTTCTTTCTTCACACTGATCCTGCTTGAGAAACTTCAGTGACCAGCCGTTTAGCAACACAGGGTTCCTCAAGTGCCAGTAATTTCTGTACCCTCTTCATGGTGTTGGTCAATCTGTAGAACACCTGTATTTTTTTTTAAGATTTTTTTTTTAATGTGGACCATTTTAAAAGTCTTTATTGAATTTGTTACAATCTTGCTTCTGTTTTATGGTTTGGTTTTTTGGCGGCAAGGCATTTGGGATGTTAGCACCCCAGCCAGGGATCAAACCTGCACCCCCTGCATTGGAAGGTGAAGTCTTAACCACCAGACCACCAGGGACGTCTCCACCTGTATTATTATTATTTAATATTTTCTTTCATTTAACTTTAAGTCAACTTACGTTTTTTTTCCTTAGCCTCGTGTTAAATCATAGTGACCACGAGAAAACTACATTTTTCTAAAAATATAAAAATACATTGTGATTAAAATAAACCTGCTTGTGCATTTACCCTCTGAAGTCACTAGAAGTATGATGATTGCTTTCAGGGACGCACTTGCCTCCTACACAACTTCATCCCACCTGTCTAA
The DNA here is from genome assembly GCF_937001465.1 of Orcinus orca. Taxonomy (NCBI): domain Eukaryota; kingdom Metazoa; phylum Chordata; class Mammalia; order Artiodactyla; family Delphinidae; genus Orcinus; species Orcinus orca. The sequence continues at coordinate 29,692,379 of NC_064561.1, forward strand.
CCTTCACTCTCATCTTTGCATATTTCTGTTGCTGGGGTCATCATGGTCTCTTCCTTGTCTGTGCACCTGTCACCGAAGAGTGTTAACCCTTAGCCTTGGTCAGACTGCCCTCGGAGCCTGGAAGACCCTACCTCTTTCTCTCTGCCTGTCTATCCTTCAAGATTCGTGCCTCTTCTATGAACCCCCTTCCCCCCTAGTTAGCTGGCTCTCACTTCCTGCTTTGCTTACAGTCTAGGCCCATCACCCAGAGTCCCAACTCAGGCTTTTCTCATCGTTTCACATGTACCGATCTCACCAGCTTGGCTCACAAGTGCCCCAAGCCTCGCATGGCTTGTGCTTGCCCAGTCTCTTTCCATCCAGCCCTCAGGGATTCTTCATCCTTCACTCTGCATATTGAAACAGGTGCTGTTTCCGTGGTGCCCCATCGCAGTCTTTGACTGTTTCCTCTCGGCTCTTTCTCTGTCTTTCATCCCCTGGTTCATTCCTCCTTCTCTTTTGAGATGCTAATCAAATATTGCCTCCTCTGTGAAACCACAAAGTCTCCTCCCACAACTTGCTGTATGTCCTTCTCTCTCAGCGTATGTCACATGTGCCCGTGGTCACCAGTGTACTTATCTCCCTTCCCCACTAGACTGACTGTAAGCTCCTTAAGGAGTGGATCTGTGTCCCAGAGCATGACATAGAATAGGCACTTAGTAAACGTTGAATTTCACAATCAATTTAAATTTGAATTAAAGTGACTTGAACTTTGCTGTTTCAACGGGACTAGGCATTCTTTGAAGGCAGAGATCTTGCCTTCTCTCTTTTTCCTCCCCCGTGTTTCTTGCCCCAGGTAGGCAAACAGTAGGTGCTTATTAAGTCTGCAGCAAGATGAGTTTTGTAGGAAACACAGGAGGTGGCTATGGTTGACAATGAAAATTGGTGCCAATTAAGATAGCTTAGCAAGTCTAAGCTCTTTTAGGCCTCAGCTGATTTTGAACACCAAATGCATCATGATTTTGATAACTGAAGGCAAATGGGGCCGTGTTGGAGCCCTTTGCCTTTGCTCATGATTGAAAGGAAAGATGCAATTCATGTTAGGTACCTAGTCCTGTCTATTCTATATCAGCTCTGCATCTGGAGATGGTGTTAAATTCTTCCCAGCATGGAACTGGTATTGTGTGTGTGTGTGTGTGCGCGCGTGTGCGTGTGTGTGTGTGTGTGTGTGTAAAACAGAGAAAAAGAGAGATAGCAGTCCAGATGCCAACACACCTGGAATCTATTTGTGAGGATCACTGGTTCAGTCCACAGCTTGGACCATTCATTTATTTCTCACTAAGTGAACATCTGGGATTCAGTTTGAGACACCATCAAGTTTGGATGGGATCTCAAAGCCGTGGTTGGGATGAGGGACTGCTCGCCCGAGGTGGGAGTGAAAGAGGTGAGCAGGGGCTCTTAAACTATTCTGCAGACTTCAGTTCAAATGCAATAGCCAGAGGGTTGAGAAACCCTTCCCAGGCTGGAAAAGCATTAAAAAAAAAAAAGCGGGGATGGGGTGGGGGGAGGATAACCAAAGGAGATTCAGTCAGATCAAAGCAATTATGCAATCTGAAAAGTGTCCCTTTTCTCCTTTTACCCTGTTCCCTCTCCACCCCATAGTGCTAAAAATGTCCAGGTATCTTCCTTTACTAGGAAAAAAAAAGAAGAAGAAAAAAAATTGGACCTTGACCAGAAAGGAAATGCTATGAGAAAGTAAAATTCTAATTAGTTATAGATGAGAATTGGTCACAGATAATTACTCGACATTCCTTGGCTCATGCCTGGGAGGGCTTAAAAGATCTTTTTTTTGTTGCTAGATATGTAGACATGTATCTAGATAACTAGATAAACACAGAGAGAAGCTCACCGTCATTAACAGATCTTGCAGAGCGCAAGTGTTTAGAACAGAAATGAAAGGGAAATTTGTCATTCACAAGCCAGGAATGTTTGAATCGTTCACTGTCAGGCCTCTTTTTTCTGTTTTTCTTTCCTTTTTTCTTTTTTTTTTACCTCGAACTTTCTCAAAACCAAAGTTCAGTGGGTTCAGACAGGATCATTTTAAACAGTACCCTTCCAGAAAATTTGTGCTGAGTTGCACCTGCCCTTGGTGACATCTACCGACCAGAGTATTTCTCCTTCAGTTTGCATCTGTCATTTTCCTACCAGTGGGTTGAAGAGGTTGGAGACCCAGATGAAGGGCCTAGAATAACCCAGAGAGAACACGGAGAATCTGTGGCGAGTTGTGCTCATGCCATCCTATTTAGAACCAGCTTTGCTGCATTGGTTTGAGGATTTTTAGGGGAAATCTCATAGCTACCTAAAGTATTTTTCTCTTAATTCCTAGTAGAAATGACTCAACGTTAACTCAAGGCTGCTCAAGGCATGCTTAATGTCTTGGAAGAGCATGTTTTTAGAGAACAACACTAACTTCTAAGGAATTCTCAATCCCCCTTCCCTAACACAGCTCTCCCATATTTATTCCCAGGCAGCACAGACAAGAGAGAGTTAGCCTTTGGGGGCCTTCTGCCTTTTGTTTCAGCACCTTTGTTTTACTAATATAGAAACCTCACTCTGATGCCCCACCTGGCGTAGGGCCCCTTACCCTTACTCTGGCTTCACTTGGTTCTGAAACTACCCCTGCTTGCCCCTCACCCCACTGTACAGTTCAGATGGCGTAGGCCTCCGGCTCCGTATTCTCAGGACCCTCTTTCAAGCACTGTGGCAAAAGTGTTTAATTTATGCTATTGTGATTGCAGCCCTCCTGTTACCTGGTTGCAACACTCTGGAAGGTCTCTAACAGGCTACTCAGGTTTTAATAACCAGAAGTGAAGTAGCCAGTACGGGGGTTTGCAGCAGTTGCGTAGCAACTTTATAGTCCTTTAAGTTTTCCACCAGTTTGACCATCTTCGTCTCCTTTGCTCCTCTAATTCCGTGAAGTAGGTATCACTCACTCATTCGTTCATCCATTCAACCAACCAACTAAACAACTAGCAAATATTTATTGAGCACCTCTTAGTTGCTAGAAACTATTCTAAGCTCTGAGTTGCAGTGAAAAAAAGAGACAAAGACCCTCTTCTCAGGCTACTTCATCTTAGAATGGATATTCTAATCGAGATCATTATCCCATTTTCACATGAAGAAACCAAGAAAAAGAGAGAGGTTAAACCCTAAAGGACACACAGCTTATTTAGAGCTGGATTTAGAATCTAAGTATCCTAACCAGCTTCCAGAATAAGAATAGAATAAGGATCTTAGGACTCATCTCATCCAACCAACTGATTCTGTTGATACAGAAAACCAAGCCACAGAGAGGGGCTGTGGTTCACACAGTCACACAGCTTTGGGGGGCAGAGCTAGGACCATAGCCCAGCTTCCCAAGTCCCAGCCCCGGGGCCCTGTCCATGAGTGCATGGACCCTACAGTGGCCTAAGATTCACTGGATCTGCCATCTTGTCACTGTCACTCTGTCTTAGTCCATTCAGGCTGCTATAACAAAGCACCACAGACCGGGTAGCTTATTAGCAAGAGAGATTTGTTTCTTACGGTTCTGGAGGCTGGAAGTCTGAGATCGTGGTCATGCTCTGGTTCTTCCGGGTTGCAGATGGCCAACGTCTTGCTGTGTCCTCACATGGTAGAAGGGGCAAGGGATCTCTCTGGAGCCTCTTTTATAAATGCACTAATCCCATTCATGAAGCCTCTGCCCTCATATCCTAATCAGCTCTCCAAGGCCCCACCTCCTAATGCCATCATCTTGGGGGTTAGGATCTCAGCGTATGAATTTGGGCGAGAGGAGGACACCAACATTGAGACCATAGTGACCTCCCTTACTTCCTTAACCAACAGATCTCCTGACTCATTTTCCTAAGTACTATAAGCACATTCCCTCAACTGCCTTACCCAGTCTTGCCTTCCACAGACTTTTAGTACCAGACCTGCCATACACTGTCCCCTAACCTCCACCTTCCCTGTTCTTGCCACAGATGCCCTGTCTTTGGCCCTGTCAGAGGCCACTGCCATCACTTGTGCACTGGAATCTCCTCCGTCGCCTATTCAGGAGCCTCACTCTAAAAGTTTTCCCCTCATCCCCTGCATCATTGATTTACCAGATCAGTCTCATCAGCATAGGAGCATGTTGCAATTTGCCCCATCCTAAAAAATAAAAACAAAACCTTTCTTCACCCCATTTCCCCTGCTAACTATCAACCCATTTTCTGTTCCCCTTTATAGCGAAATCCCTCCAAATTATTATTTTCCCTTGACTTTTGTCCACCCACTCTTTCTTGAACCACTCCAGTTAATAGTTGATGCCTAACTCTCTACTAAGCTGTTCTTTCTAAGTCACCACGTTGCTCAGTTCAGTGTTGTCCTCATCTTTCTCTACCTCGTGGCTGCATTTGACCAACCAGTCCCTCCCTCCCCTTCTCCCTCCTTGGAACCCCATTTTCACTTGGCTTCCACAATTCTACCTTCTCTTGCTTCTCCTCCTACCACACTCTACCATTTCCTCCTCCCTCTGGTCTCTAATGGATGGTGCAGCCCAGGACTCAGTCCTAAATCCTCTTCCCTTCTTTTCTTCGTTTCTCATGGTGGCTGTGGTTGCTGTATTTAAATACCATCTACATCTCCATTTTGGTCTTATCCCTGAAGCCCAGATTTGCATATCCAGTTGTCTATTGGGTATCTCCACATGGATATTTATGGGCATATCAAATTTAACATGACCAATCTGGCCCCTCGCCAAACGTGCTCTGCCCACAGTAGTCTTCCTCCAGCTCAGCTAACAACAGATCCACACTTTCAGATGCACACGCCAAAACCTCAGCATCATCCTTCATTCTCCTCTCTCAAGCTTTACCTCCAATCCATCAGCAAATCCTGTCTACTCCACCTTCAAAATATTTTCATCTTCACACCTCTGCAGCTACCACCTTGGTAGCAGGGTAAAGAGAGTTCCCAGAGAAGGAAGGAACATGTGCAGAAACCCTGAGGCAGGGGAAGATGCAGGACTGGAGTATCTCTGAAGGGATAAAGGCACGATTCTTGAGTCTGGGGTGTCGCCTGCCCTATTGGCCCCGTTATGAAATAGGGTTGAAGCGATCGCTATGGGGATCTGAATTTTGGCCACTGCCAAACAGTCTGGCTGTCTGGAATGGATCTGGCCAGCTCTAAGGGATATACGTGATTCTGTTAATTGCATCTGCGTTACGTCTGCAATGTATGTTGTGTGTGTGTTCATATGCGTGCGTTAAGTATGCATTTTTTCCCACTCCAGACATCTTTTCCTGGACTCTGAGCCATCAGTGTACTAATGTAGGTCCATGTGCAATCTGCTGGGGGATCCCCAGAAACCCCTGCTCATGACTTTAGGCCTAGATGAAGCAGTCTTTTTGTTCACAGACCTTTGGGGTTCTTTGCGTTGTTCTAGGCAAACATGGGCTTTATGGGTTGGTCACCATGGAACAAGATGACCCTCCGAGCCCTTGGCTCCTTCTCTGCAGAGCCAGGACTCCTGCCCTTCTTCCCCCCACCCTCTTTTCTCCTCCTGAAATCAGGGTCTTCTGGAGACAGGGGTACTTTTGGGCACATGGCAGCAGCTGGGACAGGGGTCAAAGGCAAGGCAGGCTCAGGCCACCGACGTGCTCTGCTTTATCCCTAACAACCGTGTAATTGGAGGAAAATTGGCCCAATGTGAGGTGCTGGAAAGTTCAAAAAGGGTTGTTTCAGGGTCTTTGTGCCTGTTTTCTTTTCATGCTGGAGTGTTGAGTTGGAGCCCAGCAAGATGCTGGGCAAGCCCCAGAGCTCTCTAGAACTGGACAGTTATCTCGGGACAGAGTCACCTACCGGGGCAGGCAGGGGCTGAGGATGCCCTGGGGGAACATCTGAATAAACAGACCTTTTAGGTCTGAGAGGAGAAGGATAAATGCTCTTAAGAGATGGCTCAGGATTCCTGCCCCCTGGCCTGGGGGCAGTGATTTCCTGGGACCCTCAGAGCCTTCTTCAGAAACCAGAGGGGCAGGATCATTAAACAGGCTTTGAACAGTAAGGCCAAGGAAGCACAGGGTCAGTTTCCTAGTCTGCTTTGACTCAATTTCTCCAACTATAAAATGAATAAATACTCTTATTACTGGCCTCCCTCCTAGGATTGTTGGGAGGCCTCCTGGTCAACCAAGCACCAAAGGGTTAAGGAAGCAGAATGGTGAAGCGGTTCAAAGTTCAGGTTTCAGTGTCAAAGAGACTTCTGTCCAAACCTTATTTATCAGCTGCGTGACTTTAGACAGGTTTCATAACCTCTCTGAGCCTCAGTTTCCTTGTGTAACATAATGACATTAGCAATGTTGCTTTAAGGATGAGATGAGATAATGGATATAAAGCACCTCCCACAGCAGTTAGCCCACTGTAAGTGCCTTGCTTTGATAGAAAAAAAGGAAGGAAGGAAGAACAAGATCAAAGAGATCATTATTATTGCTTTGATTCTAAAGCGAGTTGGTTATTATGATAGTTCTCGCCAAATATTCAGGTGTCCCTGTAGATTTCCCAGCTTCCTTTGCAGTTAGGTTTGGCCATGTGACTAGTTCTGGCCAGTAGACTGAGAGTAGATATGATATGAGTCATTGTGAGGTCAAGGAAATTAAGAGCCGGTGTGGCTCCTCCCTCCCTCTCATCCCCAACACACTGACCTTGGGGGCCACATGCCCTCTAGGGCAGTGCTCCCCAACCTTGTTGGCACCAGGGACCGGTTTCGTGGAAGACAGTTTTTCCACGGACGTTGGGGAGGGGGAGGATGGTTCGGGCGCTAATGCGAACGATGGGGAGCAAAAGGGAGCAGCAGATGAAGCTTCGCTGGCTCACCTGCTGCTCACCTCCTGCTCTGCAGCCCGGTTCCTAACAGGCTGTGGACCGGTACTGGTTCACGGCCCGGGGGTTGGGGACCCCTGCTCTGTGGCATCTTAGAGATAGAGCCAAGCCTTTATGTGAGTGTGGAGTCTGTGTTAACCCGGTGAGATTTCGGAGTTCCTTTGTTACTGCTAATAGCCTTGCTGACCGATACAGTCATCTATGAAGGAGAAATACATCTCCCCTGTTCCTGACCTCCTGGGGCATCTAGGGATGATGATAATGATAATAACAGTGGCTGTAACAGCTACCATTTATCAAGCCTTTGAGAAATACTGCAAAGCCCATCGCAGATGTTAAACTATTCAGGTATCTCACGAGGTTCATGTTTTGCTATTACATAATAATTGTGTTCCTAAAGTAAACTTTATTTTTTTAAAGGGTTCTCTTAAAAACTTCAGTGAGGGAAAAATACTGCTTAGGGCAAGAGTTTTAGACTATGACAACAAAGTTATTTCTCTTACAGAAATGTCAAAAGTAAAGGGTTTTAATTGCTATTAGGACATTCTGAAGTTACAAACTACAAATAACAGATTTTCAAAACTGACATAAGCCAACCTAAAGGTCATTGAGCAAATGCTGAATTCCATGGAAGACAAGATTCAGGTCAGCTTGCTTCCAGACCATCAAAATAAATTGTGGCTTTGTCCAGAAGTGCTAGTAAAAAGGAAGTCCCATTAGATCTCAGTAAAGCTGCTACCCTCCCCCACCCCTGCAAAAAAAAAAAAAAAAAAAAAAAACCCCTAAAAATACATTATAAAAAAAAAAAAAGGAAATCCCAATGGCAAAGAACAGACAGTCACCCACTAAAGTGGCCCATGGGTGTTGAAGCTGGAGGCCAATAGGCTTTCCTCTGATCCACGCAGGGATCCTTTCTGATAATGACAGTGGTGTGAACCAACAAGGAGCACGAATTGAGTTCCTTGCTGAACTGATCAGGTTACATCCAATTTGCATTACGAAAATTTGCATAGCAGGAAAAAGCCTGAATCTGATTTGTCCGGCAGATGAGGAAACCAAGAAAATATGAGGCCATCAGTGGCTACAGTGAGCAACTACGGAAACAACCCCTATTCAAGGTTCTCTGCTTTTTTGACTCTGCTCAACTCAGAGTTCCCCTGTTGTATAGTGACATCTGCACATCCTCATGAATGAGGGTGCCACCTCTGAGCTGGGATTCGAGGCCTCTGAGTTCGGTTCTGTCCTTCTCTTGGGGTCTGCCAGGACGTCTTGGGCCTGTCCATCCCTCCAGTTGGGGAAGGCCTGGAGCTTCCGCTCTGAATAGCAAAGCCGCTTTGGTCCTTGTTGGTGTTTCTGAAAATACCAGTAGACCTGGAAGGTGTCCAGGCTGCCTAGGAAAGTGCCTGGAGAAGGGGATTCACTTGATTTCATTACTAAAGCAAACAGTCCTGGTGACCTTTGGGAATTAGCATATTTTGACTTCCTCCCTCCCTCAGGCCTTCGCTGGGCAGCTGAACATTCCACACCTCCCTGAGAAAGGGGAAGCACTTTGAGTGGGTGCTGGGGCCTGTTGCTGACTAAGCATGCCTCCTTCCGGCCTGGAGGCCTCTCACCCGTCCTGCACCGACTGAGGGGACGAACTCGCCCCGTCCTTTCTTGCCTTGCTTCCCAGTAGGTCAGTAGTGAGGCAGGTGGGTCTGGAAGCCGAGTCTTCAAGAAGATTCTGGAGGATGTAGACAGATTCAAGCAACTGGGCCCTCTGGGAGTTCTGTTCATCTGCAAACAGGATGGCTCCCCTCACCCAGGGGAGGAAGGCTATTGCTTTTTCAGGCTCCCCTCATTGGCCATTCCCACTTTATGATTTACTCATGAAATTCAACAGGCCCTTACTGAAGGCCCTCTTGCATGCCTGGGGCTGTGTCAGCTCACAATGGGTCACTGAGTAGATATTAGACCTATTTCCCACTCTCAAGGACCTTCAGAACTTAACAGAAAGACGAGACCCACTTGCGAGGTAATAAATCACAACAGTCTGTAATGAGGGCTAAATTAAATACCATCATTATCCATGGTAGTTAAGAGCCCAGGTTTGGCATTAGGTGTCTGGGTTCAAATCCCACCACCATCATTTTGGTTGAGTTTGACTTTGGGCAAGTGCCTTAACCTTCTTAGGCCTCTGTTTCCTTATTATAGGTTGACCAAGGGTACTAGCCTCAAGCACTTCTGTGGGGAATTACATGAGCTGGCACATGTGAAGCACCTTGTACAGTGCCTGACTCATGGTCTTAGGGTTACTACCAGCTACTGCTACTAGTTGTCAAAATATATTTGAGGGACCCCAGTAGTTTAGAAATCCTGAATCTAAACACACCCCCTTCTGCATAATGGTCCTCTCGTCTTTATTTCTTTCAGCACTGATTGGTCATTTTGACTGATCAGTTACCCAAGCTGGAGCCCCTGGGGCCTTCATAGGCATTTAACCACAAAACCCTGTTGATTAGACCTCACATCTATGTCCTCCACTCCAGTACGACTCTTACCCTTAACTGGGTCCTCACACAGCCACACTGATTACTCAGGAGCCCTCTTAACTGCTAGCCTTGCTTTTGATTTCACCCTCTTCCGAACAAGCCTTACTACTACTCGGGAGAACTTGTTAAAATCCAAAACAGATGATCATTTCCTTCTCAGACTCTTTCTGCGGCTCCCTCTGACTCTCAATAAACAGCCAAGCCCAAACCCTTGATCATGACCCGCAAGGGCCCTCGTTGATATGACCCCTGCCTACCTCTAGAGCTTCATCGCTTGTGATTCTCAAGTCACCTCCAAGTCCCAGCAATGCAGCCCTGTACCCCCAATTCTCCTCCATCTCCTGGTCCTCCATGACCATGCACATACACCTCTCGAAGTCTAGAACCCTTTGTCCCTATCTCCCGAAGAGTCAAAATTATGCTTAAAAAAACAAAACCAAAAACCCTCCAAACCACTTTCTTTGGGAAGCCTTCCTTTCCCAGGTCTGGGTTAGCTGCCCCTCCTCTGTGCTCCCACAGTAGCTTTGCTTACAAGATCATGCTGCAGATTTTTGTTTTCGTGTCTATCTCCTTCACTAGCATCTGACCTTCTTCATCTACATCTTATTCATGCAGGTGCAGGAAGGGACTGTATCTTATTCATCTTTGGATGTTCATATTGAAAAATGACTAGGAAGATGGATGGATGGATGGATAAATGGACAGATGGGTAGATGGATGGATAGGTGAATGGTTGGATAGAATAGTGGATGGATGGATGGGTGGACGGACGGACGGATGGATGGACAGACAGATGGGTAGAGGGTGGATTTATGAATGGATAATGGATAGATAAATGAAGGAATTCAATAAAGTGGCGAAAACCTCTAATTAGGTCTCGCGGCCATCAGTGGTACTGCAGAGACAAGGCTCTCTTTCTTGTAGCTTCACAGTTCAGGCCGAAAAGCAGAATGACCTTGCAACTAGCAGCCAGTGGGTTTTTTTTTGACCTGGATTCTCCCCATTGTTCCAGCAGGAAGGCTGAGAAGGAGTGTTGATCCTAGAGGGAGAGAGGACACCCAGGTGGGCTTTATCCCATCATGGACCCAGCCTTTCTGCCGACCTCCTCAGGTCTGCCCTCATACGGGTCCCATTCAGTCCTTTTCTTCATCCAGGCATCATGGATTTATTCCCAGCTTGAACTACGGCAGATTTCCGCCTCTGATTCCAGGGTGACAGAGCAGCAGATGGCGTGAGTACGGAGGATGCCTTGACCAATAGCCGCTGTGTGCGGCCCAGCGCTTACCCGTTCCTCTCAGGAGAACAGCACGTTTCACTCTGTTCGTTTTCCTGTTCAGGAGCTGCTCTTAGAGCAGCCACGTGAAAAGTTCACCTTACGCAGCTTGGAGCCTTTCTTAGCTCTTCGAGGAAGACCTTGCAGGCCGACTTGGTTCACTAAATAAACACAAATAAATCCTGGAATGGAATGAACTAGAAATGAAATGTCGTGTCGAGCTCCTCTTGATACAGAGAACCAGCATGCGGCCCGCCCAAGCCGAAGTGGAAAGACCCTGAGGCTTTTGGGAGAAGAGCCCGGCTCAGCCACCCTGGAATCCTCATTCAGGGTTTATGAAGCAGCAGGCAGCACACAACTGACTAAATATGGTTGTGTTTTTATTTTTGTCCAGCCACAAATACCCGCAAAGAACTGAAAACGATTCCTTCCCTTCCTGGAGCCTCGGAGCCAAGCTGGTTTTATTTTTAGCTTCAACTCTGGTTTTGAGCTTTTAGGACACTCAATACCCTCCTCACTGCGGGCAGCAGTGGGCTGATTTCAGGACTTTTGCCTAAACTGGAGCGTTGGTTGTCTGAGTGTAACTCTCACCAGGGTTTGTGCAGCTGTGGCAATAGAGGGTGGTTCCAGACAGACCCACCTAGAGACCCACTTCTACTCTTGGGGACTCCAAGAGCATCCTTTTCAGGGAGGGAAATGTACTCAGGGTGGATGGTTGCCTGGGCTGGGGCAGCGGAGGTGGCAACCTTGGATGAAAGGAAGCAGAGGCAAAAAGAAGACTAGGGAGGGGAGAAAAGAAGCGGGAGGCAGCTGTCACAGACTGAAAGCCTTCGAGGAACACAGTGGTTCAGAACCAGGCTCTGGAGGCAGACCCCCTGGGTCTACATCCTGCCTCCGCCACATCCTGTCACAGTGGCATTGCAGAACGGGCTCAACCGCTCCAGGCTTCGCTGTCTTTATCTGTGAGGTGTGGGTAATTATGACACCAGCATCTGAGCTGCGCTGCCTGAGATCCTACCCCTCTAGCACGTGGCGTAGTGCCTGACACGCATTTGTGCCGCAACTCGTTTCAGTTATTATTGCCATGCTCTCATTGCAGTGCTAGACACTTATGCATACAGTGTGTCATTAAAACTTACTGTAACTCACTGAGTAGGGTTATTAGGCAGATGGAAAACGGAGGCTCAAGGAGCTGGGTAACTTCCCTGAGGTCCCATGGCGAGAGCATGATAGAGCCAGACCTGAACCCAGCGTGACCAACCCCAAAGTCATAGCACCACGCCTTCTCTGGGACGAGTGCTTCCCCGTGTTAGAAAGGGGCTTATCACTGGCTCTATGAGAACTGCTCTAGACAAGGAGCTAGACTCCCCCTCCTCTCCTCTGGGCTCCCCCCTTTCTTCCCACTTTGGTGACAGGAACACACAAAGAGCAGATACTGGGAGTGATCAAAAGAGCACTGGTCAAATCCATAGAGACAGAAAATAGGATGGTGGTTGCCAGGGACGAGGGGAGGGGCCCTGGGGTGGTGTTGTTTAATGGGTACAGCGTTTCAGATTTGCAGGATGAAAAAGCTCTGGACATCTGCACAGCAGTGAGAATATACTTAACACTACAGAACTGGACGCTTAAAAATGGTGAAGATGGTCAATTTTATGTTAGGGCTTTCGTTCTAACCACAATTAAACAAACGAAAACAAAACAAAACAAAAAAGAGCACAGGGAGTCAGGTCGCCGTTTCGGTGGGGCAGGGCATTTGAGCTTATCTTGTCCAACTTGCCAGCCTTTTCTCAGGCTTCCTTCCAGTCAGGAGTGTCACCAACAGCTCCGCTGGTCCACCCCTGCCCCGCACCACGTGGACCCCGTCAGGGCTGAGCTGCACACTTCTGACTTGAGGTGGTGAATGCTCCTCTCACATGCTCTGCCCTTTCAAACTTCCTTCTAGTCCCCTATCCCTCTGAAGTTTTTGTCCTTCAACCTGGAACGAAAAGGGGAAAATAGCAATCCCCCCGACCCCCAGCGGATCATGTCTGCATGATGTGGTGGACGAAGTGTGGGCTTTGGGGACAGAAGCTGGGAAGAAGCTCACCTTTTCTTCTCTTCAGTTCGCTTAGCTCTAAGATGGGATAATACGTTTTTTCCACGTAGCCAAATGTGCACAATTTAAGCGGAGAAGTTCAGCCGGGCTGTAAACTGCTCTTTTGCACAGGGAGATTCTGAAGAGTGAGATTCTGAGGATTCTGGGGACAGGAGATTCGGGGACACTGGTTTGGGCTTCCCTGATTAGGCTGCGTAAAGATGCTTGGACAGAGAGGCCTGGGAATGAGCACGGGGCAGGCTTTCCCTCTTGGCCTCACACTCCCGGGAGAGCAGGCTTCGTGGAGACCACAGTGACTTACGGTCCCTCGGAAACTCAGATGGCCTTCTTTTCTGTGGGCATCAGCATGGACCGTTCTCAGGAGAGAGTCTGGCTCTGCTGCCACCACCCAACGTGGGACACCCCTCCTGGGCTGAGTTTTGCCTCCGGGTCTACACACCTAGACCGTGATCCCTGACCCAGGGCCGACTTTGCCATCTAAGCACAGCGGGGACAGTACCCAGGGCTGACAGTACTTTTTAGGGACCCATGAAAATGGTTTAATTTCTTTTAAAATTAGAGGAAAGGAATGAGTGTTCAGGTCAAAGTAAATGTTATATAATATTAATATATTTGTTTTTATACCAACAGTTATAAAATACAATATTTAATTTTTTTAAATAGGGGAAGGGGCCCACAAAGGCAAAAATGCCCAGGGTCCATGGCAGTCATAACGCAGCCCAGCTCTGGTCTGAAAAGCCAGGCTGGCAGGGACTACATTTGGCCCTTTAACCCCTGCTGATCTGCCCCACCCTCTTCTCTGTTCCTATAACGACTGCTATCTGTCCCACCTGTCCTCACCACTTAGGATCTGGAATATTCTCTCTGGTATTTTGTTTATTTTTAGAGACCCATTTCACATGCCCCTTCCATCACCTGGCGATAGCTAGCTACCGCAGGCACATGTTGAGAAAAGTTCAAAAGCCTGTCTGAGGTTCGTGGGAAAGAATGTCCTGATCAGTGAGTGATGCCTCTGCGAGGCTCGTGAAGGGGGGTGTGGCAGCAAGCGTGTTGTGTTCCTACTTCCGACTGACCTTTGCCTTTTTAGTGCCAACTTGACTCCCAGCTCCGCGCGTTAAGAGCGTGCCTTACACGTGCTGAGCATCCCACGTTGAAAGATCTAGAAGCCTCTTAATACCTGTTGATCGATTGGCCGAAGGGGTGTCTGTAAATACTCTTGATCCCGTTTCCTGTCCCCTTGACATCTTTTCATTCTTTTTTCCCCCTTCAGGCGCCTGAACAAGAATAAACTCCAGGTCCTCCCGGAACTGCTTTTCCAGAGCAACCCGAAGCTCACCAGACTGTGAGTAGAATGGAGTTGTGTTCCCCACCTGGTGTCTTGCCCGGCTTTGCTGACGCCGAGGATGCGGTTGCCTTAGCGTGGGGAGCCCTGAGCCGTGTGGACCTTGGCAGTGAGTCCGCGCACGTGGGCGCTTGGAGCCAGGCTTCAGCGTGCTGGGTCCTCACACTCCCCTCCAGCCCGCCTTTCTTGCGTCCGTCCCTCCCAGATCATCCGCTTAAGTGGCCGGTGAGGGCTGTGGACCTGTGGTAGTGCACCTCTCCTTTTTGAGGAGAAACTCTTCCTTTTAACTTGGGTCTGAATTAACCTCAGGGAAATGCCCTGAGGGTAGGCTTGGAGGTGAATTGGTTCACACAAGACTGCCAGTGGTCTCGGAGGAGGGCAGTGGTTTGGGTTAAGCATTTCAACCTCACCTCCTTGCTGGCTAGAAGGATTCCTGCCCTTTGCCTGCTTCCAACCGCTGCCAGTCCGGGAACCCTGGGTCTGGAGATCTGTGATTTTGTGGGAAAAGAAAGAAACACTTTGAATTTTGCTTTGTCTTCAGAATGGTCCAGGGTATGATGAGGGGTGGGGGGAGACTTGCAGATTCTCTGTGTACTTATTCAGCGTGGGAGTTTGGATACTGAAGAGCTGGAGATGCACGTCGCGGTGGAGATTGTGATTCGTAGATTGGGGTTATTAGGCAAGTGCTAATTACTGACAGTGAACAACTCCATGACTTTGAACCTGAAAGTCCTACCGGCAGTAACTAGTGTACGTTATGGGGTGAATTGGTCGCCCAAGGCTTGACTTTCCGGCAGGAGCAACAAGTGTCCGACTGCTTAGCAGTCAGGCAGTGAGATTTACGGCCTGGCTGGGAGGACTCTAACCTTACTGGGGAGGCTGCAAAGTGGTAGCCACCCTTCTCATTTCCAACGGCCGTGTTTAATACCTCCGTATGCAGTCCGCCGATGCATGGAGATAAATTGGGAAGTACGAAACGCATGTTTGCATGTGCACTTAAGAATGAGTTCTGAATTAGGAATCTGTATCTCTCTCTGTACACACACACAGAGACTATATACATAAATGTGCTTTCAAGGACACTTGGCTGCAACAAGAACGGGCTGGGGTTGGCTGGGGCGTCAAGGGTACCGCGGCCTTGCTTGCCTTCTCTGGGGGACACCTGTACTTCGTCACGGTCTCCTCTTGCTGGCCCTCCCTTTCTCTTGCCCAGTCCACCCGCTGACTGTGCTAAATGAGGGAAAGAGCATGCCTCCCTTTCCACTCTTCGGCTCTGAATCCACCTTGATGGACGTGAGGGTGCATGAGGTGCTGTTGCTGGCCCGAATGAGCAACAGCAACTGGGCAGATGGGGAAACCACTCTGGTTTTTAACTTCCTCTTCCCTTTATAGTTCTTTCCTTAAATGCTCACCTAATAGCCATCTCTCCACCCAGCACTACCTTGTGCTTTTCAACCCGCTTTTAACTAAATAACGCAGACTGTATGCTGTTCTTCTGGAATCTCAGCGTCACTTTCGAGGCAAGTAAAAGGTGCTTATGGGACTGGGGCTGCTGGGCAGCTTTGAGCGGGTAGGTCTGAGAGTTCCAGTTGCTGCAGGAGGTCAGGGGGGCTGATTCTTGCTCCCCACAGCCATCAGGTGAGGCCCATTTCAGGCGGGGCTGGTCTTGATCCAGGCAGAGGAGGAGTTTCAGGCCGTGATAACGGAGTTTCAGGCCGTGATCAGGAGTTTCTGCCATGTTGGGGGCCAGGCCCAGGCAGGTAGCACAGGGGCATGGGAAAGTCCAGTGTCCTAAAGGCCACTTTCTAACTGAAAGAGGTCGGAAGAGCCACTTTCCCTTCTGTGCCTAAATGTCTTCATCAGTAAACGGGAAATGCCTCATCTTCCCTTCTACCCGCCTCACCAAGGAGCTGTCCGTGTATCCGATGAGATTATGGTGGGCATGCATTTTCTAGGGTTTAAAGTGCTGTGTGAGTGCAATTACCAAGATAGCTATTGTTACTCCTACAATTCCCATCTTCACAACTTGTTTCTAATCTCCTTTCACTGGGAGACATGAAGAAACCAGGAGCTGCCGTGGGCCCTGAGATCTGTTACACGGAGCTTTTGTCCTCAGGCCAGAGAGCTGCAGCTGGGAAGGCAGGGAGGACGTTTGGCTCATTTTGGTTTCTGTCCCTCTCCAGGTCCCCAGCCAGGCCCAATGTGACACATAGGCACTCGGGAATGGGTGGATGAATAAATGAATGATACAGGCCTCAGGGTATGAACCATGTTCTGAGGGAACTTTGAATCTTTCATCCACCATTCCTTCATTCACTCATTCGTTTGTTTGTTCATTCGTTCATTCAATAAACTTTTCCCAGGTGCTTGTTCCAGCCTGGCCTCTGTGCTGGGTGTTAAACTGCAGATATGAAGTTTGCCCAGTTCTCTGTGTGCCCCGTCACGACACATTCTGAACGGCCGCCAAAGAGCTGAGAGCTAAATACATATTTCTGTTCATTGAAGCAGCTCTGTTAACCCAGGTTTGGGCTATAATCAGCAATCCCTTTTTCTCCCTGGGCTTGATCTTTGGTTTTTCTTAATGACCCTATTGTGTCTTTGTCTCATTCTGTCAGCCACTCCAGGGCCTTTTTGGAAGTAAGCAGGGTGCAAATTAGAAATCAATAAATGTGCAATCATGAGTGTGTATACATATGCCACTGGCTCTGTTTTAAAAGAGCACTGCATCTCAATAGATGCAGTGAGCCGTTTTCCAGGGAATGCTAAATGGGGCTGCTGGGTGGCCGTCTCCTCCATAGTCGGCCATGTGGTTTAAACAGCAATTCTGACGCACCTTTTCTTATTAGATCTATAGACAAAGACTGCTTAATATTCAATGATTATCTGAAAAATACCTTTTGGAAAGGCTATGGTCGTATAATAAGACATGTAGTGATGGGAAAGGGAAACAATATTTATTGAGAGCCTATTATATATATATATGATTATAATATTATCACTAACTAGTAAGTGGCAGAAATGTGACAAATTAGTTTAACTCAGAGGGAAAATATGTTAGTTAATGTGCATGGGAAGGCCAGTGGTAGTTATGGTTGGCTTTAGGAACAGCTGGATCCAGGAGCATGGCGGTGTCATCGGGACTTCATCTCACTCCCCGCAGCCCTAGGAAGAGAGCACAGGATGGCAGGCAAAAGCAGAAGACTCTGAGGGCAGTAACCTAGCAACCAGGGTGGAGAGGGTGTCCTCGACAACAGTCCTGCAGGAAAGAACTGAGGGTCAGTTGCTTACCTTGGTCGCACGTCCAGCTCTGAGCAGATGCTGTTGCTGGTGAGATGGTGTCCTCTGATTGACCAAGTTTGGGCCATGCGTCCATCACAGTTGTTTGCAGATGAGGGTGTGTGGGGCCTGGGAATGGGTTTCCCAAAAGGAAGAGTAATTCTGTTATCAGAGGACAGGGGAAGACATACTAGGCTTGAACACGGCAGACATCTACAAGTTTATTGAGCATCTAGTCTGTTCAGTTCCCTGTGCTTTCATTGAGTGGTTTGGATCCTTACAATAACACTTCAAGATAATAACAATAGCAAACACGTTGAGTGTTGGGTGCTCTTCTGAGCACTTAACATAGAACTTGTTGGATACTCCTAATGATGCTATGCGGTAGGAACTATGAGTACTATTCTGTGGATGTGAAACTGAGGCTCAAAGAGGTCAAAGAACTTGCCCAGCATCATACAGTTACTCAGTGACAGAACCAGGAATCGAATGTGGGTAATCTGACTCCGAAGCCTGTGCTTTTGTTCTACTACAATTAACTCCCTGCCTCAATACTCCCATTTTACAGATGAAGAAACTAAGGCCCAGAGTTTAAATTACTTGTCCGTACCCGTATTTCTAAGCAGCAGCACGGGGCACTCTGCCTCAATACTCAGATTTAGCCTTCACACCAACCCTGCAAAGAGAATCATTATTAAATCTACTTCTACCTCCACTCGCCGCCACTAGAGAAAGCCCTTGCGCAGCAGCGAAGACCCAACGCAGCCAAAAATAAATAAATAAAATAAGTAAATTTATTTTTTTAAAAAAAATCTACTTCTAAAGCTTAGAAGTGTTATCTGACTTACCCATGGCTGTATAACCAGAATACAACGGAATGGGGAAAGAAATGCATGTGTGTTGCTGCAAAGTACCTCTGTTTTCTACCATGCCACGCTGCTGTGCTAACTATTGTGGAGAGCTGAAGTCATGCTAAAAAGGACTGGTGATGGACCTGTCATACATCCAAGTGCTCTGTCAGGCCTTGGCTGGTTACCCTGCCCCACCCCCCCTTAGACGCAGCACCATCTGATTCATTGGTGCATGTGTATAGTAGTGATGTATCTACCCTCTTACTCTGTCCTTTAGCGCACAGAGCACGAGCTGTAGAATCCTAGAGCTCAGAAGTGCCCTGAGGCTTAGGTAATACCACTGTGGTCTGTAAAACACCCAGCAAGGTCTCGATCCTGCTTTGGGCACTCAATAAATATTAGCTCACTCCTGTCCTGATGTGTATTGTAAGATTTTCAAGGATCAGGCCTGGACTTCTGCTCTTTCCAGGTTTCCTATCACTCGTGACTGAGCACAGTAGATGGCAGTAAAGTGAAAAGGGTAAGGGGCTGCCAGTTACTTGCTGTGAGACCATGGGCAAATTACTTAACCTCTCTGGGTCTCAGGTTCTTCATCAGCAAAGTAGACAATAGTAGAACCTACTTCTCCAGGTTGTTGTGAGGTAAATGGAAATAGCCCAGGGACAACCTTTAGCATTGGCTATAGCACATAGTAAAGTGCTCAGTGAAAGATGGCTATGGTTAACTTTTGCTGGCTGACTGATAGGAATGGTGCATATGCTGGGGCTCTGGCATCTCTGGTGTAAACATTTCAGCACCTCTCAAAGAGTTCAGTCTCCCAAATAAATGAGGGTTGAGGGAGGACTGCACCGGGAGTGGGAAGACCCTGATCCTCATACTGGCTCTGCCACCCACAAGCTATGTGACCTTAGGCATGTTACTTCATCTCTCTGGGCCTCATCTAGAGAGGCTGAGATGAAGCGTGGTCTGTTACGTGGTCTGTAAGTTATTAATTTCTCCTTTTTGGCCTCTCCTTCAAGCTTTCTCTTTTACGCACACGTGGGGGAAGGAGGGAAGGATTTCTGGTGATTTGGAAGTTAAGTGGTTAATGTTGCCAGAAATTCCTTAGAAGAAGCAAAAGACAAGATGAAAACAGTAATTAAAAGCTGTCTGCCTTGCACCAGATTAGGGAGCTTTGAAGGGGATGAGAGGCACACAGTGGTTCACAACTGTTGTTTTTAAAAATTTGACTTTGCCGTGTGAGGATGAGCAGACCACTGGGGTCCTTCTGCTCCACATCTCCTGGATTCATGTCCAAAGAGTCCGTTACATATTTGGTAGTGGTTTAAAGCCTGTTGCTGAAGAAGCAGTTGTGCTAGCAGCAGGACGGAGGCCCCCAATTATTCTTCACACAGTCCCTCGAGGTATTTGGCAGATTTAAAACATGCCACTGGGGTTAAACCGCTGTCGCTCACTTGGGTCAGTGGAGTTGCAAGAGACTTGGGAAGTTAATCCCCAGGCAGCTGAAAACAACATGAAATGTGACCAGCCAACTTAGCCCCAAGTCACTGGGGCTGCCGTCCTGGTGGGGCCGCTTCCCTCCCAAAGAGTTGTGAGACCTCAGTTTCCAAGGAACTTACTTGCGATGAGTGGGCCATCCCTAGAACTCTCATTTCTGCTACCTTGTACCTCTCCTTCGTATTTAGCATTTTCTGCCCTTATCACCAGCCATGTGCATCCATGCCCTGTATCCCCAAACGAGCCAGAAGCTGCATTCAGCAAGGTGATCTAATGTTCTTTGAAGTAACCCAATATTAGAGCAAAGAGCAGGGGCTTTGGAACTGTCCAGACCTGGGTTTGGATCCTACCCTCTGGTGACTGACGCTGGGCAAGTGACCTCCGCTTTCTCAGTCTCTGGTTGGTTAGCAGTGCAATAGGGATAATCATCATAGTTCCTGTCGTAGTTTGCTAGGGCTGTGATAAAGAAGTACCTCAGAGGCCACAACAGTGAGAGGCCTGCGTACCGCAAAAAAAAAAAAAGTACCTCAGACCGGATGGCTTAAACAACAGAAATTTGTTTCCTCACAGTCTGCGGCCCGGAAGTTTCAGATCAAGGTTCTGGCAGGTTTGATTTCCTGAGGGCTGTCTCCTTGTCTTGCAGATTGATGGTCTTCTTGCTGCCCCTTAACATGGTTGTCCCTCCGTTCACGCTCACCTCTGGTGTCCTGTCCTCTTCTCATAAGGACACCAGTCATGTTGGCTTAGGCCCCACCCTAATGGCCACATTTAACTTAGTCACCTCTTTAAAGACCCAATCTCCAAATACAGTTACATTCTGAAGGATGGGGGCAAGGGCTTCGTAATGTGTACGAATGAACACATTAGCATATAATAGTTCCCAAGTGTGTGCATTACATATTTACTGTGGGTCAAGTGCTCTGCGAACTGCTTTTAGATAGATTCTCTTCCTCAATCTCAGGCTTGGGAGGTTAGATACTACATTAGCCCCATTTTACAGATAAACACACCGAGTCCTAGAGATTTAGACAGCTTGCCCAAGGTCATAGAGCCAGTCACCGACAGAGCTAAACTTTAAACCCAGGCTTGCCTGACTACAGAGCCCACATCCTTACCACAATTTCCATACTTATGAGAAGTCAGTAACTAAAGGGCCAGCACCCCCTCGTAGAAGCTCTAGTTAGTGCTCTAGTTCCTTTATCTCTTTGAAGCCCTAAATGAGACCAGATCTGTTGAATGACTGGAACCCTGTACCTCTAGGTCGTACCTTCTGCTACTCGGAGTTCCTTTTGTAGCCACTTCAGTCTTCCAATTCTGCACTAACCTTTAACACACAACTACATGCAACATGTGTCTCCATAAAACTCTGTACTGATGTGAAACGATGCTCTAAAAGTGAAAAATCAGTGAAGAAAACAAAAACCATACTATTCAGTTTTCCAGCAGAGTCATCCGATGTGGTGAAATGATCATAGGACGATGGGAAAACCAATCCATCGGGACGATAGGGGCTTCAGAGACCGCCTGCCTGCTTGCCTACCTGGAGCTGGATCTCAGAGACCTGTCGCCGCCTCTGGTGTGGGCTGGCACAGCCTTCAGAGGCCAGGGGACGGATGGTGAGACCAGCCTCACTATCGCAGGCGTGGGGCCGCTTTTTCCGGGGGCATGGCTGCCTAAAGCTCATGGAAAAAGTCCCTGCAGACTGGAGCTCCATTTCCTTCTCCAACACTTCCCCAATCACCGAGCACTGTGGTTAGGCCAGCCTTCCGTTTGCCTTATGGCAGGCTTCGTCACCTGCATGCTTCGTCATGTGCTTGAAGACGGGTTTAGCTTTAATCTGTGTGTGGACAGATAATGGATTACAGTGGGTGCCCTGTCACTCGTGGGATTTCTGTTTTGTGTGAGTTGCACTCTCTGTAGTACCTGAAGCTGGAGCGAAGAAAGAAGGCAGGCAGGGAAGGTTTCTGTTCTTCTCTCCTCCACCGAGCCTTTATCCAGCTGAGCACAGAAGCCTGTTGCCTTATTCACAGAGTTGATTATAAGGCTAATACTTTGAATTGCCTGATGGACTCATACTATAGAATTTCAGAACTAGGAATAAAGGTTATCTGGGCCAGTGTTTTTCAACCTTTACTGTGCATCTGAACACCTGGGAATCTGGTTAAAATGTGGACTCTGGTTCTGCAGGTCTGGGGTGGGACCTAAGAGTCTGCATTTCTACAGGACCACGCTTTGCAGAGCGAGAGGATCCAGACTACAGTGGTTCTCAGACTTAGCATATAGAAAAACTAATCCCTTGAGGTTCTAATTAAAATGCTGATTCCCAGACTATGTCCCGAATGACTCTAGTTTCATTAGATCTGGAATGGATGTAGGGATTTGACTCTGTAAGTAGGCACCCTAGGTGACTTGGGTGTATGTCACCCATGGGGCATATTTTGGGAAACACTGATCTAGTACAACCCCTGTTATTTTATAGATTTGGGATCAGAGGAGGAACCAAACATTTCATGAGCACCTACTGTGTGCTGCACACCTTATGCATTTGCCATCTTCTTTGGTCCTCCTTCAAGGTAGGTATGTTTATGCCCACTACACAGAAGATGAAACTGAGGGTTGAGGAGTTTTAACTAACTCACCAGGAATAAACCCAGGTCTTTCTGACCCCCAATTCTGTATATTTTTCTGCTTTATAATGTGCTGCTTGTGCTGAAATACATCTTGAAAAAGAAGGTTGGGCAGACGGGAGAATAAGAGAAAAATCATGGACCTCTATAGCTTTCAAGGTTCAGTATTTGTACTTTTATGCTCATGTGAGTGTATATGAACATATGCTCATATCTGAGATCTAGGATATTAAGACTTGAAACATTAAAAGAGAAAAATTTATAGACTTAAATGCATGTTTGCAAGTAGACTTTTCTAAGTTCCCTACAATTTAGCAAAGGTAGAGTGAGGTTTTACATCTTCAAATTCTTTAGCCCTTCGGGCCAGCAGCAGAATTTTCTAAAGTGATCAGGCAATACTTGTACTTGAGAACATTCTGCCAGCTTGGAAAGTTTTTCTTTTTTATTTTTTTAAGAAAGAAAGAAAACCAAGCTGTGACTTTACAATGCTTTGGAATTACAGAATATGCTCGTAATTTTTACAATTCTGCACAGACTTCTTTGCCACATCTGGTTGATATTACTGGCAGGGATATATGGGGGAATAAACCATGGGCTGGAATGTGAAACATCCCACAAAATGAGTTTCTTATAGGTTGCTGTATAAAACATTTTGAGTCTCCCTCTCTTTGGACGGGTGGCTTAAGTGATTTCATGGGTTTAGTATTTTCTTTGGTTTGAAGGTAAGGGTTTTTGCTGGTCTACTTGGTGGGGATTCCAGGATGGTTTTCTGAGGATGTATGGAAAGGGTTAACATTTGAGAGTCAGGCCATGGATCAGGGTGGAAAAAGCCACGCTTTGCAGGAAGTCAGACCAACGTTTGGCGAAAAACACTGGACACTAGTGATGATGGTGAAGCCCGGGTGCCAACTGAATTGCTACAGAAAAAGGAAAAATGTAGGGAGAAAGGGTTATCTGTGTAAGGGCTTCAGGAGACCTCCTGAATCTGAGCTCAGCTGGTTCATGAAACAGCTGATGGCAAGAAGAACTCAAGTTCTTGCAAAGCCAAAAGCCTTGGTACATCTGTGCATTCTCTGTCCTGGATATGAAAACCGTGAGTTGGGAAAATAGAAAAAGAAAACAAACACCCAGGCTGTTACCTGGCATGTGGTCAATTCCCTACTGGGGACATTCTTGCCCAATTCCCAGGTGGAGAACCGTGTGACCAGGGGCAATTCAAGCATCCGTTGAACACCTACTGCGTGAGTGTGTCACTGCCATATGCTGGTTATTGGGATGCTGAATCCAGAACACAGACGTGTCTAATCTCAGCCCAGAGGGTGTGGGTGTGGGCTTCTCGCCACCTGGCTCCTTCTCACACTTCCTTGTCCGGGACCCACCTGCAGAGTTGGAACCTTTCTGCAGAAGAGCATGTGCTGCTCTCAGCAGCCTGTGGCATGCGGTGGAGTTGGCCAGCCTCGGCCGGGCTGTGCAGACATCACCAAGGGTGCTCGAAGAGAGACCGTGCTGTCCGTTGGCAACAAAGCCCTTTGCTGAAGATGAGAACCAGAGACCAGCCTTCACCCACACCCTGGGGATCCTCATTCTCCTTATCTGGAGTTAGAAACTGTCAGGGGAATTGAAAATGTCAGGGAAATGCCACATTGCATATAGAAAACTATCAGCCTTTTGAGGTGGGCAGACCCCAAACACACATTCTTCAATTGCCTGAATGATGCTACTGTACCCGCATCTCATAATCTTGAAATATTTGTTCTTGAATCACATTCAGCATCAACAGAAACCTTTCTAAAGGGCCTAATCATCTCTCATTTTCAGCTAACATTTGGGAATCTCTCCAGGGGACAGAGCATTTTAATTTGATGTCCTAAATTCTAGCATAATTTCAAATCACACACGTACACAAAAGTCTGTAACTTTGGCTCTCTTCTGGCTGTCCTGTGGGCTCAGTATCCTGGATTTTGAGCATTAATTTCCATTTGTAAGATTTGCAGTCCATTTACAAAGTCCTGGAGACTGAAGCTTGTAATGAACGTGTTGACACAGTATTAACAACAGCAAAACTATGATAACACAGTACTGTCCAAACCAAATAGAAATGGAGACGTTTAAGTAAATTTCACGCTCCTTGCCTGAATGTGGTGTGCTGGGCCTGAGCTTTTGATTCATGGTTTAGAAGAATATTTTAATGTTTTATTCATGATGTTCCTTTCTTCCCATCATTCCTCCTCTAATTCTCCTCACCCTGCTTATGGTGATGTAGCCTGCTTGGAAGTCTGGACTTGTCTTGATTGGTGCTGCCTGTTGTGTAGCCAAAAATCCTCCCCGTGGTTGGCTAAGTGGAGTATTCAGCTATGGAACTGATAGTTTGGCCTCTCATTGGCATGTCTAGGGCTCTGGACTCAAATTTCTCATCAGTGAGTCAGCTTTTGATTGAAATATACACAGAGTCATGCCAACTTTTCTCCCAGTGAAAAGCATCTTGACTTTGGGAGGTCAGAATGCTCTGTCTAGGGGAGAAAACTGCATTTCTAAGAGGGTGAAAGGGTAGCCGAGGACTGATCCCCTCCATGTCAATTTCATTGAATTTGGGATTTAGGAAACTCTAAGCCATAGATCAAGATGCTCAGAGAGACCTAACTTTAATGATTTTTAAAAAATGAAAATCAGCGGTAGCAATATAGAAAGAAAGCCTGAATCATCAATGTTATTAATATCACGGCCCCAATCATCTCCTTCCTGTGTCTCCACGTCTCTTCCTCTATTCCCCCTTTTATTTCAAAAGCACATGCACATACACGTAACATACCGCACACAAACACATAAAGCCTTCTCTCTATATGAGAATCCCAGACAGATAAATGAAGATCCCTTCCAGGCTGTGGAATGAAAGCACAGATATAATTTCACTTTAGTGCAAGATACTGACTTTTAAATTAGCTCAAATTATTGAGCAACACTGTGAGGAGATATCAGAGGTCAGAAAAGTGGCAGCGGTGGTGGAACAGGAGACACTTTGTCTCCTTGGCTCATATAATTGGTGTTTTTGGTGCACAGAGATGGTAGTGGCAGTTCTGTGTCAGTGACAGGAAATTATTAGTGTAAATGTTTTCTGGTCTCAAGAGAGAGCTCCTCTTTTCCCTGGAAGAGATGTGCATGGGTCAGGCTTCTACCCAAGACCTGAAGAGACTTTCATTCCATTTTACAACACAAAGCAGAGCTTGGTCGGCTACCAGCTCCCAAGGGCTCAGCCACTGAACAAAATTATCTTAGGAAATAATTGTTATGGTTTCCACTGCTAATGGCGCTCTCTGCAGATCCTCTTGCCCTGTGCAAGGCACTTCCTTTGCTTAAGTGAGAGTGAAGGATGGGAGATCATTAGGCCTAATGAGGCCGGAAAAGCAGTAGCAGGGAAAGACCAGTTGCCCAGGGAGTACCCTACTGCCAGTTTTTCCCCACGTGGAGAGTCACTGATAGGAGTGGTGAGGCGACTGCACAGAGTTTGTCACCGGGCATTATCAGTTGTCTACCACCTGCTGCCATCACCCTGGTACACGCCACCATCCTTTCTCCATGAGATGACTTCAAGGACCTCCCCACTAAATCTTCCTGCTTCTGCTCATGGTCGTTCATTATCCATCATCCATCCAGCAGCCGCCATGATTGTTTTAAGACAAATCAGATCTCCTCATTCTCCCAGTTAAACCTCCCAGTGACTTCCCACGGTCCTAAGAATAAACCCAAGCGCCCACGTTATACAGTCTGGCCCCACCATTCTTCCCAGTGCCATCCTAGGCCACGCTTCCCACATTCACCACGCCGCAGCCTCCTGGGCCTTCTTCCTGATGCTCCAACACTCCCATCCCTTTCTCGACTCATGGCTTTGGCCTTGCTGTTCCTTCTGCCCGGTACACGCTGACCCCAGATGTTGGCATGGCCAGGTCCTTCCTGAAATTCAGGTCCTGGCTCAAACATCACTCCCTTAGAGAGCCTTTCCTGATCACCCTACCTACAGTAACATCCCTTCCTTTCTCAGTCACTGTCTATAACGTGACGCAGCTTTATTTTCTTCATAGCACTTATCACTACCCGAAATTCTTTTGCTCATTTATTTGTTTACTCTCTGCTCACGCATCCCCCAGGAGATTTTAAGCTTCCTGAGAGCGGGGATTTTGTCTGTCTTGTTGACTCTATAATTGTCTACCGCTGTATCTAGCACACAGTGGGTACTTGGTAAGTATTCTATAAAAGAGTAAATGAGAGAAGGAACTTGGTCTCTCCACAGTCCGCTTTGTACTCTCAATATATGGTCAAAGGCAGCTTCTGCTTTAAACCGGCACTCTCTCCTCATTGCCCTGAAAAAGCCCCAAATGATATTTAATAGGATGTGTGCGCATATAGGCACACACAGTCATACACACGTGCACGCACACTCCACAAGCACACACACAAGAGTGAAGATAAAACTAACACATTGGACTTCTTCCCGCAGTTTCTAGCCTCTAGTTATTTCACTCTTTGCAAGACAAATTACTGGGGTTTAAAAAGTAGAAGGACCCTGCCCTGGGGTCCTGAGAGGGCCTTCATGGGATGAGCCCATCCACACACAGGTGGGCCACGCAGCATGGAGGTGAGCTGACTTCAAGGGCTACTGGGGTGGGAATTCAAACTTCCACCAAAGAGAGAGAGAAACAGCCCATGCTGGGGTCCTCCACTAGCAGATGTGAGCCAGTGTCCGAGACTGAGTTAGGGAGGGAATGTTATTTTTTGACACTTTTTTCAAAGACCCGGGAATAATATTCTGTGATACAATGAAATGAAAAGATAAACTGTGTTTGCTTTATCTCCAGGCCTCACTGATTGTTTTAATTCTAATGGGCATTGAAAGGAGTTGTCTAGCTATTGGAAGGCTCAGCTCAGTGAAGGCTTTCCAAAAAAGAGACCTGTGGGGACTCAAACAAAACCAAATCTTAGTCTGGAAAAAAAAAGAATAGATTACACTAATTTACTGGACGTTGACCTAAACCTCCAAATTATTTTTTTTTTCTTGATCTGAGATCTAAACCAGAGGTTGTTTGAAAGACATCTGGTGAATTAGTCCAAACCTGAAGTCAACCATGTCTTCTAAAATAATTGAACCAGAACCACACTGGAACATCAAAATATTAATGTTTCCAAACGGACTGTCTCTGGGTCTCTGGCTGGTGTAGCTATAGCACCAACCTACTGTTTGTTCCTCTTCTCCCCCTCCCAGCCCTCCGCCCCTACCTGTCACTTCTCCTTTCTGCAAACCTGGCATCAATCAGCAATGTGTGATCGCTGCTGCTGCCCTGGGAATGCAGACCTTCGAGACTCGCTTTACTGCTGCTGTGATCAGGAGAGATGCTACTGTTCAGAGTGACTTGATCCACTCACCACCTTTAATTCCATGTCATGAGGAAAAGAGGAGGGGTCTTTTCATTAGATGAGTGGGAGAAAGGGAAGATAGGATGGAGAGAAAGGAAGAAACCCTAGAATAAGGAAGAGAGGGAGGGAGAAAAAAGAATAACAATCACCAAAAAGTAACCATGGAACAGAGATGGTAAAGATACAGTGAAGGAGCAAGGAAAGAAAGAAAATAAGAATCTTTGGGGGAAAGTGTATCTCAGGTTTATTTTCATCTTTTCCTGGTTCCTCCTAAGGCAGCTGGAAGAATTTCTGATCACACATGTGCCTCTCCATTCTGTACCAAGCTCTGTGTCAACTCTCGTCTCTACAGCAACCCCTCAGGAGGCAAGAACATCGTCTTCATAGAATCCCAGAGCTGGACGGCACTTTCAGAATTTCTAGAACTATGCCTTTCTTTCCCAGTTGGAGAAATAGAGGCACAGAGCTGCAGGGAACTCACAAACCCCAGCCCTAGGATTCCTCGTCTGGTGCTGGGGGCCCAGCCCAAAGCTACGTTCTTACCTTTGCCATGATTTCTCAGGAAGTGGCAAAGAAGAAAAACCATGGAAGAAGGATCACTGGCTTACAAGGGATTAAGGATTGGTGTTTCCAGGGGTCAGGCTGCCTGGGGTAGCAGTTTCTCTTTTAAGAAAAAGGATGTTCTGGGCTTCCCTGGTGGCGCAGTGGTTGAGAGTCCACCTGGCGATGCAGGGGACACGGGTTCGTGCCCCGGTCCGGGAGGATCCCACATGCCACGGAGCGGCTGGGCCCGTGAGCCATGGCCGCTGAGCCTGCGCGTCCGGAGCCTGCGCTCCGCAACGGGAGAGGCCGCAACAGTGAGAGGCCCGCATACCACAAAAAAAAAAAAAAAAAAAAAAAAGGATATTCTTTTGAAAGAGGTGATATTGGTGATGGATTTGCTCATCCAAGTAAGGATGAGCAGTTCTTACCTGTGAAAGTATTGTTGCGAGTTCCATGTGGTTATTGTCACGACATACTTGAGGAAGGGGATTGAAGGGACCAACCTCACCTGAGAGCCATTCCTCGAAAAGAATCAACAAAATAGGCAACCGAAAGGAAGGCGTAGAGGCCGACCCCTAAGGTTTCCATCCTGCTGTTGGAGGAATGGCGGTACCATCAAAGGGAAGCGAAGAGGAAGTCTTCTTGGAGTGTGGTGATGGGGACTGCTTCCCAGAGCTGGCAGCCCTCCCAGGGACAGCCAGCCTGGTGCATCTGAATTTCCACCTACTAGGAATTTCAGAAGTCAAAAGGCCAGAGTCAACTTGGTATCAACTTCAGCAACATTTTTTTTTTCCCGTTCCAGGTAGTTAGTTACCTCTCTGAGGACACATCTTTATAAAGAGCCTGTTCATTTGAGAAAAAAGACCCCAGCCTGTTACTTATAACCCAGCAGCCACTGAGGAACTGACCAGGTTTTCCTAGTGGGCAGGGGCACCGCACCCTGCTTACCTGTCATATATAACCATTTACCTGCAGCTAATTAGCCAGACTTCAGCACAGAGTCCCCAGTTGCAATGCTAATGATGGCAGCCCTCCCCTCCCAAGTAGTGCTGATTTCCCAGCTCCGCATGAGGGGCTTCAATAATCTCTCTTTCCAGTGATTTAATTTGATTCCTTCGTAGGAGGCTGCTCTGGTCCTAGCTCACTTAGCACTTAATCTCTCGCTAGATACTCTCATTACTTAATCTTTTCAGGCCCCAGACCAGCCCGGGCCTCTTATTTATCTATCTGGGGTCCTGTTTACTTCCCTGTTGTAAATTACTTCTGGTTCCTGGCAGTCTGATCTCTGCAGTGATAGACTAATAGCTCGGAGCTACCGCATTTGCCTTGTGTGATGAGGCAAATAATATGCTTAACTTATGGGAGAGAAGTCCCCCCCCTGTTTATTTCAAGGGGGGAAATATCACTCAGGGGAAAGGGCCAAATCATTTACCTAATGGCTGCTGGTGTAATTACGGACAGGATTATGTGAGACAAATTGCCATGCCCATAAATCTAAACCTCCAGTGTCTCAAAGGCAGAGAGGGAATTCGGGCAGCTGGCATGGGCTCTGACTCTCTGGCAGGTGGGTTTCTGAGAGGGTGCTGGCAGAAGGAGGATGTCGGCATGCTGGTTTGCTTGGCGAGGAAGATGCTATTCTCCAGCCCCAAACTCTAAACAGCTAAGGCCAGGGTGGGCAAACCACAGCCTGCAGGCCCATCCAGCCCACTGCCACCTGCTATTGTAAATAAAGTTTTATTGGAACATAGCCACAGCCACTCATTTTCATACTGTCTGTGGCCCTATGTGTGCTACAGTGGCAGAGGGGCCTGGTTCTTGGCAGAGACTGTTTGGCCCCCCAAAGCCAAAAATATTTATAGTGTGGCCTTTACAGAAAAAGTTTGCCAATCCTTGCTTTGCCAGAAGAACCTTCAGACAAATATTTTATATGGAGATGGAGAGATTAATTTGGATCACTCCCCTTAGCTTTCTTTTTTCAGACAATTCAATCCCATTTCAAGGAAATTGGATGGCAACTAGGATAGCCATCACTCGCTCTGCAGTGCTTCTGCCTCTATTCATGTGGCTTCTCTCAACAATTGTGTGGCTTAGGTAGGGATTACGAACCCATTTGACAGAAGAGAAAACTGAGACTCTGAAAAGTGAAGTGTTTTGCCCAAGGTCATTCAGTAAGGAATTTGCAGAACTGGGATTCAGACCTTGCCTGTCTAGCTCCAAATTCTGTCTTCTTTCAGCTAAGCCTCACTGCCTCTCAACAAAAAAGAAGGATGAAGGTACTGGCAGTGGGGGAGGATTTATCTCGGCCTTGCCTCTCTCTGCGGAAGGGCTGTTGAAAGGGAACATGTGAGCAGCCAAGTCACAAGACACACCAAAGCTCAAGGAGAAGTGAGGGGGTCTTGTTTTCTTCCATCCACACTCACTGTGGGGTGGCTGGTGGAGCAGAACCAAGAGTGCTTTATCATGAAACATAACAATTGTTTGTCAGGCAGCAAGGGAAAACCAAAGAGAAGAAGACCTGGGTGAGAAAAAGCTTATTTCATGGCCTGCGTTGCCTGTGCAATGCTGACTGCCAGAGAGAGAGCACGGTCCATATGTCCTCCTCATGGGGGAGGTGGACGCCACCAGCTCTGCTGCAGCCAGGGTAGAAGGAGAGCCTTGGCTCTTGTACCCTCTGGGAGAAGTTCTTTCGGCTTTGGGGCAGCCTGGAGCCAGACCCAGATGCCCTGAGCTTCTGCAGTGGGTGTGGGAAAAGTGATTTTGTCCACAGGCCTGCAGACATTACCAGTGTGCCTGGTGCAGCTGTAGAAATCTCAGGTTGAAAACAGGAGCAAAAGTACCTCTTGCAAAATAGTGTTTGGCCTCTGAACCTAAAACGGCAAGAGGGTATAGTGGAAATAATAGTAAATAACACAGCCATGTCACAGCAGCTACCATTTATTAAGTGTTTACAAAGCATCAGGCATTGTTCTAAACCCTATCATCTTCATGATCTCATTTAATCTTCATAATCATCTGGTGAGGTGGGTCTAACTAGTCCCTTTTATTGAAGAGGAAATGGAGCTCAGCGATGATAAATAATTTGCTCAAGCTAATGTGTCAGTGGTGGAGCTGAGAACCCAATCTGCCTGACCGTGTACTAGGGGTGGGAGGTCGGGGAACCACAGGCGTGGTCAAATGATCATAGACCAGCTCTGCCAGGTGGGCACAGAATTTTTCTTTTCTGAGCCTCAGTGTCCAAAGTTTGAATGGATGTGACAGCCAGGGTTGTGAAGACAATCACGGGTGATGGTGTATTTTTAGCGTAAAGCTATCGTCTGACTCATAGTAAGAGCTCAGTGGGCCCCTCCCCATTTTCTCCTCTCTTTCCATGGCAATAAGACACAAACCCAAGCTTTTCTATCACTACCATCATTGTCTATGATGTCCTGCTGAGCTCTGCAGGGAGTGGGATACACAGACCCAACCTCTCCCTTTGAGGCATTTTCTGTCTAAGATGGGTATATATTATATTTATCCATGCATCAGTGGATGTACAGTAATGGACCATGCGGCCGGGGAGAGAGGACATCCCACCAAATGGGAATGGAGCAAAAGGCATTTGCATCACATGCATGCCAAGGGAAGTTGCATTTTAGAGGAAAACTTTTTTGCAATTCATTCATCTTTGCTGAGCTTCTACTCTGGAGGATAGAAAGCAGAGAGAGATTTGGAAATATGCAGGTGGAACAGGTGAGGGCCAGCTGTCACTTCTCTTTTGATCAAGCTGTAAAAGTTCTTGGTTCAGTCTCCTCCTCTCCTGGAGTTGGCATGGACTGTGATGTACTGATGAGTTGGCCTTCTGTAGAAGAATTTGAAACACAGAAAATTAATGTTGTTTGGTGTTGTACTATGTTCTGGGCAAGTTCTTTCTCCAGCATCTTTATTTTTTTCCTCCCAACCCTGTGAGGTGGGTATTAGTCATCTCCATTTGCATTGAGGGAAAGGGTTTAAAGAACTTATGGTCTCAGAGTTAAGAGGAGATGGAATCAAGATCAGAACCCACTTCTTTCCAATTCTGGAGCTCATTATACACTACACATCAAATGATCTGTCGTCATACTGTGAGGAGGAGATACTCTCTTCCCTTCTTCCTAATGACATCCCAACTGTCTCCAAAGACTTCTAGAAATGATTCCAGGGACTGTGTGTGGCTTCTTGGGGTCTGACCCTTCCACCCTAGAGGAACCTGGCTTTTTAGGACTCTCAAGATTACCACTGACAGAAATCTGAAGCAAAGTAGAATAAGGAAAAACAAACAAGTGTCAATGATGAGAACACAAAGCCACGATGTAGGGCTGGTGTTAAAGGTCACCAGGACCCTGACCCGAAGCCCACTTGGTGTCTGCCACTCTCCAAATGTCATCTCGCATCTCTCTGCCTGGTAGCTTCGTCCCTCATGTCCCCTTGTGATGCCCTGGCAGACTGGCACCATATCCTTACAGCTTTGTGACCAGAGAGCAAAGAGTCTTCCCTGGTGTTCATCCCAAAGATTCTCAGGGCAGGACTCCCATTAGGCCTAGCTAGAGACGTGTGCCCTTCCCTGGACCAATCATCGTGGCCAGAGGCCAGGGCCTATGATTTGCCCAGTCTGGGCCACATACTGGAAAAGAGCTGGGTGGGTTCTAGGCATCCAGAGACTAGAGCCAAGATGCCTCAGCCAGGAGGAGCTCTGATTATGAGGCAGGCCGAAGATCGCAGCCAGCCTTCTGTCCAGAATGGTAGGCTGCTTCAAGACAACAGTCATGCCTAGAATGCCTTGCAGTTTCATTCCCGGGTCCTCCCTAACATAGGGAAAACGCCTCTGCAGCTATTCCCAGAAAGATCCAAGGGAGCTAAAAAAAAAAAAAAAAAAAAAAAAGATTGAGGAGACATCAAGGCTACTGTAGGATGAGTGAGCATGTGAATTCATAGGCTGAGAAAATAATGTGGAAAAGGGATGCAAAGTCAGGACAGCCATGCCTTTGTTTCCAGATCTAAGAGGCAGCATCCTTGAAGCTTGGCAGGACTTTAGGAGAACAAAGGAGACTTTATGGAATTCTGGATTTCACCTCTGCCTCCCTCTCTGGCTCTTACTCCTGCCATGTCTTTGTTCACTCCTTTCAATCCTGCTGTAGCTAGCCTTTAGCAGTTCAGAAATTCACCATGATTTGTTTTCTCTGCATCTTTATGCCTTCTTATTCATACCTGGAAGGCATTTCTCACATCCTATTGTCTAACTAAATTTCACTTTTTAAAACTCAGCTCTCATCTCTCCTCCTCCAGGGAGCCCTCCCTGATGATGCTAGTCTTATTTATTAGAAAGACTGCCTCTGGGTCCTGCCACTTGAGCATCAACCATGCCAACTCCGAGGCTGATATTTTGTCTGCCTTTCCCACCAGACTCTGAGCTACTTGTGAGTGGGGAATTATATTTCTATTTTTTTATTAGCAGGGTTTAGTACAGTGCTAAACTATTTTGTTAATGGAAAAACTGAATAAATGGTGTCTTAACTCAGGCTGCTGTAACAAAATCCAATAGATCAGTGGCTTAAATGATAGACATTTATTCCTCACAGTTCTGGAAGCTAGGAAGCATGAGATCAAGGTGTCAGCATGGTTGGGTTCTGGTGAGAACTCTTCCTGGCTTGCAGAAGGCCATCTTCATGAGGTGTCCTTACATGGGAAGAGAGATCGAGAGAGAAATCGAGGGAGAACAGGAGAGAGGGAGAGATGGAGAGAGAGAGAGAGTGCTTTCTGTTCTCTTCTTAGGAGGGCACTAATCGCACTAATCCCAACTCGGGGACCACCCGCCATGACCTCATCTAAACCTAATTACCTCCCAAAGGCCCCACCTCCAACCAGATACCATTACATTGGAGATTAGGACTTCAACATATGAATTTTGAGGGGGACACAGACATTAACTCCATAACAAATGGGAAGTAGGGCCAGAGAGCAGCTGTTGATTTTATGGAACTCATACCTCAGAGGTATTTGAGGTAGAGGATCTGAACATCAGCTTCACAT
Source organism: Orcinus orca (assembly GCF_937001465.1). Taxonomy (NCBI): domain Eukaryota; kingdom Metazoa; phylum Chordata; class Mammalia; order Artiodactyla; family Delphinidae; genus Orcinus; species Orcinus orca. Next base: position 29,726,738 of record NC_064561.1, read on the forward strand.
CTAGACGTACATTTCCCAAATGTGTGCCATCTTAATATATGTTCAGAAAAAAGTATCCTCATCATATATGTCTGGGAAACATTGTGCTAAAGGAAATAGGGAAAGATTTTTGATTGTAGGACCGCTCAGAACCTTTACAATGTTAATATGCATTGGAAATTTCCAAGAGGTGAAAATTAGTACACAGGTAGCTCCCAAAATGTTTTTTGACTGTGGGATCTGTGTTCATGGCACGGTTGGTGGGACTTGGGTTTTATAGGACTGGTGTTGAGAAAATGTGAGGTTAGAACTTTGTAAAAATTAGGTTAATTCATAGGTGAAAGGACCATAAAAGGACTCTGAAAGAACTATCTGAGAGTAATTCAGTGTTTCCCCTGGGAACCTTTTAATCAAAATGGATCAAAGATGGGTCAGTCCAGGTTCATGATTCTGAAGCCCCATTTGATTGTAATCTCAACTTGGCCCTCGAGAGCCTTCTTATCATTGGTCCTGATACAGTGGCAGGGTCCCTCCCTGGGCACTTCCTCCCGCTGAGGTCAAGAAGCATTTCAGAGGCTTTCCGAACATCCCACCTCTTTCTCAAAGCTTTCCCTGATCTGCTAAAGGAAAGGTGGCATTTTCCCTCCATGCCTACCCTGTCTGCACTCGCTGGTCCTCTCCCCCTCTCTCCTCACCCACCACCCTCAACGCTTCTCCTTTGACTCTATCTGGGGGTGATTCCTTTGGCCCCGAGAGCAGAGAATAGCTGTAGGCCACTTAGGCATTCTGGGTGGGTTGTTGGGATCCAGATCCCTGCCTGAACCCAACATCCCCACCCAACCCCGCCCCTTTCCCTCCAGGGGTGGGTGGATTCTTCCCAGCTGAGTCTGATGAGATGGATGCCTACAGATATTCAGCAGCTTCTCCAGAGCAATGAATATTCATGCCTTCACTTGGGCTGCATTCCAGCCTGGGGACAGGGACCTTTCTCCATTCTGCCTCTCTGTTCCTCAGGACTGTGGCCCAACCCTTGTACCTCCTGTGAGGACCCCATCACAGGAGGGGGTACAGGATCAGGACCCCATCATCACCTGAGGACCCTCTTAGAAAATCTCTTTTCTGAGGCTTCAGATCAAGGGAGTGCTACACCAGCCTCAGGGCTGCTGCCACCCCTGGCATCTTGGTGTTGGGCACACTCATGCTTTCCCCTGCCCTTACACCCACACGCTTGTCTGACCCCTTCCTACCTCCCCGCTTTTGCTCACGCCCATTTCCCCTGCCTGGGATGCCCTGCCTTCTCTTCCAAGGCTTTTCCAAATCTAGAGACAGTGGCTTAAGAGTGAGTTCTAAGTTAGAAGATGATTGCGAACGTTAAAAGAAGCAATCTTCTCTAAAGCATTTAGCACACGGCCTGATGTCCAGTAAACGTCAGTTGCTTGTATCTAGTCCTCAAGCCTCAAATCCTCCCCATTCAGTGAAGACTTTGTGGCAGCCTCACCCCACATCAGTCCCCCCAGTTCCTCAGCACGAGCATCAGAACCACATGGAGGAGACGTTTAGTGATATTTTTGGCATTGTGCTGTGGACTGCTCTGCATCTCTGGTGTTATTAAACAGGACACTTTCTCTGTTTCTGCCTCTTTCTCTCAACCGCATGGTTGGTGATCATGTCTGCTGGGGTATGTGGCACAGAGTAGCTGGTTGATTTACTCGTTTGTTTAATCGAGCCACCTGATTGGCTAAAAAGAAAAAAACTCAAGGATTTGGAAAAATCACCCTCATTCTTCCCTTGCAACCACTCTTTCATTTAAAGGGACTGCAAAATGGCGCTCCCACAGGTAGACTCCTGCCCACAGATGTATTGTGTTTGGCCTGCATAATTTGAAAAAAAAATGAGTTGCCTATATTTAAAAATTGGGAGATTTCATATTAAGTATCCAGATGACTTATTCCTGCCCCCAGAGTGGGAGCTCTGGCAGCTGCACTGGGCCCCGATTCCCATATAGTAAGTCTTCAGAGCCGAGTTTGGGTACCCTTTTCAAGGAGCACGCTTTCTCCAATGTGTGAAAATTCCCATCATTCTCACTGCCCCATGTTGGCCCTGCTCATTTATTTTCATAACCTTTGCAGTCTTATATTTGGGGACCAGACCTTCTTCATTGCCCAGCAGCAGTCACAGAAGAGGTGACTGAGGCCTACAAGGCCAGGGCCACCGATTGGTCAGTGATGGTGGAGACCATCGAGGGGGGCTGGCCATCAGGCTGCTTCTTCACGGCCCTGGATGGAGAGTGGGCCCCCAGCAGGGCTCCTTTTTCCTTTGTTGGGTTTGGAAATTGTTGAAGACTCTACTGGACCTTTCTTTGATGGTTTCCACGTCCCTTTCGCCCCTGAGAAGTGGGCAGATGATCTCCTTCCATAGAATAGGATGCCCAGCGAAGTGGAGGTCCTCAGATGCTCTTCTTGGGGGTGGGGAGACATCTTGAGCCTTTCAAACGCAGGTGTCCTTGTAGTCTGTGGACTTTCACAGCACGTCTGCCACCTCCGGTCCACAAGGCCAAATCCTGTCATGTGGGTGCAGTCAGGGAGCACAGAGAGAATTCCAGCTCGGCACCCCTCCAGGAAGCCCTTGGCCTGCGTGTATGTTCCCTCTCTGAGGAAGGGCACGCCTGAGCTGCCTGCCCCACATCACAGGCTTCCTTCCACCCAGGAGGAGGGCTGGACTCAGTCTCCATGAGGCCTCCAGCGTCACATGGTCAGGATAGGCCTTGAAGCTCCTCTGCCTGGTGGGGCTTTGCAAATAGGGGGTTTAGAGAAACGGGTAGGTCTGTTTTTAATCGAAACAGTTACTTCACTTCATCCCAGCATCCCTTGGTCAGGGCCCTGTTTTTGTGGTGACACGGCTTCTCTCTCAAGTTTTAGGCGCCTCTGTCTCCGCATCTTAGTGCTGCTGTTGCTAGCAAGTATTTGGGGAGTGCTAATGACCGCCTGAACCGGCCAGCAGTTCTCTGACAGGGAGCAATTTGTGGTATAGGGAGACTTCCATTGCCAGGGATGCCCTCTCTAATTTTCTGCATCGTGAAACCTTCTTCCATTCTCTCTCATTTGACATCTCTAGGTTCCCCGCGCTCAGGACCTTCTCATGGAAAGGTTTGGGAGAAGCCAGCTAATTTATTTTCCCGAGTTATGTCATTGAAAACTGACTCCGTTATTTCTTCCAGAAAAATGCGTGTTTTCATATGCTTCATGTGTAGACATACCATAAAATGATATATTAATCTGGAAGGGCCCTTGGAGATCTCCTAGTTTAGCCATGGCAAATTGATTACATCTTGAATGCCAACCGTGATTAGATAAATGGTGCCCAGGGTAATATGTTGAAAAGGATTCTGAGGCCCATCCAAGCCCAGGAAGGCGCCCTGGGAGATATTATGCTCCGTTGGCATGGACCCAGGACAGCGACCGGCAGGACATTTCCTAGATACAGCCACCCCCGATGAAGTTCATGCTCCCCACTTTACAGACGAGGAAACTGTGCCCAGAAACCAGAGGCAGCTAGGGTTCTGCTAGCCCTTACAACAGTCCTGAGTTGGAAAAGGAGCCCCCCTCTGAGCTGACAGTGTTCCAGAGTCACGGGATTTGGGATGAATCTTAAGCGAATGACTTGTAAGAGGGTCCCCCAATGCCATGGTGGAGCAGGGGCGGCGTAGAGCTGCACGGCCCCCTGACCCTCTGTCCCAGCAAGGTCTCTGGCCAGTGGCCGCATCCCAGGGTCCAGGGAGCTTCTATGCAATTTGCCTCCCGTTTCTATTTCCCATTATTCCTCCTGAGGATGAAGACAGGTCAGACACTGGCCATCGGCTGTTAGGAGCATCCGTATAGGTGCTTCCATCCTTATAGGCTGGAAGGGGAGTCCGTATAACTGAGTGGTTTGAGACTCAAAGCCAGACAGACCTGGGTTTGAATCCTGACTTTGCCACGTTGGGCTCCTTGCCCAAGTTCCTTTCTTTGCCAGAGATTTCACTTTTGTTTTCTTTCGTTTGGAAGTAATGATACTAACACCTACTTCGTAGAGCTGTGGTAAAAATTAAATGAGATGATGCCTGTAAAGCTTCCAGCACAGTGCACAGCATTTAATTAACACTGTCTCAGCAAATGTTTGCTATTTTTACCATCTGCCTCCGTGGAGCACATTTTCCCCTGTCAAAAGTCTCCAAGGCAGAGAATTTACCAGATTATCGAGCAGTCCCGGGGCTCTGAGACTCTGCAGTCTTAGAACAATAGAAAACAAGATGGTCGCATATTTATACTTTTCTAAAAAGTTATTTTTCACCTAATTAAAAATGATTTGGGTGAACAATTTTGGAAATAAGTACTAAGTCGCAGTTTCGTAAGACACGTAGTCTCCTCTCTGGATACTGTTTTCATTACTGTGAGGTTGTAGAAGGGGGCTGACCCGTGCTCAGAATGAGTGGCCCAGGAGGATGTGAGGGATTTGGGTTCTGTTGACCTACGGGATAGAAGTGCTTGAAAAGATGACGAGGGGCTCCCACGGGGTGTTCCCTCATTACTGCCCGTCTTCGTTGCCAGAAACCTCAACAGAACATTAAAGTTCAGATCCTCACTGTGGAGAGGTTAGGAAGTTCTCAGGTAGTGTTCCAAGAGGGCTGTGTGCTCTCCCCCCCAACCCAGGCCAGAGCACTTTCCAGAGTCCAGCCAACCTCTGCCCCTCCCCCCATCACTCATCTCTCCTTAGTGCTGCCCGAGGGTTGGTGAGGTCCCTGATGCTAGGCCGCAGGTGGGATGAGAAGGACCAGTGCCAGAAGCTGGCCTGCCTGGATTTGAATCCTCTGCTACTGACCTCAGGCAGATTATTTAACCTCTTAGGGTCTCAACTCTGTCACCTGTGAAATGGGCGTGCTGATGGTACCTAGTTCACAGGATTGCTGTGGGCATGAAATGAGTTAATGCACGTAAGTGTGTAGAACAGAACCTGGAACCAAGTAAGCATTCCCTTCGTGTTGGCCTGTATCATTGTTCTTAACACCAGGGGGTGGGGGGAGAGGGAGGTAGGAAAGTCCCTTTGGAGAATACTGCAGATTCTCTAAGTGATTTGGAGACATACACAGACTCTTCTGGATAGGAAGTGTCATTTTTCTCATTTCTACCATTCCTGAGTTTCTCTCACCTGACCTCTCAGTGCTGGTTGTGAAATAAAGCAGAAACCGGAAAAGATGAGACCTGTAGCATTAGAGAAGGCGATACTGGGCTGGGGGTCAGAGGGTGGCATGGAAATAACATTTATGGAGCACCGACCGTGTTTCCAGCCCTTGGTTAAGTGTTTCCCACCAGGAGGGGTGAACTGACTTGACCAAGATCCCACAGCTACGTTGTAATAAGGTCTCACTAGGGTTCAGACTGAGCTGCGTGTGGCTCTAGGACCCAGGCTAGTTCTGCCACCTTATATCCCTGCCCTGTTGCTCAAGAAGATCTCCACGGTCCTGCCAGCAATAATACTGCTATCGTGTACCTTGATGTGTCCACTGCTAAATGAAGCATCTGAGCATGAATACGCCGAGTGAATCATTTACCAGGCAGCAGTTTTCTCATTAAGAACATGTGTCAGCAAATGAGTCTGTATCTCAGCACGAACAAGTCTTTTGGGGGAGTCATTGGTCTCCATGGAAAAGCAAGCTAGACACAAAAGCAGTGACCCCAGAAGAGGAGGAGAAGGAGGAGGAAGAGGATAAAAAATGGTAGTGTTAGTGCAGACGCAAAGCTTAGATCAAAAGGTGAAAGAATATAGAGCGTGGTTTCTGGAGTCCAAACCTGGCTTTGATCTTTACTGTGTGACCTTGGGTAAATTACTTAACCTCCCTGTGCCTCAGTCTCTTTATCTGTGAGACAGGCATGATGATGCTAATACTATCTACCTCAAGAAAACAAACTTATGGCTACCAGAGGGGAGAGGGGAAGAGATAAATTAGGGGTACAGGATTAACAAATACATACTACTATATATAAAATAGATAAACAACAAGGTCCTACTGTATAGCACTGTATTCAATACCTTGTAATGATCTATAATAGAAAAGAATCTGAAAAAGAATATATATATATTTTTATATATTCTATATAAATATATATATATATTTCATTAGGTTGACAAATGTCCATTGAACACCCACTCTGAGCTAGACACTCAGACTCTATTCTGTTCCAGGTAGCTGGGAATGAAACAGAGCAAAATGTGAGCCCTCAGTGGGCTCGTATTCTAGTGAGGGACGCACAAGATAAACAAGTTTAACAAATAAAGCAACTGGTCCATTGGATAATGATACATGCTAAGGAGAACAATTACACAGCAAAGATGCTTGCGGGTGGCAAGGTGAATGTTAGATAAGGTGGCCAGAGGAGCCCTTGCTGGGAAGGTGACATTTGAGTAGTGACTGGAAGAAGGTGAGAGAGAGCCATGTGGATGTCTGGGGGAAGAGCACTGGTGATCGAGTGAATGAATGAGTGAATGGATGGCATTGTGTGGATGAAATGTAATCTTAACATGCGTAAAGCACTTAGAGTAGTGCCTCACGCGTAGTATGTGCTCAATAAATGTTAGCTATTTTTATATTTAGCAGATGAAGCAGTGAAGCTGCTGCCACACCCCCTATTTGTGGCTTTCAGAAACGTCGTTTTCAAGATGTGCAGAAAGGAAGGCCACAGAACTTCCTCTGATCTGTTGGCAGACCCTGTGCAATAGGACCTCTCTGGACTCAAACTAAGACTCATCACACATACGTGAATCATAATAATGTTCCCTTATACGTGTAGCCCTTTGGAGGTTTTTCATGCTTTTACATATTTTGCATTACTTATTCCTTCCAACAGCCCTGTGGGGTTGGTAAGGCAGGTGCTCCCAGCTGCCCGTCTAGCTTAGAAAGGGCAAAGGGATCTGGCGTTTCTTGAGCAGTTACTATGTGCCAGGTGTTCTGCAATTGCTTTGCATTTTCATGTCGCCTCCCTCCATCGTCCCTCAGGCCCAGGAGGACGTTAGTTGTCACTACTGTTAGAGGTGGGAAAACCACGGTGCAGCTGGGTCTGTGACTGGCCCCGAGAGGCACAACAGCGAGTGCCCTGTGGGGCTGACCCCTAGGTGTCCTGTGGTGCAACATCGTTGCGGCTTGCCTGGCCCCCACCTTGGTCCACGTGTGAGGGCTTGGGGGTGCCAGTTCTGGGTGGCCAACCGTGCATGAGAAACCAGGGGACAGGGTCTGTGGTCGGCTTGCAGTTAAGCGAAGTAGAAAGCAACCCAGTGAGACAGGCACAGATCTGCTAATCCTGATCGTAGGAATGCCAGGGATAAAAGCGGCCCTGGGCTCAGAGAACAATAGCTCCACATACCAGCAGGAAAGGGCACGGTCACTGCCCCCAACCCAAACAACTGTTCTTGATCCAGCAGAGCCAGGGCCTGGAGGGTCTGGCTGGGTACAGCCCAGGAAAAGGCTGACTCACAAGAGATGAGAGCACAGCCCAGAGAAAAAGGGAAAATGCAGAAGCCAAGTTTGCCCCCAGTGGCATATACTTTGGGGTGAGTAATGTAACAGACAATCAGTCCCTTCACCATCCCACCCAGAGTGGAAGCACACCCTGAAGCCACAGAGGTCGTTTGTACTAAAACAATCAAGCAGAAGGGAACCACAGACTCTGCTGCTCCTTCGGGAAAAGATTCTGCGGTGCTGAGCCCCCACCCCCAGCTTCTAGAGTGGGACCTTTGGAAGCAAAGCTTTCTCCAAGGGTAGTCAATGAGCAGGAAATATTTCAGATCCATTTTCCCTCCCGTTGACTTGTGTTTACTGGTCTTGGTGGGGAGTCTGAGGGTGGTACTTAGAGGGCCTTCAAGGGAAATTCTAAAACAATACACTAGACTTTCAAAAATGTGGTCATGTTGAGATGTCTTGGGTTGCCTTACCCTGGCTTTGAAAAGGAGCAGCTAAAACATCTTGATTTGCTAAAATCCTCCCGGAACATAAATCACTGGGCTGAGGGTTGGAGGGCGTTGGGTGCTGTCCGAGCTCATCCTGAGATGGGCCCAGTGCCCATCTCCCATGGTCTTCCGGTTACGCTCTGCTCTCCGCCCCCGAACTGCTCTCACTGGGCCCACAAGCCCAGGCCCCAAAGGAACTAACTGGGCACAAGTCTGAGGAGTTTGCCTCGGTGAGTTTGATAGGGAAACTAGCCTGCAAGTCACAAGATTGGGAGGGGATGGGAGTGAACGTGCCAGCCATCCTTCTGTGGTCCAGGAGATTGTTCCTGGACACCTTTAGTATTTCCACGTATGCCCCAGGCAGAGGTAAAATGAAGCTTCCAGACTTTTTGCCGTTGCTTTGAGCTAATAGCCCACGCTGCCTGTCTAATCACTTTTATGAAGGTTTAGGCCTCCAGAAGAGCGAGGAAATGGAGAAGAATCGGAATTTCAATTTTTTTCAGTGACTTTTCTCAGCATGTAAGTTATGTTTTAGATGTTCCTCTGGAGAATGTTCAGATTAAAAGGAGCAGCCATAGGGATATCCGCAGGCCTCTTCCTAAACCCCTGGTGATTAAACAAGGCCTGGCTCGGAAAGCCTGTGTCTGGGGCCGTGATACTCTGGGATCTTGAGTACAATTTGGATTTCCTGTGTTTGAGTCTGCACACTCAAGGTGAAAGTCATGCAAGTAAGAGTGATTTGACCTACGGACTCTCGGCCTGGTGTGCCTTTTAATTTCCCTTTTTAATAATCAATGACACCATTTCTTTCTTTTCCCTTGTGTTCACCTGTGAGATTTTCACCCTGCTTTGAAATCAAGCTCAACTCCGCATTCTCTGTAAGTCTTCCTCCCTCAGGGCCATCCCCCCCCCCCACCAACCTTACCTTTCTGTCGTGATTTGGCAATGGCGCCCGTATCATCTGGTGACAGATCTTGACGACTCCAGCCATGTAGTAACTGAGCCCTGTACTATGTGCCAGGCACCATACAAGACGGTTGCCTTAATTTCATTTCATCCTTAGAGCAGCCCCATGAGGAGGGGAGGGAAGCCGGACACAGCAGAGTCACGTGACTTCATCGAAGTCCCAGCTCGTGAGAATGGAGGCCAGGGTTTGCACCCAGCTCTGTCTGACTGCCCGCAACCTCTGCATGCTGATGCTTTTGACTCCTAGTGTGGTCCATGCTATTGGCTAACTTCATGCACGTGTTTATCTGAGCTTGATAATTAGGGAAGTATCTACAGGCAAGAAGCTCACATTTCGTTTTGTCCTCATGGCATCTAGCACAACACTTTGCACAGAGAAGACCTGTGTTTTCGTGTGTTGTTTAAGAGGTGTGTACAGCTTGTGTTCACTTTGTACCAATTACCAGGTGACGGAAAACAAGGGAGACCCTGCTCCTGCTGTGAGGGGAACGTGGTGATAGTGCATCTTAACCTTTTGGTATCATGCCCTCCCGGAGGACTGGTTGGAATATATTTGGACCCACCCTTAGAGATCCTGAGTCAGGAGGAGATCTGGGTGGGACCCGATAATTTGCTTTTCTACCAAACTCCTAGGTGGTCTGGGACCTTGCTTCTAAGGACCACTGTCATAACAAGAAGTACAACGCAAGTTTAAGTCTCAGCTCTGCCACTTACTGTCTGACCACAGGCAAGTTTCTACAACTCTGTGACATCCAATGGAGTTTTCTCTAAAGAGAGGATAATAACCTCATCAAGCTGTTATGAAAATGAATATCACATATACGCGTAGTATTTCTTTACTAAAAGCAGATATGACTCTTCCTATCCTTTACAAATGTGAATTCATTTGATACCCATGACAAGCCTAGGAGGTGGCCCTCATTTTCTTCATTGTCCAGAGAGGTGACTGAGGCCCAGAGACTTGCCCAAGGTCCCCTAGCTACTAAGTCTGAGGAGCTGAGCTACAACCCCGCCAGCCTGGCTGCAGAATCTATGCACTCAGTGCTATGCAGTGTACGGTACCCGCCCTGTGGTTGGCAGACATTCCTTCCCGTTCCCAGGTAGGCTAAGACCGAGCCCTCCAAAAGGGCAGAGAGACTGGTTTTCTAGTTTGTAGGCATATTAACCAGAAATGACAAAGAAAAGACAACTGTTTCATGACCACAGCTTGAAAATCACACACTTGACCTCCCTTCTTGATATCAGTTTGGTCACTCGGGAGTGGCTGTTTCTCTTTAAGCTTCGCTGGCACCGAGGTTTATCATTGCTCAAGGGCGGGGGGCAGGGGGTGCTTGAAAGAAGGCTTGTGGGCTGAAGGAGTGTAGGAGGTGGGTTTCGGGTCAGTAATAAAAGCGGAGAGAGGTTTGCAGCTCCCCCCGCTGAGGGCCTCAGGAGTCTGGCCAGTGGGTGGGTGCAGAGGCGCGGCCTAAGGAAGGGGCAGTGATGGACAGGGTGGGAGGGGAGCAAATAGTTTCAGCCTGGCTGGGTAACTGAAGCCGAGAGGGCAAGGAGTGGGAGAATTCCAGCTATGTCATGGGAAATGGCTATGGCCAGGGCTCTGATTAGCAGCCGACCACAAATCCCCTGGGACCCAGCCAGGGGTCAGGAGACTGGGGCACTGCTGGGATGCCAAATGGTTGCTGTATTTTATTGTCAAAGAAGAAGGAGGCGATTTTGACTGTTATCCCTGGATGTGAGTGCTGGCACTACCAGGAGCCGAGAGCTGGGTGGGGACGTGGGAGTGAGAGGGAAGCTAGAAAAATCCACTTTTCATTCCAGGGAACATAGAGGAAAGACCAAGCCATGCTGCTGGGGCCTGGCATGATCTCAAAGCTTTTTTGGCCACCAGCTCTGAAGCATTTCTGCCCTTTCTTCTCCTCTCTGCAAGGTGAGACATCAAAGTCTCCATTGCCATGTTAGAGACATAAAAGGGAAAAACTGAGCAGAATCCTCAAAGTGTAGATGGGATGGAACAGTGGGGCTTCTGGGAGAACTGACCACCAGTGAACCCCTGTAGTCTGCTTGTTTGACATCTCAGGCTTGGAGCTGAGCAATGAGATATGGAAAAATCAACTTTCAGAGTAAATGAACTCAGTGCCATATTGGGGACCCCTGGAGGAATAGGTTTGTGTCACTTGATTCATTCCCCTGACTTATCTCAAGGCCTGGCACCATTAAGCCCTTAAAAATGTTTGTTGAATGAATGACGGCTGATTGATTAATAGATTGATTATGTCCAAGAGGATAATGGATTCAAAAAGAATCTCAGTCAACATTTCAGAAATGCCTGATGAATACAAGCTTTCTCTGAGCTCATCATCGTTTTGTGTGATTATGGAAGGAAGCCTTTCAGCGAAGCCTCTTTTGGGGGGAGGAGGTTTCACAGTACACTCTTGAGGTTAACAGCCCAAGCCCTAGAGTTAGACTAAACAAGTTTGCACTGGGCAGATGAGATGTGTGACCTTGGGCAAGTCGCTTAACTTCTCTAAGCAGTAGTTTCCTCAGCATTATAAAATAAGGAAAAGAGTAAGTAGTACCTTCCTCCTCAGTTCATTAGAATAATCTTTGTGAAGGGCTTGGCACAGTGTTAGACCCATAGTAGCTCTCAGTAAGTATAACTCTTCGGTATTGGTGAGGATTATGTTCAACTGCAAGGAATAAAAAACCATGCAGTAACAGGGTTTAAACAGAGTAGAGATTTCTTTTTCTCTGAACTAAGAATCCATGGAGGGGAAGTCCAGAGTTGGAGCAGCAGCTCTGCTCTAACAAGTATTCAGAGAGCCAGTTGCTGTAGCTTTTTCTTCCATTATCCCTGTGTTGTGGCCTTTCCCTAATAGTCTTAAGTTGGTGTGGCAGCCATAGCATACATTTTCCAAGAAGCAGAATGGAGGAAAACCCGAGAAGGCAAAGGGACATGTGCCAGCTGCCTTTTAAGGAAAGTAGCCACATAACAATTTTTCACACATCACATTAGCATATAGTTGGATCATGCTTCTTAAAAAAAAAATCCATAAATCTCTGTCTTTTAATTGGTATATTTAGACCATTTACATTTAGTGTAATTATTGGTATGTTAAGTCTGCCATTTTATGTTCTGTTTTCTGTTTGTTCTGGGTTTTGTTTCTGTTTTCTTTTTCCCTGAGTCTTACTGTGGGTTACACAGTCATTTTAAAAGAATTCCATTTTGATTAATTTATAAGTATTTTTCAAATGTCTCTCCAATGGCATTTTTGGTAGTTACTCTAGGTATTATGTTATATGTACTTCCCACATTCTTATCACTGGTTTTGACAATTTACCAGTTCGAGTGAAGTATAGAAACCTTACCTCCATTTATGTCCCTTTACTCTCCACAATTTAAAATATAATTGTCTTAAATATTTCCTCTCTGTACATTAAGAACCACACCAGGCAGTATTATAATTTTTGCTTCAACCACAAACATAATTTAGAAAACTTAAGAGGAGAAGGAAATAAATTTACTCATATTTTTACCTTCCCCATTATTCTTTCTCTTTTCTGATGTTGATTTCTATTTAGAGAATTTCTTTTAGCTGTTTTTTAGGCTACTGGTGACAAATTCTCTTTGTTGTCTCTCATCTGAGAATGTTTTGATTTTCCCTTCATTCTGAAGGATGCTTTTGCTGTAGAGAATTTGGGGTCAAAAGTGCTTTTTCTTTCAGCCCTTGAAAAAATTTATTCCATTTCCTTTTGAACTTCATGGTTTCTCATGAGAAATCTGCTGTCATTTGAATTGTTTTTCCCTGTAGGTAAGGTGGTGTTTCTTGCTCACTGCTTTCAAGGTTTTTTTTTTGTTTGTTCATTTTGTTTTGTTTTTAGTTTTCAGAAGTTTGTGATGTGCAGGTTTCTTTGGGTTTATCCTGTTTGAGTCTGCTCACCTTCTTGAATCTGTGGGTTTATGTCTTTTTCCGAATTTGGGATGTTTTCAGCTGTTATTTCCTCAAGTACAGCCTGTTGTCTTTTCTTCTTTGGGGTCTCCCAATGACATAAATGTTAGATCTCTGAGGCACTGTCCATTTCTTTTCAGTGTATTTTCTCTCTGTTGTTCAGATTAAGTAATTTCTACTGGCTTATCCTGAAGCTTACTTAGTCTTTCCTCTATTCATTCCATTCTGCTGTGGAGCCCACCCATTGAGTTTTTAAATTTTGATTATTGTGTTTTTCAGTTCTGAAATTTCCACTAGGTTCCTCTTTCATCTTCAGTCTCTTTGCTGAGACTTTCTAGGTTTGCATTTGTACCAAGCATATTCTTTATTGCTCATGGAGGCATTTTTATGATGGCTGCTTGAAAAATCAGTGAAACATCAGTGTTGGCACCTTTTGATTGTCATTTCAAATTTAAGTTGTGGCTTTCCTTGTTCATGGTACAATGGGTAGTTTTTCTATTGAAACTGAACATTTGGGGTATTATATAATGGAACTCTGGATCTTATTTAAGTCTTCTGTTTTATCTGGCTCCTGACCCTGCTGTGACAGTGGAAGGGGGTAACATTGCCTTGTTACTGCCAGAGGGGGTGGAAGTCCTGATTCATTATTGATACCTGGGGGAGAGGGTTCCTTGTATGGCTGGGTGAAAGTGGGAATTCCACTCCCCCAGCCCTCTGTTGATACCACCTGGCTGGGAGAGCAAGAGTAATTTGTTACTGCTCCCCACATGGCTTCCCCAACACCATAGCGGGGGGGTAAAGTTGGCCTCATTATCTCTGGGCAGTGGTGAAAGTACAGACCTTCCCTAGGACTTCCCTGACACCACCCCAGTGGTTAGCATTAGGAAGAGCCATCTTGTTACCTGTCATCAGGTGAGTCTAGAAGACCAGGCCTCCCACGTGATCTCCACTGACATCGTGGGGAGGGATTTCATTACCATTCAGCAGAGATAACTTGGCCTTCTCTGATACTACCTCAGCAAGGGGTTGGGGTGCCTTGTCAGGCTGACGTGGGCAGAAGTCTAGGTTCCGCACTCAGCCAGTGCTGGTGGAGATGAAGCCACAGAAGTGGCTAGAGTAGAGCACTTATTGTCTAGAAGTTTTCTGCTTGCTAGGCTGCCTCTTTTCTACTCCTTTGACTAGGGTAGCAGGCTTTTTTGGTCTGTGCCCATTGATATCTTGGGGTTGCTGGCTTTACCAGTACCAGGTCTGGGATAGGGGAGGCAAAAAGAAAACCCAAGGAACTCACCGTCATGTCATTCCTTGGGTTCCAGATTCCTAGCCAGACTGCCTGGCTTCTGAGATTTGTTTCGTCTTATGTTGAGGGCTTTAAATTGAACTCAGTGGGAGAAATAAGGAAAACTATCTACTCCACCTTCCCAGAAGTGGAAGTCCACTAAGATGGCTTTTTAAGCGTCTCATCAGGGACCTCAATGGTTCTGACAACACAGATCTGAGCCAGTTGACCTGAGCCATGGTTTGTTCATTTATAAATCCACCCCTGAATCCCCTAGTGATCATTCTTAAAGATTTTGCCTGGTGCCCATTAGAAAAGTGATGGAAGATGCTTTCCACTGAACTCATAATGGAAAGCTGCCCTCAAGGAGAGGAAACAGCCCAGGGCAGAACAGAGAAGGGGTACGGTTGGGCCTTCCCACCTCCACAGCCTGGGGATGCCCCTCTTCCTGCTGATCCCAGGACCAGGCTGCTGGGGCAGGAAGACTGTTGACAGGCTGAGCAGGACACTTGTCAGAGAAGCCTTTGGGGGTGGGAATCAATCAGGGTGTCCTCAGTTCAGGTCTTAAGGGCCATTAAATGAGATGTCGCCTGGTCTGTGTGTGTGTGCATAACTACATGTGTGCTTTATGGCTGTCTGCAGGACAGCTGTCTTAGAGGAAACCATGTTTTCAAAGTGTTCCCTTTACCGTCATGTTGATTACTCACTCTTTGCGAGGAGAGAATGAGCTGGGATGAGAGTCATTGTTTCTCTCTTTAGCAGTCAGAAGAATGAACTGGGCAGCTTATAATAATAAGCCTGCCATTTCCCAGAGTGTTTCCTGAAGTTTCTATAGGCTAGTAAATTAAAAAGTGCTGTGGCCGAAAACATTTGAGAAATTCTAGGTTAAAATAAGTGAAATACATTTCTTTCTTGTGGGACTTCTAAGAACGTTTAATGTGCTGACGTGCATTGGAAAATCTGCAGTGTTTCCCACATTTACCCGGTCATGAATCCATTTTATGATGGAGCATTGCTGGAGACTAGTGTCCTGGAGAGACATCTTCTAGGAAGTGCTGCTTTAGACAAGGTTCAGCATTTCACAACTTTGAAGAGAAAATGGTCCTTCTGACCAAGGTGCACAAGCAAACGCTCTCCCTATCTGTGCCCACCTCTGTGCCTTCAAAAAAGGCAGCCCCAACTTGCATCTGTCACTTGGGGAATTGAGGAGTGATATCTTAGTCAGATCCATGTCCCCTGTAAAACCTTATTTAAAGGAAAGGAAAAGTCCCAAGACTCTGCCTTAGGTTTCTCCAAAGAGTCAAGTCCCCCAGGTTACACAGCCGTGCAGGCTCATACCTCTGCTGTGCAGACCAAGGTTTATATCCTCTTCTTACCTTCTCTCAGATGTAGCTTCGTATCCACATTAGAATTCAGATCTCTGCTCATTTAGGGACCATTTGCTCCTGTGATTTGATTTTACCTAGGACAAAAGGTTTATACTTTTAGCAGCTTGTGGGGAATTGGGGTTTTCAATAAATTATTTCAGATCCAAATTGTTCGTGATGTGGCATCATGTAAACGTGACTTGAGCCAGGAGTACGGCTCTGATGCTATCAGTTGCAGACGCCGAGGTGTTGACAGTGCTTGGAACAGTCTCGCTTTGTCTAAGTAGGAATGCAACCTCCGAAAGCTGACCGCGTTGATAGGGAAGACTCGAGCACATTGTCCTTTTGTCGAGGCAAATATGTGGATGTGCTTTGTAAACTGGTCCTTATCTGACTCCCAGACGCAGGGCTGATCAGCTCAAACACCAGCCGCTGACACTAGGCTACTAAAAACTGCAGCTGCTTGTTTTAGTTACTTTAACCAGGTCTTGGTGAAGCTGGTAGGTCAAATGTTTTTAGTTTCTCAACCTGTTTGATTCTTAGAGCTGATCCTCTGTTAAGGTTCCTAAGTAAAGCATTCTTTTTGCCATGAGATATGGCCCAAAGATGGCTTGGTGTGGGATTGCTTTGAAGGTTAATTTGGAAAAGCCTTGGTGAGCTTACGTTCAAAAGGAATGTTCCCACAAATCATGCTCATTTTCTCTAATCCTCATTCTCAGTTTGCTCCAGATTTCAAGATAAATTTTAGAATTCCTGAATGTCAACACCACATAATTAACACACTAGCTACCGTTTTTTTTAATAAATTTATTTATTTTATTTATTTTTGGCTCTGTTGGGTCTTCGTTGCTGCACGCGGGCTTTCTCTAGTTGCGGCGAGCAGGGGCTACTCTTCGTTGCAGTGCGCGGGCTTCTCATTTTGGTGGCTTTTCTTGTTGTGGAGCACAGGCTCTAGGCGTGCGGGCTTCAGTAGTTGTGGCACGTGGGCTCAGTAGTTGTGGCTCGCGGGCTCTAGTGCGCAGGCCTAGTAGTTGTGGCACACAGGCTTAGTTGCTCCGCAGCATGTGGGATCTTCCCAGACCAGGGCTCGAACCTGTGTCTCCTGCATTGGCAGGTGGATTCTTAACCACTGTGCCACCAGGGAAGCCTGCCACTGTTTATTTTGCACTTAAAAGTTACCAAGCACCATGCTATCCTTTATAATCACTATCAGATTTAACTCCCTCGACAACTCTATAAGGCTATCTTGACTTTACAATGAGGAAAGTAAGGCACAGGGTGACTGAGGAAAATGTTCAAGGTTGCCCAGCCAGCGATGCTCTGGGGCTGGGATCTGAAGCCAGCAGTCTAACCCTGGAGCCTGTACATTCTCTCTCACCTGGACATGACCTCATTCCCAGCAGTGAGATGAGACAGGCAGGCAGCGGCTGGACCTAGCACGCTAGGACTCTGCAGAAGGGGCAGAGTTGGGCTCAGCTGAGCTGGAGGTGATGGCAGGAGACAGACCCTAGGAAGTGGAGAGTATGGCCGTGTATGTAACGTAGGTAATGCCAAAGAGCTGTCAGCATGGGGAGGTAATTAGGAGTGATGGGAGCAGAACTCAGTGATGGAGAATCAGGAGTCAGTGTTCCCCAGAGATCTGGAAAGGCTGGCAGCATCAGGGGCCCTTGTCAAGGTTTCAGCTGGGTGGGTAGAGTTTAGAGGTAACACCCGCAAGTGAAGAGACTCTGGTACCACATAGTTCACCTTGATATGCTCAGGCCAAAGGAAAACATCTGGAACCAATGACCAGAAGCAGAGTCCAAAGGCAAAAGTTGAGCTAAAAGGCCAGGTTTAGAGCCAGAGTCAATGCTGTGTTGATGATGGGGCGTCCCAAACTGTGAGGCAGAGATCCCAAGATCCTCTCTGCCCACGTGATAATTAACTCCTAGTATTGATTCAGGACCAGCCCCCAGGCAGAGTGCAAGCAGGCTGTGCCCGACACACAGCCTGTCCTGGAGCCAAAGAGAAAACCCAGGCTTGGGCGTTTCCAAAAAAATAAAAAAACCCGCCAAGTATCTGAATGTTGTCTGACAGTCTGTTAGTGGAGATAGGAAAACAGCAGGGGTGTTGCAATACCACCTAGCCACTCACTCAAATAAAACACTGTCACTGCCACAGTTTACAGGATACAGTATCTGTTGAGAGAATGGGCCTTCTACAAAGGGACCTGTAAATTGCCCAATATAACTTCCATTGCTTTGTGAAGTCTGGAAGCTGGATGTAAGGCTTTTGGGCTTCAGGGGTGGTTCAGGGAGAGAAAAATCCTTGTTTGTCCATTTGCCAAAGACTGGAAACTTGCTGTGAGTCACAGTGGGGTCAGGGAGTCCTTCTGCTCTCTTCTGGGCCCAAGTGGAGCAAGGGGTGGGCCATGGACTTGAATTGAAGCAACTTGTCAGTCTTCAGCTGTGAGTTCAGGAACCCGGCCCACATGAGGAAAAATGATGTCTTATCCACACACACACGCCATAGGAGATGTGAACTGGATTAAAATCAGAGCAGGGAAGGCTGTGGGACCTCAGAGCCTTCTGAAGGTATTTTTAGAATGCTTTTAACCTGAAAAAGGGAAAGTGCTACCTTTATGGAGACCAAGAGCTGCGAGCGGCTCATAGCTAAAGCAGGCTAATACCTCATTGGGGGAAGCACCCTAGCTGCTCCCTGGGGTTGGAGGGAGGAGTCCCTGTTGTTAAGCTCTGGGAATATGACATGCAGGGGATGGCTCTAAACACAGCAACCCCCCCCCCCCATTTAGCCTGGGACTGGGACTGGGACACTGACAGTGTCAGGGTAGGAGATCATTATTCCCTGTGTTTGCGAATGTGGTTTACAAAACACGTGGACAGAGTTGATGTCACTGGCAGCACTGGATCCACTGGTCAAGCCTATTGCCCCCCTAGTCTTCTGATGAGGATCTCGAGGTTCACATCCTATGTCCTCACAGCTCGGCAGGAGACCCTCAGCCCCTACACTCAGCACATGAGGCCAAAAAATGATGTCTAGTCAAAATGACCCTGAAAAAGAACACAAATCACCCCCAACCCCAAGAGCTGTGTCCACCCAGTTTACCCTCCAAGGTTGGAAGAGATCAGTTTCTTGAGTGGAGTGCCAGCTGAAGTAGCTGACTTGCGTTTTGAGGACATGTTTTATGAAAAAGGAGAGTTGCTTAGTTCTCAGCCTGCTGAGATGCCCACACAGGAGCGTGGAGGAGCTGAGACACCTGAGGGAGCGGCAGGTTTGAGTCTCCCCTTCCACGCTCCCGCCTCCGGGGGCATTGCCTTCTGAGCGGTGGGACAGGCAGCTGTTTCAGCTGTTGACTTCCCCTCTCTTCTTCTTTGTAACAAATGCACGTACTTGAATTTGCCCAATTGACATGAACGTGCGCTGGAAATGTGCTATAAGTTACAGAGCAGGCATTCCAGCCAAGGCCCCCGACTTCAAACCTGGGCCTCTTTATACCTCCATCCCAGGGCCTCCCACAGTCTGATGTTACTGTTGTGTGCTGACCTTTCAGTAATGATGACAATGGCAACGACAAGTATTGAGATCTCACCTTGCGCCAAGTGTTGTATATGTTTTTATCTTCTTTGCTCTTCCAGCAACACCCTGAGAGAGGCTCTGATTATCCCCATTTTATAGAAAGCAGAACTGAGGCACAGAAAGACTGAGCAGGGTCACTAAGCTTGAAAGCACCAGGGGTGGGTTTTGAACCCAGACCTGGGCAGCTCCCGAGTCCATACCCTTAACCACCTTGCTCTGCGGCCTCTTTCTCATCTTTTCCCTGACCACAGAGCCACGTGCCCACAAGCCCTTCAGAGGTAGAAGGATCAGATGTGAGTGCCTTACCCTGGGCTCTCTGCTTTGCTCTTAATTGGGACCTGCAAGAAGTTAGTAGCAGATGACCTTGTCATCTGACTAAATAAAGTTCCCAAGAAGTATGACACCGATGCCAAGTGAA
This sequence comes from Orcinus orca, assembly GCF_937001465.1. Classification (NCBI taxonomy): domain Eukaryota; kingdom Metazoa; phylum Chordata; class Mammalia; order Artiodactyla; family Delphinidae; genus Orcinus; species Orcinus orca. The sequence continues at coordinate 29,746,244 of NC_064561.1, forward strand.
ATCCTGGCCAGCCCCCCTTCTGCCCGTGCTAACAACATTCCTCAGATACAGCACGCTCTATACTCTGTAGAGGAAGCTCATTTGCGTCCTGACAGGAGGGTTGTCCCAGCATTCATTTTCCTCCCACCAAAGCTGTTATTCCAGACTGACTTTTAAAGCGAGGTAGCTCTTTGGAGTGAGTGCTGCACCTTCAGTGGAATTGGGCCGTTAGATCCGGGCCCCATAGTGCAGTGGAGGGAGCTCAGGGAAGTCTCAGAAATGAGGGCAGGAGGTTTGATCCCAATAAAGGCCGAAGCAGAGCCATGCACAGCGGAGGGAACACACTCCCAGGCAGGGAAGGCTGCAAATTGTGCATTTAATGAAATGGCCACCTACTGTGCTGAGAGAGATGGCCATGGGCAGGCCAGGAGCCTCTGGCTCAGTGGGAAGCAGCAGGGGGCGCGGATTGCTGATTCCGTTGAAAGCATTGATCCCAGTGTCTCTTACACTTAGCTTTTCTCCCTCATGCCCTGCCTTATTCCTGGCCTGCCACCTGCCTCCCGTGTCCCAAGTTCTGTTGCTGGGGTTTCTTCTACTGCTGGACCCCTCACATCCCGAAGTCCAGCTGCAAAATGCTTACGGTTCCTCTCTCTTGGGGGAAATAAAGGTTTGAGTTTTGCTTTCTCCAAACTGCTGGGGACTCAATTTCAGTAGATGTTTCCAGCATCTCTGGCATGAGTTCAAATTGCTGATTCCCAAAGCCACGTGCAAAGGGAGTTCTTCAAGAATGACATAATTTACAGAGGGATATCTGGAAGCTGCTCTACATCCCTATGTCCTTTGGAGATGGGTAGATAGGACCACTCTTATTCAGATGGGAACTCTTGTTCAAGGTCTTGTTCAGGGTCACATTTCTTTAGTAATGCCCAAGAACAGAAGCCAGGTTATCTGATACCCAGGCCAGACCTCTCACCTTCTATATCCTGGTACCTCCTTAAGACAAAGAGGTGACAGTGTACTCCACCCAAAATCCTTACATCCCTATGTGATGTGACATAGGTGTGTGTAGGTGAGAAAAAGTAAGTGTGTGTATGAGAGAGAATGAGGGTGTGTGTGTGTGTGCGTGTGTGTGTGTGTGTGTGTGTACATGTATGTGTGTTCATCGAGTGGATGGGAAATTGTTCCTTGATCCCAGCCTGGAACAGAGACCATTTTTCTTTCCTTATTTAGACCACTGTTTAGACCCAAGTGTCATCTGCTAGTCCCTGAGACCCTGCACAGCCTCACAGCTTTATCTTACTTTATATTTAACCTCATTAGCCATTTGCAGGCTTGCCTGGGCCAGATCGTAAGGGCAGGCACACAAGGCAAGGGGCCTTGATGTTTATCTCAGCTCTGGAGTGTCTGGTGTAGTGAGTAACTTCGAGAGCTTGAATATAACAGGATATGAGGGGAAAAATCAGAAGAGCCCATACTAATTTGCAGAAGACTTTAAAAAACAGAAACCAATTATTTGTTTATTTGTTGCTTGTATAAGGAATATTTGCAATACCTAATTGCAAATCAAAATGTAATGGAGAAGAGCCTGGTTTTGGTGTCTAAGTGCTAGGGTTGGAATTCCACTCACTGGCTGCGTGATTCTGGGTAAGTTTCTTTCTCTCTCAGAGCCTCAATTTTGTCATCTGTAAAACAGGAATGTAAAACAAGGATGAAATGAGATAACTCAGTGAAAGTACTTGGCACTGTCCCTGGCATACAGAGAAGTCAACTAAAGCAGGCAGTCCTGTCCAGCATGCCGTGGCCGTCCAGTGCCTGGTGGTAATCTGTGCCTACAGCTCAGATTCCTATTGAAGTGGGGTCATCTGACCTTGATCATTCCTGACTCAGGAGGAAAGAATCTGTTGGAATTTAATTGTTAAAGGAGTACCCCAAGACCTTCCTAGTTTGGTACACCATTGCATAACCAGATTTTTAAGATCATCTTACATTATTTGTGCCCCTGGTCTTTCAAGTTGTGCAATATCAGACAATTTGCCCCACTTCACTTTTATGGGCACAAACAAAAATAGTTAAATTGTAGCCCCTTTCAGGTCCCAGTTTCTTGGATTCCCTGGGCTTGTGCTGATAGCCACTAGAGGGTGCACCAGAGGTCTCTGGAGTCTGGGTCTTCTACTGATCAACTGAAAAGCCAAAAGTCAATTGTTGTAGAACCCTCATTAGGGGAAAGCCAGACTGCAGTGCAGATGACGGGAACAGAATTTTGGAGCTGGAATTAATAAAGGAGTCTTACCACATGATGAAAAAAAATCCCGTGTTGTGTTCCTTTGTGAGGTCAGGCTATCTTTTTCTAACGAGAACGTTTACAATGATTTTACCCCCAAACAATCATTGAATACAAAACGCCCTTCTCTACGCAATCAAATAAAATCTGTTAGTATCATTTCCTCTTAATTTGTCATGCAATTAGCGTGTGATTGGGATTTCCCAGGCTATGTTTCTTCTGTTTTAGGGGGCTAGGTGGCTGGTGGTTGTGAACTTCAGAGTCAGAGAGATCTGGCTTCAAATCCCAGCTTCCTCCACCTACCAGCTGTTTTAGCTTTTGGCAGATCATGTAACCTCTCTGACCCTCAGTTTTCTCCTCTGTAAAATGGGAATGCTGATATTCCTTTAAAGGACTTCTGTGAATAGCAGATATGCAGTGAGTACAGTGTCTGGGATTATAGTAGCTTTTCAATAAATGGCAGATATTATGATTATTTTGACTTTTTTCAATGCCACTGTTAGTCACAAACGTCATTGATCTGCCTTGGAGAGCAACTGAGGACTTCCAGGATGTAATGAAACGTGTCAGTTCCACTCCATCGCGATTTAAACTTGATCCATCCTGTTTCCTTGTTAAGCGTTTATTAGACTATTTAAGAAATAAGTATTTTATATAGGATGCCTGTGCCAAGTCACAATTAGTGACGATTTGTATACAGTGCATAACAGAGGTCGGGAACTGTTTATGCAAGATGACAGCAGCCACCCAACAACATGCAAGGAAAATATTATGCCTTCTCGGCCATTCCTAACAATTCAAGTCAAGGTGTTGCATTTAATTACTCTCTAGAAGGTTTAAACTCAGACTTATTAAGACCATTATTTTGTGAAGGCAAACAAACAGCTCTGCCAGCGGCAGGCAGCAAACATGTTTATTCCAAATAGTTAATTAAATTGTGTCCGTTCCTGCCCTGGAGCTTTCAAGCTATTCTCTTTTTTCTACCCATGTGGACGTTTTGTCATCGTTCATTTTTATTTCCTCTCCGGCCTTTTAAAAAGAGGAGCCGAGCAACAGCCCAAGCATGTGTGTAGTTGGAACGTTTTGCAGAGTTAAATTGGTTAAATACGGGCCCGGCGCTGGCTGCTGGGGCCGCCTCCATTTTTCAAAACCCACTGGGGTTTTCCAGCAACATCAAAACGTACCTGAGTGACCCTGACCCTGAACGTGAGCAGCAGTAGTGGACCAGAGCCTGGAAGGCTCTAGAAGTCCCTGGACCTTGGAGCTGCGTGGAAGGAGCAATGGAGACCAGACAGTGGGTGCAGGGAGATCTGATGGTTGGCTTCCAAAGCTGCGGACCCACATCTCTTCTTGTTTCACTGTGACCTGCAGAAATAGACGGGGATGTATCAGCTTAGGATCTTTCTCCAGAAGTACAGGGGCTTCCTTTTGGCTTCAGGAATGCAGGGTGCCAGCCCTGTGGGGGGCAGGGAGGACATGGAGGGAGGCAGAGGGAAAGGCGCACAGCTCTGCTTGCCCGGGCTGCAGCGGGTGGTGAATCAGTGTCAGGAAGACTTCAGTGCATAGACACCCAAGGCCCAGGGACACTACACGTGGCGCAGGCTGGACTAGACACCATCCATGAAGAAGCAGGCTCCACGTCTCTCCATACTCCCACCCTGGCACCCCCAAAGGCACCAGGCTAGAGAGTGCAAAGGTTAGAAAGAAAGTTGCAGAGGGCAGGTTCTCTCAAACTTGTCTGTCCACACATAGATACATGCTTGCAAGTCATACTTGGACACGAGCATCAGACATGGTTCCATCCCTAGGGAGCTATAATCCAGTGTGACAGATAATGCCAGTGGCCATGGACTGAGCACTGACTCTGAGCCAGGCACTAGGTTCAGTGGTTCCCCTGTGTTAACTGCAAACAACTCTCTGAGGTAGGCACAGTCATTATCCCCATTTTCCAGACAAGGAAACTAAGGCACAAAGAAGCTAAGCAGCTTGCCCAAGTTCCCACAGCTAGTAAGTGGCAGCTCAGGGGTTCTGCTGCACAAAAAGATAATGTTCTAGTATCATGCATTAAAAAAACAAGTAAATAAAATACATATATATATTTATGTGTATCAATACATATATTTATATCTCCATTCCAGCTTGGCAAATATATGTGAAATTTGAAAAAACTCAGGACTGTAGCTGTTTCGAGGAGGAAGAAGTTTCCATGAGCTGAGTCTTTAGCAAATGTGTCGTAAGACGAGGGGTGCACTACTTGGGTTTGGAAGAACTTACAAATGTGGAGACGAGCAGAAAGCGCATTCCTCTCGGAGGAAGTTGTGCAGGTGTCTGGGGAGACAGGAGGAGCTGGGGTGATCTGAGACGGGTGGCAGAGGAGGGTATGTGAAGGGCAGGAGTATGGCTGGGGCCAGCTGGCTCGTGGAGGGCCTTGAACGTCAAGCCACTGTCACCAAACCAGAACGAGGGGAAATGAAGTGATTAAAGCGCTGCGGTTGGTGGAATCCTGATGGGCGCCGGGCTCCCTCAGGGCCATAGATCCCCTTGTCCTAAAGATGGAAGCTGCCATTAGTTAGCAGGCTTATGGGCCAACCACTGTGTCGTTGTTATTTTACAGTGCCACCAGCCTGTGCTGGAGAGGGAATGCGTTTTGCGGTTGGGAGCAAACGCCTGGGTTTGTGTTCTGGTTGTGGCATTTAGCTGTGTGCCTTTGGAAGAGCGACTCGGTCTCTCTGTGCCTAAGTCTTTCCTGTGCTACAGAATGGAGGCACGGTACATTCTGGTGCAGCTGTTGTAAGAATCAAAGTGCCTGGCATGCAGGAGGTCCTCAGTTAAGTGTTAGCTGTTACTGTTTCTGTTTTTATCATTCTCACCTTCAGCTTTGAGACCCGAGCATTATTCCACAGCCCAGAGGACGCCAGGGGCAGACCATCTAAGAGTATGCAGGTTTATCCCTGTCTCTTTGCTTCTCAGCTGTCTAATCAAGGGCATTAATTCTGCTAAAGGGTGACGGGAAGCCCAACCAATGTGACCTGGCCGCTTGGCTGTGAAGCACTTTGGCTAATAAAGTGCTAATAACGCACATGTGCTTCCTTTTACGTGGAGAGACGCCCCGAGTGGCGGTCCTCAGGCTCTGCCTGCAGCTGTGGGCTTCTCCAGCAACTGCACATTCCTACCTTAGGAGCAGTATGGCAGGGGAGAGGCCGGCATGCAGTGCCGTGGCTTTCCTGGGAAGGCCACTTATCCTCAGCGGACCTTAGTGGGCATTGAGCAATGATAAAATTTATTTCCTCTCGAGCGCAGGAGACAGGAAGCTCCAAATTGGACTCTAATTAACTCTGAAGGAACAATGGGTTTCTCCAGAGCCTGGCAGTTCCAGTCGGGTCTAGGGAGGTGTCACACAGCCTTGGAAAATAATTACGACCGTAATGATGTTGCCTCCGAAGTCGGGCTCCTGACCATACACCTCGAACAAAGTGTGTGTTTCTCCTTCTTCATAAGGTTCGCTGCCCTTAATTGCTACCCTGCTTCATTGAGGGGCAATTAATTTGGTGACTGGGTTTTAAAAGGCGGTAATTATAAGTCGAGGACAAAAGCCGTGGTTAAACATAATCAGCTGGCTGTAAAAGGTGCTCCCTGGCAGATTCAGGAGGAGAGAGAGAAGGAGCTTGTGTTCCAGGCAGGCGACATTTTCTTTCTTGGTTTTCTCTTTTCCCAGTTCACAACTGCCTCTGCTCTTACAGGGTCGGGTGTGTGATGAGCCTGTCTTTTTCTGCCCAGGTTACAAGACTTGGCATCTCATGGGTCTTTGCTTTTGAGGTCTTGGCCAGTGGACCTTCTGCCATTGAAGTCAGCCAGAAGGCCCGGGCCGAGCTCAGTTGGCAGGGGCCCTTGGGTGATGGGCGTGGCTTCCCAAAGAGACCAGACCCCACCCCTTAGGATTTTACATGTTAGGACACTTTTAATTCCAGTGTCATCCTGGACACACGTTCATTCATTCACTCATCTTCCATCAAACGTTTGTGAGAGCATTCTAGACACTGTGCTAGACTCTTGGGATGCAGTGGTGAGCACAGGCACGTCCCATGCCTTTGGGAGTTTATAGTCGATGGGCCAGCTGGATGTTAGTGAAACAAAAACCCAAATACATCTTGAGAAGCACTGAAACATGCCATGCAAGAAAAGGGGGCTATGGGACCATAAACTGGGGACATGAAAGTGGTCAGGGAAGAGGACCCCAAGAAAAGGACTTTGACCTGAGATGAGAAGGAGAGGAACCCAGGTTAGCAGCCCATGTGGGAGGGAGGGAGTATCTTGGTCCCAGGAGGAGCAGGTACAAGGGCTCTGAGCCAAGGGCAAAGGAGACACCTTCAAAGAACAGAAAATAGAGAATTCCCTGGCTGTCCAGCGGTTAGGACTCTGTGCTTTCACTGCCGAGGGCCCGGGTTCAACCCCTGGTTGGGGAACTAAGATCCTAACAGCCGTGCAATGCAGCCCCCCCCCCCCAAAAAAAAAGAAAATACAGTCAGTGGACTGGAACACAGAGGTGCATGTCACACGTAACAGACAGAGGCTGCCCAGGATGGACCTCAGTTTTCCCATACAAAAAAACCCCAAAACACAACAAAAGCCCTTAGCAAGCTGTAAACTCTCAGTAAATAGTAACAATAACAACATTATTAGTACCGAATGGCTCAGTACAATGTCTGACAGCTAGTAGGTGCTCTGTAAATGATGTCGTTACTAAGAGTAGTATTGATAAGGATGCTTTAGGGTAAAGAGGCACAGACACAACTTACACAAAAATGAGGATTTACTGGCTTTTAGGACGCATCCCCTTTTCCTCTCTCTATCTTTCTGCATCTCAGCTTCATTCTCTCTGTGACAAATGGGCTTTCTTCTTAGCTTTTTCTTCTTTTCCCAAGACTTTATTATTTTAGAGCAGTTTTAGGTTTACAGCAAAATTGAAAGGAAGCTGCAAAGATTTCCCATATACCCCTTCCCATACACACGCATAGCTCCCCCCAGGATCAACATTCCCCACCGGAGTCGGGCATTTGTTAAAAGCGATGAAACTACATTGACACATCACAGTCACTCAAAGCCCCTAGTTTAGATTACACCACTCTGGGTGGTGCATATGCTATGGGTTTGGACAAACATACAATGACATGCGTCTATCATTGTAGTATCATACAGGGTATTTTCACTGTAGGTGGGCTTTCTTCATATAGCAGAAAGATGGTCTCGAGAAGCTCCAAAGACCTGGAAAGGGATGATCAACCTGGAAAGGGATGTCCTCTCCCAGCTCCAATTTGCACGGCTCCCAAAGTGGACTCTCATTGGCTCTGCTTGCACACATGCCCATCATATGGACTAACGACAGCAGCCCAGAATCTGACCTGGGGTGATTGGCAGCCCCCCACTGTATGGTCGAGGGCTGGGAGTCGGGATGTCGGAGCAGGTTCTCCCAGAGAGGGTGGGGTAGTTTAGCAGAGACACCCCCTTATTAGGGCCCATGCCCAGAGTGTAGCACAGGCTCAAGTTCGGGGTGCTCTTCATCAGCCTTACCAGTGGCTTCGAGGATTAGCGCTCTGTCATTTGACTCAGGACCTAGACATTGCACGAGTCCCGGTTTACACTCAGTCTTGGAGCTAATGAACTGCTTTGCCATTTCTCTCTGTCTCTGGGCTGAATCCAGTGGGCAGTGACCCAACGCCCAAGTGATTTGTGCGCCTGAAGGAGGAGAGGAGAGACTGATTATGGATCAGCAATTACTCTGCCCATGCCTGGCAGGGCCTCATCTTTATTTATAGCTGGCTGAGCCTCCCAGAGCCTAGTTTTTGCCCTTGAGTGACTAGTACACTGCAGTTTTAGTTCATAAAACACTGTTTGTTTATAATCCTTAACAGATTCTGTTTTATTAAAAGAGAAGTCTCCATCCAGAGTATAAATAAAGTTAACTGGTTAAGTTTTAGTTTACATTCACAGTGAATATGCAATGGATGGGCACACACCACAGAATTATGCGCACTCATGACCTGACTTTATTAAAAACATGGCTAAAGGTCTCTGTGGTCTGGACAAAACCTTTTCCAAGGGAAAGAGGGTTGGGGTGGAGGAGTTTAAGATTTTTAAATCAGCTTTGTGGTGGTGGATTGTTTTTTTTCTCTAGTTTCTTTTTGTTTTAATTTGTTTCTTTGACATTATAGCAGGCATAATGTCTTTGGGTACAGTTCTATGATTGAGGGGATGGAATTGGGGTAGACCTAAGTCTATTTCTGTTTGAGAGAATGTGTGTGTGTGTGTGAGAGAGAGAGAGAGAGAGAGAGACAGAGAGAGAGAGAGAGAGACAGAGAGACAGTGAGAGAAAGAGGGAGAGACAGAGAGAGACAGAAAGAGACAGAGACAGACAGACAATGTGCAACTCAAGGGAATAGTGAAGGCTTCTTGGAGGAGGTGGCACTGAGCTGAGTCTTTAAGGATGGGTCAGATTCTGAGCAATTCAAGAGCAAACAGGAAGGAAAAAACATGAGTCAAATTCATGGCGAAGGGGAAAAGTTGGGGTTGCAAGAGGATCAGTTTGCAGAAGGCATGAAAATGACACAAGGGAGATTAGATAGATTCAAGGACTGGATGCCTCTGGAGGATGGTGGCCTGGTGCAAAGGGTTTTATACTTGACTTAGAAGGCAGTGGGGAACCACTGAGTTTTTGACTCAGGGAGGAGCATGGTTCACTTTACCTTTTATATGATTCTTCCAGCTAGTCCCACCCCTCAGAAATGATCTCTCCTCTTTTAACCAGCATCTTCCCTGAACCCTGGAAGAACAGCCCCCATCTCTCTCCTGATTTCCCTGACCCTCACCCTTCTTCCCTTTCTTCTGGTCTTTGTGGTTGCTGCAGTTCCAGGTGGAGGTGGTCTCTGTGTGAAGGCTTGCTCTTGGAAGGAAGGAAGGGGGAACTTCAGGGCCTCTGTGGAATGAATGGGCTCTGACTTTCTTACCAAAGACCTTCTAGTGCTTCAGGCGTTTCTAAGTAAACTTTGATGCCTAGTGGATGGAACAGTTCTTCGGGGTCTTCCTATAGCAGCCTTGCGAAGGGGAAGAGAAGTCCAGGAGTGAAAGCAGAGTTTTTCAAGGCAGTAAAACTCCAGGAGATGCCAGGGATATCCTGCCTGCAGCCTTCTTCCCTGCCTCCCTCCGTCCCTCCCTCCCTCCCTCCCTCCCTCCCTCCCTTTCTTCCTTTCTTCCAATGAATGTATTTATTAAGCTCCTATTATGTACTTGGCATTTTGCATGGAGTGGCCCATTTTCTTCTTGGAGAGATCCAGAAGGGTTTCTTGGGGGAAAAAAAAAGATCACAGCCTGAAGCACCGTCACTATCCTTATACATATAGAAAGGTATGGCAATGACGGGCATGTTTGTTGAGACTCCCCCTCTGCCCATGGCCAACGACACAAACAGGTCACAAAACACTGTCTCATAGAGCCTGGAAGATGCTTCAGAATCATTCTTGACACAGTGCTCCAGGCAGCAACTTCCAGTGAGTAAGAGTGGGCTCCTAGGTCAGCTCGGTACTCTGTGACCATCTAGAGGGGTGGGATAGGGAGGGTGGGAGGGAGGCTCAAGAGGGAGGAGATATGGGGATATATGTATCCATACAGCTGATTCACTTTGTTATACAGCAGGAACTAACACACCATTGCAAAGCAATTATACTCCAATAAAGATGGTAGAGAAAAAGAGTGGGCTCCTAGGATTGTTCCTGCATGTCTGACGTCCTTAGTAAATACCAGCTGGGCATGCCCAACTTTCTTCACATGTGATTGTCTGGCATGCCCAGAGGCGCCTGCACACTCCACCCCATCTGCTTCCCCCTCCCCTCATCTCTCCACCCGCCCAGCCCCTCCTATGCTCACTCAAAGGTGAGAAGACACACTGGCCACCACTGGAAACTGGCAGTGGTGTTTGGCGGTGGTGGGGCAGCAGGGGTTACATGAGTTACATGCTGCAGGAGTTGGAAACCTAGGTCCTATTCCAGGCTTGTCATTTGCTGGCTGGGACCTCAGGCAGACCTACCTGCCTGGGTCTTGGTCTTCTCATCATTGAAACAAGAGTTTGGGTGAAGTCGTATCCCTTCTGGCTCTGGCATTTTGGGATCCAACTCGTGAAATATTTCCCTTTTAAATCTAAGAAACGAAGTTGCAGTCTGACCTTTAATGGTGGAGGAAATAACAAGGGATGGAGGTAAAGCAGGTTTCTGGATTTTGTTACTGTATGTATATCAATATAAGTAAGAGCTCTGTGATCCGTAACCAGGCAGAACTCCGTGCGGGGTCTCCACGTAGACCTTCATTGTCACATCTCTCAAGCTCCTCATTTCCTGATCCCTGCTCCTGGCCTGATCTGCACATCCCTGAAGCCTGCAGGAGGAGGTGATGGCAGTCCCCAGAGGGAGCCCTTTCTGAACAGACTGTAGCTCCGTCTCCAGCCTGCCTGTGCCACCTTCCCATCAACGGTGGGGGACTGCTCTCAGCATCTCCTGGTCTCTTACCCCCAGCCGGCCCTGGCTCAAGGGCCCTGTGGGGAGGTGGCAATGGGCCAGCTGCCTCCTCCCTGCTGAGGCATGCTCGCTGCACTCACAGTGTTTGAGCTGTGGTTAATAGATCAATATTTGCTCGGGAGGGTATTTGGCACAGAGCAGGTCCCCTGGCACAGAGCAGGACGCCGGCAGATAGACGGCCTCTCTCGCAGCATTCTTCCTTGTTTGGGCAGGGATGGTGGGCGGGCGGGCCTGGCCGCTGACAAGAGGCAGAGAGAAGGAGCCCCGCTTTTCCCATGAGCGCTTCAGTCTCACAACTTGGCCCCGTATGACGTTGTCAGTGCCTCACATTGTTCCCGTCACTCCCTGTTTCCCGACATATCTCACTCACCTCCCCCTCTGCTAGAATTCTGGTCCTTATACCCACATTTCTTTCCACCACTGGACTGGAAGCCCCTGGGGCTCAGGCTGCGCTCAGAGGAGTAGAGCTTAGAAGCTGAGAGTGTAGGCCTGGAATCAGGCCACCTGGGCTGAATCCTGCGCTTGCTGGTGAGACACACACCTGGGCGAGCTCCGCACCTCTCACGGTCTCAGATATCCCTCTGGGAAGTGAAGAGAAGGAGGATGGACGAGCTGTAAGGGTTAGCAAAGCAGTTAGCAAAACACCTCGTGCATAGTGAGTGTTCAAAAAAGTGGGACCTTGTTAATCATTGTTTTTCAGTCAATATCTGGTGATTCCTGGATCCTTCTGCCTGCCCTCAGCAGCTTGAGGACAGGGATTGAACCTTCTGTTTCTTCTGTGGTTCTTCTGTCTCTCTCCTAACAGTGCCATGCTGGGTACACAGGAAAGGTCCTACAACTTTGGGGTTGTAATGGAAGTGCTCTACGTCAAAGGCAGGGACATCCAGGGAGTAACCACAAACACCAGGCAGAAAACTTGTGCCTAGACAGGGCTATCCAGTGAAAAACGAGAGGGGAACCCTTCTGTCTGTGATCTCTCTGGGAGGCGGATTTAAAGAAGACTCGGGCCTGATGTCTGGGGTACGTATTCCCTCCAGGAAGGGCTAGGACAGTGGGGGCGAGTTGTAGGCAGCAGTTCTCAACTGTATCAATGGAACGACGAGAAGTTTGCTGCTTATCATGCGACTGACGCTTGCAAATGGTTACTTTGAAAATTAGAACAGGGACTTCCCTGGTGGCGCAGTGGTTAAGAATCCGCCTGCCAATGCAGGGGACACAGGTTTGATCCGTGGTCTGGGAAGATCCCACATGCCGCAGAGCAGCGAAGCCCGTGCTCCACAACTACGGAGCCTGCGCTCTAGAGCCCGCGAGCCACAACTACTGAGCCTGCACCCCACAGCAACTGAAGCCCACGTGCCTAGAGCCTGCACACCACAACGAAGAGTAGCCCCTGCTCACCTCAACTAGAGAAAGCCCGCACGCAGCAATGAAGACCCAACGCAACCAAAAATAAATAAATATATTTTTAAAAAAATTAGAACAATTTCCCCCGTAACTATGTTACTTTAGGTCATTTCCATTCTGAAGCACTTTAGGGACTGTGTAATAGCTGGGATACCCGGCATTTGGCATACCCCTGGGTGTGTCCGTGCGAGTGTGTCGTACACAAGGGCATTAGATAGGAAATGTGGTGCCACAGCAAGGGGAAGAGGCCAGTCCTGCAGTTCACGGGACAAGACTAAGTCACGGGGTCAGGGGTCAGGACAGCACCGCCACAATCCGGGAACTTATTACGTGCCAGGCTCTGGCCTAAGCATTTTATGTGCGTGATCTCATTTAATCTTTGCAGCAGTTTGGTAAGGCAGGTGTCTTGGGTCACGCTCCAGAGGAGCAAATCCCGAGCTAGGGATTCTTCTGCAAGTGATTTGATGAGGATGTGCTCAAAGAGAGAACTTTAAGTGAGGGAAGCAGGATGGGACGGGGAGCAAGCCAAGCAATGCTGTGGCTGCAGGAAGCATCCTGCCTCAGCCTGATCCCACGGGCAGTGCTGGCATGTGAATGGCCCCCGAGGCCTCCTCTCACTTGGGGCCAGGCGGCTTTCTTCTCACGTCAGTCATGAGCTGTAGCTCACTCCTCCCAGAGAGGGTGGGACATAACTTCCCCTGCATTTCTGGGAGAGCCACTCCCATATCCCAAGGACAGCTTTGAGCTGATAGCAGCCAAGCCTTACAGCCGCTGGGGGACAGGAAAGGGAAACTGGGTGGGGCCCCAACAGCATTTGCTACTGTAGGTATAATTAATAGGCCCATTTTCCAGATGAGGAAACTGAGGCCTAGAGTATTTATGTAATTGGCCCCCAGCTGTGTGGAGGCAGGAGTTAAACCCAGGCGTCTATCTCCAGAGTCTGTGGTCTTGCATGACTTAAACTCTCTACCCTGATAACTCATGTGTCCCAATCAGGGGCCAGGTAGGAACCAGTAAACCAGACAGAGGTGAGACACGGGCTCAGGAGGCCTGGAAAGAAGGTTAGAGGTCATGAGAGGAGCCCAAGGGGCAACACCAGACTTTAGGCCCCTGTAGTGTGACCAGCTCATCCTGCTTCGCCTAAGACTCTCCCAGTTTGGGCACTGAAAGTCCCACATCCTGGGAAGCCCCTCAGTCCCAGGCAACTCGGGACAGCTGGTCAGCGTAGCCTCCTGGATGGGAACAAGGTAAGGATGTGAGGGACTTTATTTATGGTGCCGTGGGGTGCCAGTGAGGCAGTTTAAAGTCAATCAGAGCTGTCATTCCCCAGGGCTCCTGATGTCACAGCTTCAGCTAGGGGCTGATTAGGGCAGGGGGGTGAGGGGGTGAGGGGGAGCAAGCCAGGAAAAGGAGGGTATCCCGGCCAGGAGCTGAGCAGAGAGGGTGGTCTGAGATCCAGGGTGGGCTAATGAGAGGAGAGACTTGGCTGGATCGGAGAAGGGGACGGGAGTAAGTTACCAGTCCCCTGAGGCCTCCTCGGGGAGCTTGCCAGAAATAGATACCCCTCTCCTGTCTCCTGCTTTGAAGCAGGCTGTTTTGTGATGTGTGTGTGTGTGTGTGTGTGTGTGTGTGTGTGTGTGTGTGTGTGTGAGAGTGTGTGTGTGAGAGAGAGAGAGGGCAAGCGAGTGCCAGGGAGAAAGAGGAAAGGAGGATGCACATTTGAATTAATCCAATGAGTAAGTGTCGTCCCGTTAAGTTCCTATCCATCCATAGGGCCGGGTGAGGTGAAGTAGGCTCTTGTACTTTTGAAAGGCCCAGTCATCTGAGTCTGAGTTATCTGCAGACTTGACACGAGAAGCTCTCGGGAAGCCAGGAGCCACGAAACTCATGAATAATCATGGCCTTTGATGAAGCTTTCTGGGTAGCGGACGAATGGGTGGTTGGGATCTGAGGTTCAACAGCCTAAAAGCAAAAGCGAGTCCTGGGTCCCCAGGATTGAGCGCTAGGCTGTAATGTCTCAACTCTCATATATGTGCATGCAATCCCTGTAATGTAGGTATATAAACACGTATGTAGGTACGTATATAGGCACACATATATGCATGTGTATATAAACATACGTATACACGCATGCATGGGCGTATACACATGCTCACACCCACACACCTCCTTCTAACCAGAAAAATACCCTGGCCCATTCTCCAGATGGGGAACTGCAGCCAAAGCCCAGACTCGGGGGTAAGGCTTATTTTTAGGAGTTGAAATGAGAGGCCAAGCGTCGCCAAGTTTAACCTCCAAAATGGTCAAATTAGCAATCCGCCCCCACCCACAGCATTGTTGACACGTGGTCCAGTCGCACCCATGGTTGGACTGCCGCTTTCTGCCACCTCAGGAGTAAAGGTGGTCATGTGATCGTCCAGGGCCATAGGACAGTTAGAGCAAAGTTCTAGCCACCACTCCTCCAGTCTGGCCAGAGCAGAGGAGCAGAGGGTAGACGCGGCTCGGTGGTGTGGGTTCTGGAGGGGATGCTGGGAAAAGCAGCAAGGCCCCTGCAAGAGGTGATGCCCACGGACCCCTTTTGTTTAGAAGTGTTTCAGTTCACCGCTGCTCTTTCCATCTCCTATTTCATGCCGTTTTCTCTAACGTTTCCTATCAGGGTAAACTCCTGAGCAGTCTGCCACATTGGGGAAATGCTCTGGGGAAAGGATTCCCCTCCCCAGGACTGGGTTCTGACTGTGATGTCCGGCTCAGCTCCTCCCCAAGTGGTAGGAAAATGGAGAATCAACTTTATTTCTAGTTCTCCTTGTCTGGCCTTCTGGACAATTTCCTTCTGTTCAGGAGACTTTCCTGAGAGGAGCAGGGGTGAGAAAGGAGTTTGTTTTTTCCTGCTGGGGACACGGAAGACTGCACTGGTGAGGTGGTCGAAGGCAGGACTGACCGGGCCATGCTTTCCCACGGACCAAGGCCGTTGCCTCAAGTCTCTTCACAGTCACTGGCAGCAAAGAGAGCTTCTATCCCATTTAGAAAGACCCTCCCAGCCCACCTGAGGTGGTGAAGGGGGAGTGGGAGGAAGGATCCTAGGAGGCCAAGGCTGGGAGCCAGTGTAGGGATCTCAGAGCTCCTTTAGTCCAACCCTTTCCCAGCCTGCAGTGTTTTGAAGACTCTGTTATTTCTTGTCTGTGCCCCACAGGAAGAGCTATGTACCATGACCCAGTAAACAAATGTATGTAAACACATAAATATGGAAAGAAGTGTGCCGTGAAACCAAACTTACCCTTCTGGAATCACTGGTGGTGAGGGCAAGTATTGTTTCTATGTTGCTGGTGGTTCCTACGCTATTTCTCGTTTTGAAAGTATCCGTGCTAACAGTAGTTGACAGTTGGTCTCATGCTGCCAGGAATAGATAACCACGCACGGGTTGAAAGAACACTGATGTAGCCCACACCCTCATTTTGCAGAGGAGAAGACAGGCACAGTGGAAGGGACATGACTTACCCAGGATCACACATCATCTGGATAGATTTATTTAACAGGTGCTACCTGCGATGAACTGCCCGAGGCACTCGTGGTACTGTGGAGAGCAAAACTGATGTGATCTCTGCCCTCCAGATTCTTAGAGCCTCATGGGGGAGGTAGACATGAAGCAAAAACACAGGCTAGCGTATAAAATTATAGTACAAAATGGGATCAGTGCTAGGGGGGAAGCAAGCCGAGAGCTCTAGGGGAGACCAGCTGGAGGGGCGGGGAGGGCCAGGGTCTACTTTTTACAGGGTGGACAGAAGAGGTCTCCCTGAAGATGCAAAATTTAAGAGAATTAGGCAATTCTGGAGGGATGGGAGAGGGGAAGGGCAGGAGATGGCAGAGTGGAGGAGGTGTGTTTTGAGCAAAGGGAGAGGCAAGTATGAGACCTTGGGTCAAAGAAGAATTGAGCTTGAACTGAAAGAAAGCCAGTGTAGCTGGAACACAGTGCCGGGGAGAGAGAGGCCCGAGATGTTCACAAAGAGACACAGGAGCTCACTCCTAAAGGCGGACTTTATTCTAAGTGGGAGCCATTGAAAGACCTTAAAGCAGGTATGTGACGTGATCAGATGTATGGCTTTCAAATATCCCCTGGGCTACTATGTGGAGAAGAGATTGGAGGCGGCAAGTGTGGAAGAGACAGATGAGTGGGTTTTCGTCTACAGAGTCTCCACAGGGGAGCCAAAGGCTCTGCTTTTGCAGTAGCCCAGAGCTTTGCACACTTAGAAAGACTGCATCATTAATGAAACATTTGCATCTTAGGAAATGATAAAACAGGCTGCTACATGTAAAAATTAAGTAACTCAATTTGTTTTAACAGCTTGTGCTCTAGTACAGCAATGTGTTTGGCATATACACGGGACTCCATCTGAACGGTAATTATGCCACGGTAATTATTTTACTGCATTGTGTACATCTGACATTTAATTATGGGAAAGTGTGTGAGGGTAGATTTTCTTCCTCCCTCTGCCTGCCTGACAGGTAGTTTTGTTTCCCGTACCTCTTTTCCACCTACATTGTCTTTATGCCAACTTGTCATCTGCGACGAAATCGTGTTTCCATGACAGCTTAGCTCAGCCATGTTGCCAGCAACTTGCAGACAATCACCAAAATAAACAGTTGACACAGATGTCATTCTCACACTCCCGTTCTGCCTCTCCCTCCCCCTCGATCTAGGTCCTACTATAGAGATTGTATGGGGTTTTTTTCCTCTCACTTTGAGAAAGGAAAGTGATCCCTGTCAACCTTGAGCATCCTTTGATATGTTGGCACGTCTCTTGGTAGCTTCTCTGGTGACCTCTGTCCTTCTCCTTGGAGACGGCTGGCAAGCTGACTCCCTTGGTCCCGTGTATAGATGACGCAGCTCAGCAGCTGTGGGTGGTAGACAAACAGGCTCCAACTTTACCTTCACGGGAAGGTGGAAGAAGTGGGCTCACCACTCAAGATTGCAAGGCTGTGGACCAAGGCTGCGGTGTGTTCTTTGGAGGGTGCCATTGACAAGGTCATCAGAGCCGGGTCAGGCCGAGTGTCTGGCCAAGGCTGCAGAGATGGGCCTGAGGGCCGGGGGCTGGGGAAGGGCAGAAATGCAAAATCTCTGCTGGGATAAGGGGAGGAAAAGGAAGACGAGAGGCACATGAGCACCTCCTGCTGGTCTGTCATCTTGGCTGGTGTGTCTGTAATGGCCTCTGAGGGCTGTCTGTGTCGCTCTGCTGGAGGGACGTAGTTGAAAAGAGAAAAGAAGTTGTGAGGGCAGAACAAGAAAGAAAGGAATGGCTTGAAAATGAAAGCAAGCAGAACACCAAAAGGGATTTTTAAAAAATGTGCCTTTTGACAAGACTCTGTATCTCAGCGTATAGCAAAGGCACATGGAAACACACACAACAACCCTGCTACCTGCTACGGGTATAAAGTCAATGCCCCGGGGGATAAGAGATCACGGGGGCCCTCCCAAGGCTAGAGCAGGAACCATTCCTCCCTCGGTGTGCATTATATTTCCTTGTATACCTGGGATCGGTCAAGAAATTTGGTGCACCTTAGGGAAATAAAGGTTAGACCTAAAGACCCTTGGCTTGGTACAGAATGTACTCTCTCAGGAGAACTGGTCGCTGCTCAGTGCAAGCAGTCTTTGGTTTGGATCCTTCCAGCTTACCTTTTGCTATTTCGGACCCAGAGCTGCAAACCCTCTGGCCAGGAATTTGCATAAGTCAGCGCTCCCTGGGAGTGCTAGGCGAGCTTCTGTTAGCTCACAAGATGATTATTGGTGGCACATGGACCAATATATATTTTTTTACTTTAATAGCTATGTATTCATTTTAGTGTGCATTAGAATATGTATAAGCAGCACATCAAACCAATGTTTTAATGGATATAATAAAGTTTCTTGTATACATACAGGTTTGGCATGCCTTCTCTTTTCCTCTCTCCCAGGCTTTTGTACTCACTTTACATATGTGCTTAAAACTTTCTCCTTTTAGGCACCCCATCCTCAGGAACCCCGTCCTGTCTTTAACCCTCTTTGTCCTACTTCTTTATTTCTGGTCCTCCCCTGCTTCCTCTTCCTCTTCCGTTATCTCCCACAGGCATTCCTGGGCACGTGGGGAACATCAATCAGGAACGTGTTCAGCTGTGGTGACAGAAAAGTCCTGCAGTGGCTTAAAGAAATGGGGGCTTTTGAGTTCTGAAGGAGGCAGAATAGAGCTGATGCAGCTGTTCTGGACGATGCCAAAGTCCCAGGCTCCTTCTCTCGTCCTGGGCCTCTATCCTTCCATCTACACAGAAGTGACGCCCTCCTTCCCTCTAGACTGTGTTCTGTATTTAGGAAGTGAAACCCTTTGACTCACATCACGTTGGCCAGAACTGTTTCCCGTGGGTGTACCTGGCTGTGAGGGGAGTGGAGAGACAGCATGTTTTACCTTTGTGGCCTCAACAGCAGAGGAAGGCAAGGGAGGACTGGAATATGGATGGTTCGGGGGTAGCTAAGCCAGAGCTAGCCAAGGGGGAGGACAGTAAGAAGTGTAGACAGTGATCTCTGTCATCGTGTTCTCCGAGGTGAGAAAGTAGGTATTAAAAGGGAACCGTATCATTTTATGTAAGTTGATGTATTACTAAACTGAATTGAAAAAGAATTTAGAGATCATTTGGGCCTGGTCCATATTTTAACAGATGAAGAAACTAAGTCTGAGATGAAGGGGATTCTTCAAGGCTGAGCCAGAAAAAAACCCTTCTCAGCAGACCCTACTAGTCCAGTGGTTCACCTTTGGAGTAAGCATCAGAATCACCAGCAGGGCTTGTTAGAATGCCAATTGCTGGGCCCCATCCCCAGAGGTCAGGGTTCAGTAGGTCTGAGGGAGGGTCTGAGAATTTGCATTTTTACCACGTTCCCAGGTGATGTGGACGCTGCTGGTCCAGGAACCCCACTTTGAGAAGCACTCTGCCAACCAATTGCAAGCATGCAACTTGCAACCAGTAGTCCCATGGCAGACTTTCCTAAATTATGCTATTTTAATCTGTGCTTCCTTGTGCGTTCTTTAGCAAACAAATAGCGTAGTCGCAGACAATGAATGTGACTAACGGGCCAGCTAACCTCAATCTTGGAATTGTCAGGGGTCACGTTTTTGGAGAGGCAGTCTCTTTGCTCCTATGACTTGGCCGTGCCTCAAAAAGGATGAACAGTGGCTCGAACTCAGTCATTCTGCCCTTTCCCTGAGATGACCACTGCCACACACTTAGTGAACCTTTCTGGTCTGTGTTTCTCCATTTTTTTCACCATGTAAATCACTAGTATCTATGAACTGAACGTGGCAACCTTTTGTATATTTTCAAACGTTTTACGGAAGTAGTATCGTACCATATATATTGTTCTGTAACTTACATTTTTTTGTTCAACGATATGTTGAACTCTAGTCCTGGTGATACATCTCAATCTAGTTTATTTTAACTGCTTCATGGTGTTCTGTTTTCATATAACATAATGCGTTTGTCTTTCCCCTGTGTTTCAAGTTATTTTCCATAGGATGAATAGGCTTTGATCTTGCTATGAATACCAATAGTATATTGAGGTGGGATGCCATTTTGAATTCTTTTCATACATTCACTCATGTAACACATATTTGTCAGGTAGCTACTTTGTGCTAGGCACTGTTTTAGGCACCAGGGGTTTAGCAGGGAATGAACTCGCTCCCTCCCTCATGATGCTTACTTCCAGTGACACTTGATACAAGTGTCTCAAACAGGTGCTGTTATTCACATTTTACAGATGAGGAAACTGAAATTCTCTGAATTTAAGTGACTCATCCTGGTTCCCATTGAAAAGAGCAGGGAGTTTTGAATCAAATCGTCTCATTCCAGTTCCAAAACGCTAATTTCGCTGGAATTTCTGGTGAGTCTAATATCAGTGAGACTAATAACAGTTACCATTCCTCATCTTAATCTTCTTTGGAGGCCTTGATTCTTTTAAAAATAAAGTTTTAAATTTTTGAATAATTTTAGATTTACAGAAAAGTTTCAAAGATAGTACAGAGAATATCTATACACCCCTAATCCAGTTTCCCTCATTATTAACATATTACTATGGAATGCTTGTCAAAACTAAGAAACTAACATTTGTCTGTTACCGTTAATCAAACTCCAGACTTTATTTGGACGTCACCAGTTTTCCCATTAATGTCCTGCCTGTTCCAAGATCCTATCCAGGGCACCACATTGCATTAAGTCATCATCTCAGTTTCCTCTGATACAACAGCTTCTCAGTCTTTCCTTGTTTTTCATGACCTTGACCATCAGTGTACTGAGGCCTTGATTTAGTGTAGTTTATCACAAATGTCCAAATGAGGCAGTATCGAGAATTTAGAGAGACGTAACCAACTCACCTGAGAGGGTTTGGAGCATCCTGGCTGTGGAGGAAAGTTGCCATTTCAGCACATCAGAAAGGGACATCTTTTTGACACTACTGCCTGGGTGCTGTCCCGGTGCAGGGACGCCAGGAAACAGTGGAGTGACACACCGTCTTGAGGCTGGAAGGGCCAGACGCTTGCTGAGTGTGGCAGCTGATAGATTTTGGTGACCAGGCAGCTTGCTGAGGAATTATAACCTCCTCCCCTCCAATGTCCAATTCCAATTCCAATTCCAAGTGTCTTGTGACCACAGTGTGATGCTGTTCCATTTCCCTCAGTGCTGCCTTTTCCTGTGAATATCTGTGTCTCTCAATTGTCAGTCCTTACTTCTGATGACTCCAGATGAAAGCCCTTCTTCAGTGACAAAGGGATGAGAGTGAGCTTCCTGTGCCTGGGTTCTGTGATGCAGTCACAAGAGAGAATTTAATAATTACATTTGCCACACCTACTGTCCGTGTTGGCTAGCAACATGGAGGTATCAGGGAACTCTTTGAAGCAATATCCAAATTATTGGTTTAAAGTTATTAGGCTGCAGGATGGAAGAGCCCAGACAGGGTCAATTCTTAGAGCCAGATGCTTTCTTAGAAGGTCAATGTTCGGGATACTTTGTGTTTTAAAATTAAATCTTGTTTTATATATTTATTTAAAATTTATTTTAAAATATATTTAAAGTATATATACATAAAATTATGTTTACTTTCATCCCCCATTATAAAATAAATGATAAATGTTCACTGTAAAAATTGTAGAAATTTTTCAGAAAATAGCACCTAAAAATCATTTATTCATCCTCCACTTCCCAAAGACAATTATTGTTGATATTTTAACTGTCTCCTACATATTTATGCTTTTTGCCTCAGAACATGTTATATACTTTTTAATATTTTTATACAATGCCATCATAAGCATTCCACCTGTTTCTTTTATGTAACTAGCAAATAAATACCTAATAATTTCTTATCTAAGTAATCTTTATTTCACGTAACCATTCTATGATACGTTTGGTTAATTTTCACGCTGAGAGAAGTATTTTTTAAAGTAGGGCTTTCCTCCCCTTATATATTAGATTATTTCTATAAAATAGAATCCTGAAAGTGGAGTTATTCAGTTATTATAAACATTTTTTAAGTTTTTGATACATTTTGGGGTAGGAGGGACCCCATCTTATTAGAGCTCTATAGAAACCAAGTAATAATGCTATATGTCCTAACTTTGTCCTGTGTCACTGCTTGCTCTCTGGACTTAAACTTCGACTTAGCCAGGACAACTCAAGTCCTGACGCATTCATTCATTCATTCATCATTCATTGATTCATTCGCTCACTGATAGGAGTCTAGATGTCAGGCATTCTACCAGGTGCTGAGGATAAGATGCTAAACAAAACTAGAGCTCCTGTTCTCATGTCCAGAACAGCATCTGGCTCAAGAAGACCCTGATTTGGCTGAGAAAAAAGTTAGGTAGACCCTTTTTGAAAGCATCTCTTTCAGTAGAGGCTTGATGGTTTAATGCTGATTCTTTACTTCCGGTTTTGTTTTTCTAACTAAGCTCGTCTGATTCTAGAGAAAGATGGCCTCTCCACATCCGATTTGAGAGACATTTGATTTGAGCCCAGGAGACAAAACTATAGCATTTTCTCTGTGCATGGGCAAACCATCTTGGTTAGAAGGCTGATGTTCATAGGCCTTGCTGCTACTGGCTTCTTTTTAATAACTGAAATGCACTTTTAAGACTTGTGACAACAATGGAAAGTGCATTCTGGAGGGTTTCTCCAATGATTTTAAGGGCGGTGCCTGTTTTACTGTTCTCTGCATTGGAAGGTAGAGCCCCTGATTTTATGCCTCTACCCTTCTGATCCTCTTCATTGGTCATCTTAACCTCATACACAGGGTTTTCGTTTGGCTTTTTCCGTTTTTTTTTTTTTTGATGATGACTGGGTGTAAGAGGTACCAACTTAAAATGGCCTCCCAGTAGGATTGGAGGAACAAATGTCCGTCTCTTAGCAGCCTGTGACTGAGGCCAACAGGAATAACTCACAGCTAGCTCGGATGATGAAGCCACAGTCAGTTGTCTGGGGAACGTTTTGTCTAAATCACTTGAATCATTGAAGCCAGTACAGACTTTTCATTGTAATTATGTGGATCATGAAGTCCTGTGCCTCTCAGTGGATCTCAGTAAAGTGACTGATGGATCACGGGGTCGTGTGGTTAAGTTGAGGAGAAAAATCTGGGCAAGGAAGGGCAAGGCTTGAGGCAGTCGCCATCTGTGGCCGACCTCCAGCAAATGCTGTGTCCTTCTGTCACCTGAAGACTCTGTCTCATCAGGGCCTGCCTCCCCAGCCTCGTTAGAGGAAAGCTGCAGACACACTGGCAGGTTCCTGCATCTCCAGCTTTGCCCCTTGTCCCCTGGTGCCTTGAGTGGTTGATATCGCTGTGTCAAGAGAGCAGAGCCTGTGTCTGTGAGCAGAGCTGCCGTGGAGAGCTTGTGCTCCACATAAACCATGATGTCATTTGTGAGGGTCAGCCCGGCTCAGGCTCTGTTCCTCATGATATCACCGTTCAAATCCCTTGGCTCTGAGTCTCAGTTGTTTCTCTTACGTTAACTTTTTGTTGTTGTTAATTGGTAATAAGAGAGGAAAGAGGCCCTGAAGATTATTGAATACTTTACCTTTAGCAATATCATGGTGTTCCCTGGATGAGGTCTTGCATCTCTCTCCCTCCCTCCCTCTCCACCTTCCTCTTCCTGTCTCCTTCCCCCACTCTCCTGACTCTCTCTCTTTTATCTATATACATTTGCCTTTTAATTTTTCAGAGTACCTGTCACTTCAGAACCTAAATAGGATGTCCAAGGTGAATGATTTTTAAAATAAAAATGTATCACAGGATCTTCCATGAGAAGATATTCCTATAAGGTGTTTTGAGGTCAAACGGTGTGCATTGGAGCGCTGGAATCTAGCATGGCCTCTGGTACCAGTCTCCCCCTGGTGAATGTAGTGTCTCCCGGTGTAATTTCTCTCTGTGGGTCCCCATGCAAACATGTGGTCATGAGATGAGCTCAAAGGCAAGCTCACCGAAATGAAGTCCCCGAGGAGTCTGGGGACTCTGGGCCCGCAGCTGATGTGCTCTTCCAACAGCCAGGCTAGAAGCCTATTTCATCTCTTAGCAAACTGGTTTCATCTCTACCTGAGGAAAGATAAAGAACTTTGCTCAGGAAATGTGAGCCTCTCTTCCCAGGCCTTGTTCCTCTCAAGCTGATGGACAGGTATGGAAGGAATGCATTTGTTGGCAGGAATTCGATGGTGCCCGGGGAACAAATGGAAGTCACGTTCTTACCCGTCCTCTCTCTGCTTTGGGGGAAAAAACCATGGTGGAGGGGGCCACTCTGCAGAGAGAGGGGTGCAGAACAAGCTATCTCAGTTTCTACAAGCTGCTGCTTGTCAATGGATTCCAACAATGGCATCTGACTCGGTGAGCACAGAAGCCAGGAAAATGGTGGAGGCAAAGCGACCAGTGGGAGGCAAGGGAAACCTTCACTACAAGTCAGCAGCAAGCTTGCCCTGGATATATTCTCCCAAAGAAGGGCATTTCCCAGCCCACACTGTTAGTCAGACACAGCTCCATCCTAATTGTGATGCTTGGTGTTCCCTTTGCTTCTGTTTCTAGCCAGAAGGCTTTTCAGGGCAAGCAGGTGGCTAAGACAGGAATTAAGAGAACTAGTTAATCTGAAGTTCTGACCACAGGACCGGCCAAATGCATTACAGTTCAAGAGAATGCCGCATTGCTGTTGTAAGTGATACCGGGGATATATCTTATCTCACTTGCAAAGATGGGCAGAATATAACAGGCAAAACCCAAAAGGCCATAAACAGTATGCAGAGTGCATTTCCATGTTGGTATTCTTTAGATATATGCATTTGAAAAAGGAGAGTGGAAAGGAATACACCAAAGATTTAAATAGTCGTCATTTCTCAGGGTATTGCTACTGGTAATTATTTTTCTTTTGAGGTTTTCCAAACTTTTTTCTTTCCTCTGATGATTCACAATCACTCTAGTTCTAGCAGTTTCTACCTATGTTCATATTCCATATCTACAACTATACTTTTCTCTAGGGTTGCTCTGTACAATGGGATAGATTGTGCATTGCACCAGCGCTGGTTTAGAAGGGGTGAGTGGTGTCTGAAATCCGTCTCTTGAACAACTTGCAAAACCATCCCTGGGCTGTGCTTTCCCAAAGGAAAGGGAGCCTTTTTCTATAATTTATCTGCCCGGAAGAGGTGTCCTTTTTGAGTTCGTACAGTGACGGATTTTCTTGTAGCAGCTCTGCTTCTCTCTCTTGTGTGTGTGTGTGTGTGTGTGTGTGTGTGTATGCTTGTGTGCATTGTTAATCATTTTAGCCATCTCATATAACTACCATATTGTATGATAAAAGGGAATTCTTTCCCAGTCTAATTGTAGCAGGATTCTTCATACTCAGGTTCAGATTTTAAAAATGCCTTTCTATAAGAGTAGGTGTTCAAGGGTTATTCAGAAGGACCAGTTTCTTTGGGCCTTGCTACTATCCTCCTATGTGCTTAAATTCATATTTCCTGGGATGAGAATGGGTTGGGAGAGGAGCAAGAATATTTGACTTTGAAATGTCAGTAATAGACACTGACCACTGAAAGACCCAAGTAACCCTCAGATGCCAATAGGTTGCAGGTAGCCCTCGTTGTTCTAGGAGGTGCTGATGGTGTCACCAGTGACCTAAGATAAAGGGACACCATGACCATGTGGCTATGCTCTAGGGTGGAAGATGGTCAAATTCTTTCATCCTCCTTTCAGTCTACATCTCTTTGTATGGTATGGTCTCACCTTTGTTACATACAGTAGCGTGATATATCCAATAGGCATGAAATATTGGAACCAAATAGCTCCCAGAGTTCTTTCCTCGAGTCAGAGGAAAGCTGGAATGAGCCAGGAGGACGCTGGGTACCAGAGCCCAAGGCTTTGATAATGCACATGCAAAAAGGCAGGCATGTTCCAAAAATAGCTCCCCTGGCCCCGGAGACTGGGGCAGCCTTGTTTTAATTTCAGGGTTGGAATAATGACAGTTTTATGAACCACCAAACAGTCCTTCCAAGTTCCCCTCCCGAGAGCGTGGTCTGAGACCTTGCCTTGTGTAGTCTAAGTGTGTAATGACATCTGATTGCGCTCCCACGGGTGCTCTGACCGCCTTTACTTTGGGTTCTAGTTCAGAACACCCTCCTATCTGGAAACACCTAAACATAGGCCCTAGTGAGGCGGAATTGAGAAGCAGCATTATCTGCAGGGCAGTCTGGGGCCAAGCTGGTCAGCTTCCCACTCTCAGCTCTGTGAAAAGCAGCAAGAAGTCGCCTCAGCATGTTGGGGCATGGTAAAAGGAGTTAACACTTGGAAAGCAAAGGGAGTGTCCCACGGCGGTTTATGAGCAGCCCTCGAATTCTCTGAGAAGTCAGTAGAATCGGAGTATCAGGTGGTGACTTAGGGGAGAGGGCAAAGCACTGAACTAGGAATCTGAGCAGCTCCTCGATAACCGCAGGTACATCATTGGCCTTGATATTACCAGCCCGTCACTAGGGGCCCTTCCTGCTGTAAAACCCCAGGGTTTGTGAACAGAACCACCAGCTGAGGATGCCTGAGAGAAAAATCACTCACAAGGAAAAGCCTTCCGACCAGAAAGAAGTGTTGATTGTTTTTCCCTCTCTGTCTCTCTTTGCAGAATAAATGTCTCTAATATTTACAGACAGTGGGGTTTCTCTTAAATGTTAATGATGAGGTTGTGTTCACCTCACAGAATAACCTCCAAAGGTAAATACAGAGCAGCAAGGAACATTGAGATGAGTGATCCCATGAACACTGGCGAACTATGAACGCCAAGCTCTTTCAGTTCTGAAGGTTGGACGCGGACAGGATGGGACAGCCTTAGTGTCAGTCAGCAGTTGGGGTAGCCAGGCCATCGGGGGTCGTGGGAGAGTCAGGTTCGAGGCACAGACACAACAGACACATGTCTGCAAGGGTGGGGGGTTGGGGGGGTATTTTTTTGCATTACTGCTGTCGATGAGTCTAAAGTTATATAGAGTATGCCACTCTAGAACTTGGACTTAATCTGGGTCTCTCGAACGAAATCAAGTAGAGATTAAGTCAGTTTCAGCTGTCATCAGAAAGGTGTAGGTTTTGGAGTGCCTGAAGTTAATTCTGAGCCATTGTGGTTAAGAGATGTGGCTCTGGTGAAGAGTCTTTGAGAACACGCCTTTAGAGTTTGACAGATCTGGATTACAGTCCGGGCTCTACCATTTCGTAGCTGTAAATTTGGGCAAGTTAATACCTCTCTAACTTCAGCTTCCTTATTGCAATATGGGGGGGGGGGGATAACAGTATGTTGCATATAGCGAAGAGTTATGAGAGGTAAGAGATCTCATGGTAAATTCCCAAGAAATGGAACATAGAATTATGAGAGAAGATCCTGTATCAATCCTGAGACCAAAACACTAGGATCAACCCAGCAGCACTAAAACAGGGAGAAGGGGACTGATGCTGGGTTGTGAGTGGTAGGTCAGAGGCAGGTAAACCAAGACCATGGTAGGAAAACACCAGTGGGAAGCTAAGCACAGATAGATGCAGCTATGGGGGTGGGCACAGAGCAGGTATGTGTGCAAGGTAGGAAAAGTCTTGGATCACGTGTATGAGTTTCTTACTGCTGCTGTAGCAAATTATTATAACTGTAGTGGCATAAAGCAACACAGATTTATCCTCTGACGGTTCTGGAGGACAGTAGTCTGAAATGGATTTCACTGGGTCAAAATGAAGACATTGTAGGGCCATGCTCCTTCTGGAGGCTCTAGGGGAGAACCCATTTCCTTGCCTTTTCCATGTTCTAGAGGCTGCCTGCAACCCTAGGCTCATGGCCCCTTCCTCCATCTTCAAAGCAGCAGCATAGTACTTAAATCTCACTCTCTGTTTCTATCGTCACATTGCCTTCTCTCTCCTCCAGGGTCAGGGGTGGAACCCTGGTGAGTGGCACTAGATAGAAATCACTTCCCTCCCACAGGATTTCTC
The DNA here is from genome assembly GCF_937001465.1 of Orcinus orca. Lineage (NCBI taxonomy): Eukaryota > Metazoa > Chordata > Mammalia > Artiodactyla > Delphinidae > Orcinus > Orcinus orca. Next base: position 29,773,950 of record NC_064561.1, read on the forward strand.
CAAAGCACGTGTTCCCAGAGCAACTATATGAAGAAGATGGACAAGGCTAGAAAATTAGGTCCCTGTTGTTTCTCCATCTTATGTCTTAATGCCATTATCCCCAAGCTGAGCACTCTTGACTTTATATCTGTGATCAGTTATGTTTCTTGAAAGATCAAATTAAGTCTAATTTTAAATGGGAAGAAAGGTAAGACTCTCTTTACCTTCCTACTTAAGAAGATATCCTTCTTGGTTCTGTTCTGTTCCTGCACATAGAGTAGGGTTTTATATAGCCACATCCAAGGCTGGATTTGGAAGCTGAGAAGTGGTGCAAATATGAAGAGTTTTATGATGAAAATGGATTTTATTGGCCTCCCATCAGTTAGCTGATTTTTTTTCTTTCTTTAAATAGTATGACAAACAAATGTTCTGATAAGGTTGTCTTTGGTGTGGTTTCATGAATTTACATAATTAAGAGCCATTTTTACTTGGCAATGCTGCAAGAAAACCATCCATCAGATGAACAAGAAAATTACGTAATTAGCAACTCAGGTGAGTGCCCACTCTTGAGAAAGTGGATGTTAAGATTGGAAGGAAGACAGGAGATCCGCACAGGCAGCACACCCCGGGTGTCAGCCAAAGACAAATCCCCCCATCCCTTTCCTGCTGCCCCTGCATGAGTATTGCCGACTGTACACCTGAAGTGGGATGTGAATGGGCTCTGACTGCTGCTGCTGCCCACCTGTTGGAGGGAACATCAATGTCAAGGAAAAATGATCGTGTCTTTGGTTCCCTCCAGTTCTCATGAAATAAACATCACCTGGCAACTCCTTCGAGATTGATTAGTCACTATTTCATTCCCATGGGTCCTCCCAGACGGGTTAATAATTATTCTAAACAATGGCAGCATTAATCAGCGTGATAACAGTTTCTAGTCATTAACAACATAACCAGATTTGATGCCAACTGCAGGTCCCTTTATCAAACCATCATGAAGACTGGAAAAACATTCTATGGTGGGTGCTGTTTCCTAAGAGAGCCACATGTGCTCACAGGGAAAATGTTCCTGTGTGAGATTCAGTCTGGATAGTTTCCAAGGGTCATCTGCAAGGCAAGGCAAGGGTGAACAAGGCTGAGGTGGTGGAATTCAAGACCTTTGCTCTGAGTCCGCCAGTGTCTTTGACATCCATATATATTGGCTTTGACGCTTTTAATAACTACACAGGCATTCCAAGTACCATGGTTTTGGATCTGGACAGACTTGGGTTCATATATGAGCTTCAGTACTAACTGGTCATGGGAGCTTGGGAAATTTTAACAGAGGAGTAAATACAATAATCTATGTAGAATAGTTTAACATGGTGCCTGGTACATAGTAAACGATCATAAATGATAGTTTAAAACCTGAGACCACTGAAATTGCTTTTAAAAATTCATAAATCCCCAGTCTGTTCTCTGGGACTTTAGCACCGTGGAGTATATTCTGAGAGGCAGAAACAAACCAAAAAATGTCATAAATGCTGTCAGGTGAAAAGGTGGCTAGTGTTCCCTACTCTCAGAGTGAGTCACTATCAGAATAGCAGGTTTGCACATAAACAGGTTTCTTCAGGTGCCAAATGACACACCTACCCCTTTTAGCAACTGTTAAGTTTCATATCCTAGTGATGGCCAAGGTCCTAAGGCCCCCAGACCTATATATCATTCAGATTCCTGGGTCATCTCTTCTCTAGAGATCCAGAGCAGACCACGTGGGAGACCACATCTTATACCTTTAACTTAAAGCATAGATGGAACCCTGCTCCTTGACCCTTTTCTGCTGGGTTGACAGCCTGATTTGGCCTGGTTAGGATTTCAAGAAGTGCAGGACAAAACCGCTAATTGCAAATGTTCTTTCTGCTTCTTGATCTCATCCGGTCTCTCAAAGGCTATTTCAAAGGTTCAAGGAACCCTCAAAGACTGAAGGGGAGCATTCAAGCCAGAGGCCACTCGAGACACTGTCACAGGAGAGGCAGACTCAAAAACCCATGCATGGACTGAGTGCCATCTGTCAAACGCTCATCCCCCAGCCCACAAATGTCTTCCTTTAAGACTTTACTGAATGTATCACACAAACTAATACAAATTATTTGGGAAATGAACTCTCTGTTATACATATACATTGGAAAGGTACACATTTCAAAAATATTAAAGTGGAAAGCATACACTGTAGAATCAAAGACCTACAACATCATTCTGGGCCCATATCAGAGCATCTTTTCCTTGTTATGCCAACTCATACTGAGAAAACACGCTGGAATGTTTTCAAGGGCCAAGAAAGAGAGGCCAGAGTTTTCAAATCTGTGTTAGATCTGTTTCTGAATTCACTGGCAATATTCAGAGCTCACCTTGCATAGGAGAACGAGAGACTTCTCTTGAGAATAGAGATCTTTGGGTGCCATGGAATAGCATTCATCAGACATCTCCAGGGAATGGGAACCCTTACCTTGGCTGTGAGTTGGGTAAAAGTTTTTAAACAAACAGAATTCTGGCTCACACCGCCCATCAGTGCCTAGAAGGCCTCCGCTCCTCCTTCCCACATCAAATTCGAGGTGAGGTTCGGGTTGGCAGCAGCTTGGCTCTGCCATCATGTCTAAATTTTACTACTTCTGGCCCGAATTTGCTTTTCCTGGCAGACTTGAGCCAAGTCCCAGGGAAACATATCCATGGCTTTCAAAATGATGGGCAAAATAGGGCTGGCAAGACATGTGGGGGTAGAGGAGGGAGGGGTGTGGGGGAGAAAAGCGAGAGTAATTGCTGTGAATAGCCCAGTGATGGGGATCTATATCCAGGAAGTAATTTCACGAGATCTCTGCTCTCCCGCTTCCGGTTTGGCTCTCCCAGCACTGGGCACCGAGCCGCATTTTTATAGACTGTAAGTCCATTGTGAAGTTCTGTATCCAGGCAGTCTGTGGTGTTTATCTTTATTGGTGACCCAGGACCATGCAGGCACACACACGTTTGGCGGTGACTTCCCCCTCTGCGCTGTCCCTGCTTCATCCAGCACAAGGGTCCCTCCCAGCCTTTCACGGAAGCCACGCCCCTCCGGGACCCAGGGCAGCTTCTGATTGGCTGAGTGTCTCTGGCTGAGGGTCCCCCAACCCATCCCGGATGTTGTGGGCATGAAGGAAGCCTTGAGGGTGCATCCCTCCCTGAAGGGTTATGTACATCTAAAAGGCTGCGAGGACTTTGAGGCCAGCCCAGGGAAACCTCAACCAATCAGCGACCCCTTGCTTTTTTATTAGATTCCCTATAAACGGCTAGGCCATGATTGCCATGGGAATGGGAGAACAGGAGGCCGTTTCATGCTTGAGGACTTTTCTCCAGCGCTGGTGCCAAGCAGTTGGAGCCTCTTCTCATAATCTAGGCTTGATTAGCCTGGCTCTCCCTCCAACTTCAACCTTTTGTTGAGGGGAAGAAATATTTGTGGCCAAAAGAAATGTAATTAACACAGAGAGTACGTACATGAACTGTCCTCTCATCAGTGATGATAATAGGCCCAGTTACCTGTATTTTTCCAGTCAGCCATCATGTTCTGTCAGCGTGGCCTTTATAATTCCCCCTGAATTCCGTTATCATGTCTCAGACTTCTAGCCTTTCCCTCCTCACATCCATCCTGAACGACACAACGGCGTTGTTCATCCTGAAGCGATATCTTGGCACCTGGCCCCTACACGTTCAATCGCTCCCTATTTTCCCAGAGTAAAGTCCTAACTTTGTATCTGACATCCAGATCCCTACACAGCCTGGTCTCAAGTCTCAACCCATCTTATGGCTGCATGTTCCACGCTAATTCTGTGGAAACCAGACCGGAGAGCTCTTGGCCCCTGAGGCATCTCCCTGCTCAGAATGACATCCCTTGACTGTACTGCCCTGCAATGATGCTCCGTTCAAATCCTCATCCGTCACAGAGCATCCCTGATAGCCCCAACCCCAGGTTTGTCTGTCTGTCTGTCTGTCTCTCTACTCCTGTAGCACTTGCAGGCTGGGAGCTTATTTCTCACCACTTTATAGGACACCTGCCCTAAGTGTGGAGACTGCTCTCTGCAGAGCCCACTGTGCCTGCTGTGCCGGGTGGACCTTGTCCAAAGTGGAGGTGGGCACTGGACCGAGTCAGGAGGGTTAAGGCTTGAGTCCCACCATAGTGTGCAACCCTGGGCAAGTTCCTTTTTCTCTCTTGTCCAGTTTCCTCATTTGCAAAGTGGGAAGTGACAACTTATTTGACAGAAATAGCTGTAATGATTAACTTCGATATTCTGGGTTAGGCACTTGGCATGGTGCTGCATGCGCTATTCTTCTTCTTCTTCTCATAATCATTAAATCAGCATGTATTGATGAACAGAGTTCTGGGTGAAATCCAGGGCCTTTCTGTGGGAGTGAACATTTGGTTCAGTCTGTGTGTGGAACCCCTGGTCTGCTTCTGTAAACCTGAGTAAGTCTCAGTCTCCCCCTGTGTAAATAGGGGAGATCAGGAGTATTCACCTCCCAGGGTTGTAAGAATTAAGTATGATGGTGGGTGTAAAATGCCTGCCCTTCAGAAAGGCTCGGTAAATGAGAAACCCCTGGGATTCAGAGGATCACGGTGGGAAAAAGGTCAGGAATTCTGGCCCTTGTCATGCCTCAGGCTTGCCTTGTTGGGCCTCAGTTTCCCCGGTCCCCACCTTGAGTCTAGTTGGGGTGGGAGAGAGAAGCTTCCTTTGGGCTCGGACTTTACATAAGTCTGTTCTTCTGCCCCACCCCTACCCTTTGTCCATTCAGTCCAGACCAGAGCTGGGAAAGCTTTGGGATTTGGAGACAGTTTTGTGTTCCTAACTTAGGAAAGTGGGGCCCGTCAAGTGGCTGAGGTGGATACATCGCCTGTTTGGCCCCAGGCAGCTCCTCAGACCCAGCAAATGCCTCCCCACGAGCACCCCTAGAAATGCACACCCTGGGCTGTGCGATCCAACACACACAGATTAGCACCCCTCCTCCCCAGCCCTGCCCCCTCCATTTCATCAGCTTGATCCTAGGGTGGATAATGTTTCTCTAACTGCCTAATTGGGAGAATTTAGCTGGAAAATTCCCATCACGTTCTCTTTTAAAGGGTGCCAGCAGCTGGAGGCTGCTAGCTGTCATGTCGGTGGGTAATCCCAGCTTTGCCGCCGTGGATCCAGGGAGCACCCTTCTTTCTTCAGCCTACTTACTGGCTGGCTAGAGCAGACCACTGGCTTTCAGAGAAAAGAACATCAGAGAGCAGGACAGAGGTGGCCAAGGACACTGCTGCAAGCACTGATGTGTTTCCCTTCTTTCCCGCATGCCCCATTGGGAATGACCTGCAATGAATTAGAACATCCACCTGGGCACCTTGGCCTTGCGGCGCAGTGGTTAGCTCCATGGATTTCCACCATGACAAGCATGAGTTTAGACTGGGTCTGGGGGTTGTCTGGGAAAAGGAAAATGTAATTGCCAAGCCTTATTCCTAAGTTTGAAAGAGAGACGGTGCAGAGCAGTGTTTTGGAGTGTGGACCCTGGGGCCAGACTCCTTGCTTAGGTTCAAATCTAGGCTCTGCCACTTGCTGGGCCTGTTCCCAAATCTCCGGATTTTTCATCTGTAAAACATGGATGATAATACTAGCACCTGCCTCTGCTCCACCCACGGAGGGACCCAGGCTGGTGGTGGCTCTGCCATCTCTCACACGTGGCATCCAGGATCTTCCTGCAAGGTGGATGTCTGCCCCACAGAAAGGGAGATAGATGCGTGAAGGGTTGGGTGGGGGAGGTTTTGATGGGCCAGGCTTAGAAGGGGGATGTCACATTCCATACTCTAGAATGCAGTCCTGTGGTCCCTAAGCAGGCTGGGGTAGGTAGTTAGCTGGTGCTTAAGAGCTTAAGATGATGATGCACTGCCACCCGGCCTCTGCCACGCAGAGAAACCTTCTTAGTAACAGCAGGTATTTATTGAGTACTTGCCAGGTGTCAGGTGCTGATCTAAGTGCTTTGCATGTATTAACTTAATGACTCAAATTACATGATGATGCCAAGTGTATATTATGTATCAGTGAGAGTCTTGGGAGGAACCCAGTGGAACCCTCGAAGGGACAATTAAAGAGAGTTGAAGGCTATCTGCATATCTGCATTCATTGTAGCATTTTCCACAATAGCCAAAAGGTAGAAAGCCACCCAAATGTCTATCAACAGATGCATGGATACCAAAATGTGGTATATACGTACAATAGAGTATTACTCATCCTTTAAAAGGAAGGAAATTGTGACACGTGCTACAACATAGATTAACCTTAAGGATAAACCTTAAGGATAATTACGCTAAATAAACCAGTCACAAAAAGACAAATACTGTATGATTCCACTTACATGAGGTACCTTGAGTAGAAAATTCAGAGACAGAAGGTAGAGGGGTGGTTGCCAGGGACTGGAGGACAGGGGGAATACTTGTTTAATGGGTGTAGAGTTTCAGTTTTACAAGATGAAAGAGTTCTAGAGATGGGTGGTGGTGATAGTTGCACGACAGTGCGACCATATTTAAGGCCACTAATCTGTACACTTAAAAATGGTTAAAATGGGGGGCTTCCCTGGTGGCGCAGTGGTTGAGAGTCCGCCTGCTGATGCAGAGGACACGGGTTCGTGCCCCGGTCTGGGAAGATCCCACGTGCCACGGAGTGGCTGGGCCCGTGAGCCGTGGCCGCTGGGCCTGCGCATCCGGAGCCTGTGCTCCACAACAGGAGAGGCCGCAACAGTGAGAGGCCCACGTACTGAAAAAAAAAAAAAAAAGTTTAAAATGGTAAATTTTATGTTATGTGTATTTGACCACGATTAAAAATAATTTTAAAAGAGGGTTTAAGGAAAGGGATATTTACAAAGATTTAGATGGGTTATAAATGCCGATGAGCGATGAGGTTCAGCACAGAAGAAGTAGCAACCACAGGAAGCTAAGCCACCCACAGGCCTGAGGGGTGAGTGGAAGCAGCGGTGACCAGTACAAGGTGAGAGCAGTAGCCATGGGGAAAGGGCCGCCCAACAGGAGCTGTGGCTTTAGGTATGGGAACTCAGCACTGCCAAACCACAGCCCAGCAGATGGGAGCCAGGGGATAAGTACCCTGACCTCTGTCCTGCTGCCCATGATTCCTTCGGCCACACCAGCTGGAATCGGAGGGCAAGGGAAGCTGATGGTGTCCTCCATTGAGTTAGCCTCCCCAGGGCTCAGAGAAAGGCAGAGGGGTGGGTGGGGCGACCAGAAAAGATTCGGCACAGCTACCATTGTTCCCATTCTACAGATGAGAACACTGAGGTAAAGTAGCTCCCACGAGTAGTGAATGCAAAGCAGGCTTTGAACCCCAGAGTCTCCTGAGAGAGAGGACAGAAACTAAAATGTGATGAAGGTCAACGATGTGCCCGGCCCTGTGCTTTCTCTTCCTCAAATGAGTGAGGAAACAGAGACTCAGAGAACTTAATTCAGTAACTAGCCCAAGGTCAGGCAGCTAATAAGGAGCAAATCCAGGATTTCAGACTCCAAAGCCGAGCTCTCTCCACCAACGGCAGGGACCTTCAGCTAGGCAGTCACTCCATTATCGCCGGCATCAGGACGCGGTCACTGAGCAAGGGCTGCATTGTGCCTTGTGTCTGGACAAAGGGAGCTACTGTGCACAGACCCCGTGCCTCTCCCACCCGCACTGAGCCTTCAGGCCAAGGCACCAACTTTATAACAAACCACACTAAGCGCGGATACAAAACGCCCCCGCCCCCCGGCAGCAGAGCCCAGGGTGCTAGAGCTGAAAGGGACGTTCGGAACCAGCTGTCGACCCCCGCATTTTGCCTGGGCCAGAAGGACCCACTAGTCCAGTGTGAATTCAGCTCAACGGTTCAGCATTCGCGGAGCACCTCGCTGGTGTCCAGTCTGAACTAGACACGGGAGAGACCCAAGACGCAGACTTGGTATGTCACACGCCATCCCCTTCTTTTCGTCTGCACCACCATCACCTAGACCCAGCGTCCAAAACATGACCGGGCCTGCTGCCTGTTTTAGGAAATCAAGTGTTACACAGTCAGGCCCATTTGCTTACCTGCTGCCTGCGGGCTGCTTTCACATTATAACAGCTAGGTTGAGTAGTTTCTATAGGAACAGTCGGGCCCTAAAGACCAAAATGTTTACTACCTGGCCCTTTGCAGAAGAAGCATGCCGACTCCTGACCTAAAGCAAGGGTCTTAGTTTGCTGGGGCTGCCCTAAACAAAGTCGCACAAATTGGGTGGCTTAAAATAACAGAAATCTATTGTTTCACAGCTGGAGGCCAGAAATCCAAGATGACAGGGTCTCAGGGCTGGTTCCTTCTGAGGGTTGGGAGGGAGAGCTCTTCCTGGCCTCGCCCCTAGCTTCTGGTAGCCTCACGCATTCCTTGGCTTGTAGACGGTTTTCTCCCTGTGTCTTCACGTCGTCTTCCCTCTGCGTGTGCCTTTACGTTCACATCTTCTCTTTTGGTCAGTCATACTGGATTTGGGCCCATCCTCATACCTCATCTTAACTTGATGGTCTGCAAAGATCCCGTTTCCAAGTAAGGTCACATCTGCAGGTACTGGGTTAGCATTTGGATGGTGGGGCACACAGTTCAGCCCATAACACCAAGCAACATGATTTCTCATCTGGACTATACAATAGCTTCCTACGTGGTTTCCTCACAGCCATTTTTGCGCGGTACCCCACCCCATCCTCAAACCCCTATCCTACACCGGCTGTCCACATCTCAGATGAATCGTTTCAGTTTACATGAGATTATGTCACTGTTGTGTTTGAAACCCTCCGATGCACCCCCAGTGGGTCAAGGCTGAACTCTAACAGTGTGCAGTGTGCGGCGGGGTCTGCCCCGGGGACCTTACTGTACCCCGTGTACAGCTTCCTCGTACCCCGTGTGCCTCCGCCCTGTCTCTGCTGCAGCCTCTCTGGTCTTCCTTCAGTGGTTCAAACTTGCTGAGCATCCTTCCTCTACAGGACCTTTATCTAAACTGTCCCTCTGCCTAAGCCATTCTGCATCTCACCTCTGCCTGTGTTTGACTCTTACTTGTCCTTCATAGAGCCTCCTAAGCATGCCTTTCTCAGGAATCCTTCCCTGACCTCATTCACTAGGTCACATCACCCATTATTGGCTTTACAGCACCATCCTGGTGCTTATCCAAAACCTTACTGCTCTGGGAGAGTGTGTGATTCTGGGATTGATGTCTCTCTGTCATTAGATCAGATACTCCGTGAGATAAGAACATGATCCCTTTGCTGCTGCTGTTGTTTGCCTCTGTATCCTGGCAGCTAGCTCACTGCCTGGCCCCCTGTGAGCTCTGCCAGAGGTAAGGAGAAGCGAGGAAAGAAAATGGAACGACAGACAGGGCCTCTCCCCTTGAGGAGCTCAGTGAGTGAAATGAATGTGCAAATATAAAAAACAATATAGTGCCAAGCGTGTTATTATGGAGCAAACATCCGTGCTTTGTAGCAGCACAGATGAGAGACTCCTAAGGTGAGAGCAGGGTGAGAATCGGGAAGGCTTCCTGGAGGAAGTGGTGCAGAAACTTACTCAGATGAGAGTCCCTTAGTCCCACCTTTCCAGATAGAGAAGCAGCGTAATTAAGTCCTGGTAGCTGTATTACTTTTCTATTCTTGTGTAGCAAATTACTACACACTTACTGATTCAAAACAGCCCTTGCTGTCTCACAGTTTATGGGGTCAGCAGTCTGTGCAGAGCTCGTCTGGGGCCTCTGCTCAGCATCTCACAGGGCTGCAGTCAAGCTGTTGGTTGGACTGCATTTTCATCTGGAGGCCTGACTGGGCAAGAGTCCACTTCCAAGCTCTTGCCGATTGTTGGCAAAATTCTTTTTTTTTTGTGACTGTATGACTGAAGGTCCTGCTTTTTGCTGGCTGTTGGCTAGAGGCCACCCCCGTGTCCTAGAGGCCTCTGGCGGTTCCTCCCGAGGGGGCCTCCTCAACGTGCGTGGCTTCATCACACCAACGAGGAGAACCTCTCTCCAGTCCACTGAGATGGAGTCTTGTGTAACTGAACGCCATCCACTGAGATGGAGTCTTGTGTAACTGAACGCCTGAATGTCAGGGTGGGGTCTTGCATCCAGGTCGCCTGACCTGGAGGCCACCCTTCTCTTCCAGAGCACTTTCCTGTCCGGACGAAAAGCCCCTGTCCTTGCCTTCCATCTGGAGAACTTTTGACCTTTCACTTATTCCACAGGTGTTCATTGAGTGCCTGCTCGGTGCCGGACCCTGTACGGGGTGCCCTGGGATGAAAACACCCTTGAGCTTACAGTCTAGTGGGGGAGACAGGTGTGGCCTGAACACACATAAGCGGAGATGGCATGCGATTCCGTCTGTAATAAATGTTAAAAGTGAGCAGAATGCGGTGATGGGAGAGCCCATGGGGGCAGCATCTGAGCTGGTGGGCGAGGTCAGGGAAGGCACCCCTGCTTCGAGGTTTCTTGAGCTGAAATTAGGAGGACGAAGAAGTTAGTGAAGCCAAGGCATGAGAAGCAGCAGTTAGAACAGTAATCCAGGCAGAGGGTGTAACAGTGGGCAAAGGCCCTGAAGCGGGAGAAAGTTTGGAGGAACTCACGAGGCGAGCTGGGTTGGAGAGCAGAGAGCCAGGTGGTGGTTTGTGCTCCGTCTGAAGTCAGACAGCCGGACCCAAACAGAGAGCGTGCAAAGGCCCCGAGCCCTCGTCATTCCCAGGCTCTCTGTGATCCCCACACGCCAGGCCTCGCATTCATCATTCCGAAGAGCCCCGCCATGCCTGTTCCCTGGGGCTCTCACCCCTTGGGAGAGGTTATCTCCATGCAGAGACCCAGCCAATCCTCTTACCACATTCGAGGCACACAGCTTAGAAAAATAACATTTTTTCCAAGCCTTCAGAAGTGTCAAACCCCCATCTACTTGGAATGAGAGACCAGCGTCTCAGCTCTGAGCACCCTGGAAGTATGCAGACCACAGCTCTTAGGAAATTAAAGTCAACAAGTGTATGTGGGTTTGTAAAGGGGGAGAGGGAAGCTTGATTTTCTACCCTGTGTGCCCCCCGCTTCTGCCCCAACGTCTTTGGGTTTGGAAGTAAAATCTTGGGCTGGGGGTGGTGGGCTGTGACTGCAGGGTTGATCTCTGAAAGAAGAGAACGGGAGACAGTCTCCCTCACCTTCTCCACTAGCCGCGAGGAGCATTTGGGCCGTCGTCAGGAGGCAAGGGCTGTGTGCCCTGCTTAGCACTCCTTAAGAGCAAACTAAGGCCCGGCTGAGGTGGCTGCAGGGACGCCCAGCGGGGACTACTTCCTGCACAGGGTGGGCAGCCCTGGATGAGGAGGCCCTCAGGTGCTGCCTTCTCTGATACTCTTGGCAGCACCACACCCACTCCCACAGCTCACCTCGAGATGCCCGTGACCTTGGAAGGCCCAGAGAAGCTGGGTTTGGCTAAAGGTTCTGGAGACTGCTTTGTGCAGGGCACTACCATCTCCCCAGCTCTCTCTTTGGAGGGTTTTATCTGCAAAAGCTGAAGGACTTCTGCTTCTTTTGAAGTTCTGCACAGGGGTGGGTATAGTTTGACCTATAGGTGTTTTGACACCAGGTCATTTTGACATGACCTAGAAATCAGGCCATCAGATTGTCAGCACATGTCATGATGCCTTAGCTGCTGCAGAAAGGTAGGGAGGGGGTGACAGGACACGTGCAGGAGCATCGGGGTTGGGGGAAGCTCAGGACTGAGATGAAGAATGAGGAGGTCAGAGATAGTAAAGAATCAGGGATAAGATGCTGGTTGCACTCAATCCTGGCAATATGTAAAACAGTGTTTTGCATGTTAATACAACCATTGTGACATTGCAGTGACTGCCAAGATGGTCATGTCAGAAAGACCCACTTTGCATTGGTGATGCTGAGGAAGGGTCCATTTGACAGAAATCTTCATGGAGTTCCCCCACCCCTCCTCCCCTTTCACACCCTTGGCCTAGACCCTCAGCATCCCATCACTCGTGATATTGCAGCAGTCCCAGCACTGGTCATTCTGTGGTCTGCCCTTCATGTTGTAGCCGGAGGGATTTTTTTCTGAAACACATCTGTTTAAAAGAGGATCCTTGGGGAAGGGTAAGCTGGGACCAAGTGAGAGAGTGGCATGGACATATATACACTACCAAATGTAAAATAGATAGCTAGTGGGAAGCAGCCGCATAGCACAGGGAGATCAGCTCGGTGCTTTGTGACCACCTAGAGGGGTGGGATAGGGAGGGTGGGAGGGAGACGCAAGAGGGAGGGGATATATGTGTACGTATAGCTGATTCACTTTGTTATAAAGCAGAAACTAACACACCGTCGTGTGTGGAGCAATTATACTCCAATAAAGACGTTTAAAGTACATAAATAAATAAAAATAAACAAAAGAGGATCCTTGGCTTCTGCATCGTGTTACAAACCCAAGGCCGCTGACCCTCATTTTGGAATCCTGTCCTTTCTACTTCCCTCTGCTCTGGAGCATGCTGGGAGATCCAAGAATAGCCTTTGAGGGCATTTTCTGGTGGGTGAGTTTTATCTTCACAGCTTGAGCCCCCGGAGGCTGCCTTCTACCTCTAGGAGGTGTCCCCAAACCTCAGTAACAGCGTGCCTTTGTGGGAGGTCAGGAGAACACAGTTGAGTACGGTCCTCTTGCATTACTTTGCCTGAAAATCGCTTTTCCATGAGGACCAAGATGGGGCAAGAAGTTGTTCCTTGGGTATTTCCTTGGTTTAAAAGGAAAAAGAAAAGCCTTCTCAATCTGTGTGATCATGTACATATACGTGCATTAGAATCGTTAATGTTTCTTTGGAGAGAGGTTAAATTTATGTGCAGTTTAACCAAACGATGTGTCTCCAGAGGGGAGAAAACCACCCCCCACCCCCATTAAATAGTATTTGTAATGCATGGAAAAAGAAAAGGAAAGAAAAGAAACCTTGAACTCCACGAGCGTGAGAAAACAAAGGGGAAATCGAAATTGTGGATCTGCCAGGAACCTGCCACTCAAAGAGCCCACAGATCACAGGGAAACAAAGAGAAATGGAAAGATTCGGTATTAAAAATCCATTCTTCCCTGAAACTGTGCCAGCACCTATAAAACAATTACATGTGATCATACTTGAGGCTTTTCTGAGACACTAATTCTTCTCTTGACATTAAAGTCTTGTGCACGTTGCTTTCAAAATGTTGCACCCGGTCAAGAAGGGCACACATCGGAAGCGCAGACGCAGAGTACTGGGCTGACCTCTGTGATTTTCTTCCCTTTCTCCCCTGGGCGTTTTCCTTGGCGCTGCTGATTTTTGACCACCGCACGGAGGTGGGCTGTCCTTGTCGGGCTCTCAGATGGCTCCTGGTTGCCAGGAGACCAGGCAAAGGGGGAAGCGGATGGTTCCCTGAAGTGCCCCTGCCAAAATATGAGGAAAACTCACCGGGGCTCCTGACCAGGAGAAGGTGATACGTATCCGAGCCGTGGCCCGGGGCGGAATGAATGTGCGCATTCAGCGACTGCTGCGAAAGCGGCCCACGGGTCCATGCATCCGTGTGAAGTTGCGTTCAGCGGGCCTTCGATTTAAGGTTAAATAGGGCCCTTGTGACATTGGGTGGTTAGTTTTAAAGCCTTTTCATTTTGACAGGTGAAAACCTCATCAGAATTACCCTAGGCGAGATGTCAGGAAAAATATACAAGAGGAAATTGGACCATGTGATGGAGCCGAGCGTGTGCTGCCTCTTCCCGGGCGTTTCTGCACAGGCTTATTTACTCCTCGTGCATCTGCTCTTGGGGCATTTCCCCCTCATTGGGGCTTAACTGCAAAATGCACGAAAGGCAGGTGATTTCACGGCTCTTGGCTCCTTGCTGGTGCCGCTTCCTGGGTAGGCTTCTCGGCCAGGGGACCCGCTTTGGGATCAAATGTGGGGTTATTTCCAAAGGGAGCTTCGAGGGGTGGAGCCCAGGGAAGGAGAGGCAAGAAGAAAAATAGGTGAATTAAGTGAAAAGCATGTTGTGGGCCAATTTAATCAGGGCTAATATATCAGGCCCCGTATTGTTTTTGGAACTGGATTCGGGAGTAATAGGATCCGTGACAGGTTGTAGCCAGCCCTGCTAACAAGTGACTGTGGCAGTTCACAGACCAATCTTGAGGAAGCCCAACACAGAGCACCAAGTGGCAGGTCCACTCTGGTGGGAGGGGCGGGACGCACGGCCGGCTTACCGTGTCCTATGTCCCGCTGCCCTTCCTACCGTGAGAGACAGAGGCTGGGAGCAGAGGCTTCTGGGTGGTGTGGCCCACCCCATGCCTGTGCAGGCCTGCCCCTGCCAGGAGGGGCAGACATGGGTGGGAGTGGGCTGCCAGGTCATGCTTGCAGAAAGCTCCCGTAGTGCAGGCTGGAAGTGATTCCATCCAAGCCTAGAAAAGGGGCCGACCCTCTCATCTCCCAGTCACAGCACGGGGGCTCCGGGGAAGGGGCTTTGAGGTGTGTAATTTAATCCCTGCATTTTTTCAAATGGAAGAGGAATGGCCCAGAATGGGAAAGGGGGTCTCACTCTCCACATATGCTCCTGGCCCTGGCCCAGGGGACACCTCAGGATACTGGCAGCCACTTGCTTTCAGAACTTGCCAAGCAGAGTTGACCTTCCCTTGTGCTGGCGATCACAGGGTTGCATGTCCTCAGGTTGGTTTTCCTCATAGTCTCTGCAGATCACCTGAGTCGGGGCTACAATTCCAGGGCCCGTTGCTGGGAGGAAGGGGCCACACCTCCACCTCCAATAGAACAGGTTTAGTTTGTTTTACATAACGTGCGGGGAAAAAATTCTACTCCTTGAGTTCAAATGCAGCCTTCTCTGTTTAGGAGCTGTGTGACTTTAAATATATTATCCAACCTTCTGTTTGCCCCCCCAGTTTCCACCTCTGTGAAAGGGCAAGAAGAATAATAGTATTTATTTCTAATAAATTAGATTTACAAGATTGCTATGGACATTCAATGAGTTAATGTATACAAAAGCACTATGAATAGGACCTGGACATAATAATCACACAGAAATGTTACTGCTACTATTTATTTACCATGGTCATTATCATGTTAGAGTGGTGGAGGAGATGCAGTTTGAAGAAAAAGGGGGTTTTTCTGAGGGATAAAGTATGTTTGATAGTCACTGATTTGGAACAGAAGTGGCCTGTTATGGTTAATTTTATTTATCAACTTGACTGGGCCATGAGGTGCTCAGATGTTTGGTCAGACGTTACTCTGGGTGTTTCTGTGAGGGTGTAATTTAGGATGAGAATAACATTTAAATCAGTAGACTGAGTGACTCATGTGATGAGCCTCATCCAATCAATTGAAGGCTTGAATAGGACAAAAAGGCTGACCCTACCCCGAGTAAGAGAGAAGTTTCTTTCCTGATGCCCTTCTAACTGGGACATTGGCTCTTCCTGAGTCTGTAGTGGTCTACTGGCCTTTAAGTGGGACGTCAGCTCTGCAAATTTTAGACTTGCCAGCCTCCATATAATAAATCTCTCTTTATATATATGTATGTATGTTATATATGTTTAATTCACACACACACACACACACACACACACACACACACACACACAATTGGTTCTATTTCTCTGGAGAACCCAATGTATGACCTACGGGCCAAATTTGGCTCTCAGCAGTGTGTGTTCATCTGTGAAGGCATGTGCGTATGTATGTATGATTGTCTACGTGTTTCCATGTTAAAAATAACCCAAATATCCAGGTTCTTTGAAAAATAAGCAGTAGTTTAAAATCGGCTGGAGGTGATTTAAACTGTCCCTGTCAGACAGACAGGGCACGTGATCCCTCGTTCTCACCTCCCACCCCGATACACATAGTCCCTTTTATATCCAGCTCCACATAGTCCATGGAGAAAAATTTTGAGGGATACTGGGAGAGTTGGCTGCCCTTCAGAATACAGGATTCATGGGGAGTAGCATGTACAAAGGCCCTGAGGTAAGGGAAGCAGAATGGATTTAGAGAACACTTTGCCATAGCTGGAGCATGTGATGACACTCAGGTGGAGGCCAGAGAGGTAAGGAGAGGCAGGATCATCAGGATCAATTTTCTTGAAAATGATTCAAGACCCTCGAGGGGTTTTTTAGCAAAGAAATGACAGAAGTATTTCCATTTTAGGAGGATCACTCAGCTGTATTGTGGAGAATGAAAGGTGTAGGCAAGGTGACCAGGGAGTCTCTGTGGCAGAGGTCTGGAAGTCTAAGGTTTCCATTCTAGTAGTTAAAGCTTGGATTCCTACCATACTGTGTACGTATGGGATAAGAATTCAATCTCTTATCATACTTCAGTGTGAATGAGTTCAGGGACCTTCCCCAAGAGCAAGTTTCTGTGACACTAGGACACTGAAAACAAGGTCCACCTGCCTCACGATTTTGCCCAGGTCCTATCCTGTGAAGAGGGACCATTGAAGAGCTCAGTAACATTTACCCACCTTGGGTGGGACATTTATTGGCTCTTTTTCTGGACTAAACATTGTACAGCGAACCCAAGGTCTCATTGCCCCCTGATGCTCATGTTCGTAGCTTTCTTCTTGGAAGGTGAAAACTAGTTTTCCTTTGCTCCCTAAGACTGTTAAAATGAAAACAGTAATTTCAGACATCCATGGGACTTGGGATGAGACTGAATGCTGGATACTAACTTTTCCTTTGTCAAAACAAACAGAAATCAGAACCAGTTAGCCAGGATGAGACGCTAAGAGAAGGGCTTTCATTGTCAACTTTCACTCTGGCTCCCATGCTGGGCTATTTGTTTTGAAAACAGGAGGACATTTGGAGAGGCAGCAACTAGCATTTTCTTGCCTGCCGGCTTTGTTGATAAATGGAATTTCCTTGTATCAGCTCGTCATCTGTCAGTGACCATGGAGAACGCTGATGAGTCAGCCTAATTCTAAACCTGGAGGCATCCCTGGCCCATTGGTGAGAACGGAGGCGCCTGGAATTAGCCACAGGAGTAGTGTCCACTCCAGCCTTTCCCTCCACCACGGGCTCAGGAATGGAAGCTCTGAATCAGATGGTCACGATGCAAGTTATAGATCGCGATTTTGGTGTCTTTGTTTCCCTCTTCTCCCCACCCTCAGTGTCTGAAGGAATGACCCAGCATCTAAAGGGACCTCACACGTCATTTGTTGAGCTACCATTATTCTCCCCTGCCCACGAGAGATCATGGCCTCACCTTCCTGACTCTCTTACACTGTGGAGCACCTTACCTGCTCTCCTGTACAAAGCACTTTCTTCCCACTCTTTGTGCCCACAGCAACCCTGTGAAGTGGGATCATATCAAGCAGAGGCAGCAGATTTGTGACACCTTCACCGGGCTGTGGGGAGCAGGCCCCGAGCTTTCGTGCTGCTAGGAGGAGCAGACATCCGAGATCTGACCTCAGAGCCCTGTGCTCTGGCCTTCTCCTGCCTGCCCAGGTGTGAGACCCTCCCACCCCCTGGAATGTGGCTGTGCTGGAGATGTAATCAGCAGAATTCCTCTGACTTCTCAAGAAATGCCCCTCTGGGAGGGAGAAATACAAACAGGTTAGGAAAATGTGACTCCTGCTTCTTGGGCCTGAACAATTGCCCCACTGTAGTGACCCCGTGCAGCAAAGTAAAAGTCTAGGATTTCCAATGACATCTTTGTCAGGAGCCATCCACACGTAACTCTCATATCGTGTGGTGCATTTGTAGGTGGGTATGTCAACTTCATCCACTTTCGCTGCTGTGCTCGTTTTCTGAGCTGATCCGTGTCTACCAGGTTGTATGCCATGTCTCCCCTTCTGCAGTGATCAGAGCTGTAACTCTCTAGAACTAGAGCCATGTGATGTGTGGGAAAATAGTTGGTGAATCCACTGAGAGACGGAATCCTCCCTGCCTACCAGCATTTATTCAGATCTCGTTTACTGTCATAAAAATAGTCTCTGCTGAGTCTCTGGGTTTAGGGGAAAGAAAACTCCTGCATCTGCTACGAATGGATTCACACTCAGGCCAAAAATGTGCCAAAGATTGTGCTTGCTCATTGATTGCATTGTAGGGTGTGTGTGCGTGCCCATGGGCACATGGACATGGTTTGGGCAGGGGGTGCCCCTGTGAAAGAAGATGAAGTTCTTTTTGTAGAAGGAAAGATACTTGGTCACTTGGCTCCTTGGGAAGGGAAGTTCTTCTGGAGTAAATTGTGACTCAATAATGAACCCCAAGTCGTGAAACACCAAGGGTGAGAAGAAAACAGCTCTCCAAAAGAAATAAAACCAAGCTGGGCCCAGTGATAACCATCGCGAAGGTATGGGCAGCCGGCCCAGACTGAGTTTTCCTTTGCTCTGGGCATCCCTCTGACAGGTTTTCCCCAAACTGAGAGTAAGCATTTGTCAAGTATATTAAATTTTTTTTAAAAGGAAGAAAACATTTTGCATGGCTCCCGGTTCAGGCCCCTTGGGAGTTTCCCACTTATGTTTTTAACAGCTCAGTCCTTGGCAGGGCTGGCTTTCCAGTTGGCATGAAACAGAGTGGAAAATGCACTTGATCCTCCGAGTTGTGCCTGGGGATCTGGGTTTAGAGCTAACAAAGGGCAGATGAAATAAGGAGGAGCAGCGTTGGGGGACCTTGGGGGGCTCCAGAGCAAGCTGTAAAACCCTAGGGTCAACTGGCAGCATGCCTGTTAATGCCACCTCCCCTGACCACTTCCCCTGAGAACCCCTGATGGCCAGCCTGCCCAGGACTGCTAAGATCACATCCTCCCAAAACCAGTCTTCTTGTAGAATCAACATCTCCCTGGTCGTCTGCCCCTGATAGTCTTAATAGCTCCCCAAACTGTCCCGAAGCGATGAAAGCATATTGGGTAAATAGTGTTAAAAGGGCACATGCATTTAACAAGGCAATTCTATTTTCCCTTCTCTCACCCTTCCTTCCTTCCTTCCTTCCTTCCTTCCTTCCTTCCTTCCTTCCTTCCTTCCTCCCTCCCTCCCTCCCTCCCTCCCTCCCTCCCTCCCTCCCTCCCTCCCTTCCTTCCTTCCTCGTTTTCTGCCTCCTCCCTTCCCTCCCTTCCTTTTTCTCCCTTCTCCCCTCCCCTCGCTCCCTCCCTTCCATCCTCCTACCCACCCATCTATTTATCCAGCCATCCTCCTTTCATCTTAGTGGGTGAAGCACAAGCCAGCTTTATTGCCACTCCTCAAACTTACTGGACCAAGTAGGGAAGGTAAGTGAGGATCTCCATTCAAAGAAAAAAGTTAAAGAGTTGCAGAGTATCAGCCCTGTAGGCAGGGTGTGATGCACACTGCTGGGAAGGCATTGGATAGATGCTCAGCCACACTGGGTCCTAACATAAGGAATCTTAGCCTGAGGCTCATGGATGGGCACTCAGGAGCTCTCTGAAATGACCTGAAGTTGGAGGCCAAAAGAATGTACACATTCCTAGGAAAATGGTCTACCAAAACCATAAGATTCTTAGTTGTCAGAACCACCTGGGACTTAAATTACCAATTAGCTGTTTTGAATTGTCCTCCCTCTACATCTTCTCCCTTTAAGAGTAGGAAGATATAGTGGTTTAGTAGTAAAAACATGAGCTCTGGAGTCATGCCATTTGAATAGGAAGGCCAGCTCTAACCATTACCAGCTTTGTGACCTTAAAGAGTTAGTAGTTAATATTACTGAGCTTGGATTAAATGAGATAATCCAGGCAAAGCATGCAGCAATGGGCATAGCACATCTAAGAGGCTCAATTAATGTTAGTAACTGTTGGCGCGTTGGTGTGATAGCCTAGAAATACCCCTAAAATACCACCAATGTTATGTGCTCTAAACCAAAGGACTGTTTTTGGCTGTTTTTGTAAATAAAGTTTTATTAGGACATGGCCACAGCTATTCATTTATGTATTGTCTGTGACCTCTTTCAAACCACAAGTGCAGAGTTGAGTATTGTGACAAGGACCGTATGGCTTGCAAAGCCTAAAATATGTACTTCCTGGCCCTTTACAAAAAAGCAGTTGCCACCCACTGCTCTAAACAATTAGAAAACAATAAATAATATATAATCTACCCTGGAGAAACACACAAGTGCTCAAGGAGGCATAGACAAAGATGTTTATAACATCATCATTTCACTCTCAAATAGCTGGAAACAATCCAAATGTCAATCAGAAGAGGAATGCTGTACTCACACTATGGCAGATAAAAAGAATGCGTTCTGTCTGTATTGAGTAATGTGGAAAAATCTCCAGTAGGGATTGTTGAGTGAAAAAAAGCAAAGATGTTACCATTTGTGTAAAACATGCAAAATGTATTTGTATGTGTTCTACCAGTTCATATATAAATATACAAATGCATGGAAATGACTCTGGAAAAATATGCAACATGCAGATAATAGTACTTGCTTTTGAGGAGGAATAGAGCTTGCAGGTTTTTGTCAATAGAGACTTCAGGCCTATCTGTAATGCTTCCACATTATGGCCAGGAGAATTCATTCATGTGTTTCTTGTTTAATTAAGATTGATTGAAAGTGCATTGTATATAAACTGTAAGACACATGGGCAGAACATTGAGGGATGGGTGTGATTCCAGTAGCTGGAATGATGGGGGAAGAACATGATGCCAGGCAGAGGGACCACAAGAGCAAAACAGTGGGGGCTGGAAAGGCACCGCTGTCACTGGTCAGTGGCAACAGTGACTGATGTGGCCCCATGAAAGTCAGGAGAAGGTGAGGGTGGCGGAAGGGAAACAGACAATTAGCACAGGGTGGGGGGAATGCCATTTATCACAGTAGAGGTCATAAAGGGGAATTACAGTGTTACACCTGATGCCACAGTGGGCCCCTCCCGAGAGAGGGAGCAGGTGGGAAGGTCATGCCTACTTAAAAGGAGGCTGGACAGAGCCCTGGGATCCATCTGGCCTGTCAGACTAGGAGGTGGCATTTGCTCTTCTCAATTCCTCCTCCCCCCTTTTAATGTTTTAATTTCTTCAGACTATGTTCTAGCAGGAGGGGACCAGAGAATGTGTTCTATTTCCCAGGGCTTCATAAAACTGACTGGGCAATTGGCTCTGGTTGTTAACATTAGGATTTAAAAAAAAATGCCTGTTCTGAAACAGTTGCAAAAATGTGCACGTGCCAGTCAGATGTGGTTTGGGGCCAGATGACTGTGCATTCATAGTGTTAACATTAGGAAATCCACGCAGCTGGAGAAGAATTTAAATGAGCTTCCTAGGATGAGCAGTAGTTACACAATAGACAAGAAGAAACTGAGTAGGTGGCCAGATTTGTGGCTCTTGTTTAAGACAAGGGTGTGCCCTGGCTAGGAGTGCTGGGCGGAAACAGGAAGTAGGGCAGGGAAATAAAGTTTCAAAGCCACAGAGATGATTCTTAGACTTCATCTCTGGGTTTAGGGAAGCAGTCATTCCTTGCTGGCTGCCTCCACCCTGTGGTGGTCCCTGTGGTGGTCCCTGTGGTGTTAGATGGAACCAGTGGGTGTTCCCCAGACAAGGGTCAGTGAGCAAGCTGCTTTTGTAAAGAATCAGATAGTCAATATTTTCGGATTTTTGGATGTGTGGTCTATGTCACAGTTCTGCCGTTGTGACCACAAAGCAGTCACAGATGGTACATAGATGAATGAGGATGGTTGTATTCTAATAAAGCTTTATTTATAAAGACAGCATCAAGCTAGATTTGGCCCATGAGCCACAGTTTGCCAACCTCTGTTCTAAAGCAAAGATTCTACACCTTGGGGTGTCGACACTGTTCTTCCCCCAGATCTGCAGTATGCTGGGAGCTGGTTGTGGACAGCAGCTTTGAATTCTGGCCCAAAGCCTTTATTAGCTCTGTGACTGGAAAAATGGTGTTACCTCTTGAGGCTTAGTGTCCTCATCTGTAAAAATAGGAATAATGCCCACCTCATTGGGCTCTTTTGAATATTGTTAGATTAATGAATGGAGGAAGGTTAGCATCGTAGTTAAGAATATAGAATGCAGATTTACTGGACTCCAGTCATGGCTCCGGCATTTATTAGCTGTGTAATCTTGGGCCAGGTGCTTTATATTTATTTCTATTCTTCAGTTTCATCATCTGTAAAATGGGATTCATAAGGATACCCACTTCATAGTATGTTAGGACTGTGATGTGAGTTGACAGATAGGAGGAGCTTAGCGTAGTTCTGGGAAAATAGTACTACTGGTAGTAAGTGCTAGTTATTGCTTCTATTATAAGCACTTTGTTTTAAATAGTAATAGATTTTCACCTACCTTAAAAATTAATAAATGGGGCTTCCCTGGTGGCGCAGTGGTTGAGAGTCCACCTGCCGATGCAGGGGACACAGGTTCGTGCCCTGGTCCGGGAAGATCCCACATGCCGCGGAGCGGCTGGGCCCGTGAGCCATGGCCGCTGAGCCTGCGCGTCCGGAGCCTGTGCTCCGCAACGGGAGAGGCCACAACAGTGAGAGGCCTGCATACCGCAAAATAAATAAATAAATAAATAAAAGTAAAAAAATTAATAAATGGAAGCTAATTTAAGGCTATCCTCAGGATAAGGTCCCCCTTATTCACTTGCACTGCAGTTTTCTTTTATTATTTTTTTTGAGAGGATGAGAAACAAATGAAGCATCAGCTTTTAATCAGCTGCTTGTCTTATATCTGGCACAGCCCATGGGGAAGCAACTAAATTCTACTAATAATATGTTAATTGTAAAAGAATAAAAATTTTAAAAACATGAGTTACTCTATTGTAAGGCTTTAATTCTCATAAACTGGGGAAGTAGGGAGGGTGGGAGGCGAGTGTCTCCAGTGAAATCTGAGAATGTTTAACTGAATGAGCCACTGAACCCACACAGCACAATCTAGCCCTGGGCCAGTCAGCCTCTGCCCCTCAGCCCATCCAGCCTGAGCCATAGGTTCAAATGGACAGGTGACTCGAGTTTACCCAGGATTTTGCTGGACCTTCTGGGAAAATAAGTCTTTTTTTTTTTTTTTCTACTGGCCTTGCAAAGCTGGTAGGATACAAGCCTGGAAGAGCCAGAGACCATTACATGAGCAGAACCTGCCCAAGAATGAGGCCAGGAAAGAGGAAAGCAAGAGAGACATTCTTGACATTACTTACCTCACCAGATCCAGCTGTACCTGGGTCCTCTTCACCCCCATACTTCACAGTTATAAATAAATCCCCATTGTTCTTAAACCAGTTTCTGTTACTTGTACCTCAAAGAGGCCTGACAAATATATCTAACCTATTATGCCGTGACAGAAAAAAAAAAAATTTGAAAATCATTTTCTAGGACTCTGTTCTGGATAAAACAGGGCACACTTTTCTCACTTCCTCCAACCACTTAGAAATAAACTACTAGGACTTCCCTGGTGGCTCAATGGTTAAGGATCCGCCTGCCAATGCAGGGGACAGAGGTTTGAGCCCTGGTCCAGGAAGATCCCACATGCCGCAGAGCAACTAAACCCCGTGTGCCACAACTACTGAGCCTGCGCTCTAGAGCCCGCGAGCCACAACAACTGAGCTGTGTGCCACAACTACTGAGCCCATGTGCCACAACTACTGAACCTGTGCGCCTAGAGCCCCTGCTCCACACAAGGAGGAGCCACCACAATGAGAAGCCCACATACCACAACAAAGAGTAGCCCCCGCTCACCACAACTAGAGAAAGCCCGCACGCAGCCACAAAGACCCAACGCAGCCAAAAGTAAAATAAATTTATTTAATTAATTAATTTTTTTAAAAAAAAGAAGCCAGTAGACACTCTGAATCAGGCCAGGTTAATAGTACTAAGGAACAGAAGTCCACACTGGCTAAAGTAAACAGCAGATTGATTTAGAGAAAATAAATCAGGTGAATCTCAGCATTGCAAGAGGTCTGAAGAACTGGGGCTCAGGACGGGGCTGGGAGCAAGAGAAACTGGTACACCAGCACCACAAAGGGCCGGATGGAGGAAAAGCTACTGCCACTGCAACACTGGATGCTGTCCTGGATGCAGACAGCCTTGTCCTGGCATTGCTGCCCCAAAAATGGAGTGTGCTACCTCCCCTGCAAGAATTCTATGTGCTGACTGACACTGCTTCTTCATTAAAAGTTCAGAGTCAGGACTTCCCTGGTGGCGCAGTAGTTGAGAGTCCACCTGCCGATGCAGGGAACACGGGTTCATGCCCCGGTCTGGGAAGATCCCACATGCCGCGGAGCGGCTGGGCCCGTGAGCCGTGGCCACTGATCCTGCGCTTCCGGAGCCTGTGCTCCGCAATGGGAGAGGCCACAGCAGTGAGGGTCCCGCGTACCGCAAAAAAAAAAAAAAAGTTTGGAGTCAAAAATCCCAGGCAGGTGCATCTGATTGGCTCAGCCTACGTCACATGCCTGTATCCAGCTGCAAAGGAGGCTGGGAAAGTGATCTGGCCATTTTGACTTCTTGGGTGGAAGGCAGACTGCACCTCCCCCTGAGACTTTGGGCAGCAGAAAACAATGGAATGGAATGGAGTAGAGTGATGGAGTAGAGTAGAAGTAAATGAAACAAAATGGCACATGTCCACTACGGTCCATCTTCCCTTTCCTAGAAATGCAGCCACCCTGCATGGGCACCTGCTCATCATCCTTGGCCCTTAGCAGCTGCCACAGCTTACCTCCTGTCCTTTGTGGGTCAACCAGAACCCATGACCTAAGCAACTCTGCCTACCTCTGAGGCACTTCCCTGGCCCACTCGGTGATTTCCCTGGGACACATCACCTCCCGGGGCAGAAAGTCCTTCATCTGTCTCAGGCTACCTGTGAGCACACTCTAAAGCCACCCACAGCACTGAGTGACGACTAATTATCAGGCCAGTCCAGCCTCACCGCAAGGCTTTGCACATGTCTGCTCTGTACTGTGGGCAGAAGGCGAGTTGGGCTGGGAGCAGTGCCAATGAAGCCACAGGTCCCATCAAGCCTGCCCCCCTTGTCCTTTCCCTGTTTGTCTCCCTGGATACTAATCCCGTCCCACTTGATGACCGCACAGCGAGGCAGCTTGCTCCAGTGATTGTCAAGGTAGCTTATCCCCTCATTAATTAACTACTCAGAAAAATGCTGTACGACACTGTGCTGTTTGGCTTCCAGCTTGTCAACACAGGGGACTCTGGGGAAACTTTGCCCTGGCCCAGGGCTGTGAGCTGGATGACTCAGAGAAAAGCTGCATGGAAGAGGAACGTTCTTCCCCCATGGCTCACCCTCATGCTCAGGGACCATGGGTTGGATAGGTAGGAAGAGTGGGACCACAGCTGCCGTTGGGAGTCTGTTTCCTGCCACCTGAAGCAGAGAGTATTCCTTGCAGGGCCTTGGGAGGTGGGGGCTGGATTACAGGGTAGAGAGACCTGCAGTGCAGAGTCTGGCGAAGTTGCTAGCAATATTAGAATGAGCCAAACCTCTTGGTTTGGGCAATAGTGTCCTACATAAGAGATCAAAGATCTGATGTGGCTTAAACCTGAACTTAATTCAATAATATGTACTTGGCATCCATCATATTCCTGTCACTATGCGGAGAACTGGAGAAATAACCACTCAAGACATAGTCCTGTCCTAAAGGAGGTCAGTCTAGTAGGACAGATAAGACAGTGGAATAGGCCACTTCAGTGCAAAGGGACAGTGGGCCATGGGGGTAAGCAGGGGATGCCGTTTTGGGAACACAATCAAGGGGTACTGTGTTAGTTTCCTGTAGCTGCTATAACAAATAAAATGTAGCTTAAAACAGTAGAACTGTATTCTCTCATAGTCCTGGAGGCCTGAAGTCTGAAATCAAGGTGTTGGTAGGACTGCACTCCCTCTGGAGGCTCCAGGAGAGAATTTGTTCCATGTCTCTCCAGCTTCTCGTGGCTACCTGCATTCCTTGGCTTGCGGCTGATTCATTTCCATCTCTGCCCCCATCTTGTCTTCACATCACCTTGTCTTCTGTGTGTCTGTCTTCCTCTACCACTCTTACAAGGATACCTATGATGGCTTTTAGGGTCCGTCTAGAACATCCAGGATAAGCTCCTCCTCTTAAGATCCTTAACTTAATCACATCTTTTGAAACATAAGGTAAGGTTGTCATATAAGGTAATATTCAGAGGTTCTGGGGATTCGGAAATGAATATATTGGGGGGGCATTTTTTCAGCTGACCAAGCCCCCCTAATCCAGCCTAGGATGGGGGCAAGAAAGAGTTCCTAGAGGAATTAAGGACCACTGGTCTTAGGCCTGTTTGCTTTTGGACCCATTTCCCTCCCTGCTCTGCTCTGTGTCTCAGGGGGACCAAGCCCTGAAGGCTGTGGTTCCCATACTCCTGTGTCAACTGGCCTCCAGCTGAATCCTACCAAGGAGAGTCATTCATGGGAGATGTGCGAGGAGCAGACTGGGAGGGAGAATCAGGGTAATTTCTTCTTCTTTGCCTTCTTTTTTGTGTAACAGCCTCTCTGGTAGTGTCTGTGTATCCTTGGTGGTTGCATCTCCTACCAGTTGGGTCCATGAGCTCTGGTAACATCACCTGCTCCCTTTGTACCTCCAGCCTAGGCTTGAGAACAGCTTCCACTGTTGCTATGGGATAGCTCAGCATCCACTGTTGGGCTCTCAGCTCCTCTATCACCTGCACAACCAAGTGCCCTGCATTAAATTCCCTCTGTAGGAAGTACTTAAAGTGTTTTCAGTTTTCTTGGTAGGCCCCTGACCGATGCCAAGTCCAAGCTGAGATTTGAAGGATGACTACTCTAGGATGAGGACCTTTGTGCCAAGAGCTACAGTGGTGAGCCAGCTGGCCAGATACTGCCTCTTTGAAACCCTCAGTTGAATGGAAAAGATAGACACTAATCAACTCACCATCCAAATCATGATTACGAACAACAGTCAATGTATGAAGTGGAAGTAAGAGAGCTTTAGAAAAATACAGTGATGGGACATGCAGTCCAGGCTGGAGGGTTATGAGGGCTCCCTGCGGAGTGACGTTTGAGCTGAGATCTGGAGTTAGGAGGTGACCCAGCTGAGACATTCCAGAGAGCGGGAGAGGCGTATGCACAAGTCCTGATGCAGCAGGGAGCTCTCAGGGGTCTGAAAGAAGATCGGTGTGACTAGAGCACCAGCAGCCCAAGTAAAAGGCTTCACCAGGAGGGCAGAAAGCAAAGACAGAAGGTGGGTCGTGCAGGGCCTTGTGGGATTTGGGTTCAGGAAAAGGAGTTCATGGTCTTGTGTCCTTGGGGCAGAAGGGAATATAGTCTGGGCTGGCAGCTACCTAAGGTAGGTCTTAGCTGAGCCGGAGGTCAGGGACACATGCCACCCCACTCCCCGAATCCAGCTGTGGGGTTTGAGCAGCCATATTTCTTCCCAAGTAACGAGGTAGCACATACTGGAGACAGAGGCCATGGGAAACAACCTCAGGATTCAGATGCCGGGAAGAAGTCTTGAGAACTTTCCAGCTACAGAGGGGCCTGCCACCTCCCCAGAAGCCCTTGAACTCAGTGATGGACAGCCAGAGTGAAGGATGGAGAGGATTCTGGCTGTGCCTAGGAAGGAATCCTAAGGTTCCTTAGCACTTGCACACAGGCCAGGAGTCCGGGGCTGGCCGCCTGAGAATCCTAGGCACGTTTCCTTAAAACACAGTTTCCTTGGCCCTACCTCTGGGGATTTAGTTTCAGGATTTCTGAGGAGGGGCCTGGCATCTACAGTATTCAAAGCTCCCTGGAGATTTTTATGCACAGCCAGGTTTAGCAGCCAGTGCTCACACCCTGATCCTTACAGGGACCCCTTGTGTGTGGTGCGATTCTCTCTCCCTCCACACTCCTCACTCCTGGGCTGCTTGCAGATTCCTGCTTCAGAAATGCTGGCTTGACGCTGTGATTCTCTTGGGGTTGGCTGTTCCAGTGCCCATTGCTCTTGGTGTTGTTATTGTTGCTGTGGTGACAGCAAAGGACAGCTATTTTAAGGAAAAACATTGACAGGGAAATAGGGGGCAACGTTGATCTCAGCATTTTGCAAACTCCCTGCTGGACCCTTTGTAACACACGTTGTGTCTTTGGAAACTTCTGAAGCGCTTTGTAGCTCCTGGCTAAGATGAAAACAACTTAGGAGGAAGGACAGGCTTCTCTCACTCATCAGTACCAGAAAGCCACCCCCCCCCATACACACACACACACACACTATAGGAGATTTGGTTGCTTAGTTCCCACCTTATCTAAAGCTATTGTCCTTTGTTAGAGAATCTGGGGAGTATCTGCCTTGAGAACAGCAGTGGACACCATCTGCAGATGTAGAGAGGCATGGATGTTGGCATCTAGGGACACTCCTGCCCTCTTGCTTTTGTTGTCCCACCTTCTTGGAAGCCAGGGATGCCCCCCACCCCTCCTTGTAAGTGGCCTGGAAAGCCAGGATGGATGGTAGGAGAATAAAAAGAACGCGGGAGGAACTGGGGAGATGCAAACACACTTTTAGAACTTGAATCGTGATTCTGGATTCTTGAATTCCGATCCTAGCTCTTTGCCCTCCTGCAACATTTCTGCTTTGTTTATGTGTAAAATGGGGTAGCTGACCTGTGTAACCTCTAAGCTCTTTAAAAATAAAAAGTGTTTGTGCTCCTTGGCCTTGGTCATTCTCTCAGGAGAATAAAAATCAATTATATAGGATTCTTGTGCTTCTGAAGGACATCTCCTGGCTAAGAGTGGAAATATGGTGGGCTTTAGAGGAGGGTTGGAGTTTTTGCCGAGGTAACTGACTATACCTCAAATCAAGGCCTCTGAGAAGTGATTTCGGGGGCACCCATGGAATTCAGGTTGGCGCTGCTGAATCCCCGGGCTTCGGGCTGGTGCTCTGTGGCTGGGTCAGCTGGAGATCAAAGATGCCAACACTGGACCAGCTTTGAAAGAAGAGGGGCAAGATGGTGCTGCTTGGCAGTACCCTTGTCATTTCTGCCTGTGGCTTAAACGTGCTCTCTATCCAGCCGAGAAAATCACAGAAGAAATTTTTATGAACTCACAGACCTTTCATTATTCCAGAAACCAGGGAGAGGACGGATCATCATTAGGGCTGGGGTAAGCATTGCATCCCACTGGCTGGTCTCTTTAACACTGTGATCAGTCTTGCTGAGCTGGGCAGCCAGTGTTTGGTTTGGGTGTTGACACCAGACAGTGGTGATTCACAGCAGTAACCTCCTCCTCGTTTCCGTTTCATTAATTTTCATTAAGGCTTAAACAGCCATGCATGTGGCCTGGATTTGGGGAATTTCGATGTATCTGGAAAATTAAAAGCCCTTTAAGTTTTGCAGGTTATCTCTGAGAAAGACAGGAGAGAAAAACTCTTTCCCCCTCCGACCCCCACTCTTTTACTGCTGTGTTAGTTGAAGCGATTTCAGTGGGATTAATTGACTGTCGGAATGATTTGCATTTTATTGCCCAGATCTGCTCATTGGGTCAGAAGATGTCATAAAAGCAGAAGCCCAAGGTTGTTGACAACCTCAGAGACAGCAGGCTGCTCCACAAGGAAATTGGACCGGCCGTTCTCATTCTTTATAACTCGGTGGTGTAATAAGCCGCATATGTTTCCAGCTGACCTGCTCTGGCTCCAAGAGTAAGGTTTTGTGTTTTTCCAGGACCCAGGGAAGCAAGTAAGCCTGAGAAGAAGGAGGGGTGCTGAATTTAAGAAAGCAAGCAACCTGGGGTCTAGATAAGTTTGGACTTGGACGGCAACCCAGTAAGAATTTTCTCTGAAGCCTGGGTAGAAATCTAATCTATGTATCAGTGCTGTTGAACTTGTAAAAAGTTTATAGCTGTAAGTCCTTGTTGTCTATAGAGGGGATTAGATGCTCCTGCTGGGAAAAGCAGGTAACAGGAATGGGTGAATTTGGTCAGGTGGCCAGTGGAGGGAACTGGGCCACTCTGGCCCATAGGGAGCCTCTGTGTGAATTAGGAAAAGGGGCCCCTTCCTCCCCACGGAAGCCAACTGGGCCGGCTTTGATTCCAGACACGCAGCCCACCCATCCAAATGCAGTGACCCGCCCACCTGAAAGGGGCTCGCTCAAGGCAACGTTTGTCACGCAACAGTGTGGACCCAGCTTGCTAACACCTTCTGATTTTTGTTTTTAAAGGAAACTGGAAATCGAATTTTTGTGTGTGAAATATCCTGATTTAAAAATGTAAGCCAGGGACTTCCCTGGAGGTCTAGTGGTTGAGACTTTGCCCTCCGATGCAGGGGATGTGGGTTTGATGCAGGGGATGTGGGTTTGATCCCTGGTCGGGGAGCTAAGATCCCACATGCCTCCTGGCCAAAACACCAAAACATAAAGCAGAAGCAACACTGTAACAGATTCAATAAAGACTTTAAAAATGGTCCATATCAAGAAAAAAAATCTTAAAAAAATAAAAATGTAAGCCACATTTTTTGCTTCTCCTACATAGTGTTAGAGTGAAGCAACAAGGCATAGGTGAGGGATGGATTGGGCTCCAAGTTTGCGGACTCTGATATTATATTGTAGATGAGTTACTCATATACCACCTCTGCTCCTACACACACACACACACACACACACACACACACACACACACACACACACACACACACACACACACACACACACGAAACAAAACACTTGAGGCTCTCGAAACAAAACACTTGAGGCTCTCGAATTCTTTTCTTTTGATTCTTATACCAAAATGGGCACACCTTTGAAAAGAACAAATGCCAGGCCTGAGCACGTTGAGACTGGTAATGGAGAGACTGTTCTCCAAGAGAAGAGAGTAAAATCCCAAGGAGATGCAGGGACCGGAAGAGATGGGGTTTATTCATTGAGTCAAGCAGAGTTAACAAGAGGGACAGTTCTGCTCCAGGTGGGTATTTTCTGTAGCCTATAATGAGTTTCCCCTCTTTAATTGCCAGGCAGACTAGAAGGATTCCAGGTCTCCCCCTGGGCCCTTAAAAATTGGGAAGGGGAAGGAGGAATTCCTGGCGGGTGGCTGGCACACCAGCTCCCGGGTGGACAGAGCTCTGAGCAATACTGTGTGCTTCCCAGAGGCCTGCGAGGGCAGACTCCAGCCCTGACAGTGTTTGGTCCTCCCCGCTGAGCCCAGATTGAGTACATAGAGATGGCTAATTAAACTCTGAACTGACAAACAGGCTGGAGAGGCTCCCCTTTGAAGAGCAGATCACAGGGACAATTTCCTGTTTGCCAGTTTGCAACCCCAGATCTCATCAGTTTGGGATTGTGTTGAGTTTAACTAAGGCATGTTGATGGCATTTAACACTTTTGCTGAAAGTTCTAATCATGGATTGGTGGTGATCTCTTTTCGCCCCTGCATTTCATCTTCAGGTGTGTGTGCTTTGGAGGGGGTGGTGGTGTTAGATCTGTCAAGCTTTCAGGGCCCAGTAAACCCAGAGACTCTTTTCATATGAATCTGTTCTCTTAAAGGAACAGATATGTGTCCTTCTGCCCATAAATGGATATTCACACGTGTGTCCAGATTACCAGATGCATTTGATAGGTAAATGTAAGTACACGTAATATAAATGGAGGTACAATCTACAACGAAGTTAGTTTGGTTTGGGGCATTTGTGTGTTCCGTTCCCCCTCTGAGGTGACTAATTGGTTCCCAAATAGCATCGAAAGACAGTGCATGCAAGGGAATCAAATTCCAATTTTGGATAAGTTATGTCACATATGGTAGTCATTCAGTAAAGATCAGATTATCTGATTATGCAATCACTTCATGTTCTTTGGAGCTGTAAGAGAAATGGATGAGTTCAAACTGTGGATTTGCCCTGCATTGAACTGCTGGGAGCACATTTATCAACGAGAATGGTGTTACTGAAGCAAGGAAGGAGCAGGGATAAACGTAGCCAGAAGGAGTCGGAACCTGCATACAGTTGCTGATGAAGTTACCAGACTGAGGCAAATGAGAACCAGTGGGTCTTACAGAAAAAGAGTGTTAAGTAACATCATTTCTTCACTTTTTTCCAGGGTTCCAGGATATTCTGAATCGATGAAATGGCAAATTGTAGTGCAGACTCTTAGCCCTGGTGCAGTCATTTCTCCATTCTTCACATGATTTTGTCACACACACACTTTTCTAAAACCCTGGGCACTGGGGTCAGAAAAGCAGGATACAGACCATCAACAGACATATCCAACCTTGAGTACACAGTGTGATAGAGGAGGCTTGCATGTTGTTTTTTTTTAAATAAGTTGTCTTGTTCTCTTTTGGAAATAGGTGAGGCATACAGTATTTTTAAAATGTCATCATTATCCTAACACGATCTTTAGCCAAAAATTCAAACTACAAGTTCTGGAGCATAATATACAAGTCCTGTATCTTCAGTGTCTGTGCGCTTCCTTGAGAGGATAGGGGAAAATAGAAAAAAAGCTAGAAAAGATTGAGAGTTTTCAACTAAACCATAGAAAGCAGTGGTTGGTTTAGTGTGGATTTCAACTCACGGACCGGTTCGCTGGAAAGACCACAGGCTGTAGAGTTCCGGCAAAGGACACTTACTGTGTTACTTTGTGCAAATCCTGATGCCTCTCTGAGCGATACCTTCCTCATCTGCAAAATGTGTTAAGAATAAGGACCTTACAGAGGGTTGCTTACATTAAAAGAGAAATCGAATATACGTTACCTTGTATAATACTCACTAAATGTGTTACGGTGTGGGGAGCTCTGGAGTCAGATTGACCTGGGCTCTAATGTTGGCTCTACAACTCTCCAGCTGTGTGGCCTTGGGCAAATCACTTGGCCCCTCTGAGCTTCTGTTTTCTCAGCTGAAAATCTGTGCTGAGTACATGTGTTACTGTGAGGAGTGAGACAGTGTCCATAAAAGAGCCCAGTGCAGGGTCCGGCCTAGAATGAATTTTTGGTAAATTTGGAGTGTTCTTAGCTGCTTTGAATAGAATTCCTTCCCATGTCCACCACGGCTGCCCCTCCACTAGCTGTGTACTGAGTGGAAGAGCTTCTAGTGGTTTCTGGGACCTTCCCAGAGCAGACCTCTCAGTTCTGCATCCCCCTCTCCTCAGAGGCCCTGATAGGAGAGAGTTCTGAAGCCTCCAGTCGCTCCAAAACATGCCATAAAAGCCCCAGGAGGAAAGAGCCCATTAGCACCTGCACGTTTGGGGACCCGTGTCAGCAAAATGGCCGGGAGCTTCCTGCCGAAACCCAAGGGCATGGCAGGTTTACTGAGGCCCTTCATTAAGATGAATTATGAATCCGTGGGTCTCTCTGGCTCAATTTGGCCCAGGCTGGGAGGCGGAGGCCCAGCAGGCCCCCTACCTGCACAGCATAAAACCCTTTTCCTCTCCTCCCCTCCCAGACTCCTTCCCACCCTGCCCGTGCAGCCCCTGCCCTTGTTTAATGAAAGAGAAAGGCATCGACCCCTCCAGGGAGTCCCCAGAGCTAGAGGCAGAGTTCAACCTGAGAAAATTATTTTCTTATAAGTGGCAGGCACCTGGCTGACCAGGCCTGGCCCGGGCCCTCGGTGACTTGTGCGGACCCCTCTCCCGTCCTCCACCACTTCTCCAGGCCATTTCCAAGTCCACACAGCCAGGAGGGAGGGGAGCAGGGCGGGGCAGGGCAGCACAGCCACAGAGCTAGCTGTGCATTCGTTCCTATCCTAAGCCACAGGTCAGAGGTTATCCTGTCAGCTCCTCCAGGGTGCCTGGCTTTTTATGTTTTTGTTTTCTTTTTTTCTTTAAAGCCACGAAATATGATAAATCGTTGTTCAGAGAAGCCAAGCGCAAATGCTCTCTAGAGCAGTGGTTCTTAAACGTTCATGGGCTTGTGCATCACCCAGCAACCTGGGCGTAGCAGGGAAAGCTGAAAGCACCACGGTGACATTTGGGGACAGCCAGCTGGGGACTCTGAGGGCTCGTCTGCAGCATGATGGATGGTGGTTAGACACTACAAAGGTCTCCTTGCCTAACTGCGGAGTTGGCTGTATGGTAGAATGGTAGAGTGGCCCATGGGTTGGGGAAGGGGGAGGTTTGTGAAAAACAGCCTCCCCAGAGGTGTTTTACCAAAATAAAGAGGAAACTAACATTTACTGAGTGCCTACCATGGGCTTTAGAGCTTTCGCCGGGGAGTGATAACAGATGTGCCTGTACAGGCCCGGGAACCAGACAGCCTGGGGTCAAATCCTAGCTCCATCACCTACCGATGGGATCGTGGGCAAGTTGTGTCCTGTCTCCCAGCGCCAGGCTCCTTGCCTTTACCATGGGCATGATGATAGTACCTACCTCACAGAATTATTTCATTGTGGGTTAAATGAGATACTATATGCAGAAGCACTTAGCACAGTGTTTGGCATATAAATGCTCAACAAATATTCGGTTCTCTCATCACCCTCATCCTCAATATCATCAACATTTTCTCACGGGGCCCGGAAGCTGGGCATCCCGTCTCTGACCCTGTTGTCTCCACCCGGTCAGTGGGAGTCTTCCTTTCTGTTGAAAGAATTGAAATTCTCTCTGCCAGAGACCCGGGATGAGAAGTAAAGCTTCTTTGTTTAGCAAGAGGCTGTGAAATCTGAAAACAAAACAGCTGAAAGGAGGCAGGTGCATAATGACACGCCTCACCCTTTCATTCTCTCATTTACACAACCACCTGGGCAAACCCTGGCCTGAAAGCCTTGGGCCCCTTGAAGTATGTTCGCTCCCAGATGGAAAAAGAAGGAATTCATCAGTGAGTCATTGCCTTGGGATACAGTGGGATGAGGGCCAAGCATCTGCTTTCCTGTCTCTCTCCCCACCTCTGTCTCTCTTGCTCTCTCACTCTGTCTTTTTTTTTTTCTTTCCTATTTAAGGAGTTAAAGGTGAAGGCTGATTCTGGGAAGCTATGATTTTTCTCATATCCCCCAGAATTCTGTGCCATTAGAAAACTTGAAATCTGGGGTCAAAAAGAAGGACTCTGGGTTTGAACTGTGACACTGAGGAGGCTGATTAATTTTTTCCAATCCTCAGTTTCTTTATCTTTTGAAAGCAATGATAATGGGAGTATCTACTAGACCATAAGTGACTTGAGGTCAGGGACTGTGTCCTTTTTTAAACTTATTTCACTCTGAGTGTCTAGTGTGATATTTGCCACCCTGTTTGTGTTCAGTAAGTATTTGAATGAATGCAAGCCACTTGCCTACTGAGTTGTTGTAATTGTTTATTGAGATACGGTGTGTGAAAGCCATTAGCTCAGTTATGTCCATTGTATGTTTATTTTTTCTTTTCTCATTTTAGACATGCTCCTTAGAGAAAGAGGAAGGATAAAGAAAGGAAAGTGATGGGAAGGGGATGCTGGAGAATAACTATAGAAGGAAAGGGAGAGATGGTGGATAGGAAGAGCTCTGGATTTGCAGGAGGCCGGCCTTGTCTTACACCCTAGGTCTGAGATTTCCACTTGGCCGTATGCTCTGAGTCTAGGTTCCTTGTCTGTAAGATGGGAATGAAAACATTCACTTACTGGTGGTATGTCTCCAAGGAGACATACATTCACGAAGGCAGGCAGCTCCCAGAGTTCCTGGCGTGCCTTGGGTACAAAATGGCATGAAATCTGAAGGTGGAGAGGAAAAGAGGAGTAAAGAAACTAGAAAGAAGCAGAACATGAAGCAGGGGAAGCAAAAGGAGAGAAAAGGAGGAGTTAGGAGTTTCTGTCTCAAAATCCAGTCCTTTCCTGCTGTGTCTGGCCAGTAAGGGTTGGACTTGGGCCTGAGAAGTCATTGCACTTGGACATCACCTTAATGCTAAACCTTCTCTTTCGTAACCTGATATGACTCAAGTGAAGCAGTGCGTGGTTGGGATCCAGAGAGAGTGATGTATGCATGGGATGCATTCCCTGGGGGCGAAGCACAGTGAACGTGGGACCCCAGACCATGTCCCTAGAAAGTAAAATGATGTTTCCCAGATACTGCAGCTTACAGGCAGCTGTCTTGATCCTGTGCGGGTTGGAGGCTGCCGTTGTCAGTTGGCCTAGCCATCCAGGCAGCACGTTGGCCGTGTGTCCAGAGAGACACAGTGTGAAAAAAGCATTCCTGGGAAGTATTGCTATTTTAAAAAATAATATTTAATATTTTTAGAATGCCATTTTCATTTCTAGTAATTACAGAAGTTGTGGGCATTCATCCTGAAAATTTGGGAAAACGTAGAAGAGAATACCGTTAAGCCCAGCAGGAGATGATCCACCCTTGACTTTTTGATGTATATACCTGCACGTGCCTTTCTTTTTGGTGAGGGTGGTGTAAAATTGGAGTATTTTTTAAATTATTTTCTAAGTACTTAGATAGTTTTCCCAAGACCCATCAGTTCAATTTATTTCATTGACTGTATATCAGATCCTGTACTCAGTGAAGTGAACTAGATTCTATTTCTGATTAGCTTTTCTCAAGTCCCTGAAATTAAAAAGAATATTCTTGGGAAGTGTTAATGCTATATTCTACAATCTATTCTTGAATATCCAAAGACTGGAATTTCCAAGGGTTGAGTTCTACTATGTCCCTTCTCCTAGGCTCACAAGACAAATTTCTTCTGCCCTCTCTCCCCTCTTAGAGTAGTATGAAAGCAGGAAAAACCTGATTTTTGACTGTTTCTTTCCGGGATGTGTTCTATGAAAAGAGGTTTCAGCAAGCTGGAGAGAGAGGTGGGGAGAGAGGGTAAATGAGGAAGAAAAGGAGGTAGGAAAGAGAGAGAGATGGTAAAGACAGTGGAAGCAGGAGGGCAGAGAAATGAGGGGGGCTCATGGCAGTGCTTTTCTGCTGTGTGGGACCTGCAGTATTGTTCATTTGCTAATATTCATTGAATGCCCACCAAAGGCCAGCCCTGGGTAATAATCACAGCCCCCTGAGCAAACCCTGGCCATAATATATGGTCTCTTTGATCTCTCTTAAGTCTGAAAAGGACCCTCAATCCTCTTGGCCTTTGAATAGCACTCTTCATATACTAATGGAGAAACTCAATTTATCTTCTGTCCTGTAATCCCCTTGCAACTCCCTACAGCCAGGGTCAGACCAACCTAGCACCAAGGCCAGCACCGGGCCTGTCCTCTCCTGAATGAGACCTCCCCTGAGGGTCCTGCCTTTGTTGGTGGGCCTCTTGCAGGGAACTCTCTCCCAGGGCAAACTGGGACTCAGCTTTTTTAAGGAGCCTTCCTGGGTACCTCTTACCACACGGCAGGTGCACAAAGAGGGGGTGGAGCTATCACCCCACCCCAAGATCCTGATACCTTTCCCCTTACTCCTCTGGTGGGATTTGTTGAATTAAAGCCCCCAGAGACAGATTAGATAGATAGATCAATTGATCTATCTATAGAGAGGAAGGGAGGGAAGGATGCATCTTGTAGTAGCAGACTGATTGACTCATCCATTCATTCAAGAAATGTTTATTGAAAAGACAAGATAAATCTGTGAGTGATGGAAGCATTAATTAACTAGATGGGGGAATCTTTTTACAATGTATATGTGCATCGAATCACGACAATTACACCTTAAATATCTGACAGCTTTGTCTATACCTCAATAAAGTTGACAAAATAAAGTAATTCATTTAGAAAAAATATAGTTATGGAATACCTACTCCAGTTATGCGTGTTGGCCCTGAGAACACTCAGGTAAACCAAACAGACAATTCCTTGGTCCCACTGAGGCTTCGGAGACTACAACCATACAGACAGACTGAAAGTAAGACGGAAACGTCAAGTTCTAATAAGTAGTATGCGGAGAATAAACTTGGAGGAGGTGGTTAAGGTGAAAGGAAGGTGGTGACATTCAAACTAAGTTCTAATTTGGTGCTTCTCACATTTTCACCCGGACAGGATCCCCTGGGGAATCTTCTTAAAAATGCAGATTCCAATTCAGAAGGGCTGAGTGGGGCTGAGACTCTGCATTTCTGACAGCCTCCCAGGGGATGCTGACATCATGCTTTCATGTGAGCTGGACCACACTTTGAGTAGCCTGGTTCTACATGCCAATGAGGGAAGAACCTGCCCCACCTAGGAGGGTGCTTTAGACCTTCTTGTAGAATGAGAGCACTCCAGGCAGGGAAATAGCCAGTGGAAAAGCAGGCAAGCACCTAGCTTGGCCTGTTAGGACCATCAAAAGCAGACGGGCATGGCTGGAGAAAGTACTAGAAAGTACTAGATGAGATCCAAGAGAGAGGCAGGAAAGAGCAGATCATGTAGGGCTTTGCATGAAAGGCAGTGGGAACTGAAAAGAATACTGTCATTAATAGTTTTTCCCTTGATTGTTCTGTCTGTACACAGGAAACCAAGTCTTTCCTGTGCTTCTGTCTAGAATGTTTCTGGGCATGAACCAAGCTCAGTCAACCTATCACAAATTGTTGGGGGAGTCTGTGAAGAAAGCTTTCACAGAGCCCACCCTAGCATAGCTAGAATTTAGGCAAACACTTTCCTCACTCTGGAGTTGTAGAAGGGAGAAATTCTTAACAAAATGCCTTCAACCCCCAAAATTTGAGGACTCGGCTTTTATGATTTCCCAGGATTTAGACACACATATACCAGCAGCACCAAAAGCAGACCAACAGAGAAAGTGCCAGGCCCTCCCTCACCCCCGATGCAGAAGACTTTACTTCCCAAGTATGCACTTATTGTAGTTGGTTCAAGAAAAATAAATATAAAAGTCTGGCATCAACAGATTCCCTCCTTCCTCTGTTTCCTACCGGACTCGCAATTACTTTAGACTTTTTCTTGGGAGGAGAAAAGACGACTAAAATGTCAGACCCAACCATCATCCCAAAGCTGAATGGTCCAAAATTAGAACAGAGAGGAGACCATCCATCACTCCCAGGTGACGAATCCTGACCCGGACATAAGCGGAGCCTCTCTGTGATGTATCGTGTTTATATCTGACTCTCCGGCTCGACAGGTGGCCTTCGGCGGTGAGTTTCCTGCGTTATAAACCTACTCCACGTGTGAGAACAGCTCAATCTGCAGGGCTCACAGCCTAATTAATCCAATCACGGGATGGTGATTAAGAGGTCAACAGTGACAAGTCCAGAGAGCACCCTCTGTCCTCCAGGAACGAGCTTGTCCCAGGGCTCCAAACCCCACAGGGGGCTCTGGATTCAAGCAGCTCTGGGAGCCTGACCTACTTTGGAGCCTTGCCCCGTTGTGTATAGCAAGGCTGACCAAGGCAAACGACCACAGTTTGGTCCCTGTAGTAGAAGTTTCAGCCTCACTGCAGAGAACACTTCATGGTATAGATTCTCCCCCTTTAAGAAGGCTCACCCCAGGTCCAAACACAAAGGAGCCAGAGTTAGGAGCCCGCATGAGGACTTGAATTCTGGATTCCATACTTAAGCCTGCTCCTTGGGAGGTGGTCAAAGGAAAGGGTGATTCTCGAGACCTTTGTGACTTACCTCTCTGACCTTCTGCTTCTTCCACTGTAAAATTGGACTGCTGATCGTATACTTACTTCACAGGCTGTGTTTTAGAAGTAAATGAGCTATGATATGAAAAACTTCGGGACAGTGTCTGGAATGTGGAAATACAAATATTATGGAAATATTATGACTATTTGTATCATTCTTGGTTTCAAGCTACAAAATCAGACTTAGCTGATTTGAGCAGAAGAGGAATGCGTTAAAAATGATATTAGGGGGCTTCCCTGGTGGCACAGTGGTTGAGAGTCCGCCTGCTGATGCAGGGGACACGGGTTCGTGCCCCGGTCCGGGGAGATCCCACATGCCGCGGAGCGGCTGGGCCCGTGAGCCATGGCCGCTGAGCCTGCGCGTCCGGAGCCTGTGCTCCGCAACGGGAGAGGCCACAACAGTGAGAGGCCCGCGTACCGCAAAAAAAAAAAATAATAATAATAATAATAATATTGGGTGCTCTACAGACTTGCTCAGAGAGATGGAAAATGAGACTTGGAGACCACCTACCCAGGAATAACACCCCAAATCACCCTGGAGACTTGCCCTTGAGGGCGACACTGCTGCCCCCACCGAGCTCCGGAGATGGCATTGTGCACACCACCGCCCGCTCCAGCCACCACTGCCCCACAACCCCGTCTTGCTCAGCCTCTGCAAAGGCTTCCTCCAAATCCCCACTTCTTTGAGGAACCCACTCCTCATTCACCTGTGGATCCGCTCTGATTGGTAGAGTCCCAGTGGCCTGTCGCTGTCATTCCTGCAAGGGCATCTAGGAAGCAAGCGTCTGGCATGGTCTGGTTCTACTGTAGAAACAGGCTTGGCCTCCCACCAAGGCTCAAAATTCAGAGAATTCCCCACATATTGGAAGAAGGATGGGGTATGTGTGGGGTTGGGCTTGTGCATGGTGGTGACTGTCATGTTTACGATCCCCACCCCCCTTTTAGTGTGCTGGTGCTTCTGGAAGTACAGGAGAATCAGGGGATTGAGTTCTTCCCACCCGCAAGGAGAAACAAAGTGACGGACGGGAGGGAACAGCGCAAGGAAAGGAGTATTAAAATAAAAGCCTAACAACGGGATATGAAATGTCAAGTCTGAAGGATAACTTTCCAGTGCTTCCCATGCTCCCTACACTGCATGAGCATTTATCAGTAAATATTAAATGAATGCACTGTGACTACCAGATGAGTCCTCTGGCCACCTGAAGTCACAGGCGTGTTCGAGGTAGGCTGGGGTCTGCTGTGGAAGCTGGCAACGTTTGAGCAAGTGATGGGTGCCCTTTACTGGAACTAACGTCAAGGCTGCTGTGAGTGCAGCGAGTGCAGGGCTGCTCAGCAAGGGGAAGGGAGTTGGAGGCTGAGCATGGCCAGAGGCTGCAGAAAGAATGTCCAGATGTTTAGACCAGGGCTGGGCATAAGGTTGCCCAGGGGACTAGTCTGGCCAGTGACCCAGCTGTGTAGATGATCTGGTGTGAGTTCTCTCTTCCCTGGGTAGGCCCCCGCTGCTCTGGACTGACCTCTGCCCAGCTGGAATCTAGAAACATCCTTAACTCTCTCCGTGGGTGGCTATGTCAGGATGATAAAGCCTCTTCAGACAGGCTAGACCCAGCATAGTGGCTCCGTTTGATCCGTCTGAGACTCCTTAGCCTTGAATAATAAGTCACATCTTCATTTGTACTCACCTTTCATCA
The DNA here is from genome assembly GCF_937001465.1 of Orcinus orca. NCBI lineage: Eukaryota > Metazoa > Chordata > Mammalia > Artiodactyla > Delphinidae > Orcinus > Orcinus orca. The sequence goes on from NC_064561.1 coordinate 29,814,965, forward strand.
CAGTCCGTTTGGAGCTGGAGAGACCTGATATGAATAATGGAAGAGATGATATTGTACAGAGACATACTTGCCTTAAGTCATTTGCTCTTCTCAAGGGCCAGCAGATATTTACCAACCTCGTTTGATAGATGAGGGAGGCATGTGAGGTTCAGGAAGCTTCTCTGACTTCTCCAAGGTCACACAGCAGCAAGAAGAGGGCTGATCTCAGGTCTCCTGTCTCCCGGTGCAGGACCAGTGCAATTGTCTCTCTCCTTGTCTGGAGACACGTCAGTGTAGGAGGAGGGAGGGTGCAGTGCTTGACAGCCCTGGGGCTGGACTTAGCCTGCCTAGGTTGCTGTAAGGGTTAAGGGGGATGATGCACGTAAAACACGTAGCACAGGGTTAGTCAAATGACAGCTCTCAGTCATATTCTTATTTTTCTTGTTTATCATTATTCTCTGGCGCATATCTGGACCCATCACCACACCTCCAGCACTGCCGAAAGTCCCCTCTGTCTTGATACAGTACTTTCATGTGGGGGCCATCTTCCTCTCCCCCTCACTGGTTTCTGGAATCTGGGGGTAGCAGTTCTCATACCTGTTAATAAAGAACTCTTTGGGGATCAAAACTGAGCTATTGTTCTAGTCCCAACTCAAGCCAACTCAGGCCCAAGAAACATCAAAGGGAGCTTCTGTTACCTTCTAGTGTTTCCCCATGACATTCCGAGAGCCTTGCACCTGTCACCCCCCCCCCTTCCGCCCCTAACCATCATGACCCCTTCCCTCTCCTCCGCCTGCCCTGTCCCACCCTCCCAACCGCTCACACAAGGAATTGAGAAGGCAAGGCTGGCTGTTTCCTGAACAAGAGGCCAAGTCAGTCATGGTGGTAACTCAAGAACACAAGGCCTTCGTGTTGGCAAGAGACAGGGTGGGCAGAGTTTCAATTCCAGTCGCAATCCTGGATCCTACCCCCAGCAATGACTCCCCATCAAAGGGCTACCACAGAAGCTCCCCCAATGTGCAGGCTTGTATTGTTGGGGGAAAGTGGAGAACACAGAATGTTCTAAAGGGATGCAGCTTCATGAGGCGGCCTTCGAGCTAGAGAAAACTTCCAGAGTGGGAAAAGCCCTCTTCAAATGCCCTTTCCTGGTATGGTCCTTGTCACTCTGTGTGTCCCCCACTGCAGCAGTCAGTGTTTTATGGACTCCCTTTCCCTTGAAGCCTCTTTCTCCTCCCTTATTTTACACAAAATAAGAGTTGAATTAAACTCTGGGTTTCTCCTGCTGCTACTTAGATTGTGCAGAAATGATTTCATCTGTTGCTTCTGCTTATAAAGAAGAAGGAAGACAAGCACATTCCCTGGTTTTGTGTCAGCTACATGGGCCCCCATCAGGGACTAAAACTAACCCAGCACCTTCTGTGTGATTCAGTGTAACAAAGACTTTTGGATCGTGGTGGCAACACATCAGGAACTCCCCATGAGCCACCACCGGTGATGAGCACACTCTCAAGGCCCTTTTTGTATTAGCCTCATAATTACCTTCCCTGTAAGGTGATTTCCCTTCCAAGTTGCATTTTACAGATGGGGAAACTGAGCCTTAAGGAGATGGAGGAGCTTGTGCAAGGAATCCTGAAGACAGGATTCAGACCCAGCAGGCTGGCTTCTGAGCCCAAGTACCCAACTGCTACACATGCTTCTTTTTACAGAAGAGAGTTGATGATGATGAAGGTGGCTCAGCAGTGTGGGATTCTAGAAGGTTTGTAAGGTCAGTGAGAAAGTTAGGGCATCAGGCTTTTTTTGGAGGAAAAGGTAGAGAGAAAGTCTGGGCACACGCTGGTAGACGTAGCACGATGGCATTCAGGTGATGGGTTTGGGAACTCAAGTGATGAATCTGGCCTTTGCATCTTTAAATACCTTAGAAGGTCAGATTAGCACAGAAACCCTGAGGCTGAACCGAACACTTGGTCCTCCCAGTTGGCAAACATTAGCTGGTTGAAATACTTCCTGATGGAAGTACTGATAACACACTGACAAAAGTTCAGGCTTGTTTCTAAAGGTCATCTCAATCGGTGGAGCAATTAGTTCAGGCTTGCCTTTTGCTTTTCCCTGGTGAGAGTTTTAGCCGAAACCTCAAATTTTCATCCTCTTTGCAACATATGGTCAGTGACAGGAGGCAACCTGAGATTAGACTCGATACAGAATGTGCGGCGATCAAAAATTTCTCTTCCTCTGGGCCAGCAGCGGGGTTAGGCATTCGTACGGGGGCTGAGGGGGCGTAGCGACAGGCAGCAGGCTCTTCAAGGGCAATCTCTTCGACCCATTACATGGATCACTCCCCTGCGATGCTCCCTGAGCCCCAGGAACATCCACTTACCTCCCAGACACACCATCTGAACATACCACAAGCCCCCAAATATTACCCTGTTGAAGCTCCCTAAAGCCCCCTCTCTCATCTGGATCACCTTCAGCCAGAGCCCTGGGAACCTGAACCAACCTTTCCTCTCACTCAGCATCTGATAGGATTGTCTGCCTCTGTAAGATCTCTCTTCTTTTCCCTTCCTTTTCCGCTCCCACTGCTGCTGCCCTCATGCACATCCCATAACCTTTGGCCTGGCCTGTCTGCATCTCACTTTCCTGTGCCTCCTCCATACCTGGGTGGAATGACCTTTCTAGAATGCCCACGTGACCTTGACTGAATCTCGCTCAAAATCTTTCAGAATTCCCATGCTCTCAGAATACAGCCCATGCTCTTCCGTGGACTGGACTGGTCCCTGCCAGTTTCTCTATCCTCATGTGTCATACATCCTCCACGTTCCTTTTTTTTTTTTTCATTTCACTCTGTCTGTATGGCTCCCCACACCTCCCCTGCCCCCTCTTTTTCCTCTGACCAAACCCCAAATGGGCCATGTTCTCGTACACATTTGCATGTTATATTGCCTCTACCTGTAATAATCTCACTACACGTAGAGTATGCTAAGCCCGCAGGGGAAGTTAGACGTCTTTCTCCCAGGCTTTCAAGCCTTCTGGGACCATTCCTACAAGTCTGCGTTCCTCAGGGACCACGAGCACGAGCCCTGTTTCTCTGGTGAATTGCAGAGGACTTGGTACGTGGTAAAAGCTGAAAGCCGTCAGTGGAACAAATGGAGACTAAATGGGCCTTTGATGCCACCGCTCAATCCTTCTGACTCTGGTCCTAAAGCGACTCATTGCAAATCTCCTGCCTGTGCCCACTGGGGCCTTCCGTGGCAGTTCCTCTTCACACCCCTCCCCTGCCAGCCACGTGTCCCTCCTCTGCCCCTCCTTACATGGGGGCATCTGGAAGATAGTCCTGGCCGTGATGGCCAGTCTCTGACTCTGAGGATTTCCATGCCTCTTTTTTTTTTAATTTTATTTTATATTGGAGTATAGTTGATTTACAGTGTTGTGTCAGTTTCAGGTGTACGGCAGAGTGATTCAGTTATACATATACATATCTCCACTCTTTTTCAGATGCTTTTCTCATAGAGATTATTACAGAGTATTGAGTAGTTCCCTGTGCTATATACAGTAGGTCCTTGTTGTCCATGCCTCTCGATATGCGCCTCTTCTGTCCATCGGGTATGGTAGTTGTGGTGAGGATTATGGAGACAATTTGCATAAAGCAGGTAGCCCATATCTCACCCGTCAGCCAAGGGTAGCTGCCACTCCTGTTATTTCCCATCGTGCCTTCTACTCCATGGCAGCAGTGTTTCTGCCTATCCACTTATTTCTCCTGCATGTCGTAGAGCCTAAAAACAAACCCAGCAAACTTATTAATCGAAATTGAACTGCCCCTGAGCTGCTGCTATTTCAGAAGGGAGTCTTTTCCTATGAGATCATACGAAAAGGATTCTGCACTCTTCTTTTGAGGCTTTTCTAATTTAGATGTTTAATAGGAGTTTCCACGTAATAATAAATAGAGTAAAAGCACTATGGCGAAGCTTCTCCAGCTGGGTGGGCCGTGTGTGCATTCTGCACACGTGCACACGCCCAGGTGTGCTCTGCCATCAAAAGTCTCCTCACTTGCCTGTCTCATCCAACATGTAAGTATTTGGACCTCGTTGCTTTAGGCCTTTGAAGAGTGGCTGCCGCTGAACAAGGGGCGTCATAAGATGCATTAGACACCCAGGAGCATCATGTGGGGAAGACCTGTGAAACTTGCCAGGATACTGCCTCTCTAAGGTTATTGTTGGGGACATTGTGTTTTGGACATTCACCGAAGAAATTCCTTTCAGCCTTTGGTTGCCAGGAAGGACTCTATTTCTGTAGAATGTTTGCTATGTCTTAAACTTTAGTATCTCTCTTTGCTTTGGCCACTAGGAAGCTCAGAGCATAACTTCCATTTAGCTCACCTTAAACAAGTCACTCTGGCGATCAGTATCATCTTCTGACTTTACCCCAGGTTTCATCTTAGTGGCCTACCTTATTTTTCTTTTACTTTAGTCTCTTTACCTCGGCACCAACTCAATGCCTGACCCATAGTAAAGAGTTTTTAACCCCAGTCTTATTCCCAAACTCTATTACCAACAGACTCTCCTTTCTCCTCCTTTATTTTCTCTCTTCTTAAAACATAGCGAGAGTTCCTTTAAAGCAGAATTTATTGTACTTTTATAGCTGGACAGGGAATAGTCCTTACCAGCTCTGCTGGTGGAAAATTTCCAAGCTGCACAGTTCACTAGTTTATATTACCTAACAGAGAGATAAATAAGCCATGATTCTTCTTAAGGACTGGCTTTTAATTAGATTTTTAATGGATCCTCTTTTACTTTCCCAGGCATAAGTACTGCTGTATTAGCTCATTATTGTGATGAAAAGCAGCTAATAATAATCATAACTAAATCATTTTCCTCAAGTGTTCCAGCCCAGTTCGATGCCCTGCGTGTTAGCGGTACTGCAGCTGGCCTCAGCCTCTCTCTTTTTCTCTGCAGTGCGCAACAGAACTGCTGTTTTGTGTTGGAGGCCGGGAAGCCTGCAGACATAGGAAAGCGCTGAGGACAGAGGGCGCTGTCTCTCAGAGCTCCTGCCTTTGGGCTGCATGGAGAGCTGCTCGCAGCGCCCTCCACAGCATTCCCCTGATGAGAGAGGCTTCTGGCAGCTAACCCAATTCACCCAATTGGAATGTTTCCCTGGGTATGTTTCAATTTCTAGCTGGGATGTAAGTTGGGAAGCCCAACTAGCTGGAGGTGTGTGAGCTTGCAGATGGCGGACTCAAAGACTCATCCATATGGGCCGCTGGGTGGAGGATTAAAATGTGCAGCATCCTCCCTCTCTGCGCCAGCTCTCTCTCCTTAGAGGTGCAGAAGAGAATGAATTGTCCCTGTGTAGGGTGTGGGGAGCCCCATTGCCTATGTGGAGTAATTAGTCTTCACTCTTCACCCTTTTAAAAAAATATGTATTTTATAAACAAAGAAGTGGTAACTGTGGAAATTTTTGAAAATGCCTCAGAGGAACAGAATAACAGCCATCATTTGTTTTACTATTAATATTGCGTGTTTGTTCTTCTTGTCTTTTTCTAGACATATATTTATCTCTACTTTCTTTTTTCAAAAATGGCATCATGTTGTTGCCTTAGCAATATATCATGAACATTTTCCCATGTCATTAAACCATCTTCTACCAAATCATTTTTTAAGGTCCGCAAAGTATGTCATTACATAGATGTGCCGTAATTTATTAATCTATGCCAATTGTTGGACGTTTGAATTATTTTCAAGGCTTATATTATTAAAAGCAACACTGCAATTAATATCCCACTTTTAGAAATATATTTGATTACTTCCTTGGGCAAAAGTTTTAGATGCTGGTCAAAGGGAGTGGAGAATTTTAATGCTTTTGTTAATGTTCTCCAACACTGGGAATTATCATTTTTAAAAAATATTTTCTAAAAATCTTTATTATTCATTAATTAATTAATTTATTTGGCTGCGTCGGGTCTTAGTTGTGGCACGTGAGCTCTTCGTTGAGGCGCGTAGGCTTCTTTCCAGTTGTGGCGTGCGGATTTTCTCTTCTCTGGTTGTGGTGTGCGGGCTCCAGAGCGTGTGAGCTCTGTAGTTTGCAGCACGAGGGCTTAGTTGCCCCGCGGCATGGGGAATCCGAGTTCCTCGACCAGGGATCTAACCCACATCCCCTGCATCGGAAGGTGGATTCTTTACCACTGGACCACCCCCTGGTGGGAATTATCAGTCCCGGGAATTATCATTTTTAGGATTAGTATTCTTTTCTAGGTTTCAAGGCACAGGGAAAGGTAGTTGATTTAATTTGAGCTTTTTTTTTCTGTACAAGTCAGGTTGAATGTTTTTTCATGCATGTGTTGGTCATTTGAGTTTATTTTGTGAATTACCTCTTCTTGTCCTTTGTGCATTTTGTGTTGTGATGTTAATATTGGTGTGATTATCTTTTGAGCGGCTCAGAGTGTCCTACATTACCAAAAAAAGTCACTGACTGGCTGTCTTGCTGCATGCTAAAGGGGAAGGTAGCATCAACTCTGGGTTTGGAATTGGGGAAAGTATAATGGTACCCCTGCATCCAAGTCTAGCAAAGTATACGTAACAAATTCCAGACTACCCAAAGATTTAAAAATGTATTGCCAGTTCTGGTGTTATCTGCGTCATTCTAGTTAGACCGTGTTTTAGTCCTGGCTCTGCCATTTACTAGCTTTGTGAACTTAGGCGAGGTTGCGTCACCTCTCTGAACCTTAGTCTCCTCGTCTGTCAAATGGGATAATGACCCCCATCTCACAGGGCTTTCTCTAGGAGAAAATGCGATAAAGGTTATAAAACACAGTGCTTGGCACAAAGATGGTGCCAATGAGAGATGCCATTATTATCACTTAAGAGACTGTGCAGTGTCCAATTTTCTGCTGCAACATGTCACTTTTGAGTAGCCCTGATGTAACCCTTGGGACCTCCCTCAACCTCTCTCCGTCACTCTTTGCTGAGGGGATGAGCGAGGAGGGGTGCATGCTATGTTAGAAAGTCTTCCAGCTCCCATGGGCTGAGCACTCTTGGGGATTTGCAGATATCCCACATCCATCCTGGCCCACAGTGCCGTGGGAATAGAAGTGCTCCCAGGACCCAGGGACACCTTGGGGAGGATGACTTGGCCTCCACGTGCCCCAGCAATGAGTGGGATGCCTGGTGTGGTCAGGTCAAAGGTCAAGACAAAGGTCAAGTCAAAAAGAGGATCGCTTTGGTGGTCAGGCTTCTCTGATTCATTCCCAAGGGACACAGGCTTAGAACTTCTGGGGACACCAGTCATCAGCTCAACTCTGCAGGCACTTCAGAGGGGCCACCCAAGTGGAGGGAAAAACCGAAGACCCCAGCATGAACCTTGGATCCCGCTCTGTTTGATGGCTTTTGCATTATCCATTTGGGACAGAGTAGGGAAAATTTCTTCTGTCATTTTTGATTCCAGTATCCTGTATGACACACCATAAAGAGTAACTGCTATAAAGGTGGGTGCTGAATGTTGTCTGGTAATCGGAGAGATGATGTGACTGCCTTTGAAGCTAGCTTGAGAGAGACATTAATCTTACTTCTTATGAACACATGAGACTCTCTTAAGGATCCTCTTGGAGCACTTTGGGTAGGATCTACAGGTCCAGCTTTGAACATTTCCATCAGTATTACGTACGACTCTCTAACCATGTGAATTTGACTCCTCTGGGCTTCCATTTCTTCAAGAACAATAGTAATAATTTTCACGCCTTCCTCAAAGGGAAACTTTCGAGGATAAAATTAAATAGTAGAGGTGAAAGCTCAAAGGTCATATGGTCAAGGTGAGCAATTTAGGCTGGGTTTTAGTTTCAAAACTACCAAAGAAAAGCCCTCTGGAGACTTTATTCTCCGTCTTTAAAATGAAGAGGTTGAACTGGGTCTCTTACAGCTGTAACATTCTGGGAGTCTATATCAAATGTCCAAAAGGATTCATCACCAGCACATCCCTAGAATATAAACAGTGTATTTAGGACTGAGTCACTGTTGAAGGAAATCCAGCTTCATAGGACGGAAGATGTGCAGAGAGGGGAGAGATTGCCCTTTCTCGTAGCTGCAGTCAGGCACAGGCAGCAGTTAACACTCAGCATACAGGCGGCGTTGCATAAAAGTACATTAAATTTGGCAGCAAAAGACCCGGGTTCAAATCTTGTTTTGTCATTTTCTAGCTCTGTAATTGAAAATGGCCTATTTCACCTCTCTAGCCTCAGGTTCCGTCTGTTTTTTGGTTTTTTTTGTTTTGTTTTTTTTTTGTGGTATGCGGCTTCTCACGGTTGTGGCCTCTCCCGTTGCGGAGCACAGGCTCCGGACGCGCAGGCTCAGCGGCCATGGCTCACGGGCCCAGCCGCTCCGCGGCATGTGGGATCTTCCCGGACCAGGGCACGAACCTGTGTCCCCTGCATCGGCAGGCGAACTCTCAACCACTGCGCCACCAGGGAAGCCCCCATCTGTTTAAAAAAAAAAGGATAATACATCCTCTGGCTCTTGTGAGTGGCAAATAAGATCATGTGCCTAAAAATAATTGCATGTTATAGGGCCTCACACACAGCAGGCATTGACTAATGTGACCACCATTGCTATTATTGGACTAAGACAGAGAAGGCAAATTCCTGTTTCAGCCACGCAAGGCATCGAGGCGCACTGAGCCAAGAAGCGTTGGAGCAAAGGCAAAGGTTGTTTGTTCTGTCCCCTGTCTCCCCTTCCCACCTCAGTTAGGGTCCTTCCAGGAAGTCACAGGTGAATCATAAGAGTTAAGTTTGCCTTTTCATAATCCAAGGTTGTGCATCTAGGTATCTGTTTAAAGAAGAACGACGGAATCCATTTTTCCGGCACCAGGCAGGATGGAAAGGTGTTCATTTGTAATGGGCTGGTTTCGTGCCTTAAACCTTTTCCCTTATGAAAATAATTTACCCTGCTAATGACACCACATTAACCAACTGCTCCCAGTACAGATTAAAGGACGATTTTTTCAAATCATTGCATAAATTAAAAGCAGTCCTCCCCGATACATGATTTCATGGATAAATACTGCATTTGTGTTGTCAGAATGTATGTTGAGAAGAAATGGAGGAAATGTATCCTTAAAGAAATATTTTGCAGCAGTTGTTAACACCTTTCTCTCCTTCTGCTTGCTGCTTCTAGTACCATAATATAAATGTGCAAGCTGTTAGCGTGAGATGAACATTCTGAGCTTCAGGGGCCACCTGCCTGCGTGGCTGACTTGTTATTTAAATTCCCTTTGCATTTCACAGATTTAAATACTGCCAGGGCCCTGATTTATGGTGTCCGCATCACACACATAAAACTTTCACTCGGATTGCCCTCTTTTTCACGCAGGGGAGGAAGTCAATTGTGGCTGCAGGTGGAGTAGATTGGGGAACTAGTCGTCACCAGCAGGGTGTAAAGACCAAGAGAGAGCATCCAGAAACCAATGGGAATGTGGCAGTGTTTGGGAGCCTCGGTTCTGACAAGTCTGTCCCTACTCCTTTCGTCAGCCACAAAAGAATTAAGAGAACGTGGGAGGATTGAAGGAGCAGAGACATTTAGGAGAAGAAAAGCTGAGGGGTATCATCTGTTCCTGGTAGAAGGGAAATCTGCAACCCCCTCTTTCCAGAGATGGAGCTAATGGGATACAGAGGAACAGTTCCCTAAGAGGAGATTGAATAAAGTGACCTTGGAGATTACAGAACTGACCGTCGAGGTCCCACATCTGGCTCCATGGCAAGTCGTGGCCCTTCGTGTACAGCTGGAGCTGGGGCTTGGCTGGCATTTAGGATTCCAAACTTCCCCCCTCCGGGTCTGTGCAGCTGCCAATGTGCTAATTTGCCCAAGTGTCATATTTAAGCTTGGCAGACAGTCCAACAGGTGCATTTTAAAACAGTTCAGACAAGTAAAGTTTCCATTTCAAAATGTAAGCAACATCTTAGCAAAGGCTTGATTTTGAAGAGGTTCTCTCCCTCTCTGTCTCTGTCTCTCTCTCTGTCTCTCTCTGTCTCTCTCTGTCTCTCTGTCTCTCTCTGTCTCTCTCTGTCTCTCTCTGTCTCTCTCTCTCTCTCTCTCATTCATAGTTAAAAATCTTTCTCCTCCATGGCTATGTTGAGAACTTCTCCACATGGGTAAGGCAGGGAGGGAACATTAATGGGTAGATGAGGATAACAAGAACCTTATTATGCTTAACCATGTGCCAGGGGATTCACAGGTGACAAAACCTCACTGACAGGGTTTCTGCTCTCATGGGATTTACTTTGTCTTGGGGAAAGACAGACCGTAAGAGCCAAACACAAGAGTAAGTGAAATAATTTCAAAACATGTAAAATAATATTTTAAAAACACAATAGGATGATACACTAGTGACTGGTAACAGGGGCAAGAGGAAGGTGCTTGGCAAGTTCAAGGGACAGAAAGGAGGCGAGTGTGGCCAGAGTACAGTGAGTGGAAGAGCGGGGTGGAAGCAGATAAAACCAGAGACAGAGGCAGAGGCCAGATAGTTTAGGGCCAAGATGGGGACTCGAAGATGGTAAATTTTGTCTGTACCGTGAAGGAAGGGAAAGGATTAAACAGATACCAAAGTCTATTCCTAGACATCTGTATAGACTCAGTGGGCAACAGGGTTCCCAAAGTATTACTGAGACTCAGGGTTCCAAAAGTATTACTGAGCACTGAGTAAATGGGTGGGTTTCTCTTTCAGCAATAAAGGTTCTACCTAGAAGGATGACTGGTGAACATCTATCAAATGAACTGTCTGGAGCTTTTCCTGGGGTGACCTAGATTCGAGCTTCCCCATAGTACAGGGATAGACTCAGTCTCTCCAGACACCTTTCTGACCCCAGAGCGTGGAGGATGTGGGTGGGGAATGATTCTGTCATCATGACACTGGTCTTCAGCTGGAGGGGTGGGGAATTGTTTCTCAGAACAGAAGTCATGACCTTAGATGAATGATGTTCCAGCATTTTCCCAGGAAGAGCTGGTAGCATCTCGTTGATGCTTGCTTTAAAGTCTTTCTAATCCAAGCGCTCATGGCTCCTTGTGCTACATCGTTAACTATGACAGAAACACAGCCAGCCTTGTCCTTCTCAGCTCGGGGCTGGGGCTCAGGTGAGCTCTGTAGTATGGTGAAACGGAAACAGGACGGGGCATCGAATGCTGTATAGGAGCATCTTGTCCATCAGACCTCACCTTGCGTGCTTAACAGGATGCTGTCTGCAGTCAGGACGACGGGTGGGCAGTAGGGAACCAAGTGGAGGGAGGTGGGCTTCTAAGAGGAATGGCATTTATAGTTTTCAGTGAGGGAGGGGAGAATTATGCAGAAGAAATATACAACTGAGGGTCAAGCAGACTCAGGTTCAGTCCAGTGCGTGTCATCCATCAACCTCCAGTCGCGTGCACAGCATATGGGAACCATCACTTCATCACTTTTCTCTCCCAACCCCCAAATTGGACCAGACTGCTAAGAGAACTCCCCCAAACGCCACCGAGGGCACACACACCTCTGCACCCTTGTAAAGGGGCATTCTCCTCCCTGGGCTGAGTTGAAGATCCCTCTGAGTCGTCCAGGAAGGAAACACGAATGGGAAAATGGCAAGAGTGGCTTCTGTTTATTGAATGTTTATCCAAAACGCCACGCCAGTGAATGACTTCACGGGATACTCACAGCGTCCCAATGAGGTGGCTTCTGTTACCATCCCCAGTTTGCAAGTGAGGAGACTGGGGTGTAGAGAGGTGGTGAGGTTGCACAGGACACAGTGGCGGAGGGGACTTGGGACCACAATCCCCAACCCCGCAGTCCTTGGGGCACCACTGCGGTTCCCGCTTAGGGCTAACGGGCGGTTCCTCATAAACAGTCAGGGGGAGGGTCTGTGATTTTCCCAGCGGCACTCGGACAGCCCTGGATTTTCTAATCCAGGCCCCAGGTTGTGGTCGGTGCCTCACAAAACCTGATGAGCACTGTCTCATCCTGTTGTCCAAGGTTCTTCTCTGCCTGCAGCTGTGCATCTGGACAACCTCAGGCTGGAATCTTGCAGGTGAGCTGGAGAGGAAGCTGCATCGTTTGGTGCAGTAGAGAGCAGGAGACCAGAGCATAGGACTGCAGAGTCCTGATCCAGACTCCTAGCTTGTGATGCTCACGCTACAGTTGCACCCAAGGTGGTGGTGACATAAGGCAACACACAGAACTAGAGAAGCCACGTCCCTGTGGGGCTGGGCACGTCCTCCGAGGGACAGAAGCCAGCCAAATGCGAGTTTGTCTTCCGTCAACGGGGCAGCTGTTCCTCAGCTTCCACTTGTTGGGCCCTGTGGTAATGTGGGGCTCAGATACTCAGGTCTTTTCATTTTTTTAAGTCAAGGCAGAAATTTAGATTTTTAAAGGTAGAATCTCCCATCTTTAAAATGTTGGCACCTAATTTTTAAGAAGTGTTTTTAATGTTGTGCTGGGCGTACTAAGTACGTCTGTGAGCTGAAGGAAGCACCGGGGGCCACTAGTTTGAGACTTCCACAGTACAGTAATGGATCAGAGCAAGGGCTTTGGGACAGCCAGCACTGGGTTCAAATCCCTGCTCTTCCGCTTCCTGACAGTGCAGTTTACTAAATGACTTGACATCCTGATAAAATGGAGATCCTAATGCCACCTTGCAGATTTGCTACAGTGGTAAATAAGTAATGGTTTTGAAATGCCTGGTAAGGGGCCTGGCAGGCAATAAATGCTTTAAAAACGTTGCGATTATTATCTCTGTAGTCTAGAGCTGAAGAAATTGCAGCTTTCTGTCTGCCAGGAGAATTCTGACAGTGACTTCCTTACCAAGAAGGTCAAAGGATGCCATGAGCTTGAGATCTATTCCTTCAGCACCCGCTCCAGGACAAAAGCAAGTGTTCTTGGAGCCCGTGCTTTAAAATAAACCCTCTTGTTTGGGTTTATCCTCAGTTCTCTTGGCAAACTCTTCAGCACCTGTGTTCCTCACTTTGCAACATCCTCACTATGTTTGGTCCTGTGCAGTGGTGGCTTTCTGGTGTGGAATGTTCTGGAAGCTCTTCTTGTCCACCCTCTGGAGCAGCAGAGAATCCTTTCCCTGGGGAGATGCACTTTCCAAACCTGAGGCCGTCTTAGCTTCGCTCTGGTGTCAGCCTACTGTCTGAATCTCAGAACAGGAGTGAGAGAGAGTGGACGGCACCCTCGTCGAGGGGAGGTATAGCCAGAGTAGGAAGCGGAACAGAATTAGAAATGAATGCAATCCAGAGAAAACCGAATTGCCCCACAGTCTATCCCAGCACAGTGAAGGGTTCAGACAGAAGCACACACCAGCACCCAAAAGGAAGGCCCCATGATCTTAAAACAATTTCTCAAAAATGACAGCACAGGATTCCACTCATAACACACAACAGAAGTTCCCTGAACTCTCTCCAAACCTCAGGTGTCAGGCAGCTGCTCCCCGCACCCCACCTTGCCCCAATTATTCTTCCAAATGTAGCTTGAGCTGCTCCTGCCTCTTTGACCTGCTCTCTTACCTCTCAGATTTAGTTTTCTTCCTAACTCTGTCTTTCCCATGCAAATCAGGCTCACCTTCCCGGCTGCCCCTGGTCTGTGCCTCTCCCCAGAACTCCAGGCAGCAAAAGCAAGCAGGCAACAAAGACTCTACGTTGGAATGCCAGTGGAGAGAAAGGCTGTGAATACATAGGCATCTGTATTTTGCTCCGTCACTTTAATCTAGAGGGTGTCACAGGCTCTGGAGCCCTTTTGACAGGCAGATTATTTGAGAAGCAGGCTGAGGAGTAGACCTGGCATGTGAGAACAGGGCAGTCACGACGACATCTGCTGTAGCGCTCATCTCATTTGACCCTGAAGGAAATTCCATTCTTTGTACCTTACGGAATAGGGCTGATCTTTTCATTCACTACACAGTAGGGCAACAACCAGGGTAACATTATTTTCTGTAGTCAATCTCGTCTTGATCTCAAGCCCCCATTCTGCTGAAAGAGGAGGGGAAAGTTCCCCAACCTTTCCAATGAAAAGGAAAACCACCTCTTTTTGCTAAAGTAGTCTCTTTTGGGCACAGAGAGAAACTTACATACCTCTCATGGCAGGGGTGGAGGGAGGATCCTTAAGTCCGTGTGCTGGCGCCATCCCTCCTGGTCATCTGACAGCCACCACTGATGTCTAGGGCTGATGAAACATGTGGTGTCTTCTGTCAGCACGGCGGGGCATCCTGATGACCACACCCCACCCTCTGAACCTGGGCTTCACCTACCTTCTGCAGTTTCTTTGTGTCTCCAACATGTTTTCCTTCCAGCCCCTGGCTTACTCCTCCCTCTGCTTCTGCTAAGGGATTCTATCACCTCCACATGATAACCTCATGATGGACCCACCAGATTCCTACTCTTCACCACCTTCCACATCCCCCACCAGGGGCTCATGGGCACTTTTCACACTCTGGTTTTCCACCCTCAGGGTTCTATTTCTCAGTTCTCTCTGCCTAAGCCCACCATACCACCGTTTTCAGGCTTCCCGAGCTGCCCCATCCTCATGCCAGAGCACTTGGCAAGGCGATCTCCTCCCAGGAAAGGGAAGAGAGAGAAAAGGGCCCCCTGTACTCACCCTCTTCACAGTCTATCTGGGGTTACACTCCTTGACCTATCCTTCCAGACCTCAGCTCAGGGTTATGGGGTAATAACATCTTTTCCCACCACATCCCCAAGTCTTATCCCCTCTGAGTTTCTCCCATATTGTCCAAGAGAGCATTCTTTTCCTTTCCTGATTGAAGGGAACTCACCACTATGCCATATCTTCCTTGTCACCTTCCCCAGGTCACAAGTGGTAGCTTCCCTTTTTATTCCTGGAATACCAAACCTCAATATGGCCTTAATGGTATATAGGATGTAGTGAGAGGATCTTACCAAAAAGAGGGAAATGTATCAGGAGATATTTTTAAATATTAACGTTATTAATAATATTAATACCATTTCACTTACAACATTCTTGCTCTTATTATGGGGACAGGTAAGGTAGATAGCATTTTTCTGTTTTACAGCTGAGAAAACTGAGGCTCAGAGAGGTGGAGAGACCCATCAAGGTCACACAGCTTGTGGGTGTTTTGACTCTGGGTTGAGCGCTCCTTCTGCGGCGGCGTCCTGCCTCACCTGCTAGGGTACCCTACCCCTCGTCGGGCCCGTGAAGTCAGCCACAGGGTACCCTCAGCTCTGCCAATCTGCTCCCCTGTCCCTTAGAGTGATTATAAAGTGGAAACCATGAAATCAACAGCTGCAAGAACGGCAGGAATTCTGCCTCAAATAGACACAAATCCTGGAAGCCGGCCGTTAATGCTGAAGTCACTGTGAGCTTCATTTAATCTTTTTTTTTTTTTTAAGATTGCCTGCTATGAATATCTGGGAGGTGGCCAACGATCCGTTGTAAGCACTAAATAATTTGTGAGTCAGACCTCTCTATTGATGGCAATGTGGTGTCGAACTCACTCAACAGCCCACATTGAAAAGACAAATCAGTCACCCCTGGGCCTCTCCAAAGGTGTTTCGGGAAGGCAGCACATGGATATGTAACTGTGTATAAACATATGTATTTAATGGAGTGCAGAAGAAACAAAAACTGGCTTAATAATCGAGGAATCTTTTGGCCTCTACCCTTCTCCTTGCTGGGAAACCTGCCCAGCCCAGAATCCACAGGCCCCTGAATCCAGGAGGCTCTCCCTCTTCAAACACCGGGCTTAGGAGAAAGCAAGGCCCCTGCTTTCATAGCAAAGGCTCCGGGACCTACTCAGGCCCCTTTCTGTGCAATACTCTTACCCTAGGAGAAAAGATGGGACACTGCCACTCCATTGCCTCCTGCAGGCCCCCTTCAGCTCCCACCTGGACTTCTGTGAAAGCTGCCTAACCAGCCTCCTGGACTCCACACTGCCCTCTACATCCATATCCAAGGAGAAGCCAAAGCGGTCTTCTGAGAACCGAGGTCAGATCATGTCCTGCCTCTGCTCAAGCCCACCTCCACTCGTGGCCCAGTAAAATCCCCATCTCATACCATTGTCCACAAAGCCCTACAGTTTTGACCACTACCTACTTCTCTGACTTTTCCTTCCCATACTTTGGCCCAGTGTTGTTTCTAAGCTGCAGCCTCTTCTGGCCCTCTTGCTCTTACTAGAACAGGTCATGCTCTCCCTGCCTCTGGGCCTTTGCTCAACCTCTGCCTGAATGTCCAGCTTTCGACTTAGCACATCATTCAAGTCTAATCTCAAATGTCACCTCGTCCGAAACAGATGGTATTACCCTGTTTTATTTCTTTTAACATATATCTCTATCTGAAGTGTACTTATTTATTCAATTATTATCCATCTCCCTACAATGAAAGGTTCCAGAAAGCAAGGACTTCATCTCTCTTGTGCATCCCTAGTACTTAGTGTTACTTGTCCTATGGCTGGTCTCCCATGAAACTTGACTGACAGGACCGATTCCTCCTCCCCCCACCAACCTGATGGTTTCCTTTACCAGTTGAGAAACGACCATATTGAAATTTACCAGAGATTCATTCATTTTTTAAAATTCATTTGTTCAACGGACATGCAGTAACTCCCAACTGTTTGCCAGCCTATATGCCAGGCATTGGGGCCACAAGGCGGGCTCTGACCTCAAAGAACTCAGGAGCTAGAAAAGCCCATGATACTTGTTCACCATGATAAGAAATATAACAAAGGTGTGTGTCACGTACTCAGAAAATGGACCCCTGGGTTAGGGGCTTCAAAGAAGGGATTTCAAAAGGAGATAAACCTTGAGCTGTAACTTGAAGGATGTATAGGAGTTAGGCAAACAAGGGGTTGCAGTATTCTAAACAGAGAAAAAACAAATATCAAGAGGCCCAGGGGAGCCTCGCAGACATCCCTCCATATGGACTAAAGGATTCCCACAAAGGAGAAGAAGGAACTAGAGTGACGATAAGGGCTAGATTACGAAGGACCTTTATAATATTAAGGAGTTCGGACTTTAAACAACTGTAAACTTTTAAGAAGATCACATTGGCCCCAGTGAAGAGGATGTGTCGGAGGAAGAAAATACTGGTCTTAAAAGACCCTATGGGCCTGGACTAGGGGAGTGTCATCGTTTCCTAAGGCTGCTGTAACAAATTACCACAGACTGGATGGCTTAAAACAGAAATTGACCCTCTTACAGGTCTGGAGGACAGAAATCCAAAATCAAGGTGTGGGAAGGTCGAGGAGCCTTCCTTGCGTCTTCCCAGTTCTGGTAGCCCCAGTGTTCCCGGCTTGTGGCAGCACCACTTCAATCTCTGCCTCTGTCTTTACATCGGCATCTTCTCCTTGTGTGTTCCTGTCCTCTTATGCTGGTTTCCTTCTCTTATGAGAACATCAGTCACGTTGGACTAAGGCCCACACTAATACTTCATCTTGATTATACCTGCAAAGACCCCACTTTGAAATATGGACACATTTACAGGCCCTGGGTTTTCTTAGTGCTTTCAGGCTGCTATAACAAAATACCGTAAACCGGGTGGCTTCTGAACAACAGAAATTTATTTCTCACAGTTCTGGAGGCTGGGAAGTCCACGATGAAAGTGCTGGCAGATTCAGTATCTGGTGAGAATCCTCTTCCAGTTTGCAGACTGCTGACTTCTCCTTGTATCCTCACATGGCAGAAAGAGGGCTGCAGAGCTCTGCGGGGTCCCTTTACGAGAGCACTAATCCATTCATGAGGGCTCTACCCTCTTGGCCTGTGTACCTCCCAAAGGCCTCAACTCCTAATACCATCACATTTGGCATTAGGTTCCAACATATGAATTTTAGGGGGACACAGATATTCAATCCATAGCACAGGGGTTTTGATTTCAATATATCTTTGGGGAGCACGTAATTCAACCCATAATAGAGAGTGAATAGAAACAAGGGGAAAAATTCCAGAGTTAAATGAAAGTGGATTCAGTAAGTCTTAGAAGTTAACCAGATGTGCAAATTGGAAGGAGAGGGGGTAATCTAGAGAGAGTCCCATGTTTTGGGTTTATGCAATCAGTGGAGGGTGGAGCCATTCATTAAAATATAGCATATATTATACACAATTCCTTTTCTTCATCTTCAAATATGTAGCCTATCATCCAAAGCCATCTCAGTAGCCTAAGGAACTCCCCTAGAGAGAAAGAAATGACCAGGAAGGCAACTGTGTGAGAAAGCAAGAGGGAATATTACCTTGCTCAAAATTCAGACCAGAAGCCAAAATGGAAATCAAGTTACTAAATTCAGTTGACTTCTTGAAAACTAGAGCCACAGACACAACCTGAGTTTTCCTTGTGGAGGAAGAGGAAGGAAACCTGTTTTCCCAGCCAAATCTGTTGACCCTTCATTCATTCGGGAGCCAGGTTGAAATCAATAGTGTCTTGTTTGGTTGGAAAAAACTTAGAAAAGGGAGGCCAACTCTAGCCACAGAGCTTATTTTAGAAGATCATTCACATGCACAGGAAACAGCAGACTCTACAGGTAGAGCACCCTCTGCGTCGGCCCCAAGAATCCAGGACCTTGTTCTGACATGGTCCATCCGGCGCCTGTGGCCAAGCGTCTTTGATGTGCAGACCAAACACGACCCACTTTCCCATGGGCATCGGTGCCTTTCACCATGTTTACCTGGAGGCCATGGCTCTCTGCAACATCCGCTTATGCTTTGAAACAGAGTGGAGCGGAGGTGGGTGGAGGATCCCCGTGAAAAGGCCGATTGAATTTGTAAGCACCAGACAGAGGTGATGATACACTATTTCAGCAGTGGTCTGGGAGGAAGCTTGGGTTATGCAGAATGAAATCTACCTTCCTTCTTCTCAGAACCCACTTCAACCTTGGAAGACCTCAACCATGTGATAGCTTATTGGGGCTGAGACATTGCCAGGTCAAGGCCAAAGAGAATGTAACCTACCACATTTTGCAGATCGTTGACAGATGGGCTTACATGGCCCTCACCCTCCGTGTTCTTTTGGATGTGTTCCCTCCCTTAGTTCTTCTGACAGTTGGGAAGTCTTGTATGGCTTTGCTGGCCTTGACAGACTTTCGCCTAAGGCTGGGAAACCACCTCTACTCCTAACCTGACCCGGCTAATTGACCCTGAGGAAGTAAATTATGTAGAGAGAAGAGCCATCTATGACTCTTGCCACATATATCTCTGAAGTATAGGAGACACAAAGAGTGACCACAGTCTTCATATAAATCCATTATGGCCTCTTGACCTCTGAGCAATAATAAATAGTATGTTCGCAGGCTGTCCTGAAGAAATGAACACGTTTTTGTGAGAACATCTGGCATTCATTGACTCAGGAAAAGGAAGAAAAAAAACTCACAAGCCCTAGGACAGAATTTCATTTTCTTTTCATGTTGCCATGTGAGTAAAGGAGCCCCTCTCTGTCAAGCAAGTGTGTGCGCGTGCGTGCGTGCGTGTGTGTGTGTGTTTAGGGGGAGCGAGCGGGTGCTAGTGGTGGTATGTGAACTCCCTTTCAAGTTTTAAAGGAGGCATAAAAATGCACATGCATTTCTGTGAAGAAGTTCTCTGGTCGGGGGGCATCTTTTTGAAGGGGGCTGGGGATGTCCGGTTACTGTAACGTGCTGTCAGTATGTCTTCTTTCCTTCTGCTTCTGTGAAGTTTTCTCTGTGCTGCCCTCTGGGAAGACCTGGCTCACAGATTATGGATTCTGTAGGTTGCTTAGGGGACACCAGGGTGTGCAAGCTTGACAAGGACAAGAGCCCAGGGGACTGCTGTGTATGCTCACTCTCTCTCTCCTTCTCTCCCCTTCTCCCTCCCCATACCTCCACCCCACTTCTCTAGAACAGCCTGGCTCATAAGCTCAAAACTAAGAGACCGCTCCTTGGAGTGCTGTGCAAGTTCACTGCCGAACGGTGGGTGGATTTTCCTCTTTCCCACAGGATGAGCCTATGCCTTTCCTCCCACTACACAAAAGTGGGCCTCTCTTTGTTCAGTGAGTTTAAATCAGAATAGGTCTTAGGTAGCCAGAGTAGGTTAAAATGTTAGCAAAAAAGTGGGATCCCTTTTCACTTTTAAGGGGGACTCCAATTCTACCCTTTATGACTTGGCTTAATTATCCTGGGCTCCTGAACAGCTGTCTCTTGATTCCAGTTAACCTGACTGACATCTCCTCTGGAAGGTAGAAGCTAATCAGCTACAGGATCCCACACTGAGAATTCATTTCCTTCTTGGAGTCACTCCTGGGCAGGAGGAAACTTAAATAGAGAACTGAGATTCAGCACCCACGGTTCTGATTTACACTTTTATATACAGCCCCACAGTGTCTTGTAGAGGGGGAGAAAGGCTAGAAAAAAAACATTTTAATGGTAATTTATTTTTAAATCAAACTAAAGGTAATTCTGTTGGCTTGCAGTTTTCTTCCTTTCTATTTTTCATGAATCTAAATTGATCCCTTGAATGTTTGATTTCCTTTTCCTTTCCTGTTCTAAAGGACCCACAAAGTCTCTTCTTGATTAGTTCTGACAAGTTCAAAAGTTGACATGAACTTTCTGGTACAGCCAACTTTGAATTTTCCATATTTTTTCCCCAATGAGTTGGATGCAGATTTTGATGGCTTTCTTGTGGTATTTTCAGATTTTTTTTAAAAAAGTCAGTAAGAGAGATGTTATGTCAGATAGAAAACCAGGCTCCATAAAGATAGCAGAGGGCTGGAATGATGCTGACCCTAAAAATGAAACATAAAAGAAATAAAACCAACAAATTCATTCAACACATATTTCTGTCTGTTATGTGTCAGATACATGGAAACTGCTAGAAGGGGTGGATGTGATCTGTCTGTGATACCTGCGGCACCCCCTTCTCTCCATGCGTATTCCTCCCGCTGAGAAAGGAAATCTAAGTATTACAGTTGACAGCAAGCTCAATATGAACACCGTTATGTAGTTGAAAAAAAAGTGCTGTTATAGGCTGCTCAGTATCCAGTTCAGAGGGGGCAGTGGTTAGGCAAATGCTAACATTAATTGGCATTTTATTTGACTATAAATTTCATTAGGGCAGAGACAGTGTTGGTCTGGCTGATCACATTCTGATAGCCTAGCACAGACCTTGGCATGTCACAGATACTGAATGGATATCTGTTGAATGAATGAACTATCTGGGCACAGACCCAATGATTTCAAAGAAACATGGGCCAGCTTTGTGCTTGGAAAGCTGGTCACTGACAGTAATTATTGGAAAGATGGGTGGATGGATGGATGGATAGATGGATGGATAGATGCACTGGATAAAGGGAGATAAGAGGAAATGAGATGAGATTTTGTTTTGGACCAACATAGAATAGCTGATAATGAGCAAATAAGGCACAGTGTTCACTTTCAGGAAAGAGCTTTGGGTATTTGTATGTAAGGAGATATAACTAAGTGTTGAAGAATTCTCCTTTAGTTAGGTTTGGACAATAAGTGAGAAGAATGGTGAAGGAGCCCTTGACATCAGGCAGTATGGTCTAGCAAATCCAGGGTCTGCTGATGTGTTTATTCCACTAAAGACAGCAAAGGGCTGCCTGGAGAAAATGCTCTTCCACTCACACACCTCTTCTTTTACCTCTTCTGGAGCCATGTCATTTACAGAAAGGAGGAATGGGGAGAAAAGGAGACAGCCAAGAAGGAATAAAGGGCTCAGCTATGCCAAGAAACCAGTGTCCACTCCTGACGTTGCAAGGCTGCCACCTCCCTGGTCAAGATCAAATGCTCATGGCAGCATTTCTTGACCAAAATGGAGCCAAAGACAACAAATAAAAACAGTACCACAAACCTACCCTGGGACCTACTGAAACACTTTTACTTTGTTTCTCTTTCACCCACTTCTGAATGTAGGTTTTCATCTAACAGATTGAAGTGTGTTGCCTATCATTTGTCAACCCCAAATGCCAGTTTCTATTTCTTAATGTCACTTCTTCTTACCACTACAATAAATCTCTGGACAATGAAGGACTTCCCAGCTTCCCTGCAGGGAGTCTGGAGCCCTAGACTGGACTTCCTGGGGGGAAATGAGTACTTCTGATACTTCCTTTCATGACCATTTGAAAGATTACAATCTCTCTACACTTCGGATTATCCTCTTTGCTTCTCCACTTCTGTTGCTAGTTGGTTTTTCTTGCTTACATAGCTTTTTTGAGGGGTAGAGGAGGCGTTAATAGCATAGGAGACCAAAAGTCGAACAAAGCAATACCTTTGTAAATACAGTAATGCAATAAATAAGTATATTGATCCCTGCTGACCTGCTCTGGTCATCTTAGGGCCTGAGAATCCCTAAGAGCTCTTATTTTTGGAGGAGTCCTACACTCCCACCATAGCAAACATAGTAAATTATACATATATCACACATTAAATAGCATAGATTTGCAGAACGATTGAAGTACTTTTTATAATTTTGCTTCTTATCATTTTGGTTTTATACTTTTTTATATATGGGGGCTGGTACATTTTCCAACTCCAAACATTTCTGTATACTCTGAGAAAGCAGGGTGTTCATATACCCTGAATATATATAGGTTTTGACTAACATAGGAAATGGCTCCTCTTGCCATAGCAATTCCAGCGGCCCCCTTGCTGTCCGTTGGCTTTCACAGGAACGTTGCCTGACTATCCTCTCTGTTCGGTCAAGCTGGATTTTCATTATCCATTCATCTGTTTATGGACACTTAGGTATATATATTCAATGGAATACTACTCAGCCATGAAAAAGAATGGAATGTTGCCATTTGCAGCAACATGGATGGACTTGGAGGGCACTATGCTAAGTGAAATAAGTCAGACAGAGGAAGACAAACGCTGTGTGACGTCACTGACATGTGGAATCTAAAAGACACAACAGACTAGTGAACACAACAAAAAGAAGCAGACTCACAGGTACAGAGAACAACTAAGTGGTTAGCAGCGGGGAGAGGGAAGGGGTGCTGGGTAGTATAGGGGTAGGGGAGTAAGAGGTATGAACTATTAGGTATAAAATAAGCTACAAGGATAACATTGTACAACGCAGGGAATAGAGCCAATATTTTATAATGATTATAAATGGAGTGTAACCTTTAAACATTTTGAATCACTGTATTGTACACCTGTAACTTAGATAATATTGTACAGCAACTGTACTTCAATTTTAAAACAGCTGGATTTCCAGTCAGCCACTAAAGGTCAGGCACTCTGCTTGTCAGGGTGTCACTCGGTTTCCAAGGGCCCCAGGCTCTGGCCTCTTCTTTGCTCAGTCGAATGTGACACTCCACATTTCAAGAACAGTATCTTAACTAAGCGGGGCATTTTTCTAAGCAGCTGAGCCACTGGGACAAGGGACCTGGGTTCCCTTTTCCAGACTGTGATTCCTTGCAGAAGAATCTCATGCCACCTGCAGAGGTGAGATAGAAGTGATAACTATAACCACTTAATTATTATTATCTGAAGCAAAAATTCTGCGGGGGGAGCTTCCCTGGTGGCACAGTGGTTAAGAATCCACCTGCCAATGCAGGGGACACGGGTTCGAGCCCCGGTCCAAGAGGATCCCACATGCTGTGGAGCAACTAAGCCGTGCGCCACAACTACTGAGCCTTCATTCTAGAGCCTGCGAGCCACAACTACTGAAGCCCACGCGCCTAGAGCCCGTGCTCCGCAGCAAGAGAAGCCACCGCAATGAGAAGCCTGCGCACCGCAACAAAGAGTGGACCCCGCTCGCTGCAACTAGAGAAAGCCCGCGCGCAGCAACGAAGACCCAACGCAGCCAAAAATAAATAAAATAAAAATAAAATTTTAAAAATATCGTGGAATTTAATGTGTATTACTATACTGGAACTCGGATCTTACCTTGCTTTTTATACTCAAAGCTGAAAAGTACAAACGATGTTGAATCCTTGGCAGCAACACTGGAAGAAGCCTGTAGGCAAACTAAATAACTCTTGCTGTGAATGACCATATCTGAGGCAATGCTTCAATTCTGATAAGTATGGTTTAAGAAAATCTGTCTCCTTTTTTAATTGTCACACCTCGTCTCTCACCCCAACCAGACCACCAGCTTCACCAGGGCAGAGATTGTCTTATAGTTTGAGGAGCTGTATTCAGTAAAAATCACTAAGGACCATAAGAAATAATCATTAAAAATCAATCATTCAATGCTTACCAAGTCCCTGGTTCTGTTATCAGAATGTTTTATACCTTATCCTACTGGTCAAACATTTAGGCAAGTCTTTGTCGAAGAGCTGATGATTCCCTGCTTAAGAAGGAGGAAACGGGGAGATTGGGATGGACATATATACACTAATATGTATAAAATAGATAACTAATGAGAACCTGCTGTATAGCACAGGGAACTTCACTGTACAGTGAACACAGCACATTGTAAAACAACTATACCCCATTAAAAAAATTTTTTTAAAAAAAAGGAGGAAACTGAGGCTTTGAGAGGTTAAGTCCGAGACCACCATGGACAGAGTGTGAATATTCACACATTTGTCTGCTGCAAAGTCTGTGTGTTGAGGGGCGTTCAAAGAAGCTGAATGAGTTTGGGGGACAGTATGTGGATCTTGAAAGAAGCGATGGAGCAGAATTTGACCTTTTCTTCCCTTTCGTTTCCTTCTTTCCTTTCTTCCTGCCTCGTCCTTTCTTCTTCCACAAACATTTACTAGACACTGTGCTAAGTTGACTGTAACCTGATCCCGCTCTCAAGTCACTCATCACCTGGAAGAGGGTATGAGAACGCAGTGCATCCTTGTGGCACAGTGGGCTGAGGACCGTTGTAGAGCTATGTCCTGGTTTGCCATAGCACAGGGACAAGAGCAGCCAGGGAAGTGAGTGCAGCAAGTATCCTAACGCAAAAAGAGACAGCCTTTTGTGTGAGGGCCCAGAAACCTGAAAGCATATGGCATATTCAGAGGGTGACAAAGTAATCAGGGGAGTTTGGTCAGACCAAATGGATTGAAGGAATCATCGTGGAAAATGGTGGTCATGAGGCTAAATGGAAAGGTGATGAGATCCATGCCCAGAAGACCTTTGGGGCTGTTGAGGGCAAAGACTCCCATAAAGATGGGCAGAAGGGCCTATGTTAGGATAGAAGTTAGCAGAGATGGGGGACGGGTAGGATTTAAAAGGCATTTCAGATGTAAGATCCACAGGGCTTGGGGACAGATTTGAAAAGGGGGAGAGTGGGAATGGGGGTGTTGCTTACCAGGATGAGGATAAAGAGGTGGCTGCAGGAGGTAGTTGGGAGTCAGTTTGGGACGTGTTGAGTTTTGAGATGCCTATAGGACACATCCAAGTGGAGAGAGAGATTTTTTTCAGCTATGCGTTGTGGTTCCCCACCCCCTGCTCCCAGTCTACAGATATAACTTGAATCCTCCTTAAAGAAGTGAAGTTGCCAGTAAAAATAATGTCGGAATTAGTGTGTCTTGACTGTGGCCGGAGTAAACCCCCTGTGGCAAAGCCCAGAATATAGAAAGCAAATGGTGTTTTTGGCAGGCTGGGACAGGCACCCAGCTGCTAAGTAGGGGGTTTAGCCTGGAGATGGGGCCGGGAGCAGAGGAGTGCTGGGGGAGGATGGAGAAAAGGGGGGCAGGAGAATTATCTCTGAGAAGCAATCACTTTTGTTTTTAATTTTACACACATGGGGCTCATAATACTTGCAAGAACAGGGCTTAGCAATGGAGAAAGATGGAGAGATAAGCATGAGCCTCCCTTCATGAGAGGCTGGGGGGCACTGTTGCTTTCTGCCGAACAGATTCCGGTGCTCAAAAGAATGTACTTTGGGTGAAGGGCAAGGAGAAAGTGATTCCCAAACCTTCCATGGCTTTCTTCATGCTTTCCTAAACGTGCTTGCAGTCACCTTTAAACTCTGATCTGCCTGAGAATACCCATGAGATTGTAGAGCTGGAGGAGTGTCAAATATGCAGAATATTGTTGCTCTCTCTTGTGCCTTATTTTTTACTTACTTACCTACTTACTTTGAAAGCAATGTCAAAGCGAACCCGTACCCTCTGCAGCATATCTGATTCTGGGAGCCTCACCTCCCTTCTTGTATTAATTTAGGAATGTTTCATTTCTGCAAAAGTGGTGCTGTGATCTTTGCTTTTCTATGCATGCCTTTCATCTGGCGCTCACAATGTGCTGTACAGATGTTCCCCTGCCAGACCCTGGTACCCCCTAATTTGCTTTGAGATCCCCGGCAAGTTACAGTCCTTCTCGGCAATACCACCCCTTTACCTGCAGCTAAGCAACGCAAACAAGATACCTTTACCTGCAGCTAAGCAACACAAGCAAGATACAAGGCAGGGTCTCCTTCCACACACTGCCTTCTACTTCTTTGCCCATCAAACCCTTCTCATACTCTGCCTTCTCTGTTCAGTCTGTATAACTCCCACTCATCAATTAATTTCCATTGGTTGATTCAGTATGTCTATATTGACTGAATACACTGAAGACTGTACTTGTATCACCAGGAATACAGCAGGGAGCAAAGTACAGTCACTAGACATACAGATGGCCAAGAGGCACATGAAAAGCTGCTCAACATTACTAATTATTAGAGAAATGCAAATCAAAACTACAGTGAGGTATCACCTCACACCAGTTAGAATGGGCATCATCAGAAAATCTACAAATAGCAAATGCTGGACAGGGTGTGGAGAAAAGGGAGCCCTCTTGCACTGTTGGTGGGAATGTAAATTGATACAGCCACTATGGAGAACAGTATGGAGGTTCCTTAAAAAACTAAAAATAGAGTTACCATGTGACCCAGCAATCCCACTACTGGGCATATACCCAGAGAAAACCGTAATTCAAAAAGACACATGCACCCCTATCCCAATGTTCATTGCAGCACTGTTTACAATAGCCAGGTCATGGAAGCAACCTAAATGACCATCAACAGACAAATGGATATAGAAGATGTGGTACATAGATACAATGGAATATTACTCAGCCATAAAAAGGAACGAAATTGGGTCATTTGTAGAGATGTGGATGGATCTAGAGACTGTCATACAGAGTGAAGTAAGTCAGAAAGAGAAAAACAAATATCATATATTAACGCGTATATGTGGAATCTAGAAAAATAGTACAGATGAACCGGTTTGCAAGGCAGAAATAGAGACACAGATGTAGAGAACAAACATATGGACAAGGGGGGAAAGTGGCGGGTGGCAGGTGGTGGCGGTGGTGTGCTGAATTGGGAGATTGGCATTGACATATACACACTAATATGTATAAAATAGATAACTAATAAGAACCTGCTGTATAAAAAATAAATAAAATTCAAAAAAAACGCAGTCAGTCCCTGCCTCTAGGACCTCACGATATAATCGGGGAGATGGCAGAAAAGTGAGCATGAACTTACAGTCTGCTATGGTAGATGCCAAGATGGGGATACGCGCTCGGTGCCATGGTAACACAGAATATGGGCCCCTAACTCACTCTGGTGAGGCAGTGTGCTTCTTATAGGAAGTAAGAGTAAGTTTGCTATGGTTTCGATCCTGAATCAACTATTTAAAAACTGTATTACTTTGGGCAAGTCACTTAACACCTCTGTGACTTTAAAACGTGATACTGAATTAAGAATCTAGTAAAGTAGCTAGCACGGAATAAATGCTCAAAGAGCACATATTCATTCATTCACTCCTTCATTCAGTAAACATCTATCAAGTACCACCGTGTGACAGGCAGTGTTCTCAGAGGTGTGTAGAGGTATGCTCGGGTCTTAGAACCTCAGTAATTCTAGGAAGTAAATGACTTCATCTCAGCCCTTTTTCTTCTGCACGGACTACATTTGGGGAGAGTCTTAGAAGTCGTATTAATCGTTCTCTTTTGCTGCCTGTTGGAACAGCAACCAAGTGGATTTCCCACTGGCGAGGGAAAGCCCGGGCAGTGAGAAAGTAGCGCTGTAGCTGCGCCCCACTTGGACTTTGCAGGTGATCATCTCACCAGCCGCTCCAGGCTGCCTCCCATTGGCCCAGCTCGACAGGAGTCACCCTCTCCCACCACCAGTTCCCTCCCCACCCCCGTCTCAAATTTAGGTCCACTCAGCACGGATGAGGCACATAGGAACTCACTGTTATCCTCTGTTGCTGTCAGAAATAGTCTAAAAACCAAATTGGGTGCCTTAAATTTTTACAGGCGTCCACTGCTGCTGAATACTTGAAATTCTTAGAAGTAAAATGCACTGCTCCCAGGAGCTTTTCCTCAGGGAGAACCTGGCCATCTCATTCACTTGTCCAGCCGCAGCTGTTTCACACGGAGTGAAGAGGATACTGTAAACCGCTGACCCAGCTAAACGTTAGCATGACCCAGCGTCTCTGGGGCCACCTTGCCTCAAAGCAACTCTGCATTGTGGTGGAGTCCTCCCCATGCTGTGATGGACAGGGGCTGCTTCTCCGGAGAAGATAAGCTTGCACTGTAGGGAGCTAAGGAAGTTATGCTTGCTGTTGTGGTTGATGCTCCCGAAATGCAGCAATAAGTAGCCTCCTTCCAGAACACAGAGCTAGACTCTTCAGCCCCACTGAAATGAAAAACTGTACAGCACCACTGTTTTGAGCCATTCTCTTTCCAACAGATGCCTTTCCCTTTCTTTCTTTCCTTCTTTCCTCCTTTCTTTCTCTCCCTCTTTCTTTCTTTCCCTTTCTTTCCTTCTTTCTTTCTTTCTTTTTGTCTTTCTTTCTTTCTTTCTTTCTTTCTCTCTCTCTCTTTCTTCCTTCCTTCCTTCCTTTATTTCTCTCTCTCTCCCTTCCTTCCTTCCTTCCTTCCTTTCTTTCTTTCTTTTCTTTCTTTCTTTCTCTTTCTTTCTTTCTCTCTCTCTCTCTTTCTTCCTTTCTTTCTCTCTCTTTCTTTCGATTCAAATAATGTAATATTCATCATCTTAAAGTATACAATTCAGTTGTAGGTATATTCACTATGTTGTCAGCCATCACAAGGATCTAATTCCAGGGCATGTCCATCATCCCCAAAAGAAGTCCACCACCCATTAGCAATCTCTTCCGCTATTCCCCTCCCCACAGCCCTGGTAACCACTGATTTATTTTTTGTCCCTATGGATTTGCCTTTTCTGGGCATTTTATATAAATGGAATCATGCAGTCGTTGACCTTTTACATCTGACTTCTGTCACCTAACATGTTTCAAGGTTCATTCATGCTGTAGCATTTAACAGTACCACATTCCTTTTCTATGGCTGAATAATACTCCACTGTATGGATCCTACCACATTTTGTTTATCCATTCATCAGTTGATGGGCGTTTGGTCGTTTCTACCTTTTGGCTACTGTGAATAAGGCTGCTGTGAACATTCGTGTATAAGATATTGTGTGGATGTGTGTTTTCAGTTGTCATGGGTATATACCTAGGAGTGGGAGTACTAGGTCATATGGTAATTCTGTGTTTAACTTTCTGAGGAACTGCCAAAGTGTTTTCCACAGTAGCCATGCCATTTATACCCATACCAATAAGGTGTGACGGTTCCAGTTTCTCCACATCCTTGCGAATGCTTGTTATGGAGATATATATTTATATGGAGATATATATACCTCCACTCCAGTGTCTACTGGGTGTGAAATGGTACCATTTCTTATGTGTATTAATTTGATCACGCTAGGCTTTTTCCACTTCTCTCTGCCCATTGCTCCTATCAGCATAGTTTCCTCCTAGGTAGGATTGAGAATTCTTCCTAAAACTCTGAAAGAAAGATGATGGGCAGTTTTTAGTATCTTGTGTGTCTCACAGTTATAGCATTCTTACTGTTAACCTGGCCTGAATCTGCCTATCCCAATCTTGAGCTCCCAATTCATGTGCCTTCCAAAGATCAAGATCCCTCTTACTCCTGTTCTTTGCTAGTTATAAGGCCTGAATTTCACTAAGCCAGAGATAGCTACTCCCTCTTAAAAACCAGCCGCCCTTCCAGCCCAGGCGGCTGGAGGGAAGAGGGAAGGAGCTCCTGGCTTTCATACGCAGTCTCTTGCTTCTCTTTATTTCTAAACCAAGGGGCTAATGAAATATACAATGAACTTTGGTTTGGAAGAAATTAAAAACAAGGCATAGTCACTTCCAGGCTTACTATTCAAGAATTTGTGGTCCCTTGAAAATAGCTGGCGTAAAGTATCTTCGAAAGAGATTCGACATGCATGTTATCAAACTATATTAAACCAACTTAAGGGAACAAAGTATTTTCATCTATTTTAGTGGTGTATTGGAATTACGACCTATAAATAGTTCTTTTTTTTTTTTTTTTTTGCGGCACGCGGGCCTCTCACTGTTGTGGCCTTTCCCGTTGTGGAGCACAGGCTCCGGACGCGCAGGCTCAGCGGCCATGGCTCACGGGCCCAGCTGCTCCGTGGCATGTGGGATCTTCCCGGACCGGGGCATGAACCCGTGTCCCCTGCATTGGCAGGCGGACTCTCTACCACTGCGCCACCAGGGAAGCCCAATAGTTCTTCTTGTTAAAGTAAGTCCTGAAGGATCTCCAGCAAAGATTGAAATTACCAACTCATGGGGTGTACTTGTGGGTCATCTGTGCATATTTTGTAGTTCAGACTTTTCCAGCAAATTTAAACTGTCACGTGTCTCAACCAGCCCAAATTAATGAGGCTTTAGGGTCTGACCATTGAGTCTGGCTCTGAAGAAGACTGGAACAGTGGAGTGCAAAGCCAAACAGACTTTGGTTTGAACTCCACCTCTGCTCTGGCTATAGGACCTCTGGCAAGTCATTTTTCTCTAGTATAAAATGAGGTTCTGATATGTAGGTTACAGGGCTGTTTTGAGAAGTAAATGAGATTACTTACGTAAAATGTCAGCACAGGGACAGTCACAGAAATAGCAGGCATTCAGTAAAGGGAAGCCATTAGTAGTAGTACAATAGACATATCTTTCTTTACATAATAAGCATGTCCAGAAATGGTGCAAGTAAACACCATTTTTTTGTTGTTTTGTGGACAATGAAAAATACTAACTAGATTAGGGAACCGATTCTTAAGGAACCCCATGGTGAGTCCTCTTTTGTAAATGGATGAATCACTTCTAGTTTTATCTGGTTTATATACATTTTATTTTTGGATAGTAGGATTTCTGCAAATGGGACACAATCCACAATCCACCTGTCCACAATCTTAAGTCCCCATCTCCTGCCTCTGCTTGAAAAATGTTACAGTTTCTCAGGTTGGCAAACGCTGGTGTGGCAAACAAACAACACCTTCCCTTGATGTGACTGGACTGTGTGTGCAAGCCTGGGGTCCCTGGACTGAAGCAGGTACTGGTTCCTGGGAGAAAAAGATTAGTGAAAAAAAGATTTCACTAATCTTGTTTTCCATCAGTGCTTTCAAGGGAAATCTCACAAAAACCTTTACTTTAAAATGAAAACAAAAGTGCTCCAACCATAACAAGGATCTCAATTATAACCCTGGGAGAGCAGATGGGCACTGGATTTGATAGAGGGAACCTTTTTAGCACATCTGTCTTTGATAACTTCTAATGCAGAGAGTGGGGCCTTTGAAATTAATCGGTCACTCCAGTGTTTTTAATAATGCAACCGAGAACTTTTTGTTATGTAGAAAAGTCCTTACTGGTGCTGACTTTGAGGACTGAATTAATTTTTCATGAGTTCATAGTGCTTCAGGCTACCATTCCAGCCTCTCCTAGTTTCTGAGGGTTTTTTAATGCGTAGGGTGATTTGTTTTAAGCGCCTCCATATGAAGGTATTTGAGGAGCTGTATTTTCTCCTTGGTCGTTGTCTGGAAGAGTGATTCCGGAGCGTTTGAAAAGTATTCAGTAGGCCCTTTGAGCTGGCCTGTCCCACTTTGCTACTGAGTATTCTTCCTTTAGCTTCCATTTTCCTTGCTATGCCCTATGTACCAACAATATACACATAGTCACTGAACCAAGAAGGCAAGTAGGAGAAGCAAGCTTCCCTCTTGGAGAGAAGTGCCTTCTTTAGCTCTGCAAGCTTTGAATGAGGAATGAGATCCATAGCTTATTTTTTTCCTCTTCATTTCGGGCAGGGGTCTTGGGGCTCTCGACTGGCCTACTTGCGTTCCTAAGGGAATCTACCTTCATAAGTCTGCTTGCTGGAAGTGAGGGTCTTGTCTGATAGAAGTAGAAAGTACTGACTTCGCTGTTAGCCTGTCTTAGAAAGCAAGCTCAGCCTCCTCGTTTTCTGAAGCATCTCCCAAATACTCTAACCCACAGATTGCCCTCATCCTCTGAACTCCTAGGGCAGCTCTACAGTCTGCGACATTGGGTATAGCGTTTAATCACCCATAGCCATTCGTCGAGTAACATATATTCACGGCAAGAAAAAAACACAAGGTACCTCTTAGCGTGCCTTTTCGTTTGTTTGTTTGTTGTTTTAGGCCGCACCAGGCGGCACGTGGGATCTTAGTTTCCTCGACCAGGGATCGAACGTGTGCCCCCTGCAGTGGAAGCACAGAGTCTTAACCACTGGACCGCCAGGGAAGGCGTAACCTGCCTTTCTTTCCCAACATTTTTTGAATATGTTATATTTCACCAGATTGTAAGTGCAAGAGTTGAAGAGTGTCTGACATTTACTCTTATAGGGAGGGAGGGAGGGAGGGAAGGAGGAAGGGCCGGTATTGTTCTGTAGTTTAGAAGACTTTGTCTAAGTGCTGAGGCCACTGCAGATGGAATGGATAAGAAGAAAAGCTCTGAAAAGTCTTCTCTACTTGTCCTCCTTAGTCTGATAGATGCCACGCCTGTGTGTTCCCACGGAATCTGGTACTCGGCTCCGTCCAGCACTGTTCACACTCAATTGTGTCCACTTGTGTGCATGTCTATCACCCCCACTCTACGGTGTTCCCTGAGAACAAGGAACTTGTTCTGTGTCTGTATCTTGTTTACAGATCTATGCCCAGTGCTTTGCACACAACCTATACACAGCTCAGCGAATGTCGAATGAATGATTGAGTGAAAGAGCTATGTAAATGAGTTGGGGCTTCTTCTCAAAAGAAATGATACTGAGAAATAATATGTGCATATCCAAGATATTCAGAATTGATTTAGAGAAGGATGCTGTACTTGTGTAATTCAATTTGGGCATAATGCAACCAGGAATCATGGGAAGAGTGACAAATATGAAATATTGGTCCAGTAAAGAAATTCTGGGCAGCTGAATGTTTTGCAACCTTCTTTGCGTTGTATCGACAGTACACCTATTAATCACCACCTCCATCGGTTTATCAGCCTCACATGAAGGCATCGATCATCTTTTGTACTTTGAGGGTAGCTAGTCAACAAGGGTCTGATGCCTGTTGGTGGGGATTCTTCAGGTCACAGTGTATGCACAAGACTTCTTTTTTCTCTTTATTAAGGGATAATTGATTGAGGTCAGAAGTTTCAAAGAGTCCTGGGAGATTTTTAACCCAGTGCCATCATGCAAAGCTTACTACATCAATAAGACAGTTCCATGGGAGATGAAGGAGTAATTGAGATGCCTCACCAGCTGGAACCCAGATGAAGATACGTTTGGAAGCTTAATCACAATCATGTTCTACACTAAATATTCATCCGTCTGTCTCCCAAAGAGGACAGGAAATTAAGTTGTCAAGGGCAGCGGGGATGAGGTTTAGCTGAAAGAAGAAACCCACACCTCAGCCTTAATCTCTAAATATGCAAGGCTGTCTCTTAGGTGGGTGAAGCAAAAGCATCTGCTTTCCAGTTTTATTTCCTGAGAAAGATCTGAGCTGTTTATACACAATTTATCAGCTCTACAGTTACCAAAGTGGACAGTTAAGATAGCTCAGTCTCCTCACTGTGGGATAAATACAGATGAGCCATGCCATCTCAATAGAAAAATGCTTTATTGAGCCAATATAGAAAAGTATGAAAGTTGTGTAAACATGCAGGAAGGAGCAGGGGAATTCCTAAACAGAGCTGATGGCCTGTGATTGTATATGCCTTGATGTGCTGTGTCCTGAAAATTGAACTGTACCCTGGATATAGTCAGTAAGCATTACATTACATATTGTGGGTTTTCTTTCTTTTTTCTTTTTAAATTTCCAGGTTAAACTTTTTATGGTGCCTTCAAGGCGTCTAAATTTCATTTCAAAGGGTGGTTTGAAAAATGTATGTTGCTGCCATAAATTAGATGATAGTTTCCTTTCAATTTCTGGCCCAACGGTGTGAATCAAACATTGGCTTTTTTAAAAAGGGACAGTGTGGGGCTTCCCTGTTGGCACAGTGGTTGAGAGTCCGCCTGCCGATGCAGGGGACACGGGTTCGTGTCCCGGTCTGGGAAGATCCCACATGCCGCGAAGCGGCTAGGCCCGTGAGCCATGGCCGCTGAGCCTGCGCGTCCGGAGCCTGTGCTCCGCAACGGGAGAGGCCACAACAGAGGCCCGTGTACCGCAAAAAAAAAAAAAAAAAAAAAAAAAGGGACAGTGTGAAGTTGTGTCTTTATCAAGTGAGGAGGCTGCATTAGACAGGGTGTCTTTGCCTGCAAGTAACAGAACAATCCCCACTGGAATTAGTTTTATAAGGGAATGTGGTGGCTCACGTGATAAGTCTTTAGGTGGGGATACCCCAGATGCAGGATGTTGGGGCTCCTACCCTGCTTCTCTGTGGTTCTCCTGGCGCTCTGCCTTCCTCAGAGGGTTGACACCACCCTCTAATTGGGTCATAGGTGGCTGTCGGATGTCTCAGCCTTCATATCTTGGTGCTTCAGTCTCCAGCAGAAGAAGGGGTCTAGGCCTTTCTCTTGGGAAGAAGTAAATTTCCTAGAAGCTCAACAGTAGACTCGCTCTCACTTGAAACCTGCCTACACCAGCCCATAGATGCTAATTTTAAAGTCCTCTTTGCTTGGAGGTGGTGGTAGGAACACATCCATCCTCTTGGTACCCTCTGTGATATGACCAAGACATAGATACCCATGACATCACTGCATTCACATGGTGCAGTAGAAAGAACACAGACTGTGGAGTCAGACAGTCCTGCCTTTGAATCCCATCTCCGTCCCAAAAGAGCTGTGTGACCTTGGATCACTTACCCTCGGTGAGCTTTACTGCCCCTTGGGTGAAATATAAGTATGCAGCATCCACAGAGAACGTAGGAGAATGAAAGCATGGAGCACAGACACAGGGTAGGCATTGCTCAGTCATAATTCTCTTTCCGTGCGTGCCTTTTCGTCCAGGGGGTCTTCCACTTACGCTTTCCTTTTCCTAGGTATAGGTCTCCATTTTGTAATTCTATCTTCTAGTACATGTATGGTGTAAAGGATAATTTAATTGAATGTATTTGCATATGGCTATATTTGGCATGATCGTACCATATATATGTATATGTATATATGTATGTAGATAATATATGTATATATGTTACATATACATATACATCTATATTTAATCAACAGTTACATATGGAGGAGATATATCCTAGGTTCCACCTTGTTCCAGGCATTCCAGTGTTCTGGTTTAGTGCTACTCAAAGTTTGGTCCACAGATGGGTACCAATTGGCAAACTGGGTTGCTGGTCTGGGACAGGATGAGGACAGAAATGAAGCATAAACATTGACACAGTTACGGTAATTTGACACTGCTGAGAACTCCATGCCCGTGCTTATTTTTCTAATACTTCGTTTTTATTGTATTCTGCAAAAGTTTTGGTGTGTGATAGATTGCAAAAACAAAAACCAGGGCTTCCCTGGTGGTGCAGTGGTTGAGAGTCCGCCTGCCGATGCAGGGGACACGGGTTCGTGCCCCGATCCGGGAAGATCCCACATGCCGCGGAGGGGCTGGGTCCGTGAGCCATGGCCGCTGGGCCTGCGCGTCCGGAGCCTGTGCTCCGCAACGGGAGAGGCCACAACAGTGAGAGGCCCGTGTACCGCAAAAAAAACAAAACGAAACAAAACAAAAACAAATAAACAAAAAACTAGCCCTTCACAGAATCATTGAAGAAACTTGCTAGAACAGACACATACTGAGCTACTTTTTGCCTTCCGGGTGCTAAGGTTTATTTGAAGTAAGAAGAGACGATTACACAAAGTTGTTAAACAAGAGGCAAACACAATAGTGAAAAATAATGTCATAAGGCAGTCATAAATGACCCAGTGCCATATTAGTGGCTGGGATAACTCGTGCCACCGAAGTCCGCAAGAGGACGAGGTCACGGTACGGCAGCGGTGGGAAAACTCTTCCCTGAGCAGGTGGATTTGTTGTGACTTCCTCTGCATCCTGGGCCTCCCGTCAGTGTCTGCTCTGTCCCTTCTCACTCGGCGGCCTGACGGGTTAACCTCCCAGTGAGCGAGGGCCTGCCAATGAAGCCGGATGGAGTTATGTGTCAGGCTGCAGCGCACACGCACTAAATATCCTGCTCCATTATCCTTGACGGGACTTTGATGTGAGCGTAAAACACGTCAGATTACACGGGACGTCATGTCACGTGTCAAATCAGTGTTAGGGCTCCGTCCTGACACTTTAATTAGTACGGGCAGAGGGAAAGGGTGTATTATTTTTCTGTTTCAAGGCAAAGACCCTAACACCCACTGAGAACTGTTTGGTTATGCCCAAGCCTGCATGCGGCCTTCTCTCCTTTCACAAACACAGCCGGTACCCCCAGGATGACAGCCATAATGTCAGCTCATGAAAAGAGCCGTAGCTGGGAGGTATAAACCTCACTAGATTCTTGTTCACCGGGAACAACGTGTGTGAGGGAGCTGCACCCCCCAGGTGGCCTCATCTTCAGCGACATAAATGCTCATCAGTTATTGACTTTGCAGTTTTCTTAGTCTTAAAACGTGACTACTGATGCTTTTATGCATCTCGTAGGAGTATTAGTTGTTGAAATGAGATCACGCCTGTGGCACTGCTTAGATGCTGCGAATGATGCTGAAAGGGTAGGCGGGCGAGAGGGGAGGGGGAGGAGATGCTATTAGAGACCTTGGCTATTAGGAACCGTTGGCCAATTAGCAGCAACTTACCGCACAGCTGGAAACACCTCAAAACGCCTTGCTTTGCTTGTGCCACCACAAGCAGGTGTAACTGTCAGGGTGCAGGGATATATTCCAACCAGAAAAGCACCTAGACGCGACCTAGCCCTTCACCATTTGTGAACATGGCCCTGACTAATGAGAAACCCGCACTTTGCTCTCTGCTCCCAGAAGAAGGTCGCCCGACTTACTACTGAGTGAAATCTCTGCACGTCAATAAGCCGCATTCATTCTGACATCTAGACTCCTGTGTAATTAAGACCTCAGGTCTGGCGCTTGGTTTATCAGTGTG
The DNA here is from genome assembly GCF_937001465.1 of Orcinus orca. Lineage (NCBI taxonomy): Eukaryota > Metazoa > Chordata > Mammalia > Artiodactyla > Delphinidae > Orcinus > Orcinus orca. The sequence continues at coordinate 29,852,152 of NC_064561.1, forward strand.
TGTCAGTTCTCATTTACATAAGACTTCGGTTTTTCCCACATCTCTGCACAGACGCCGCCAAAAAAAAAAAAAATACTATTAACAATGAAAGCGCTGTGAGGATAGAGTTACACAGCCCATCGTGTCTCTAATCCCCGCTTAACATTTCCCTTAAAAAGAACATTGCCCTATTCGGGAGTTAAACGCTGTGCCTTTAGATGTTCATTATAGAGGGAAAGGGGAAGTAGCTTTTCCATTGCTTTATTTTGAGCCTGAGAAACATCCGATTTCATGCCCCTTATTCAACGGTGAAGCAGACTCTGCTACATCATGGAAGGGAGCTTTCTTCATCTTTCTTTTGGAAAACAACAGGTTCTTCTCACCTCCCTGTGGTTGTATGCTAAAAACCGAGGCTGGACTCAAAGATCCTGTGGGTGTGCTAATCTAGTCTCGTTTATTCGGACTGAAGGCTGTTGGGTGTAACCGGATCCTACAAAAGAGCAAAGTGACTTCTGGGGCTGCTGGAAGCCATCCTCCTCCCCCCCCACTCCGGAGCTTTCTCCCGGGCAAGGAGCGGTGGGGACCCAATACTTTGGATGTCTCTTTTTCTTCCAACATTAATGGCTACAAGGCAGAAGCATTTATTTTTGCAACTCTGACGAGAAAAGCCATGTCCAAGAGAAGTTAGGGGACTTTCACAAGACCACACATGTAGTTGGTTATATGACCCGAGAAATAATGCAGTCTCTACAGATCTTCATTTTCACATCGAAAAAATGTGCTCATCTGTAAAGTTAGGGTTGGGGAAAGAAGTCTAATAAAAAGGCACAGAGAAAAGAGATCCTGGAGTTTATATAAGCACTAAAGTATGTGCTTTAAGTAGGAAGCCAAGAAAGGATGGAAACTTGGGGTTGCTTTCAAGGAGCCTCCCATTCCAGCTCTACCACTTACTACGTGTGACCTTGGGCAAGTTACTACACCTCTCTGGACCTCGGATGCCTCATCTCAGAAATAGATCATTACAGTGCTCCCTTTACAGTGTTGCTATGAAGGTTAAAAGAAATAATTCTTATAAAGCACTTAGAAGAGTACCTGACATAAAGTTAGCCCTCAATTAACGTTGCCTATGTGTTATTAGTAATAACACCACTGCTATTATTATTTATCCAGATGGCTATCCCCTTCTGAATAAGACTGACTCCACTACTGCCAAGTTCTCCCCGTATGGTCTCTCCTCAATGTCTATCCAATCCTAGGAGGCCTAGGCAGTCCTGGAAAGCATCCAAGAATCTAGGTCAATGTTTCTCAACCTGGGTTCATGTAACAGTCATCCTGGGGAACTCTGAGGCTTGAATCCCATACCTGGAGATGTTGATTTAATTAATCTGTAGTCCGGCTGGGCATCAAAATTTTTTAAAGTTCTCCATGTGATTTTAATGTTAAGAACTACTAGGCTAGTGGAAGACCTCGTTAATTTTGATATTGAAAAAGCTTTCTGAAATATGAATGGTATAAACTGTTGTTTCCTAAGTATAGCATTTACTGGAGGTATTACATGAGATCCTGTTAGACAGTTTAGGTTAGTTATATGTTAACAGCCCTACAACTCTTTTAGTGCATATTAGGAAAAAGTATAACTAGCATTATCAACCCTGTGATTTCACAGGTAATATTCTTTAGGTTAAAATTTCTTTTAAACACAAAGTAGAGAGGAATGTATATCAATTCAAATTAAATATCAAGTTAATATTTACACATTGATGGTAAAAATGTGACTTTGCTATGTAAATGACTGAAGTATGGGAAATGTATGAAACAAATGTGATTATAATTCTGAGTCAATGTGATACTTTGAAAGAATAGAATTATTTTACTCAGTAATTGTACAGTTTTCAGCATTTGAAAAAATAGATTTATGACATACGGTGAAACTTTTAACTAATCTAAGAACAGAAAATCCTTAATTTCTAGTAATTTACTTTCAGGACACAGTCCAAGATAAAAATGTTATTCCGTATTTACTAAGAACTATAATTATAATGATGTCGTATATATTGACATGGTTAATGATAACGACATCCTGCGTTTTAACACTTTGCCGTTTACAAAGCACTTGCACTTACATTACTTAATTGGGTTTCTTAATAACTTGCTGAGGTTGGATTATTAGCCCCTTGTCACAGATGGGGAAAATGAGGCCCCGAGGGAGTGGTTAAATGGCCTGTCCCACGTTCCACAGCTAAGTCGTGGTGCTGCAGGATTGGAATCTCATCATCTCCACCCAGGGTAGAACTTTTACTTTTTAAAGTACTGTTACTCTTCTAAGTCTAGTCAGTCCATGCTGCCTGCTCTCTCTTCCACATTAAATGATAAAATCCCTCAAGGGTACCTCTGACTGTGTGACGGTGGATTTCCTTTCTGATAACTTGCTCTGCACTCAAGAGCATTCCGTGTTACTTCCAGGACCAGAAATCAGGCCAGTTTGGTCACATATAAAGGAAAAGCACTTTATATAATAATCTCCTCCCAGGTCTCTTCACTTCTACTCTTGACCAACCCCAGTTATTTTTCTTCTCCGGGCAGTAGCCAGAATCATCCGTGAAAACATGTTGACCCATCATGACACTCCGTACTTAAATCCCTGCAATGGCTGATACTTTGTTTTGCATCAATTCCAAACCCCACTCCCCCGGCCCCCGTCTCCCATCTCCTTCCGCTCTGGTCCTGCTCTGGGGTGCCAGCCAGCCTCGTCTCCTCGTGATTCCTCAAACAGGCCACATGCTGTCCCTTCATGTCTAGACGACCGTGTTCCACGCCACAGCAATGTCCTCCGTCTCCCTCTCTACTCTGCCGAAAACCTAGCTTCAGTGTTATCTCAAGGAGTGGAATTTCTTATCTCCTAATGGGATGAGACCCCCTGGTCCCTCTCTCCTGCAGCAGACAGATCTTTCCTTCACAGCTCTTATTATGACTTGAAATTATTTATTGGTGTGAAGCTACATGAGGGCAAAGGTGGAATCATCCCATATTCTTCTGCTATACTAGTCTCAGCATAGAAGTTATTGCATAGTAGCTGCTCGATAAATATTGTTGAATTAACAAGCAGAATATGAAAAGACACAGGGGTAGCTTACCCTCCCTGAGGACAGGGTGAGTTTTTACTGCCTACACTGAGAGCAAGACAGGAGTATGAAGTGCTTGCAAGAGCTTCAAGGCTGATCAGGACCACCTGCCACTGTATGCTCCTGAAGCTACTGTCTACACCTGACAACTACTATACTGGATACTCTAGGCAGGAAATGAGAAACTGCCAGTGGCTTCCAAGCTACTGGTTAAGGGAGCAAACACTGTAAGTTAAACTGCGAGTACAGTACCCAAAGCTCTGCTGGTCCCACCTCTCCATAGTTCCCCCAGAAGTTCCTGAGGCAGCGTATAGGAATGCTAGGGCTCTCAGGAACACAATTTTAAAACTACAAATCTAGTAGATAAATACAGCACCAGAAATTGGGAGTCAGTATTCTATTCCCAAGGATGCCACTTTCTACTTCTGAGCCAGTAAGTTGCTTTTACTGGCTGAACTTCATTTTCCTTTCCATTAAAATAGGTGTACTAGTCCTCATCCTGCTTAATTCATTGGACAGTTTTGTAGACAGAATAAGATAAAATGGCAACATTTTGAATAGGTAGAAGCACTCTATGTTATTATTTGAGCCCAAGTTACACAGATATGATATCTTCTCCTTAAGGGCTTTTCAATGAAGGAAGATGCCCTGATTTTCATAGATAGAAAGACATTCCAAAGACAAACAGAGTGAAAGAACAAATGCATTATTCATTAGCTTTATGGATTTAGGTGGGTGGTCAGAAAGAGACAGTGTTCTATAGCAGGAAGATCTTCCTCTACAGATCAGGAGACCTGCGTTTGAACCTACCTTGTCATCCAGTTACTAGCTGTGGGAGTTCGATAGGTCACGTAACCCTTGGAAACCTCAGTGCCCCCCCATCTGTAAATTGCAGGGAGTGGGCGTGGGTGGGGAAGTGGAGAATGATAGTGACATTATGGTAGTTTGGAGGATCCAATGAAACAGCCACTAAGAAAGGCCTTTGGAAACTGCCAAGTGCCTTAGCAAAGGCATTAATATTATCCAGGCACTTGCCTGATTTAGCCAAGGGGCAGTCAAGGAGTTGTCAGGGAGGGCTGCCCAAAATAGCAAGGAGCTATCAAGGCTGACTTGAGTAATGGAGGGGACAGGGCAGGTCCAGGAGAAGGCTTACTTCCAAGGGGCTGGCAGGACCCATCCACGACAGTGGGTTGTTCCCCCCTTTCCAGGAGCTGAAGTGGCTTCAAAAAGCTCTGGATTACAAGGCTTAGGACACTGTCCAGGTGGGCAGAACGTGTTAAAAGGATCCCAAGTACACTCACGGGTGTTTGTTTTTGATTAGAAGATAAGGATTAACTGGATTAATGGAGGCTCATGGCTGGAGAATGTGCAGACGCTAATTGCCCCTAAATTACAGTGGATTCCATTGGAATTGTGTATTTTCCTCCAAAAGCCTAACAACTGCTCCTCCTTCCCTGCCTCCCTCCCTCCCTCCCATACAATGTTAAATGAACGTGTCATTGTAACTGAGATGAAAGGCCTTGAAATTGATTTTCCACTCTCCTCCAAAATCTCTTGTTTGCAAAACACAAGAGAAACTAGGTTACTAAGCTAGTTCCAATTTATCTCATACCAAGAAAAAAAATAAAGTATTCCAGGGACTCAGATTTCTGGAAGGCTTTTGCAAGCCCGTTTTCCTTGCTCGGTTTGTCTATCTGACGACTGAAACTAGTGGTTCTCAAAGTTGAATGTGCTTCAGAATCGCTGGAGACCCTGTGCAAACACATCCCTGGGTCCCACCCTGCGTCTCTGATTCACTAGGTCTAAGGACAGTTCCCCAAGCTTGCATTTCTGACAAGCTTCCCAGTAACACTGATGGTGGTGGGGCTTCTGAGACACACTTTGAGAACCACAGAACTAGGGAAATATTAAAGTATTTTAAAGAATCTGGTCAAAGAAAAGAGAACAATGCAGATCTCAAAGTGCTAGGGCTGAGTCTCCTTGGAAGAGGAAGTGCAATCACTCAGAAGTGAAAAATTATTTATTTCCTACACCAAATATGCATATATTCTCTTGGATTTTATAAAGCTTATGGGTGGATGATGGATGAATGTGCTTCACACAGGAAATGACAAAGAGTTAGGCACTGGGGCAGGCTCCTTCTGGTGGCCCTGACCCACTCCTTCTTCTGTCTGCTTTGCACACCTTCGTCTTCTGGTGATAACTAGTCAAGTCGTCTTTTGGCAACTCCACAGACATCACACCACCAGACCCCTGACCGCTCCCTCTGCCTTGAGGCCACCAGTATGTATCCCAATCCTATTCCACGTTTATGTACAGATCACTCCTTTTGTGCAAGGCTGGATAAGACCTGGGCTACTTCTGCTAATGTTTCCAGAACTTTGCAAAGCACTGCACAGTGAGTCCTCAGATGTGGAATTTTAGCCCTGGCCTTGCGTCTGGATTAGCACGTGACCATGGAGAAATCACTTTAAACCCCCTCGGTAGGATTTTATTCATCAGTTAAAGGAGGGGGTTAGTCTAGTGAGATTAGTGGCTCTTCCTCTTTAGGGAAGAGCCCCTGGCATGTATGACCCCGAGTTAAGAATGGATTCTCTTCTAGGTGATATTTCAAGTTCCTTGAGCTCTGGGGTCCCAGGATTCTACAATATTTTTTTCTAAGTCCCAAGAACCAAACGTTGGGGAAAAGGCCCATGGTGTCCTCTAGGCTTTTATGCATCAGAGGTGGTCCCCAGACTTAGAATTTAAAGGAGATGTGGTGTCCAGACTCAGGAGAGCAAGCCACTTCTGTCCTTTGTGTCTGTCGGAAAAATGAAGGCTTTCTTATCGTTTCTAGCAAGAGGCGGCCTACTTTCAAGGCAAGGGGAAGTAGCCCATCTCAGCTTGGGCAGGTCAGTAATGTGACGAGATAAAGGGCAGTTTCTTAATGAAAACCACTCTGCCTCCCGCCAGCAAAGGAGTTTTCTTAGTGCATTTCAAGTCCGCTAACACCTCTTCCCAGATCAATGGCTTTTCATAAATGCACCAGGAGATCTTTGAACCGCTAATGCTTCAGGGGCTGTTTAGGTTTGGAGTCAAACTGTTTAATATAACTCTCCTCCAAGTCTGGCTCTATTGAAAGGTCTCAGGAAACAAGGCGGAGGGATGTATAAAAAGCAGAACCGACATGGCCAACTGACATCCCCCCCACCTCGGCCTCTTGTTTATACAAGCAAATTGGACCAGGCTGATTACTTTCGGAGGGGAAAGGAGGAATGAAATGACATATGGGTCACGGGGGAGAGTTGAGTGAAAAGGAATCAGATTCAAGGTACCTTTTGATTGGAGTGGCACAAATCATTTGCTTAAGAGGGGAGGACGCCATTGATTGGTTTCATCAACAGATTCAGCGCTCTAAGAAAAACTGCACCGTGCCAGGAAGCGTGGGCCAGACTTGCCACGTTCCTGGGAAAATGAGCGCCGTTTAATTGAAACACTTGTTTAAACACTAAAAGCTAAAAGAAGGATGTTTTTCAGAAGGCAGATGACTGGGCCCATCCGAAAGATGTTATAGCAAAGGGCAGTGTTTCTTCTACCCAAAGCTGCTCCCACAGTAGCTTTCCCATGGAGCTCTTGGTACAAATGATAATGAAGTCATAATGATAATCGGCCTTCCCTGAATGGCCCTCCTGCAGGTACGGTCTTATGTCTTTACTTCGTCTAAACCTCACAGCTGCCCTCTGAAGTGGAGCCTCTACTATTATTAACCCCACTTTCGGGTGGGATCATTGGACCTCAAGGCAGATCAGCAACTTGACCCATGTCACATCCACTCGGATGGGGACCTTCTAACCACCAAACTATGTCTGTCTCCCGAGTGAATGTGATCCACCGTCATCTAATGTTGAATTCACTCATCCACAGCGGATGGACTCTGGTGGCCCCTGATACTTGCTTGTCTCTACAGAGATGCAGCAAACATTCCTGCACTTACAACTTGGTGCTTCTTTCAGTCCCCTTCTTGGCCCTGCTTCTTGAAAACTTCACACTTGCTTGGATTACAGTTCTAGAAATGGCAAAGCATATAATGTTGTCTGTTTCAGGATGCCTCCGAGACTTACAGGATTCAGTTTTTAATATAAAAATTAGGCTGCACGTGGCTCTTAGAATAGAAGGAAGTCACAAGTGCCCATTCCTGGATCTGTCCATCAGGATATTCTAGACTCCTCCCCTGTGGGCACTCTCTCCCTGAAATCACCACAACATTGTTCTTGGAGCCATTTCTGTAACTGTTCCATCTATGAAATTGCTGTGGACAGCCAATAAACCTGGGGTCAAAGGTTAGTGAATGCCAACAAGAGCATGGGGAGAGGAGGCAGGCTGGGGATTTGGAAGTTGGGGGCATGAGCCACTCCCCTTTGAAGTTCATGGGCTCGAGTGTATCCTGGGGAATCACAGGTGGCTGTAGCTATGCTGGGACCAGGAGGGTGTAAAGGTGGAACTGGGGGAAAGTTAGGGGTGGTAGTGAATTAATACAAAGTGCAGGCCCCAGGAGCCCTATTTATTATTTTTCATCAGTCAAATGAAGGCAATTTTTAGATTTAGATTTTTTTTTTTGATGAGCTGTCACCATGGTGATGGAATTGGAAATTCTTTTTCTGACAACATTGCTGTTAAACCATTTGTTGAATTATTTGCGTACCATGACTCTGCGAGGCCCCGAGAGCTGTGTGCTTCCCTCTCTATGAAGAAGAGAGTTGATCTCACCGTCTCTTGGATTCTTTTACCGTAGAGAGGTAGGTCCAGGTTTCCTGTATCCCTGGTCTCTACCCAGTATGGAACTAGGCTCCTGGATTCCCCACAATCCCTCCCGCAAAAGGAACTCATAAGAAAACAAGACCAAGAAAGAAGAAAGAAGAGTGAAGAATGTACCATCTGTTTTGAGGATATGGTTTTGAGTCTATCTGCTTCCTGTCTAGACCCACCTGGTTTGGTCTCTTGCCCATCACATCTACAGAATCCACCCCAGGGCAGAGATGTTGGAGGAGACATGCAGTAAGTGTGACCTTCTGGAATGAGCCGGGGACTCAGGAGTCCAAGTTGCTGCTTCCATAACTGAGCTGGAGCCAGACCGGGGCACGAACCCGTGTCCCCTGCATTGGCAGGCGGACTCTCAACCACTGCGCCACCAGGGAAGCCCCTGGAGCCAATTCTTAATTCACCCCTTTCCTTCCTTGAGTGATCATTTAAGAGTCATTTAAGAGTCCAGATGGATTCAAGTTAATTTTTTAAGAATTCCCTCTGTTAACTCTCCACCTGATTCCAGAAGTCCCTTCTAAATCCCTTCCTCCGATTGTAGCTCAGCAGAAGAGACTGGATTGCATTCTGAAACTTCCAGCGCTTTGCCCTGACTCACACTTCCCTTCACATCTGTTCTTTAAAAGAGTACCAGCATCAGTAATGAAGAACAGAACAGTGTCCTGATGAGAAGTAATTAAATTTCACAAATTGTCTTCTGATTTGGTGAGATTTGGCAGTGTTTGGAGACGTCAGGAATCCCCGTGTGGTCCTCTAATCCTGCGGCCAGGTGAGGATGCCGTACACTTAGGTAGGAGTTGCTTGAGGCTGAAACCTGTGCTTTGGGTTTAGGTCTTTTCTTTGTCTCTGTTTTGTCTCTTTCCCCCCATTACTCTGCCACTCTTTAAAGACAAGCAGGGGGTGGTTTATTCTGGGCTGTTACCAGTTTGCTTCCGGAGGATATGGTGCATGTGACAGCTTGGGCAAGGCACGGAGCCCAGGCTGTTTGTGTCACACTCCGATCCCACCGACAGACACTGCTGCTCGCCTCCCCGTCCAAATCTGATGACACGTATGTTCGCCCAAGTGTGTGCTGTTGCTCTGGAAACTGAAGCAGCAACATGAGCTAGAGTAGGATCATGGCCTACTCAGCCTGAAAAGTCTCACAGCCGTTCTGGCAACTTCCGGCAGGAAAAGTGCATCTGCTCCCCCTGCCCAGTGAGGGGTTTTGGACTGATAGCTTTCTCTCCCCAATGGAAAAGTTTGCCTCTTGAAATTAGAGCATGCGTGTCTGTCTACATCTCACACTGGGGGCAGTGTAGTTAATTGGAAGAGCGCTCAAATTCTGGAATCTCAACCGAATCCCAGCCCTGATGCTTACTAGACAAGGCACACAGACAGCAGTCTATAAATACAGGCTGTTATCACATCCCCCTTGAATGCCCCTCCACTTCCTCGGGGTGGACTGGCCATCCCGGCGTCTCCCGGTTCTGCTTTCACACCCAGTGTCTTGCTCAGAGCTTACCAGCTGGGTGACTGTTAATGTTACCATCTTTCTGGTCCTCCTGTTGGGTATTCTTAAAAGGAGAGTTCTTATGCCTACCTCAATGCTGGGTTTTGAGGATAAATAAAATAGCATGCCTGAGGTCCACAGCTCAAGACGTACCCAACGTGACCTGCTGGCAGAGTCAAATCCCCCAACTTCAGGATATAAATGTTTCCACGGGGAGAGAAAACAGTTTTTTCCCTTTCCCTGGATTCAGTCTTTCACCCCTTTCTGAAGATGCATCTGCCCGTATGATACCTGCTCCCATCTTGTCTGAAGAGATGGGTAAAGCACAGGTAGAAAACCCAACTTCTGGCCCCGTCTATTCTCATACACACCCAGCCAAACATTATAAGCGCTGTGGGCGCCTTTCAGGCAAGGCCTTCAGTGTGATGGGGGGAGCCCAAGGGTTCAGGGTAAAGGAGGAGGGAAGGTGAGGATTACTGAAGACAGTAGTGAGAGCTGGTAGGTGGAGGTGGGGAGAACAGAGGACAGACGGTAGAAATAGGAGAGAAATGAGAAGGGTCGGAGGACGGGGCCGGGGGGAGAGAGAGATAGAGAGAGAGAGAGAGAGAGAGAGAGATCTCCCAGTGAGCTTAGACTAGGCTCTAAGTTTTGGGGGAAAGTTTATTGTAGCCTCTTCTCAATGCCAACCCCCTGGAACTCAGAGGTCTAGAGCTGTCCCTAAAGCAGATGATAAGGACCTTTGGAAATCTTTAGTCTTATAAACATTCTTCTTTAAATGAAAATTCCATGCCCCCCATTTTTAAAATAGGGTCCTAAAAGAACACAACCCATTTTTTTTTTAAACAAAGAACAAACCATCTTTCACAGTAACGGAGGAAACGGAACCCCAGGCACATCCATGGGGAGGTGCTCACTGTCTGGACACCAGCACAAGGGCCCCACAGAAGCGCTCACACCCGGTCCTGGCTCTCAGGGCCTCCTTCAGCGTGTTTGCATGATACACAGCTCTCTGCATCTGGACGTTTGTGCAAGTCCTCACCAAAAGAGGGGCATCCAGAGTGGTAAAAATGTGGCAATCAATAACTCGATTAAGCAATTATTCAGGAACATGCAGAGGGAAAGCGTGCATGGATAGCGGAAGTTAGAACTTCAATTTCCTTAGGCGCCTTCGTACATGCAGAGAACGTCATTTTAGAGTGGGTGTCACTACAAGTGCAGACAAAACAGCACTTTTACCGAGAAGATGACACGCTTTTGCTTACTACGTGTTCACCATTTGCTCATTTCCTTGCGGAACACAGCAGGGCTTTAAGCTTGGATGGGGTGTGTCCTCTCTTGGTGTGTTTCTGTGTTTAAGCTTAGAGCACACACTCTGTTGTTTACTTGGTATCGTGGCTCTCGCTTCCTTCAGGAGGGGTGTCTGGACACACGCTGGAGAATTCTGTCATCTCTACACCCAGCATTTCATCTAAAACAGTGAGGGGCCTGAAACCACTTCCTGCATCTGCCTGTTACTCCAAATCCCATTATATCCAATAGGATGCTTTCAGGTACAGGAAACAGAGATCACTGACTCACTAATTTCTCAACCTTGCATTGTTTCCCGGGGCACAAAAGGCAAATGTAAATGCATGGTAGGTATAAACTCAGTCTGCAAACATCAGTATATATACCAATTTCTCACTCATGTTCATGTCCCACTTTCCACAGAAACTAAATCTCAGGTACTCTGGGTCCCTCTGCCCCCTTGCCCAGGGCTGTGTCCAAGTTCCAGGGTGTTTAATTGGTGCCCAGCACAAGAGAGGAGGTGATGGGTGTCTAGTTCGTGGAACTGAAGTCTCTCCACCTTGCAGCCAATGAGACAACCCCTTCCCACTCCACTTCCTTCTTCCCTGTAATTCTCCAGGACACAGGGATTTATTCTACTTCCCTGCTACTCAGAGGCTCTGGGAAACTCTTGAAGGATGTCTTTCAAGCGAGGCTGCTTATGCCACCATGAAGCTATTACTCATCTAGGGCTCCTGCATAGGACAGACCCAAGGGAATTCTGAGAGGCCTTGCCACCCCCCATGGCTCCAGCTGGTAGAGGGGTGGGTGTCTGCTCAGACCTCAGCTTCTGTCATCCCCTTCAACCCACCCATTTCCAGTCCTGGTACTTGGCATAGAGAGGGCAAGAAAGGGGTCTCTCACCAGGTGCTTGTCTGTGTCTCGACTCCCTTCAGCATCCTTTTACTATTTTCCCCAGCTGGAGAAATGTTTGGAAAGTGGAGGTTACTGATTCTGAGTAACCAAGTATACCCTGAGTACACATAGGGTTTAGATCGGCACTGTCCAAAAGAACTTTCTGTGATGGTACAAACGTTCATTTTGGAAGCCACAGCTACATGTGACTGATGTGACCAGTGAAATGATATTGAATTTAATTGACTTAAATTCAAGTAGCCACCAATGACTAGTGGTCACCGTGCTGGACAGCACAGGTCTAGATTTTTCAAACTTATGAAAGAATTCATGTCTTTGTTCTCTGTGTTGTGCCGGGACCTTTCATCCCTAAGGCAAGGGTGGAATAAGTCCTGTCTACTTCTGTACAAGAAGTTATTCACGTCTTGGAGGGTGTGGCGTGGAATACATCAGTTATCACTTCAAAACACTATCCCACCGTCAACAAATAAAAAGTTGTGTTATACTAATTGAATCAGTGGGCAGTCTAGAATCTGCCCATTGCCCATCCCTTAAACATTGCAGAAGACAGTAAGGGTCCTCTGAAGGGTAACAGGGGTTCTTGCAACTTGCTTCGGAAACCACTGAGCTAGTTATATCGAAAATCCAGTCTGGTTCTGACATTCTAAGATGTAGACATATAAATGAGGGAGTCATGGCTTGGAAGGGGTGGTGACTTGCCTGAAGCTACACAGCTACACCTTTCCTGTTACAGGAAAGGTCTGAGAGCTGGGTCTGCCACACCTTATTCAAAACTCTTTTTCCTACACTTCATATCTTTCTATAGGATGCTAACCTTGAGGCCAGACTGTTCCATCTCCCCTGGAAATAACTATTTCCTGGAGAGAGGGGCATATCTCCTCTGGCACTGTCTATGGTAGGGCATCTACCAGTCATCAATGGGGAGGACCAGCTAGCTCATCATGCTGGCGTCGTAGGATGGGAGTAGACACCTTGGACAAAACTGGTTCCCATAGCCACTCCCCTCTCTGCCTCTCCTCCATCCTTCTCTTTCTCTTGTACACAAGGAGCAGTCCTACACTTCCCATCCATGCTTTTGGAGACGCTGAGGGCATTCTGAATAAGGAAAGCACCTCACTCCCTAACTCTCCCCAACTTTTAGCCTAGGAAAGGAGGCTCTGAGTTTAAGTTAGACTGGACTGCTGCCACAGATGAATTTAATATAATGCATAATGACTCAAACTGATTGAGGTTTATTTCTCTGTCCTATACAGCTCAAAATGGCTTTTTCTGTTGAGCGAGTGGCTTGCCTCCAGGTGATGACTAAGAGACCCAAACTCCCTCAAGAGGCTTTGCCACATTTAGCAGGAGGCATCCTAGGTCCAAGTCTAGGTTTGTCTGCAGCATGGAGGATCAATTTCAGGAGACATTAGAGGCCAGGCCTGGCTCAGAGTTTCCTCTCACATCTCCTTACCAGAACTCAGTCCCATGACCATGCCTAGCTGCAAGGGAGGCCGGGAAATGTAGTCAAGATATGTGTCCAGGAAGACAAGGAAATGTGTCGAACAGCTGCCACTTTTCTAAACCAGCATTTGGCAAACTTTTTCTACAAAAGTAAATATTTTAGGCTTTACAGGCCATACTGTCTCTGTTGGAAATATTCACCCCTGCCATTGCAGTATACAAGTAGCCGTAAACAATATGTAAACAAAATGGCATGACTGTGTTCCAATAAAACTTTATTATAAAAACAGGCAGTGGGCCAGCCAACCTCTGTTCTAGACCAGGGAAAACACTTGTTCCCAAGTAAAACACATAACAGGAACCTCTTAAAAACTATTTTCAAAGAACTGGAAAAAAGCATGTGTGTTTTCTCTGAGTGCTGGAGACAGCAAAAGAAAATGGATTAAGGCGATATAAAAGGAATGGGATGACTTATTTAATCTTTTTATAAAAGAGAAATGTTTTCAGCTGTGCTTTGAAGGAAAGGAGTGATAGCTATGAAGAGGAAGTTTCTTAAAAATGTAGATTTCAGGATTCCACCCTCAGTATCTTTGGGGTGGGTCCAAGGAATCTGCATTTTCAACATGCTTCCCCAGCTGGTTTTAAGCAAGTGGTTGGTGATCACAATTTGCTAAATACCACTAAGCCATTTGTTTTTCTGACTCTCATGGATATAACCAGCTATGAGCCTTCAGAGTACGTAGAAAATAAGGTGCAAGGTATACACGAATCCACTGATCTAGGTAAGCCCAAGTTTTCTTTTTCCTCCAAGGAAGTTATCAGAATGAAAGATAATGGGAGTGATCTGATAGGTCTTTCTACATTTTTTTAAGTGTGTTAACTCGGGACTCTTTTTAGTAATGAATTGTGTTGGGCACAATTGGATAAGGAGCAAGGAGCAGAGAGTCAAGCCTTCCAACCAGACCATGACTGACTGGCAGGCCATATGGCTTCCTCTGGGCATCCCATCACTTGCTTCCCTCCTCTGAAAAACAGCAGCCCAGAGTGTGCAGAGGCAAATTGGCTTGGGAGAGTCAGGCACGGCTAGGTGTCAAGGCCGGGTGCTACCGGGCACCCCAAGAGGGAGAGGTAAAGATGCACCTTGAGAGAGTCACCTTGCAAGTGCCCAGGGGAGTCCCATATGCCAGCCCGCATGTTCATGTTCCAAAGTAGAAGTAGAAGGAAAAAGAAACCTGTCTTCCAGCCCCCTGCTTTCCCCCAGAATTAGCCTATTGCCTACCGTCCGAATGGGTGAGGATGTTTCCTATTCCCTTAGTGAGAGGACTGCAAAGCATTGAAGAGTGAAGAGCAAGTCAATACATGTGTTTCTGCAGTTCACCACCCAACTCAGAGATAAGAGGGGGAAAAAGATAAATTACTCTAAGATTTCTTTCTCTAGGAGAGGATGGCAGTCCTATACTCAGATCTGCTATCTGGGCATCGGGATTTGCCCTGAAATTTCTCCTGATCTCTCCTAGATAAGGCCTGGCAGCCCCCTCTCAGCTGTCTGTCAGCAGACAAGAGTGGCCGAAGCCGAACCCTGTGCCTCAGCTCAGCAGCTTGGCAGTGCCCGGGGCTCAGGGTGGTGCTCTAGCAGAAGAGCAACTCACTTCCCTGGAGAAGGCAGCTTTGTTTTTATTTTAGTACACCCCATTTTCCTTTTCCTTTGATCCTCAATGGCTCCAGATTACTCCTCTGACTTCTCCTCACAGAAGCAAGTAAACAGAAATAAAACTTTGGAGCTGCTTAAAGGTACTAAGCCATTCCTTAGGTTCTTCTCTTCTTTTCTTTTTCTTATAGACAGAGTTCCTTTAGGACTTCCTCATAGGCTCGATTATCCATGCCAATATGCCACCCTTCCTAGAGTTCCTGCTGCAGCGCACACCTTTGAGGTCAACCACTTCTACAGGAATTTGGCCCCGTGGATGTACAGAGGCTCTTGGGAAGCACTCAGCTGACTGCAGAAGGTGTGCAATGTGGCCTGTCCTTTCCAGCCCTGCTGCAAACTCTACCATGAGTGTTATGTATATTCCCCAAGCTGCCAAGGTGGTTGCTTTCCTTTCCTTAAAAGCTTCCTTTGGTGAGAGCCTCCAGCGTTCCCAGGTCTGTGCCTTTCGAGCCTTACTCCATGCCATTGAACTTCTTGGCTTTTCCACCTTTTCTGTGTTGGGGACCCCCTGTGCCTGATGTGAGCTGAATCATTAGGAAAGAGCAGAAAGGAATGTACCAGAAGAGTTCAGAATGGGGGCTGGGCAAGGAGGAATCACAGACGATGCAGGAAGCGGCCTGATCCACCACAAAGTAAAGACCGTAGGCATCTCTAACTCTAATTAAGACCTGACTGTATACGCCACAAATATGCACAGCCTTTCCAGGGCAGATTTGAAGTGCAGATCCACGGGGATGTTTAAAGGTAGATTGCAGGACAAGCCACACAGAAGGTGCCATGTTCACTGGAACATATAACGCAGTTGCCATTGAGCAAAACTGAGTTTAGCAGTGATCGTTTACATCGCAAGGGACAGCAAGAGTATGGTGACAGACGGAGCTGGTTCGACCTCGGACAGGTCACTTATGCTGTCAAGGCGTATTTGGGAAAAGGATGCTAATATCAATAAATAACGTTTACGGAGCATTTACTAAGTTCCTAACATTGCATTAAGTGCTTTATGTAACTTTTAATGGAAAAATCACACCAATTCTGTGAGGTGTATACTGTTATTTGTACCATTTCACAGATGAAAAACTTGAGGTACAGAGAAGGATAGAATCTGAGTGACTATTAACATGCTCTTAACGCTGTGCTAACATCCATCTCCCGTTTTATGAGGACTGAATAAGATGTGTTTGAGGAGCTTATTAGCACAATTCGTAGCAGACAGTACTCAGTAAATGATAATCACATGCATTATATATGTTTCAATAAATGGATTCGTCCCAAATGAGGTAATTTCTCAATTTATAGAAATAGATGTGCTTAATGAAGAATAATATTAATTACGTTTGGCTAAACTCCCACATTACCGTGCCCACTACTAGGAAAACTTTCTGGATCCATGACATTCACTCCTCCTATAATCAGTATGACACCTTAGTTGCTGGCATTTCACCCATTAGCTCCGTCTTGATTTCTGCAGCAGACATGTTGCATCTCTGTGTGCACTTGTTTCTGTATTAGATCAAACTTCTTGGCGCAGTGACTGTATGTATTGCGCTGCACCCCCAGGACTCAATCAGGAGGCCCTTCCTTGCTGACTAGCTGGTTTTTCTTATTCATTGCTCAGTGGGAGACTTGGGGATTTGTTTTAGAGCCTCAGAACTCAATAGTTGAATCACAGTCTTGGGATATCAGCTACTCCAAACCTTGTCAATACAATTGCCGATGTGCTGGCTTCCGTGGTTGGCTGTCTGGGGGCCGCTGGCCCTTGTGAGGCAGATGAAAGGGACTCGGCCAAGACAGAAGAAAGAAGGAAAGCGGAAGATGAGATGGGAAAGGCAAAGGAAAGAGAAAGAAAAAAGTGTAGAAAGAGTAATGTGTGTCATCGAAGTGTGGAATTTTTTTTTATTTTTATTTTATATTGGAGCATAGTTGATTGACAATGTTATGTTAGTTTCAGGTGTACAACGAAGTGATTCAGTTATACATATACATGTATCTATTCTTTTTCAAGTTCTTTTCCCATTTAGGTTATTATTGAATATTGAGCGGAGTTCCCAGTGCTATACAATAGGTCCTTGTTGGTTATCTAGAAGTATAGAATTTTTATTTTTTTAATGATTTTTTTTGGCTGTGCCACACGGCATGCGGGATCTTAGTTCCCCACCCAGGGATCGAACCCACGCCTCCTGCGTTAGGGAGCACGGAGTCTTAACCACTGGACAGCCAAGGAAGTCCCTAGAAGTGTAGAATTTTTAAACTGGAAGATTCTTAGAGAGTATCTATCCAGTATCTTAATTTCATCAATAACCTTGGAAAGTTCCAGAGACGTTTTTGTAACAGAGTTACACAGCTAGGGATTATGTATCATTTTTGGACAATCACAGCAATAACTTTGCTTCTGCCTGTCTATGGGTGGGGCAGTATGCATATTACCAAACTCTGGCTTTTGGAACCCCATTGCTAACTGGCTCCTAGAACTCAGAAATCCAGAGTCCCTTCACAGAGGTCCATACACACACCTGTAGGAGCTCTCCTGCTGATTCAGGGTCACCAGAAACATGCCCTGAACCTGCCCTTGCAGGAGCATTCTGTCCTGAACATAAGCACAGCTACCTTGGAGCGGGTGGGCAGCAACAGTTACCATGACAAGGGTATGGGGCTGGGGGTGGGTAGAGCTGCTCGTGTTTTGCTCTTTCATAACATAGAGAAAATCCACGCTGGGCCAAATAAAGCAACTTGTCGAGGGTGTTGCTTTGTTTTCATTCTTACTGGCTTGCAGTTTATTTTTGGACGGATGTGTAGCCCTCATCAACGTCCAGGTTTTGCTTTTGGCCCTCCTGTAAGTTTTGTTCTGCCGTTGCAGCCTCTGGGGTTGCTTGTTAATCCTCCAGCAAACACAGCTACCCCTTCTCTGTCCAACTTATCTTCCTCCCCTGTAGCCCTGTGTATGGAGATCACTGTTTCCCAGCCCAGAGGAGCAAAGGCCAGCAGTTGTGTCCGTGGGAGGGAAGCTAGCTGGACTTAAGTCTAGGCCTGTCCTTTTTTATCCGTCTTACACTTCAGCTGGAGGACAGCCCTCACTTTTCCTTTTCTCTCTCCTCTCCCCCATCTCACCATCCTCTCTCCCCGTCTCAGGGGAGAGGTTTGTTGGTTTGCATCAGATTTATACTGACTTTCCACTCCATGTTCTTAGGTATCCGCACCACTGTCAATTTTGTTTCAGAAAATTCACTAGATATAGCGAGAGAGAGAAAATACGTATAACGTATAGTGGCGGGTGATACTTCAGATAAGATGATCTTGAATTGCTCAGTCCTTGTGTATGATGTCATAAAGAGTGTGGTCAGTCTAAGAGTGTGTCATAAAGCTTTGGGACATCAAGAGGAAAAGAACGTAACTGTCCTTCCTTCCTTCACAGAGCATTCTCTATATATACCCCAAGCCCCATTGGCAGGCAGGCGTTTTTGTGTGGCATTTGATAAATCTTTTACTCTTTTCCTTCATTTACTCAATGCAAAAACCAGCACATGCTGGGCTTATAGCATGAACGAGACAGACTGAGTTTCTCTTCTGGTGGAGCTGACAGTCTAGGGGCAGCAAGCAAAAGCAAATAAGCAAATAGAGAAATGAGATGCTTTTCTCATTTCATCAAGAGGCATGAGAAAATAGGAAAGGAAAATGTGCAGGAGAGATAAGAGGTGTGTGACTGTATTTGGAGGTTTGGAAGGCAATTCAGGCAGAGACCTGAATAAGCAGGAGCCAGCCTTCTTCAAAAAATATTTGTCCACCAAGGAGCTGCCTCTGGCCCCGGCTGCCCTGGGCTGCCTATTTAGCCCGGGCTTAATTCCAAGTGAGTCTTCACCTCAGAACGGGTGGAGGTGAGAGGTCAAGCAGCTGCTGAAAGTGGAGTAACCCAATCTTGGGGACGAGTCAGCCCTTAATAAGCGTCCAGGTAGTCCTTTGAAAGATGAAACCTGTGGCCAGGTCTCCCAGCGCCAGGAGATCAAGTTTCAGTTTTAATCACGAAACCAAAGAGATGCCCCTGCCTGTATCCCATCTTGCTAAATTTCAGCCTCTCCAGGAAGAGGGTTTCCTGTCTCAGCTCCTGGGGGCCTCGGTGTGCTTACCTCTTGCAGATCCCGGCTGCCCCTGATGATGCTGAATGAGGAAGCTGAGTTGGATGGGCTTATGAAATGGCAGGATGGAAACAGAGGCCCTAGATGTTGTGTGCGAGCGGGTGATGAAAATCGTGCGAGTGGTGAGGACCCGTTGCCGGGACTGTGAGAGTTCAGATTTGTGGGCTGCAGCTCAGATTATGACATCACAGAAGGATGAGACCACTTTAGAGTCCAGAAGCATGAATATCTTTTTCCCTCTGCTTAGTTCCCATGCACCTGGCAAAACTTCTGTTCAACACAAGTGTGAACAGCAATGTGACGGGAAGATAAGACGGTGCCCACGAAATACCCCTGTTCAGAGCTCCCACTTCTGTCACTTGCTGTGTGCTAGACACTGGGTTGTGCAGTTGACGTGCATCATTGGGTCTAACCCTCTTAACATGTTATACAGCAAGTCATAGTACTATTCCCATTTTATGGATGCAGAGAGTGAGACTCAAAGAGGTTAAGGACCATGCCCAAGGTCATCCAGAGAGTAGGCAATGGCCAGGATGTATCCCGGGTCTGACTTGAGTCCGTACTCTTCACAGTGTAGCTTCACGGCCTCTTTGTCCAGGCTCCAGACCTGCCAGAGTAGGAAAATGGGAAGAGGTGACCTGTGTTCCTAAAGGCATTTTCTGAAGTGATTTCTAAAGATGTTTGATATGGGCAACTTTCCAGAATTAGCTCGATTGCTAGCCGTTTAATGGACGAATAAGTGGGATCGGGGGTGGAGGTGGGAAGCGGGGAGAGGGAGAGACATGGGTGGAGAATGATTTCCAAGACTGAGTCTTTTCTTTATTTGACTCTAGTAAATTTTAACAAGGCCCCTAATGAAATCTCAGTGCTTAGCAGAGCCTCCACGTTTACAAGTCACTGGCCCGAAGTGGAGGAAGGGAACTTGAGACCCTGGCGCTGAGTTCAGTCCTGAGCCAGGCTGGTGAGAAGGAGCTCTGTGTGGGACACACCTGCCCAGATATAGCAACAGAGTCCTGACATGGACACATCACTGGCCCCAGCTCCTTAGACGACATAACCCCGGGTCAGGGGCTGCCAGTCAATGAGACCCTTGAAAGAAATACTCAGATGCAGTTATCACAGGTCTGCTGAGCTTTGCATCATTTTGCTTTGGAAACATTACAAAACAGACGTTTGTAAGGAGTGTTTTGGTGATCATCAAAATCCTTTTCTCATTTCCCAGTCTAGAAGATGCCCTTTCTCACACAGCAAAAATGGCTTCCATGCACAATGAAGAGTTACTGTTGTTTACATTAACTATTTAGTGGGGATGATAAATAATATTTATAACATATCAAAGTACAAAGAATAAAAAACGACAATAAAACTGGTTCCTATCTTCCAACACTTTAAAAAAATAAAAAGAAAGAAAGAAAAACTTTCCCCTGTCCTTGAAGTCCCCTCTGTAGAGTGAAAAATGAAATGTTTATCAAAGTGGGTGGTGAAGGCTTCCCCAGAATCCTATTCTTTATTTCCTAAAACATACTAACTTTAAAAAAAAGCACCAGCTTGTGAAACGGCAAAAACAGCTGCAGTCCATTTGCTGATAACAGCACCAGGTAACTTTTCAAGTCTGGTTGTATTTTTTCCCTTCCCTTTGGCCTGCTGTCCATAAGTGAAGATTTTAGGATGTGTAAAAACCTGAGCTCTGACAGAGGGGTCCCTCCCCCCGGCAGTGGCTGTCTTGAGTGTGCTAGACAGTGCATACCTCAGCCTCATCTCCTCTGGGGTCTCCAAGGCATCCCCCAAAGTCTGGTCCCGTTCTTTGCATAGCTCTCTTCTCCCCTAAATCACCATCCTCGCTGAGAGGCAGTGGAGTCAGGCTATCTCTTTGGTAGGTGGGTGTCCCCTGGTCTGGGAGATAAGAACCAAAGGGTTAACAGATGGACCTATCATGAGTCTCATCATCCTGGAACCCATAGACAGTGGAGACTTGACCGTGGTCACCTTACCTAGTAAAGTCACTTCCTAGTTCTGGTTCTTTTGCCAGCCAGAGAGGGGTCATCTGGAATCAGGCACCCCTGAAACTCCAGGCTTCACGAAAGCTTGTGAGAGGCATCTGGGAACTGAATTCAGTGGTGTCATCTCTGCAGTGCCAGAGCTGGGGCCAGGCTGGGAATCTGTGCTGGCTCTGGAGCAGAGAAGCCTGGGAGCTGGGGCAGGATTTACTTACAGCTTTAGTCCACACGGACTTAGCATCTTCAGCAGGCTTAGCTTCCCTAAACCCCGTGTCTTTTTCTGAAAATAATAAGACCCGCATTTCTCATCTCCCCAGGTTATTGGGAGAATCAAACGACACAGTAAATATGAAGGAGCTTCATAAACCGTAGAGCACTCCAAAAGTAAAAGGTATTGTGTTCAAACAGGAGTGATTCTCAGTCCGCAAACTCAGTTCTGCAAACCCTGGTACGAATTTTCATCCACATCGTTTTTGTCACCTTAATCGCAACGTCAAACCCAAGCTAGGGTTGCCAGGATTAGCAAATAAAAATATAGGACCCCCCAGTACAGGGCATCCCATACGGTGTCTGGCAAGCTTACCACTATCCCTCCAGGCCACCAGGAAACCATGGTAGGAATTGTTTGGGATCCACCCTCTCTTCTAGGGACTTGTGCAGCATCAAAGTAAGGCAGAAACCAAGCAAGTTACCTTTGGGATGCGTCTTACTCCCTCCTTAGGGCTAGCAGCTCTCTGTGGTCACATGGGCAGCCTGAGATTTTTTTTTTTTTTTTTTTTTAAACAAGATCACCTTTGGTCGTGTGTTAACCTAGACATACCACACAGCCATTGCTTGTTGGGGTCTTCCTAGGCAGGAATCCTGAGTCTAAGTCCTCTTTGCCTGGGCAACCAACAATCCTAACCTCAGTGTCAGTGTCTCTCTCCTCTTTCTCTCCTCTCTTTCACTCTCACTCTCATACTCACCCTACGTTGCCCCCAGCCTGGGGATATTTCTTTCTATTCTGGGTGAAAGCCCCTCTCGACCTTGGCTTTCTCCAGTTCGCATTGCTTCTTCCTCCCAATCCTCTTTTGCCTTCTCCTCTATAAACTCTACTGGATCAACCCTGAGCCTCAGCTTTTGGAATATCGAAGTCAGGGAGTCTTGCAGTCAACCTCTCCTTTCTCTCTGGAATGTACCGTTTCTAAGGGAATGAAGAGAAGGCTGATTGGCTACTTGCTTGAGGGGAGAAGAGAGGAAAGGAGATAACTGATGAAAAATTAAACACAAATTAATCATTCAGAATATGTTGCAGCCATAGTTAAGATGATGTGCATTTAACACGTATTTAATGACACCCTATAGCGTGGCATTTCTTTGCTGGTCTTTTCCTGCCCTCCATTTAGCGTTTGGGGAAGGGTAAGCACCGTGCTTTTTCATGTCTGCTATCTGACCTGAAGTAAGTGCTCAGTGAATGTTTGTTGAACTTGTTTTGGTGGCTTATAGCTGCTTAGTGTGATCTGGTGTGTGGCATCGGCTGCAGGGCTATCCCCATCTGGATCCTAGGCACCTTTCTGGAAAGTTGGCTGCCCTGTGGGTTACTGTTGGCTTGTTCTTCATTGGCATGGGCTGAGTGGGCTGGAGGAGCCAGGCGCAGAAAAGTGACATGGAAAGGAGCTGATGGGTACCCAGAATGCACCTCTTTGGCAAGGAGAGAGGTGTTTGCAAACAGACTCCCTGTGTGACACTTGGCATCATTTCCAACTAATGATATCTTTCCGAGAGCTTGCAGAGTTTGTCAGCTGACTTAACCAAGTTATGATCACCCAGAGACACAGCTACATGGGGTCTGGAAAGTGAATTACCAGGCTGAGGGGCTCCGGAGTTAATGGGGAAGACATGCCGTGGAATGCAAGTTTCAAGGGGAGGAAGACAGTGTTCTGTTTTGACACCTTTGGAGGATCTTTCGCACTTGCTTTGTGTTCCAAGGCAATCTCTCTCTCTCCTCATTTACCTTTCCTGGTTTCTTCGAAAAAGAGCAGTAAAGTTTGTATTGAAATGTTACCTGGGGTGCAGAAAGGTCGAGCTGCCTTTGCTCAAATCCTGGCTCAACCACTTAACCAGTACTGTGAACGCAAACAGGTTAGCTCATCTCGGAACTTCAGCTTCCTCGTTAGTGAAAAGCAAGTAATAACAGCACGTATGTAAGTTCACCGCGACGTGGTGCAAAGGTCACGGGATAAAATGCGTGGACGTGCTAGCTGCAGCACCTGGTGTATGGTAAGGGTGTGGTGAAAGTTTGCTGTTATTGTGTTTGGAGTCATCCATCTGTGAGGCAAAGGAAGGGCAGGAAGATTTCCCAATTTAAAAGGGGATGATGAGACCTAAAGAGACCAAGTGGCTGGTCCAGACTTACAAGGGAAGTCAGTAGCTGAGCTGGGAGCCCTTCCTCAGTGAAGGGGTGGACCTGGCCGGGACCACTAGCTCAGTGGATTTCTCTGGCTCCTTCCAAATGCCAGCTCTGGCTGTTATGACAGCCTCTTCCCAAGCCTCCGTGTTCCTCTGGCCAGAGAAACCAGGCCCCGTTCCCTATGTGCTCTTCCTTCTCTGGGTTCCTTCCAGTCTCACAGCGCCACAGCACAGATTATGTGCTGACCCTACGATGAGTCACCCCATTTGCCTTGTTTTATAGGAGTCTAGAGATCCCGTTCTCCACAGGACCCAGAGTTTTTTCTAACTCACATCCTGCCAGGGGTGATTTCTTTCCATCACAAGGAATTGATGTTGTTTTCGCTTTTTAATCTCTATCTTTCCTTATATCGGCTTTACCCAGGAGAAGGATAAAGTTATCATCACTTCACCAAGAGCCATCTAGAGCTGGGAGTGTACGCCCAACATCGTAGTGGGATGACTGCTCTCTACCCTCTAATCCCGAGGGAAAGTGGTCAGTTCTCCCGGAATGGGGCCCCATAAAGCCCAGCACGAGAACCTCAGGCTAGCTGTACTGCAAGGAAGTCACCCTGGTTGGGTCCCATTAAGGCAACAGGGAGAAAAGGAAGGTGAGGAGGGAAGATTAATGTCCAAACTAACACCCAAGGATGACTTCCTTGGCTCTGAGTGTTCCAGCAAGAGAATCCGTGGGGAACGCAAGAGCTCTAAAAGCAAAATGTGTGTGTGTGTGTGCGCGCACGCATGCACACATACACACACACTTGTGTACAACTTAACTGCGTTGGGAAGAGGCCATCTTCAGCTCCGATAAATCTTGGAAAGAAAAACTATTGAAAGGAGGTTTCTGCTTTGAGAAAGTCAGGATGAAATTGTAGCAGAGCAAGTCAGTACATATTCAGT
The DNA here is from genome assembly GCF_937001465.1 of Orcinus orca. Classification (NCBI taxonomy): domain Eukaryota; kingdom Metazoa; phylum Chordata; class Mammalia; order Artiodactyla; family Delphinidae; genus Orcinus; species Orcinus orca. Next base: position 29,876,349 of record NC_064561.1, read on the forward strand.
GGGGCAGACAGGCTGCAGTGTATGTAGGCAGCCACACAGACTGTGTACCCCAAAATACACACTTTTAAGTGCACACACACATGCACTGGTAAAATGTAAATAAATACATTTACCCGCCTATCCAGAAACTCCGAGACCCTCTCTACCTAATCTCATTTTTAAAGTCTGTTGTTTTGGGATCAAAGAACATGTAGAATGAGGTTGGGGCCACAGGGGTAACTTAATGCCCTTCCCCTTCATCCTTATGATCGTTGGGGGGAGGTCCCCCGAAATTGCCAGTGAGTTTGCCTCCTCACGCTCTGCCAGGGAGTGGCAGCTGAGAAGGCCAAGGACGTGGGCTTTATCTTCTACTCAAAGGGCGCTTGGGTGGGAGGCACTCGGAGTCCCTGGTAGAGCAGTCTCTCATTCGGGGAAGTTTGGTCAGGAAAAATACAAGTGGAGGTGAAGAGCTAGGATTGCTCTCATTGGGTTTTCAAATCCGATTTCTAATAGTAAACGCCAAGCTATCATCAGCTCTTTGTGCTCAGAGAGGTGGAAGGGCATGCGTGCGTGTGTGTGCGTGCGTGCATGTGCGTGTGTGTGAGAAACAGGGAGGGAGAGAGAGGTTGGCGGAGGACAGGGAGTCTTTAAATTTTAACTGGTCTGCAATGAAAGATTTAACTGTTTAAAAAACAAAACCCTCTTAGTTCCAGACCACGACTTATGTGCTAGCGTGGGAGGCTGGGGGCTAGTGAAGAGAGGGTCGTGAGGCAGATTCCTAATGGATCCTGTGGTGAAGCGTGCTGTAAGGGGTAGGGGAACCAGCCCCATGGACGGTCGAATACAATGCAGATCTACTAAACTCTCTAGCTGTTGGCCCACCTCTTAGGTGGGGAAGGTAATCTTTGCTCTCCTTATTTTTTAATCAGATTTCTACAGATTGCTCATTTTTATACAACTTTTAAACGTTACTTTCCATTTACAGTTACTACAAAATATTGGCTGTGTTCCCCGTGTTGTACAGTACAACCTTGAGCCTGTCTTACACCCAGTAGTTTGTACCTCCCACTCCCCCACCCCTATGTTGCCCCCCGCCACACACACTGGTGACCACTAGTTTCTTCTCTATATCTATGAGTCTTTTGCTTTCCTTATTTTTATGATTATCCTGTAAATGAAATAGATGATTGGAGCATGCAGAGTGGACGGTTATGCTGTAAGGCCCTGACGTACAGTGACACGGCAGATGCCTGGGGAATCAGACATTGCCATTGGGAAGGACGATTGTTTTCTCGCCTGTCTTCTCCCTCCACTTAGAGGATGGCCCTAATCTCATGATCTGGGCCTGCTTTGTTCACCATGACATTCCCGGGGCCTAGCACAGTACCTGGTATTGAGTAGATGTCAGCAAATGCCTGTTGAATTTCCTATGGGCATTTTGGGGAAAGTTGCTATGGCCCTGGACGCTTCTGTGTCCTGACATTTGGTCGCAAAACTAGCCTTTAGTGATAACTCAGGCTGCCTTTGAGGCATTCTGCACTGTGTTTGCTGAGGCTGTGTTACAGCCAAGTGGATGGGGCAGGGGGGGGACTGTACTTTCCAGGACGAGGACTGTGTCTATCCTGCTATCCTGCATCTACCACGCTAGGAAAATATCTGGAACATGGTAGGTACAATATTTGTTGAATGAGTAAACGAATGAAAGAATGTTACAGCTGTGTGTTTTCCCATATCCTGAATGTCCAGCTGAAGAATGAAACTGGGAATGTACTTACCGGGACTATCACGAGTGCCATTTGCAAAGCCATTCTAAATGACGTTGGGTTGAGTTGAACTTAATGTCTTCGTTCTCTTTCAACCCTGGCCCAGGTCATCAGGGAAGATATTGGTGATGCTGGTGATGATGATGATGCTTACCATAAGTTGAGAGCTACCGTGTACCGGAAACTCTCCTATCCATTTTACATGCATCATCTCCTTGAAGCCTCATAGCCATTATATAATGAGGTTACTCGATTTCTCTGGCTTTCACAGAAACTGAAGCCCAGAAGGGTTAACCCACATATCCAAAGCCACACAGTTAGGAAGGCATGGAGTCGTATTTTAATTCAGGCCCGTTGTCAGACTCCAAAGCCCCTTCTCTTACCTTCACGTCATGCTGAGCAGTATCAGACCCAGCGTTGGAGGGAGGCCCAGAGGGGTCAGTAAAAGCAGCCAGAGAAAAACAAATTGTAGAGAGTCTATTATGGTTGATCTTAAAAGCCTTGTGTGACCTTGTATGTTCTCCAGAGGACATTCCGAAAGCCAGTGATTTACCATGGCTCCCCGGCTAGGGAAGATCTCCAGGCAGCCAGTTCCCCAGACCTGTGCCTCAGGGCTCCAAACCGAACCCAGTAGGGACCCCAAAGCCACAGCCCCATCGACTTTTCCTTCTCCTAGATGAACAGAAGATCAGCCCCTCTGATTCTGTGTTTTTGTTCCAGGCGGGTCATGGGCTTCTAGCCAAAAATCCTTTCAATTAATGGACTAGGGAGAAGCACCCATGAAGCAAATTAGAACCAGATAAGAAGAGCAGGGCCCTCGTGCTCAGAGCAGAGGAAGGGAATGATTCTTAGATTATGCTGTTGATTTACCAATGTTTTCCTAACGTGAGAATCAGTCAGCAGGGGCCTGGGTTTTTTATGAGGGAGGAACCTCTTCCAGACAGCTCTCTCCCCAGCAGTCCCGATAAATCCCGGCAGCCCCACTTCCAGGGCGAGCGTTACCCTCTCCAGAGTCACGGTGTCAAAGCCTGTTTAGCTGTTCCTTACTTATCGGCCGCAACCTCAACATTAGTTCATGCTTGGAATATGAAGCCATTTCATATTTAGTCTTGTTTTATCTGGCAAGGAGCCTTCCAGAAAAACAGGAGTCCCCTGCTGGTGCTGTTGGGCTCTCATATCTTTATAGTCTCTCGAATTGATTTGACAGAGCAGTCACAGGCCATGGGTGAGACCAAACGCTTCTCTCAGCAACAGGCTGGGGGACCCAGCGGGACTGCACATCCCACCGCCCTGGAGCTGGTCCAGCCGTGTCCGTGTTAACCCGAGGGGGTGTGTGCAGGCCCTCGCCCGCTCTGACCCATGCAGACGGGCGCCCCAGAAAGAGTTTCCTTGTGGCAGTTGTCTGCTGGGAGCCTCAGACGAGAGCAAGGGGGTCTGGCGAGCCGTTAGCAATGGCTTTCGCCACAAAACGTTCTAGAAGCTGAGGGGTCGGACACCCCCAGAAGGTGTTGCAGGCTCTTGGAAGGACTTCTCCAAAGCCGCAGTGAGCTTTGGGAAGATTTGCCAGGTAACCTGGCCTGCTGGGAAGCTAAGGTTCACATTCTACCAGCCCCAGATAAGTTGAGAGGGTTTTAACCCAAGGGGACAGTGACAACTTGAAATGATATACAGAATCATGTGTGTGCAAACGTACACTCAGTTTTCTGGGAAGCGGGTCTGTAGGTTTTCGTAGCTAAGCAGAGGGGCCTATGACCTCAGTAAGCTTAAGAACCCATGTCCCACTGGTGGTTTGAGGTGATTTTAAGTACAGCTCACACAAACTTCTTATTTTACTAACCATGTACTGGTTTTCATGTGGGTTAAAATATATATATATATATATATATATATATATATATTAACTAATATATCAAGTTTATGATTCACAGATATTACAGATCAAGGTGAGGCTAAAACAGATTATGTAAGTAAACATAAGGGTCAAGTGGATAAGGATAAAAGAAGTAAATAAATAGTAGTACAAGTTCTCTGCTTCTGTGGCAGAATTCACTGATGTGAATAGGGAACTATTTGTATCAAGGAAGAAAAACATGGGAGAATCCAGCCCTCCTTACCTCTTGTCCCAACAATTGAGCTGTTTCTAAATTAGATCCCCTGATTCTAGTCTCTTCCACCAGTCACCTGCACACCATTGTCTTTCTAATACCCACTCACATCATGAGACTCTTCTTCTCTAGAACACGTGATGGCTCCCTATGGCCACCACATTTTCTCCAAACTCCTCTAACTGGGTTTTCAAGCCCAGCCATCTAGCTGATGTTACCCTCACTATTTCCTACTTTGGAAACTCTTCTCCTGCCAGACCATGCTTTTCAGCGTGCCCCCCCAGCTCCCACATTCCATGTTCATTTCTGCCTCGTTGCTTTTGCTGGTATAATTACTTCCACATCCTGTGCTGCTTATTCCTCTCTGGAGCCCCTGGCCCTACAGATCTGTTGTTGGCAGTTCCCACCGGTGTCTCCCTTCTCTGGACTATTGCTGCCTTGCGAGTCTGCCTGTCGGAAAAAAAAGGGACTTCGGGTTAATTACCACTTCATTTGGCACCAGTAAGCCTGGACACAGAGAGGACCTGGAACTGAGGGTCTAAACCTTCCCTCTGGCTTGTTGAAGTTGACGAAAGAGGATAAGTTTGGGATTAATCATTGAAAAACAAGTGAGATAAACTCGTGGTTTCCAGAGATAGTAACTCCTTGGTCCTCCTCCCAGCTTGGGTTATCAAAACCAAGACTTGTTCATTTTTCACAGTTTATGAGGTTTATCTTTGGCCTGTCAGGAGATGCTGACAGAGAAATGAAATTGGTCTGCTTCTAGTCTATTTCACTTTCTCATTCCCACTCTCATAGCAAGTTGAAATGCTCCACTGTAAACACTTGAGGAGAAAAAAAAAAATGGAGATATAAGCAGCAAATTGCACTGCCTCTTGTAGTTATTTCGCGTTTTTATCTTAACATTTTATTGTTAAGGCCAAATTTGAAAGAGGTGGTGGGGGACACACTCCCTTTATTTCAAGCAGAAGGTGAATTTTTAATGACTTAGTAGGGGAGGGTGACTGAAAATTAATAAAGAGGGCTAGTTTGAGAGCTTCTTATTTTCTCAGGATTAGGCAGAGAAGATGCAGGGTTGAAAAATTAATGACGGAGAGGCACTAGATGTGAGGAACTGTGAAGTTTTGACTGAGATGTTTTCATTTCATTCCCATCATTCATTCATTAAAACATAGCAAAGCATTTAAAGTGAAATGAGTTGGAGAAAGACAAATACTACATGATAGCACTTATATCTAGAATCTAAAAAATTATACAAATGAATCTATATACAAACAGACTCACAGACAGAAAAGAAACTTGTGGTTACCAAGGGGAGAGGGGGCCTGCAAATTAAAAGTATGAGACTAACAGATACAAACTACTGTACATAAAATAGATAAGCAACAGGATTTACTGTGTACCATGAGGAATTATATTCAATATCTTGTAATAACCTATAATGGAATATAATCTGCAAAAAAAACACACCTGAGTCACTATGCTGTATACCTGAAAATAACACAATATTGTAAATCAACTACACTTCAATAAAAAAAAATAGCAAAGCATTTAGAAAAAGGTGAGTAGTTTGAGATGTGAAAAGTATGACGTACTTGCAGAAAAGCATTTTTTTCAGCAGAATGGGATTATTTTTATGCCTCTGACATGTCACAGCTTTGCTAATAAGTAAGATGACAAAGGAACAGATTTCTTAGAGGGACCTTGCTCAGTCAGTGCAGAATTCACTGAAAAAAGCTTCCTGAAACAAATGACAGATTAGCGGGAAAAGTTATTTAAGAAAAGCTGTAGTACTAAAACTTAAAAGTAGTTGCTCAGGATTGTTACTATTGAACAGTCAGTCAATGAATATCTATCAGAGGCGTACAGTATGCAGGAGGTTGTTATAACCGGCAGGCGTGTATCTTTCTTTCTGTGGCTCTCTTTGTATTAAGATAATTTTTGGCCATTCTTTACTGCGGTTCGACTCTATATTATATGAATCATCTCATGCTGCGACTTCTAATACCATCACATTTCTGTTATTAGTTTTTACCTAAAGGTTTTTTGTTATGGTTCTTGTTTTTAAGTTGTTGAATATTGTCTGTGATCCCTTTATTGTTTTTCTCTTGGTATAATTCTGAATTGTAGACTTAAGCATTAATGCAGTTGAAAGAACTTTCCGGCTCTGGAAAAGGTCATGTTAGTAACTTACAATTTTTTGTGTTCTTAAATGATTTTTTTAAAGCAAGTCACAAGCATGTTTCAGAATTTCCAGCCTTGACCCAGCCGGCCCATGGAGTGGTGGTGTAGCACCGTGGCAAGAGGCTGGGGCCCTGCATGCAGAGCACCTGGACTTGACTCTGGGGTCCTCCACTTACTGGCTCTGTCACCTTTGGCGTCTGCCTGAGCATCTTGTGCCTCAGTTTCCTCATACGTAGAACTGATGTGAATAATATTACATGTACACTATAGCGGTGCTGTAGGAGTTGATAGGTTAATACATTGATAATGCAGTAATTCATTGTATTAATAACAGTCAGTGGGTTAATACATGCCTGGCCCATTCTTCGCTCTCTCCCTGTATGTTGACTGTTGCTGTTCCTACCTGCTAGGAAGCATTCAGCATTACCATTATTTTCCCATGTAGCAGTCTGGAAATATCGTATCACTTCTTAATAATGATCACAGCATTTATTGAGCACCAATTTTTGCAAATGATGGGGAATGCTTTAGCCCCCCCCCCCACTCCTCCTATTTCCATAGAGGGGCGGGAGCATACAGGTCCCGAGAAGAAACATCATGAAGGGCTTCAGGCTGTCTGCACACCCCTTCACTCACTTCTCCCTACTCTGGGCCTCAGGCTACAAGGTCTCTGAGCTCAAGAGCAGCAGTGAGCCCTGCAGGTCCCCTTTTATATAAATCTCCCAGCTCACAAGTGGGCATCAGCTCCGTGCCTGCCCCTGGGGTTTGTGGGGACTGTCCCCTGTGTACCCTCTGTTCACACCCCTGGGTTTGACAGCATGAGGCAGTGATTCAGATTAAACATGCCTCCTCCATGTACCCCACCCTCCTGCCACCCCCTGCCGGAGGCATCTTCCAAAGTTCTGGGAGACGACACTTAGGAAGTCCAAGGGTTGGGGGCAGCCACACCCCTGAGTCACGTCCTTTATTAAAGGAGCTTTAGCAGCCATAAAGCCAACATTCTGATCTCCATCCGCTTGATTACATTGGTCTGGAACGTGCGAGGGATGCGGTTGTGATTAGTTTCTAGGAAGCACCCCTAAACTACCCACATCAGGCTCCGCATAGCTGTGTTGTTTCCCTTGATCTGACAACCCTATGAGATAGGGATTATTATTCCTGTATATCAGGTCAGAGAACCAGGCTAAGAGAGATGAAACCAGCAACATGAGATGAACAGCCTGCTGAACGAAGACCTGGGATTCAAACCCAGGTTTGTCGGACTCCAGAGCTTACGGTCTTGAGCCCCTCACCAGAGGTTCTCAGACTTGGAAGTTCACCCAGCACCCCCCAGGTGACTCACTGAAACACACCGCCTCCCAGAGTTTCTGATTCAGTGGATCTCAGGTGGGGTCCAAAAATTTGCATTTCTAACAAGTTCCCAGGTCCAGGGACCTCGCTGTGCTCTGTGCTCAGTCTCTTAACCATCCCTGGCATTTCTTAGTTCCAAGCTTCAGAGTTCACTAGTACGTGAAGTGGTATAAAATTTTGGTGCAAAACATTAGAACTAGGAAAGTAAGCTGATTTGAATTATTAACTAAGGTATCTGTGATCTTGCATAGAAGACAGATCATTTTGAAGGCCTTTTGGAGGTGGTTGTACTTTCTAAAGCTAAAATGAATCAAGGAAAGGATGAAGGGATGTGTCACTTTAAAGCATGACAGAGCGTTTTATTCTTAAAATACATTTTCTGGTGACATTTGATTCTAGAGACAATTTGGATGACTTTGCTTCTTGGAACTCTGTGAAACTGGAACCATCCCTTGTCCCAAGTGATTCGTAGAATTTATTACTGACAGCTTCCACCTGGTTTTGAATATGAACGAGACAGAGAGAGAGGGAGAGAGGACAGAGAATGAATGGACATGAAGAAATTGGTTCCAAATTCAGGAAAGGGTGATTAGATGAAGGATAGCGCCCCTGGTCTTTTATAGACACCAAAAATAAGGCCAAACAAGGGCTATAGGTGGGTGTGAATGCCGTGGACAAAGGCAGGTGTGCCGAAATACCATTCCCATGAACCTGATCTTGACCCTTAAGTCCCCATCTTAACATGCTGGTTGGAAACTCCACGTCACTCACTCCCTGGATCTTCTTCCTTTCCCTCAGCATCCCTCCCAGCAGAGTTAGGAGTTTGAAAGGGGCCCAAAAACACACGGTGGCAGCACTGCCCCCCCACCCCCACCCTGTTGCCCTGGCCCACTGAGGTCCCTTGGAATGCAGCAGCTCAGCTTTCCTGAGCTTTGCTGGGAAGGGGAATTTTTGGCAAGGCCTCTAGACAGGCCACACAGCTGTGACTCCTGGGGTCTTTCCCCTCCCTGAGGCACAGTAGGGAGCAAGGCCCCTCCCAAATCTTTGGGCCCCAGGCATAGCTTCCCCTCTTGAACGGTGTTCCCTTCCCCAACCCTCCGAGCCCTCCAGAGGCGCCGAGCACAGCTTTTCCCAGATCTCGATGTGAACTCTCAGGGGACCAGCTCTCAGGCCCTGTGTCCTAGAGAGTGCAGGTGTCAGTCTTAGGGAAGGGGCTGGCAGGTGTCAAATCCCTAGTGTATGGGGCAGAAAGCTGAGTTCCACTGGGATAGAAAGAGGGAATGCCAGGAGACTGAGGGATCTTCGGTCAGTGAGACAGTTAATCCCTCCCTCCCCCTGGGATTTCTTGAGGGGGCTCTAACCTTGCCCCACAGCTGTGAAGATGACCTGCTCATCCAGCAGAACTGTATGTAGCAGTCACCTGCTGGTCCTGGAATGGCTAAAAGGATCCTAACCTTGACCAGACCATGGGCCAGATCCTGCTGTACATTGGCTCATCCCCAGCTCAGCCCGCCCCCCTCATGAGGCAGGTCCAAGTCTCACTGCCTTCCGCATCCCGGTGGATGCCATAAAAACACGGGTGGCTGGGGCCCCTCTCTATCGGGAGCGCTACTTCCTGTCACCTCTGCCTGAGGATTGGATGGACTGGCTGGATGCCAAATCACTGCCCAGCCCAGAGTGACATGACCACGTAAGAAGGACCATTGAAAAATGGGCTACTCTGACCTGCGTCAGGTTAACCTCCTCCTGCAAGCCGAGAGCTGAGGGTCAAAGTGGACAGAGTTCCTCGTGAGTTTCTGCATTCACCATTTTTAAGAAGTCAAACAGTGGCACCGTGAAGGGGTTTGACCTTGTTACCGAAGCCCCCAAATACCAGTATGTCTAAGCAAGCCCAGGGCCATTGGAAGGCACTGATGATTTCTCTTGCATAAGTTTTAAGTCCCTAGGGAAGAAGATTTCCTTGGTGTTCATTAAAAATGAAAACTCCAATCCAACCTCTTCCCATCCCCCATCCACTTAAAATGGAACCATTTGATGTCACCCCGGTCTGAAATGGGAAGGGATATTTGTAGCTCAGATGACCCGTGTTGACTTCAGCCCAGGGTAAATCGTGTGTGTCTGGGGAGGAGGGGTGTGGGAGGGGCATTCTGCTTGCAGACCCGATGTCTCTGTGTTTATTTCTCCACCGGAAAAGCAAAGGCCTCCCTGGAACGGAAGAGCTGCCCCAGAACAGAAGTCTGTTCCCTCCTTCTCCTTTCCCAGCTGCCCAGCCACACTGAGCTTCTCTGCGAGCTCTGTGTGGTCCTGCTCTATGCCTGGTGCTGTACTGAGTGCCTTTATATACATTAATGATCTTGGCAGTCACCAGTCGAATGTATGGGGCAGGCAGGGTAGTGAGGGTGCTTTTGGTTGGTCAAGAGAAGCCAGAAAGGATATCCTTGCTGGAGGAATTGGATTCAATAGAATTCTTTCTCTGAGAAATGAACCGTAGTTCTCCAGCTCTGCATGAGAACAGAGGCCCAGATAGCCAATGTGTTTTGGTCTTGCCATCTGGAAGCTGGTCTGTGTGCAGAGTTGGCAGGTGCCAGCTTGATGCTGGTTTGCCAGGTAAGCAATTATGCCACAAAGAGGGACAGGAGGTGGTGAGGAACAAGAGAAGCCACCACTGAAGACCACAGGTTCCCAGTCTACTGGAACTGTTTCCATCCGACTAATGAGAATCATTTATTTTGCAAATGTGTCAAGTGTGTCCTCTTGGGGGCAGAGCCTTCTTGACACTGATAATTCTCAATTTTCTGACAGTAGATTAACCAGGGTTTTTTTTTTCCTTCCTTATCCCCTAGTACTATTCAAATCATTGCCTTTCATCACTTAATCATCGTGTACCCAGAGAAGACAGACTGAGTTTCGTGTTAGTTTGTACAAACCATGACTAAGGTATCACAATTAGGAATGGGAGATGTAATTAATTGATAGGAGAATAAGTGACTTTTGGAGTCTTTGTTCTGTTGGGTTATCCAAGTGGCTAATTTTCCCTGTCCTGTCCGCACCACCCCCCTTTTTAGCCCAGCCCTAAAGAGCTCCTTTGGGAACACTTTTCTGCTGTGTGTGCTGGAAAGCTCTGTGTGCTCTTACCATGTCAGTTTGCTTGGTTGCACTGTGAATATCCCAAGGTGTAGCGTGCCTGCTGCAGTTGAGGGGCGTGCATGAAAGATGGGGCTCTAGGGCTTCCCTGGTGGCGCAGTGGCTGAGAGTCCGCCTGCCGATGCAGCGGACGCGGGTTCGTGCCCCAGCCGGAGAGGATCCCACGTGCCGCAGAGCGGCTGGGCCCGTGAGCCATGGCCGCTGAGCCTGCGCGTCCGGAGCCTGTGCTCCGCAACAGGAGAGGCCACAACAGTGAGAGGCCCGCGTACCGCAAAAAAAAAAAAAAAAAAAAGATGGAGCTCCTAGGTAACATTCATTTGAATCGTGCCTCTCTCCCCTACCAACTATATGATCTTGGGCAGGACACCAGTTCCTCTGTGCCTCAGTTCCCTTGTGTAAAAATGGGGCGAATAATAGCTCCTAAGTTCCTAGGTTTGTTATAAGCATTAAATAAGACGTGCAAAGTAGGAAGCCTGACACATGAAGAAGCTTAATGGCATTAAATATTATTATTGTAAAAAAAAATATATTATTATTGTGTTTGTCACCATTTTGACCAGGGGATGGAGGGGCTATTAATTTTGGAGGCGAGGTGGGATTTGTACGGATGTATACATAAATAATCTGGTTGGGAATGGGAGGAGACCGAGACAGACAGATAACGGAATCCTGGGATGGTGCCTTTCCACCTTATAGGGTACGAGCAAGTTCCACATATGAAAGTGTGGAAAGTAAAGGTGGGAGACGATGTAAAAGTTAGAGCTCTTTTTCTGCAGGGATCTGGAAGATGCCTTTTGATTTGTTGTATGCCCCAGAAAGTCCTGAAGAGAGTTTTAACCAGCATCACGTCTCTCCCAGCACCCAGGGTTCCATGTGCCCCGTTTGTTCCTCAGCGTCATGAATCTTACAGGTCGTGGGGTTCTGGAGCCTTCCCACTGCAGCACCTCTGGGACAAGGGTGTCTGCAGTCAGTCTGGTAAAGTGCTTTTCTGCTCCTTCACCTCTTCCCAAAGCCACACAGCAGCCCGTGAGGGGCAGAGTCAGCAGGAGAACCCCAGCCTCTGATTTCTCCTCCACATCCCCCAGGTGCTCTTCAATCCTAGCTGATTCTAAAAACCCTCCATCAGCTGCTGCTAGAAACTTGCATTCTATAAATTTCATTTTGCTTTCGTTTTTTTTATATCTATTATAACACGACGTCAAGAGGAATCTGAGGGCTTTGCCAGAATGGGAAGAGGGAGGACAATTTGATCATGTTCTTATGTGGCTTTGGAGTTGGTGCAGCATGGAAGACAGGCACTGCCCAGGAGCGAGGTGGTGGCTTTCCGTGCCAGGCATCACTTTTTCTTGTTTTTATTTTCTGACTATCATCATTTAGTCAGGATTCTTTTCCCCCCCTGGTTACTTAGAAAGTGTGTGAGAAAACAAAAACCTTTTGTCATCAATCATAGTGAGGAGGTGGAAAAGTACGTAGTCACCAAAAATGGAAAGTACTTCTATGATGAAAAGCACATACGGAGCGGGTTATGAGGGCATCTCAAGAGGATGGAGAGGAGATCGCCCACCTGGGGGATTCTGTTCCCTGACCTTTCACCTCGTGCTGCGCCGTTCTCCGCATCTCTATGGTGGCTTCCTGTCGGCACTGCCTGCTTCAGAAGGGTTGCGGGAGGAGTCTCTGATTTTTCGGCTTTTGCAAGGGTAGGATCCTCACCTGTGGGCGCCATGCGTAAATGCAGACTACCGCATCCAGCTCTTCCCCCACCCCAGGAGCCTGGACCAGAGCACGGAGCCCCGAGTCCTGCTCGGTCCCATCTGCCTGTCGGCAGCTCCCTGAGGACCTGGCTGTTCTGCACTGGGCAGACGTCTCAGGTTTCCTCACTCCCGTAGGAGATGGAGAGGAAATGTGTATTTTCACTCAGAGAAGGAAGATGAATCTCTAAATGTCAGACCTGAAGCTTAGAGTGAGCACAGAAGGACTGTTTTCATCAGGGGCCCAACAGACCCGCGTGGGTTTCCCGGCCCCCAAACAACCATCTACTGAAGCCCCAGCGGCTGACCCTCCATGAGAGGCTCAGGGGGAGATCCTGCACCTTGTCACCCTTTCCAGTCAAGAGAACTCTTTGAAGCTCACGCCGAGCTCTGGTGGTCATTGTTCTGCCTGTCGAGAGCCTTAGCTAATACCCACTGGCATTTTCTAGTACAAGGAGGGCACTGTATCAAACCCCAAGAAATGGAAATGCTAATGACACTGGGCTCTGAAACTGCAGTTCTTCTATGTTCAGTAATCCCGGGAGGCAGGCAGCCACTAGGAAAGAGGCTCCAAGGAGTATTCAGTCATAGAGGGCAGTGTTTCTCAAACTGCAACCCTCGGAACCCTGAGGTTCCCTGGACTACGTCAGGGACTGAGGCAGGGGTCAGGGGTCCGGAGGAAAAGGGCAGGGGAACGGGAAGCCCAGTGGCCAAGGCTCCAGGCCTTCTGCCTCCATTCCGGAACTTCTGTTTTCATCTGTTCTTTATGCTGTGGTTCTGCGTACTGCTTCATTGACAGAAGGTTCCACTGCTTTTTAAAAAAGAGCTTGAAGACCACTGACGGCTTTAGAGGTTCTATCCACAGGATTCAAGCTATAATTATATCCACAGGAAAAAATAAATAAAAACCCATTTACAAATCCAGCTTAATTAGCCCTTGCAAAAAGTGAAAGCAAACCTTCAGCAGAATTCTACAGGATTCTGAGCCAGCAGAATTCTTTTTTCCCTTTTGGATGTAGTTGAGGGTCCTCGCATCTGTCGTCTAGCCCCCCGCCCCGCTCCTAACTCATAAGGTCACCTCGCACTGTGTGGGACTAACTCCCATGGAGTCTGGCTGGAAAGGGAGCAAACTCAAAAAATCTTTGCTAGACCCTCCTAAAGTGCCTGAAGAAAACGCAGGGGGTCATTCACTTTTCTGCAAGCGGCAATTTCTCAACCACTGAACGGTGGCCCAGCAGAGGGAGGCAGGAAGGGGTCAAGTCCAGAGACAAAAGCCATGGCTTTGGGCCAAAAGGTAAAATGCATGTTTCCAGGAAAATTAGAGAAATTTGCCCGAGGCAGGTCCTACTTGCACACTGAATTCTTATATGGGCCCTTTTATATTGCTGTTTGCTTTGCTTTTAAATAAAAAAGGAGTGTCTGCCAGCCGGGGGCCTCTCAGGCCCTGAAAGGGACGCACAACAGCATGGTCCCCACCCCTGCTCCCAGGCTCCTGGGTCAAAAGTAGCTGGGAATTGCAAAGGCGGAGTCAAGAGGGAAGGATAGGGGTAGAGGCAGCAGGAGTCTGGGCTGGGTTTGTACGGGGAGGGACAGGCAGGGCCGGCCTCTCTGAGAAAGGGGCTTTCTCCTCTCAGGTTTCCAGGACAGGCTCTTGTAAACATCTGCCTGCTTCAGAGACTAAGAGGATCTTCGTAGAGTCCCAGGCAAAATCAGGAGAGGAGGGCAAGCCTTTTCCTGGTTTGCTGGACAGACCACCATGGCACAGTGTATCCCGCGACCTGGCTGCAGGTTTGCTGCTGGACCAAAAAGCCAAGGTGGACAGCCATGGTTTACGGCAGCCATGACCCAGCCTCGGCGCCTGGGGCTGCCGTGTCCGTCCTGAGCCTGGGGCTGCAGGCCCTCTGTTCCCTTCACTGCCAGGCAGGTAGGGGGGGCCCGGCCATGCATGTGCTGCTGAGAGCAGGATTCCAGGATTCTTCAGGTCCCAGCCCTACCGCTTTTTCCTTTTGTACCCTCTGAGCCTCAGTTTCTTCAGCTCTAAAATGGGGATCCGAATAGCACCTGCTTTATAAGTCTTTCGGAAGGATGAGAGGAGACTCAGCTCAGTCCTTGGCACATAGTAGCCACTCACATAAATATCCACCATCATTAGTTCACTCATTTGGGAAGCGAGCACGTTAATCTAGTGTTTAGTAAAGGCACATGGTTTGCAGTAAAAAAGATACGGGTTCCAGTCTCAGCTGTGCCAGTTGCTGGCTGTGTGATTTTTGATAGATTCCTTGACCTCTCTGAGCTTCACTGTCCCCATCTGCAGATGCAGATAAAGATGATAGTGCCCATCTCACAAGGCAACGGTGGCAAATGAAAGATGATAATGCACATAAGTGCTTAGCACAGGGCTTGGCATTTATTAGCAAATAGTCAATAAATGAGACACTTATTAGTGCCAACTGTCACATCTAGCATTCTCCAAGGAGAACTTAAGGGTTTGTTTTCCTGAAGCCTCTTCAGAGTGTGTTCTCCAGACTGAACCAGTGGTCAGCTGACAGACAAAAGCAGTGATCCACCCGAGAGGGACCCTGTCCCCGGGTCCCCTAGACTCCCCTTTCGGAGCCATGCTTGTCAGGCTTTTGGCTGGGACAGGGACATCATTGTTTTCAACTTGTTGAGTCTCATCAAATGTAATAAAGATAACGTTCTTAAGGCTGCCAGGTGATGGTGGAAGGTACGGGGAGATAGAAGACTAGATAGAAAAGGGAAAGGGAAGAGACAGGATTTCACAGGATCTGTATCATTTAAGACAAAACGAAACAAAAATGTCTGACGTGAAAACAAAGGCTTTCCTTGACCGTTTTGGAGCTGGGACTGGAGTTTCTCGCCCTGTCCCACCCTCCCTGGTCCCCTCTTTCTCTCTCCTTTGTTGACTGGTGGTGGGGCGGACAAGAGAGGAGATTGTGGAAGAAGATGTGCTCATGACCGAGATGCCCACAAGGCCACAGCTGCCAGGGCAGAAGACAGACATCCTGCCGGCCCATCTCTGCTCGCTGGGACTGTGGTCAGTTCCCTGGTCCAGCCTGTCTCCTCCACATCTTCAGGGGAAGGTGCTTAGAGACCCACGGCTAGGTCTGCTTAGGGGAGCTCAGGACAGTATTCTGAAGCCGCATACAGAGGGGGAGAAGCGGCCTTGGGATTTTGAGGGAACGGGTCTGGACCTTCTTGTCTCCTCAGTTGTGTGCCAGCTACATATGTATTCACAGAACTGTCAGAGATAAAAGGGACCTCAGAGGGCCTTGACCCTGACCCCATCGCTTCCGGGAAAAGGAAATCGTATCCCATGCAGGCGAATAACTTGTTCAGAGTCCCTCTGCTGGTGTCTGGCGTCCCTGGGATGAAGCTCCGATCACCCAGCTGGTGATCTGTTCCTTCACCTGTTCTCTCCAGTCCTCCTGTTTTAGTGGAGCAGTGGAGGTAGTGAGGACCCCTTCCTTTTCCAGGTCTTTTACCCGATGGCTTTGCATTAGGTTGTATCTGTCTCTTCCATTCCTGCGGGGGTTGGTTACAGCTCAGACTTCCCTAGCTCTTTTAGGGTTCAGCTAGCTCACCGTAGAACTTTCGGAATTATATTATATTCGATGCAGAGAAGTTAGCTGTGACTTGTCCTCCCAGCCTTCCCCTGGTTGGGCTCTCCCTTTTATTGACCCTGGGGAGGGAGGCAAGTGTGGCAAATCCCACAGGAGATTTGCCGGAAGACTCTCTACTGTGTTCTTAGCAGATTCCTTTCAAGTGGCTAAATCTGAGTTTGCAGTTCATCTTCTATTTTGTAGGAGAATTGCTTGGGTTTGTTCCTTCCTCACGTAGAGGCTTTCATTTCCTGCAAACTTTGTTTTGGAAAACCAATGTCTGAAAAGTTTTGTTACTAATAAGATTTTTATTTTGTGAGAATCATTTCTTGAAGATATACGTGTACTTACCGTATTCAGTCATGAATGGCTTTGCCTGCTCTCGGCTTTGTAAAAGAGGCATTCTTTCTATCCTGTTTTGCAAAGATTTCCTGCGTTCAGCTTAGCTTTCTAATAAAAAAACTTGAGTTCGCTGGTGTGTCTCTGAGGCAAATCAATTTAGTGCTGGGGCTGAGGCGGTAGAGATGTAAACGTGTGATAACGTGGAGAGTGGGAGTTTGCCTCAGCAGGATTTGTTAATGAAAATCCAGAAAATTTGGCTTTCTGAAGTGAACAAGGAGGGCAAACGGCTGGCACGGCTGAGATGGGCCATGCCAAATAGACTCCAGGAGAAAGTTGGTGCGTTCTTTTCTCTGGAGGCGAAATCCAGAAAGGCATTCGCGATTCAATTCTTGCCCTGCTGGCCCCCGGGTGGGAATCTCCTAGTTAATCCTCCTCCAGCCTACCAAAGCGAGGTCTGTGAGGGCTGCCATCCAGGTTAAGTTTAAAACCCTCCCCTTCCCATCATATAGAACATATGTGTGTTGAGGAACACATTAATTACACCCTTAAGCATCTGGGGTGAAGTTTGCTTTGAGTTAGAGCTTCTAGTCTCCCTGGGTGCGTCCTGCCCTAGGTTACTCTTTTCCAGAAGTTATTCTGAGTGGCCAGGAAGCCAGACACCCCCTCCTTCTGTATCCTGTGGCTCCGAGTAGACGGGAAGCCCATGGAAAGAGCTGTGGATGAGACCCAAGGTTCTGGATCGATCATTCCGTGCCAGGCAAATCATGGGACCTGGGCAAGCCCATTCCATCCTCTCCATCCTCCCCCTTCCTTAGGAAACCAAATGTTGTCTGTGATCCCTTCCAAATACACAATTACAGAATTCTAGGGCTTTGGCAAATTGTATACCCATGTCATTAAGAGAAAAAGGAAAACCGGGTCGTGGAGTTAGAGGAGCTATGTGGCAGAGAGATGCCCTGGAGTGACCAACCGTCCCACTTTGCCTGGGACTGAAACACCTCCCAGGACACGGGATTTTCTGTTTTAAAACCAGGAAAGTTCTGGACAAAACAGTGACCGTAGGTGCACTTACGGTGCCCTACATCAACCTCCCTGACACCGTAAAATAGACGTGGGATAGGGGAAGCCCAGCCTAGAGGGTATTTCTAAGACCAGCGGGCTTTCTGATGGAGTCTGCGGAGGGAACGAGGGGGTAGGTGCCAACCTCGTTCCCTAAAAGGTAACACCCTCAAGTTTGGTTGATATGTTTGTTTGCTGTGCCACTTCGGACTGCTGTGCACCGATATTAAACTCACAGAAAATTTAAGCAGGAGCTTGTGAGGATTTTCAGTCCACTCTTGACCCCTCCATCACCAAAAAGGAAAAAGAAAAGTCGTCTCTATTCCGTAAGAAATCATTTCGTCCTCTCCCAGTATTCTGAGAATAGAAGCTTCCTCTATAATGGATAGGCTGCCACCTTGTGGCCAAAAGAGGGAATGTGGGAGACTGCAGGTAACCACAGAGAAGGAAATGCCTCTGGGTTCAGATCAGTTCAGCTCCTACCCGTTAAAAGGTAGCAAACTAAACGCTGTGCAGCTAAGACTATAATTAGATTAACATGGGGAGAACTTGCTGATTCCACGTGATAGACGAAGATGCTTAGCACTTTGCAGGCAGTATCTCCTAAACTGTTCCCAGCAACCCTGACAGGTTGGTACTGTTATCATTTACAGATGAGGACACTGAGACTGAGAGGTTGTCACTTTTTTAAGGTGACAAAACAGAAAGCTAGAGTTTGAAACCAGGATAGCTTGGCCCTAAAGCTCATGGCCTTGACCACTTGTCTGTACTGGAGGTAAGATGAACATAAAATGGGTCATCCTGAATATATGGGAGAAACTCACTTGATGGACATAAAGAATGAATACAAGTCACAGGATGGCTCTGATGTCAAATACAGTGGAATCCAGGGTAGAGGGGAAGACAGAACTAGAGTTTTCAGGAATAAAGATTAAGGAGAAAGACATGATATGAAGCACTCTGTGAAAAGGTAGGAATCAAGGACTTCCCTGGTGGCGCAGTGGGAAAGACTCTGCGCTCCCAATTCAGGGGGGTCCAGTTTCGATCCCTGGTCAGGGAACTAGATCCCACAAGCATGCCACAGCTAAGAGTTCACATGCCTCAACTAAGGAGCCTGCCTGCTGCAGCTAAGATCCAGCGCAATCAAATAAATAAATAAATTTTAAAAAAAGAAAGGTTTCAGATAAACAGAACAAGCTACAGCTTAGTGACCGTGAAATGATGTGCTGACAGAGTCCATGCTCAATAAACATTATTCAGTAGCTTCTATTAACAATGTTTACTATTGTTAGTTAGACCTAAGCTAAGGGTCTTATATATCTCACTAATTTGCAAAAGCCCCATGAGATCTGTATTATTATGACCCTCACTTTATAGGTGAGGAAACTGAGCCTTAGAGAGGTTGTTACTTAGCCAGAGTCGTGTGGATAATAAGTGAGAGTCAGGTTCTTCTGACTCAAAGCTTGTGCTAAATCACGACACGTTTGCTGGTGGAAGCAAACAGAACTGGCGTGGACGTGGAGGGCAATGCTCACGCATGTCTGGAAGAGTCAAGGTCACACAAGCGATAAAGGAGGGTTTGTTCAGGGGAGAGATGGGTGAGGGTGCTGGGACCTGAGACAGAGGGCTGAATGCCAAAGCTCTGGATGGTGAATATGTTGAAAGCCCTCTCCCTCCAGCTACCAATGTGGGCCGAGAGCTGCCTTTGTACTACAGGGGGAGAGGAGGACCACGTAGCTGGAGAGAAAAGGACCCCACCATCCAAGTATTGATGACCCCTTATCCACACCCCCCAGGAAATGCAGCAAGATGACTCCTTCATGGATCTATTGACCTTGGGCAAGTTCATTCACCTCTCCTGATCTCAGCCGCCTCCTCTATTGTGTGAGCATCACCACTGCTGCTGTACCTCATGGGATTTACCTAAATAGCATCTCGCACTGTAGGAGGGGAAGTGGTGAGAATAAAATGTAAGAAGAGATGTCAACGACCTGAGCTCTATGATGTATTCTGATTTCCTAAACTGAACGTAGATGCTTCATGGGGAAAACTCGGTGTCAGCATCTTGTACAAAGAGCATGAAAGGAGTGATTTCTTCCTGAGGTTGGACAGCTCATTTTTAAAAACTTTACTGAATTGGTTAGGTGTCTTTCAGTTACAAAGTTTTAGGAAAAGCCCGTCCAAGTTTATAAAAAAAAAAAAAAAAAAGATGATTGCCTCATGGATCTGAAAAGCCCAGGAGTAGGACACCCTACAAGATGGTTTGATTGGGGGTTCAGATGAGCTACCACACTGTTTCTCTCTCTCTCTCTCTTTTTCTGTCTTTCTCTCTCGGTCACTTTCCCTTTGCCCTAATTTTCTCTGCATTGCACACAGGCACTCCCATCGCTGTGGCAAGATGGCCACCACAGCTCAGGACCTCACATCCCTCAGGTTCAACTTGAGCAGAGAATAATACCTGCCTTTGCCTTTGTTCCAGCATTCCTGCCAACACACCCCCTCCCATTGGTTCCAGCTGGGTCAGGGGATGGAGAAATGAGCAGCTCTGATTGGCTCAGCCCATGGCCACGTTCTGCCCACCCAAGCACAGGAACTAAAATGTGAGGAAGACTGGCTCTGCCAACAAGAAGGAGGACCGTTGAAATGAAAACAGGAAAAGAAATGCCGGGGAGATAAACCATCCATCAACAGATACCCCGCCACCACTGTCTTGCCCTTCAGTTTGGGATACAGACTCCCCCTACAGAACCCAAACTGCTACTTTGTTCTTCTAAGGACAGCAAAGCGGAGATTGCTTAAGCCTAATCTCTTTCTACTTCCTAAGACCTTGCAGAATCCAGGGGAAAAAATGGGCAGTATAACCTTGGAGCCCAGAATGGCCTATTCCTGGCCCAGCTCAGATGGCAGCTCTCCGGAGCTGTGACTCCGGAGCTGGTTGTTGAGAGAGTGCAAGTGAATTCAGGCTGCAGTTGAGCTCCTGGCCCAGGAATTGAACTCCTCCTGCAGGGTATGGGGCCCCGGGGGCTGCAGGTGCAATACTGGAAATCCCTGGTCTTAAGGACATCTCATCTAGTAGGGAAGGCACTTGAGGGTCAAGTCACTGTCATTCTATGAAACCTAAACCTGAAAGTTTTAGATGAGTCCTTTATGGTTTCTTGCTGCTTTCGTCTTAGCATATCTCTTCTGTGTGCGATGTTTCTGGATCATTATTTCTTTTTTTTATTATTTGTTTATTTTTGGCTGCGTTGGGTCTTCGTTGCTGCACGTGGGCTTTCTTTAGTTGCGGCAAGCGGGGGCTACTCTTCGTTGCTGTGCGCTGGCTTCTCACTGCAGTGGCTTCTCTTGTTGCGGAGCACGGGCTCTAGGCACACGGGCTTCAGTAGTTGTGGCACGTGGGCTAAGTAGTTGTGGCTCGTGGGCTCTAGAGCTCAGGCTCAGGAGTTGTGGCACACGGGCTTAGTTGCTCCACGGCATGTGGGATCTTCCCAGACCAGGGCTTGAACCCTTGTCCCCTGCATTGGCAGGCGGATTCTTAACCACTGTGCCACCAGGGAAGTCCCTGGTTCATTATTTCTTAAAGTTTATTATTAAAATCATCTAGGTGCTTGAAAGTGCAGAACTGGTCCTATTGGAGACCTCGTGGTTCAGAATGGGGGTGGGGGTCAGGGGAACAGCAAACTTCCTGTTTGACAAGCCCCCTCCCTGGGTGGCTAAGTCTACAGAGGTTTGAGATGTTCTTCTGTTCCATACACATTTCCCCTGTAACTCACATCTTATCAACACTTAACTGAAAATCAGCATCATCTTCCAGTTGCTTTCCTTGGAATTCTAGAAGTGGTCCATGAAGGAATAGAAAACATTATAAATGGGGCCCCTCCTCTTGGAAAAGCAGGGCAAGCAGGAGGTTTGCAGAGTTACCCTGACATTTTCCCAGCAAGAGGTCATGTGGCCCCGTGCAGTCACACCTGGCTGTTTCCCAGGGACTGCAAAGAGTGTTCTCCCGTTGCTGGCCTTTTACAAACAGCGGGGCCGCCCTAACTTCATGATGATCAGAGGCCATCGTGGTTAAAAGAAAAAGCCAGCTGAGAGAGGGAATTGACAGGAAGCACACCAGGTGACTTGATTGAATTTGGGCAATTCAGATGGGGTAGCTGGCTCTCATTTAGGAAATTTAGATTGAATAACCAGTTCCGTTGTTAAAGACGGCGATGAAATTTGAAGAGTTCTGCATCAGACCCTGACAACCGAGCCAGTCCCGGCGCTGGGTTCTTGCCCCACTTGTGTTCACCAGCATTTTAGAGTCACTTGGTATTTGTCTGTTTCTCTCCTACCTTGGGATTGCTATTATTATTTTTAATTTTTTGGTACTCAGGTTCAAAGTCAAGTGAAATACTGATTTGTCCCAAGTGCATTTTCTAATGTTTTGCCCTCCTTTTATCCATTATTTTTCCTATCAATTTCTCTTTTTTTCTTTTCCTTTTCCTTTCTTCCTTGGTCTCCTTTTAATATGGCAGTAAGCTCCTAAAATAGTTTTGATCCAAGACTCAAATTTGGGTATTTTGGTTCTTTTGAGAAAGGAAAAATTTTCTTTCTCCGTCCATATGATGCACCTCAAAACACCTTTTGGAAATAGCTTAGACCCTCTTAAACAATTAAATGGTTATCGCAGCTAATATTTACTGTGTGCCAAGCACTGTTCTAAGTACTTTGTAATTTAATTTTACAGTAACTCTAGGAGTCATGTCCCCCATTTCACAGATGAGGAAACTGAGGCATAGAGAAGCTACGGGATTTCCCTCAGGGCCCACAGCTGAGAGGTGGTGGAGCAGGGAATAGCCTTCAGGCCTCTGCCTTTCCCCACCATCCTGTGCCACCTCCTCAAAAGAAAGTTAGCCTCAGAGAAATAAGGCAACATCAAAGCCCCGCTCAGGATCTGCAATATTTCTGATGAAGAAGATATTTGCTCCCATCCTAGGGGAAGGGATTGCAGGGCTTAGGCAGAGAAAACCTTAGCACTAGCCTACTGTTGATTTATGTGAAAAGATAAATTGGCACCAGACAGGGAAATCCCTGGCTTTAGGTAATCTTGAGGCGTTTACCGGGGGGATAAGGCTTGTAAGATCCCTACAAAGCAAGGGGCATTTTATAGCCCAGGGAGTGATGTTTTGATCGCTGAGTTTTCTGGGGCCGGTAGATATCAGGAAGTCTGACTTAGCCTTTTGACGTTGAAATCCATCTCAAATGCGGATGGAAATGTCGCGTGAGACGGGGTCATCAATTCACCCAGGTCTCCAGGACAGCAGGATGACCAGTTCTCGCCTTGCAGTTCGGATTATCCTGTGGCTTTGATAGCACGGCTAAAAATGCGTGACGATTCTTTCTCGGAGGAAGCTGAGCAAGGAAGTCAAAGCTACAGGCAATATCTTATCCTCCCCTCCCCCATGTTTATATAAATTTTCTTGTAGCAGAGGTTGTTTCAAATAAAAATTTAATATTGCTGAGCACAATTATGCAAACCAGAAAGTTTGAGTGAAATTGCAAAAAGGCAGGGTGCAGCGGGGGTAATGACTGTGTTTGAGAAAAGGATATGAGTAACCCTGAGTCCCTCAGCACAAAATAAGGAGATCACGCTCCAGAATTCTTTCAGCCCATTGACCTTCCCATCGGCTTCGTCCAAAGAGATTCTTAGAAGGCCCTGATGATCCTTCCAAGTGCCACCCAGCTGGAGTTCTACTTGAAGATGAAGCTCTACCCCAAATGCCAGCTCTATTCAACTCCTGATTATGTCTATTAATAAAAAGAGCTAAGAGGACTGAGCCCATGCCTCCCTGGTGCTTCTCAAACTATCTGTGGAGCTGGACTGTTTTCTTTTAAAAAGAAAATCTCCAATCTGTAGACTAACGTATTTGTAAAATATAATAAAAATGACTTACTAGAAAAATGAAATGAAAAAGACATAGAAAATAGAGGTCCAAACATGTAATTATGCAACAGGCATAGAATGACGTTTGAAAAGAGTATAATCAGAATACACATAATAAGAAAAAGGAAAAATAATTACAACACTGTGCACGTTGGTCATGGAAAGGGTGTGTATAGGTGATTCGCATCACGTACTAGAATGTGGCAATGCCAAATTGTTCTAAGAGTTTCTAGGTAACTGACTCTCAGCTTCTGTGTTTTTGTCTTCAGAGACCAGTAATCAAAAGTTCATGGACTGGCAGTGATCCCCTGAAAGTTTATGGGACTCCAGTCTTGGCTCCAGCCTTCAGTGCCCTTAAATATCCACGGTCCTAGAAGCTCCTTGAGAAACCAGATGCCTTTGATACAGCAATCCAGGGCTCTAGGAATAATGTGGCCGACAGTGATTCAAACCATTTATCAGAGGAAAGCGAGAGCAGATGATGATGTATCTTTAGAATTCAGGCATGGAGTTATGGATCAAAGGAGAAATTAAGACTTATGGTCATTATAGTAAAGGGCGGGAGGGGGAGGGGCAGCAGTGCCTGGGGTGCCGGGTAACCCGTTCATCTTGATCTGTAATAATTAAAGTCAGGGAGCGTTGGCTGGGAACTGGACCAGATGATTAGGGCTGCTCTCGACGGCTGGCCCTGCCACCTGAGGCTTTACTTAGTTTAGTTTCGTTTTTTGTTTTGTTTGATGGGCATGAGGGAGCGTATGGAACGGCCACTATATGCACTGGCACTGCTGTTCTTGAGGAGGGACTAATCCTCCCACCTCCTTTCCTGATGCCCCCAAGCCTCATCACAGTTCTTCGTCTTTTCCACCCTGTCTCTGTTCAGATCTGAACCCCACCTCCCTCGGATCTCCCCACTTACCAAGATCTGACCTGTTGCATAGTCAGATCTCCCACAATGTGCCCAGTACACATTGAGGAATCAACCAATGTGATTCAAACTACATACATATTGATAAACAAAAGCAACCTTGCTCATGTATAATATCATCATCACACACCGAACAAAATCGTATACTGAGACAGCTTCTAAAAATAGTGCCCTGCACACGATTGTTGAAAATGGTTTTTAATGCTTTTTTTCTTATTTAAAAAACAATATGTTTGGGAGTAAAGTGCAAATTAGCAAAAAGAAGAAATCCTTCTAAGTCAGTGCTTGTCTGGAACTCAATCGTTCTTTTCCATAGCGTCGAAGTATTGCATTGTGTGGCTATACGAAAATGGATATATCCGTTACTTTATTAATGGACGTGGGATCATACGTTCATTTTTTTCACTTGACGTTATAAACATTACCATGTCATTAAATAGTCTTCTAGCCTAGTGATTCAATGACGACATCATGTTCTCTTGTATGGATATAATACTTTATTTAATCAATACCCTGTTTTTCTCCCCAATTTCTGCTGTCATCAATAGTGTTACTGAACATCCTTGTAAATATATCTTGTCTGCCTTCATGATTATTTTCTTAGGTGAAGTCCATAGCTTGGTAAGCTCTGGATCAAGGGGCATGGAAAATTCTGGGGCCTTCCTGAAGCCTCGTCATATTGGCCAAGTCAATATGAAGAGACAAGACCTTGGACTTGTGGAGAAAGATAGGCCTTGGTCCTCACTTGCACTCTGCTGGGTGACCTTTGTTAAGGACTGACACTCTCTGAGCTTCATTCGCCTCCATATGGCAGAGGGAGGAAAGCAAAAGCGTTGAGTTCACAGGACTGTCTTGAAGCTCAGCTAAAATCATGGGTTTCAAGCCCTGAGCACAGTTCCTAGGAAGCAGCCGTCCCCGTGGACAGATGACGTCTGAGCGAGCACGTGTTTTTAACTCTGTCTGCCACCTCCATCAGCTGTCATACAGGTCGCAAACCCGGGCATGGCTCCATAGTACAATTTATGCCGTGGAGACAACGTGTCGGGGCTGGAATTTCAAAGGCACACAGCGCTGGTCTTAGCTCTTCTGCAATGCGAATAGAATCCCCTGTGAACAAAATGGTTACTAGATAGAGTTTGGGTTCTTCTGAGCGTTGCGTCCCATCCTCTAGAAGTTCGGGGACTCAAGAGTTGTGTGTTTTTGCTTCCTTGATGAACAAGATGACAATGTCAAGCTCTGACACCCAGGAGCCGAGGGAAGTTCCTTTCTGCCCAGTTCCCTCTCTTCCAGGGTTCTGTGTGAAGCATGCTCCCAGCAAAAGGACATGCGCCTCCCCAACAGGTTTCAATCTGTTCGGTTGAAACCTACAAAGGTTAAAATTGGCCAGGCTCCCCGGGGGAGGTGAGCGGTATGCGGTTGGCTTTGTTTGGGAACCTAAGTCCCCCATCTGCCCTTGCTTTGCAGCAGGCTCCTTTGTATGTTTGGATTTTCCAGAAGGGGTAAATCACACAAACAGAGCACCTCGGGAATCCTTCAGGGAGTCCAGCTCTGCCCCCGCCCCACTCGTGTGAAACACATGCCTCATTCTCCGGGCTGTGGAGGGCACTGCACACACCAGCCTTGTCTGAAGAGCTTTCTCTGGAAAACTCATTCTTGGAGAGAACTTTCTTTGTGCAGTAGTTCAGCCTTTTAGACTAAACAGACGATGAGAAAATAGGGAAGCCTAGAAAAAAAAAAAAAAGAGTTCCTTTTGGTACATAGAGGCGGGAAGACGTTGCTTTGGGTTTGAGATCCTGCACCTCTCTGATTCATCTTCTCCAGGTCCACAGTGGTTCCCAAGCCAAGAAAGATAGTGAGAAACAGACCCTCGTGTTCACTGTGTCCTGTTTTCTCTTTGTTTTCTCATCGCTTAGAGGGTGCCGTGAGCCTGTCTGGCCTCCAAGTGCACGTCTTGCGCTCTCCGGGCCCCAAAACAGGCCTGCGGTATTTGGCCTGCAAGCAGCATTCATTTAAAATCAAAGCTTTGAAGGTTGGTCTGGTTTGAGAACAATCCGGGAGCATGGGATTCCTTGGCATGTGGGCCCCTCGGGGCTGCGTGGAGAGAGGTGAGCCTGGTTTCCCCGGATGAGCCCAACGCGATGTTGAAGAATAGTCTCCTGGTTGATGGGCCTGGCTCGGAAACCAAAGCCAGGACAATTTCCCCCATCCTCCATCCCTGTCCTTCCTCCGGTTGGGCTGGTCTGTGGTGCACACATCCTGTTTTTATTAGGAGGTGCCTTTTGCTACCAGCCCCTTCCGCCCAGCACCACCCCCACCCCACCCCACCCCCTGGAGATGAGTCCCAGTTCCATTAACGTGCTGATGGAGCTCGGGGCAGATGACAGCACCCGCCCAAGGTTGAGCTTCCAACCGAGGAGGGAGGGAGTCTTGGACCAGCAATTTCGGGAGACAGTTAAAAGATTAGATAGTAAATTTACTTAACAGAGACTAATCACCTGGGACTGGGTTTCATATCCTGTTTTGAAATAATGTATTTTCTTTTGTGCTCTGGTCTGAATCTGTCATCCCTCCTCTAATAATGAGAGGCAGTGGATTTTTAATCTTTGACCCTCTTCCATATAATCTAATCATGGTGGTTTTCTGATCCTCTTCTCCTTATTTGGTGAAGTTCGGGAAAGAGAAAGAACTCATTTCTCTAGCATGGCTGGCCATGCTCTGGTTCTCGTGAGGGGCTGGGCTGACCGGCAGAATCAGACCCTGCCCGCTGCAGGTCCTGTGCTCTTCAAATGGGGGAGGGAGGGAGGAAGAAGAAAAGACAAGGGAAGGAAGGCCAAAGGCTCTCGTGTCTGAATCAGATGAATGAAGGTTGGCAATTGGGACAGTTGGGAACTACAATAAAACAGTCGTGACATCTGTTTCATACCAAGGCCACCTCGAGAGCTGTGAGCCACAAACTGGGAGCAGCCTTAGGTGCTGGGTGTAATCAAGTTAGGAAAGAGACCCAGGTAATCCTCCGATTGTCTGCCAATGGAAACTTCTCTGCATTCAGCATGCTCCCTTTCCCTTTCAAGCTGGGAGGTCTTGGGGTGTCTCTCCTTCCTCTCTGGGTTTGACTCATAGGCGGTGCTTGACCCCAGGCAACCCGCACTGAGGTCTTCCCTTCAGGTGGGGTTGCCGGGTGGGGTGGGAGTGTCTCTCCAGCCCCCCCTAACTTTGGGAGTCGCCCCAACAGGAATCCTGAAGGCTGGAAAGTTGGGTTCAGTTTGAACGAGAAAGTGAACAGAGGAATGCTTTCATCTCCCATCTGCCCATCCTTCCCCGTCTGTGAGATTGTTGCTTAATTGTGCGAGAGGCATAGACAAGATCTGCAGCGTCTTCCTGTTCCCATCTCTCAGGGCTCAGTGACCCTCCAGGTAAAGCCAAGTCCTTTGGCCGCTTAGCCAGATTTCTCTGGTTGAAAGCAACAACATATAAGCAACTCTAGTTAATTCAAAGGGGATTTTGGAAAGCACATGGGGTGGGACGTCTCGAATCAGAGAGAAGGTTGAAAAACAGGGCTTACAAAGACAGGCACTGGTCATCTTCAGAGGGTCCTGAGAGCAGCGATCGCTCAGCAGTTGTACCCAGGCACCACCGCTAATGAAAGGAGGTCAACTACATTCAGTGTTTTGGTCCCTTTGCCTACATATAATTCAAATGCCATGGAAGGAGAATCTCACTGGCTCAGCTTGGGACGTTCATTTGGCCGTGAAACAGTAGGGCGTCTCGATTAACTGTCCTACCAGATTGTATGCAGGGAAAGGCGATTCCTCCGCAGGTAATAGGTCGGTGTGCTTTTATCCAAAGAGGAAGGTGATGGTAGGCAGCCCAAAGCCAACAGATTTCAGCCTAACAGTCACAGTTCTCTGCCTCTCTAGGACCTGACCTTGCTAGGTGGGTCTTGCTATGACAGCGCACAGGCTTTTGCAACAGACTGGTGATTGCCTCCTTCCCTTCACGGTACCACCATCACCACACCCACACCCACCCACACCCACCCACACCCACCCACACCCATCCTCCTGTCAGTATCAGAACAGACAGACTCCTAAAACTCGACCTTTGGAGTCGAAGTTACTTTACTTCCTTGGCATTTCCAAGGTTCCACTCTTGTCTTCATTAACTTCCCTCCTGGGCCTCTTTGTGCCCCATTCAGATCCCTGCCACCACTCAAGATCCCTGTCCCACACCCTCCCCCAAATTCAC
This sequence comes from Orcinus orca, assembly GCF_937001465.1. Classification (NCBI taxonomy): domain Eukaryota; kingdom Metazoa; phylum Chordata; class Mammalia; order Artiodactyla; family Delphinidae; genus Orcinus; species Orcinus orca. The sequence continues at coordinate 29,904,736 of NC_064561.1, forward strand.
AGCTGAGATAAATAATTCATAGGCAAAATAAACACTCAGCCCCATCCCCAGATCTGCGTAATCACCTCCCTGGTGCGCGTTGGCTTTGCCCTCCTGGGAAATGTGAGAAGGGAAACAGGTCCTTTTAGCCTGTGAATAGTGCTTTATTATTTTGATGCATGAATGCGGAAGGAATAAGAGACAAAATAAAGTGAATAATACAATGCGCTGTAGATAATTCATCACTTAAATCAATAGGAACTGCAGGTCACTGAGCTGGAACTGGTGTTAACTGTGATCCAAACATGGAATTAATAATTGAAACTACACTGATCTGTCTTCCCGGAATGGGAAGACAGACAACCCCAGGGATGATACATACAGCACAGGAGGAATGAGGCGATGGAGATAGACAGATGATTCATTTAATTCCTCCAGCTGTCACATACAGTAAATAAGAAAATCTGCTTTCTATCTGGAATCAGCCTCATTTGGGAGCGACGTTAGCTGAACTATATCCTCAGCTGTGTGTTTATTTTTTCTATTTATTGCAGGCATTTTATTTTTTCTATTTATTGCAGGAATTTCAAATGATGGGTTAGCGTGGAATGCCGCATTTTCTGAGGCTGAAAAGGCTCATGTCTAGGCAGTGATAGGCCCAGCATATGGGACCCCATTCATTACCTCCTCTGCACCCACCTGGGAATTCTGGGTCCTTAATTTCCCAGGAAGTCTGGTTCTGCAGCCACATGGGGGACAATAGAATCAGTGACCTGCAGCTACAGAAGAGTCAAGAAGTCTGAGCAAGTTACATATTCTCTCTGAGCCTCAGTTTCCCTCCCTATAAAAGGAGACAATGATAGCACCTGCCTCGTGACGCACTGAGGACCGAATGAGATGTGAATGAAGGGTGCTTAGAACCATAGCTGGCACCTGGTACCCACAATGTTTGACATTGTTCTCGGTGGTGGTCATGGGGTTACGAAGCCAGGGTAAGGCTGAAGTTGGTGGTTCACAGAGAGAGATTTATTGCTATTAAAATAAAAATCAACCCTAGATGTTTTGGCTCTTGCAGAAGTAGGATCAATTGTAGAAGTTCATCTCTGTCCTGTTGCCTTCTTCTTGTGGGAATGAGAATGAATGTGTCCACCCATAGGTCTGGACACATTGCAAAAGTAGGACCTCCCCTTGGAGGTGGGGATCCAGCTGAGTTAAATCATCCTGAATAATGAAATGGGAGCAGGCGGGGAAGAACAGGTTTCTAGAGGACTCTTTCGAGAGAGGGAAACAAAAGAGAGGATCCAGGGAAGAACGCACGAATGGAGCCTTGCAGAAAGGTGGCTGAATTTTTTAAGAACAGAAATGCTTCAAATTCAGAACACCTATTTTTAAAGAGCCGCCTCTCCTCTTCTCTCCACTTGATTCCAGAGCCCAACAGGCTCTTTAAGTGGAACTATTTTGGAGAGAAATACAATACAGTACATGGAATGCAAGCATTTGGTTCTAAAGTCAGCAGTACAATCACATGTACCCGTAAAAATCCCTTAAATCACTCATAAATCTCCAGAACGTGGTCCCTTCAAAACTCAAAAGCCAAAAAGGGAACTTACTTTTTAAAAGTCTGTTTTCTTTTGGGATCCAGCCTTCCCTGGGGTAGTTGAGGCCAAGATCTAGTCTGAACTGGAAAGACGATGGGGTCAGCAAAGGATTTTTCTCTTTTCGTCAAGCCATATAGTTCTGTTTCATAAGGCAGATGTGCTTACTGATGTGACTTTAGTAAATAATATCAAGAATGGAGAAAGCAGTGAACTAAGAAGCAAAAGACCTCAGATTGGGTCTAGCTCCACTACAAACTAGTTGTATGACCTTGAACTTGACCTCTTGACCGCTTCACCACTTGACCTCTTGACCACTTGACCTCTCTGGATAGTAATTTTCCAAACTTTAGAACAAACTCAGTGAAAATATTTAGATAGGTAAGTAGGTGAATAGATTCCAGCTTTTACAAAAATGTGTATTTCAAGTGTTCCAAACTAGAGGAGAATGAGATACTTGTATAATTACGGTTTCACCATTATCTGTACTTTTCATGAAAGCCCTGTGAACTAGAAATCTCACCTTTCCTCTTTGATATTATTGAATTGGATTACAAACAGCCAGAATTTATATACAAAGTGTTGAATATATCCCATTTTAGAATTGAAATCAGCTAATATTTGTGATGTCCTCCTTGTGAACCAAGAAAAATCCTTCTTGTTCTAGATGCCATGTATGTTGGAGATACAGAAGGTAAATCAGAGGCAAGTCTTGGTTGGCTATTTGGTACCCTAGGGAGACAACTTTGGCGGCATGGTACCATCTTACAGAACTCGGAGGCCTTACTATTTAGGACTTTTAAAATTTACACTTTTAGGGAATTTACTTCTCAGAGGCTGAATTTACTCAACTAGACCATGAGGCTGTTGCACTAAATTTGTGGTCTTCACACATGTTGATGAGGTTCTCTGCACATGCCCCAGAGGCCCTTTCGGAGTGGGGAAGGGAGAAAGGAGGTGAGGAAATTCCTAGCTGTCAAGACTCCAGGTTCCCCTGGGCCCCTGCTTGCAAGAATATAGCTCTACTTTTATCTGATTTTTATATTAAGGGTTTCATGTCAGATTTCATTTAAATAAAGGGTCCATGGTAAGAAAAAAAAGAAAGAAAAGAGACAGATGATCTTTAAAGTCTGAGGTCTGCCGTGTCTAAGGTTTTGTGATGTTTATAGAGAAACAGACAAAAATCTGAGTTTATGAGTCCTGGGCAGATGAGTCCTAAGCAGAACACCCAGCCCTCTGCTAGTTTCCAAGAAGGAGTGTAGGTTCCTTTGCATCATCCAACTCACCTAAGGGCCAAGAAACCAATATATAGTTGACTCTCATTCCTCACGATAGTTATAGACTACAAAGTCACCTTGAACACTGATTTAGTGAATACTGAATCGTTTGCCCCTAGGGGAAGTATGTACACACACACACACACACACACACACACACACACACACATATACACACACACACACACACACCCCTCACACAAATCATCATCTTAATTCCTAGAAACAATTCATCCTAGTAGATTCTATTTTCTCTATTTTATGAAAGGAAAAACAAGGTTCAGAAGTATTAAGTGGATTGCCTGAGGCCACCCCACTAAACAGATGCCAAGGTTGGGAAAAACCCCATACTAGCCTGAGAGCAGATCTTCTTGCACTGCACAGCTCTGCCCCCAGACTCTCCACCTCCGGCCACATTGTGAGACCTGAGACAAGAAGGCAGAGAATGGCCTTGTTTGACCTTACCTGGGCGTGTGTACATTGGGCAACTCAGAATTTTTGCCTGTCTGCACATGTCCATAAATGACCTTGAAAGCATGGCGAGGATTGATTTTGTGGTTACAAAGAAATTTTCGCAAGTAGGAGAATTTGCAAAGATGGAATCTGCAAATAATGAAGATCAGCTATCCATGTAATGTCAGCCATTTGCATTCTAGTCAAAACTAGGTAAATTATTCATTTTAGTATTCTGTTGTTCATGTGCACAGGACATTTTATGTATCCATTTGCCTTTCGTGGTAATCTATTAGTCATGTGATCTGGGTGGGACCCCTTTGAACAAGTTAGAATTTTCCCATTTTTACTAATGAAAAACTAAAGTGGAAAATGAATGCGTTGTAAGAAGAAAATGTAATTATACATAACAGTTCCCTCCTCCTCTGCCCGCTTACGTTTCTCTGCTCCACCATTCCCTGCCGCCTCCCCTGAATCCTACTCTCCAAAGGAAAGTCCTGTTTTTACCAACCTAGTTCCTATTTTTCTTGTGATGTGAAATCTGGAGAATGAGTAGAGAGACAGGACCTGAGAGGCAGTAACATGGCAGGATTGACTGAGGGATGGGGTGTGTTGCAAGTAAGAGTATGCAGAGCATCCCCGAGGGATGTACATAACACATGGAGATCAGGAGAAAGGGTGTATGAAAGGTCTTCCTCCAGATAAGTATAATTTTAGAGATTCAGATAAATGTTAGAATTCCCATTTAACCATGTGTGGTTGCCCAACTACTTCTTTACATATAACTCTATGTAGAAACTGGGCCACTAGGACCATAGTTTTATCAGGGTTATGGGACAAACCTAGAGTCTGTATCGATGCATACATTTATTTTTGTAGTCTTTGTAGCAATATTTTTCTATACTGGAGTCATTAGAGAGCAGGTAGGTGGCTTTGGATGCAAAGTACAAAGGCAAATATAATTTCTGGAAGAATGAACATAAAATTGTGGGCAGGGGAGTGGTGTCTTAGTGTCACAGGGCGTGTAACCCTTTGGAAGAAAAATGTTTCAGGATCCGTCTATGTCTTTCATGTTTGGTTCTCCTAAGAAGAGAAACAAACCTGGTTGATATCTAGGAGTTTCTCTTTCCTCTTATGTTATTTAGATTCTATAAGCCTCAAGTTCCTCATCTATAAAGTAGGGATAAAAACATACCTATCTCAAGCCAGTCCTATGAGGATTCAATGAGATAAACTTAGCGTAGTTCCTAACACCAACTAACAACACAATATATATGTTTGTTATGATAATGGTTATTAACATCCTAACAGTGAGAAAAGTTAATCAAAGAGAAGTTTTCAAAAGATATTTCTAAAGAGAAATGAAAACACATGTCCACACAAAGCCTTGTACACAAATATTTATAGCAGCATTATCCGTAATAGCCCAAAAGTGGAAACACTCCAAATGCTCGTAAAGGACAAATGGATAAACAAAGTATGGTATATCCATATAATGAAATATTATTCATCCATAAAATGTAATGAAGTACTGATACACGCTACCACATGGATGAATCTTGAAAACATTATGCTAAGTGAGGGAAGCCAGTCATTAAATATTATGTGTTACAAAATTCAATTCATATGAAAATCCAGAATGGGGAAATCTATAGAGAAAAAAAAAGTAGACTAGTGGCTGTTTAGGGTGGGGGGGAGGACAGAGATGGGGGCATGGGGTGATAGCTAAAGCATATGGGGTTTATTTTTGAGGTGATAAAAACTGTATAAATTGACTATACTGACGGTTGCACATATTCGTAAATATATTAAAAACTATTGTTTTAAATGGATGAATTGTAAGGTATTTGAATTATGTACCAATAATGCCATTTAACAGCATTAGAAAACTGTAGTTATATTCATGACAGGCACAGAAACAGGACAGAAGGAACCTGTCTGTGTCCCTTCATTCCTTCGGGCTCTGCAGGGACAATATCCAGAATCTATGTTCTGCTGAAGCTTAGCATCCTTAAGTTGGAAAGAATTTCAAAGGTCATCTAAGGAAAATATGCCCCAGTCACTGCCAGCATTTCGGCTCAGCCAGACGCTTCTTAATCTCTGCTTTTACCAGGAAATTACACCTAGAGAGGAGAAGAGAACTTAAAAATCCATGTGGGGAATATTTGTGGTACGGCTTGGGGGGAAGGAAGGACTTGAGAAAGAATGCATTTGACCCCGTGGATGGGAGGAGAGAGCAGAGTGACAACAGCTGCCCCGAAGTGTGGGTGAGATGTTGCATGCCGCTCACACCCAGCGCACAAGCAAAAGTAGGCAGACACAGGTATGAGTCTAGACCAGACAGCGAAGGGAAGAGAGAGAAAGGGAACCAGCAGTCAGGAAACCTTCATCGTGAGTACATACCACACTGGGTGCTTCACAAAGGTCCTCTCGCTTAGTCTCTATGACATTTCTAAAGGTAGGTGTTATTATACCACTTTTACAAATAAGGAAACTGCAGCTCAGAGAGGTGATGTTCCTTTCCAGAAGGCACTTAATTAACAAGTAGGGAAACTGAGATCCAAGAGTAAGACCTTCACCAACATTGCCCTAAAGCAGACCTGGGAAAAGGGCCCGCCATAATCCACCCAGTTGCTCCAGTCAAAAACCTAGGAGTCATTCTTCACGCTCTGATTTCTCCCCCCACTTTCCCCTCAACCGGTCCATCCAGCAAGGCAGGTTGGGTCCAGGTCCTCACCTGGTCCCTCAAGGTCATGCATGCCCTGGCTCCTCCTTCCCTGCCCAATTCATCCTAGACCATTCTCTGCCCCTTGCTCACCCTTCTCCCAATCCACTGGGAGAACAACTGCTTTCTTCTGCCAGGAATGCCCTTTTAGGTCTTCTCACCTTCTCGTACTTTGGGATCCTTCTCGTACTTCAGGTCTCAGCTCAGGAGTCACCACCTCTTCAGAGAGACTTCCTGGCAGCCCGTCTAATATGGCCTTCTCCAAATACTTTCTTCCCCATCACCATGATTATTTCCTGTGTAACACTTGTCTTAATCTGCAGTTTATTTATATGTAGTCATATTTGTTTGCTCTGTCCCTAACTATAAGTCCAGGAGGGCAGCGATTCAATTCTCTCATTCCCTGAGATAGTCCTGGAACCCAGGACAGTGTCTTGCCCTTGGAAGATGTTCAGGAGAGGGACCATGGAAGGGAAGGTGGAAGGGGGCTGTCTGGGGGTACCCCACAGGGCAAAGAAGAGCTTCAGAACAGACATTTCTAGGGAGCAGAGGGCTCTGGGATGCCCTGGTTTTCTGCTCACTTGCTGTGAGCATCTGAACACCTTTCCCATGCCTTCATTTCTACAGATATTTACTGAACACTTTTTATTAAAGATAAAATCCACTTCTCAGTGATTGCAAACAGATATCCTGGGTAGCGGGAAATGTGGATGCTGAAGTTGAAATTTGACCATGAGATGCAATTTTAAAGTCTATGGTCCTAGGTTAGGGGTGGGAAGGGGCAGGATTGTCAAGGAAAAGAAAAAACTCCAATCTATTTTAGTTTCCATTAGCTACAGCCACGTAGGCAGGGGAATGGAGGAAATGACTCTCTGATCCCTGCAGTGCAATGCAACCACCTGGCCAGCTTGTCCTCACGGGCTAGACACGCCCAATCTTACTGGCGTCTAAGGCAGACGTAGAGCGTGAGGACCCTGTGTCCAAGGCAACTGCTCTGTGATCGCAGGTGATTCACACATGGCAGTAATGGCAATGCCGATGATCAGAGCAAGGGTCACCATAGAGTGAATAGGCCAGTTCTGATTGAGCACCTTTCCTTGCTTTATCTCAGTCAGTCCCCACAGGATTTCCGTACAAACATAATCTGCACGAGAACAGGAAACTTGCCTTTCTAATCATTGACTCACTCAGCATTTAGAGTAGTGTCTGGCCTGTAGAAGATGTTTAGTAACTCTTGGGTGAATGAATAAAGGAGGTGGGTCCTGTAATGATCCATCCGCCTACAAGCCCATTTAATGTAAGGGGCTTGCTTGGCGTGATTCACCAGCACAGATGGGATGCCCAGAAAATGCCTGGCACAAAATAAGAGCTCAAGAGATATTTGCTGAATAAACGGCTCCCCATTTTGCAGATGAGGAAACTGAGACCTGGAGAGGTGATGTAACCTTCCCAGGGTCACATAGCCAGGAAGGGATGACAATCGGCTTTAATGATTATTCAAAAGAAAAAAGGGTACGGCTGGTTTAGGGGTGGGAGTAAAAAACTGCATAGAAAATAACAGGTGAGGGTGCGAGAGTTTGAGATAACCCACAAAAAATGCTTTAAGTTGCTATAACTTACTTGCTGTAAGCAGTGTAATTTGTAGATGGAAGTCAGCTTAGCACTGTACTCTGCAAAGATTCTGCTTCTGGGTTTTCTTACACAGTTCCGTTCAGAAGAGTTTGGTTTTGTTTGGGGTATTTTTTTTTTTTTTGGTCTTATTTTTCAGCGGAAGGATGGTGAGGAAGAAATAGGGTGTTAACTAATCTTCCGTCGTGGTGAGAAATGTTGTTTCGAGGACCCCAAAGAGAACCTGAGCTAAGCACTCCTTTCCTCATCCCCAGGAGCTGGGGCTGCTACGGGGAAGGAAAGCAAGCTCGTGGAAACTGCACCTGTCACAGACACATTCAGGGAGACTCCTTCCCGTTTATCAAGCTGTCAACTGCTAACGTGTCAGAAAACCTTCTAGATGTGTTTGAGTCTATCAGCCAGATGGAGCAGGGCAGCCCCATCGGCTGCTTTTCTTGAGGATAGCTGGATGGCTGTACTCGGGACGACCTGAGAGAAGGAGAGGCTTCTCTCCCGGCTGCTGTTTCCCTGAACGGGAGGAAAACAAAACAAACCGACAAAGCCCTCTGCTGGGGGTGATGGAGAAGCCAACTCACCAGCCTACGGCCGGCCATGGATTGCACGGGTTAGCTGTGTCTATTTTTGTCCAGTTAAACGCTGGCGCCTGGGCAGTCAGTGGCTCAAGGTATAACACATCAACCGAGGAGAAATTTAAAGCCAAAACCCTCTGTATAATTTATTCATCACAACCTAAAGCTGACTTCCTGCTTGTCTGTATTCAGGTTGAGCTCATTTAACTGCTTGCACTGCGTCTGTTTAAAGAGAAAACAGAAGAATCAGCTCAGGGGAGTAAGATAAACGAAAACAGAAAACTGCAACAACAGTTCTTTCACTTTATTCCGCAAATGTCTTTGTTTTCTCAACTGGTTGAGAAGAAAATGGCTCTGCATCCCAATGATTAATGATGATGGTGATGAATGTGATGATGATGATGATGATTTCAGGTTTAATGTCTCTTGAAAAGAAAATGTGCTCTGGATTTTTTTCCGAATCAAAGTTCTCTAGACCAGGAAAGCAAAACCCCAATTACAGATTCCAGCGGGGTTATCTTTGGCTTCTAAAAACATCAGAGCACAGTAGACATTGTTGTCATCATTTTATAGATGAAGATCAGAGAGGTAGAGTGACTCGTCCAAGGTCACACAGCTAGAAAGTCAGAGCTGAGACAAATCTAAGGCCAGCTGAGTCATAGCCTCTAAATTTCCTGAGTTTCATGTAGGAGATCATGGTCACTAGGGCAAAGGCCTACAGAGGTATGTAGCCAAGACACTATGAAGTAGAGATCGACGTGGTAAACACAGAAGTTACTCTAACTTCAGGAGAGTAGTTTGGGTTGACAGATGAGGTGGGAGCTGCATGGCTATAGATGTCGAGGTTTATGTCCTATGTCCCCGATGAGATTTTATGCTCCTTGAAGACAAGTTCTTCAAAAGAGTGTACAGTTAGGTCTGCAGAAGATTTTCCTTTGTAGTGCACCCAGCAGAGCCAAGCACAAAGATATCTTCCAAAGTTTCCAAGGATGCTGTTGACAATGCTGGCAGTGAAGGCTGGTGTCTGCCAGGGTGATGACAGGGATGGGAGCCTGCTGCTGTCCAAGCGTGGAGACTGGAGCTCCCAGCCCAGCCATATTTGGAAAGAGACAAGTTTGAAATTCCAGGATAACAGGGAGAGGCAAAGAAGAAGATTTACAGGTTGTGTAGGGAGACACAAGAAGAGTAACGGCGGAGCAAGGGCATAGGGGTGAAACAGAGTGGGAAAGCTTGCTGATAACGATGGTGACGAGCTCTGCTGACCTGGGCAAGCAGAGGAGGAGATAGGCTGTGAGAGAAGGAATGCCATATTTAACAGGCGGGGAGAGATAAATAATTCTTTATCTTTACGTTCAGAGAGGAGGGTGGCGAGGAATCTTCAAAACCCACTCTCTTTCCAAGGCTCAGGGAGTGCCGTGAGGAAGGAATTTGAACACCTGCCAGAGCAGGTGAGCAAGGCTTGGGAAGAGAATCCAGCGCCAGCACGGAGATGCTAGCAGGAGGTGCGAGAGTGAGAGCGCAGCCCTCATATTTTCCACCAGCTTGGCCATGGGAGGGAGCAAAGTGGGAAACCAGTGCGTTAGCCTTCCTGCCGAGGAAGACTGACCACATCAAATAGCACAGCAGTAGAGCTCTGAGAAAGACGGGTGCAAGTAAGGTCGTGAAAAACCCCTCAAAGATTTGAGATTGGGAATGCCAGAGGAATGCGAGGATTTTTTGTAGTTATTACACAAGTGTTATATATTCACCGTAGAAAAATTGCAGAGAGCCAAAAAATAAAAATTAAAAAATAAAAATAATAATTTACACATAATCACTATGAACATTTGGGTGCAATTTTCCCCCAGACCTTCTTCTCCCTCACACACACATACCACATTTATATTTATAGCATTAAATTACACTCTGCATACTCTTTGGAAACCCCCCTTCTCACTTAAAAATGTGTGCAAAGCATTTGCCTACATTTATGAATAACACCCTCCTTTTAAGTGGCCGTTGGTCTTCCATTGTAGTGATGGGCCCGGACATCCAGCTCCTACAGTTGGGAAGTTTAGGTGGTTTCCAGCTTTTTCCATCATCAAAAGTGCTCCAGTGAACAGCCCTGTACATGTAATTTTTTGTACCTTTGTCCAATGATTTCCTTACAAGCAGACTTGCTAAATAAAAGGTTATGCATACATTAAGAGCTGTGGAGATATATTGCCAAATTGCCCAAGTGAAAGGCATTACCCGTTTATATTCCTTCCAGAAGTGAATGTGAGCATCTGTCTCTCCCCATCCTCATGTTCACAGAGTATCATCATTAAGAAAAGAAGATGACGCTGTTAAAATTTGAGTCTTGAAAGAACACCATGACCTAACTCCTCCTGGAACCCCCCATGGCACTCTTCAGGCAGAACAGGTTTAGTCATGGGGGACATTTGGAGCCCCCGGAGGTGGATTTGGGGAAATCAAAGGACATGTAAACAAATGCATTGAATGTCTGGGCAGTGGCAGTGACCGGGAGGTTCTCTCCTTGTCAGTCTTAATATGTAGAATCGAGAGCTAGCTTCTGTGATCGGAACTGACACTGTAAAGAAGAGTGCACATGGGTACCAGGCTCATGGTGATACAGGCAGAGGAAGCATCATGCCGACTTCTCTCTGCCCCCTTCCTGCCTCCTACTTCCTAATGATGCCAAGCAAGGTCCCCAAGTGTTGTCTTTCTCTTCTAAAAATCACCCTGGCTTTAAAATAAAGAAATCCACCGAACACCTCAGTCTCTTCCAGGCAAAAAAATGAACTTCATCTGGGTCCCATTTGAGAAGAGCAGGCATATAAAAGTCTGACAGCAATGGTGCAGAGAAGATGGAGAGCTCACCTGGGGAGACTTACAAGTGTTTCGCATTCAAAGCACGTGTCTCTAATGCTAATCAGATAACCGTAGCGTTTAGTTCTTACATCTGGCACAAAACTCTTGCTTTTATGTTTCCTATTTGTTCCCAGAAGGTAATAAAATTCACAGTTGTATCTCATAATCAATATAACATCTCTTCAGGCATTTCTGCACATTACGAGCACCTAGGTTCAGGCCTGCTTCTGATAAGGGAACCACATGCTCTTGCTTATTTGTCCGAGTTGAGATCCTAGGTTCTGAGACCTCGCCACTGGGTGCCTTAGAAGGCAGATCTTGTTTCCCCAGCTAAACTGGGTAAGGGCAGACAGAGTGAGAGAGCCGGGGCGAGCTCACCGTTGGGAAGGTAGACACATTACAGGACCCTCCAGTTGGGATGATTTGAGCTATTTACCTAGAAATGAGAAGTGCTACCTCGGAATCAAGTGGAAGATTTGTCCTCGGAAAGACAGTGAACTGTTAGGTGGCATGGCTGATAAGTGACAGAGGAGAATCCCGTCTGTGCTCAGAGTAGCCGTGTCATATCCGTTTGCAACACTGGTGCGTCAAAGTGTTCTTGGCCTGAAGCTCATTCGGGGTCACCAACAAGGGATCCATAGGGACCACGCTTGAATAGGCAGAACGCATCCTATTTTCCTGAACTAACTTAGTATCGGTCAAAATGCAATGCAAGTCACAGTTATATATTTGGGGACTGTCTAGAATGGACAAAGTAATTTTGTGTTTTATAGCTATCTCAAGTTCCTGTGCAGGAGTCAAAAGAGAAACGCCCCATCTGTCTTTGCTTCTTAGCTATTACGGTCTCAGCCTTCATCTTCCTGCCTCAGCTTTACTTAAAGTGGTATCATATCTTCCTTGTTAAAGTGGAGCATATTTTCACACCTAATTACTGTGTTACTTATCTCCTAACTGTTAGGAGAATGAGCTTATGTCTTAATTTTGTTCTTACCGCTTTATCTCTAATAGATATCTAGCATCTTAAGATTTTTCCCTTTCACGAAACTCTAAATGAAGGAAATCACCATTTCTCTTCTTTGAGAGCGATCCATTCGGGATCAGTTGTGCTGAAAACAAAAGGTGAGGCACCTGGACTGGGGTGGGATGAGCACGATGCCCAGGGCACGCCATTTAAGGAGGCGACCATTCTGGGGGACGTGTACCTGTAGGGTCGGCCCCTGGGAGTGAGCAGTCTCATTGAATAGGGCTCTGGTCCCTTCACCAGCCTCACCCTAGTCCTGGCTGTGGGCCCAGTTACGATCTTCAGGCTTTTTTTGGACCCATCAATGATACCTAGCTTTTAGAGGCTTCTCCACTAGGAACTTATTAAGGGACGTGTACTTTGTGGTGTGTGGGTGATGAAGAGCAGACGTGTCTTACGGTACAGAGGTCCCTCTTTGCTGATCCCCAGGTGGCTCAGCTCCTAACAACACAGATTGACTGCTATTTCTTCAGTGTCCATCCTAGTTTATGTTACATCTTTGCCTCCATTATATTTGGGCCAAAAGATATGAAACGAATACTACTAGGTGACCAGAACTCTCAAAGTTTGACTGTGTTGAACTGAATGATTTTACATTTTTTCAGCTTTTGCTTTATTTATAAACAGTGGCGTTCATTCAGTTCACCTGGCTTTTTACTTTTTGCTCGGCTTGAAAAATGAAATGAGTTCATTTTGGGCACGATGCATTCAGCAGTCTCCGAACATCCCATCATAGCTACACAAAACTGTGCTCCAGGCTTTCGGGAAGTGCATGTAAACGTCTGCCTCTCTTTTGTCTTTCATGGTAGTAATTTATCAAGGAAACTTATTTCCAGCAGTCTAGGTATTAAACTCTCCCTTACATAAACCCGCATTGGATATCTCTGATCAAATTACAGTACGCAAAGTATTCCATCCCTGAGCCCAGTGAAATTGTTCCTAATATTTTCCCATGACTGGATGACTTTAAAACTCTTGGTTGTGCTTACAAAAGTGTTTTCCCAAATGCTTTATTAAGTTAAGATTTACACAAATGCTCACTTTTTATCAGCAGAAAGTCTTTGCGCACTTGGAGAAAAACCAAGCTAATGAATTTTTTTCCCTTTTCTCCAGCCCCTTGCATTTCTCTCCATTCGGGTTGCCCACCTCCAGCTTGCTACTGTAACGAGGGACAACACTCAGTGGCCTCATAAATCAGAATTGTTAATATTTATGGCTTTGTTGGTCTTTAAAAATCCAGTTTGAGGGTTTTTTTCCCCTCTCTCTCTCTTAAAACTTTACCTTTTCTTTTTTAAGGACACTATGTTATGGAATGAAAGTTATCTTCTCCTGGTTTTCAACTCCAAACTAAGTACGAGGCAAGCCTTAAACAAAGCAGAAACAAGATTCTGAGGTTTAAAGAGGCAGGTCATCTCTTGTCACTGACTCAGCAAATCTCAGCCTAACGTTTGCAAGGGTCTTTCAACAAATACTTATCCAGTGCCAAATACGGGCCAAACTCTGGGCTAGCAACAGGGGATGCACTGTTGAAAAAGACAAGGTTGTTTTAGTCTCTGCCCTCATGGAGTTTGCCGTCTAATACAGAGGTCACTGAACTTTTCCTGTAATGGGCCAGAGAGTAAACATTTTAGGCTTGGAAAGCCATATGGTCTTTTTCTTCTTTTCTTTTGGAGTCAAGTTGATTTACAATGTTGTGCTAGTTTCAGGTGTACAGCACAGTGATTCAGTTATACATATATCTATTCTTTTTCAGATTCTTTTCCCATATAGATTATTACAGATTATTGACTAGAGTTCCCTGTGCTATCAATAGGTCCTTGTTGATTATCTATTTTATATATAGCAGTGTGTATCTGTTAATCCAAGCCTCCTAATTTATCCCTCTCCCCCCCTTCCCCTTTGGTGACCATAAGTTTGTTTCCTAAGCCGGTGAGTCTGTTTCTGTTTTGTAAATAAGTCCATTTGCTGTGTCACATGGTCTTTGGCACAGCAACTCAACTCTGCCCTCTGCCATGTGTGGCAGAAGCTGCCTTGGGCAGTCTATGAAGTGAGCGTGAGTGACCGTATCCCAATATAATTTTTTTTAAATATTTATTTGTTTGTTTGTTTGTTTATTTATTTGGTTGCTCTGGGTCTAGTTGTGGCATGCGGGCTCCTTAGTTGCGGCATGCGAACTCTTAAGTTGCGGCATGTGGGATCTAGTTCCCTGACCAGGCATCAAACCCGGGCCCTGTGCATTGGGAGCACGGAATCTTATCCACTGCGCCACAAGGGAAGTCCCCCAGTATAATTTTCTTTACAAAAACAGGCAGTGGATCGGATTGGGCCCACAGGCCATAGTTTGCCTACCCCTAGCCGGATGAAAGAAAGAAGTGAAAACAAGTAAGAACTAAATATAATAATTACCCTATGTGATCATTGCCGTAGAAGAAGCAGGGTGCTGAGATAGAAGTGATGGGGACTTCCTTTGGACGGGGCAGTCTGGGGGGGAAGGTGGCTTGATAGAGGTGTCATTTAAGCTGGGTCCTGAGAGAGGTGAGAGATCAGCAATGTGAGGTAGAGGTTTTGAGGCAGTGAGAACTGCAGTTCAGAGGAGGGAAAGTGCTTGGTGGGTCTGAAGAGTGAAAGGCCATTGGGGCACCTTTCATCCCTCCCAGCTGTCTTCGTGCCTGAAGTTGGGTATCCTGTGAAACATGGGGCAGCTGTTGGTGCACCCCAGAATCTGGCCATGAAAGCAGCGGCTCAGGCTGCCCTGGGGGCCTCCCTGGGTCTCCCAGTGTGTGGATAACGGCCCCTCCTCTAGGCACCCAGGGAAGATGGGGGCAGAGGGGCTCACGTTTTCTTTTTCTTTCTTTCCCTTCTACTTCTTAAGGGAGGACCTTCCACCAGTACATGGAAAACAGAAAGCTTGCTTGGAATGTGTCAGGCTAAGCAAAAACACATGGTCTGGATATATTCTCCTAAAATAGAGCAAGAGAAAGGCGGGAAATAGAGCAGCCTCCCATAAATCATCATTTGTCCAGGGAAAAGGTTTCTGACAGATATGCAAGGGACTGGTGTGTGTGTGTGTGTGTGTGTGTGTGTGTGTTGTTTGATTTCCAAGGCAGAATTTCATCATCTGGTCCTATCCGAAGAGCAGAACGCATGTGCTTTCTACATCTGGAAGCCATGTCTCCAGCATGGCCAGCCACTAGAGAGATGCCCCTAACCCCGAAGGGTATTGAAATTCCCCACAGGTACTGAAACTGGCCAGAAATCCCTGGTCGGGGCAGAAGTTGAGCAGGTGGACAACTAGGGATTCTAGAGCATCGGAATCCATAGCTCTGCCCAGGAAGAATGCTAGTCACCGCAGTCCTGGGCACTGGAGGTTGCAGCAAAATCACAGGCTGTTGTGGCCTCATCATACCTTCCTGACCCCACCCACTCACCCCATCCCTGCTCCATGCAATACCCAGAGCCATCTTTCCTCTCCATCTCTCTCTCTCTCTCTCCATCTTTCTCTCGCTCATATGCGCACGCGCGCGCGCGCACACACACACACACACACACACACACACACACACACACACACACACACACACACACACACACACACACACACACTCATACATACATACCCACATACGTATACCTTAAATGGTACCCTATGGCTCTTAAGATAAAGGGCCAACACAGTACAAAATATCCCTATGGCTAGGCCTTTGACTTTTCTCCAAGAATCATCTTGCATTTTTCTCCAGCATCACTGAACTAGTTATCAATGCTACCATCCCATCCTGCTTCCTTCTGCTACAGAACCTTTGTCCGTGCTGTTCCCTCTGCATGGAGAGCTCTATTTCCAGATACCTCTTCACTTTGTTTTCAGCTCAAACACCCGGCTTCCTAGTTAAACCCATTTTCTCTTCTCTAAATCCCTACAACACCCTTTGTTTCTCTTTCAAAGCACTTATTACTCCTATAGTTTTATATTGCCTTGTATTATTTGATTACTGTAGATTAATCTTTGATTAATCTTGGTCCTCACTCCACCCCTGCTGCCTCATCTGTCCTGGGGCGGGAAACAGGGCCGGGTCTGTATATAGCTTTTGTACTGATTCTATTTTTGTTTTGTTCTGTTTGTTCATCTTTGTACTGAAACAGTGTCTAGTACGTGGTTGAAACTAAATACAGTACTTTTTTAAGTGAATGAGTGACTCTGGGGGCTATTTCCTCTTGCAGTGGACACCTGAGTAATCTTTCCCCTCTGCCAGGGCTTTTATGCAATCAAAGATACATTGGTCCCTGACGGGGTATTTTAACAGTGAAAGGGGAAGGGGGTGGGGTGGGGGAAGGTGATGACAATTCTTTCTGGGGTGAAAATTTTCTGAGGAAAAGGTGTAATAGATTAGCCATTGACTCCCCCTTATACAGGTGAGAAACTAAAGGTTTTCAAGGTCAAAGGCTCATTAGATTACCATCCATCTTTACAGCCCAAATTGTGAGTTCTTAGTACAGATTTTTACCATAAGCCACACTGCCTGCCCTCCGTCTCAGTCCAGCATCTTTCCTGAGTACAGTGCCCTTTTTTTTCTTAAAGCAAGGTTAACTTCCGGAAACTAATAAGGCTCCAGCACCTTTTCCCCTTCCCGCTTGGATTCCTCCTCTCCAGTGTCATTGTTCACCCCCAACCAGGTCCAGTGCCCCTTTCCACTCCAGGGGTACCCAGCATCCTCTAGAGGATTTTCCTTTGCCCACCTTTCCTAACCTAATATCATTGTAGAAACTTACCTGTCCTATATTCACGATACATTGATTGGTAATTTCTCTGACTCCACTGTCAAACCATCGAGTTGTGTTCATGCCTTTTTCTGCAGTTCAGCTCAGTAAACACCGATATTAAAACCCGGAGCTCCCGGAACTGCTCAGCGGTGGGAACCTGGGATGCTGTTACAAACCGATGTGGGAGCTTTCTACCAACTTGTGTTAGTTCAGCCCTGTCCTCAGCAGGAAAAAACCCCCACTAGATTTCACCTTTAACACAGGGATTTCTCCCAGCCGTGCATATGTGAAAGGCTGCCTCTGCTCATCAAAACTGAATTAACTTGATTTCTCCGTCACTTTCCATCTATACATGGACTGAAGGTTAACTGCTGAGCGGGGAATTGATCCTGTCCAAGTGGACAGTAAGTCATTCAGCTTCATTGCACTTCAGACTTGCCACCATGTGGACAGCGTGAAATTCCCTGGGCTCTCTCCCTGGCTCAGCCATGCCATTTGGAGCTAACTCTTCCTACCTGACCTGCGACCGTGGAATATGTCCCAGGTTCCTGGGCCTTGACTTCCCCCTTTGTAAAATGATTCTGACTCAACGCTTTTGCCTTTTGTGTGCTTCTGAGCACCTACATGTTCTTTCATTTAATTGAGGAGAGGAGGGCATTAATTCATGCCCTCTAATTCAACTCACTGTCCGGGACCTGGGAAGCACGGCTAAAATGAGCCAGGTGTCAGACAGTCAGGGGTGTTAGGGAGCACGGTGAATTGGAGAGCAGGTACCCAACAAGGGGGACAGCAGGATCTAGTGAGCAATGAGACTGTCTCTCTGACATCCATCCTGCTCTCCCCGCACTGGGTAGCAGCCATGTGCTTAGGATGGGACCCACCCCAAGACACATGCTATGCCCCTGACTGGTATAAACTAATCAGAAGGATCATGTACACCTTGCTATCATAATGTTTCAGGTCATCCAGGTTTAAGCCAACCCACGGAACGGTATTCCCAAAGCCCAGGTGGCCCAATCAGCCCAAAGCTCAGGGGTCTTTGCTGGAAAATGTGAGACACACGAAGCCTGCTTCCCTCTCTTTCTGTTCTACGGAATGCAGTTGCAAAGTCTAGAGCCGTCACTACCATTTTGCCCCCATGAGGGAAGCCAGCCTCATGAGGAAGCTAATATCTTAGAAGGAAGAAAGGAGAAGCAGAAAGAAACAGGGTCCTTGATGACCTTGTTAGGCTCTAAATTTAACCAACCTTACTCTCTAATCTCCCTCTGGCTTTTCAGGTACTTGGCTTGGGTTTTCCTTTTCTTCTATTATAACAAGATTCTTACGCAGTTCAGCTCTATCCAGTACTTACCATGTGGGAATGCAGGCCCACACTTTTCAGATTTTCCTTTTTATCCCTAATAAAATCTGGACATTTGGGGGTTTAGCTTACATTTTATTATTAAAGTACCATTTGGACCAAACAAAACATCTCTTTGAGCTCCCAGTTGCTGTCTCCCAGTGCTCTAGGGGTCTGACTTTATTAGTATTCTCTGGTTCCATGACTACAAATCCTTGCTAAACGCCCAGGTATTTTCCTTCCAGTAGTCATAACCTGGCTTTGTATTGTTGGCTCTCTCTTAAAATCTTAGCATTATCTGGGACACTGAAGAAACAGCCACCACTTCCTGACATTGAGCTAGTGAGTGTCTGAATGACTCAAGGGCTTTGAAGCCTCACAAGGTTCACGCAGGATGGGAAATTAGGAAAAAAAAAAAAAATCTAAGGGTATCATACCTACCTTCTCATTGCTGTCCTCTTTATCACCACCTCCAACGGGCCGTAGAGAGATCACCTACTCCCAGATCCCCAAGACCACTGCTGCATCTCCTGGCTCTCTTCTGGACTCTGTTTCTTCCATTGAATCATAGACCATTAAAATTGAGAGGTACTTTGCTGATCCTTTGCTCAAGCCTCCTCATTTTACGGATGGTCCAAGACAGGGGAGAAACTTACTAATTTAGTAAACGCGCCAAGCTTAAAATCCACAACTTCTGATACTCACTCAGTTTTATGTTATTTACATTGTACTGTGTGGTGATTATTTTCTCCCAAACCAAACCATCCAAGCCTAAGAAGGTATCTCTGACCAGGACTGGTTTAAGTTTGGACTCACGTGACACACAGTCACAGATTGTTCTGTAGTCAGATAGTCCTGAATTTGAATCCCAGCTCTGCCATTTAAATCTGCATGATCTGGGGCAATTTACTTAAGCTCCCTGAGCCTCAGTTTTCCCCGAGGAAGGATGACGTTGTACCTCCCTTGTTGTTATGACAATTAAAGAAACCAATCATGTAAAACATTTCGCACAATATCTGGCAAATAAGTGGGCATTTAACAAATGCATTTAACCTTTTCCTTTTCAGAATTCTAGGGAGGAGGTGTTGCTTTTTAACTCTCACCTGCTGGATTTTATTCACACATCTATTTGTGTCTGCATTATAAAGCAGAGGTTCACTGAGCATTACTACATGCCATGTACTTGCTGGGCACCCCACGTGCAGTGGTGAATAAGTAAGACACGACTCCTGCTCTCCTAGAGTTTCTAATCCAGCAGGGAAGACACTCATTTTTTTTTTTTTTTGAAGTATAGTTGATTTACAGTGCCTTGTTAGTTTCAAGTATACAGCACAGTGATTCAGTTAAACATATGTATGAAAATACATATGTATGTATTCTTTTTCAGATTCTTTTCCCTTATAGGTTATTACAAAATATTGAATAGAGTTCCCTGTGCTATACAGTAGGTCCTTGTTTACCTATTTTATATGTAGTGGTGTGTATCTGCTAATCCCAAACTCCTAATTTATCCCTCACCCCCCCCTTCCCCCTTTGATAAAGTTTGTTTTCTATGTCTGTAGGTCTATTTCTGTTTTGTAAAGAAGTTCATTTTATCTTTTTCTCAGATTCCACATATAAGCAATATCATACGATGATATTTGTCTTGCTCTAGGAAGGTACACATTTAAACAAGAGCATAGAAAATACGCAACAGAGTTCCTGACTCTGTCTAGAGCCACCGGCCATGTTAGGGGAACAGTATAATACGTGGCTAAAATGAAGAGCTTGGGAATCTGATTGCCTGGGATTGAGTCCTGGCTCTGCCTTCTACCCATGTGTCACTGTAGGCAAGTTATTTAACCTCTCTGTGGCTTATTTCCCTCATCTCTAAAATGAGGATAAGAATAGTTCCTGTCTCATAGGACTGTTGCAAGTGTTCAAGCGTATATCACAGCGCAAGGCACAGGCAGAGCGCTCAGTAAACGTTCTTTGTTGTTATCATCTGGAGTGACATGCTTCCCACTAAGGCCAGATGTCTTCATTTTGCTGGGGACCACAGCCGGGGTCCCTCATGTCTGAGCTGAACACAGGAGAAGCAGCTCCAGGCTGACTCCCAGGCACAGGGCAGACAGAGCTGAGACCTGGGAGCTGCAGAAGAACTAAGCAGCCATGTCCTCAAGGCTCTGAATCCCTCTGCCCACATCACTAGGATGGGTTCCTGGTCCCTACATCTCAGGATTCGTTCCGGGGAGATCACCTGCTCCGGACGGCCGGGACGGGGCCTCTCCCGGGGCATCGGTCATAATTGAAACAAACGTAATGGTTTGTTTTTTCTTCCACTTACAGACACTTTATCCCAGAGTCACAGATGATGTAGAATAGTGGCCTCTCCAGGGTGGTTTTCACGTGTAGGGGCACTTGCTTACATGGGTTTGGCCTGCAGTCATACTAACACAGAGCCCCTTTCCCCTGAGGAGCTCCACCTGGCTTTGAACGCCTGTCAGAAGCTGGGATGTTATTCTTAAGAGAGACTTTAGCTTCTCCAGGATGTAGGCCAATGCCTTCATTTACTGATGGTGAAACTGAGGTCCAGGGTCAGATATAACCTGCGTGAGGTCAAAAGCAAGCTAGTGCGAGAGCCAGGATTATAACTTAGGCCTCCAGATTCTCAGACATGTACTATTTCTACTTTGCCATCGGGCCAGGAAGGCTTCATGCCCGTGCACATGGTGTGGCCGCCTGCAGAGTGTGTGTTACCCCAGAGCAGCAGATCGCTGCCCCTGGTATTTTGCTGGCATGGAAATAACCCACATGTTCGTTGGCTCGTCCCTCTTGCTTCTTGAGCAACTTAAGATCAGACTCAGCAGGAGTCACATACCTAAGCCTGAAATCTTAGCCACGAACGGAGACATTCCCACAGGATTTATTGGAAGGAGTAAAGGGGCAGGAAAGAAGCTTTCATCACATGTTACAAAACAAAATTTAAACAGGCTCATCATTAGCGAGCTCTTCCTTGCTGGCGCTCTGTTTGGTCTCATCTCCCTCCCTCACCTCGACACACAGCCTCTATAATCCCCACTCTTACGCTGAATCCTTCAGCAGTGGCCCAACACAGTTTGGGAACTTGGTCCAATGGTGATGTTTCCCAAGCTTGTCCCTTGCACGCTCACCTGGCCACGTGGACGGTACTGGAGTGTGTCTGCCAGGGTACAGTCCACGGGTTTTGAGCTCATGTTCAAATGCATCTCCTATCTCTCTGGGCCTACAACAGCCTGACCCCCCAGAAGGGGCTGAATAAACTGCTTCAACCTGAACTAGTAAACAGGCTTGAGGCTGTGGGCAGGGAGGGGAGGGGAAAGGCAGGAGAGCAGGAAGCAGTTTAGTCCTAACCATTAGTATTCACGACTTAGAGAAAGCAGCCACCGGAGTCCCTCCTGCGGGAGCCTCCAGGGAGCAGTGCTGTCTAACCTGCAAAAATAGAAAAATAATTTTCTTTTCAAAAACACCACACTACCCAATTGATTTGCTAATGGGTTCTGGCAGCCTTTGTATTAGTCTGAGAAGCCATTCAGACCACCACTGACAATGTCAAACTTATAAATTGCTCTTGTTAAAACCTGCACATCAAAATTAAATAGGAAACACCTGGTGAGCTGGGCACCCCCCCCCCCCACCGTGGGGAAGGACAGGGGTGTCACTAGGTGGCCGGAGAAGCGTGGCCCGGGAACAGGCCTTCCCCCAGAACACCCAGAGATATTCTGAAGTCTTTGGAGGCAGAGAGGGAGGGTGGGAGCAGAAACCGGAAGGACTTCAGGTCAGATCTGACACATAGGTGCATGTGCTTTTTTTTTTTTTTTTTAATGTTTTAAGCATAATCTTTAATATTCATTTCTCATCTGTTTGCATGTGCTTTTTTTTTAAGTTGTTGCCATTAGAAATCCAGAGTCTTTGTTTTGCTTGAAAATCAGAAGATCTGGCCACCCTGGCCCATATTCTTTCCTGGCAACGATCAGCTAGAAGAGCTGCCCCCTGTAAGCAGGCCCTAACTCTCCATCTTACCAAACAATGGCTTTACACGTGGCCACGTCACTCTTCTTCCTGATCTGCCTGGCCCCCGCTGGTACGTGGGTTTGAACTCCCTGAGTTCTTAGGCTTTGGAGACATAGAACCTTGGCTTCAAATGACCTTGGAAAGGTCGTATCCTGCCTGCAAACCTTGCTTTTGTCATCTGTAAGTTGAAGGTGACATACCCTGATAGTAGTATGTCAATTAACTGATAGAATCGTTATCTCTGGGAACTGACTTTGCAGAGTGTTAATAACCAACTTAAACTGTGAGACAGACATCTTGAAGGCATTAGAACGGAATATCCTTCCTTTCGTCTCAAGGAGCTTCCTACCATTTTTGCTCCCCAAACCCCAAACAAAGCTAAGCCACTGTTTCTTTTTTCTTTTTTATATAAATTTATTTATTTATTTATTTTTGGCTGCGTTGGGTCTTCGTTGCTGCGCGCGGGCTTTCTCTAGTTGCAGCGAGCAAGGGCTACTCTTCGTTGCAGTGCGCGGGCTTCTCATTGCGGCGGCTTCTCTTGTTGCGGAACACGGGCTCTAGGCACACGGCGGGTGAGCAGTTAGGGCCCAGAGGGTTGAATACCCTGCCCGAGCTTAACTCCTTTGGAGAAGCAATCGGCAAAGCTTTCTACCACCCTCCTGCCTCCTTCCTTCCTTGCTATGCTCGATCATCTAGAATAAGACCATTTTCAGCAAATTGTTGGGCTCTGGAGTGACACCTGTTTCCCTGGAGCAGAAATGACACCTTTGAAGTAAAATTTTCTCAGCTCCCAGCTCCACAGGCAGAGCCTGTTTGGGGGCCCATTATGGCTGCATTTTAGAAGCCATCAACTCGGATGCTTAAATATAGCGTTTCTTTGGTTCTCAGCCGGCGGCAGCAGAGAAAACATTTTGAAGGACAAATAAATATTTATGTAGGAGGGCTCTTTGTGCACAGTGAATGTTTGATTCTGTTGCCCCAATTCCCCGGGCTGAGAGTCAATTAGGGGACCCGAAGAGAATGTGGGAGTGAGTGTGCACACAGCACCTACGTCCCTTCCGTGGGGTTATATGAAGCCTCTGCTATGTGCAGGCGCTGGGCCCTGCATCGCTGACAACAGGCTGTGCTTGCGTGTACCCGGAGACCTGCTTAGTGCTTTGCACTAATTATCTCATTTAACTACCGCAGCTCTTCACGTTGCAGATGAGATCAGGCCGAGTTTGTTTCTGACCGGGCGTGTGTAGACGTGGGCCGAGAAAACAGAGAATATTCTCACTTCGTTTTCCCCCTCTTCCCCACTAAACTGTAGGCTCCTCGAGGAGTAGCTGGGGTGATAATAATCGCTGAGATGCTGCTGGGCCCTTCCTAGGGGGCAGCCCCTCTGCTAGTTCTTTGAATCCTCACAATGACCCTCATGACCTGGGTATAAATAATTCCTCAGAAATGCAAGCTTTCTGAACAAATGAATGAAAGCTGTACGAATCTGCTCACAGCCATGGCAGTGGGAAGAGAAACATCCATTTGGGTTAGACCTAAATCTCTACGCAGAAGATGTCAGAGCAAAGAAATCCTCCAAATGGATGGGCTTCTTAGGAAGGAAATCGTGTTTTCTGTGGGATTTGCCTCCCCATTCACTTTGCTGGCTCTCACTTTTTTTCTTCTTCTTATTATCCTTTTTCTTGTCTCTTCTTCCTTCTCTGTAGTATTTCCTTCATCCCTTTGGTATCATTTTTTTTCTACCCTTTTAGCCGTGTTTTCTTCCTCCCTCTCTCCCTCCTCTTTCTCCCCTTCCTTCTCCTTCTCATCTTCCTCTTGCTGCCCACAGAGTGGGCCCTCAGGCCTTCAAGATTGTTTGCGGGAACTTCGCCTTCTCGGGGGTGACGGAGCCGGAGCTGGAGCGGGGGCCGAGGGGGTGGGGGGAGGAATGCAGCAACGCGGGGGAAGTAATACCAAATGTGACGTTGGTGCCAACAATCAGCCTGGAATGTAAACGCGTGCTGAACTCCAGTAATAAAGCTCTTACAGCTGGAGGGCTGGGAATGCCAGGAGGAGGGGGACTGAGGCCTTGCCTCTTAACCAGACTTGGGTCAGAATCTGGTCTTTGCATCTCTTTATGCCTCCAACATCCTTTCTTGCTTTTTCAAATAAAAATATTACAAAATACTTTATTTATTTATATTTTATATTCTTTTCTTGTATTTATATTTATTTTATAAATAAAATAGTACGGGAAGCCCCAGGATTCATGGCCTCATTTATAACCCACAGAACTTGGGAATTTGGGGGGAATATTTCTCATTAAACCTATTTCCCAAGTCTTTGGAGCTGCCTCCTACTTCCCCAGGAAACAACAGGAAATTCAAGATAGGTTTGAGCAGTGGGGCGAGGTGGAGCTCGCGGTGTTGAGTCTGGAAGACAGGGTCGAGGAGGGCAGTGAAGAGAGACCTTCCAGCCGGGTTTGTCGGGCTTGCCGTGTATTTCCCACGTCTGGAACAGCCTTGTGCGTCTATGAACTTAAGTCGTGGGTCTCTTTACTCTTGGCTCTGCGTCTCGCTTTGGTGGAAGTCTCACTTCATGAGATGGTTTTGTAGGGGTAGACAGAGTGACAGATCAGGCCAAACCAGGGGTCAGCCCACCGGTCAGCAGGACCCCCTTATCATAAAGAGGGCTCGCTTCTCTAAGGAGTAAGCCGAGAGCTCATTTCTTGGACTTTCCCATCGAATGGTACAGCTCCTTCCCATTGCCTGAAATGATATTTTTCTTAATAAGCATTGTTCACATCTAGGAATCACTGCTTCCTTTTTTTTTTTTTTTAAGGTTTTTTTTTTTTTTTTTTAACATCTTTATTGGAGTATAATTGCTTTACAATGGTATGTTAGTTTCAGCTTCACAACAAAATGAATCAGTTATATATATACATATATTCCCATATCTCTTCCCGCTTGCGTCTCCCTCCCTCCCACCCTCCCTATCCCACCCCTCCAGGCGGTCACAAAGCCCCGAGCTGATCTCCCTGTGCTATGCGGCTGCTTCCCACTAGCTATCTACCTTACGTTTGGTAGTGTATATATGTCCATGCCTCTTTATCGCTTTGTCACCGTTTACCCTTCCCCCTCCCCATAGCCTCTGTCATACAGAGTGAAGTAAGTCAGAAAGAGAGAGACAAATACCGTATGCTAACACATATATATGGAATTTAAAAAAAAAAATGTCATGAAGAACCTAGGAATCACTGCTTCCTTTAACCAGTGTTGACAGTAAGTCACTCTGCCTTAAATACTATGCCAAGTATGTGTAAGTCTTTCACAAGAACGTTTGCACTTTGACCATTGCAAACAGAGTGGTGCTATTCTCTCGCTGAATGTTGGCAGTAAGAAAACCCTCACTCCCCTCTCCCACACCGACAGCTGCCCTACCCTGGGGCTAATTTTTCTCCTGGTGTCTGCCATCTTCCTAGATGAAGGGATAGAACCTGACTTTTGTCATATTTCCCCTTGCTGCCACCCATAATTTAGATGTGCCCTAGTCTAAACCTCTGGGATGTGGTGTAACTAATTGAAATTAGAAAAAATAAAATAAACAGGCTTGATGTTTTTATATTTATATATTGAGTCATGAAGGGTAAGAGTCAACGTCCGAATTCAGCTCTGTGGGCTGAGCAGTGAGAGTCAAATGCATCATTTAGTATTGGGTGATTTCACCTACCATTCTGGTCAATGCATGCCCCGGTGAACCTGAGACAGAAAACACGAATCAGCTCCTCTCTCCCACTCCACATCCATATATGGTAGGTTTTTTTTGCGCGGTATGTGGGCCTCTCACTGTTGTGGCCTCTCCCACTGCAGAGCACAGGCTCCAGACGCGCAGGCCCAGCGGCCATGGCTCACAGGCCCAGCCGCTCCGCGGCATGTGGGATCTTCCCAGACCGGAGCACGAACCCGTGTCCCCTGCATCGGCAGGCGGACTCCCAACCTCTGCGCCACCAGGGAAGCCCTATACGGTAGTTTTGAGACAGATATTTTTTGTAGAATAGGTCCTTCCCTCTATTATATTGTACAATGGAGGGTGACAAACTCTGGTCTGGGGAATTGGCCCAAGGACCAAGTCTGTCCTACTGCCTGTTGTTGTTAATAAAGTTTTATTAAGACACAGCCATGCTCATTTATTTGTATGTCTGTGGCTGCTTTCTTGCTACAACAGCAGAATCAGGTAGTTGTGACAGAGTTTGTATGACCCACTAAACCTAAAATATTGACCATCTGGGCCTTTAAGAAAAAGTTTTCCTGTCCTGCTTTATATATTATATTATAATATATAGTTATATTACTATACAGGACTGTATACTCAAAGCCATCCAATGCAGTGTTTTATGGGTGATTTAAAGAATTTTCAAGGGCAATTTTAACTAGCTGTAAATTTGCCTTACACGCTGACTTCTGTACCTAAGTCTAGCAAAGATTCCCCTCCACTTTGGCCCTTTGCTTTTGCTTATTTTTTTTTTTTTACCCAGTCTGGTCAGCTGTTTTTGGCCTCATGTGTATATAGTCATAGCACATGCTTTTGGAGGATTCTCAAAGGAAGCCTTCTCCAGAGGATGTGCTGGCTATACAAGAACATCCCTGTGATGTGTTCCAGGGGCTGGAGTTTCACGGAGCCACATGTGGGTGACATACTACAGATATGAGCCTTCATCGGTGACCCCATTGCTTTATATTTCCCATGGTGTGGTTCCTCTTGGAATGTCTGTCGAGATGCTGAATGGTCCCCATGACTGCCTGGACTTTCTGCGGCCTCTGCTCTGTGGATACATTATTGGGAGGGAAGCATAGCTTACCCAAACCCAGTCAGGTTTGTTCCTGGTTAAAAGCAGAGCTGCAGAGCCTCGGAAGTCCTGCAGGTGAGGAGAATCTCACAGGTTAGCTCATCCAGGGGCTCCCAATACTGATCACTACACGCTTATGAAAAATACAGATGCTCAGGTGCTGCCCCAGGAAGTTCTGATCCTGGAGATGTGGGGTGGGGTGTAGGCGTCTGAAGAACAACCAGATGTGGGAACTGCTGATCTACTCCACACCCCTCCCTTGAGAGCTCAGGAAGTTGAATTTGAAACTGACCCAGTGGATGACCAGCTAGGAATTCTGTGGCCCTTGATGATCTGTCCTCACCAACAGTTTCCAAACCTATGTTAGCAGAGCCCTGGGATTTTCACACAATGCCTTTGAGGAGAGAACGACAACCAGGGGGTGGTCCAAATAGCTGAGCTCTGGCCTTGTCCGTGTTCAATCACACTCGTCCCTTTTGTTTGTTGTATGTGTTAGGCTCAGGCTAGATTTTGTTTCTAGATCAAGAACAGGCAAGAAAAAATACCTGCTAATGGAAAAAGGAAGCTCTTATCCCTGGACCTTGCAGCAAATCAAGCCACTGAAACTTTCCTGCCAGATTCTCCTTTTCTTAAAAATCTCCAGAGAGGGGGACTCCGCCACCTAAACCTGCGAAGTGTCACCCAGTCTTCACGATCATTTCTCTCAGGAGCTGAGAGAAAGCTGTTACCTGCAGCCGTGTGTCCTTCTGCAGCTCCCACGGGCTCTGGCTCTGAACTCTATCTGCACCTAAATCCTGCCTGCTCCAAACTGAGCTCCTTCCCTCTCTGATTCTCCCCGCTGCACCCAGAAAACGACAGCTCACCTCAGCTGCTCCAACGCCTTATGTAGTCATGACTACAAGTCAAATAGTGCTTGAGCACCTGTGCCCAGCACTGTGTAAGGCCCTAGACAAGGCAGGCATGATGCTCAGGTGGACCGTCCAGTCAGGCGAGAGGAAGCAGGCAGCTGGGCCCTTGTGCTTTCCCTCCTGCCTGTCTCCCAGGATGATACAAGCTGCCTTTCAGGCTCCTTCCCCACTGCCCAGGCCTGGGGGCTTCACCCTGCCCCTGGCCCTGGATGTGGGGCACATACTTGGAGAAGGATTTCACCAAACCCGACAAAGTATACAGAGGAACTGGCCCCAGTGGTAACACCAGTAGCCCTGAAGCTTCACTCAGCCTGGACAGGTGGTGGCAGGGATGCAGGGCACAAAGGACCAGGGCTCATCATCCCAGTCTGGGTTCCCTTTTCTGCTGCCTCTTTGGGCCTCAGTCTTGCACAGCATCTCTGCCCTGCCACCTCCTGGCCAAAGCAGGTAGCAAGCAGGTGACTGTGAGTAAAGACCCAGCACCCAGGCTGCAGGTGGCAGCTCTTCCCGCAGCTCCTGAGGGATCCAGGGTGCCTCCTGAGTGCACTCTGCAGAGACAACACCCACAGACCGTGGACCATTATGGGCAGACACCAGCCCAAACACTCCCCACGAAAGTGGCCCTGGCAGAGGCAAGGATCTGTTTTCTCTGTTGTTGCATTTCTCTTTTAACCTTTCCATTTGTATTGCCCCTGCCGTCTGTTAAGATGTGTAAATGCTTGCATATTTCTCTGTGTGTGTGTGTGTGTGTGTGTGTGTGTGTGTGTTGGGTCTCATTCTCTATGTGTAGTGACTGTTCCTTGCTTCCATAGACAACCTTTACTCTTCTTAGTGCAGATCAAGCCAAAGGGAACAGCACAATGAATATGAATGATAAAATGATAGAGGCATCATAGTAATAATAAGACATCCAGCACATTTGCCATTAGCTTGTGAAAACTTTTCTTCGACGGAAGGACTGAGCTCATTTTTAGTTCCAGACACTTCTCTGTCCTCAGGTGATGCTGATAAAAAGACTTCCTGGATGGAGATGTGTTTGAGGGGTGGGGGGAGCTGCTATGTATCCGACTAGGTCAAGTTAAAGACGCCTTCTCTAAACGCTGCAGTCATTGAGCAAAGGCTGGGGATGAGGTGGGAATGAGAGGGTGAGAACCAGGCTGAGGGGAGGGCATGTAGTCGTTGTAGAAGGACCCCGGGCAATCTGCAGGGGGGGTTGCTGACCCACAGGCCCCAAGATGCCCAGCCCCTGATGAGTCAGGGTCTGTGTGCTTGTAAGTCAGCCCAAAACCTGTGGAAGAAGCTGGGGCCAGGTAGTCCCTGCCATCACCCAGCGTCTC
The DNA here is from genome assembly GCF_937001465.1 of Orcinus orca. NCBI lineage: Eukaryota > Metazoa > Chordata > Mammalia > Artiodactyla > Delphinidae > Orcinus > Orcinus orca. Next base: position 29,934,033 of record NC_064561.1, read on the forward strand.
CCCTGGATGTCACTGTTGTGCTGTGTGAACAATGCTGGGGAGCACTTATGGGACCATGAAAAACCCTCCCTGGAAGTGGCTGCCTCTTGGGGGAGGCCTGGTAGGAAAAGGCAGGACCAGACCTATGTGCAGGTACTGGGGGGATGCTGAGTGTCCCCAAGCCAGCAGTGCTGCCCCACGATAGCGGCTGTGGTGACACCAAGGCCCTCCTGTCCCGCCAGCCCTGGGGCAGGACTGATTCTCTAGTGCAAAGAGGCTGGGCTAGCTAAGAGAACTGGGCTCAGCCGAACCCCCCCTTCCTCCTGGCTCTCAGGCCATCAGGCAGAGCTTGCAAGTCAGAAGTGGCGGGACAGGGTTCCAGGCCAGCGTGTGTGGTGGTGAAACCCAAACTCCAGCCTCCCTCTCAACAGCCGGGTGAATTTGGGGAAGTTGTCTCACATCTCAGAGCCTCTGTTTCATCACCTACCTTACATGGGACTCCTTACAGCTCTGTAATAATTAAATGAACAGAGTGTACATAAAACTTAATATATCTAGTGCAGCTCTTATTACAACAAGAAATTTAGAAAGAGTGTGCAAAGGACCTTCCAAGGCCGTAGCCTGGGAGGAAAAGCATGTCTCTAATCCAGTCATGAAAATAAATACTAGTGCAGAGATTAGAACGAATCAAGAGTGATTTGGCCCAGACCTAACAGAACCAATGCCCTCTGTTTTCTTCACTTGGTTTGAGCTTCCTAAGTCGCTGGCTGCCGCTTTACCGAGCCACATATGTATGTGTTTCGATCCCTGTGTTGAGAGGAAGCACCCGAGTTTAGCCCTAAAGCAATCAGGGGATTTTTTTTGTTGTTTCCTATCTCAGTGTTGATAGATTTGGAATAACTGAAAGCAGACCTAGAACATGTTAAAAGGAAAGCGTGTGGACTGGGCTCCAAGCAGGGAGAGGAGAGGCACAGACCCTCGGACGGAGGCCAGAATTTGTCAGCCTCTCCCTTGCCCTAATAGTGAATACCGATCAGGAAGCCTTTGATCTCCTTTTGGTCTCCCTCCCTGGAATGAGATTTCACAATTGTGGATTATTAAGACGACTCCCTGATATGAGTCAGTGTGGTGTGGCTCCTGAGCCGTGTGAGCTAGTTTCACCACAGTCTCGTTCCCTTTACGTGAGTGCCGGTTTTACCAGGTTTCCGTTCACTTTGCACGAGTTAAGCATCAGTGTTGCAGATCTGCTGAGCTGGAGAGAGGTACCACCTTGGGGGCCTCTTCTTCCCTCCTTCCTCCTCCTTTCCTCTCGCATCACAGGTCCTTCCCAGTTAGGGATATGACGCTCATCTCTGTTTCATCAGCATCCTTTAGATGATGGGAGGTACAGACCCTTCTAAGTATTGAAATAGGCTTATTGAAGTGGGACCGACACTCTCAGCTCAGGGGAACTTTGGGATACACAGGAGAGGCCCATTTGATATTAAAGAGTCATCAAGTCCCCACACTAAATAGCTTGGGGAGGCCAAGCCTAGACTTGCTAATGACTTTGACCCACAGACGTTCAAGGAAGAAACTGGAAAGGCACCCTTTTAGTGTGATTGTGCATTTGAATTTTCTGTTTTCAGGGAACACTTTGGCATCTTAATTCCATAATCGCCGACTCAACCCGCACTTCCTCTTTCAGAGCGTTTTGGGACGAGTGCCCCCAAAGAGGCTCTGTGTCTTTATGTCTAAGGGCACTGGGGAGAACAGAGGCGAGCCTGGTGTGCATCCATGGGGGGAAAGGTAAAGAGGAAAATGAGGCGGGACGCAGTGCCCGAGCAGATGCAAAATTGTTCAAAACCATTTTCTCAACTGGGTTAATTGTTCTTCCCCGTGGCGCAGAGACACCTACGCCTTTCAAAGTCTGCGTTTCTTTATTGCAAGGAGTAGCCTATTAAGAGAGACAGATTGTCTACCCAGAGCAGCTGACTCTCCACCACTCTTCCCTTTCCCTCCATCCCAGTTTCCTCCTGCGAACCCCCAGGACAGAGCTCATCTGACGCTCTCCCCCTCAGCATTAGCTTTTATCACTGGGAAAATGGTTGTCAGTGCTAGGAGGAGGGGCTGGGCACACTCAAACCAGCTCTGCTTGAAGAGTAGGAATAATTACAAAATCTCAGGCCGTTATCCAATTACGTTGACACGTGGCCATTCTAGGGAGTTCTAACTGGATTAAGTTCATTATAAAAAGATTAGTCCGAGGATGGGGACTGTGCATAACAAAGTGAACCTTCAGAATGTGCACTGCTGGGCCACCAAGGACTTTGGGGGTAAAACTGAGTGAATGGCTTTGTTTATTGAATTACTGCTTAGGGATTCGCCAAGGAGTTTTGTTCAGATAGAGTTTGTGGCTTAAAGCCACTGTCAGCGGTTTCCTGTTTGTTTTCCTTTTTTCAGCACTGTTCTTTAGTGCCATTGTAGTCATTGTCAAAACACTAATCCAAGATGTTTGTCGCTAATGTTCTGTGTGAGCATGGAGGTGAGATTATTGATCAGAGTGGAGCTGAGACTCACAGAGCTCATATATTATTCATAAACTCTGTGTATATGTACACATATAGAGAGAGTGTGTGCCCATATAATACCTTGCATTTGCATAATGTTTCATAGCTCTACAGAGCACTTCCACATTTGTCATTTGGCCCACACAGCAGCGCTTTGGGATAAATTGGCATTATTATAATGACTTTACAGATAATGAAACTGAGACTCAAAGAGGTTAATCTGTGTCACCCAGCTAGATGGTCCCAGAACTGAGGTTACCACTCACAGTTGCTATTCCTAGCCTAACATTCTACAAACACATGTGAACTCAGTTTATATATGTATTTTAAGCACAAAGTATGTGTTCAGCTCATGGCCGTTGAATATTTGGATTAACCAAGTTGGTTGAGAGCAGTTTTCTTCCTCTATTGGCCATGAGAATTAGATGTCAGTTTTGAACAACTAATTTAGTTACTGAGTACTTTCTTCTTCTTCCTGAGCTCAGGAAAATTTTGCACACAGAACACATCATGGAACTCTTCTTTGGGGGTTACCCCAAACCCTTCTTCTGGTGTATTCACTAGAGTCTCGCCTCTTTTAGGACAGACTAGAATAAGCACCCGAGTCCCTTCTGAAGTTCCTGGAATTAGAGACATGGATATTAACATCAGTGGAAATATGTAAATTACCAATCGACCTCTTATAATTGGACGTAATGACGGTTTTTTGGGCCTCAGACTCCTCTGGGTGAACTGGTAAGAATTAAAACTCTAAGTAGGTAAATCTGAGTTCCTGATGTCTGTTAGGGTCCGCAGTGCTTCCACTTTCTCCTCCTAAGCCCATTGCAGACATTGCTAATGGACCATCACACACTTCTCTACTTAGCCTGGGCTTGGACTTCCAACACATCTCAAAACTGACCTCCAAGCAGCCACCACCGAGAGTCAAGCATTGGCTAGCAAGATGGCGTCTCTTTATCCTTCTGATCCTAGACTCTGGTGACCCCGCAAAACTCCAGAGGCTTTGAGAGGCACAGCCAGACCAACCAGTCGGTCCCTTTATGTCTGATAACATCTTATGGCCTCATTTGGTGATCAGCAATTCAAGACACCCACGGAAGGTCAAGGAGAATGTGGAATGATCAAAAAAGCTTTAGATTTAGGAAGGGACTATATTCATAGCATAGTTACAGTAAAGATTAGGGAAGAATCCAACTTTCCAAAAAAGAAAGGTCTGTGCATAAGCAGAAATCTAGATTGCTGCAGACCAATGATTCTATATACCCCCACTTCCCCCAAGAAAGAAATACACACAGACACAACATGCTACACAAATGTTTATTCCCTAAAGCACATCTAGCTTACAGACCAAGGTTAAAAACAAGCAAATAAACAAAACCAATATAAACTGTTGAAGTATAGTCAGGATTCTCATTTGCAAGTAGTAGAACCCAAATTAAAAATGACATTTAAAAAAAAAAGAAAGAAAGAAAGAAAAGGAAACTTTTTGGCACAAAAAACTAAAAATTCAAGGGCTTCAGGCAAGGCTGGACCTAGCAGTTCAGTAATGTCATTGGGACTTTTTCTACATGGTGGCTCCCAGTATTTCTATACTTATCACTTCAGCATGGAGTTTGGCAGAAAAAAAAAAAAGAGCTTCTTTTTCCCCCCAATAGATCCTGTAAAAGTTCTGAAACTTACTCTGGCATGGTCATGTGCCCATCCTTGAACCAGTCACTGCTTCTGGGGGATGCATTATTCACATTGGCCACCCTGAGTCATGTGGTCTCCCTGGAGACTAGCCCTGCCCCACTCCCCCTTCCACACATCAACTACTTACATTGAAAATGATGCAGATATGGTGGCTTGGAGGGGAAGTTGATCACCTCTCAAACAACTGCTTGCTATATACCAGACTCAGTGCTAGATACTAAAAGAAGACATTACAGATAGGTTTAAAACTTAACAATTTGCAGATTCTTTCTATATAAGTAAACCTATTAGACCCTGACAAACATCACAAGGTAAATATTTTTAGTCTTACCATTGTACAGACGAGGATAGTTATGTTCAGAGGAGTTCTGTAACATACTTGGGTAGACCTGGCCCTTGACCTTCAATTTACCCAACTGCAAATTCTTTGCCCTATGATCCCTGAGTCTGGATAGGTGAAAATATTACCATGAAAAATTGGAATTCTTCACTCATTTACCTGAAAGAGGCAAGTCAGAAACTGGATTTCCATTTCTCCACTTTGGGACAAACCTTGAATCCCAAAGTTATGATAAGGAGAGCTGTATCCCCAACTGGGCATCAGTACTCAGGTACAATGTTAGAAACAATACCTGCTGTAGTTTATTGAGCACTTACTACGTGCCAGGCACCATGTAAGCACTTTACAAAGAATATCCCATTTAATACTAGAAACAGCCATGTGGAATAGCACTTCTCATTCCTGTTAGGCAGCTGAGAAAAGCAAGTCTCAGAAGGATGAAATGACCTAACATAGGTAGTACGTGGAGCCAGAGTTTGAACCCAGCTCTCATGCGACTCTGCTATTCTTCCTACCTAGAGATGAATGGGCCTGATGTCTTCAATTTCAGTCACTGACTGAAATCATTAGAAAACAGGGTAGAGATGGGAGATGAGAAAAGCATCTATCCCCAACTTTGTGAGAGGCCAGCAAAAGTGGAAGGAAATTAGATTGTAGACAAATTCCTGGTGATTCAAAAGGCTTCAAACCAAAATAATGAGAAACAAATAAGCAGGCAAACTACAGGCTAAAACAAGAATATCATCTTTCAAAGATTTGCAAAAGTTAAGATTGACTAGGTTTTAACTGTCCAAGCCCTGTGGGCTAGTTTGCTGTCATAGGAGAGTCTTGGGTTTCACTTGTTCCCGTAACTCACTCAGGAATGACAACAGTCCTTGGGGGATCCTGAGTGGTTCCATCTGGAGACGGGGCAGACCAGCCAGAGCTTCACTGAAACACAGGGCCCACGTTCCTTTTCCCAGCCCCATCTTTTGCCACGTCTGCTTGCTGCAAACCCACATTTTCACATCGTTTATACTTTTCAAGGAACACGTCTCACAGCAACACTTGGCAGCTTTCAATTTATTAGGCTTATTAGCAAATAAAACTGTCCTGAAAAGCCCAGATTTGATAGCTGGAAGATTCATTTCAGGACTGATTTAATGCAACCTGACTAGTAGTTTATTTCCCATCTCCAGGTTGGGACTAAATCACCCTCGTACTGTTGATACCCTTAGTAGGATGGTTGGTGTTTGCAAAATAGGCCAGGCTGTAAAAGAATCTGAAGACTCTAGTTGCTTCCATTTTTTTTTTTTAAACAGAGATGATAAAAAGTTACTTTATAACTTTATGTGTCTAGGAGAGTCTGGGTTCTTTTTCTTTTTTTCTCTCCTTCTTTGCTATCAGTGATGTCGTTTGAATATAAATAGCGGTAAATACATTCAAGGATGTGGTTCTTCTTAACGGTTGATTTGCAGCATTGGGAAATCACCTATGTTCTCTGAAATCACCACTCTGCACGAAGGACTGGTGACATCTGACATTCAAGATGACAAACCTATGGAAGCACCATCCAGAAGCATTCTATCATTTAAGTCTTCTTGTTCTTAAGCCCTGGGCAGCCATCATACTTTTTCAAGACAAAGACTTGAACAGAACAAGCCTGTTATTACCGAACCAGCCAGTGGCACTCACCAAGGGTTATTAGCCTCCGTTAGCGTGTATCACCCGCATCTCATTTGACAGTCGTGCTTTATTGCCTGACAGTCTAACTCAGCTTTTATCCTATCCTTCCCCCACTGCATTACCATCTGCTGAGAATGCGGCCCCAGAGTTAGTCCAATCCAGTTTAAATCCCCTCTCTGCCACCGACTCCTTGGGTAACCACGGCTATTTAACTTAACCCCAAATCTTGAGTGTGCTCATTTGCAAAACAGGGATAAACATAGGATAATACAGTTAGGTAACGCATGAAAACACCGCTAACAGAGTGCCGGGTACAAGGAAAGTGCTTAATAAATGGCAAGTGTTATTATTATGATTAATATAGGGACAGTAATAATGCTAACAGCATACAACGTGGTCTTAAATGTTACTTTTGGTTTTGTATACCAGAGTGCCTTGCATAAGTGTAGATACTGGCATATGCCATTTTATTGCACTTTGAAGATACTGCATTTTTTACAAATTGAAGATTTGTGGTAACCCTGCATTGAGCAAGTCTATGGGCGCCATTTTTCCAACAACGTTTGCTCACTCTGTGTCTCTGTGTCACGTTTTGGTAATTCTCGAGATGCGTCAAACCCTCCACCGGCAAAAAGATTATGATGCCCTGAGGGCCCAGGTGGTGGTTAGCATTTTTCAGTAATAAGGTATTTTTTTTGCGGTACGCGGGCCTCTCCCGTTGCGGAGCACAGGCTCCGGAGGCTCAGGCTCAGCGGCCATGGCTCAGGGACCCAGCCAGTCCGCGGCATGTGGGATCTTCCCGGACCGGGGCACGAACCCATGTCCCCTGCATCGGCAGGCGGACTCTCAACCACCGCGCCACCAGGGAAGCCCCCCTGTTATCTATTTTAATATAGCAATTTGGGGGACAGATGATGCTGACTTCCCATGGTGAAATGTGCCCAAGCACAGTGTGTCACCTGAAGCCTGCAGCCGGCTTGTTGCCCAGGTGCCTCTACCTGCCCTGCTGCTGATTTGTCTGCCTTGGGTTCTCCTTTATTTCCTGTCCTTTGCCTCCCTCCCCCCAGGTGCCCGATATCCCCAGGGATAAAGCAGAATAAAGAGAGGAGATTAAAAATCAAATCTTGGTGTCTAAATGCCCTGAAAAGGGGTTCTTATAAATTACAATACTCATATATCGAGGTTTATTCCAGAACACGACAATATCAGTATTAGCAGCAGTACCATCATGCCGCCATGCATTTGTCACTTACGAGGTACCAGCCGACCTGCTGAGCACTTTATATGCATCTCTCACCATTTCCTGTTAAATGCCCCTTTCTCTCATACACTAATGTATTAGAATCCAACATTCTCTCTAAAAGTTAGGTGCTAAAATGCATTCTTGCTGACAGTTAAATGCCGACAGAAAAATGTAGATGCTTTTTTGCCTAGTATTAGGCAGGATACACCTCATGTACTCTCATCATGGATAGAACCACAGCAAATTGTATGAATTCAGAAGTTCACCCTTCCTGCAAGTAGTTTGCTCCAACATGCCAGAACAAGGACTTTGTTGCCATACTCTGAGGAGGAAAATGTGGTAAATAAACAGACCTACAGTGTCTCTGACGTGGCTGGAAGCCCCTAGGATTATGTCCTTGTGGTATACTTGCGTTCTGGAAGTCAGAATGACCACCTCAGGTGTTTCTCATCAGGAAACTTAGTGTGAATCTGATGGTTCGCTTCAGGAAAAAACACTGATGATTATAACTGCTATCATTTATTAGAGTCTTATATACCTGCCACTGGGTTGGACATCAAAGTTTATTCTTTTCTTAAAATTTATTTTACTGAAGTAGAGTTGATTTACAATGTTGTGTTAATTTCTGCTGTACAGCAGTGACTCAGTTGTACGTATATATATTCTTTTTCATATTCTTTTCCATTATGGTTTATTACAGGGCACTGAATATAGTTCCCTGTGCTATACAGTAGGAACTTGTTGTATATCCATTCCATATGTAATAGTTTCCATCTGCTAATCCCAAACTCCCAGTCCTTCCCTCTCCCGCTCTCCCTCCCCCTTGGCAACCACAGGTCTGTTCTCTATGTCTGTGAGTCTGCTTTTGTTTCGTAGATAACTTCATTTCTATCATATTTTAGATTCCACATGTAAGTGATATCATATGGTATTTGTCTTTTTCTGATTGACTTATTTCACGTAGTATGGTAATCTCTAGATCCATCCATGTTGCTGCAAATGGCATTATTTCATTCTTTTTTATGGCTGAGTAATACTCCATTTTATATATATATATATATATATATATATATATATATATATGGCTATGAACATAGGGGTGCATGTATCTTTTTGAATTATAGTTTTGCCCAGAAATATTCCCAGTGGACACCAAAGTTTATTCTAATACTTTAATTTTAAAAAAAGTAGCTGTTAATATTCCTATTATTCGAAAAAGAAAACATGAGGTATCCACTCACCCACGGTCGTACAGCTAGTGAGTCATCCTAGAGCAGTAGCCTGGGATCCTCATCCGTGTCTGTATCTTCCTCCCCAATCCCAGTTGCCTCCAGTGTCCCGGGCTCAGAGAAAGCCAGGACCTCCCATCCAGCCACACAAGGTTGATGGCATCTTGGATACCACATCCCCCTTACCCCGACCCCATATCTCATCAGTCTAGTTGAGTATCTCTACAACATATGATCGATTCACTTCATCTTTTCATACTGCCACCATCCAAGGCCAGGCTGCCACCTCCTTTTGCCTGGACTGCTGCCTCCTAAATATCTCCTCCTGCACTCTTGTCCCTGTCTAACTCATCCTCCACGGAATTGGTGTCTTTATTCCGAAATGCACCTCTAATCCCCTCGCTCTCCTGCTTAAAACACTGTAATGGTTTCCCCCGTTCTCTTAGGGCAGAAGTGAAAGTCCTTCCACGTGGCCTGCTTGATTTCACCCCAGCGTCATCAACACACTCATCCCCACAGCCCCTGTGCTCCAGGCTCACTAGCCTTCTCCCTGTCCCACCAATATGTGGACTCCTTCCTACCCCATAGCCCCATGGGAGTTTCTCCCCTGACTCCACCTGGTTGAGTCCTACTCATTCTTTAGACCCCAACTCGGATGTCTCTTCCTCCAGGAAGTCTTCTCTGACTGTGCCCTTGCTCCCATATACACCTCTGTGTGCAATACGCTCACTTCCACAGCACTAAATCCAGTTATAATTACAGAGCTACTTGTGTAGTTTTTTCACCTCCAGGTACCTCCACCAAACTGGAAGCTCCAGGAGAGCAGGATTACATTGAAATCTTCACCACTGTAGCCCCAGTTCCTAGCATGTAGGTGCTCAATAAATATGTGTTGATTGACTAAATGGCAGAATGATTTCAAAGCCCACTCCCTTTACTGAACACCACGCTGCACCCATTGAGGATCCTAGCCTGGGAGCAGGGCATTATAGGTAGTCCTGGGACAAGGAAAGCTGTGTGTTTGTTATTCCAGTATGATCTAAGCTGCTCATAGGGTTAACTTCTTCCCTTCTGGTGGACATTCATTCTTCCTGGGTGGACGCTATGGCTTGGGAGTTCTTTGCAAAGACTACTTGCTTTGAGTGGGAAGGCTGTGGTCCAGGAGGGGCGTGTGAATGAGCTGGCCCCATCTTTGGTCTTGGTCTGATGGTTGTTGATTTCCCATCTACAAGTAACGGGATCCAAGTACCTTAGTGCCAGCGGGCAGCTTTCTTTAGAATCTCCTTTTTCCAGTTGACTAATTTCCCGTCCATGTAGTCCTCCCTAGGCTAAGCATGCCTAATTGTGTAGGGGAAACTAATTGTAACTATGGGATTCCAGAGCCTTTATTTGCTAGGCCAGGTTCGTTTCATTGTTTGAAATTTGCTTTCAGTCTGATGTGTTTTATTAGTTGCCAGACAAATACAAACAGATTTGCTTCTTTAATGTTTGCCATCTTGGAAAGAATATTCTTTAAACAAAAATCAGACATAAATACAAAGGATGCTTCTCAAAGAAACCACACCACAGGGTCTGTGAGCACTGTGATGGGATTTCTCTGAATCTCTCCAGGGCCCTAGGAGCTCAGAACAAAATGTCATGATTTGCGCTGAAGCTCTCTTTCCCTACTCCTCAGCATAATCCTACATCCCTGTGTGTTTATGAAAACACCATGAAAGCCGAAACACACGCAGACTTCCCTTTCAACCGGAGTTAGCTTCATGGGTGGACCCACCAGGCTTTGTCATTTAGAAAGATCATTTCATCAGTACGGCACTGGGACAAAAAGAATGGCCGATCAACAAATACTTCTTCAGCTGCTGTGGGAGAATTAAAACAAAGGAGTGAACAGGCACACCAAAACAACAGAGTAGAGGCTGCACCGCTGACTTTGAGGAAGAGGCTGTCTTGTGGTGGAGATAAGAGGGAATCCAGAGCTAACCAGGATAAGAGCAGATCACCCCTGCAGGCTTCCTGGAGCGGGGTTGGCCAGAGAGGCCCTGCAGGCACAGCGTGGTTCTTCCATTTCTGGACCCGGCAGGAGATGGCCTGCATCTGAATGCCGACTTCACCGTATTTTAACAGGTCACCTCGGACAAGTTAGCTATCCTCTCTGAGTCTCAACTTCTCATCTGCAAAATGGGGGCAAGATTGATCTTCACAAAGTCATTTTTCTCTTCTGTGGTTTGGCTTTTAAAGATATATGAGATAATGTATATAATGTATTTGGCATAGCTCATGGCCCACAATAAGGGCTTAAGGATAATTAGCCATTATTTATTGCTGTTGTTTTCGTTCCCAAAATAGGCTCTCTTGCCTCCAGATCTTTGCAGAGGCTCTCTGCCCTGCTAAACTACACTGGCCTCGTCTCAAAGGCTGACTTTGCTCTTCTCTCAGGACTGAACTTGAACGTCACTGCTAGCGGGAAGCCTCCCTCTTGTCCTGGGTGCTCCCGCAGCCTCCTGCTTCCCCATGACTGTGACGTGGGATCAGCCCGTCTCTCCCACCAGCCTGACATCTCCTGAAGGTGCACATTGTCACACTGACCTCTGTTTCCCCCCACGATAGGTTCAATAATTATTAGTTGAATGAATGAGTGCATGAATGAGCTATTTCTCCCCTGTAGTTTTACTCCGTGCAGAGAAAATGTGAATCGGGAGTATATCATTTAAAGGCGGGCTGTTTAAGCAGAATCCCAGCCAGCAGGAAGGGGAAGCAGGCTTGGGTGGCTCAGAATCGTCAGTCTGCTCTCTCTCCTGTCTCTCCCTTCAAGCAGGAGCTTCCAATAGGTTAATTATTTCTCCGGGGAGCTCTCGCAGGTGATGAGCACTGTGCCATTTGCCAGGTGGCCTTGCCCACGTTGGCAAGTGGATCTCTTTAGAGGATGACAGAGCTGAAGTCCCGGTGAGCTTCTGGGAGGCACATCGAGCCCCTCCCCACCCAGGAGTCCTGCGGTTCCCAGCTTTGTCAGAACTCTAGAGCCACTGCTGCCTGAGAGAGCAGAATGCAAACTCCCCGTCAGAAAGGGAGGGGATGAGGCAAGCCACACAGCGCAGCACTGTGCTCAATAAACATTGGTTGAATAATAAATGAAGGACGAATTCCTCCTTGCCTCTCTCCCCCCTGCACATGCCATTCAGCCCATCCTGGCCCAGTGCATCCTCTAGAAACATCTCTATCATGTCACTCTTCTGTTGACAGCTGTTGCTTCCCTCCCATTGCTTACTCAGTATAATCCCAGCTCTCCCATTGGTCCTTTTCTGACCTCCAGGGCCTGGCCGCAGATTATCCTTGTCATTTTCTCTCTGACACTTTACCCACACGAATGCTTTGGAGCCAGAGGCCCTGGACCCAAGTCCTAGCTCCAGAACTCACTAATGATGCTCTCTAGGGGCAGGGGCACAGCTCTTCAAAGCCTCAATATCCTCATCCCTAAAAAGGCAATCACGCTTCTTGCCTCCTCGGGTAATTGCAAGAATTAGCAGAGATGCTGCTCAGAAACACTTAGCCGACTGGAAAGTCCTTTGTAATGTGCTAGTGATGATCAGATACCTTCCACTTCAGCCCAGTGGCTCTATTTGACACACCTGCCCATCTTTGCCTTGAGTCTTTGCTGAAGGTGCTGTCTCTCCTATCCGTGAGGTTCTCTTTATCCACTGACAGTAAATGTTGTCACCTCTATAAGCTGGCAGTTCTCCCACTTTGCCTGGTATGCTTGGTGGCGTTATTCATGAGGAAGGCTCTGTTGTAGTGTCAGCTTCCGAAGACAAGGATAACAACTTATAATAACAGCTGCTAGTGATTGAGCTCTTGCTGTGGACCAGACTCCCACATAAGGCTATGCATGTTGCACGGTGTTCAACTCTAGGGGGCGCTACCCAGATCGTAGTCTATGCTGCTGAATGAAGTCTTTACACAGGTAGGGCTGGTGTAGCCGTGCGTGACCTCGCTGAATTCTCACAGTAGCCCTAGGAGGCAGGCTGCCCCATTTTATAGATATAGAAACAGACCCAGAGGGTACGAATTGGCCCAAGTCACACAGCTAGATATGGAGGAGCTGGGATCTGAGCGCAGTGCTCTTTCCCGCCAAGTTTGTTGGTGACTCAGCATGCTGCCTCATGGGGTGTCCCTGGGCAGGTCCTTGCCCACGTCATGCCTGTTGGTTGATTAACAGATGAGTATACACTAGGGCTTTGCTATCTGCAATGAATTTTGCCAACCAAAAAAAGAAAAAAAAAAAAGCAGCAGGAACTACTGCTGTTTCTGTCTCCTTATAGGTCGGGGCCCAGGAAGAGAGACACCTACAGAGAAGAAACTCATGCATATGTGTCTTTTTCTCCTCGTCCCCTTTCTCTCCTTATCTGGTCCAGAAGAATAACTTGCAAATTTATGATGTCTTCTACCAAAAAGAAAAGTATCAGGAATGGGGTAGGGAGTTGGGATTGGAGGTTCGATTGGGAGAAATTGTCCCAAAGGGTCCTGGCCACCTGCCGGGGAACTCCTGGCATATGGCAGCCAGGCTCCTCTGCAGCAGGCAGCCTCCCCTCTCTTCACCAGCCTGTGATCCTCAGCGATAACATGTGGTCTTGATTCCATCATATTTGAAATCACCACCATCCCACCAGGATCATTGCACTGGCTACAGGCCTGGCAGATGGGCAGGGTTCACTCCCCTGCAGGTCGGTGGCTCAGAGTAGAAGTGTCAAGGAACATTTTAAAGTCTGGCTCCAGTGCTTGGGTACATGGTGAAAACATCTCCAGGAAGCTCTTAAAGCAGGTGATGGGAGGGGAATCTTCAGGAGTCATCTCAGACCAGCGTGTCCTGGGCAGTTCTCCCTGTGCAGAAGTGTGTGCTAACAGACACCTGTGACACAAACTTGCCGACCACAAATCTTCATTCTGCTTTATTCGCCTGCACTCACTCAGCACAATGTCAGGGCAGAACTACTGAAGCCAGGAGGCTGGGCCTGTGGCTGTGAGATCCCTGACCATCCAGTGCCACCCACCATACCCAGCTTAGGACACACCCCTTACTATATGCTCTCAGACACTCCATGCCTCTCCTTCTCAGAGAGAACTTTTATCAGAACTCTGAACTTGTGACTTGACATTTCTGTGGAGGGGCAGATGGGGGAAAGGTGTCTCTTCCATTTCAATCTTAGGCTCAGGGATGCCAGGGACCATGTCTTTATTTTCCTCACCTCTGCATCCTCAGATCCTAACAGTGTCTGGCACATAATAGATGTACAATAATATTTGCAGGATGGATGGATGGATGCATGGATAAATGAGTCAGTCAGTCAATCAATTAATCATGTGTTATTTCAAATCCTCCATCTGATTTTTTTTTCTCTGAAAAGGAAAGTATCGGGTAAGAGGCAGTCTAAACTCCATACATAACATAAGAAAAGGCAAAATAAAATTAAGTGTGGTCTTTCTCTTTTGGGGGAAGCTTTTCGACTGCTGCTGTGACTTGCCCTGGGGAGTGTGATCTATGTTTGTGTTTCTTTCCTGCCAAATCATGGGCACTGCCAATGAGACAATTAGTGAGGGCCTCCCAGGCTTTCCCTGCCAGGGGCATGGAGGTCTTTGGGCCCAGGGTGGCTGTCAGCCGTCAGGGCAGGAGACGGTATTTGCAGGGGCGAGCAGCAGCATTGTTGGCCCATGAGATTCCAGGAGGCTTTGCAGGCTCCTTGTGGATTTGCAGCATTTATCCTCTGAAATAAGATGTTATATCTTCCATGGACCCAAAAGCCCACAAGTTATTGCCCAGGAGGCACATTGCTCATGGTGTGTGGCACAGTGAAACAGGACAAGGGACAGCGCTAGGCGGATCAGGCCTCCAGGGGACTCCTGGTTTGAGAGTTTCCCGAACTGGAACTCAGCTTCTCATGTGAACTGAGCTGCAGGTGTCAGCTGATGATGCTCCCCAGGGGTCTGCTTCTAGACCTGAGGGGGAAGAGGGCGGTACCTCCAAACTTCCTTGTTAATCACAGCAACAGCAGTTACAGGGCTGAGGGTTGTACCTATTGAGAAGTGACAGGACGCCTATCGGAAGCCAGCTTGCCTGGCCCCGGAGCCCCAAACAATAACGCGTTCAGCCTCCACAGGTGTCTGCCCATTTTATTGTTTGGTGAAATGTACACCTGTTTCCCTGGCAGGGCTGTGTAGGGAAAATTAAAAAGGGTTTCGTCTCTTCCACACTGATGGCCCTTCATGCAGTGGATGGCTCTCCCCACGTCTCAGCCACCTTTTCTTTAAGCAAAGATGCAGCCATGGGTTCTCAAAGCTGAGAGGGGGCTCTTAAATTCCCAGTCCCTGCCCCTGCAGGTGCTGGTTCATCTGGGGGATGCCCAGGAATCTGTACATCACTTCTCCCCAGCGATGCAGGTGGGCCACTTGCCCCACTTGTGTAACACTGACTAGGACCTCATTTCTGTCTTATGAGACTGACTGGTGCTGCAGGTCCCTGGCCTTACCATGTCTCCTCCACACCTGCCTTCCTAAGTGTAGACACTGAGCAAAGGCAGGTGTGGTCCCCAGGGAGGAATAAACCCACGGCATAAAGCCTGGCTGTGAGGAGGCAGCCTTCTCCCCTGCCATGGAGGCCAGCCTCGGCCACTTGCCAGTGGTCCACATTCTACAGCAGCTTCTTTCCATGACCGCCCAAGAGGCAGAGTGAACTACTGGACAGTCTCCGCAGCTATTTCCCCTCCCCATAGGAGCCAGGCTTTGTCTCTTCATGCACAAATGGACTTATCAGATAGACTTCAGATAAATAACTTGCCAGTCAATAGAGATAGCTATCCCTCCACGGTAACTGGGGAAAGTTTTCATCCCGGGAAGCCTCACTTCCAGTAGTACAGAATCTCCCCTCTCTCAGCTCTTCTCTGACCCTCATTCTTCCTGGTTCCAGAGCGTGCCTGGCTTTGACCCTTCTTCTGCCACTGTTCAGTTGCCAACAGAGCTTTGGATAGGTTGGTTAACCCCTCTAGGCCTCAGTTTCCTCACCTGTACAATGAAGGTCATGATAGCACCTACTCATAGGACTGTCATGGTGATTAAATGATTTCAGTCACATAACATGTTTAACACAGCATTTGGCACAAGGTAAGCCCTCCGTAAATGTTAGCTCTTCCCCTGATAACAACCACGACAATAGTAACCGTGCTTAATATTATTATTACAGGACATTGGGTGGGGTGGGGAAGCACATGCTGGTATAACCTTGAGTGAGTGACCTAATCTCTATTAGCCTTGGGTTCCACATCTATGAAATGGGCACAATAAGAGTACCTAACTCACAGGATCTTTGTTAGCTTTGAATAAGTTCTTAGAACAGTGCCTGGAAATAGTAAACACTCACCAGGTATTAGCTATTATATTATCATTATTACTATCCAGTACTTTTAATGAATAATTTATTATTATTTATTATTGGGTCCAGGCCAATGACATATAACCTACTGGAAAAAGTCTTATCCTAAGAGTCACAGATGTGTGCCATTGACCAGCCCAGAGACTTTGGGCAGAGGTACTCAGATGAACTCAGCCTGGGTTCCTCTCTCCGCCCGTAAAATATTACCCATTTCCCAGCTTCCATCGAGAGATATTATGAAGAGAAAATGGGAAAATAGGTGTGAAAGTGCTTTGGCTCTAAAAGTTCTATTTTAAGTGAAGTAGCACCTAAAATATTACTTAGATTCACTCCTGACTGTTTAAATGTTAAAAAAAAATAAAGAAGAAGAAGAAATCCTCCAAAGGAGAATGTAGAATGTCAGACAGAAGAGATCTTTAAATTATGTTTGGCATTTCCTCCTCTAGAAAGACTTGAGCATGTACAAGGGGCAATAAATGTCCCCGTGGGCCAGGTTTCTATGCAGGGGAAAGAAAGGTGGACAGAGGTGATAGACACAGCAGCCTCTGGTGCCTGCTTGCCCGGGCTGGGCCCAAATCTAGTCTTTTCCAGAGATCCTGGAGGGACAGCAGAGTGGCATGGAATCAAGGTGCTCATTCTTTAAACCAGTGTTTTCCAAAGAATGATATCAGCATTACTGAGGGGTACATGAAGAAAAAGTCTTAATTTATTATTACGCAGTTAATTTAATGTGTAATAGAGAAAATACGTAGCACAGTAAACTCTTGATTTTACTGGTATGACTGTTTTTCCTGTTTAAATAATTTTTTAAATGTGAGCCAGCTTAAAGGGAAGTGTAAGTAAATATGACAGAAATCTTCAAGGTGAAAAAATGACAAAAGTTTGGAAAATGCCACATTAAACAAACCTTTACGGAGCACCTGCTATTTGCCAAGAATTCTGCTGGGTGCTGGGAATGTCGTGATTAATAATGTATGATTCCCTGGCTTGAAGCTCTCCATCAGGTATGAGAAAGAGCCCATCCACGCTAATGGTAACACGATGTGATAGGTGATGAGTTAGCAGTTGAAGAAAGTTCAGAGCAAACCAGATAAAGGAGGGATCCATTCTGCTGGGATGACTAGGACAGGCATCGGAGAGGAATGACGCTTGACCGGGGACTGATGGTGATGCCTCCAGCACCCAGTTAGTAGTAGGCACTCAACACTCAGTGAACAATGTCCCTAATGTCACGGAGCTGACATTATTGTAGGCAAGAGAGGCAGACTCCTAATGGTCAAGGAGGTACGTGATGCCATTGCAAGTTCTGACAAGCACCCTGAAGGAAAGAAGCTACAGAATGAGGAAGGGGGGCCTTCTATGTGGAGCAATCAGAGAAGGTCTCTCTGAAGAGTGAAGCTGAAACATACTGGTAAGAAGCCACCAGCCATGAGAGTGGTGGCACAAGAGCGTTCCAAGCAGAGGGAAGGGTGTGCACTAAGGCTCTGAGGCAGGAAAGAACTGGGTGTTCTAGGAACTGAAAGAAGGCCTATGTGACTGTAGAACAGGGTGCAAGCGGGCAAGTGGTCCACGGGCAAAATAGCAAAGGGCCTTGATTCTAAACTCAGAATTAAGAGTTGACTTTGACTGTAAACTCAGGGAGAAGCCAAGAGAGTAAGTAAGGGGTTGTCTGGCAAACATTTGGACACTCCAGGTCCAGGGAACAGTTTGAGCAAAGGCCCAGAGATATGGAAGGGTGTGATGAGCTTCTGGAATGGCCAGTATAGTTCATCGCAGCAAGATGCAGGGGGTGAAGCTAGAACAGCAGGTTGGAACCCATTGGTCTGAGGCATTGAATGCCGTACCAGGTGCCTTGGACTTCGTATCTTTTTTTGTTAATTGTGGTACAAGACACATAAGATAAAATTGACCATCTTAACCATTTTTAAGTGTACAGTTAATATATCTTCAGAACTCTTCATCTTACAAACTGAAACTCTATGTCCATTAGATAATAGCTCTCCCGATGCCTCCACCACGCCCAAACCCTAGCAACCACCACTCTGCTTTCTGTCTCTGTGAGTTTGACTACCCTAATGCCTCACGTCAGTGGAATCGTACAGTGTTTGTCCTTTTGTATCTGGCTTATTTCAGTTAGTATTGGGCTGGCCAAGAAGTTCGTTCGGGCTTTTGGTAAGGTGTTATGGGAAAACCCGAACGAACTTTTTGGCCAACCCAATATAATGTCCTCAAGGTTCATCCATGTTGTAGCATGTGTCAGAACGTCCTTCCTTTTTTTTAAAAATACATTTATTTATTTTATTTATCTCATTTTGGGCTGCGTTTGGTCTTTGTTGCTGTGCGCGGGCTTTTCTCTAGCTTCGGTTCGCGGGGGCTACTTTTTTTTTTTTAAAGAAACTGCTTTTTATTTATTTACTTATTTAGTTAGTTAGTTAGTTATTTTTGGCTGTGTTGGGTCTTTGTTTCTGTGTGAGGGCTTTCCCTAGTTGCGGCAAGCGGGGGCCACTCTTCATCGCGGTGTGCGAGCCTTTCACTGTCGCAGCGTCTCTTGTTGCAGGGCACAGGCTCCAGACGCGCAGGCTCAGTAGTTGTGGCTCACGGGCCTAGTTGCTCCGTGGCATGTGAGATCTTCCCAGACCAGGGCTCGAACCCGTGTCCCCTGCATTGGCAGGCAGATTCTCAACCACTGCACCACCAGGGAAGCCCCTGGGGCTACTCTTCATTGTGGTGTGCGGGCTTCTCACCACGGTGGCTTCTCTTGTTATGGAGCAAGGGCTCCAGGTGCACAGGCTTCAGTAGTTGCAGCGTGCGGGCTCAGTAGTTGTGGCTCATGGGCTCTAGAGTGCAGGTCTGGTAGTTGTGGCACACGGGCTTAGTTGCTCCGCGGCATGTGGGATCTTCCCGGACCAGGGATCGAACCCATGTGCCCTGCATTGGCAGGCAGATTCTTAACCACTGCACCACCTGGGAAGCCCGTCCTTCCTTCTTAAAGATGAATAATAGTCCATTGTATGTGCATATCACATTTTGTTTATCCATCTATCTGCTGACAGGCTCGGGTTCCCTTTACCCCTGGGCTATCGGGAATAATACTGCTATGAACATGGGTGTACCAATACCTCTTCACGATCCTGATTTCAATTCTTTTGGGGATATACCCAATTCAATTCTTTTGGCTCTTATGGTAATTCTCCCCCCCTTTTTGCTTTGGAGTATAATTGCTTTACAATGGTGTATTAGTTTCTGCTTTATAACAAAGTGAATCAGCTATACATACACATATATCCCCATATCTCCTCCCTCTTGCGTCTCCCTCCCACCCTCCCTATCCCACCCCTCTAGGTGGTCACAGAGCACCAAGCTGATCTCCCTGTGCTATGCGGCTGCTTCCCACTAGCTATCTATTTTACATTTGGTAGTGTATATATGTCCATGCCACTCTCTCACTTCGTCCCAGCTTACCCTTCCCCCTCCCCATGTCCTCAAGTACATTCTCTACGTCTGCGTCTTTATTCCCGTTCTGCCCCTAGGTCCTGCATAACCTTATTTATTTATGTATTTATTTAGATTCCATATATATGTGTTAGCATACGGTATTTGTTTTTCTCTTTCTGACTTACTTCACTCTGTACGACAGACTCTAGGTCCATCCACCTCACTACAAATAACTCAGTTTCGTTTCTTTTTATGGCTGAGTAATATTCCATTGTATATATGTGCCACATCTTTATCCACTCATCTGTCGATGGACACTTAGGCTGCTTCCATGCCCTGGCTATTGTAAATAGAGCTGCAGTGAACGTTGTGGTCCATGACTCTTGTTGAATGAAGGTTTTCTCAGGGTCTATGCCCGGGAGTGGGATTGCTGGGTCGTATGGTAGGTAATTCCCTTTTTAACTTTTGGAGGCACCACCATCTTGTTTTCCACGGCAGTTACACCATTTTATATTCCCACCAACAGTGCACAAGGGTTTCAATTTCTCCATATCCTCACCAACACTTATTATTAGGAAATAATCAATTTTTTAGTGGTAGCCATCCTAAAGTGTATAATGGGATATCTCATTGTGGTTTTGAGTTTCATTTCCCTAAAGATTAGTGATGTTGAGCATCTTTACATGTGCCTATTAGCCATCTATATATCTTTTCTGGAGTAAAGTCTATTCATGTCCATTGCTCAGTTTTTTGTGTGTTTTTTTTGGCTGCATTTGGTCTTTGTTGCTGCACATGGGCTTTCTCTAGTTGTGGTGAGCGGGGGCTATTCTTTGTTGCGGTGCACAGACTTCTCATTGCGGTGGCTTCTTTTGTTGCAGAGCACGGGCTCTAGGTGTGCGGGCTTCAGTAGTTGCAGCACACAGGCTCAGTAGTAGCGGTGCATGGGCTCTGGGGCGCACGGGCACCAGTAGTTGTGGCGCGTGGGCTCAGTAGCTGTGGCACACAGGCTTAGTTGTTCCACAGCATGTGGGATCTTCCCGGACCAGAGATCGAACCCGTGTCCCCTACATTGGTAGGCAGATTCTTAACCACTGCGCCACCAGGGAAGTCCCCATTGCTCATTTTTTAATTGGGTTGTTTTGTTGTTGTTGCTGAATGGACTTTATCTTTTAAGCAATGACAAGCTAAAAGGTTATTCAGCAGGGTATTATATGAGTTAGATCTAGATAATAGAAATACAGGTCTGGTAGCAAGAAAGACGAATCAAAGGGTAGAAACTTGAAGCTGGGTTCCCAGGGAGCTGGCTTTGTGATGATCCAGTTGAGATATGGCACGAGCTGAAACCAAGGCAGTGGTGATGACTAACTGCATAGCTAATTACATCTACTCACTCCTAGAAAACTGCAGTCCCCCAAACCAGAGACCTATGTTCCCTCCTAGAGAAATGAGCTTCTTCTGAGGACCTCATATCCACCCTTCTCTTCCACTTGGGCAGATGGAGTTAGACTTCTGGCTCTTTGGGAACTATAGCTTGTAGTTTTATGATGATCCTGGATTCTGAGTCACTGCTCCTGGAGAAAAACACTGTTGCCATTGAGCGCATTAGGGGATGAAACATATCCTGTGCAAATCACTTTCTGAATGGTGAGTTGCTGGAAAAGCTGGTAGAGATTCCAGATTCTACCCATTCTGGTTCACGGACTAACCCTTGTCAGCTGACTTTGAATCCGTTTCCCAGCAGCTAGCTGAGCTCTAAAATGTGTCATTTTGGCAGTAAGGGGACCAAGACCTCACTTGGTTACTGCCTTTGAATATAACAAATGACATTTTCTTTCCCTCTATTAGAAAAAGTAATGGAGCTTAGAGTTGGCAGACCTGGACTTGACTTTGGGACTGAACACATCACCCTTGGACCCTTGGTTTCTGCTTCTATAGAATCAGGGAAGCAGCCCCCCCTTTTTTTCTCTGACTGTAGACAGAGACTACAGTCCGCCTTACTCAACATCCACCCCAGCACCTTCCCTGTGTACGTCCCTATCCTGCAGAGATGGGAAAGCTAAAAATGACCATTCCCAGACTCTCCCGCAGCTGGGGCTCTAGGGGTGATGTAATATCTTCCATCTGATGTGCTTGTACATGACTGGAATCCAGAATGGAGTTAGGTGGGAAGAGAGGAGGCCTGCCAGGGATCCGCCTTGCTGGTGTGGCTCTGGCAGGTAGGGCATGGCTGTGGAGCCAGCACCTCTGGATGTAGTTTCCAAATCCCCACATGGCAGCTAAGAGGGTCTGATTCTGGAAGCAGCAATAGGGGCAGTTGTGTCCTGGTTCCACAGCTTGTGCATAGAAGTAGCTCCCTTGGCTGGTCAGTTCTGCAGTATTATTGCTGCAATCGACTCCCAAGGCACACCCTGGATACGTCTCCTCCAGCACACCCAACAAGTTTGTAAGCATCTAATCCCATTTGCCACAAAATTGATAGTTGCTTACAAAAGTGTTGGTCTTCCTGCTTAAACTCTCTAGAAGTGCCTCCTATCACCTGCAGCCAGTCCCAGACTAGTTTACAGGTTTAGGAGGACAACACAAAATAACAAGCAAATGTTCCTAGCGCCATTCCTGGCTCCTAGAAGATGCTCAGTAAAAACTGGTTGACCCTGAATCTGAAATTCAGGCTGATCTTCACCTTGGTGGAGGAGGCCACTGCTTTCCTCTATGATAGAATCTCAGGGATGCAAGGAAGGGATTTTCTACCTTTTTCCCTCTACTCTGCTGAGTCCTCCCACCTGCTCATTGATCTCTGGAAGGTTTTGAAAAAGGGAAAAGACTTTCTCACTTAGAAGTTAGGCTCAAAATGAAATGTTCCTGCATTCATCATACTGGCTTGAGTTGAAATGAGGTGCAGTGGTTGATTTGGGCTCCTCTCCTAAAAGGAGGGTTTAAAGAGGAAGGATTGATAGAGGTAGAGGGTACTGGACTCCAGTCCACAGGAGGGAGAGAAGCAGGACACAGGAAAAGGAAGCCAGACGAAGACCGGAGCTGGAAGTGCCCTCAGTGTAAAAGGCCTGTCTACCAGAAACACGTGGAATCAGGATGCTCCACGGGCCATGCCAGTACGTTACCACGGAGCTCCATCTCTGTGGCCCTGTGAGCAGCTGGAAGTTGGCCAGAATGACTGAAGTACCAAGAGCAACGGGATCAGTGGTACAAAGAGAGACTGGAGAAGTAGGTGGGGGTTAGATTGTGCAGGGCCTCATGGACCATGTTAAGGACTCTAGTCTAATCCAGTGGTTGGCAGACTTTTTCTGTAAAGGGCCGGAGTGTCTCTGTTATAGCTACTCCACTCTGATACTGTGGCATAAAAGCAGCCAAGGACAATGCATAAATGAACGAGCATGGCTGTACGCCAGTAAACTTTATTTAGGCAGCAGGATGGATTCGGCCCACGGGCCATAGTTTGCTGATGCTGGGCCTAGTCTGAGTATGCTGAGAAGCCTTAAAAGATATTTAGGAAGGGGGTTACCTAATTATATTCATGTTTATAAAAGAGCCTTTTGACTTCCAGGTGGAGAGTTGATTGGAGAGAGCAGAGGGATCTGAGCAGCCCAGGAAGAGGGGATGGTGGCTTAGGCCAGTGGAGACAGAGAAGTGGATTGCGCAGATGTTGGGAAGTAAAAATAATAGAACTTGGGGCTTCCCTGGTGGTGCAGTGGTTGAGAGTCCGCCTGCCGATGCGGGGGACGCGGGTTCGTGCCCCGGTCCGGGAAGATCCCACGTGCCGCGGAGCGGCTGGGCCCGTGAGCCATGGCCGCTGAGCCTGCGCGTACAGAGCCTGTGCTCTGCAACGGGAGAGGCCACAACAGTGAGAGGCCCGCGTACCGCAAAAAAAAAAAAAAAAAAAAAATAGAACTTAGTGATTAGATGGATATACAAATGAACTTACTCACAAAACATAAACAGACGTAGAAAACAGACTTATGGTTACCAAAGGACACAGTGGGGAAGGGGAGGGATAAACTAGGAGTTTGGGACTATCAGATACACACTACTGTATATAAAATGTATAAACCACAAGGACCTACTGTACAGCACAGGGAACTATATTCAATGTCCTGTAATAACCTATAATAGGAAAGAATCTGAAAAAGAATAGATATAATATATATGTATAACTGAATCACTTTGCTGTATACCTGAAACTAACATAGCATTGTAATCAACTACACTTCAATTTAAAAAAAATAATTAAGGAGAGGGAAACATCAAGACTGAAACCCAGCTACCATATGACCCAGCAATCCCACTCCTGGGCATATACCCAAAGAAAACCATAATTCAAAGAGACACATGCACCCCAGTGTTCACTGCAGCACTATTTACAATAGCCAGGTCATGGAAGCAACCTAAATGTCCATCGATAGAAGAATGGATAAAGAAGATCTAGTACGTATATACAATGGAATATTACTCAGTCATAAAAAGAAAAAAATTGGGTCATTTGTAGAGACGTGGATGGACCTAGAGACTGTCATACAGAGTGAAGTAAGTCAGAAAGAGAAAAACAAATATCGTATATTAATGCATATATGTGGAATCTAGAAAAATGGTACAGCTGAACCAGTTTGCAAGGCAGATATAGAGACACAGATGTAGAGAACAAATGTATAGACACCCAAGGGGGAAGAGCGGGGGTTCGGGGGTGGGATGAACTGGGAGATTGGGATCGACATATATACACTAATATGTATAAAATGGATGACTAATAAGAACCTGCTATATAGCACAGGGAACTCCACTGTACAGTAGAAACTAACACAACATTGTAAAACAACTATACCCCAATTAAAAAAAAAAAGAATAATAAAAAATAAAAGAGTAAAAAAAAAAAGACTGATACCCAGGTCTCTGGCTTACAGAATGTTCTGGGGGTCATTTTGCTCACCCTTCTTTTTCTCTTCCATCTAATGATGTGTTAAAGCAAACCATTTCTTCAAAACATTCTCAGTATAGGCATCTCTCTTCCGTTCATGGATTCACTCTCACTGTCCCAGTCGTGAAGTCTCCAGGCTGGAATCATCCTTGATTTTTTTTTTTCCTATGAGTCCTGCTCTCATCTCATTAAGTACCTGATCTGTCAACTCAGCTACTCAATGCCTTTTAAATACAGATATCCTCGCTTTCCACATCTGCTTCATTCCTAGTTCAAATAGAGAGACTTTTGATACATGTTCAAGTGGTAAGGGTATCTTAAAATGTTTATCTGAATCAGTTCAGTTCCTGAGTTAGGATAGCAATAGTTCCCTTATCAAGCAGCATCCTCCGTTTCTTATTCATTCTCAGTGGCCCCTCCAGTCCAGCCCAGTCTCAGGCCCAGACTCCTTACCAGCATCCCCTGTAATCAGTTTCTGTATCACTGCCTGATCAACCTTCATGAAGCACTTCTTTAGTGAGGCTGCCTAAAAACCTCTGATGGTTTTTAGGCACTGCCTCCACACTAAAGCTCATGGCCTTAACCTGGCCTTCCAACATCTGCAGTTACAGCCCAGCCCCTCTCTGTGACCGTGGTCTCTCTGTCTTCCCCTTCAGGACCCCTTGGTCTTGGTTAATCCCTTCGTCCTCCTCAAATGCACCGTGCACACTCCCACCTCTGCACACCTTTTTTCCAGTTTTATTGATGTATGGTTGATTTACAATGTTGTTAGTTTCTGCAGTACAGCAAAGTGATTCAGTTATACGTATGTATTGTTTTTAATATTCTTTTCCATTATGGTTTATCACAGAATATTGAATATAGTTCACCATGCTATACAGTAGGACCTCGTTGTTTATCCATCCTGTATAGAATAGTTTGCATCAGCTAACCCCAAACTCCCAGTCCTTCCCTCCCTCACCCCTCCTCCCCCTTGGCGACCACAAGTCTGTTCTCTATGTCTTTGAGTCTTTTCTGTTTATGTCGTATTTTAGATTCCACATATAAGTGATTTCATGTGATATTTGTCTTCCTCTGTCTGACTTACTTCATTTCGTATGTTAATCTCTAGGCCCATTCATGTTGCTGCAAATGGCATTATTTCATTCTTTTCTATGGTTGAGTAATATTCCATTGTATATATGTACCACATCTTTATCCATTCATCTGTCGATGGACATTTAGGTTGTTTCCATGTCTTGGCCATTGTAAATAGTGCTGCTATGAACATAGAAGTGCATGTATCTTTTCAAATTGTAGTTTTGTCTGGGTATATGCCCAGGAGTGGGATCCCTGGATCAAATGGCAACTCTATTTTAAGCTTTTTGAGGAACCTCCATACTGTTCTTGATAGTGGCCACACCAGTTTACATTCCCACCAACAGTGTAGGAGGGCTCCCTTTTCTCCACCCCTCTCCAGCATTTGTTATTTGTAGACTTTTAATCATGGCCATTCTGACCGGTATGAGGTGCTACCTCATTGTAGTTTTGATTTGCATTTCTCTAATAATTAGCAATGATGAGCATCTTTTCATGTACCTATTGGCCATCTGTCTGTCTTCTTTGGAGAAATGTGTATTTAGGTCTTCTCTGCAGATTTTTATTCATGTCGGTTCCCACCCTCCTCCTACTGTGTTCTATATTGGATTGATCTTGTTTGCAAATAGGAAGACCTCAGTTTGAAACCTTGCACTTGACTTAGTAACACTGCAGAGTGGGGCCAGTTACTTAACTTCTCAAAGTCTCAGTTTGCTCATCTGTGAAATGGGGTTTATTTCATTAACCTTGCAGGGTTAGTATGAGTATTAAAAGAGAAAACTCACATCATGCATTTAGAAAGTGGCAAGTGTTCAGTTAATATTGCCTCCCATCCCCCACACTCCCCAAGAGTGGTTTAAATAATTTAGCAAGCATTTATGAATAAAGCTTCAAATAGTGTCTGGCACATAGTAGGTGCTCGGTAAAAGTTGGCTATTTTTTTCTTATTTAATTTGAGGAAGTATTAGGCAGAAATTATAAACAAACAGTTCTCCTTCTGCTTGTCATTTCATTATTAGGATAATCAGATTTGGGAACAGAAGATCAAGAAGGCCACGTGGGTGGGGCAGGTAGGCAGCTTGAAGCTGGGACAGGACTGGAGGAGATGCAGCCAGAGGCAGGAGGAAAGCACTCATATGTGCATTTCCCAAAATCAACTTCACTGGATTTTTAATTTTGCTAATGGTTAGTCTTTATGTGAGATGTCATGCTGAAATAACTCTTTTAATAAAGGGGAACTAATGCACTCATTCTCTTCCCTCCCTTCCTCTACATCAGCAAGGACTTGGCGCAGTGGTGTGTATCACCCTTTTATTTTAATTAGGCATATAGCCGTAAGAGGCTTGTAAAAATGTTGCCAACAGAGAAATGCTTTAACGGATGTGAACTTGAGGTTGGCTTGTCCCATCTGTCTTTACTACATCAAATGGCCCTCTTCGTCTTGCACGTGAGGTGAATGGATGAGCCCCAGTGTATGTGACTCTGAGTGAAGGCATTAAGGGCAGTTTGGAACATGAAGAGTTGGGATTCTGAGAGTTTTCCAGAAGATTACAGAGAAGAACAAGAAAAAGAAAAGCTGTTTTTCTGTGCAAGATCAAGTGCGGAGAAAAATACCCTCTTAGATAGAGGTTCCCTATCGTTTTTCCTTTCACAAGTCAGGTGACAGATGATGTCCAGATACACAGATTATGAGAAATAAAAATGTAGGATTTTAAATCAGAGACCTGGGTTTCAAACTCAAGCAGTCTGACTCTAGAGCTTCTGCATTCAGCCGTTATGCTAAGTAGCCCCCCCACTGAAGGAGCGTAACAATGCGTCATGATGGGGAGATTGCAGTTATTCCAAAGTCTATAAATGAATGAATGAGAGATGTGTGTGCGTATTTATGCAATGGCTTGTATCTGATGTATCAGTGAGCACAACATGAAAGACTTAGTGGGTGGTGTTGGTGATTCTTGTTTTGTTGTTGTTCTTTCAGTGATAGGGAGAGAGTCAGTTTAAATAAGCCGAAAAAGGAGAGAGATAGGGACAGAAACAGACAGAGAAACTGACTTAGACAAAAAAGGATTTAAAGAGAAGGGACTTCACCGACCCTCAGAGAAGTAAGCTTGAACTAGAAGATGGAGCGGGAAGGCAGCAGTTTTGGAATCATTGCGGAAGCTCCCTGAATGCCGATACGTTCACTCGATTCACAAGGGTTGGAAAGAGGCATGAAAACTGAATAAGGAAGTTGGTGAGATGTGGCCCCACGGTGGGCATCTGTATTCTCTCCGTGCAGCCCTGATGGTCTCACTGGTGAATAATTCATTCTGAGATTATCCTCCCTGCCTCTAGTTAAGTTGTTGCTCTTGTGCTACGAAGATTTGGCCCCGTGCATGAAGCTGTTGTGAACCTGTAAGACTGAGGCATCCTGAAGAGGGGAAGTTAGCACCCCAGTGAAGTTCATAGATTCAGGGTCTCGACAGACCCTGGGGGGAGGCGGGATGGAGGGCTGGCATGAAGGGGCCAGGGGCTCCAACTGGCTGAAATCTTTGACTTCCAAATATAAACCAAATTAATCAAATAAGTGTGCGTATTTTCTCCCGAAGGCAGGGCTGACCTCCTTATTTTGTAGGTTTTTATTGTCCTCTTCTAGAATTCTGCCCAAAAGGAACCACATCACCAAAAGTCCTTTATCGTCCAGAAGCAAGGTCAGTGTTACAGGGAGTTTGCTGTTTGGGACACTCGAGGTACTAGAGATCCCTGTTGGAAAAAAATGACAGTCACTTCCATGTAGTAGAAGCCAAAACCCCATTTGATTTTAACCCCTCAGAATTACTTACTCTGTGCTGATCTTTGACATTGACTGTCCTCAAAGCAAGGTCTTTCAATAAAAGAAAGCATATTGAATCATATCAAATTGAGTGTAAGTCACCAAAATGCGGCATGGAAGAAGGTTTTCGCTTGTATGTTCCCATTGTTTATCAGTGAGGAAGTAACCTTAAATAATAAATATGCAGAATCCAACATATAATCTATTATTATTATTACTATTATTAGGGTTGACAAATTAAAGCACCTGGTGGTATTTAATCTGGAAAAGTCTAAAGTGTGACTCAATTTATCTTTATTAGATAAGGGGCTTTTTTGTTTTTAATTATAAAAATAACAATGTTCTTTGTTTTTTTAAAAAAATCACATTTTTTTTAAAGCAGAGTGTCTTTTTTTTTTAATTGTTGTTTTATTTTATTATTATTATTATTTTTTTTTTTTTGCCACACCTCACGGCATGTGGGACGTTAGTTCCCTGACCAGGGATGGAACCCGTGCCCCGTGCAGTGGAAGTGCAGATTCCCAACCACTGGACCGCCAGGAAAGTCAAAATCACATATTACCTAATCTTACGATATAAAAGTCCCTATACTCTCCTGACTTCCTCTTTACAGAGGTAACCATTATTAAAAGCTTGGGTGTCTTTCCAGAATGTTTGTATGCATGATCAAATGGAATCAGTCTGCATATGGTTTTGAAGTTTGCTATCTCATCTAACAATATGTCATGGCTATGTTTCCATGTCAGGACATGACTCTTTTTTGACAAACTGCATGGTGTTCTATTGTCTGGATGCACTATAATTTAGTTTAACACTAGCGAGGTAAGCACTGATAGAGATTTAAATTGTTTCTGGTATTGATAAGGTAATGCTGCAGTAAACATCCTTGTGCATATATCTTTGCACATTACTCTAAGTTATCTATAGGATAAACCTCTAGGAGTAGAATGGCTGGGCAAAGGGTATAAGCATTTTCTATTTGGGTAGGTTTGGCTAAGTGGTCCTAGGGAGGGTGTTTTGATTTCTGTTTTGAGAAGGGTGTTGATATGTCTGCAGAACATTTTTAAGAAAAAGTGAATTGGCACACATTAAAGCCAGATGTCTTTGAGCTGGACAAAAAGTCGAGCTTTGTCATCCGTGTGTAACCTTGAATGCAGCACTGAGGTTGTGACGTCTCCTTTTCTAAAGAGCTTTAGGAAGAACCATCCCTGGTCCAGGCCCAGATGTGCACTCCACATTGATGCTTAGGGAGGCTGTAGCCACATGTTCATCCCCGGATCCAAACCGCTGAGAGCTGAATTCTTCCACCCGATCATAATTAATGGCAAGTGCAAGGAAGTGGTTGGAAACATAAATCGGGTTCACAGACCTTTTATAAAATATCTTCTAAAAACTCTCACCTTAGTGCAGCCGTTGACAACATGGCTGAGGCCTTCAGTGACAACTGATATACGAACTTCCTTTACCAAAGTATTACTAGCCCTAGGGAGCCTTTAAATTTCATTTTCTTTTTCTTTTGCCCAAGTCAGGACATCAGGCAGAAATGCATATATATGTAAGATGAATGTAGTGCACAGGTGAGACTTCCCCTGCTATGAGTCTTTCCACACCTTGAATTTTGGACTCTCAATCCGTTTTTAAATGCGGTTTCGTTTTTCTTCCCTGTCATTACCTGATTTCATCGAAAATCTCACCATGTGGTTCTCTTTTCCCTTAATTCATTAGATTTGGCATTGCTGTTTATTATATCAATGTGACATCTGTCTAATATAACATCTTTGAAGCACCAGGATATTTAAAAAAAGAGAGAGAGGATTTAACTCTTCAGGACTAACTGGAGACTGTTTAAAATAATAGAGGTGACTTTAGCCCTTCGTAGATCGTCCTCCAGATAGAAATATATTTGTAACCAAAATGATAGTCCATATTCCCTCATTCCTCAACACAGATGAATGGAAAGAGACTTGGGGGAAGCCTCAGCTATTTATTCACAGATTGTTTAAAGTCAGGGTTAGTCTGTCTTGGGAGAGATTGTATTAGCTTGATAAAGCTAACTCTTTCAGCCTGGGGAATAAAAGAATTACACAATAGTCCTGCAAAGGCTTCCTTGGCTTCTCCAAAGAGGAGTTAGATTTGAATACACCAAAACCTTCCATAGTGGAGGGTATGCTTCCAGAGATAAGATGGACATAAAAGCAATGCCGAACTTTTCTTTTTTGCTGGGAAACAGGAGACATTACAACAGACTTCAGGATTTACAGAGAAGGCTGGCAGGGAGCCACAAGGGCATGGTAGAAGGGCTATGGCCATCTTTCTTCAATTCAGACAGAATCTTATAAAAAATTGTCATTCCTGTCTGCAGCAAGATGTGCCTTGTTTAGAGTTCGGGCTGGGATTCTTCAGCATGAAGTATCAATACAAAACAAATATAGGGCTTTGACTGTGATTTAAGTCAGGAGACCCGTTCTTTCCTCTCCTGTAGTGCCACATGCAGATTCAGAAGTAGGCGAGGAAACAAGCTGATGTATACAGCCAAGGCACAACATCCCACAGAGCTGAGCAGGAGGGATTGGGAGCTGCTAAAACCTGGCTGTAAGCCTCGTGGTGTGATAACACTAGGACTTAGCTAGGGATTACTGTTGACTCTGGCCCTGGAACCTAAGCTCACTATACTATTGACCTGCGATAAGGTGTTGATGTCAGATTCTCCTAGAGTCTCTCAGGCCCTCTACTTAATGATTATTAGGCAGTGATGCACGTGGTTGTCTGTTCCTAGTTACTCATCATCCCACCGGAGGGATAGAAAAACTCCTGTTTAGCGATCCCTTCATTTATTTCCATCTCCTTTGTACCTCTGAAGCCGAACATATTAGTCATGTTGTATGATGAGGATTGCAAGAGTATTCCCAGCTGTTCAGAAGAAGGGGAGAAATGACAGGCAGAGAAGCCGCTATCAATAATATAAAGCACCACGGGTGAGATGGGCGGCATTTTGGTGTTGTCAGCAATCTAGCCAGACCCCAGTGAGTCTCCTGTATGAGGCTTCCCCAGTGGAGCTGAGAGAAAAGTTGCCTGGAGAAAGAGAGGGGCGGTGGGGTGGGGGGGGACGGAAAGGAAAAAAAACTCCATAAGACTGAGAAATACATTATTTCTAAAACTGGCAATCCTTTGTGATGAGTTAAGTGGAAGCGAGGTATGATCTAAATCAATAGAATTGATAATGTTTTCATCTTGAAAGGTTAACTGTATTTTTCACACTCGCCTATCTCCCAAGCAACTTGGCTTTTAAGAAAAAAGAAAAAAATCCTCTGGGCAAGGAGCCTCAGATACACTTAATTTAGGGCTGGTATTTATGACTGGTCATTGACCTTGAGATTCCATTAGCGCTAATGAAGGACGGGGGGGGGGGGGGGGGGGGGGGCTAGATGCGTCCTGCCTGGAGTCCGGTAAGTGACACGCTGGGTGCCTGGAGGGCCCCTGTCCTCTGGCTCCAGCTCCGCTGGGCCCTGACTTCCCTGGGTCCTGCTGCCTGAGCCACAGCTCTGTGGAGCAGGGCTCGGCAGACAGCCTCCCCTGGCTGTAGGTTCTCCTAGGTTTTCCCTGCAGAGGAGAGGAGAAAAGCCCTGTTCAAGTGAGAGTTCCTTGCTTGCTGTATATGCTGCTTCTTTCCCAGAACAGTGGAATTCAAAGGCAGAGATGCAACTGGCCTCCTAAAATTTCTCACCTGGAAGAGACCGTAAAGGTCACTTAAATTGAGATTCGCCTGTATACCCACCACCTAGCTTTAACAGTTATGGATATTTTGCTATCTGTGAGTGGCCATTATGGTCTTGCCCATGTATTTTAAAGTAAGTTGTAGACATCATGACACTTTACACCGAAATATTTCAGTATACCTCACTAAAAAGTAAAAATATGTTCTTATAAAATTACAGCACCGTTATCACACCTAAGAAAGTGAATAATTCCTTAATATCATTTGATATCTAGTCCAAATTACATCTCCCAATTACCCCAAAATATTTTTCAACAATTGGTTTGTTCAAACTACAGACCAAACACAGTTCATGCATCACATTTAGTTGTTGTGCCTCTTTCAGTCTAGATAGAACTGTGCTGTTCTCTGCCGTAGCCCCCGGCCACATGTGGCCAATGAGCATTTGAAACGTGGCTGGTCCGAATGCAGATGCACTGTCAGTGTGAAATACACACCGGATTTCGAAGACAGTACCAGAAAAAGAATGTGAAATATCTCATTAACAATTTTATGTTGATTATATGTGGAAATTGTCGTATTTTGGATATGATTGAGCATAATAAAATTTATAATTAAATATGTTCGATGTTTCTTTTTACTTTTTAATGCAGCTACTAGAAAATGTAAAATTACATTTGTGGCTCGCATTTGGGGCTCATATATTTCCACTGGATGGTGCTGGTCTAAAACATTACTCTCTGCTTTTAATCTGGAAGCTTCCTCTTTTTTTTTCCTTATGCCAGTGACCTGTGGAAGAAACCAGATCCTGAAGCATGCCCCACTTTCTGGATTTTTCTGATGACTCCCGCAGGCTGTAGTTTAACCTATTCCTCTATCCCCCATATTTCTAGCCCCTGGTTAATTGGGCTTGCTTAGATTCAGGTTTAAATTTTTTGACAAGAATATGAGTGACATTGTGTCTCAGGATGCACTTAACATCGTTTAACGGTTCTCAGGCTGAGACTGATCCGTGGGTTTAGATGGTTACAGTCTGATCCGTCTTTTGTAAAGTTGTTTTTCTACCCTTATCACCAGCAATCATCTGTGACTAATTGGCACCCTGAGTCTACTTATAACTTAATGATTTTAGCATTCATTGACGACTGTTGCCTGGATCAGTTACTTAATTGGAGGTTGCAAAATGACTTTTATCTACCATTCTATTTATATCTATTAGTTAGCATTCATATGTAAAGAAAAGCTCAGAAACCTGGACCATTTGGTTACCCTGAGATACAGTTCCTACCCTGAGATATCTCCTACAGAGATACGTGTACCTACAGACAAGTTCCTACAGTTCCTACAGACAACCTGGACCATTTGGTCACCCTGCGATACAGTTCCTACAGACAAGTTCCTACAGTTCCTACAGACAACCTGGACCATTTGGTCACCCTGCGATACAGTTCCTACAGACAAGTTCCCACAGTTCCTACAGACAACTTGGACCATTTGGTCACCCTGCGATACAGTTCCTACAGACAAGTTCCTACAGTTCCTACAGACAACCTGGACCATTTGGTCACCCTGCGATACAGTTCCTACAGACAAGTTCCTACAGTTCCTACAGACAACCTGGACCATTTGGTCACCCTGCGATA
The DNA here is from genome assembly GCF_937001465.1 of Orcinus orca. NCBI lineage: Eukaryota > Metazoa > Chordata > Mammalia > Artiodactyla > Delphinidae > Orcinus > Orcinus orca. The sequence goes on from NC_064561.1 coordinate 29,967,753, forward strand.
CAGTTCCTACAGACAAGTTCCTACAGTTCCTAGAGACAACCTGGACCATTTGGTCACCCTGCAATACAGTTCCTACAGACAAGTTCCTACAGTTCCTACAGACAACCTGGACCGTTTGGTCACCCTGCGATACAGTTCCTACAGACAAGTTCCTACAGTTCCTACAGACAACCTGGACCATTTGGTCACCCTGCGATACAGTTCCTACAGACAAGTTCCTACAGTTCCTACAGACAGCCTGGACCATTTGGTCACCCTGCGATACAGTTCCTACAGACAAGTTCCTACAGTTCCTACAGACAACCTGGACCATTTGGTCACCCTGCGATACAGTTCCTGCAGACAAGTTCCTACAGTTCCTACAGACAACCTGGACCATTTGGTCACCCTGCGATACAGTTCCTACAGACAAGTTCCTACAGTTCCTACAGACAACCTGGACCATTTGGTCACCCTGCGATACAGTTCCTACAGACAAGTTCCTACAGTTCCTACAGACAACCTGGACCGTTTGGTCACCCTGAGATACAGTTCCTACCCTGAGATATCTCCTACAGAGATACAGTTCCTGCAGACAAGTTCCTACAGTTCCTACAGACAACCTGGACCATTTGGTCACCCTGCGATACAGTTCCTGCAGACAAGTTCCTACAGTTCCTGCAGACAGCCTGGACCATTTGGTCACCCTGCGATACAGTTCCTACCCTGAGGTATCTCCTACAGAGATACAGTTCCTGCAGACAAGTTCCTACAGTTCCTACAGACAACCTGGACCATTTGGTCACCCTGAGATACAGTTCCTGCAGACAAGTTCCTACAGTTCCTACAGACAGCCTGGACCATTTGGTCACCCTGAGATACAGTTCCTACCCTGAGGTATCTCCTACAGAGATACAGTTCCTGCAGACAAGTTCCTACAGTTCCTGCAGACAAATGTTAGATTCTTTCTCTTTAACTACCAGTTTTCAGAATAGAGTTGTATAGTGGTGCCAAGTGAATTTTCCTTTTTTTTTTTTAACTTTCTCTTTTTGAGTATATTTGTGAACTCATGGATTTTTAATATTAACTATCAAATATAGTTTTTAAATCAGTTTCTAGCATTAAGAAATCTAGAAAAAGAAATCTAGAAATGTTGCATAAAATCTGTTATTTTGGGATTCCCGTGGGACACTGGGGGCTATAGCGACAGTGGGTCACACGTTCATCCCCCGAGTCCTCTGGTGTGGAGTTTGGCTCAGTCTTTAGACGGGCATGTGCTCCCTGGCTGGTGACCATCTACACCAGCCACCGAGTTAAGTTCTCTGCCTCATCCCCGTTTTTTGAGGTTGTGACCCCAAGCCTACCTTATATCATAAGTAAGGACATTAAAGTACAGAGAGGAGAAGGGACCGGCTGAGGGTGAAAAAGCAAAGTGACGGGGAGAGTTGGGGCCTGAAGCCACGTTTCCTGCCTCCCAGGAGGACCGTCATGCTCATCCTCGGCTGCCAAGAGGCTCTTCCCAGAAAGACTAACAGGACAGCAGCTAGTGGAAGGTGCACATTCAGTACGTGCTCTGCATTCTCTACGTGCAGATGACAGCTTAATACTGCTGCCATTGGATCTCTGACCATGATTAAATTTTTCCCAAACCCTGGGCGGATTATGATGCTGCCCATGGCAATAGCTCTAGTTCAGGGCTCTCCTTGGGGACTATGACCTACAGAGTCAATGTGAGCTACTCAAAATAAATAGGATTAGTGCAGCCTCTTTGGAGGCCCCCTTGGGCAATATTTATCAAAATTTTAAGTGTGTCGATCCTTTTAGACCCAGCAATTGCACTGCAAGGAATTTTTCTAAGAGATATATTCACAAACTATTTCAAAATATATATGTCTTGAAGTTCACTCTCCCCACAGAACACTGGAACCAATAGTCAACAAGGGACCGGTTAATAGTTCATAGCACATCCATCTATAAAGGAATTAGTATATGGTCATTTAAAAGTTAGCTAAGGCTGCGTGTGCAAATATGGGAAAGGTACACTTAAGTTTAAAAGGTACCGTTAAGTTAAAAAAAGAAAAACGTAGAACAGTGTGTATGTTATTTTCTCAATTGTACCTGTTTTAAATAATATGGATAAATGCCAGTACGTATATAAAATTTTTCAAGAAGGATACACAAGAAAATATTTTTTAGAGGAAGAGACTAGAGGTCAGAATGAGGGGGGAAAGATACTGGTTTTACTTATTTTATCTTTATTTTTTTAAATCATGGACATGCATTAATTTGTTAAATACTAAGTTTATAAGCAAATTTGAGTGTTCAAATAAAGCAGTTGGGTTAGGGGAAAGCTAATGGTGCAGGTTTAAAAATCTGGTCTTTTGGTCACTGAACAAATGGGCAGTAGTGCTTCTCAGATCAACGGCAACCAACTGCATCCCTGTGCGTATGTCCCGAGCTCTGGAGGTGCTTGCTGGGCATTGAGCAGGGTACAGTGGGGTGGGGGCACGCAAGTGGTAAGGAGCTTGCTCCCTCTAGGGAGAAAAGGCCAATAGACCTCACATGACTCCAATAGTAGCAGCCAGTCTGGAATTAAATGCTGATCTTGGCTTCCAGGCTCTGGGTGCTTCAGAATACAGAAGAGAATCTCCTATCCGAAGACAGGCAGGGGTGCAATCTCTAAGCCAAATCAACTGTAATAGATGCATAGATGCACATTTGTGAAACATGTAAATTCTATTGTAGAGACGTCGTGAGGATTAAAGGGTATAATGTACATTCAGTGGTGAGTCTGTTCATAATACACACCCAGACTTTCCTGGCTCTGGGGTATGTATGGGAAGAGAGAGAGAAATCACAAGAGAGGAAGGGTAGAGGCAGAACATGGTAAAGAGAGCTGACTTCAAAGTCAGATGGTCTGGCTCCAATACTTCACTCTCCTGCTTCCAAGCTGTGTGACACAAGACTTCCCTGACCTCTTGGATCCTTGGTTATCTTGTCTGTTAAATAGGGAGAAGGTGAAAAAACTGGTGCATACTAAGGGCTTGATAAATGGTAATGATTGTTGTGTGAATGAAAGTCAACTCAAAGAGCTGGTCCAGCCCAGCCAGCATCGTGCAGTCTGGCAGTTTTAAAACGTTGTTATATCGAATCCTCTCAAAGACTCTCTAAGTGAGACGAGAATTAAGACACAGTAAGAAAAAGGTTTTTCTAAAAAGTGATGCATCTCAAACTTGAACCTGAATTTGCTATATACTCTAAACGGCCGACCTTCCCCACTATAATCCTGACATCAAATACACCACCTAATGTAAACCTCCTTTATTCTGAAATCAGGGGCTGGAATTAGTTAGAAAGGTAGCCTGACAATGGTTAAATGATGGCCACTTCTTATTGCTGTTGATAGAATGCATGTATATGTTTTCATTATGCTAACAAGAGTTACGTGTGGTGAGACTGTTTTACAAAACAATTCCTAAGCCATGCATTTAATGTAGATTCTGCAAAACCCCATTTTTAATCAGAGACTCTTCATTAAAAGCATACTCATTGGGAGCTAATGATAAGTGAGAGAAAATAAGTTTAAATCCACAATGCGGCTGTTCTCCCCTGTGCACTAGTTATACCAGCATTTGGAGATTGTAAAGAAAAGGGTGAAACTAATAGGATATAGCTACAGCTCAGATACTCCATAAATTATTCAAAAGTATGCACTGCAGTCTAACATACATATATCTGTTGCAGACATAATAATTATTCTTCACAAGTGTTTTTTTAATAATCATTTGGTATTTAATTAACGTGCATTATTTGTCTTGGGAAGTCAGGCTGATTTGAGAGACAGGGCCAGAGAGAAGAGGCAGGCTTTCGTCAAACCAGTGGAGAAGTTGCTTGGTTTTAAAGACAGCTTTTTCTGCCTTTGCTCTTTTACCCGGTGCAGAATATCAGGCTGCACGCTCCATTTCCCAGAGTCTAGGAGTTTCATTGGTGTTTTCTTTACAAAATAGGGGTGAGGTCTATGACTTCTCCTGGTCTCATAGGTAGGGCCCCAGGTGCCCTTCTGAAGCATACAAAGCATAAACTGTTTTGAAAGAGGTTCTATTCTCAGAGGTCATTTTGATCAAGTATAAAGACGTACTTGTTATCACCATCTAACTTTGCAAGCGTCGTGTGATGGTTTAATCCATCCATTATGCATGGCCAGACATGCATGTATGTGTGTAAATGTGTCACCGTATGAATGTGCATAGGTGATTATATAAACGTGTGTGTATGTGTATCTATGGGTAAAATATTTCTTTAAACAACTGGAGTAAGCTAATGTAATGGAACTTCTGCTCATTTCGCTCTTTTAGTCTAGAGGCTGATTTTTCTATGATGGCAGAGGGTAAGTTACAGTAAACCTTTAGTATCATTACCGTGTAAGTAAATAGACTTCCTCTGCATAAGGGGAGAAAAAATTATTTTAAGAAGCTTGTTTTCAGCCCAGATGGTTTGGTTCTGCACAAAATCATTTGATTATGTGCTTCTCTCAGCTTTGAAATCATGTACCTATCTGTCCATGTTTAGCAAGAAAGGGAACGCTGCACATTTGTGACAGATTAAGTTAATGGGTTTAAAGCAGATCGTGCAAAGGGGGAAGGCAGGGCTTCTTTGGGGAAAGGCTGGAAAGTACAACCGAGTCTAGGTGGACAGATCCAGAGTCTCGACCCAGGGGACCACGAGCATCAGTCCCTTAGAATGTGCTCAAACCCAGACCAGAAACCCGGTTTTAATGCCAGCAGGAGCTGAGTTAGGGCAATCGCCACAGTGGAGGAAAAAGCAGAAGGCATGGTTTTGTTCTTTGTGTCTCTTAACTGTTTATAGCACCTAAATAAATCTTCAGGCCATATTCTCAAAACTCTAGGCCAGGGATTACAGCACAAATGCCTTCAAGTAAAGTAATTGAGTGAAACGGGTAGGTGTAATAAAATTAGTTCTCTACGATCAGAAAAACAACAATGCAAGCCCGATGACAAATGGCAGTGGACACAGGGACCTCAAGGTTAGGAGGCAACGGGGACTTCCGTGGACGATTGCTGAACTCGAAATAAAAATTGCCTGCCCCTTCCACAGAGGACAGCTGCCGCTGGGCTTTGTGCAGTGGGAGAGAGGGCCTAAATGGGTGGCTATTCGGAGTTTTCAAGAGTAGCCCCAAATCCAGATGTTTATATAAATCTCCCAATTTTAAAATGGTGGCTGAGATTTTTTTTTTTAGAGGACATGCAAGCCAAATTATACACTAGTTTGCAACAGCTGCTGTAGGCAGAGGGAGAATCCACAAGAAGTAAAACTGTGCCCTAAACATTGGTCTTCTGTGGGAGGACAGCCTCCAGGAGTGACCCTTGCTATCTTAGGTGCTCTCTATTCACATAAGCCCACAGGCATGATGGATGTGTGACCAGAGGACAAAAGTCTGTGTGTATGACACGAGTTTGCGTAGAAAAGCCCTTGAGTGTATTGCGAGAAAAGGCAAGAAGACAGGGTGGGTACCCAGATGTGGTTTCCATGTCACCTTCGATGTGTAAGGGAGGTTGAAGTCAAGGTAGGGGTTAGGTAGGTGTTACTAGCATTGCTGGGGAGCCTCTTACACAGAAATGACGGCCATTCCTCCATAGGTCTTACATGGGAAGCCTTTTTATTTTGAAATAGAGGTTGAGAACATTTATCATTCTTAATACATGCTCTAGGGTAATCATGGTTAGAAAAACTGCAGTGAACTTTATTATCTGGTCTGCTTTTTTATACTATTTCAGGAGAAGGATCTGTAATGAGCCATGTTTGTTGGTCTTCAGAATTGCATGTTTTTAGTGCATGTCCTTGCTGCGTTTCCTTGCACAGTTTGTTACCCTGATTACAGGTGTCCTAAAATCCCTTGTCATACGAGGAAGACGTCCCTGGAGCCGCCTTAGGAACGATCCATCTACAGCGCTCTGCCCCCTCTCACTTCAGCAGTGCGGTCGTGGGAGGTCTGGGAACTGGTGGCACTGTTCATTCAGGCTCTTCGGCATCTCTTGTCCTCCTGCACCACTTATGCTTCTTGACATCAGGCTTCGTTCCCACAGAGTGACATCAGCTCTGCTGGAAACCTGCCCTCCGTCTCTGCAGACCAAGCCATGGACCGCATGTTCTTCGGGCAGATTTGAGGAGAGATCGGGCAAGGGTGTGAGAAGGTCAGGAGGACCGAGGGGACTGGTCCACCACTGATGGGATGATTGACATGGTCGCTGTCCCTTCCAGAATCTTTGCAAGGAGTATAATGTGGCCACTTAAAAAGATGAGTATACAAAAGGCAGTAGCACGGGAAAATGCTACATATCATGCGGAATTACATTTTATTCTATTTGAAGATAGGCAGTATAGTTAAATGGCTCAAAATTCAAATGATACAGATGATGACAAGTCTCCCTCTGTCTCCCACTCGGCGCGTGCATAGCCCCCCAGGTTGTGATGTGATGTTAAGTGAAAAAAGAAGAGTATAAAGCTAAGCCTCTCCTCCATCTCTCTCTCGATATGTATATTTATTTATATATTCATTTACATATATATGTATATAAACATAGACACAGACACACACACAGATGGATCCAGAGAAGACACACTGAAAGAAATAAGCAGAATGTTTACAGTGGTTATTTCAAGTACAAGGATTAGAGGTAATTGCTTCTACCTTCCTATATTTTCTAAAAAGTCTTTATTCTATGTATATTGCTCTTAGAAAATAATACATAAATTTCCTTATTTTTTTAAAGTATAATACCATCATTAAAGTCACTGGAGCAAAAGTGGCCATGACCAATCATCAAAGAGAAGAAAAGTCACTCATTTTCTCACAGCCCCCAACTCAGGGTTGATGATACTTCATCTGCTGGCATGCTACCTTCCTGGCCTTTGCATTTACATGATCATTCTTTAATACAGTTGAATAACTTGCCTTTTGATTAACAAAGTATTCAAGATGTCTTTTCTATTCCCTATGTAATAAAAAAAGGAAAGGAAAAGTTTGAAAAGTAACTTTCAAAAGAGGAATGTTGCATCTGTGTGCATACAGGTGTTGAAGAAAATAAGAAAGAAAGGTCTTCCAACTGGGAGGCTGTAGATAAATTTACCTGCTGATAAACCAGCCACACAGGTGAGGAGAAAGGACAGCAGGCAGTTATGCTCCCATGATCTGCCTTTTAGTGTGAGGTACTAGGGCCAAGGCCACCCTGCCTAGCTGACCTGCAGCTATGCTTCTGCACGGACACAGAAGCTTGGTGGAGCAAAGGGCCTGGCATCAGCCACTTGGAGGACAGAGACTAAACTACCTGGTGAGGAAGGGCAGTAAAAAGGAACTCTTGAAAGTGTAATCACTTCCTTCAATTTTAACTTTCAAGTAGACACGTATAACCTATGAATACGTTGTTATAAAAATCATTTAAAATACAGAAATATCAAGAGTTATAAAGTATATATGTTGGGCCATATATTCTTCTATTCCTCTTTTTTTTTTTTTTTTTTTGTGGTACGCGGTCCTCTCACCGTTGTGGCCTCTCCCGTTGCAGAGCACAGGCTCCGGACGCACAGGCTCAGCGGCCATGGCTCACGGGCCCAGCCGCTCCATGGCATGTGGGATCTTCCCGGACCGGGGCACGAACCTGTGTCCCCTGCATCGGCAGGCGGACTCTCAACCACTGCGCCACCAGGGAGGCCCCTCCTCTATTTTTATTGAAAAAAAGAATGTGGACAATTCCCCCTTTACCCTCTTCCCAATCCCACTCCTCACTGTAGAGATAACCCCTGTTAATGATTTGGGATCTAGACAAAACTTTCCTGATGCACTTTTATCCAGATTCATAACCACGTACAAACACATAATGAATGCGTGCTTTTTAAAATTTCAATTAAACTTAAACCATCAGGTTTTTTTATCCCCTGGGCTCTAAATCTCACTTATTCTAAGCTCTTTACCAGAGCAATAATGTTCCCCACATATGAATCACCAAATGCTAAATGTGCTCTTCTCAGCAAATGCAATTCATTTGAGAATAACTCCCAATAAATTGCCTGTGATGTTTCTTTATTGCTGGAGACAATGGGCAACACCAAGGCAACGAAGGGTTGTACCAACCGGTCATTAGTTTTAATGTGGTCTGGCCGTTTTAATCCTTTCTGTATTTTTAAGTGTAACGGAATGGTATGGTGTGTTAAGATTTTTTTCCCATTCTTTCCTTTATTGAACTTTAAAATATAGGGGTGGGGCTTCACTGGTGGCACAGTGGTTGAGAGTCCACCTGCCAATGCAGGGGACACGGGTTCGAGCCCTGGTCTGGGAAGATCCCACGTGCTGCGGAGCAGTTAAGCCCATTGTGCCACAACTACTGAGCCTGTGCTCTAGAGCCTGCGAGCCACAACTACTGAGCCTGCGCGCCTAGAGCCCGTGCTCTGCAACAAGAGAAGCCACCGCAACGTGAAACCCATACACCACAATGAAGAGTAACCCCTGCTCGCCACAACTAGAGGGAGCCTGTGTGCAGCAGCGAAGACCCAACGCAGCCAAAAATAAATAAATTTATTTTTAAAATAAATTAAATATAGGGGTAAGGTGGGGAGAGGAATGTGATCTTTTCCTTATGAGAAAACACACTATTTCTGCTTTCTGAGGGATGTGGAGCAGAAATTAGGACTTACTGATAATTTGAGTTCTGTGCTTGCTGTTTCTAGCACTCTAGCTAAGTCCTTATAGGACTCTTGTATTTCTTTTTCTTCTTCTTCTTTTTTTTTTTTTTTTTTTGGCCCAGCTGCTCGGCTTGCAGGATCTTAGTTCCCCAGCCAGGGATTGAACCTGGACCACGGCAGTGAAAGCGCTGAGTCCTAACCAATGGACCGCCAGGGAATCCCCCAGGACACTTGTATTTCTTTAGCTCTCTCCCCCTCTTAATGCTTTGCTCAGTGCCTCAACCAAGGACTTACCCAGAAACCAATCTCCATGCCCACATTTATGCTACATGACATGGGACATCAGGCAGAATGTTGTAGAAAGAGACTACCTCTTCAACTTCTTTTGTACCCCCAGCCCCTCATTAATGCCAAAGCTTTAGCGTTACCCCAATAAATGAAATATAGTGAAATAAAATACTATTTCAATAATTGACAGAATAATACAATACACAATGATTGACAATATTAAACCAGGAAGCTATATCTTCTTTCCAAGGTCAAAAAGTCTAGACATGATCTCTGTGCGCACGGGTACCTACCTGAGTGTGTCCTTCTTTCTAACTGGGTGATATCGGAGAGGGGTGGGGGGAAGATGGGCAGGATGGGTGTGACGAACCAGGCTCCTCCGAGGAAAGGTTGTGGTTTGGCAAGGGCAGGAGAAGGTTCTGGAGTCAGGACAGACACATGCAATCTCAGTTCCTCTTTGCTGTGTGCCTTTGGGCAAGTTGCCTAGTGTTTGAACTGTGATGACCTTATATGTAAAATCAGAACAACCGTACCTGCCTCATCATCGTTTTCAAAGTTGGAGTGAGCGCATAGTAGGTGTTCATCAATTGTTTATTTCTCTAAGTATGAGTGCAAACTTAAGCCCTGACTCCTAGTATTACATGGTGCCCAATAGATGCATTCCTGTCAATGAGCAGGGTCTAGAAGTCCCTATTTTTTTAAAGGAGGTTGTCAGATTATAACCCTAAGGAACCCCAGAATTATCTAGAACTTCTGTGCCTGCCCAGGGCACCCTTGTGCTGCCAAAACTATGACACAGAGGAACTGCCCTTCCCCAGGGACCAGTGGCATGGTCCCTTTTGTTATGGGTTCCTCTAATTATGCACACGTGTCTGTCAGAATGTATTATCTCCATTGTAATTCACCCTCCTGCCATTATGCCTGCCCCCAAAACTGGAATTAGCATTTTGTGCAGTGATGTCTGGGAGTTATTTTCTGTGTTCTGATAGGAAAGAGAAATTGAAACCTTTGCAAAAATGCTTAGAAGACTACTAGCACCGTGTTAAGTGCTAGTTAAGTACGTGCAAGGTAGTATTATCATTGTTATTATAATTATTATTTCTAAAGTAAAGTTTTCTGGTCCAGCCCCCGCAGAGGAGGTAGAAGTCAGAACTTAAAATTCTGTAACTTTCTCTCTGAGGGGAGCTCTGATTCACAGCTGTAAATACACAGAGACTGATGATCAGGAATGGAGAATTCAGCTCTTGGGGTTTTTTTTCTCACTGGTCACCTTCTCACTAGTCTTCCACCCCATGCAAACTGAGCAGGAAAGGCCATGAGGGAAATGAAGTGTGGTTTTTCTTCTATAGAATGTGTGGTCCCCAAGTTAGTTACTAGGAGGCACGTTCGGAAGAAGTAAAACGGAGTCTTCACTGAGGATAGTTCCCCCTGATCTGAACATTTCTAAGCTTCTGGAAATGGAGTGAGAGGCAGTAGAACATTAAAGGTAGGTGTTTCGGGGTCCTCTCTGCTGAGTGCCTCCGACAAGGCATTGACCCTTGGGACACTGTTTCCTCCTGAGTAAATTGAGGGGGTTGGTTGTATTCAAAATGTGTCAAAGTGCCCTGGGTTATTGGGGGTACAACCACACTGGGCTCCCATGTCAACCCACCACTTCAGTCAGAGAAGCTCCAGTGAGATCTATTTTGTACATCAGGGTACTGTCAACTGAAAAAAAATGCACAATGTGAGAGTTGCGAGTTAAGTTTTATTTGGGGCAAAATGAGGACTGTAGCCTGGGAGACAGCATTTCAAATAGCTCTGAGAAACTGCCCTGAAGAGGTGGGGGAGAAGGTCAGTATACATGTGATTTGGGTGAAGGGGGAGTACATGCAGTCAAGCGCATTTTTTTAAATGTTTGTTTATTTGGCTGCACCGAGTCTCCGTTGCGGCACGCGGGATCTTTAGTTGGGCCATGCAGGCTCTTAGTTGTGGCATGTGGGATCTAGTTTCCTGACCAGGGATCGAACCCGGGCCCCCTGCATTGGGAACACAGAGTCTTAACCGCTGGACCACCAGGGAAGTCCCAAGTGCATATATTTTGCAGAAGGTTTCTGCTAGTCTCGTGAAGGTTACTGCTAGTCACAAGGAGCAGACGTCACCGTGAAGGATCTTAGTGCTTTTCTAGATATGAGGAGATACAAGAATTGGGCTCATAAAGTCGGCTCCTGAAAATATCTAACTATCTGAAGACCTGTTCTGCCAGTTTTTCCCAGAGCGCCTCATCTCTGCTCTCCACCCTGAACTCCTTTCAGGGGCTGCTGAAAGTCAGCAGCTGCAGCAGCTCATGATTTAATCCTTGTAGAGATAGATGACAAGTGCCAATTTGTAGGTACTATGGAGACACCCCTTCAACAAAACAATTCTGCATTTAAATAATAATTTAAAACCCACTGAACTAGATGCTGGGAGGAAGCACCATGACTGATGTGTATGGAGAATAGGAAAGGATAGCTAGTGTAGAGTTGGGGTCAGGGGTGAGGACCTTGAGAAGGGCCAGTAGGAGGGCAGTGTGCTCCAGCCATGCATGCACAGCAGTGCGGCCAGGTCTGAATGCACTTTAACTCTCGAGTCATTCATTCCATGCCCCCCAAGTGCACTCTTTTTGCCTGGGCAGCTAGAACAAAGAGCGAGGGATTCAGGGGTTCTGCCCTGGCTTTCTGTGACATTGGGATTATGGTCCTCTGACCTGGAGAATGGGACCTAACTCCCGCTGGTAATGAAACGCTGAGGTGTGGATAGGTTTATAACTCATCCCCAAAATACCAAAACAAGTAAAGCTCTGACCGGGAAAACATACTGAAGCAAGAGCTCATGGTTTCCAGGGGTGCCCGTTTCACACCCGCAGGGAGCCCGGCTGCTTCTGAGTTCTTTGTACATTCTTCTCCTGCCCCACTTCGTGTGCATGGAGACTCAGGGCTTATTCCTCACTGTGGAGAATGGAATGGGGAAGAAGCGTATGGTGAGAGAGTGACAGCCTGTGGCTTTTCAAATGAAAATTTATCAGCATAAGGAAGGCCTGTTCCTGTTGGTCTGCTTGTTTCGTTGTGAGGTTCTCATCAACATTCAATGAACTGTCCTCTCCCCTGATTAAAAGCCTTCAGTGGTTCTCCTTGTCCTTGGATCATGTCCAAACCAGATCCCATCTGCCCTCCCCTCCTGTTTCCCAACCAGCCCCACCTCAGCCACTACCCTCTCCCTGCCCCATGGGAGGCACGCTCACCTTGGTCTGCTCCTCAAATCACGCACGCCCTGTGCTTACCATCTCAGCATCCTCCCCACACGTTCTCTTTCCCAGCATGCTCTACGCCAGTGGGTCTCAAACTCCCATGGGTATTAGCATCATCTGGAGGGCTGGGGTTTTGTTTTTCTTTTTTTTTTTTTTTTAATTTGGCTACATCAGGTCTTAGTTGTGGCACACGGGATCTTCCTTGCGGCATGCGGGATCTTTTATTAATAGTTGTGGCATGCGGGCTCTTAGTTGCAGTATGCGGGATCTAGTTCCCTGACTAGGGATTGAACCCGGACCCTCTGCATTGAGAGCATGGAGTCTTAACCACTGGACCACCGGGGAAGTCCCAGAAGGGCTTTAAAACACAGGTAGCTGAAATGCAATGCCTTGGCTTTGTTTAAATCTTTACTACAAACAATAAGGACTGTTAATTTTGTTAGGTGTAATAATTGCTAGATGGTTAAATTTAAAGTCCTTATTGGTTAGAATTGCATACTGAAATATATTTATATGTATATAAATAAAATGACATGATGTCTGAGATTTGCTTTTAAAATACTCCAGAAAAAAACAAAACAAAACAACGTGTGGGGGAAGGAGAGGGGTAGGGATAGATGAAACAAAATTAGCGAAATATTGATCATTGTTTAAGTTGATGTTTATTATACTATTCTCTCTACTTTCATGTGTGTTTTTAAATTTCCACTAAAATTAAAAAACAAAACAAAACAATTATTTCCCTGGGGAGAAAACTCCACGGGTGGCTGTTCCCCACCCACTGAGGTTCTAACTTCGAACGTCTGGGATTGCATCCAAGAATCTGCATTTCTAACAAGTTCCCAGATGATACTGGCCCAGAGACTGTACTTTGGGAACCATTACACCGAACTCCAACCACAAACACTCTTCCCCTGCATTATTCCTCCTCATCCTTCGTGTCTCCATTTGAGCTTCATTCCTCTCTGGCTGTCTCGTATGGGTTGAGCTCTCTTATTATACATGTTCCTATCATACAAGCATCTTGTATTTCTTCATAGTGTCTAAATTATAAATGCTCATCTGAACAATTATTTGCTTATATTTGTCTTCCCTATAAGTCTATAAACTGCATGAACAGAGAGCTAGTTCACCCCCCTCTTCCCCTGTGCCTAGCACCGTGTCCAGCATATAGTAAGTGCTCAATAAATGTTTATTGGATGGGTGGATGGATCCGAAAGACTACCCATTTTAAATGCAAGCAGAGCATCAGGAAAGCAGTTCACGTGTCGCAGAGAGAGCAGAGGAGGAGGGCACCTGCGCAGGTAGCTGGATCAGCCAGGGTGCTCCCTGGTAACCAGGCAAATGACAGCTACTGCACCCAGACCTCCCTCCTGTCCTGCCCTATTGATATTAAACAGAAACAACCCACAAGGAGGAACAGGGGCCTTGTCCACAGAGTCAGGGTCCTGTGTTCTTGCCCCAAACTGTGTGACTTTGGGCAAATCCTTTCTCGTTGGGGGCCCCAGTTTTGCCGTCTGTAAACCAAGAAGATTGGATCTCTGGGCTCCAAAATTTGTTAAGAATCATAGGTTCTGAGCAAAGATGCTTTATTCGGAATAGAATCCAATAATGGTCGCGGTATTCGGTTCTTTCCCCTAATCTCAGCCAGATCATGTCAGCGAAGCGAATCAGAATGGGAGGACCGACCTGGTTCTTGCTTCCCTCTGGAGCCTCTGTTTGGTGTCGTTCTTCCCCAGAAATTGGGAGGGGCTTGGCTGGGAGGCCCCAGACACAGTCCTCAAAGGCCAGAGCCTCAGGGGGATCATCGAGCACAAAGCCCAAGGGGAGCCCACCTCCTGCCTCTGGTCACCCTGCTTTAGGGCAGCGTTCAACCCATGGCCTGGCTGAGATCTCAGGACCGGAGTATTTAACCAAGACTTGAAGTGCTCTTGTGCATTTCAGACGAGTGCCCCCAAATCATGTACATTCTTTTTCTTTCATTTTCTTTTTTGCATTCGCAGTGTTAGATAATAACCTTGAACCGACATGGCAATCCTTGCAGCTTCGCTCATTCTGTCTGTTATTGGGAGGAATCCGTGACAGGAGTGCAAACTGGCCCAACCATTTCTTCTTCCTTTTTTGTGTTTGTTTGTACGTATCTAGAAGGTCTTCTCTCGGTTTTCTGTCCTTAGGGAAATAGGTCATGGTTAGAAATAAATGAAGAAATGACTTAGAAAAGCTCAGAGAGAAAAAGAGTATAAGGAGAAAGGAGGGAGAATCTTTACATTCTTTGCCACGTAAGTTAAAGAGAATAGGCTTTTACATAAGAGATTAAGAATACTTTTACCTGAGTGTTTTGATGTTATAGTAATAGCCTTCTCACGTCATAAGGCCTTTTAACCTTATTTCCTGTTTGGGGTTTTGTTCGTCAGGGCAGAGAGTGTGTTTTCTGTTCCGTGGGTGCAGCCAGGGATTATAGATTATAGATTATTAGGGTTATAGGTTATAGATTATAGGTTATAGGTTATAGATTATAGGTTATAGATTATTAAAAAGCAGGCTCCAAAGGCCCAGAAGAAAGTGAGGGGCGTTCGCAGGTTCAGTGATCTGAGGCTTAGAAAAGTTGATAAAGTGGATTAGAATTGAAGGATAAAAAAGACTTCCCAAAACCCAATCCATTCTAAGGTCCATTACTTTATATATATTCTCCAAAATTACATGAATAAAGAGGAAAGAAAGGAGGGAAGGAAAAAACTGGCTTTGGTTCAGAATGTCAATTATGTCTTTTTTAAATCCCCTTTTTACAATGTATTTGACATTTTGAACAGTAGCCAAAAAAGCTATTATAACTATAAAACATACTCACTGGTATAAATCTCGTTCAGCGATTTAATTAAGGTATTGACATGCCTAATTGATACATGTAGGCCAAGACCATTTTCATATCTCATTTCCATATGCTTTCTGCTTTAAGAGAAGTAAGGAGCTGGATCTTAAAAAAAATGAAAAGACTCCCTCCATAAAAATGCTGTAGATTCATCCGTGCCTGACATCCCAGGGGACCACTTCCTGCCACTTTCCTTGATTCAGAGCCAGCTCCTCCTCTAAGTGGCGCTGCTCGGAGGGAAGGTGATGTATACCCAGCTCGAATGCCTGTCAGGCCCTCTTATGATCAATAGGAGAATATTTATATTAATAAAGCACCAAGTTAATTAAATAAAATGGTCCTCTGGGTAAACTTAAGATACTAGAGGATGGGCAGGGATCGATATATTCTGCCATTTGAACATTAAGTATGTGCCTTGAAATTTTATGGAGCTTTTAAAAACTCGCTTTGTAATGTAAAAAGTTTGAAACCTCTACAAGTTTTCTCTGCCAAAGCCCTGTGTCTGGCTTCCAGAGCTGAGGGAGACAGGAAGCACTGGACCCGCTAGAGATAGGAGCTTAGGAGAAGCCCTGGCAGCTCCTCCCCTGGTCTGGGTAGCTCCCCTCCTTGGGGGAGGGGGGTTTGTCCCAGAGGACAAGGCTGGGATGGGAGATGGAGCCGTGAACTCAGGGAAGGGTCCAGACAGGGAGGATGACACCTCCTTGCCCTGGAGCAGCCTCCCACATTGGATGCGAGAGAGGCCTCGGACCCCCTCCCCGTCTTGGTCTCCTGGTTGTGGGAAAGCCCAAACCCTGGGGTCTTTCAGAGAGGAGGCTGTCTTCCGGCCTCACAAACCCCTGCTGGCCTCCGCCGGATCCTTTCCCTCTTGCTTTTCTCGTCTCTTGTTCTCGCAGCCCGTCTCCTTTATGTGTGTGCGAACATGCCTCCATCCTGTTTCTCTTTATCTCATACCCATGCAGCTCTCTTTCTCTGTGTGTCTCTGCCTTTCACGGTCTCTTCTGTGCAGTGACTATCTCTGTGCATGTGGGTTTCTCTCTGGCTTTCTTTTTTCTTTTGTTCTCTAGTTTTATTCTATCTCGTGGTGTCAGTCTCTTTCTCCCTGCCTCCCTCTTGGTTTTTGTCTCTCTGCCTGCCAGTCTTTCTCTCTCTCTCTCCATGTCTCTCTCTCTTCCCTGTGTCTCTCTCTCGTATCTTATCTATCTATCCATCCATCCATCCATCTATCTATCCGTCTCTATCCCTCTCTGCTTGCGTTCTCCTGCCCACCAACCATTGACTTCAAAGGAGATCTCTCATTCGTGGAGGTAGAACCCATGCTAGCCTCCACACCAGCATAACAGAGGCTGACTCTGGTTCCACCCCCTTGGTCCTTGAGCAACCGCCTTCACTCTGAGATAGGAAAACGGTCTTGCCTCGAGCAGCCGGCTCCATCTGCACAGGTGACCTTCATTTCCTAAGAGGTGACGTCATACTTGCTGTCTCAAGCCGTCCTCTCCCAGGGACTGTGTCTTCTCACTTACTTAGCTTTGACCTGCAGCACCTAACTCCCTGGGTACCTCGTGATCACCGTATTAATGGTGACCCTTCATTGAAATGTAAGCCCCAGGACAGTTTTTACAGGGTGGTGAAGAGTCTCTTCTCAGGAGACTAACCACAGCCGGGAATCTGCTTTAGTAGCAAAGTCAACTGGCCTTCCCACCTTGACTGATCTCAGCCTTTCCTCTGAAGGCTGTTTCCTGCATGGCTCTGGACCCCTTGGAAGCTCACACAAGTCCCCAGCTTCCTTTGGAAGGTTCTGAGTCTGTGCAGAGGCAGCTGGATCAACAGTCTGCTCACAGCCCAGAACTGTGTTGCGTTGAGGCCACTTCCCAGTCTGAGCCCTGCCTGGGCTGTGATCTTAGCCTCTCCTCCCTGCTGTACCACCAGATACCTTCTGGCTCTCCTTCTTCTTCCTCTTGATGGAAATCTCCTGCCCACTTCTCCTCTGCACAGCAGTGACTGCACAGCCAACCATGTCCAGCCAGCTTCCTAGGGGGGTTACAGAGAGCTGTGAGGCTTTCACCTATGTTCCTCTCTCTGCCGCCCCACCCTCTCCATCCTCGGGAGAGCCTGGGAGATTCCAAGAGATTGAGTCTCCCTGCAGGACCTTTGAAACACAGCTTTGAGTGGAACACAATTATTGCTTCCTTTGATATTAAGCTTGACCTTGAGTTGCTGTCTTACAGTTCCTGTGTAATATTTTATGGGACAAAGGAGGCAGGGATTTTCTTGTCTTCAACTCAGAGTGTTTGCAGACTCGAACAGATGCAAGCAGTACTCATAATAATTAGTATTTATTAAGTGCTTACGATGAGCCGTGGCAACCAGCAAAGAGCTCTGAACTCATTAGGCATCTTATAATAATCCCCTGACACTTCACTGTCCCCAGTTTACAGATGAGGAGACTGAGGCTCAGACAGGGTAATTGCTCATGCAGAGTCACACAGCTAGCAAGAGGCAAAGCTGGAGTTTACACCAAGGTCTTCCAGGCTCCTGAGCCATGTTTTTGATATTGATACTGTGCCTCACTGCCTCCTGGGACCTTGACCATATGCAGGACTTCTGGGCTCAGCTATGAAAGGAAAGGAGTTGAGTTGCCAGGAAGAGTGTGGCTCAGGCTGCAATCAATGCACAGTCTCAGAGAGGCCAGGGAGGTGTTTCCCCTTTTTTCCCTCTCCCTCCCCCACCTCTTACCGTGGAGGTCCTGTCCTCTTTGCCTGGGACAGGGGAGTTTATTGTATCTGGCATGAGACTAGTGGCGGCAGTCTCACGTTCGTCACTAATTAATGTCATCTTTGCGGTTTGCTGAGTTCTCCCAGCGCTCACATCCCTTGTCTGGTGCCTTTCAAGCTAAATGGCCAGAAGCAGGTCTGGGATTAAATGTTAGTGTTAACTTCAAACTTGGTGTAAATCTATTGAACTGCATCTATTTTTACATATATAAGCCAGAGAACAGCATCTATTCTCCTTTCGTCAATACCAGGACAGCCACAGGTGTGAGTTATTAGCAATAACTGTAATTGCTTTGAGTGGAATAGTAAATAGCGCAAGGGTCATGATGAGAAATGTCCTTCTATAGTATTAACACAGACTAATGCCTTAAGCTGCTATATACTTCATCCAACACTGGGATTCCAGAAGCTGGCTTTGCAACTCACAGCACTGAGCTCTTGCTGAATTGCTTTCCTGCTTTGGTAGAAGATAATCTCGAGCCTTTCTGAAACCACATTGATTTTATTGGCAGATGGCCCCTGGGATAGCATCTCACCTTCACCATAGAGATTTCACTTGTTTGATGGGGTTCTGAAAAGTTACAAGAAAGAACAGGCATATACAAGCCACATTTCCTTGAGCTGCTGCCCTGCATTCCAAATTCCAGCCTCTGGACGGCTGCAGCCCAAGGCAGAGCCTGCTCCTCTGCCCCTGCCGCCTCCCAGGTCTTCAAGAAAACAGGATGGATCGCAGAAGAGTAACCCCAGTGCTGTATCCCCTTAAGTGTGGGAGGGAGGAGTTGTTCAGTCCACAAAACATTAGTCTTAGTGTCAGGCACGCACACGGCATCCAGAGGAATGTGCAAAGAACTCTTTCCTCATCAAGTTGAACATTTAAGGTTACAAGGGGTGGACATTGGAAAGTGGCTTCGACTGCTCCCTAACTACAGTCACGGCTTGTTCTGGGCTGCTTCTCTCCTTCCCACCTCCGCTTCCTCCTCTCCCACCCCCGACTTGACTTCTGCTAATGCTCGGCAGTGAGGAGACTGATCACAGAGCAGATTATCGCAAAGATCATCAAAACTTCCTCACAGCCAGTCATCCCCCTTTTTTTACATCTTTATTGGAGTATAACTGCTTTACAATGGTGTGTTAGTTTCTGCTTTATAACAAAGTGAATCAGTTATACATATACATATGTTCCCATACCTCTTCCCTCTTGCGTCTCCCTCCCTCCCACCCTCCCTATCCCACCCCTCCAGGTGGTCACAAAGCACCGAGCTGATCTCCCTGTGCTATGCAGCTGCTTCCCACTAGCTATCTACCTTACGTTTGGTAGTGTATATATGTCCATGCCACACTCTCGCTTTGTCACAGCTTACCCTTCCCCCTCCCCACATCCTCAAGTCCATTCTCTAGTAGGTCTGTGTCTTTATTCCTGTCTTACCCCTAGGTTCTTCATGACATTTTTTTCCCTTAAATTCCATATATATGCGTTAGCATACGGTATTTGTCTTTATCTTTCTGACTTACTTCACTCTGTATGACAGACTCTAGGTCTATCCACCTCATTACAAATAGCTCAATTTCGTTTCTTTTTATGGCTGAGTAATATTCCATTGTATATATGTGCCACATCTTCTTTATCCATTTATCCGATGATGGACACTTAGGTTGTTTCCATCTCCGGACTATTGTAAATAGAACTGCAATGAACGGTACATGACTCTTTTTGAATTACGGTTTTCTCAGGGTATATGCCCAGTAGTGGGATTGCTGGGTCATATGGTAATTCTATTTGTAGTTTTTTAAGGAACCTACATACTGTTCTCCATAGTGGCTGTACCAATTCACATTCCCACCAGCAGTGCAAGAGTGTTCCCTTTTCTCCACACCCTCTCCAGCATTTATTGTTTCTAGATATTTTGATGATGGCCATTCTGACTGGTGTGAGATGATATCTCATTGTAGTTTTGATTTGCATTTCTCTAATGATTAGTGATGTTGAGCATTCTTTCATGTGTTTGTTGGCAGTCTGTATATCTTCTTTGGAGATATGTCTATTTAGGTCTTCTGCCCATTTTTGGATTGGGTTGTTTGTTTTTTTGTTATTGAGCTGCATGAGCTGCTTATAAATTTTGGAGATTAATCCTTTGTCAGTTGCTTCATTTGCAAATATTTTCTCCCATTCTGAGGGTTGTCTTTTGGTCTTGTTTATGGTTTCCTTTGCTGTGCAAAAGCTTTGAAGTTTCATTAGGTCCCATGTGTTTATTTTTCTTTTTCTTTCCATTTCTCTAGGAGGTGGGTCAAAAAGGATCTTGCTGTGATTTATGTCATAGAGTGTCCTGCCTATGTTTTCCACTAAGAGTTTGATAGTTTCTGGCCTTACATTTAGGTCTTTAATCCATTTTGAGCTTATTTTTGTGTATGGTGTTAGGGAGTGATCTAATCTCATACTTTTACATGTACCTGTCCAGTTTTCACAGCACCACTTATTGAAGAGGCTGTCCTTTCTCCACTGTACATTCCTGCCTCCTTTATCAAAGATAAGGTGACCATATGTGCATGGGTTTATCTCTGGGCTTTCTATCCTGTTCCATTGATCTATCTTTCTGTTTTTGTGCCAGTACCATGCTGTCTTGATTACTGTAGCTTTGTAGTATAGTCTGAAGTCAGGGAGCCTGATTCCCCCAGCTCCGTTTTTCGTTCTCAAGATTGCTTTGGCTATCCGGGTTCTTTGTGTTTCCATACAAATTGTGAAATTTTTTGTTCTAGTTCTGTAAAAAATGCCAGTGGTAGTTTGATAGGGATTGCATTGAATCCATAGATTACTTTGGGTAGTAGAGTCATTTTCACAATGTTGATTCTTCCAATCCAAGAACATGGTATATCTCTCCATCCCCTTTTGACATCTCCTGCAGCTTGAGGCTCAAAGTGTCTCCTTCGGCAGCCAGAGTTTCATTATCTTATATTATCCTAGTCTCCACGAGTGCCAGAAATCAGAAGCGGGGAGATGAAACATTGTCAGGCACACAGCCCCTTTCTGGGTCGAATCCACTTTCCAAATCTGTTGCAACCTCTCAGGCCAGGTTTAATCTCTCTCCCCCAAAACCTAATTATTCATCGGCTTAGCCTACCTTCCCAGTATAATTGCTCATTCCCATGCTTTAGCTCAGCTCACTAAATGCTTCTCAGTTGGAGAATTTATCTGTGGCTCCTTAGAATGCAAGCCTATTCTAGTGGTGTTACTTCACACGCATGATACTCCCATCAGGCAGGTGGAGGTGGAAAGGTACGACAAGAGGCCAGAGCCCTTTCTAATCTAAATGGACAAACTGGACTTGGAAAAAAAATCCTCATAGCTTGAGATTTATTCTCTGTCATCCTTGAACCACGCACCGGCATGAAATCATTTCAACTATTTCTTTTATCCATTCAACAAGTATTTTTTAAGCTATGCGTCAGGACTTGTGCTTAGCAAAAGTCCCTGACCACATGAAGCTGATAATTTAGTGGGGGAGGGAGGGGACAGTGGGGAAGACCATGTGACCTGACCAGCTCCACCTCTGGTCAGCGTGTAGGTCAGCAGCAACAAGCAGTCTTTCCAGATCCAAACTCACTTTACCTGTGTGCAGGCCCGTCATTTGCCTTGGTAAAGGCAAGTTAAACGGTGCCCTGGGACGGAGTTAAAAAGACCACCCTGGAGGATGATGTGCCGTCTCACTGGAGCTTTCTTTTTCTGGAAAAGTTTAGAAGACGTGGAAAGGGGATTGCGTCCATTACAGATGCACTCCCTCCTTTCTGATGCCAACAGAAATGGGCCCAAGCGGTAACTGAAAATATACATTTGGAATCCACAAGAGAAACACGTGTAGAAAGCACGCTAGCTGCCCTCTTCATTTTTGCTGATTATTGCACAAGCAGATCTTCACCTATGGGATGCTGTGCCTCAGAACTTTCGCTGTCAGGACACCGTCGGGGAGGCAAATGAGGGTACTCAGGTCAGCAATTAATCACAAAGCAGGCCAAGTGCACACGCTTCGTTTCAGAACAATTCCATAAATGCTCCCCCCACCCCCTCACTCGCAAGGTTTCATCTCCTAATTGCAAAAGGCTTTGGGGCATGGGAATGTCTTTGTGAATAAGAGCGGACTCAATTTGGGCCATCTCTCTAAAGAAGACAAGAACGCTTCTCCAATTAATCAGCAAATGCTTGGCTCCAGCGTTCGGCCAAAGGATCGATTTACATAAAGCTACTTCTCAAGATGAATTTGCCTCTCCCTCGACTCCTTCTGCATGCCCCTTGTCCAGCCAGCATTAGACATGCTACTGGATTTCAGATTGACAGTGTCAGCTACGACAATCAAATTAGGGATGAAAGCCTCAGAGGGTTGCCAAGAGAGAGGGACGGAGGGGAAGGAGGGGGTGGGAACAGTATGTCAGCCAGGGAGGAGGATGGATTGCACAGAAATGGGCTCCCTTTCCCAAACTCCATTGGCCAGACACACAGCTTCAAACAAAGGAAAATAAAACACCAATCTCCATCTTTTTGAACTGAGTGGACCACTCCTCCCACCCCAACCAATATTGACAAATCAAAACAAAACATCTCATTGTGCGGGGAGGGGGGGGAGTTGGCAGGGGTCTGTCTCAGGTACTTGATTAGATCCTTAAGATCAGATGATTTTCAGCACCAGATTTCTGCACATGACGTAAGGATACCTGAATCACAGTTTTACTCCCTGAAGGGTACGTTGGTGATGAACGCACAGACTCAAGTCAGATGCCAGTAGTTGGAATCCTGGTGATGTTTTCTGGACCATTTAGTGGCACAGGGAAGTCAGGACCAGAATAGAAGGCACAATTGGGCTGATAATTAGAACTCCCCAATCCCGTCTAATGTAACTCATTTGTCACTAAATTGTGATAATCCCAGAGATTAGTATACTGTTGAGAGGCTAAGCCTCTGTACCACTGGCTGGAGATGATCAGTCAGTTATATATAATGCTATTTCATGAACACAAAGAGCCTTAGTTGGAGCTGCATATGATAATCAAATGCAAAAAGCTTCTATTTGGACTGGAAGTATTGGTTGTATCCTGTCAGCCCTAGAAGGGTGATGGTTTGGAAAGGCTCAGATTAATTCCTATGGCTAGAAGGAGATTCTTTGCTCCCAAGAGGGATGGCTGAATGACTGGAATATTTCAATGCATGACTTGCTTCCCCGAATCCAGAAGTTTCTATCTTGACTGGATCCCTTCCACATTTCCTATTGGTAACCCAAACCCGCCCGCTGTGCCCCCACCACCAAGCAGAACTCCACTGGGCTCCTTTAGATTGGCTCCAACATCTAAAACTCTTTCTCTCTCTCGGCAATGAGTGGACACATAGCTACAGCCTCCAGCTCCTAGCCGTACCCTAGAACTGCACTGTCTAATACAATAGGCATCAGCCGCATGTGGTCATGGAGCACTTAGAGGATGGCTGGCTCGAATTGAGATGTACATAAAACACACACCAGATTCCAAAGACTTGGTATGAAAAAAGAATTGTGAAGTATCTCACTAATATATTTTCATATTGATTTCATATTGAAATGATTATATATTGGGTATGTCAGGTTAAGTTAAATACTTTATTATAATATTCATCTCAACTGTTTCTTTTTATTGTTTTTTTTGTTTTGTTTTGTTTTGTTTTGTTTTGCCGTACGCGGGGCTCTCACTGTTGTGGCCTCTCCCGTTGTGGAGCACAGGCTCCGGACGCGCAGGCTCACCGGCCATGGCTCACAGGCCCAGCCGCTCCGCGGCATGTGGGATCTTCCCGGACCGGGGCACGAACCTGTGTCCCCTACATCGGCAGGCGGACTCCCAACCACTGCGCCACCAGGGAAGCCCTTTATTGTTATTAATGCTGCTGAGAGAAACATTTTAATTGCATCGGTAGCTCATATGATACTTCCATGGGACAGCACTGTTCTAGAATTAGTGGGTCTTCCCTGGAGGGGTGCTGGCCTCCACACCCTTCAGCCCTTGAAGTGTTTTGTTGGCCAGCACAGAGGGTTATTTGGTTTTGACTTAGGGGAAATTAATTGAAATGGGCCCTGCATTCCCCTAGCTCACCCCCTCACTATTATTATTGTCCACATTCAGCCTGCTTTACTCATTTGCTTTAACCTGCGAAACCCTAATTCATTTGAGTCTGTGGTCTCTGGAACGACTGCCCAGAAAGGGTGCCCACACTAGTAACTGCTCAGAGAGTAAACCAGTAACCCTCACTCCATTTTCAGCCTTTTGGAGCAGCTCGTAGCCCTCAGCCCCTCAGAGGATCCTTAAGTTCCACTGTGCTTGAACCCCAGGTCTTCATCTGCAGTCACGGCTCTAGATCTGCCGCTCAGCCTGGCTGCATTGTTCGGCTCACTACCTGCCATCCCGTGGTTTCTCCCCTAGATCGCAGCCCTCCTAGAAAACTGTAGGAAATCACTTGTTGTGAGGCCCCACCAGGAATGTCCTCATCTCAGTCAGGCATAGTCGCACCTGCGCGTTTGGGAGGGACAGAGTGCTTGGTTTGCCTCTGCCGTATCTCTGAGATCCCAGGGAGGGGTGTAACCACCCATGAACTCTTAGCTCTTCCTAGGTCAGCCTCCAAACTGGGCCCCTGAGTGGCTTTCTAAAATATAGATTAGATGTTGTCACTCTGCCCGTCTCGGCCTCCCCCTGTAAGGAGACCCTATCCATATATCATCTACCTATCTATCTACCTATCTATCTACCTACCTACCTACCTATCCATCCATCCATCCATCCATCCATCCATCCATCCATCCATCCATCCACCCATCCACCCATCCACCTACCTATCCAACCATCTATTTATCTATCTATCTCTCTATCTATCTACCTACCTACCTACCTATGTATCCCATGGGCATTTCGCCCGACACCAGCAGGGTCACACCTGAGACACAGGAGGCCTTTGCATCTTGGATCCAAGCAGACTAGATACATAAAGAAGTAAGATGCTATGTTTGTTAACCTCATGCTAATGAAATGAAGATAGTGATGTGCATTTATATCCTGCGTTCAAATGTAGAAAGCACTTGCTTGTCCATTATCTATAATGCTTATCCTAATATCACAGAAGTACAAGTTGAGGCTTAGAGAATTGTATTAATGCTCGTAAAGACACGCGGCTAGAACATGAACTTAACACCTAATCACATACACTAATCATTCTACCCATGTTCTCACACTTGCCCAAAGTGTCCAGAACTCATTCCCAAGGTTTCTGATTCAGTAAGTCTGGGATGGGTCCTAGGAATTGGCATTAAAATTTTTTTATTATGAAATGGGCTTCCCTGGTGGCACAGTGGTTGAGAGTCCGCCTCCCAATGCAGGGGACACGGGTTCGTGCCCCGGTCTGGGAGGATCCCACATGCCGCAGAGCGGCTGGGCCCATGAGCCATGGCCGCTGAGCCTGCGCGTCCGGAGCCTGTGCTCCGCAATGGGAGAGGCCACGACAGTGAGAGGCCCGTGTACTGCAAAAAAAAAAAAACAAAAAACCAGGGATCTGTATTTTTTTCAAAGCATCATCAGTAAATTCTGATCAGGTAGATGGTGTGCCCCACTGTGAGAACAGCTGCCCCGTGCCATGCCAACTCTTAATAACATTTTCAAACTGTCCTGATTTTTATCAAACTGTCCACTTTAAAAGACAAATCCATGGACTTCCCTGGTGGCACAGTGGGTAAGAATCCGCCTGCCAATGCAGGGGACACGGGTTCGAGCCCTGGCCCAGGAAGATCCCACATGCCGCGGAGCAACTAAGCCCGTGTGCCACAACTACTGAGCCTGTGCTCTAGAGCCTGCATGCCACAACTACTGAAGCCTGTGTGCCATAACTACTGAAGGCTGCACGCCTAGAGCCCGTGCTCCGCAACAAGAGAAGCCACCGCAGTGAGGAGCCCGCGCACCGCAACAAAGAGTGAGTCCCACTCACTACAACTAGAGAAAACCCACACGCAGCAACGAAGACCCAGTGCAGCCATAGATAGATAGATAGATAGATAGATAGATAGATAGGTAGATAGATAGATAGATAGATAAAATCCAAAATACTTGATGAAACAAATCTGCATCTCTGCAAGTCCCAGTGATTCAGATTGGCATCTTTCCCTTTCCCTGCTCCTAAAAACCAAAAAAGATTTTGGACCTCGAGTAAAACAAAAGTGTGAATTATTTTCCTTGGTGGTTAGGAACAGTCTTGCAGTGTGAATTAAATACAGGCTTCCTTCTTGTTGAAAAGGAAAAAAGAGTGAAACTGCAGCTCTTATTTTTTGAGGTGTCTAGATGTTTATGTTCATATAAAGGAGTCTGTGTATTTGTATCTGGGGTCAATGAGATGCAAGTTCCAGGAGTACAGAAACTTGGTTCTGTTCATTTCTGTGTCTCAGTAGTGTAGCACGTAGTAGGTGCTCAATTCATTTTTTTGTTGAGTGAAGTAAGAATCTGAACTGGCATTTAATCCACCAATATTAAACACCTGAACGCTCTGACTAGGGCTTTTCTAATGAGCTTATCAAAGAAGGCACAGTGGAAGGAGCTCTTATTGAAATGTTTCATTCAGTAACTTTTTCACATCAAGGGAGCAGGCAGTGTCAACTCTTACTGCCGTGAAATATTAGAAACCCAGCCGGAGCAGTGGGAAATCATTGTTTTCGTCCCCCATTGATACTTTGAGTCTCTGGGTCTCTGAGATAGGTGGCATTTCTTGCAGGAAATGATTCAGGTAGTCCACTGTAACCTCCCTCAGACAGAGGATGCTATTAACTGGACACTCAGCTGGAGGTACCAGGGCTTCCTAGCTGGGACATATGTTTGGGGCTCATTTGGTTTTGACAGTGACCCAACTGCAAACATATAATCTTGCTTTCGCCTGCACAAGAGATTCACCTTTTAAGATAAATCCTCCCCGAAGCCCACATTGTAAAACCCCCAGGGAATAATTTTTCCTGCATATCTGTCCCTCCTGCTGTATCAAATAAGGTAAGCAAAACAATATCTTTCTCTTTGGATCCTAGAGCAGAGTGATGTGTCATGGTTACCATATTTGAGGAGTTGGGGGTAGGGGATCAAGGTTCAGCTTTGTATAGGATGGTAGCATTGAGAGTCCAAGAAATTTTAGATTCATAGATTATCCATCAGAAATGAAATGAGTTTGGATTGATACCTACTGCACCAATGGGTGGTTTCTTCCTCCTAGGCTTTCCATTACTAGGAAAGTAATTTTAATACATTCTCAGGCCAAAGAGAATCAGAATCGCAATTCACTGCCCTGATCCCAAATCCAATGAAGGATTCTAAATATAAATGCTTTTAGGTCATCCCCTCTTTTAGTTTGGCTAATCAAGAGTTGGTGGATTTTTTCTTTTTAATGTTACTAAAAAGGCATTTGATTGGTCTTAGTGCAAAGGGTTTGGGGAGGTAGATAAAGAAGGTACCAGATTGGGTTGCTCCAGTTTTCTTTGCTCAGTTGCTTCCCACCCCCTACCATGCATGGCCTCTTGATCCTTGATCCTGGATATGTCATCTTTCAGGGGTGATTTTTTTTAATCTTCTGAGATTAAAGATTTTTTTAAAAAAATCTTTCCTGATTTAGGAAAACTGACCTTGAAGCCTTCTTATGAAATGCTTTGGTTTGGATCCCTTGGGTTCCCTTTGCTGACATTGGCCCCCATCTCCTGATTCTTTGGACTTTGCTGCTGAAAGTCGTGGCTGGGAACTTCTTCGGCAACCTGTCCTTGAGTTGCTAGTGTCACTTCATCCAGCCTTATGGAGAACAGGCAGAGCCAGGGAATTTGCATTTCTCCTGGGTGGTCTAACCAAGGACTGTCTGATGCTGGGCTACAAAGACCCAGATCCCTTGGTTAGAGACAGGAGCTCCCAGGGTTTGGGGCTAAGACCAGCACTTTACCTCATTGTTCTTTATTTCCTTCTCCATCCTATTTCCTCCATCCCTTTCTTGCCTCTCCCAGGAGTACTTTGTGAATCCATCACTTGGCCAAGCGTCTGCATCTGAGCGAGCCCAACCTAAGACAGAACTTTACTCCTGAATCAACCTCTCTTGTTTTATCCAAAAGAATCTAGAGTCAAATATGGATACTCGTATCTAGATGATAGATGAGGGGAAGTTTAACCTCCCTCAGACTTTATGGAAAGAATATTAGCAATGTTTATGTGTTCTAGTCTTTGCAGAGTTGTAGGCATATGTCCTGAGGATAGTGAAAAGGGACATTTTCAGCGATGCAAATCCAGGGCTAAATGGAGGGAAAGTCCAAGAAATACATGCAGCCTTTCACTGAATGCCTCCAGGGTTCCAGGTTCTGTGCAAAGTATACACATACCAATTCGTTTCATCCTCAGTATTAATCTGCAAGAGATCAGTAAAATGAATAGCCTCACTGTAAAGATGGGGAACCTGAGTCATAGAGCATTTCAGTAGTTTGTGTGATCACACAGCTAATAAGTGGCTCTATCCACTTCCCACACAAGAATTCCCCAATTCTTGAGGAGCTTCCAAGTCCCATTCTGTACCTTCGGAATAATTCGACATGGACCTCTAGGAGCCATAAACTTCCATTTAACACAGACAGGACTTTCTGGTAGCATGAAAGTGACCAAGACAAACGCATTGTCCCCACCAGAGCAAAAAGGAGAGCATTTACCTGTTTCTTGCCTTGCCTGGTAAACATGGGGAGGTAGGGGTGGGGTGAAGGTGGGGACTGTCATTCACTGTTGCTCTGAGAACAAAGCATGTCTGACATTGCAGGGAGAGCCCCAGGAAGCATTTCAAAAGCTCCACTGGAACTAGACAACCTTTCAATCCATTTATCAAAGCGTCTGCAGTCCCTGTTTCAAGGTAGATGAAGCAATAATAAATTTGCGGAGAAAGTTAATCTGTGTCCAAAGCATTTTAGTAAATTAAAAAGGGGGGGGGGGATGTTGGCTGGAAGGGGGATATATTGGTTCTTGCCAACTCCTATTTGACTTACTGTCTCCTTAATAAGTCCTCTCTGGTCTGGTGTTTTTGGATGGAATGATCAGCCAGTTAATCATTTTCCAGAAGCAGGAAAATGCACTTTAGCTAATGCAGTTCGCCTTTCTTTCAGAATCCTAATTATTTAAAAAGGCATCCCAGTCGGGAACCCCACTTCCCAACCAAGAAAGCCTTTCCCACCAGCCATCTTCCTTTATTTCCCCAGAAAATCCCAGCTCACCATTCTTTCTCTCACCCTACTCCAACCTCATCCCATTCATCTAAGGTTAAAAAAAAGAAAAAGCAAGTTCCCTTTCAAACCTGGTCACTTTTGAGCCTTTTCCCGCAGGAACAGGGAGGCACTAAACCCCCAACGAGCAATTGGCCGGAACTAAGCTCGTGGGCACTATGGATAGATTTTGTTATTTTTATTTAAGTGTCAGCCGAAAATGGTGGCTCTTGTCTCTCTCAAGGATAGTACTTAACAATAGCTCCATGCTCTGGCATCACGCTGAGATAAACACACTATTAGGAACCCCCACAAAGGCCCCGAGATAATTGTGAAGGGACAGTTACCGAAAATGAAGCGCCCAGCCCTGAACCCTCCTCCACGCCCCATCAGTAACACCATTAAAGCTGTCAGTTTGTCAGCCCACTGGAGGTATTTATGAAATCAATGTATAGTCCTGCGGATGGATGGCCGCGGTATTGTTAGCCAGAGAAGAGAGGCTCAATGGAAAATAAAATTAATAAAATTTACAAGCAGATTGTCCTGGGTAGCAGATAAATTCCCTACAATCTACTGTTTCGCTCAATGGCGGCAGGAGGAAAGCCATGGCAGGGAGACGGAAAGAGCTGTACTTTCAACGAGGCTCCTGAAAGTAGGAGCAACCCTGGGTATAGTTACAGCGAGAAAATAGTGAACGGAAACCCGAGTGGCCGTCCCATCCAAGGGCTGGATTTTGTCTGTGTGACCGCTTCCATGGGAGACTGCTCGGCAACTCCATCAGATTTTTCTGCTTAAATACGGCTGTCCTTTCTTCATCCCGCTGTACTGCAAACCAGAACCCTCATACAATTGCTATTCTTTCAGTATACCGGGGTGCCTTAACCTCAAAGGGTTAGTGCATAATTGGGATAGGTACCCCTTCATCTGGCTTCGAAGCGTTTTTAGAGCTGATCGTTCTAAACGTCTCTCCTGTATCCTCCACCTGCCCCTGATTTTGATCATTAGCCGTTTGCCAGAAGTGTGGCCTGAGCTGTTTCCCAGAGCGGCCAAAACTAGCATACGAGCCTCGGAGGCTAGCGGGCAGGGGCTTTCTGTCCTGGAGACCAGCCTTCGCTTGGCAGAAAAGACTGGGCCCATTGTGGCTGCCAGAGCCGTGGGTATAGCCCAGATGCCTGGTGGAAATTGCATTAGTCAGATGACAGGACCTGGGCCCCTTTCTCTTGGAGGCTGATGGAGAGCAGAGGAGTGGCCTTGGTGACACTGCCTGACCTCTACTGTCATCGTGGGCTTTGTTCAGCGCCCCGACTCCAGGCTGGAGCCCTGCTCATTGAATCAGGCCCAGCCGGGGGAGCCTGCAGTGGGGCTCCCTGTGCATTTGAATTTACTTATATCAGTCACAGGCAGAGGAAACTGGATTTGAGATGGGGAGCACCCTGTTATTCAGCCCCAGGATTTCTCTCTGTATTTATCTCTGCGCCCTACCCCAACTCTGAGCCTTGCCTGGGTATCTAACAGCGGCCCCAGACAATCCCCACGTGTCTTGAGTTTTAGCCCGCCACTCAGAGTTGCCCGCTCAGCTCAGCCGATGAGAGCAGAAAAACGGGCTCCTCTCTTCTGCTTCCTGTGTTTCCTCCTGCTTCCCGGCAAAATGATGATTTAGAGGGCCCAGGTTTTAGTGGAGGATGGTCGTCTGACCTCTCTTTCCAAATATATTTGGAGTCATCTATAGCTTTCGATTAGGTGCCCCTGGAAAATCAGTGTGGGAGTGTCTATCCGTCTCTAGGACAACACGGCAATTTAAGACGCGTTTACCCTGTGACCCAGCACATTCTCCTTATAGGACTTTTATACCAAGGAAGTAGCTGTACAAGTGTCCTCAAAATGTGTGGGCAGGAAAATTCATCCTGGTGTTTCCTTAAATGGCAAGTAAATAAATACCTAGCGCCGTGGGATCATATAGCCATCTATAGAATTGGATGATACACAGCCATTAAAAATGTTGGCATAGGGGCTTCCCTGGTGGCGCAGTGGTTGAGAGTCCGCCTGCCGACGCAGGGGACACGGGTTCGTGCCCCGGTCCGGGAGGATCCCACGTGCCGCGGAGCGGCTGCGCCCGTGAGCCACGGCCGCCGAGCCTGCGCGTCCGGAGCCTGTGCTCCGCAACGGGAGAGGCCACAACAATGAGAGGCCCGTGTACCGCAAAAAAAAAAAAAAAAAAAATGTTGGCATACATGTACTGTTAATGACAGGAACAGATGTTCTCAATATAGTATGCGAAAAAAGAGGTTAAAACAGACTACATACTATGAGATCAGATTGGTAACATTTATATATATATTACTCCTAATTGGTAACAGTGGTTGTGTCTGGGTAGGTAATTTTTTACCTTAATATCTGAAGGTTTTTGTGTTCTTTTGAAAATAATGGAGATATATATATATATATATATATATATATATATATATATGATTGATACACATATATATGCTTGATTACTTACTAAGACCCCAAGCAAGTTTGGGGTATGAATGAAAACAAGTGCATGTGTTTGATCCAGCAAAAAATAAAACTGGAAAACAAAATTAAAAAAAAAAAATGCATGGGTTTTAGGAAAGGATATTGAGGCTTTGGGGATTCTTAAAGGGGACCCTGGTACAAGACTTGGGTTTGAGCCAGCTTCAGGACCTGACACTTTGTCCCTTCCCCTCCCTACTCAGAGCAACATGTTAGCATTGCTAAATGCTACATGAGGTGCAGTGGGACCCCCATTTTGGGTGGGTTTGTGGAAATGCAATTTGAATTCATCATGCCTGTCACTAGCACGATCCAGGTGGCCCCCAGGGGTCTCTCTGGGGCTCTCGAAAAGCAGAGAGGGTCATCCCCCATCGGAAAGTCAGGATGGCCAGGCTCCATTCCAATCTCAGATGAGAAAGGCAGAGAGAGTCCCTGAGAAGATGGGAGATTGAGTGGTGTTGACCCTGCAGTGGGGGAGGGATGCTGTGAGGAGGCGGAGGAAGGGGTCATCTCTGGGAGGTGGCAGAACAAGAGAATTGGGTGTAGTGTGTGTGCAACAAATAACCCAGCACTTGGCTCGTGGCCTGGAGGTGTGAGACCACCCACAGAGCCCGCCCTGGAGGCGAGCCGCTGGCCTGGTAACCATTTCAGCAAGGCCATCGCTAGAAGAACAATGTGAAGGCTTGTAAGCAGCCTGGGGCCTGAGACTAAACAGTCCCCCAAACACTCCTGACCGCAGAGGCAGCCTCCAGAGGGGTTTTGTTCTCATAATGAGATGCAGATAAAGCCGGGCCTGGGTCCTTCATGCCTGTGCCTCTTCTCTTCTTGTTTAGAGATCTGAGCGAAAACCAGATCCTGGGGATCCCGAGGAAGGCGTTCCGAGGCATCGCAGACGTGAAGAACCTGTAAGTGATGTTTTTGTTGCTTCGCTGCGGAAGTGGTTCTCCGGCCAGAGCAGGGGTGAGGGGCACGGGACAGGGAGGGGGTATCCCCGTGACTTGTGCCCTCAGTCCAGGCGCCTTTGAGACAGATTGAGGGGTGTGCTTAAGTGGTTTCCAGGGAACACATGTCGAACACCACGGCAGCTCCAGGGAATCTTATCCTTCTCTGGAGATTTGTCCCCAGCTATGAACACAGAGTCCCAGACCTGAGTCCCAGCCTGGCCGCACTCTGTGGGCCTGGGGCTCAACTCAGCTTCTCCCAAGGTCATCACCTTCTATAAAATCGGGATGATAGCCTGGTGGGGTATCGATGCCAACGAGAAAATGTTTTTTACGCTTAGTGCCTCGTACATAGTAAGTGTTCTGTAAATGGGAGACAAAGATGGTAAAGATCTCACTGTTAGGATCTTGTGAGGGAGAGTCAGGACTTGTGTCCCAGGATCATGGGGAGACATAGCCAGACCTACTGCACTAGGTGCTTGGGGTTTTTCTTAATTTTTATTTGGAAATAATTATTGATTCACAGGAAGTTTCAAAAATAGTAGACTAGTCTGTGTTCGCTTTTACCCAGTTTTCTCCCAGTGGTAACACCCTGTATAACTCTCATATGATATTAAGCCAGAAAATTGACATGAGTGCAATCCACAGACCTTATTCTTCAGATGTCCCAGTTTTACACACGCTCACTTGTGTCTGTGTGCACACATGTGCGCATGTGCAATTCTGTGTCATTTTATCACGTGCAGATTCCGTTGCCCATTACTGCAACTGATGCAGAACTGTTCCATCACCACGCTTTTGAACTTGCCAAATAACCTTTGTTGTTTCCTACCTGGCCCCCTGCTGTCTGCCGCTTATCAGGACTCCCGGGCCCTTCCCTTCACGAGGAGTGTGCCTCCTGAATTTTCTGTCCACACCACTGTGCCCATGTGTTTGGAGAGGGGTACAGAGAAGGCATTTCTGCCCACTGACCTCCTCCACACAGGCTTGCATCCAACTTGAGAAGTCTTGAAGGAGATTTTTTTTTAAACTGCTTTAGCTCTTAGTTCTCCCTGTAAGTACTGCAGGGATCTTGGCGTGCCGGGAAGCTGACGTTGGCTTCCTGATACAAGCTATGTGCCTCCCCTTTGCCGAGAACCGAGCAGAAAGCTTTAGGCGTTTGACATGCAAAGCACACCAGAGAGCAGAGGCATCTGGGGTGCAGGGAGCAGGGAACAGAGAGCACTTTGCAAGGGGCTCCAGACAGCAGGCTACCCATTGCTTCATCTGGAAGCATTTGCCCACAAGCAGGAGCGGGCCGGGAGGAGCAGACAAAGCTGCAGAAAGTGTGACTCGAGATGGTGCACAACTAAGCACAACTAACAACTAAAGCAAAACTAAGAGATTGTGTTGATTAGCATCACAGAAAAGCAAGACGAGAGGGGAACTTACAGATCCAATAAAACCCCACAGATCAGCAGTGAGAAAATTGAGGACCAGAGAAAGGCAGTGACTAATTTAAAGTCACCCAGCTTCTTGAGGGTTTACATACATAAAGTGGTATATCTAGCCTATCTCATGGCTCTAATTTTAAATGGGCCAGTTAATAAGAAAACATATTGTGGTGATAGATAAGCAGGGCTGTGTAATTACCAGCTACATTTTTGATTCTCAAGAAAGTGATTCAGTGTCACAGTGGTCCTCAATAGTTGCTGGGGTTTGGGGGGGGTCATTGTTGTTGTTTTCCTGTACTGTCTCTAACTTCACAAAGGCCTCAGGAGCTAAAAGTGTTAAGAGTCCGCAAACTCAAGAACTACGGACAGGCCCTCCTTCTCCACCTGGATGTGTGTCCTAAACAGCAAGGATCTAGTGGGACAGGGGAGGAGAGTAAACTCACTGCTTAAAGGATGAATTAACCAACAAAACGAAAGGGGTTGGTTACTTCATACTTCTAATCAGTTCAGTCACCATACTCTGGGGGGCCAGAACTTCTAAGACCCAGATGTGTAATTCTCAGGTGACTTACGGTATAATTGGGGACAAGAAACGTGCATACGAGAGGAAGTTTAATAATTTAACAGTCCACAGCAAAATGGTCCAATGAGTGGCCAGGCATTATGAAGGACTGTCAGAGCTCAGAGAAGAACAGTAGCTTTAGGCAGTGTCGCCCAAAGGGTGGCCATCTGATTAATCTGTGTCTGGTTCCCAGCTGTTCTGCGTACTGAGTCTGTGACCTCGGGTACAGTACTTGACACTTGTGAGCCTAGATTTCTTCCAGAGGGAGAGGAGGATAAGAATTGTACCTAACCTCTTAGCGGTGTTGTGAAGGTGAATGAAATGATGTGTATGAATAACTCAGTACTATGCTTGGCATGTGGAAGGTGCTTAGAAAGTTCTAGCTACTATTACTGCTGTCTTCCTTTGTTGTTGTTATAATTGTAAAGACTTTCACGGAGCCCGGAATGATGATTGGAATTTGCCGAACGAACAGGCAAATAGCGTGTGCAGAGTGGGGAGGCAAACCTATACGAGGTGTGTTTTAAGGGACCTACGCCGAGCCGTCTTATGGGAGTGGAGGGATTATGACGCGGAGTAATAGGTGATCAGGTCAGAAAGAGAAGTGGGGACCAGGTGGTGGCGAGCCTCGCCTGCAAGGAGTATGGACTTTAGATGTAGGTACTGAGAAGGTGGCTAGCTTCCGATCTGGAAAAGGTCATGATGAAACCATTGATTCTGGAAGAGGAACCTAGGACAGGAGAAGGTGGAAGAAGGAGGGGGCCGGTGGGAGATGAGGCTGTGGTCCAACGTGAGGGATCAGGGCTCGCAGTCAGGAATGAAAGGAGGAGCCCCCAGTAAGACGCCAGTGGAGACCGAGGCAAGGGAAGTGGCAATCCACGAGTTACTAGAGGCCAGGGAAAGGAAGGGGAAAATGATGAGCTCCATATTTGGAGGACACCGAGAATGATCGCACATTCCCATAGTCATTCATCCATGCAGACCTCAAAATGTTTTTCGAGCTCCTACTACGTGCCAGTTCTGGGGGTAAATGAGGGAAGTAAGATACGTATCTGTGAGCTCTGCCTTCTTGGAGCTCCCACTCCACAGAGGTTGAAAGATCAGGGGAAGAACCAGGCTGGAAGATGATGAGTTGAGTGTAAAGCAGTGTCCCGTCTTCCACAGGCAGTGTGGACGGAGCGTCTTCTATGTGTTGGTGAACTTGACATCCTGTCCTGTTTCTACTGGTTATGGGACTTTGGTCTGTGACCACAGCTACATCTCTGGTTTGACTAAGAGGGAGTGAAATTAAATAATCCTGTGGCCTTAAGAGAAAATGAAGTGTGGGTAATTGGACGTATAGGACCCAAGCTGAGGAGCAAGTTCGAGAAGGGAGGCATCTGGATAAAGGTTGATGACTGAAGTTGTGCATTGAAATATGCGTCAGTACCTGTAAAATACGAGATGCTTTGCGGAAATTAAATTTGTATAAAACCTGTTAAGGAAACACCCTCCTCCGACCAGACCTCAATTACCCACTTGTAGAGACTGTCTCTTTTGTGAGTGATGAGTAGTGAATTTTAAACCTCAGGAATGTACATCCCTGTCATCGATCTGTTTATAAACGAACTGCCAGCCCTCGAACCTTCTCCATCACCTTGTGTGAGCTCAGGGAATATAACACTCTTCTACTTGTTACTTAAGTAAAATAAAATAGGAGAAGATGATAAATTATTGGAATGTCAGACTTGAAATACCAACTGGGCCTATTCGTGATACCATATGCTTCACTAAGAGGAGAAAAGCAAGGATTGGCTATTTCTTGTTTATAATTTTGTAGTTTTGATATGGATTTTCTTTGCTTGTCCCGACAGTCCCCCTCAAGAAGGAAGAGACTGTGTTACCCCCATTTTCCAGATGACAAAATTGGGGTTTTTTTTGTTTGGTTGGTTTTTTACTTTTTTTTTTTTTTTTTTTTTTGCGGTACGCGGGCCTCTCACTGTTGTGGCCTCTCCCGCTGCGGAGCACAGGCTCCGGACGCGCAGGCTCAGCGGCCATGGCTCACGGGCCCAGTCACTCCACGGCATGTGGGATCTTCCCGGACCGGGGCACGAACCCGTGTCCCCTGCATCGGCAGGCGGACTCTCAACCACTGCGCCACCAGGGAAGCCCCAAAATTGAGTTTTGATCAGTGTGTATAATTTAGTAAAAGTCAGCAGACACCATTGGGCCTAGGCCTCCGCACTTAGCCTGCCCTTTGTAACCCACCCAACCGTCTTCTGGACTCAATCCATAGACATTGCTGTCTACCCAGAGCACTCCCTACTGAGCCATGCTAGCAACAGGAAAAAGGAAAGAGTAACCAAGGAGGCTGCTGGCAGTTGGAGGCTTGATTCACAGAGGCAAGTAGGCAAGCATACAGCTGTTGTCACAGGCAAGAGAAAGGACCCAGGGGGGTGTTTGAACCTTGTAATACTGGTGCTGGAGGGATTTGGCGCCCTGCCCCTACCCAGGCAGCGGAAGGAAGCCCCTAATTGCTTCCTGCTTCTCCAGAGAAAAGAGAAAGTAATTAGCTGGGGATACCACTCTCTGCAATTACTAAAAGCTGGTTTTATGGGCTGATCCCACTCTGCTGCCTGTCTAGGAGGGGGAAAGGTGCTATATTTAAAGGGAGATGAGATGGATAGATTGATCTGGAGAAAGAGGCACTCAGGTAGACTGACCAGTAGACCAACACTTGACATGCCAGTATTCCCTGCCTACCATATGCAAATGCCGTGCTAGGGATTGGGGAAGACACAGTGAGAAAAAGAAGGGGAGAGAGAGAAAAGAGAGAGAGAGAGAGAGACAATTGTAAGACATAGAGATAGGGGGGAAATGAATTGGACAAAAAGAGAGATGACAAGCCACAATCCCACAAAGCATAATAAGAAAAAGACAGAACCAGTATAGATTGTTTTTTAAAAAAATGCCCCCTTGCTCTATCTTTCTCAGCAGTTATGTTTTCCTCTGTTTTTCAGTTTCTATTTGCGAGGACTCTGTAGGACATGCATTCCAGAAGGGAAAATCAATAACCCCTGTCTCTGCCAGCTAGCAAAGTTTGGAACTGACGGTTTCAAAACAAAGCTGGGCAGGCGGCCTTTGTGTTTCCTAGTTAGTCTGAGTTGCTGCACTGCCCTCCCGCGGGCCCCCAGGAGCAGGCGGTAACCTTGTGTGTGTTTGGGCGGGGAGGGGGGAGGGACAGGAAGTGCCCACTGGTTGGTGGCATCTCTGTCTGCTAATCTCAGCAGCCGTTCACTCCATCACTACACCTGCAACAGAG
Source organism: Orcinus orca (assembly GCF_937001465.1). Classification (NCBI taxonomy): domain Eukaryota; kingdom Metazoa; phylum Chordata; class Mammalia; order Artiodactyla; family Delphinidae; genus Orcinus; species Orcinus orca. Next base: position 30,005,619 of record NC_064561.1, read on the forward strand.
TTCACGCTCCTGGTCGTGCCCTGCAAGACTCTACACGATCTGGGTCTCCTCTCACTCACCTTGTGCTTCCCATGCTCCAGTCCATCCCTGAACACCCCAAGCTCCTTCCTGCCTCCGGGCCTTTGCACTTGCTCCTCCCTTTGCGTGGGATGCTAAGCCCTCGGACCTCCACACAGTTGGCTCCTTCAAATCGTTCAGGTCTCATCTCAAACATCACCTCCTCAGAGTGGCCTTCCTTGACCCATCTAAAGCAGCTCCTCGGCCCCCACTGCCCCTCCTCTCTATCCCACTACCCAGTTATATTTATTCAGAGCACTTATCACCCTATGAAATGATCTCGTTCATCTATTTGTCACCCTGTCTCTGGATGTCACACAGAATGAACATGTGTACACAGGGACCCTGTCTTTCTCAATCACTGTGGAATCCCCAGTGCCCAAATGGCTCATGGCAGAGAATAAGGTAGACTAAGAACAAATCCAATGAATGTATTTGTTCTTTCATTCCTCAAGCATTTGTGCTTGGCCTATTACATATGAGAAAATCATGCATTATTGTTAAAATGCTTAATATGAAAATGATATTGTAAAAAGAATACGACACCGTCCTTGTACTTGGAGAACTCACAGTGTGGTGAGGGGGCAGACTAGTAAATCAGTGGTTGCAGGACAGGGGCCAGGATTCCATTGGAGGTAAGGACAAAGATGTGGGATTCAGGCCTGATTCTGGCTTCACTCAGGAAGTGACATGAGTTGGGCCTTGAAGGATGAGTAGGAGTTCACCCAGGGGAAGGGCATTCCAGGCAGAAGGAACAGCATATGAAAAATCACCACCAACCTATGCAAAGGGACAGAGGTATGTGAAAGAGTTGAGGCTTGTCAGAGATTCGTGGCTGGAGCACAGCGTGCAAGAGGAACAGTGAAGAGAGTTGAGGTTTGTGAGACAGGAGGTGGAAGATGTGGGAATGATGGTCAGGGAGGACCTTGAATACCTGATCCATATGGCAATGGCAAGGGGGATCCAACGAAAAGATTTTAGTAGGGGAGCAGTGTGATCAGATTTTCATTGCAGAAAGACAGCTCCAGCATCAGTGGGGAGGGTGAATCGCTGAGAAGCAGAGACTGGAGTCAGGGTGGCCAGCAAGGAGACTTGTGCAGTTGGTGAAAGCTTATAGCCCTGAATCAAGCAGGCAAAGCGGACCTAAAGAGGCAGCGGCAAACTACAGAAACCCACGGGAGAAAGCCAGCAGGTCCTGGCAGCAGACCGGATGGGTGAACTGAGTACTTATTCACCAGGGCTTAGCGGGGCGGAGCCAGAGGACCGGAGTTGTGCCTGCCTCTCCTGATGGAAGCGATGTTGCGTCTTGGAAGGGGGATTTGGGAAAATCTGCCCTCAGGAGGCCAGCGGATGCCGACGCGTCACCTTCCCAAGGTGCAGAAGGTTTTCTACCCTCTCCTTCTTTGCATTCCTGACTGCGTGTGTCGGGTTCAGAGGTGCTACTGGAGGCAGTTGGACGTCACCCCAGTTTGCTAAGTGCTACCCAAATAAGCTGTGTAAAGAAAGGGATCACAGCAGCCTGCCTGACTGCCTGCCCCTTCCCCCCTCCCTTCTTCCCCTCTTCCTCCCTCCTCCCTCCCTTCCCCGCCCCTCCCTTCCTCCCCTCCTTCCTTCTTTCTTTCCACTCTCCCATTTTTCCATTCTTCCTTCCACAAACCATCATTGAGCCCTTACCCTCGCCAGGCCCAGAGCAAGTCCTGCAAAAAAAAAAAGATGAATAAGCACAGTCCCTGCTTCTCGTCACAGAGGGAGGCCAACAGATACACAAAGAGTGTATATAATATGATAAATACTCCCCTAGAGCACTCTTCTCTCTCTGGCCCCCTGGCCACCAATGTAAGTGCTCGATAAATACCAGTTGATTTATTAAAGTAAATCCTCTGAAATGAGAACTAATAAAAGAAATGGGTAAATTAGACTCCATCAGTCTGGAAAAAGATATGATACAGTGTTGTCCAAAGGCAGGATGATGGTGGTGGTAATTGCCCTTTCCCAGAAGTCGCGCCTAGAATTGGAAGCTGTATAGGCAACACGTAGAATTCCTTCCAGGCCAGGATTACACTGTTTTATAGATTGTGTTAGAGGTCCTCTGTTGGGCTTTGGATATTTCTCATAACACCCCACCCTAAGTTCTAACTGCCTTCTTTCTGAGTCATCTTTCCCCTCCAACAGCCTGCGAGCTATGCAGAGGGAGAAGGTGAGTCTGTCTTCCTCACTGTTTTATTCGGAAGAGTTAGTTTTATGCCTGGTTCATAGTAGGTGCTCAATAAACAATGAGTAAGTGGGTGACTTTCAGAACAAAGAGGCTCCAGCATTTAGAGGACGGCTAAAACCCTGAGTTAAAGAGCATGATGACATCTCAGAGCAAAGAAGAATAAAAGCAGAGCTGCAAAAACCAGCCCAGAGAAGCCTTCCTGTTTTTTCAGGATAATGGAGACCATTATTCTGGCTCCAGCACTAAAATTTGTTATCTGGGACATTTTTATTTGTCGGCAAAATTCTTTTTTTAACTCATCACAGATATTTAACCCCTCTGAGCACTAAATGCACAGCAAACAAGGGGTTTACAACAAGCATGTAAACTAGAATCACATCTTTCCTGTGTCCTGGCAAGAAGGCACAGTGATTCTGGGCCCCTCTGAGTTAGGTTTAGCGGTCCTATGAGACATACACTGTTTTTGTTTTTGTTTTATAAATTTATTTATTTATTTTTGGCCGTGTTGGGTCTTCATTGCTGCACACAGGCTCTCTCTAGTTGTGGCGAGCAGGGGCTACTCTTCATTGCAGTGCACAGGCTTCTCACTGCGGTGGCTTCTCTTGTTGCGGAGCACAGGCTCTAGACGTGCAGGCTTCAGTAGTTGCAGCACGCAGCCTCAGTAGTTGTGGCTCACGGGCTCTAGAGAGCAGGCTCAGTAGTTGTGGTGCATGGGCTTAGTTGCTCCATGGCATGTGGGATCTTCCCGGACCAGGGCTCGAACCCATGTCCCCTGCATTGGCAGGCAGATTCTTAACCACTGCGCCACCAGGGAAGTCCCGAGACATACACTGTTGACCTGAGCTTTTGCCTGGAGATTTGTAGATCCAAAGAGAAATGAAAGGGTCTTAGGAAGAGGGGAGATGATTGTTACAGTAGAGATCATACTTTGAGACTCTAGTAGCTATTGCTGTTCTGATTCTCTGTGTCATCGGAGTCAATGTAATACAGTGGTTAAAAGTATGAGTTTTGGAGTCAGACTTGATACTTCCTTTTAATTCCAGATTTGCTGTTATGACTTATGTGACTTTCAGAAGTGACTTACCTGTCTGAGCCTCAGTCTCCCAATCTATATAATGGAAAAAGTACTAGTGAGAAGTAAAATAGGGAAACTGTGTGTCCTGCATATGTGCATAATACTACTTTACGGTTTGCCCAAAGCCTTCATTGGTATTATCTTGTTTAACTCATGCAACAGCCCGCCAGATCATTAGGGAAAAGTTTATTAGCCTCTAGGTATAGATGGGGAAGTTGAGGCTCAAAGAAATTCAGGACCTCTCTCAAGGCAACAGAGCTAGTCAGTGGCAAGGCTAGGACAAGTCTGGAGTCTCGGTTAGTGCTTTTCTGAGTGGTTAGCTAGGAAAAGCTCTGAGGTTTGACAAGCACAGAGTGCTGGCTTGTAGGAAACAGCAGGTACAGATCAGTGGAGAGCCCTGGAAGAGGGTTTGTGGTTTCCAGCACCAGCCAAGTTCCCAGGCAGAAGCACGCTGCGATGGGCATCATTGGGACAGTATTTCTGAGAAGACCATCGAAGTTGTCTGAAAGTGTGAGTTCTTTTTTCTTTTTTTAATTAATAGACTTTAATTTTTAAGAGCAGTTTTATTAGGTTTATGCAAGAATTGAGTGGAAAGTGCAGAGCTGCCGTGTACCTCCTGTCCACACGCCCCCACACACAGTTTCTCCTATCATTAACACCTTGCATTGGTACGGTACATTAGTTGCAATTGCTGAACCAATATTGATGCATTTTAACTAAGATCCGTAGTTTACCTGAGGGCTCACTCTGTGGGTCTGGACAAATGTATAATGACTGGTATCCTCCATGGTAGTAACATACAGAAGAGTTCACTGCCCTAAAAACTCCTGTGTTCCACCCCTTCATCCCTCCCTCTCTTCTGTTAAGCCCTGAAGTATGAGCTTTTAAATGTACAGGTAAACCGCTTCATCTTTCACAGCCCTTCACAATAGCTTACTCAACAGTGTGTCTTCCTTTTTTCTTCTTTGAGAGAGGGTAAGGGACACCCTGCAAGTTTCAGTGCTATAGAGCAAATCAGCAAGAAAGCCAGGACCAGGAAAGTCTCATAGCCTGAGGAAAAAGTATAGCAATTTCTTCTCCTTCAGAGAAGAGCTATGAGTCAAAGAACCTACCCAAGGCCTGGGGTTATGTATAAACTGAATTAACTCTGAGGATGTTTAGATGATGGTTAAGTATTCAGGTTCCTCAGTCAGGCTTCCTGGAGTCAACAAACCCTGACTTTTACCACCTATGTGATCTTAAGCAATTACATAACTCTTTCTTAGCCTCAGTTTCCCCATACGTTAAGTGGAAATAATATTACTCCCATCATGGTGTTGTTATGAAGATTACAAATAACTTATTATTGCTGCCTTTATTCCATCTCTGAGAGTTAATTTGCCTCAGATTATCGTATCTAATGGACTAAATCTTCCCTTCCTGGACAAATACATACCCCAAAACACAACTTATATTTATGATGTTCTGCTCCAAAGTAACCCCAACTCTGAACATTGTAACTTCATCACACCTTCTCTTCTTTCATCCAGTGGGGCTGCCCTGTTCTGGTTTATGGCTTGTAATAGGCCAGGGACAAAACAGTTCAGATAAAAGGAAGGTGTACCTTCCTCACCCTGTTCCCTCCCCCAGTCCGCATCGAGACTCAGAAAGTACCGAAGAGCCCAGGAATCCTGCGTTTGGTCACAGCTCTGCTATTAACTGCTGCCTATTTGAGATAGGCTGATTGACCCCCCAAAGACGTGCACATCCTATTCTCCGGAATATGTGACCATGCATACTACATGGCAAAAAGGACTTTGCAGATGTGATTAAATTAAGGATCTTGAGATGGATAGATTATCCTGGATTATTCCGGTTCACCCAGTGTAATCAGAAGGGCCTTTACAAGAAAGAAGACGTGCGCTGGCAGCAGAGGGAGAAAAGACCAGGTGATGCAGGGAATGAGGACCCACCTATCCTGGAGGATGCAAGGAAACAGATTCTCCCCCAGAGCCCCCCGGAAGCTACGCAGCCCTGCTTATGCCTCAACACTAGCCCCGTGAAACTGATCTAGAACTTCTGACCTCCAGAATGCTAAGAAAATACATTCGTGTTGTTTGTTGTAGACCACTAAATTGGGGGTAATTTGTTTTGGCAGCAATAGGAAACCCATACTAACACTGCCCTCAGGCTGTCACTTAACCTCTTGGCCTCAGTTTCCGAGTCTGTTAAAATAAGTCATTGACACATTAGGATCAGTGGGTTTCAGTGTGCATACTGAGAAACTCTAGTACTTCAAGAGCCCACAAATAAAAAGTAGGCTTTCAATAATGATAATGTTTTAAATTGTCTCTTTTAGACATTAAGGTTCAACATGAGATTTTGTGTAATAAAGAGTATTATGTTCAAAGAAAAAAAGGCTTAAAAAAATCACTGGAACTAGATAGACAATCTTTCAGGTTGATTCATATTCTTTAATGGGATGATTCTTTGAGACCCCCTTACATCAGAGAGGAGCGAAGCTTTGTCGCTGAGACAAAACTCAGCAGCAGAATCAAGAAGCCAGGGCCTGGTGAGGGACCGCAGAAAAGAGGGATCAGAATGACACCAGATCTTGGTGCCTGGAATTTGGATATCAGGTTGAGGTCTGGGCTAGGCTCACCTTCAGAGAAAGGAAAAGAGGGAGTTGGATGTTGACTGAGAGAGATTTTCTGGAATGAGGCTGAGGGCCTCTGGAATCTTTCCAACATCCTTGGGACTGGTTAGGGATCTCTGCAGCAGGCCTGAGTTCAACCAGCTTTCCTGTACCATCTTGGCTTTCTGCTTCCTGCACCAGATCTACTGCTTTGCATCTCAAGGAAATGGCTGGTTTGGGAAAGGAAGTTCTTACAGACTCAGGGGGGTGGACTTGGTAAGCCACAGTGCTCAAAAATTATTTGCTGGGCAATTAAGTGGTGCTGGGAAAACTGGACAGCTACATGTAAAAGAATGAAATTAGAACACTCCTTAACACCATACACAAAAATAAACTCAAAATGGATTAAAGACCTAAATGTAAGGCCAGACACTATAAAACTCTCAGAGGAAAACATAGGAAGAACACTCTGTGACATAAATCACAGTAAGATCCTTTTTGACCCACCTCCTAGAGAAATGGAAATAAAAACAAAAATAAAGAAATAGACCTAATGAAACTTAAAACTTTTTGCACAGCAAAGGAAACCATAAACAAGACCAAAAGACAACCCTCAGAATGGGAGGAAATATTTGCAAATGAAGCAACTGACACAGGATTAATCTCCAAAATATACAAGCAGCTCATGCAGCTCAATGTCAAAAAAACAAACAACCCAATCCAAAAATGGGCAGAAGATCTAAATAGACATTTCTCCAAAGAAGATATACAGATTGCCAACAAACACGTGAAAGGTTGCTCAACATCGCTAATCATTAGAGAAATGCAAATCAAAACTACAATGAGGTGTCACCTCACAGCGGTCAGAATGGCCATCATCAAAAAATGTACAAACAATAAATTCTGGAGAGGGTGTGGAGAAAAAGGAACCCTCCTATACTGTCGGTGGGAATGTAAACTGGTACACCACTAGGGAGAACAGTATGGAGGTTCCTTAAAAAACTAAAAATAGGGCTTCCCCGGTGGCGCAGTGGTTAAGAATCCACCTGCCAATGCAGGAGACACGGGTTCGAGCCCTGGTCTGGGAAGATCCCACATGCCACGGAGCAACTAAGCCCGTGCGCCTGCACTCTAGAGCCTGCAAGCCACAACTACTGAGCCCGTGTGCCATAACTACTGAAGCTCATGCGCCTAGAGCCCACGCTCCGCAACAAGAGATGCCACCATAATGAGAAGCCTGCGCACCTCAACGAAGAGTAGCCCCCGCTCACCGCAACTGGAGAAAGCCCATGCGCAGTAATGGTGACCCAACACAGCCAAAAAAAAAAAACTAAACTAAAAATAGAACTACCATACGACCCGGCAATCCCAGAGCATATAACCAGAGAAAACCATGATTCACAAAGAGTCATGTACCACAATGTTCATCGCAGCACTATTTACAATAGCCAGGACATGGAAGCAACCTAAGTGTCCATCGACAGATGAATGGATAACGAAGATGTGGCATATATATGCAATGGAATATTACTCAGCCATAAAAAGAAATGAAATTGAGTTATTTGTAGTGAGGTGAACGGACCTAGAGTCTGTCATACAGAGTGAAGTAAGTCATAAAGAGAAAAACAAATACCGTATGCTAACACATATATATGGAATCTAAAAAGAAAAAACCTAGGGGCAGGACAGGAATAAAGACGCAGACATGGAGAATGGACTTGAGGACACGGGAAGGGGGAAGGGTAGGCTGGGGCGGAGTGAGAAAGTAGCATTGACATACATACACTACCAAATGTAAAATAGATAGCTAGTGGGTAGCAGCTGCATCGCACGGGGAGATCAGCTCAGTGCTTTATGACCACCTAGAGGGGTGGAATAGGGAGGGTGGGAGGGAGATGCAAGAGGGAGGGGATATGGAGATATATGTATACGTATAGCTGATTCACTTTGTTATACAGCAGAAACTAACACACCATTGTAAAGCAATTATACTCCAATAAAGATGTTTAAAAAAAATTATTTGCTGGGTAAATAGAGAAGCCGTTTGTGCAGGGTGCAGGATGGGGGTGTTCAGAGCCTGAAATAGCCTGGACACTGCTGGTGGTGGGTGTGGTCCTTTGTAGGAGCTGGTGTTTCAGAGCACCCTGTTGTCCTGAAACTGACAAATCCATATGCACGGCACCTGCCATGCCTGAGTAAAGCACTTGGTTGTCTGCCACAAGCGTTCAGCTCTGTAAATGGACAGTGTGTTACAATGTGTCCATTTAAAACGACAGCTATTATTTGCCATTGTTAACACCCTCCTTTAAAGCTCTTTCTATAACCAGTCCCCAGGCACAATGTACAAACCTAAATTACTTCTAAATGCCGATGATCAGTTCTCAGGTACTGGGTCTGCCAGGAAAACTACCTAGCCAAACAAATAAGTACCCAGCGAATAAGGCTTGGTTTACACGGTGCATAGTCCAGGAGCTGTTCTGAAATTTTATAGCTAATTAGCATTTGATTATGGAAGTGTACACTTCTTTTTCTGCTCTTAGAGGCAATACCATTTCTTGGGCACAGGGATGGAGTATTTGTTCTGAGATCCCTCTAGAGCCAATATTACCCGAAACACTATCTACCCCCCAACCTCCACCCCCAGAATAAACTGAGATTCTCTAGAGAAAGGAGTAGTAGCCTCACACACTCATTCTTCTTGGCAGGTAATAAGTTCTTACAGAGCCCTGACCATGTATCCGTCACTGTCATTCATTTCTCCCTATTATGTCATTTCATCCTCCACAACCTTATGATTACTGTGACCAGTTTACAGATGATAAACCTGAGGTACAGAGACGTGCTTTACCCACAGTCACATGCTAATAATAAGTGGCCGAGCTGGGATTTGAACCCAGAGAGTTTAAATCTAGAACCTGTAACCCCTATACAATACTGCCTACGCTTAGAAAAGCATTTCATGAAAATCAAAAACCGTGAACCAAATCCCACTTCCAGATAGGTTTTATTTCCTCTTTGTACATTTTGCTTGAAAAATCTGGATTTCCAGCTTCTCTGGAAAAATCCTACAATGCTCAGTTCTGCCTGGCAACGACAGACTGGAGCTGAATTGCAGCTTCCCTCTCAGATAGGGCGTGTGCTCTCCTGTCCCCAGCAGGCCTGCTTCACTAGTCGTACAAGCTTCCAGAGGATCCCATTGCTGTGCAGAGCCATCTTAAAGAAAAAATTAGCAACCCACCACTTACCCTGGAAAGATCCCCGGTCTCCAGGACAAGAGCTGGGGTTTCTTCTCTCTGCTTTGCTGGTTGGGCACTGCTGCGGCTCCCTGGGCCCCCATCTCCTGTTCAATCAAATGAAGATGATTAACCCTTAACCAAGCCATACATTTTCATGTAAAAGTTAAATGAGCTGATAAGTGGAAGAGACCTAGAGCTCGGCACAAAGCAGATGCTCAATAAATATTAATAGTCTGTACCCTAACCCCACACATCTTTCCACCTTCACGGACGCCAAAAGAGATTATCTCACCGTTGTGCTATTGGCCTGCAGGGTTGGAAGAGAAGGGAGGGTTTGGGGGGTTGATTTGGTGGTCTTGGAGATTTTCTCTGATCCAGTATGTTGAAGATAAACCCTTCAATAAGGGATTATAAACTTGTATCCCATGAGTTGACAAATGACAGTGGGACTCAGCCTGAGTGCTGCGTAAAGGGTAGCAGGAGGTGGCGGGAACTCACTGACTGGAGACCGTGGGCTCCATCTAAGCATCGCTGCTGGTTGGCTCCAGCGGATGCATATGGGCCCAGGTTTAACAATTGTTTTTCATTTTTCTGAAAGAAGCAAGAAATTTAGATTTCTATGGGAAATCATCTGATTTTGAAATGTTGGAATCTAACTCAAAATCTTTTTACACGCTGGGCGTCCCCACTGTTCAGGGCAGATCACGCCATCTGTGGGTCAGATTCAACCACAAGCTGAAGGTCCCTCCCCCTCCCTGGGTGAGCCTGCCACAGGATAGGAAGTGAGCAAAAGGTTCCGGTAGTTTGTCCCGAAGCCCCACGTTTCAATAACCTGATCGTTGCTAATGGGTCGGCAGGTCGTAGTGCCGTAATTTCTTAAACCAGTTAAAATCCATCTGTCTCCAAGAGCCCTGAAAGAGTGACTCTAGTGGTGACAATTAAGACGGCTGGAGAGGGACAAATTGGGGGGCATAAACTCCTAAAACCGTATCATGTGGATCGTGGCTAACTGCGCTAAGCAGACTGCTGACTCTAACTTGAACTTCCCCTTCAACCACATCCCATAGTGTTTCGAGGCCAAATACTCTGCCAGGACGTGGGTTTGCTGCATCAGGGTATGGCCCTGACCCATTCCTGAAGTGGGTCTGCTTCTTTCAAAGTCACATCCCAGCGGTCATCTTCACTGAAGCATCCCATAGCCTCCACATCCCCTCGGACTGGCACATTCTTTAGCTTGAGTCGCGGTTATTTATTTAGATAGACTGTTTACTCAATTCACGCACATCTATCTCTGTGCCCCCAACGTCGCCCGCACTATCTCAACCCTGTCATTGATCGCCAGTTCTTGGAGACGTGACCAGAGCTCACAAATCCTATAGTCCCCTTCCTTCCTTTATCCCTGACCCACCCTAGAATGTCTCTCCTTTTGTTTTTTTTAAGTAATAATTGTAAAATAATAATTACACGGTTTCATTACAGCCATGTTCCATGTTTCCAGATGTGGTTTGAAAACCACCTGCTTCTAAATCTCCTGGACCTTATTAAGAATGCAGATTCCTGAGCCCTGTTAATGACTGAATGAATCATAATTTTGGGTCAAGACCCAGGAATCTAAATCTTTAATCCACTCTTCAGCTGATTCTATAATGTTTGAGAGCCACTGACATGCTGAATAAGGATTTAGCACCAAAGTGAGAGAAATCTGGGTTTGAGTCCCAGCCCTCCCTGCTGGTCTTGAGTAAGTGGCCGACTTCTCAAGCTTGTTTTTTGTTTTGTTTCGTTTTCCATGGAGACTAAAGGTAGTACCTAAATCAGACAATGTTTATAAAGCAGTTAGCACTGACACAGAGCAAGCACTTTAAATGTTGATTATTATTATTTCATTTAATTGTTATAACAACCCCATGGGGTTGGTGAGATTATCCCTCTTTTCAAGATGAAGAAATGTACACTCAGCAAGGTTAGGTAGTTTGCCGAGATCACACAGCAGAGCTGAAATCTGAACCTATGTAAATCTGACTCAAACTGTTAACTATTCTTAAAACAATAGTGGGAAATCCATCCAGAATTAAAATGAGGGTTAAAAGCCTGGAGGATTAAAGGTTGGGTGGGGGGGACCTACCCACACACGATGCTAGGCAGGTGTCTGTTGTGATGTTGGACTTTCCCTTTGTGCCTTTGGGGATGAGAGAGGCGGCGGTTGTGACTAGCATTGACTCCCTTTATGCCTAACGCCCCAGCCTTTGTCGCTCTTAATTTGTCAACCCCTTGGAAGGCTGTCAGTGGAGGAGGTCCCCTGTCCTAAGGGTGCATTGGAGGGTGAGTTGCAGAACGTGGGAGGGCCGCCTCTGGAGCAAAGCCAGAGAACAAAGCCTCCCTTTCAGTTCCTTTGAGGCTTTTGTTTCCCCAAATAGTGGAGGGTGGAGGATCTCTGGTTTTCTCTGGAGCATTTTTGGGTCTCTCCCTGTGAGCGCCCTACCAGCTGTGGGTGAGTCTGGCCCAGCTCTCCGTTTCTGCTGACTACACTGTACTGTGAAACACGACCGCGGCAGGGCAGTGAGAGGGTTGCCATCTGCCTGAGGCCAGTTTAGTCCACGCACAGTGTAGGGAGAAAGAGAAAGGCATCTAAAACAAGAGACGTCGAAATTCATAGTGCTTCCTCAAACTTGGTTACTCTACCAGGATGATTTTCTACCTAAGGCTGCGGTGGGCGGGATGGTGAAGCTGACCACTGTTTCTGTTTGAGATGAAAAATTAAAGAATCTAGCCAATATGTCATCAAGACTTTTTAAAATCAAATTACCGAGCCATATAGGTCCCCATTTAATGAAAAAAATAAAATGGGAGGTACATTTAAAAGTGTGATTATATATACGTATATTATATATATACGTATATATTATATATATGTATATTATATACGTATATATTTGCACGGGAAATAAAGTCCGAAGCACAGAAACCAAGATGCTATTTTATCAGGGTATAACCTACCTACCATAACATGCACCCATTTTAGGCTACCGTCAAAAAGAACACAAATAGCAAATGTTGGCGAGGATGTGGAGAAAAGGGAACCCTTGTACACTGGTGGTGGAAATTGTAAATTGGTGCAGCCATTGTGGAAAACAGTACGGAGGTTTCCCAAAAAGCTAAAAATAGAACTACCATATGACCCAGCAATGCCACTCCTGGGTATATATCAAAAAAAAAAAAAAAAAACCACTAATTAGAAAAGATATATGCACCCCAGTGTTCATAGCAGCATTATTTACAATTGCCAAGGTATGAACAACCTAAGTTTCCATCAACAGATGAATGGATAAAGAAGATGTGGTATATATATATAACGGAATACTACTTAGCCATGAAAAATGAAAATGTGCCGTTTGCAGCAACATGGATAGACTTGGAGGGCATTATGCTAAGTGAAATAACTCAAAGAAAGACAAATACTGTATGATATCACTTATATGTGAAATCTAAAAAATACAACAATCTAGTAAATATAACAGAAAAGAAGCAGACTCACAGATAGGGAACAAGCTAGTGGTTACCAGTGGGGAGATCAGGGGGAGGGGGCAATACAGAGGTGGAAGAGTGGAAAGTACAAACTATTGGATGTAAAATAGGCTCAAGGATGTATTATGCAACACGAGGAATAGAGCCAATCTTTTGTAATAACGGTAAATGGAAAGTAACCTTTAAAATGTGTATAAAAAATTTTAATACGTAGATCGACTATGCTTCAATTTAAAAAAGTACTAACAAAAAATGCACCCATTTTGACTCTACAATTCAGTGCCGTTTTACAAGTATATCATAATGTCATCACCACTCAGAATGTGCTTTATATCTCTGTAGAGTCAATCCCCTCTCCCCAACCTCAACCCTCCGCAACCGCCAATCAGCTTTCTGTCACTCTGTATAGTTTTCTCTCTGCAACTAGTTCATATAAATGGACTCATACAGTATGTTGTGTATCCAGCTTCTTACACTCGGCATAATATTTTGAAATTCATCTCATGTATCGTCTATCGGTTTTGATTGCTGCATAATACTCCACTGTATGGATATATGACAGTACGTTTATCCATTCTGCTGTTGATGGGCACTTGAATTGTTTCCAAGTTTTGGTTATTGTGAATAAAGCTGCATGAACCTTCATTTATGTTTTCATTTCTCTTGAGTAAATACCTGAGTGGTTTTATTTTCTTAACTTTGCCTGTTTTTTAATATTTCTACCGTGAACATACATTACTTAAAAACATCAACAACAAATACCAGAGTAGGAAAAAACCTGCTATGTCCCATTGTTTTAGAAAGCTCACGTAAGGTAGGAAAGAAAGCCTTAATATGTTTTAGCCACAGCCGTCTTGTTGCCAGGACCATGCATCCAACTTCTTCCCATGAAATTTAGGTGTGATTAGAGAGATTTCTTTTCTTGAGTGCTTGCTAGGAGTTCATAAGACACTGAATTGGCAAAGGTGTGGGGCAGTATTTTACACTAACGGTGAGGGTGTCACTTGGTATAACCCTCTTAACTAGCAGTCTGGCAGCAGCTATTAAAATAAAAAACACACATACTCCTCAATCCATCCGTTTAACTTTTTTTTTTTTTTTTTTTTTGCGGTACGCGGGCCCCTCACTGTTGTGGCCTCACTGGTTGTGGAGCACAGGCTCCGGACGCACAGGCTCAGCGGCCATGGCTCACGGGCCCAGCCGCTCCGCGGCACATGGGATCTTCCCGGACCAGGGCACGAACCCGTGTCCCCTGCATCAGCAGGCGGACTCTCAACCACTGCGCCACCAGGGAAGCCCCATCCGTTTAACTTTTATGAATTTATTTTAAAAGGTAAACTTCTACAAGTCTCCAAAAATGTATATGTCAGCATCATTTGTAGAAAAAATGTCTTGGGAGCCACCTAAAAGCCCATCAGTAGGACACTAGTTAAGTGAATCATGGTATGTCATTCACTGGACTATTACAGTTAAGAGCAATGAGACTGATTTTTTTTTTAATTTACTTAATTATTCCTTTATTAATTGGCCAAAACTTTTAGTGCTTACTGAAGGGCCAGACAAAATGATGGGAGCTGTCACATGAGAGAATCACAGTTTGTATTTGTTGCACAAAATATCTTAATTTTTAATATTTAAACAGCTTAATTGTCTAATCAGCTGGGATACTTCCAGCTGAAGGGAATTGAAAGCCGAGTTCAAACTGGCTTAAACAACAACGGCATTTATTGGTTCACACATCTGGAAGTCCAGAGGTAGGGCAAGCTTCAGGGTTGATTTAATCTAATGTTTCCAGTGCTCTTTCTTTGTGATTCTCTAGACCAACACTCTTCAGTGGGGCTTTCTGCAATAATAGAAATGTTCTGTATTAGCACAAAATAATGGGAGCCACTAGCCACATATGGCTATCGAGTACTTAAAAAGTGCTGCTGTAATTTAGGAAATGAATTTTTAATCTTTTTATCGAAGTATAGTTTATTTACAATGTTTCGGGTATACAGCAAAGTGATTCAGTTTTATGTGTGTATGTGTGTGTATATACGTGTGTGTATATACACACACACACAAAATACACACACACACACACACACATATATATTCTTTTTCAGATTCTTTTCCATTATTGGTTATTACAAGATATGGAACTGCAAAATCCTAACAGAGACTGCACACTTAGACATTAGTTCACTCTAGTTCATCTGTGTTACTAATAAAGTCCAGTATAGTAACAGAAAAAAAAAAGATATTGAATATAGTTCCCTATGCTATAAGTAGGTCCTGGTTGTTTATCTATTTCATATATAGTAGTGTGTATCTGTTAATCTCAAATTCCTAATTTATCCCTCCCCTTTGGTGACCATAGGTTTGTTTTTCTATGTCTGTGAGTCTGTTTCTGTTCTGTAAATAAGTTCATTTATGTCATTTCTTTAGATTCTACATGTAAGTGATATCATATGGTATTTGTCTTTGTCTGACTTACTTCACTTAGTATGATAATCTCTAGGTCCACCTGTGTTGCTGCAAACGGCATTCTTTCATTCTTTTTTATGGCTGAGTAATATTCCACTGTGGATAGATAGATAGATATAGCTATAGGTATATACATATACCACATCTTTATCCATTCATCTCTTAGAGACTGATCTTTATAGATGATACAGAACAGGATCTGAAGCTGATAAATGAGAACCCAAAAGGCAGGAAGGTCAGTGCAGTTTTTTACCATTTGTGCTTTTAAGACAGTATGCTTGTATTTGTTCTCATAGGCTTTTAGATATGTGAAATATCTGTGGACAAATTTATAGAAAATTCTAAAAGTAGTTGCTGCTGGAGAAGCAAAGTGCGGAACTGGAGGGACGGGGCAGGAGAGGGTGTTGTTTTTCACTTTGGACTCTGAGGCTCTCTGAACTTTCCTTTACCCTGTGCCTATATTACATATTTGAAATTTCTCCGTGAGTTAAAGAAATCCACCTGATCTCAGCCCAAAGAAGGGGAGCACTCCCGTTTCACTTGATTCTCTGGGACGAGATACCAGAGAGTGCTTTTCCAAGCAAGAACTCACAAGACTCTAGAGCCGGCCAAGCCCCGGGCTGCCTGTCTCTGTCACCCCTGACCCTCCTCAACTGGAAACTGTGATGATTACCATTTGCATAAGTGCAACCACATTGACCTGTGGTCCCGGCTGCCAGTTTTGAATAAGGGGAATTATTTGTATTCCACGGGCATCTCTGATTGTGGCCTTGACCAACTCTGAGATATCTTTCAACAACGAATCACCAGCAGCCAACCCCATGACCTTTGGAAAATGAATTTGTCTGCCGTTGGGCTGGCCTCAGTTCTCTTGCCCGAGTAAAATGTCAATTAGATCACCGGCTGAATATCGCTTTTGTCTACTTAAGCACATTAAGCTCACAAACCTGCAAATGTTTGCTTGAGTCTTTCTAAAATAAGACTCCACACCCCAATTCACAGTGTGCTCTGTGTGGTCACTGAAAGCAACCAATGCATCGATTCATTGGGAAGATACAAATATTGAGTCATTTTTCAGTTGTCAAGCAAATCAGACTTTGTGGTGCTGTGAACAGACTGCATTTAATTTGGGTTTAGGAACACTTTGGGTCTCATACCATGGGTGCTTCGTGCGTGGCATTCTTTTCCTTCATTCCCAGCGCACATTGTTACCCAAGCCAGACAATGAAGGAGATAAAACCCAGCTTTCTCTTCAATGAACTTTAGGAGTTATAGACAAGGCAGAAATGAATGCAGAGGAGGGTGTGGCTGGGTGCTGGTGATTCAGCCCAGAATAATAGAGTAAGAGGACCCCACCAGGCAGTAAAACCCCAATTAACTGTAATCAGTTTCTGGAGTTTTCTGCACTCAAAACTGAAGACATTTCACAGGGGTTCAAACAAAAGGGGTTTTCCAAAGATTCCCTTAAGCAGAATCTCCTTGCCCCCATTCCCTTTAACCTGGCTTTACTGCCCATGCCTTATTTTAAATATCCCAAGGGATTCCTTTCGTCCTGTGTCAGCCTTACTCAGCTACAGGGAAAACACGTAGACCACAAAGCCAAGATTCTAAACTTGAACTCTGCTTTAGCAATGGTCCTGTGTTGTTTTCCCTCAAAAGAGAAGGTCCATCTCTCCTAGTTACATCTCCTGTAGCCCATGAAGTGATGCTCTCTCTGCAGCTCCAGCTGCTACTGTTTAAAAAAAAAAAAAAAAGGCCCATCTTTGCCCTGTACACAAAAACCCTAAGGATCCCAAGCTACGGCTTCCTGCTTTGAATTTTGAGGGGCTTTCTTATTGTGTGTCCCAGAGGTTGAATGGTTTGAATCAAACCTTCCCGGAGGCTCTTTACATGTCTTGGGCCATTTTAAAGTGAGATCTGGCATTCAACTTTCTTTGGGGTCCATTATGAAACTGCTTCCCGGATCCGCACCTGTCTGGCAATTAAGATGGTCCTTGTGCAGTTTGGGGAACCTGCTGTCAACCAGCATAATCGAGTCGTGGATGTGCACATCTTCTCTGCTGGATTGTTCATCGCAGGAGACGAGGCATCTCGGTAGACTATCAATCCAAGACTGTTTTCTGGAATCAGCTCCTTAATGCAATTAGATTTCCTGAAATGAATTCCTTTCTTTGCCCATTTTACTACTGAGACAAGTGAGAGCTGTGCTTTTATACTAAGTGGTTTGGCCAGCATTGCCGTTCCTGTACTGCAGCCTGCCTCGCTGCCTGTTGAGCAGAGGACTTAGAATTCAGGTCACTCTACTTAGAGTCATAGACTTATCAAGCTAGAGAGGACTTGGAGAAAATACAGTCCACACTTCTCTTTTTAAAAATGTGGTGATTGAACTTGTCCAGGATCGTTCAGACAGTGGGCAGGAGTTGTGACCTAAACCTGGGTCCCTTTGTCCTACATCCAGGGCTTAATTTATAAAGGTGACTGAGTGATAACACAGGGAGGTGAATGCCATTAAAAGAAAAGTTCATCATTCCTCAGAGTTCTCCTAGAAATGTGAGGCACACCATTGCCATGCGGGGCCACCAAGGGAAGCACCAGGGTCAGGAGACAGAAGCAAGAGGGAAGGAAGGCATAGACCACAGCCTGTATTGCGGTTTCCTTGGGAAAGACAAGGCAGGGCTCGGGAAACAGCTTGGGACTGGCCGGTCTGGATAATTCCAATGGGCCTTGGGGGACAGAGGCTGTTTGTAGTGGTCTGGTACCTGGCCCTGGGGTGATGTAGGGAGGGAAAATATTTGCTCCGTGTGTGAGAGTTAGGTAAAGGAAGTGCTTGGGGGTAGGGACTCAGGATTGGTTTGTTTGTATAAGAAAGATGGGCTCACTGATAAACTGCTTACTATCTTAAGGAATTAACTAGCTCTAGGAGTGGCAGTCTCTCCCTAGTCAGCAAGATCCCCTAAGATGTCAAGCCATCAAGAAATGAGGAAAATAAAAAAACGTGAATATACCCCTAAATCGCTGGGATTCCTCAATTCCTACTTACTACCTTCCCCAACCATCTCCTCACCATACTTGAAGCCCCAAACAGATTGAAAGAATCAAGCATCTCTGAATTCTAGTGGCATTTCAGAGTTGGCAATACAATATAATCATCACTTACTGTCTTATTTTTTTCACTGGCGTGTCGTACGTCACTGTTCCTGCTGCAAATACTGTGACCTGAGGTGTTCTTGATCAAGTCCTGAGTATACTGCCAAATGCTATCTTAAGATTTTAAGTAACTCTTCCTCTCTCTAATCCTCACTTTTCTCTTCTGTTAAAAATGATGGACTTGGACCTGATGATATCTGAGATTGCTCCCAATACTGAGATTCTATGACTCTACAGTTATAATCACCCAGACGGCTGGAATCTCCTTCAGCAGCACTGAAGGCCACAATAGGGGATATTGCTCATGATCTGAAAGTAAACAGTGATGCTCTAAAGTTAGGTGGATGGATAGGTAGGTAGGTACATAATGTTTCCCAAGATACCTCAGTGTTACCGTTTACAATCAGGGCTCAGAAAGAAAGTCCAAGGATGATAGCTCATTAGGACTGGAAGACTGGACATCCCACCCCCTTTCTCCCCCACCTCATCCCGTCCCCACTCCTGAATGAAACAAAAAGGTCATCTTCACACACACACACACACACACACACACACACACACACCCCGCTAGATTCATTTCTAAAATACGTGGGATGCATAAAGCAGCAAATGCCGTCAGATCTCAAGTTGTGCAAACACAGAGACAGCATTTTCAGTCTCATTGAAGAGCAGTTGTCAGAAATATGCCATTCATTCAGAGTCTCTAAGTGCTCTGCCAAGCTTTAACTTGATTAAAATTGAAAACCACATCACTTGAACACCAAACACGAAATCAAAATCTCCTTACTCAGTGCTCTTACATTCTGAAGCCTGGGCTTACGGATTATCCTCCGTTAATTTATGCCATCTTTGTGCTATACATTAATTTTGAATATATTTGTTGAAAATGTCCTGTAGCTTGCATTTATGGTTGTCAAAGGGGCTTTTATCTTGAAAAAAATGGTACTGGTTTTAATTACGATTCTAAATAGCTTCATAACCGTCGTGAACCCTGGATTTACATCATCTTTATGACAGCCACACAATTCTCGCTTTATTGATTTTGTCATTTGCTTCATTACAGTTAATGCAAACCTTTTGTACAGACACAGTTCTAGTACTGCACTCTTCTTGGAGGGGTTCGTATAGAACATCACGACCGAAACAGACACCGTCCCTCCACCCCGTTTCCCCTGCGGTGCTGACCGAAGGAAAAATCAGGACAGGAAATAGTTCCAAAGTGGCTATCCATCACAGACAAAGGAAATGTTAGCTCTGACTATCCAACCCTTTCCTCTGATCGGATGGGTTCAACTTTTCCGTTTTCAAATCCTGAGAGATGGCTTCGCTCATTGTGGCAGGATCACTGGGTTTATCCCACCCCAAGCTTCATTTGCCGTCTGTTTACAGAAGGCTGGTTCATGGCAGCGGTCACCCCATTCCACAATTCCCACGTGAATCCTGAACCCCCTGCGTCCAGTCTGGCCGGGGGCAAAGGAACCAAAGTGTACTGGGATGCAAATGTGCTGTGTCCTCTGCTGAGGATGTGGGTGTCCAGGAAAGGATGTGAAGAACCTAGGATGGGAAATTGAAACCTTGGGTGGTGAATTCAAAAAGGAATTTCCTAAGGAAAAAAACGAATTAGAGAACTTGAGGACACAAGGACATAAGAAGACACAAGCTCATGCATTTGTACCTGTCGGGCTCAGGCCTCCGAAGACCAGCAACAGCTGAGGAGGCTAAGAGAGCTCTGGGCGCCCAATGAGTGAGGGAGGCTGCTTTGGGGACTTTGTGCACAGAGGCCAGCACACTCCATAGCTGAAGTTTGAATGGCTGAGAAAAATAGGACTTTGACGTGGAAATACGCATTTCCCGCCTCAGGTCCAACTTCCAAGGGTTGTGAGGGAACTGACATTTAGCTGGGATGTAAAAATAGGGTGAACCTGCCAGAAAAAGCAGTGCCAGTCCCAAGATCATTTCTGGGACTGAGGATTCCCATTTTTTACATACTTTAGTGGCAAATCTTGGGAAAATCCTGGAAGACTGATTCTCTGCCCCGGCACCCCCCAGCAGCTTCTTGGTAAATCACTCAACTTGAGGGTATCACCCGGGATGGCTTTCTCCCCTCTGCCTTCAGAGGCTGTGTTCCCCATTTTTTCAGACCCCCATTAGATGTGAATATCCATTTTTTACAGTGGTATTGCTTTCGGAGACCACTGTAAAAAGTATTCAGTGCTTTTCAAAAGTCATCTCTGATATGTAGAGCTGATTCACTTTGTTGTAAAGCAGAAACTAACACACCATCGTAAAGCAATTATACTCCGATAAAGATGTTAACCAAAAAAAATGTCAACTCTGTGACTAATGGGAGGAAAGACTGTTTCCGAGACATGCTGTTTCTGACCAGGAAAAGAGGACATTTCAAGGAGATGAGGTAGAAGGAGCTGCAACAGCCTAACCCCTTATTTCTAACCCCAGAAGCATCCAGGAACTTGAGAGAGCTGGACTTGTCCTATCGACCATATGCTCCATGAATCTCCACCCCGTAGGCACTGGTGAGGACACCTGAGCTTGGTGGGTTCCCATGGAGCAGTTTGGCAGAGGAGTAATGCCACATTTCATTCATACTTGTATTTTTTTCCAACCTACTGTTCAGACCTCCAGTGCATGGATGTTTCCTGTCTTAACTGTTCCAGACAAGAGGAAACTCATATTTACATTCTCAACGTACTGCACTAAAATAAAATCTCCCTCCTTGGATAGTACCTTGTAACAACAAGATGAGGAAGTCTTCATATGAGGATTCAGGGGCTGGATTAATATTTTGCAGCCCTGAATGTCTGCTCAGGAGAGATGCATAGAAATCATCTATTTCACCCCTTTGTCTGACTGATAGGGAAATTTTAGCCCATGGAAGTTAGACCATGACCCAGCAAGGTCAAAGATCCTTGTCATCTGCTTCCTGAGCAAACTGTTTTTATTTTCCCCACTAAACCACAGAATCTTAGATAAAACTCTACTACTGGCAAATGAGAAAAAGAGAATCTCTGTTTTTCTTTTTCCCCTAGTGTAGTGTTTCTTATCCTCAGTTCTTATTTCTTTTTCTGGAATCAGGAGAGAAATTAGAAACCTCCTTCAGGCTGGATATGGCCAGCTTTAATAGCAGTAGCCACAACAGAAAGCCAGAAACAATAGCTCCAGACGTGGAAGCTTATTGGTTAAACTGGCCCTCACCTGAGTACCCAGGTGGGAACCATCTCAGAGGGGCCTCTCTGGCTCCAGCCCTTTCTCTCCTTTCTTTTTCTGGCCTCTTCTTTCTGATCCAACTTTTTTGGATTTATTCAGTTCAGTGAGACCATTGTGGCTGCCCCAGAGTCCTGTGGGAATTTGGAGGCAAGTAGTCAGGGAAATGACTCACCATTTTCGCCTGGCCTCCATCCTCATCTCCTCCCCTGAAACCTTGCCTGGGGGCTCCCATAGCCCACCCATACCAGAGGCCCGGGCAGGGAAGGATTTCTGGTCAGAGATGCTTCTCTTGCTGCCATGAGGGTAAGCCAAGGCCTCCTTTCCAGCCTTCTCAGAGAGGGAAGCCAAAGAAGCAATCTGAGGACAGGCAAAAAGAAAATGAGGAACTCAGCTGCTGAAATGCAAACACAATCTACTGAGTTATCTGTGCTGGGTACCAATGAAGAGGAGAGAGCAGTGGCGTAGAAAATACAAAATAGTGGCTAATCCCCCAACGTTTTATATTTGCCTTAGGAATCGAGCAGATGATTTTGCCCCCTTCCATCAAGTTTACCATCCTCATTCTTTTGCTTCAACCAATTTTATTTTTTCCAAAGTGTAAAGTGACTGGTAGTATCCCCAAAGCCAGCTAGGAGAAAGAGTTTTAAAATTTGCTGTAAATAATTCCCCCGTCCCCCTTGTTTCTCTCCATCATTCTCATTGCTCTTCAAATACCGAGACATTTTTTCCCACACCAGACCGAACTGGGTTTATTGTCCGATTGTGCCTAGTATAAGATCTGCCCTAGGTTTCCCTGCCTTTCTCTGTGATGTTGTCACAGGAAAATTACTCTCACGATGTGATGCTCTCATAAAGCTCCTCTTTTTAAATTTTTTTAAGGTAAAATTCACATAACGTAGAACTCACCGTTTTTAAGTATGCAATTCAGCGGCATTTAGTCCATTCACAGTGTTGTTCAACCATCATTCTGATCTAAAACATTTTCATCCCCCCAAAAGGAAACCCTATACCCATTAAGCAGCCACTCCCCATTCTCCCCCTCACCCCAGTCCCCAACAACTGTTAATGTGTTTTCTGTTTCTATAGGTTACCTGTTCTGGATATGTCACATAAATGGAATCATACAATATGTGCCCTTTCTTGGCTGGCCCTTTTACTTAGCATGATGTTTTCAAGGTTCATCCATGTTGTAGCATGTATCAGGATTTTGTTCCTTTTTTGTGACTGAATAATACTCCGTTGTATGGATATACCACATTTTGTTTATCCGTTCATTCATTGGCTGACATTTGGGTTGTTTCTGCCTTTGGCTATTGTGAATAGTGCTGTGAACATGTGTGTACAAGTTTTTGTTTGAACGCCTGTTTTCAGTTCTTTTGAGTATATCCTTAGGGAGTGGAATTGCTGGGTCATCGGGTAATTCTGTGTTTAACTTTTTGAGAAACCATCAAACTGTCATTCAGAGTGGCTGCACCATTTTACATTCCCTCCAGCCATGTAGGAGGGTCCCAATTTCTCCACGTCCTTGCCAGCACTTGCTCTCCATCTTTTTGAGCATAGCCATCCTAGTGGGTGGAAAGCAGTACCTCACTGTGACCCCCTAGGGTTTTGCACCAAGCACTTCCTATGCGCCAGGTGCTGTGAGGCAGGAGCAGTCGTGAGCAAGACAGATCCTGCCCCTGCTCTCCTGTTGCCAATGAGTGCAGACATCCATTATTCATTACAAGTCACAGCAAAGGAAAAGAAGCTGGCCTTTTCCTAGAGTATTTCAGTTCTGTGCATTAGCTGAATTGAATATAGTTATCAGCACTGCCCATGTTGCTGAGTTTTGATGCCCCTTTTTTCAGCAGTTAATTACAGGAAGACCTTGATATCCCCTTACACTGAGCTTACAAGACACATTTTAATTGGCTTCTGCTGCCACAGAGATACCTTTGAGTGACACCTCGCTAATGGCCACTGACCCCGTACATCTGAGTACATGACCTGGTGAGGGCTACCCAGTTGTTCAGGACCCATGGCTTGTACACCTTTAGAAGACAAGCCTATGTGACACTAGGGAAGGCCAGGCCCAGGAAAGACTGATTAAAATCTGTGCAATTTGCCACTTGCCTGGAGCAGAGAGCCATTTCCCTGGATGTGCCTCACCCCTGCTCAAGAAGCACTAAGCTGTCCCAACCTGGTCAGGAGACAGCCCATCAGTCCCAAAAGGTGACCTGGAATTGTAGCATCTCTTTAGGGTGTAGATCCCTTCCCATTATCCCCAGAAACTGGAGCTAAAATCAGCCTGGTTTCTCCAATGATCCTAAAAGTCAAGTGGCCTAGGGCTCCCAGGGAATCTAATTCAGAGACACACAGGGGAGGTGAAGGGACCCTATTGACTGCAGTGCCCTCACCTCCCATCTTCTGGGTCAGAATGCTTGCAGGCCAATGACAGCAACTGGGTCCCCCTGACATATGCCAAGACCAAACCTTGACTTTTCTCACCAGCCTCTTTCTATCCTAATATGAATGAGTTAAGTCCACACAGTCACTTTATAGGCTCCCCATCCTTGCACTTTGAAAGTCGGGGAGAAGTGGGATAGCATGGAGGGTGAGACCTAAGTTTCCCGGATCAGGAAGACAGGTGTGAACCTGACTCTCCGATCTATTAGCTGAGTTGCCTTGAAAATGCTACATAACCTCTCTGAACCGTGGTTTCCTCCTGTGTTTACAGCTAGTCCTACTGCTGTGAAATAAGTGCTTTAATGGAAGGATGACCCAAGGGTCAGGAGGTTTTGGAGAGAGTGGTTCATTTTGCCTGAGTTTGCAGAGGAAGGTTTCATAGAGGATGTGGCCTCTGAGGAGGGCCTTGATGGAGGGGAAGGGATTCCCCAAACGGAGGAGGGGCAAAGGACCAGCAAAAGTGAGTACGTGGTACTCTCCCCTGGTGCATAGCGAGGGTGAACAGTGCCATACTAAGGAGTCTGGGCCATTTACAGAGAAACAGCATCACCTGCAGTCATTATGGGTGTAGACAGATCTGGGTCCAAAGCCGAGCTTAGAGATGAAACTCTTGATGCCTCACTTGCCTCTTCTGTAAAATAGGGGTGGTGTTATTGTGAGACCCAACTGAGAAAAGATATTGAAGATGCTCAGCTCAATACTTAATGCCTACCAAACGTGAGTAGGTACTGCGTGCGGTGATTATTGTGGTTGTGTTGTTGTAACAGTTACAGCGTAAGGCCGCAAGGTTTGTGTACGGATTAAGCCATGTTAAGATGAAGAAGTCATGCACCCTAGATGATGGTGTGGCATTTGATCAGTTTAGGTGCTCAGTACATTACTTGATTGGTTATTGACTGCAAACGGCCACGAAGAAATGGGGTTAAATTTTGTAATTACCCTTCTTAGTGGTTCACGCCTACGGGAGTTATAAATATGGGCCTGTATGGATATCATTGTCCTGGTAAGAGAAAAATTTGTATTGTCTTTCGTACAGGGTTTCGATGGCTTCTTGTCTTTCGATCTCATATCAGCTGGAGAAGTGCAAAAAGCACGTGAGTCTGAACTGCTGCCCTCAGTCCAGAAAGAATATATTGAATATCTCAATAATAGATTCTTTGGTCTGGGATGCAGGAAGAAGGGACAAAAGGATAAGCTCAAATCACAGCAGGATCTGAGTAAGATGAGCAAGAACTTTCTCTTAAAAATCTCATAAGAAATTGACCTCAGGCCCCATAACTTGAGAGCTGAAAGAGCCCTTTGAGATTAGGAAGACGAATTCTTATATTTAATATTCTTTATTTCAAAGCAAAGAAAATTAAGCAAGGCCACAAATACATTTTCAGAGTGCATACATTTCATAACTTTCATACCCAAAACTTCTTTTCAGGCTAAATGTTATTATCTCCATTTTACAGACAAAGAAACTGAGACTTGGGGGCATGGATGGTGCATAGTCTGTTCAGGCTGCAGTAGCAAAATACCATAAACTGGGTGGCTTACAAACAGCAGAAGTGTGTTTCTCACAGTTCTGGAGGCTAGGACATCCAAGATCAAGGTGCCGGCAGATTCTGTGTGTGCTGAGGGCCTGCTTCCTAAACAGCTGTCTTTTTGCTATGATGGAAGGGGCAAGGGAGCCCTTTTTTTTTTTTTTTTTGCGGTTCGCGGGCCTCTCACTGTTGTGGCCTCCTCTCCCGTTGCGGAGCACAGGCTCCAGACGCGCAGGCTCAGCGGCCATGGCTCACGGGCCCAGCCGCTCCGCGGCATGTGGGATCTTCCCGGACCGGGGCACGAACCCGCATCCCCTGCATCGGCAGGCAGACTCTCAACCACTGTACCACCAGGGAAGCCCGGGAGCCCGTTTTTTAGGGCCTCTTTTATAAGGACATTAATCCCATTCATGAGGGCTTTGCCTTCATGACCTACTCACTTTGGGGGATAGGCTTCAACATCTGAATTTGGGGAAGATACAGACATTTAGTCTATAGTATTCTGCCCCGATCCCCTCCAAATTCATGTCCTTCTCACGTGCTAAATACATTCATTACATACCAATAGACCCACACTCGGTCCAGCCTCAACTTAAAAGTCTCAAGTCCAAAGTCTCATCTAAATATCACCTAAATCAGATATGAGTGGGACTCGAGCTATGATTCATTCTGAAACAAAAGCTGTGAACCTATGAAATCAAATATATATGTGCTTCCAAAACACAATGGTGGGACAGGTATAGGCCACATAGATGGTCCCATTCCAAAAGAAAGAAATAGGACAGAAGAAAGGAGTGGCAAGTCCCAAGCAAGCCCAGAACCTTAAGACTCCAGAATAATCTTCTTGGACCCCATGTTCTGCCCTCCAGGCCCACTGGGGCAGATGTGAATCATATCAATCACATGGCCAGAAATTTACAGGAGCCCTCGTCTTCCATTTTATAAAAAATGGGTAGCAGGGCTTCCCTGGTGGCGCAGTGGTTGAGAGTCCGCCTGCCGATGCAGGGGACGCGGGTTCGTGCCCCGGTCCGGGAAGATCCCACATGCCGCGGAGCGGCTGGGCCCGTGAGCCATGGCCGCTGAGCCTGCGCGTCCGGAGCCTGTGCTCCACAACGGGAGAGGCCACGACAGTGAGAGGCCTGCGTACCGCAAAAAAAAAAAAATGGGTAGCACATGTTGAGAATTGGAAATGTGACTAAATTCAAGGAAGTCTTAAATTTCTACAGGAGAGATCCATGGGATTTTTTTTAAAGGGAAACAAAGAACTTTCAAGGTCTTAGGAGGCCGTCCCTGCCCTCCTGTGATGCAGGCTCACTGTCTGGGGGACACCCTGGACTTCAGACCAGAGTAGTACTGCTTACCATCCCATATTTGAATGAAAACCAGTGTCCCACCTGGGCTCCGACGCCTGCAGCCACTTCAGTATCGGAAGACATACTCTTCTGCTGTGCTTATGGGTCATATTCTCACAGCTGGAATAATTTACCCCTAGAGTCCAAAGGAAACATTTCCAAAATGCCCATGAGGGTGAAAAAATGTTAAAACTCACTAGAGTTTGTGCTGGTTGATTTAAAAAGAAGTAAAACACAGAGATATGGGAGATAACTTTCAGGCTTGTTAACAAAAGCACATTTCATCCTTCCAGCTTCTCACTCCCTCTCCCCTCTGCCAGGGAGGAACCCCAGATGGTTATCACTCAGGAGTGTAACTAGGGAAACCACAAACCGACCCCCCATCGCTATGGAGACAGCCTTTTATTTGTTTAGCCTCTGAGTATTCATGACATCAGCAAGGATGCCTCTTACAAAGAAATTTTAATTGCCAATGAGGAAGGTTAAGAATCACATTGGAACATTTCAGCCACTTTGAAGGCCCCCACCAGTCCAGTTGCAGGTGTGTTTGTAAAGCGACAGCCCATTTTACAGTAGCTGCGGTGAGGAGCTTTTTGGAGATGATATAACTGAAAGCCAAGTTTGTGAATCAACAGACATTTTAAGGCGCAGGGACATAGGTGAAGGGATGATGTGCCGAGAATACATGTTTCCAACAGAGTTATACACTAAGGTGCAAAACCTTCAGGTTTACCTGGGACGGAAGAGTTTCCCAGGATTGGTCTCAGAAGTTTCAGTGCTAAAATGGGGATAGTTCTGGGCCAACCTTGGCAAGTTGGCCATCCTAGCTATAAAGTCCTTTGGTCCTCATATCAGGTTGACACAAGAAAGGCTGGACCTGAGGCATGTCTCAAAACATGAGAGCACGTTTTGCGAACAATAACCAAACTTCCTCAGTCCCTCGGTCTAAAAGTTGCTGAGAAAAGAATTCTCTCCTTGTGAATATGGGATATCTTCGTTTGATTTGCTTTTTGTTTGCTTGGTTTTTGTTGTTGTTGTTTTATCTAGAAAAGCCAGAAATTTGTTTCTGAAACTTGTCCAGAATAAATGAGAGCTCAGCTTCTTCCCAGCAACTGTCCTTCCTGCTGAATTAATTTGCAGGGATTTCTAACACCCCGCCACACACACACATTTTTCTGCACAAATTCATTTGCCAAATCCCTGACAAACCGGAAACTATGTAAACACAGCAGTGGAGTTATTGATATTTCCCAGTGATGTGTAAAACACGCCTTTATTCTCCAAGGTCTGGCGTGCCGCTTTGGTGCTAATCCATCATCTGTGTTTGCATTATTGCAGAGCTGGCTTTCAGGAGCATCTACTGGAGTGGGTGCAGTTATTCTCCCGCTGAGAAGTTGCATATGTCAAACAGCAGTATGATATATACTAAATAAAAGGTATTATGCTGGCCATGTGGCGAAGTATGCATAACGATGCTTGGTGAAACAGATCCATGCTTCAATTTTTCACTAAGTTCTAGGCAGGTGTTCTGATCAGAGACCTCAGTTAACCTAGGACTCTGTCCTCTGCAAAGTAGATTTGGTTGGTTGAAGTTTGGGAATGCTAACCATCACTTAATTATCTAAATATCTCTGTAAGTATAACTGATGGAGGCATGTTAAATTTCAGAGGTCAATATCACTTTCTTTACCTATCTTGTAATACGCGTTTTCATTTACATGCATACAATAGGTAGATAGTACGTGTAATTATTATGTAGAAAAAATAGGCATAAAGTTCTCAGTTCTATAGACGAGAATCTTTGTGGATACATAAATAATTCGTGGATCAGTAAACATATCTATATGCAGTTATTCTTAGGTCTGGTGGGCAAGTGTACAAAATGGGCAAAATAATAGATTCAGCTCTTTTTGCTCATTTGAGATGTTGTTTTAATGTGGAATTACAGTAGCTCCTTAATGATGAGAGGTAGTGACAATTCATTAGCAGACTGTGGCTTGGATCAAGTGTTTGATTTGCGTACAAAGTGTGACCAGTACTCAATTATATGACGTGTATGCATTTCTTTTGAACACGATTTTTTTCCTTTTGCCAGTTAAAATAACCTTGAGCTTTATTTTGTTTCTTCTGAAGAGCCCAGCCAGCAGAAGACAACTGCTTCTATAATTTGTTCTTCAATAATGATTTTTTTAGAATGTTAAACTGTCATATAAAGCAACCTTCAGAAACACTACTGGATTTCTTGTTTTCTCCTTAAAGGACAGTTGGCTAACAGGAAGAAACGGAATAGCAGGTCAAGGCTACTTCATGTTTTGTCTTCTGGCTTGTTTTAAAAAAGCAGTTTCTTTTTTTCCCAGGTTGGTTTTGTTTTGTTTTGTTTTTTTCATAGTTGCAACATTCTATTTCTCCTCGGTGTAGAAAAAGAAATACACTTCGAATATGTTTATGTTGGAACATATCTATTTCATTAAAAACAAATTCAAATTAGTTTAGTTTTTAGAATTCTCTTAGACCTTTTAAGATAACTGAGATATAAAACCACAGGTGGTAACCTTCCAAATATTTTCAAAGGATTTCTCACACTTCATTCTATACCCCAGTACCTAATCAGTGTGAACATCTAATAATACTCAGTTGCTCTTATAGGTTCATTAATTGTTGTATTCCGAGACCATAGACTTGCTTTGAATTTCTAGTAAGGCTTCCCTTGTGAATTTCATGCAGCAGCCCTTCCACTTGTTTTGCGCATTTCATGTAGATCCTTTTGCTCGGAAATTAGCAAACTGCTTAACTCCAAAGGGTGCTGAACTTTAGCTACTTCTCCCATTTAGCATTAGGAGGACTGCAGCTAGAGTCGCTGCAGTCCTATAGCAAAACACTGCAGCTGAATTTTGGGCCCAGGGTGACAGTGCCCTGAGGCTAGGTTTACCGATTCATGGGCTGAGATTCTTGGGACCCACAGAACATCAGGATGAGAAGTGAACATCTGGGTAGGTGTACCCTGGTATGTAGACCTTGCATCTAGATAGCTAGTTGGAAATTCTTCTTTTCTTCCAGCTCTCCAAAGCCTATTTCTGGAGCTTTCTATTTTCGAGGTATTCCTCACGGAGTCTCAAATGCATCACTGAAATCATGAAATTTTCCTTCTTCTCTTGTTGTTGTGCAGTGGTGGTTGGGAGATAGATAGATGCCTCTTGATACTGTAATGAGGCTTTTTTTAAACCCCTTTTTAAGGATTTAGATGTGCTTCTTTTCATCTTTGAACTGCAGAAATATTTCTATCCTGCTTCAATGATGAAATTTGAAATTGTGATGGAAAGAGATGAATTGTGATAACATCATGCTTACAAATGGGAATTCTTACAAAAGCACTATCTCCCTGTCTGCTGTTTGTGGAGATTATTTTAAGTCCTCACTCACGCTGACTTTGCTTTCTGACTTGTTTATATTCTCAGAGTATAAAAATACAGTAGTCAGAAAGCTCCTCTCGGGGAGTCTGCATTTAGTTCTTGTTGGAGGATTCCTTTCTAAATGGACTCTGGTATCCTTTTAGCACTCGCATTGTTTGCCAAAATCTGAGCTGCCCAGGGAAATTAGAGCAGTTAATTTAATATCATGAACGTTTGGGGGCTTCTCGCCTTATTCACAGGCAGGAGAGTGTAAATCACATTGAGTATTCTGTATAAAGTAAGAGGACAATGAAAGTCGCCTCCAAAACATAAACAGCCAACCTTTCCTCCATCCACTGCCTTCCTGCTCTCCACCTTTACTCTGCGCCCATGGAAATCTCCCTTTCTTCCAAGCGACCTTCCCAAATGCTGGCTGGCAGAGATCTGTGTGGCAGAAAGGCGGCCCCCCCACGTGCTCGTGAAGGGAATGCTCCGTCATTATTGTTAGCGCTGGGGCCATAGGGCCACAGCCAGAACAGTGTTGCTCGTGGCTTAGAGCTTTCTTCCATATATTTTGAGCCCAGCCCTGTCACACTTGCACTAGAAGGACTCATTCTGCAGCCATACGTGACCAGCTGTGGCGTCCCTGGCACTAGGCAAGGCATGGGGGTAGGTTATTTCGTGTGGCAAGAAGAAAAGATTAAAGCAAAAAAAAAAAAAAAAAAAAAGAAGAAGAAGAAGAAAAGATTCAGTAGCAGTACAAAACACACTTCTTATTGCCAAGGAAAAATAGAAAGAGAGCTACCAGGCACTTTCAGATGGCTGAGTTCTTAGTGCTCCCGTTTCCGAAGTTCCTTTTGCACCTGCCTCCTGAGTAACGGTGTGTGGAGGGGGCAATGGGCTTTTCTGATTTGTTTTTAAGAGGTTCTTTGCATGAGTCTTTTCAAAGGCACCATATCGACCTTTGACTTGAGAGCTTAGAGCATAGTCGGCAGCCTCCATCCACCCCCAGAAGCAAACTGCTAAGTCAAATGCTTTGGCCTTAGCTCTGGAAGGTTCTCTATGTGCCTATTTCACTTCTCTCCCAACACCCACAAAAAGATGCTGGGTTTGCTTTTATTTCGCCTCCCCTCTCCCGTGCTTCAGGACTAACTTGTGTGTGTCTGAGATGTAATTCTGAAAGAAAACGAAAACTTGTCGGATCCAAGTGTGTATTTACTTTGTTTTAGGGACCTAGATTATTTGCAGGAAATATCAGAATTGATTGCAGACAATTAATGAGCATTTCATGAACGCTCTGATGCTCAGTGCCATGGAGATGTAATCGCTGGGAAGTGAAGTAACTCGGGTTTTCGTTTCCTGACAGGACCCTTGCAGGCCTTTACCCCATAGATTTCTGTAAGGAATGATGCATCTTGGGAAGGACTCTGACCACCAAGGCAGGGATACTGTTTATCTGTGGCTCGAATGAAAGGAGACAATCTTGGTTATAATAAATGTCTTCTAGAAAAGCACACTTCAGCATAAATATTTTAAAATTTGATACATTTCATGTGTTCCAAAATACTCTATAAAATACACCCACAGAGATGCTTTATTAAAGCTTGGTTTTCCCCATTATTCATGAAGAACTAGGTGTCGACTTGTGCCACCCCGTGAAACTATTTAAACATCACATAATTGATAACGTACTGGAGATCTCTGCTTTTAGCCTTAGAATGAGCAGCGTCCTCTCAGAGACTCTGTCTCCACTGCTCTGTATCCTGAGTGGCAGGACCCTGATGGGAGACTGACTAGCGGATTTTTTTTTTTTTTTTTTTTTTTGGCTGTACGCGGGCCTCTCACTGCTGTGGCCTCCCCCGTTGCGGAGCACAGGCTCCGGATGCGCAGGCCCAGCGGCCATGGCTCACGGGCCCAGCCGCTCCACGGCATGTGGGATCCCCCTGGACCGGGGCACGAACCCGTGTCCCCTGCATCGGCAGGCGGACTCTCAAGCACTGCGCCACCAGGGAAGCCCAGACTAGTGGATTTTTTTAAATCTTTTGCACATCTCCTTCCCCCCCACCCTTTTTAATTTCTTTCTACCACTTCATGTTTTCTCTTCTTTCTATGAGCTTCTTCTCCCCTGCAAGTTACATACTTTTCATGTCAAAGTGTACATTTAGAGTATCCTGTTTGGTTTCTGGTGCACTCATAAAGAAAAGGAATAGAAAACGCTTCACAAATCCGGCAAATAAATAATATTCTAATAGCCAGGACCTCTCTAAAATGTCTGCACGAAAGCAGGTGCACCACAAACTACCATCTCTACGCACTACCCCAGACTTCCCGATTGGATGATTTAGGTACTTTTCTACTTAGGCGGATGGTACCATTTTTGCCGAATTCAGCATGTTCAATGAACAATTTCTTGGACCCAAAAGCCAGCTCCACTGCATTTCTGCTTGGTAAGGTTTGGTGGCCTTGGCGTGGAGCAAGGGTTGTTAATTCATTGGCGCTTAAACGCTGATAAATCTAGAAGTTGGGCAGTGGTAGCAGGCTGCCTTAACAGAACCTTTGCGGGGAATCAGTGGCCCCAGCGCTTACAGGAGCTCTACAGAAAGGCCACTCAGTAAACTCTCGTTAAGGGAAGAATTCAGGGTAGCAGGAACTACTCTGAGATCCCGTGTGATTTGGCGTCAGCAAGGACTTTGAACGCTAGATGTAGAATTTGTCAACCTACGGAGTGCTTCTGCTTCTTGAGATACCCATTTCCTGCTAATTCTATTATCCTAAACACCTAGTGTGTTGTATCGAGAGCGTCTTTTGAGATGGTTCCATTCCGCATGAGACCGCGGCAGAGCCCATCTGCTGTGATGTTCTCCATCACTCTGATTCTACGTGTTTCATTCCTGCGTATTTATGCAATCCTGCATCTATATATTTTTTCAGTGATAATAGGATTTTAATTGTAATTCCACCTTCCTTTGGCAGAATATAAAATCCTCCAAGAGGGCTACCAGAGGCAGCTTTGATATATCTTCTGCAGAGAGTTGTCTTGGAATAGATTAGCACAAGTTTCAAGTGAAAATTCCAGCATCAGGAGAACCCTGCACTGGAGAGGGGCTGATTTTATCTGAGACAAAAGAAAGAAAAAGGAGCCTAGGAGGGAGTTTTTCAACACAGTCACACTTCTTTCTTTTTCGTTTTTTTTTTCTTTTTTTTAATCGGAGTATAATCGCTTTACAATATTTTTTTCCAGTCACACTTTTCTCCTGGCCCCCAGCATAAATTATATTTTGTGTGTGTTCCGCACACAAAATATAAGACAGCCTGGTGATAATAACCATTTTCTATATAACATCTTTTTTTTTAATTAAATTATATATATATATATATAATAGATGATATTTAAGTTGGGGTGTGGTCATGGTAAATCTTCTGACTTACACGTCAGGCATTTGAGATAGTGGAATCTATTTGTTATCCTTCAACTAGAATAACCTCAGTCCCCAGCTGGAATATATATGAGTCAAGGCATCTTCTTAAAAGACATGATTTCCGTGCTCAGAAGATGGAAAGGGACATAAGAAAAAAAAGTCCTGAAATAGGTGCATTTAATTCTCCCCAATTTAAATTTAAGTGGTATATCTTTAAGGCAATAATGATAGTCCTTTTTTCCCGCATCCAGAACGCTTCCATCAATGAATTTCTTTAATGTCGATGATGCTTGGTGCAGTTTGAGGGAATCTGTATTTAGTCAGAAAAGACTTCAATAGAATGACCTACCAGATGGGCCCCATAACAAAGCACAGAGACATCAAACCACCACAGACATTTGGTGCTTAGAATAATAAAAAGACTATAAAATTAGATTAGTTGAGTCTAATTTGGAATTGGTATATTCCCCATGCACCCTCGCTGCTCTTGGGCAGATAAAGCCTTGAGATTTAGCACTATGTCAGAGCAGAAGACCGCAACTTCCAGTAAAAGGGAGACAGGGAGAGGGAGAGAGGGAAAAAAAAGCATTCTGGGAGGTCACGGAGGGCAGAGCAGTGACCTCCAATGATTTACAGGCCTTTAGCTTAATGAAATTGTTTCAGTGACATGACGGTAAGAGCTCGTAATGGATTGGATGCCCTAATGTAATGAAATTACTCCCTTCTGCCTAAAAAAAAAAAATGCGCAATTAATATTTACTGAGACCTGACAGCCTTTGGTGCGCTCGTCTGTGTAGTTCCCTCAGACAGTCAGAGAGGAGAGACAGCAGCGTGGCAGACAGGCTGGCTCTGCACGAGCTCCTGGCGGGGACGAGCAGAGCCGGCGAGGGTGGAGGGACAGGCGCTCGGGGGACCAGGGACACCCGGCCCAGACTGCCCAGCTCCTCAGCACGGCCCCCACTCAGCCTTCATGCTCTTCCCTTGCTTTTCCACAGGCAACTAGACAACAACCGCATCAGCTGCATTGAAGATGGAGCCTTCCGAGCGCTGCGTGATTTAGAGATCCTGTGAGTTGATTTTGCGATCGCTGCCTTGTGTGCGTGTGCGTGCGTGTGTGTGTGTCCGAGTGAGGAGGAGAGAGGGGGAGTGTGTGTGCCTGGGGGGTCCGTGTGGATGCATTTCTGTGTCTTCTGCTGCAGTGCTATTAAAATTGCGAACCGGGAGATCCCTCCGGCTCACCTTGGCCAAAGTGTTTGCAGGCAGCAAAGTGGGATTTCTCTCCTCCCACACACTGGGGTTACTGCTAATTAAGTCTCAGTTGAGTCCTTTCTCCCCCGATGCTCCCGCGGTATTTGTTGCTGGGTGAAACAGATGGGCTGGAGTAGACCCCCAGCGCCTGCCAGAGCAATCAGGGAGCGTCTGAGTGTGGGCTTACTTATGGAGAGGCAGGTTACAGGTCTGGGAAATGAGAAAGGGGTAGCACCAGGGGGTCGGCTGGAATTACCCAGAATCAGAAAGCGACTTTAACACGGGACCAGGGGGAATGCCAAACAGCCTGGTAAAGTCCAGTCATTGCTGTTGCACTTGAGATCACATCTCAGGATTAAATCCAAACTTTAAGCAGTAACCTTAAAGTGACAAGGGCTGGGGGAGGGGGGGGAGATGAGAGGAGGTGCACCCCTCCCCAGAAGACCACCCTGCATACCTTGTCTAGGAAAAATGTGTAGCCGCCCTTCTGTGTTCTGGATTTTCAGATGGGTCCAGCTAAGGACACCTGATTTCCAAGGGGGAAAGTCGGCTAGGAGGCATCCTGGGGTCAAACTCAAATTGAATTGTGTGAGAAAACATTTTGATTATCCTCCCGCATGCCCCAACTACACTTCCAGCTGTCCCTGATTTGGGGAAACCTGGAGAGGAAGGCAATACAGCCTAGCAGAACTTGCTTCGGGAGACGTGCGGTTCGGTCCTGACTCAGCCCCTCGGTTAGCTGTGTGACCTTGGGCAAGTCCCTTCTGTGCTTGGACCCTCAGCTTCTCATTTGAAAAGTGAAGGGGACGGTTGCTTTATCTTGGGGGTGACTTCCCCTTTCCAAGTTCTGTAACTGCTTGCTTCTAAAAATAACTCTGATGCTACAGTTCTAGCCAGAATGATAAGCATAGGATGTGTTGAGCATCCCCTGAAAATTAAATAAATAAATAAATAAATAAATTACGTAGTCACCAGGTTACATATCTCTGACTTCCAGAAGAATGAATAAATGTCAAACAAATGAAAGAACAAGTACGTTAACATGTCCCTTCGTCCATAAGGGAAGGAAGGTCCTCCTTCCACCATCCTTTTCACCTGGCCCCGCAGACAGTAGCCATGGGTTGGAGACATCCTCTGCACGTTGTGTGAGGGGAAGGTAATTCCAAGAGGAATCACGGGAAATCAGAGAGGATGCTGATGCTGCAAGCTGCTGGAAATTGGATGAAAACCGAGAATTCCCGGTACAGAAAAGGCAGGACCCACAGCCAGAGAGGTCGGGTTGTCATTCCTAAGATTGATGGTCTCCCTCACCCAAACTCTGACCCCGGAACCGGCACCAAATGTGTGTCTGCTAGGGAGAGGATGCCAGCCCAAATTTAGTAACCCAGGACTCCTCTTAGCAAGAGGCTGGAGCTGAGAAGGGTAGGCTCGATTTTCCCTGCCTGCAGAAAAAGCCTCTGTAGAGAGGGCTGCTAGGAGCATATCACCTTCTTCTTGAGAAGGATGAGAAAATTCCCTGGGAAGAGACCAGGAAATGGAAGTCACCAGCTGCCACAAAACAGCTGTGACCACCTGACAGCCCACATGTTAGTTCTCTCAACTCAGAGTGGTGTCATCTTGCCTCACCAGGAAGGCTGTCTTTGGGGAGAGAGAAGGGCTGTACAGTCAGACACGCCTGGGTGAGGAATCCCGAATGTGGTGGCACTTTGGCCAAGCTACTCCACCTCTCTGTTTCTTTAACTTTAAGAGGAGATGCCCTGTATACTACATAGGAGGGGATCTCTAAATGATGTCCTCTCCACCTCCCTAACTTTCTCCCCACCATGCCCTCATCTCCATCATACTCCTGTCCAGGACAGAATTGGATTGCCCCTCTCTACTCTGATATTTGCTATCAAAATATATATTTATATTTTATGCAGATACACCAGGTCTCTCAAACTTGAAGCTTAAAAACCCAGGATGGAAAACAAAAAGTTCTCTTTCCCCATCGTTATAAAGACCCCCCAGGATCTGATTAGTTTATCTTCTCAATTCCAAACAAAGCTAGATCAATAGCTTTTTTTTTTTTTTTTTAGCGGTACACGGGCCTCTCACTGCTGTGGCCTCTCCCGTTGCGGAGCACAGGCTCCGGACGCGCAGGCTCAGCGGCCATGGCTCACGGGCCCAGCCGCTCCGCAGCACGTGGGATCTTCCCGGACCGGGGCACGAACCCGTGTCCCCTGCATTGGCAGGCGGACTCTCAACCACTGCGCCACCAGGGAAGCCCAATAGCTTTGTTTTAAAGATACTCTCATTTGGCTTCACGTGGCTAAGCACTTAAAATTAATCACAATCAAGTATTCCATGGGTTTTTAATTTCTAGCAGAGGCACACAGCTTTGGAACCATCCGTCTTCATGGTGAGCCATTCTGAAATTGGCTGGAGCTGACATCTCCATTTTAAAGAACCTCCCCGCCCTAACCCCAGACCTTCCAAATCTCATCTACGCATTGACATTGTATAATACTTCTCTGTAATCACAACTTAGACACCATAAAGAAACTTGACAATGAAATAATAAATAGAAACTAAGTGAGGGCATCATACATTAACTTAATAAATTCTTCAGAGAGAGAGAGACAGAGACAGGGGGCAGGAGGGAATTCAAAACACTCTGTCCGCACAAAGGTCATCTCTAAGTACCTCAAGCTTTTAAAGTCTGCAAGTCAAGAAGACAAAATATAGTATTTCGGGTGTGTTTTCTCTCTGACACTAGGCAGCATGAAGTGCAAAATAAGGAAAGACTCCTGATTACCTCATGGAAAGCTCTCTCACAATTAACTTAAGTTTAGGGACAAAAACTACTAGTGAAAATATTTCACATGGGATCACCCTGTTATTCCATCCTTTCTATGGATGGAAATGCTATAAAACCTCTTTCTATCCAGTCTGAGGTTGGTTGCACTGAACCTAGGGGGTGGGTCTGGGCGGGAACCCCTAGCAGTAGGAACTGTGCAACATTAGGAAAGACTGTGAAATCTGCCCACCTCAAGCTCATTTTTGACTCATTCCCAATGGCAGATGTCCAGCACAGAGTATGGTAGACAAAGGAAGAGAGCCACCACCCTCCCCTTTTCAGGTAGCCAGAAAAGGGAGTGAGAAGGAAAGCATAGTACGGGCAAAGCAAGTGATAATAGTGGCGTTTGTTGTGCAGTTACTAGTACCCAACACCAAAAGCAGTACTTTTACATCGTTATCTCTTTGCATCCTGACAATCCCTCTGTGAAACTGTTAGTGTCACCCTCCTTTTACAGAGAGATACCCATTTCAGAGAAGCCAAGTAACTGCTTAACCAGCCAGCCGCAGAACCTGTGTAATTAACCCTACTACCAAGCTGCCTTTCTGATCTGTGTTGCTAAGGCTCTCGTGGTGTTGGCTGCCCTGAAGCATGGCCAACGTGTGCCGCAGGGTGGTGTGAACTGGCCCCAAGAGCTGGTCTAGGCAAGCTATCAGTGACTCGTGGTCCTGCCGAGGAGAATGCCAGAGCCTCCCACAGCTTGTAAAATTGTCATTCCCTTTACCCAGGGATGGCTCCCCACAAAGTTGAAGGTAAATCAGACTCACAGGGGAAAGAAAATCATCCTGCTTTTTCACTGACTTACATTCTAGTCCCAACGATGACTTATTTTCACTTCTGGACGTCACCAATTGATTTTGGTACTCCACGGTGCTCCGTTCTCTAGACCTCCCTATAATACAGCTCCAACTTTCCGTGTGGAGCTTAAGGTTCTTAACTGAGGGACCTTGCTTTCTGTGAGTCAGACGCTCTTCTGTTACACAAATCATGGACCATTCATTTCTGCTTGATCTGTACACTTGGCGGTTCGCGTACTAGGTTTTCTCTGAGTAAGGCGTGTTTAAACCACGATCGAATATGCCAAGACTGCGTTTCCCTGGCTGGTCAGGAATCATTTGTGGAGGGACTCTGAGCCCTGGGCTTCTAGCCCCCGTCAGCTAGGTAGAGGACAGCCAGGCGTGTCACCAGTTTTACCAGGCTCCTCTCTCCCCGACATGCCATCTTGGGTCGGAAAAATGTTTAATGGGAAAAAAATTAAGAGTATGGACAAATGAAACAAAAATGAGACAACCTAGTTAATAAATTATTTAATCTTGTTTCAACAGTATTGCAGGAGAAGGGAAGAGATTCTCAGACATTGTCTCCTGACTACTTGTAGCAAATCAGAAGTTCAGTAGATATGCTGCCAAAAATGCCAGGCTAAAGATGTCAGGAACACATCCTGAAAGCGCTTTCCGTGAGTGGTCTGCCCTTGATAAATCACTAGTACTGGCCAAATTTCACATAGATGTGACAGGTCTGCAGATAACACACGAATGCTGTTTTGAAAGCCTCACTCCCATTTATGTCACTTACCAATTTTGGAAGTTCAGTGACATCATCATAGGCTAGTTCTGGAAGGACCTTAGCTGTCTCCAGGATGACCTCTTATTGTTGAGATAAGGCACAGAGAGGTTGAGAGCAGGGTCGGGACTAGAGTGGGGCCCACCTCCTAACATTTTGTACCCAGGGCACCCCACTTCCCTCACCCAAGTCCTAGCCCTGTCTAGGAGACAAGACAAGGGCAACAGCAAGTTAGCGGTAGCAAAGGACTAGAACCTGGGTCTCCGGACCCCTGATCCCATGTTCTTTGCCCACAGTGGGCACCTGCAGGCAGTTAGGCTGTTTAGAAGAAATCCCCTGGTAAGACTGGGGCTCCTAAGCACAGTTGTCCTTTCAAACCTCATCATTAAATGTTTTATATTATTTAGCAGGTTGGGGGAGGGCAAACTTTAGTCCATGACAGAATCAAAGAAAGATTCTGCTTTCAGCTCCCTCGAAACCAGAGGTTGCAAACTAGATCACAGACTACATTGTGGCCACAGATGAGGGATTTTTAATCCCGTGGAGTGTTTTTTACCATTATTATATTTTTTTGCAGTACGCGGGCCTCTCACTGTTGTGGCCTCTCCCGTTGCGGAGCACAGGCTCCAGACGCGCAGGCTCAGTGGCCACGGCTCACGGGCCCAGCCGCTCCGCGGCATGTGGGATCCTCCCGGACCGGGGCACGAACCCATGTCCCCTGCATCGGCAGGCGGACTGTCACCCACTGCGCCACCAGGGAAGCCCTACCATTTTAAATTAGCATTTCATATTGCAAATTGATGCTATTTTTTGTAAAAGTCCAGAATTCCAGCTTTGGATTTTGGTGAACCAGAAACACTGGCAACCCTGAGCTGCATTTCTTCATTGCAGCGGTCAGCTGTGACTGAAAAGCACATACCCTCCGTAGATGGGGTATGTAGACTCCACTTTCCCACTGACCTTCCCCCATTTCAGTTACCTGCCAACCCACGCAGCCCCTGCTTTAATCCAGCCAAGAAGCAAGGCTGCACTGTGTGCCACCATAGTGCCAGATACCAGGGACAGTAAAGCTTTAAATGAGCAGGTCCTCTGGCAGA
This sequence comes from Orcinus orca, assembly GCF_937001465.1. Classification (NCBI taxonomy): domain Eukaryota; kingdom Metazoa; phylum Chordata; class Mammalia; order Artiodactyla; family Delphinidae; genus Orcinus; species Orcinus orca. The sequence continues at coordinate 30,046,060 of NC_064561.1, forward strand.
TCAAACTCTAAAGGCGAGAGCTTACCAGAATTGTTGAATAGACAACACAGACAGAGCTAAGTAATGGGGATTCGAAGACTCCCAGACTGGACAGGGGTGCCTCAGAAGCCATCAGGTGCCCATGAGACATGATGTCTCATGTCTCATCTTCTGGGAAGTTCTTCTCAGGAGTTGAGCTTGCCTCCAAATTCCCTTTGATTCTAAAACAATTATAATTGGGTTTATTCACATGATGAGAAGCAAGAGACAAATACCTCCCCCCCTGTTTCTTGCTCCCTAGACCCCAGCATCAGCCTGGGTAATGAGCTCCCTTTCAGTCCACGTTTAGAGAAAAGAGAGTTGAGTCAAAACGGTGATGTGAATTAACCAGACTTGTAGCATAGTTCTACTTGAACCACCTCTGGGCAAGTATGACATGGCCTGACCCTGAGCCCTACGTGTAGATACAGAAAGTGAATGTAAAAGAAAGTCCTTTTTTGATATAAGAAGGCAGTGAAAAGAAATTGACACCAGTCCTGATACCCAGATCAGGATGTGCTCACTCTCCTAGCACAGGGTGGTTGTCCCAGCTGCAGGGTGCTGGATACTGGGTGTTGGGACATTTATAGACATGGTTGGTCCAGTTCAGAAAACCCAGGGCTTAATGCAAGTAGTGGCGTGTCCTCCACTTCAAATGACCTTCCTCTGGGTATGGAACCAGATGCTCTGATTAACAGATAATAATAATGTGTTGATATATAATGCAATGATATCATACCAATTAGTAGTATAGTTATTATAAATATTATAATTATTGTTATAGCCTCCATGTTTTAGCATCTTCTGTCTTCCAGGCCCTGTGATAAGATATCAGAATGCAGCATTTTACATAACCCCGTTCTACACCCTTGCAAGGTAGATCCTGGTAATTTCCTCATTTTACCAGTGAGGAAACTGAAGCTTAGAGAAGTTGAATAACTTGCCCAGGGTTACACGGATAAGAACAAGAATGGGATTGCTCTTCCAGTATCAAATCCCCTGCACTTAACTGCTCTGCTACCAAAATAAATTAAAATTAAAAAGTACATCCTAGGGGCTTCCCTGGTGGCGCAGTGGTTGAGAGTCCGCCTGCTGATGCAGGGGACATGGGTTCGTGCCCCGGTCCGGGAAGATCCCACATGCCGCGGAGCGGCTGGGCCCGTGAGCCGTGGCCGCTGAGCTTGCGCGTCTGGAGCCTGTGCTCCGCAACGGGAGAGGCCACAACAGTGAGAGGCCCGCGAAACACAAGAAAAAAAAAAGTACATCCTAGAGAAACAATTATATGCATTAGTGAGATTATTCACTGTAGTAAATGCCCAGAATAATTCAGGAACCACAGACTTTCTTTTTGAAAAGTTGCCCCCTAGGGTGCTCAGATCTAAACCTATGACGTCAGCTTAATCAGCATCCCATCCCGTTCCATGAGACTGCCCCAGACATGGCAGGAGGCAAAGACTGAGCTGCTGGAGTTACAGTCCTCCCTTAGCACTGGTTGCCAAACCAGCTCCACCAAACTGAATGGTTTGGGGTTCATTTCCTTGAAAAAGAGAAACATTCTTACCAATTCTTAGGCCAGTTTTGGGGATTAAAGGAGATACCTCAGTCGTATGTCTAACAGATGCCGCATCAGGACGCTCATAAAAATCAAAGTCAGAGAATACTCCTATACTGTTCACTGCCTTGCAGAAACCTGGCACATAGTAGGTGGTCAGTTAAAGTTCATGGAACCAAATTGAGTTGAAATTACCAGTCGGCTCTCTGCATCCTCTGGTGCCGTATCCAGCGGATCCCAGATCCCCGCGGATCAGTCCGCTGTTGGTTAAATCCGGGATGCAGCACCCGTGGATGCAGAGGGTCGGTTGTAATTAACTGAATTTGAAGCTTACCCCACCCCAGTCTCTAGATTCTCTGTTTTGACGTGACCCTGAACAGAACTAAGGTTGTGGTTGTCCCAGAATTATTTTACATGTTGAACAATGTAGTATTTTACTGAAACATTTCTCACATGATCTTTGGTTTTTTATCCCTTTAGCTAAGTGGTGATTTTTTTTCTTTTTCTTTTTAATAATGAACAAAATTATAGCCACAATGAAATTTGGTGTTTTCTAACAGAGACAAGATTCATTTTCATTTATTTACAAAATGTTTCACCTGGGTTTCTCTGGGAGATGCAAACATTTTATTTGTTTCAACAGCCTTCCGAATCAGGGTGTTTAATCCTGACATAGCTTTGAATATAGAACTGTCATTGCTTAATGAAAGTCTTAAAATATCTCCAGAATATAATTTTTTGGGTACTGTGCTGCAAATTGTGATTTGTTGAGGCAATTAGGATTAAATTTGTACTTTGTGGAAAACATAGTTAACTTCCATTCAACCCTCAAAGTACTAGGAAGGGAACTGGGTTTCCCATAAATGCACACCCCTCCTTCATAGTCACCCAGACTGGGAGCTGGATCATAGTCAAGCTCTTAAAATGACAAACTTGGTTTTGAGAACATCAGCTTAAGGAAAAAGTGAACATTTCTTTGAAATGTAAAATAATCTTTTCCATTTAAATAAGCAGCCCTTGGGCTTCCCTGGGGGCGCAGTGGTTGAGAGTCCGCCTGCCGATGCAGGGGACGCGGATTCGTGCCCCGGTCCGGGAAGATCCCACGTGCCGCAGAGTGGCCATGGCCACTGAGTGTCCGGAGTGTCCGGACTGAGTGTCCGGAGCCTGTGCTCCGCAACGGGAGAGGCCACAACAGTGAGAGGCCCGCGTACCGCAGAAAAAAAAAGCAGCCCTTTAATAGTCCAAGAAACTAGAATCTGGGGGGTTCTAGTGGTTTCCATTTTATTTCATTTTCCTGTTCACTAAAGGCTAGTTTAGTTTCTGAATTGAAAATGTATTGCTCTTCATTCCTGAATTGAGAGGATGTGGTGAAGATCATTGAATCGTTCTTCACCAACAGAGGGTCTTGAATCAGTAAGACTCCCGCTGTCAGCATCTCCTATGAGCAGTACTTAGGTGGAATCGGGTAACAGTCTTGCTGTCCCCAAGGGCTGTAGACTACAGCCACTAGGTCTCCGGGCTGAAATTCTGGCCTGACAAACTAGGTTTGGGGGCAGCCTTTTGGTTTGCTTTGTCCCACCTAAAACAAAATGGAAAAATACCTTTGCATCTTTGAAAACAATATCCTAGAGGGTTTTCTCTCAGGAGCATGTGGCTGGTGAGGAAATGCCTCAGAGCTGCCAAACGCATTCAGGGGTCAGTTCACTCCCAAAACAGAGCTTCTGTGCTGATTTGAAAAGGCGCTCCTGTGCCGATGGTCAGACACTACCCTTTCTCCATGCCCCAGCTGCCAACAGTGGCTTTGGTGACCAGTGTTTGAGCACCTTTTGTATCTTGCCCCTTATCAGCTCTTGAATGCCCTTCAAACCTGCCTATGACTGACGCTGCCACTTCCACCCAGGGTGTGGAATATTGGCTGGCGTGGCTTACCTATGGCCAAGAGTCCATTACTCTACAGAACTGGGTCCTGAAAGCCAAGATCCTAGGAAATTGATCCCTCCTGTCACTTCGCTTTATGGAGGGGAGGAGAGCATGGAGAAGACCTAGAGACACAGAGCTGGGGAGAATCAGAGCATCGTTTTTACCTTTCCCTGAGCTTTCACTTCCTATCTTTGAAGGTGCACACGAGTAAGGGATGTTGAGGAGGAGGGATGAAGAGAATAATGGTTCTATTTCTCCAAGGCCATATTTGGACTCACTGTAGAAAAGCTGTAGAGAGCCCATTCTCTTTTGAGGACCCCGGCTATCAGCTCTATTTTATCCATTGATTGAATGAAACCTGCCAATGTGAGGTTTCTTTCTGTTTTTTAATGTTTTGGTCTTTCCAATGTTTAAAAAAATTAGAATTCATTCCCAACACTTAACCCCTGGGTAATTTTATAGAAAAGTATGTGATTTCAACTTCCCTTGAATATTTAGAAGCTGTGGAAACCCTGGGTTGACATGTGGCTTTGACGCTCCGGAGCAGCACTGTCCACTAAAGCAGCGCTCCCCAACCTTTTTGGCACCAGGGACCGGTTTTGTGGAAGACAATTTTTCCACGCACGGGAGTAGGGGGTGGGCAGGGGATGGTTCAGGCCGTAATGCGAGTAATGGGGAGCAATGGGGAGCAATGGGGAGCAGTAGATGAGGCTTCCCTCGCTTGTCTGTCGCCACTCACCTCCTGCTGTGCGGCCTGGTTTCTAACAGGCTGAGGCCGGGTACTGTTCCGCGGCCCGGGGGTTGGGAACCCCTGCACTAAAGGACACTCTGTGATGAAGGAAACGTTTCATATCTGAGCTGTCCAGTATGATAGCCACTAGCCACATGTGACTCTAGAGCACGTGAAAGGTGGCTAGTGCAACTAAGAAACTAAATGTTTAGCTTTGTTTAATTTTACTTGACATGAATTTAAATTGCCACACGTAGCTTGTGGCTGCCTTATCGGAGAGTGCAGGTTTAGAGCTGAGGGGCAAGGACCGCATTTGGACAGGGCATGCCCTCTGCAAATTTCCATAGCTGCCACCAGGCCAGCTCTCCTGCCTGCCCCGCTCCAAACCCCTGGAGCCATTTCACATCCATTAATAAGCACAATGTTTAAACGGTATATTTTCTGAAGCTAGGTACTTTGAAATACCTGCCACTCCCCTCACCCCCCCCCCCACTCTGCCCTTTCTCTCTCTTAATTTAAACATCTGGATCTAATACCCCCAAAAGACCTATTTTCACTGAAGCCCAGGAGCAGGCTTATTAAAACCGTCTCCCGTCAAAGCAAAACCCTCTCTGAGTGAATTAGTTTCTGGATCCCAATTATTCACTTCTCTCAGCTCTGCAGATGACTTCCACAAAGTCAACCAGGTAGGAAAATCACTCCCATTGTCTAGACCCATCGCTTCTCCATACATAAACGGAAGATGCGGCAGGCAGTTAGGGAAACAAACCCGTTAACCCCGCAGAAGCTGAGCCTGGTGTCTGCATAAGGAGAGAAAGAAAAAGCCGACCCCGTGCAACTATTTTCAGATGCTTCACAGCGGGGGCTGGTTGCAGCTTTCAGAGTTTGGTCAGATGTCCTGTCTTTATGCAGACCTGGATAGATCTGGGCATCCACAATCCCTTCCACCACCTTCTGGAAAACTATTCCCATTTCCAGAAATGCCATTTTAGAGCCAACATCAGCCCAAGTGAAATTGGAGAGTGGAACTGCAGGCTCCGGGGGAAGACCCTGGAGGTCAACTGGTCCCACCACTTCATTTGAAGAGAAAGAAACTCCCCAGAAAGGTTAAGTGACTTGCCCACAGCTATAGGAAAATTTCACGGAAGAACCAGGCCAGAAAATGGGTCTGTTGACTGTTACCTAATGCTGTATATTGCCATCTAAGCTTTCCCTATATCAGCAGGCAGGAAACAAAAATTAGTGGGGCCAGCCTTTATGTCCTATCCATCTCACCATCCCTTAATCTCCAGCGTTTTACCAGAGGGAACATTTTACCTTCAACACGGGGAACACACCCTCCCTTTCTAGAGCCTTCCAGTCCTGCAGCCACTGCTTGGGGGATACCGGTACCCCAGTCAGAGGGCAGTCTGGGAAGAGATCAAATTCTGCATCATTGATCCCAGCTAGCAGGGGTGACCCAAGGCCCTATGAGTAAGCACTAGGGACCCCATCTTTGAGCCTTAAATAGCCCGAAGTGTAAACTATACCCAGTTCCCTGAGAGAGTCCTTCCCTTACAAACATCAGCAGGTAAAAACAAGTTCCCTCTGACATCTCAGCCCAAGAGCAGAGCCTCCTTCCAGCACGCTGTACAGTTTTTTCTGCTAACAGCTCTGAAGTGGCTAAGTTCCAAACCGTCCACGAGAAACAACTTATGTGTTTAGCCACAGAGCTGATGAGTAGCAAACAGAAACCAGACAAGAGTGCACAGGCCTGGTGGAACACAGTTTTACCCTATAAACAGACACTTCTTCAGGGCTCTTTGTCCCCAAGTACTGATGGTTGGGGGGGAAGCATTGAATATCAATTTTCAACCGTTTAAAGGTAGTCGGTTTGAATAGTAGGTTCCTGGAGCGTGCCTTAGCCAGAGCCTGCCCTTCAGGAGATGCAGTATGGGAAGAAGGCTTTAACCACACAGCACCACAATGCCATTAAAATACTTTGATGATTTATTTATTTATATAGCCCATGTGTGCTATATAGATGTTAAATATCTGTATTTGATTCAGATTGTTAGAGTAATCCGTTTGGTTGAGAGACTGAAAACTGGCTTCTGCAAGCCAAATCCAGCCCCTGGGTATGTTTCCTTTGTGACTTTAGCTCCTTCAGGCGATTTAATCACCAATATGGAGGAACAAGGAGATTTCACATAAAAATTCTAGATGTCTGGCTTTCTCTTTAACAAGAGGAGAAAACTGGTGGCACTGCACCGATATTCCAGCGTAGCAGCAGACCTTTGAAATGAGAAGCGACGGTCCCGAGTAGTAGAGTTGTGTTTACACACAGTTCCGTTCCTCAGCTATCAAGCCTCGCTCCTGTAGGCAATTGACTTTGTACTCCCAGATCAGCCCAGAAGGCTGTTTAGAGTGGAAATTTATTTTTTATCGAAAGATGCCAAAAGCGTGACCCTTCGCATTTGGAAACTCACCCATTCCTTCAGTAAATATTTATTGAGTCATCCTTTGTGCCAAACACAGAGCTAGGTCCTGCCTACACAGCGGGGGATAAAACAGACGTGCTGTCTTCCGCCTCTTAGTGTACACGTTTGTGGGTATTTAAGAACTTTCCCCTTCTTCCTCTCTTCCTGGCTCAAAGGCAGCTGAGGTGGAATTGTCTGTTTCTCTCCCTCTCAATTACAAACTCACCTATCCAGTCATGTAAGTTGGAGGTCATTCTTTCACCCCCAGCAGACATCTCGCACACTGGAAAGTGCCTGGTTTCTAAATAATATAGTAGACAAGATTGATTGTCCAGGCTCCCAGTTTACAGATGATGAAATAGAATTAGAAGACTGAGGCCATCTCATTCATGTTGTCGTTTAAGGTACATTTTACAATTCAGTTGGTCATTGGGAGGCAGTTGAATCATACTGCATCACCACTAGGCAGTATCTGTGATGATCTCAGTAAACGAGTAAGGCGTTCTTCAGAATCCAGGAACCAAAAACACTGGAGCATCACGAGTACTTACACCGCAAGCATCTAACTGAGCAATGGTGGGATTTGAAGATTCATTTTTCTCTTTTGCCCTTCCACTTTTTACATTTATTTTGCAGGCATCTTTTTTCTTTTTAACACTGAGGCTCCGCTGGGTGGATGGAGACGAGTTTCTGCCTGTCATAATATGAATGTATAATGAAGGCAGAACCAAAGACAAGCCCTGTTGTTAAGGAATCCATATCATCAGAGGCCCCAACTGGCAGCTGATTGTTTTTATTTATTTCTGTAGGTTTTACATGACACCTGGAGACCATTTAAAATGTTACTTGGCGGTGAGAGCTCTGTGTTTAAAAATAACGCTCACCCAGTGCCAGATCACTTTAGAGTCGGGTACAAATATTGAGACAAAAACCCCAGCTGTTATTGCTTTGGCTGCTAATTTGAGGTGTCAAATGAGAGCCCGACTGCTATACGTCAGTGAATAAGGCCCCTTGTGAGGTCATTATGTTTTCTAACAGTTGAGAGTAATGGACTAATCAGTGCAGCATCAGTTGTTTTCATTATATGCCCACACAATGGTTATGAGCTTTAATTTAAACGGTCCTCAGGGAGGTGAGGGAAATCGGTATTAGGCAGCACCCATGATAGTCCAGGAGAGGAGGTACCGTAAGGGAGATGGCTTCCCACCCTCCTCTCTCTTCTCTCTCCCTCCATCTTTCATTCCTCCTGCCACATCTGCCCTCAGAGACTCATTGTCTGCTCCAAACAGGCAAAAGATGAGCTTTTCTCAAGGAGCAGATCTGGACTCTTGGTTCTTCATGGTGTTCTGAAAAATCCCAGTCGGCCAATCCAACAGTCAGGGCGGCTTTTGGCAACACTTAGACTCATCGGCCAAGCCTGGACCTTGGAAGGCGTTGAGCCACGATTGCCCTCTCTTCTCTGGAGCCTCTACTACCGTCCTCCTGTCCGTGCTGAGCTTTCTCTGTTCCTGGGACCAGAGGAGGGTCGGGTGATGCTGTTGCTTTGAGCAGCCTTGACAGCGAGGCAAACACCTGTGTCCCTGACACATCGAGGCCAGGCAGGTCTGAGTCTACCACTAACACGTATGATTCACCTCCACCTCTGGACGGCAGGGAAGTTGGATGGCCGATGTCTGCCGAAGGCAGTCCTGTAAGAGGCAGCTTTGTGTAATGATAAAAAGTATAGGATCTGGTGTGACACTTTCCTGGATTCGAATATTGGCTCCACAACTCTACTGTTATGTGATCGGGGCAGAGTTCATTGATCTTTCCAGGGTCCAAAGTGGAAATGACAAGAGTATCTCAGGATTGTTGGAAGAATTAAATGAGATAATGCATGCAATTAGCAAAAACATGATCAATAGCATCAGTATTGTTGTTGTTATTATCATGGGCATCTTTATTGGAAGTTCTTGGCAAGCTCACCTCAAAGCAGTATCCTTTACTAGTCCACCTCATTGGAGGAAAGCAGAGAGCTCATGGGAGAACCTATAACATCAGTTTAGGTTTCTCGAAGGACACGTTATTGTACATTATTCTTCCTGATTTCTGGAATTTCCCAGAGCTTCCAGCCAAATCAGAACAGTGCATAGCTGGGTGAGAAAGTCAAGTTCAGCTTTGATAGGAGGAAACAGTCAGGGAACTTCATCCAAAAATGACTGAGTCAGTGCAGTTGGGGAGAGACCCTGGGCTGGGAGAGAGGCTTGGGGATGCCTCTCTCGACCTCGGTAGGCCCAGTGGCATTCAGTGTGTGCTCTCCCAGGGCCAAGTCCACAGAGATGCCACCTACACACAGCCTAATGGGCCGAGCTAGCCAACAGCTTTCACATTCCCAGGATCCAGGAGCATGTGGAAGGGCCCGGTCATCAGCAGTAGATACCATGGTTGATTCCTGGTACCATGATGGCTGTCAGTCAGCACCCACCAAGCAAGACCAGGACAAGCCAGTCCTGTTTTGACACAGCAAGAGGGAGAGGCAGAAGTGAGCCCTGCCAGACCCTCCCTTTGAGGTCTACATGCTACCAGAACCCCTCTGTACTTTCATGCCCCCGTGGCAGCCATTTAGGTATTTCCCACAGGGTCCAGCCACAGTGTTTGCACTCATCTGCTCTTTAGGAAATGATTCTGCCTACTTTGGTTGTGCCTGGCCCTGTGAATTCAATGTAGGCCTTGTGGGAGGTAGTTCTATCTCCTGAGTTCAGAGTGCTGGCCACTGGGCTCCCACATTTGTGAGTACAAGTCAGGGAATCAATCTCTAGACTCACTTTAAAAAGACATCCTGTTGCCATGGCCATGGCTGCGGATGACCCACCAAGAGTCTCCTTCCTGGTGACCCTTAAAGAGGGAACCACCTTATTTATCTAGACTTAAGAAGAAGTCAGCCTGCCTTGAGATAGGAGATGAATGGGCCAAGCTACCAAGACGATCTCTCTGACCCAAGGAGTCTGGATCCCCACCTGTGCAGAGGGGAAGAAGAGGGGTTCCAAGAGCATCCCTGGGAAGCTTGGCCCTCTGGGAGACTGCAGTGGCACTCACTGTGGATGCCTGGTTTTGCAATTATGTGATGCATGCTCACAGATAATATTGCTGCATTAGAGCCAATTACATAGTGTTATGGACACACAACACGCAGATTACACCCAGAGCCAGGAAAGCACAGCTTGACAAAGCAATGGCCTAATCGGAGGAGACGGAGGGAAATGTTAGCCTTATTAAGGTTGCCAGTGTGGCGTGGCTGCGGCTGGACTTAGCTCCTCCAGATCAGAGATGGTTATCTTGAGTGATGCAAGGGAGAGCCACACTTCAGCCCTCAGCAGAGATCATCGGGGAGCCAGGGGCAGAAATCAAGTCGGACCTCTCGAAGAGTGATCACAGCCGCCTCCATTGAGGACTGCGTACTACTTACGAACTTGGGCCTCTCTCTAAACAGGAAGAGATGCAACTCCCTTCTGCTCTCCGCACAAGAGGCCTTTGGTCTCCGGGGCAGCCATATGCTGCCCTCCACATTCAGGTCAAGGCTCGGTCCTTAGCCTTTTCCCTAGTTCAGTGGTTCTCCAACTTGAGCTTGCATAAGAATCCTCTCATTCATTGAAACACACAAAGCTGGGCCTACACCAGAGTTGCTGATTCAGTAGGTTGGCCTGATGCATATACTGAAAATATGCATCTTTAACAAGTCCACAGGTGATGTTGCAGATCTAGGGACCACACCTGGAGAACCACTGTCCAAGTTCATTCCCTGCCCATCCCAAGGTGGGTTCTCCTGCCCTGTCTCTTGAACAGGGCCTTCTGCTAGGCTCTCATTCCATCACAGCATTACAGGTTCCAGGAGCAGTGGGACCCAGCTTCCCAGGTGGGAACATGGGATGGGAATAAGAAGTGTGGATTCTAGGGTGAGATTGCCTGGTTTTAAATCACAGCCCTACCACTTGCCATTGGGGCTTTCCTGCCAATGTTTTACAGTCTTTAAGTTTTGAAAGTCGTTGACTTAATCCCCTCTCCTTACCAAGCAGTTATGTGACTCGTCCAGCATATCACAGCTAATCATTGGCAAAGACAGGACCGGAACTGCCCAGTTCTAGAGCAGCCAGTGGGCAGCAAACATGGTTTATAAAAAGCCAGTTAGTAAATATTTTAGGCTTTCAGGCCATATGGTCTCTGTTGCAACTACTCAGCTGCTGTAATGTGAAAGCAGCCATAGACAGTACATAAACAAATGAGTAAAACTGTATTTACAAAAACAGGCTGCATTGGATGGGCTTTAGCCTTTAGGCAGTAGTTTGCCAACCCCTGGAACAGACGGGTATGTGTACCACTGCTTCATACATACATTGCGACTAGGAGCCCTTGTCTTGCCTGGATGCCCCAGTATTTAGCTAAGGAACACAGGGAAACACAAACTTTGTCCGGGTACCAGTGTTCAATTACGTGCACTATAGGAGCAATAGTAAGTGCACTAATCCCCTAGTGCCCTGGAAAAAAAGTTTAATGCCCCCTTTCTAGTGCTCACAAGGAAGAGAGAGTGGGATCCACTGGTAGAAGTAGCATTGTCCACACAGATGATTTTAATATGGAAAACAGTCCCTTTTCATTAGACATTAATGCTCCAATTATGACAAAACAGAAAAGAGACTAGACAGAATACAGGTTAGTCTCAATAGAAATATAGTATATATAATGGGGTAAGTAGGGGCTTTATAAGAGAGAAATGGGAGGTAGATGGACTGTCTTTTAAATGCCATGGGGTATCCTTCTCAAACTCTTGCAAAAAATTGCATAGGGGCTTCCCTGGTGGTGCAGTGGTTGAGAGTCCGCCTGCTGATGCAGGGGATACGGGTTCGTGCCCCAGTCCGGGAAGATCCCACATGCCGCGGAGTGGCTGGGCCCGTGAGCCATGGCCGCTGAGCCTGCGCGTCTGGAGCCTGTGCTCCGCAGCGGGAGAGGCCACAACAGGGAGAGGCCCGCATACCATAAAAAAAAAAAAAAAAAAATGCAGAGGAAGGAACACTCCCAAACTCATTCTACAAGGCCACCGTCACCCTGATACCAAAAGCAGATAAAGATACTACAAAAAAAGAAAATTACAGACCAGTATCACTGATGAATATGGATGCAAAAATCCTCAACAAAATACAAGTAAACAGAATCCAACAACACATTAAAAGGATCATACACCATGATCAAGTGGGATTTGTCACAGGGATGCAAGGATTCTTCAATATATGCAAATCAATCAATGTGATATAGCACATTAACAAATTGAAGAAGAAAAAAACATATGATCATCTCAATAGATGTAGAAAAAGCTTTTGAGAAAATTCAACACCCATTTATGATAAAAACTCTCCAGGAGGTGGGCATTGAGGGAACCTACCTCAACATAATAAAGGCCATATAGGAAAAACCCACAACAAACATCATTCTCAATGGTGAAAAACTGAAAGCATTTCCTCTAAGATCAGGAAGAAGACAAGGATGTCCACTCTCGCCACTATTATTCAACATAGTTTTGGAAGTCCTAGCCACATCAATCAGAGAAGAAAAAGAAATAAAAGGAATCTAAATTGGAAAAGAAGAAGTAAAACTGTCACTTTTTGCAGATGACATGATACTATACATAGAGAATCCTAAAGATGCCACCAGAAAACTACTAGAGCTAATCAATGAATTTGGTAAAGCTGCAGGATATAAAACTAATGCACAGAAATCTCTTGCATTCCTATACACTAACAACAATTAAGGAAACAATCCCATTCACTGTTACAACAAAAAGAATAAAATACCTAGGAATAAACCTACCTAAGGAGGCAAAAGACCTGTATGCAGAAAACTATAAGACACTGATGAAAGAAATCAAAGACGATACAAACAGATGGAGAGATATACCGTGTTCTTGGATTGGGATATTCAATATTGTGAAAATGACTGTACTACCCAAAGCAATCTACAGATTCAGGGCAATCACTATCAAATTACCAATGGCATTTTTTATAGAACTAGAACAAAAAATCTTAAAATTTGTATGGAGACACAAAAGACCCCAAATAGCCAAAGCAATCTTGAGAAAGAAAAAAGGAGCTGGAGAAATCATACTCCCTGACTTCAGACTACACTACAAAGCTACAGTAATCAAGACAATATGGTACTGGCACAAAAACAGGAATACAGATCAATGGAACAGGATAGAAAGCTCAGAGATAAACCCACACACCTACGGTCGACTAATCTATGACAAAGGAGGCAAGGATATACAATGGAGGAAAGACAGTCTCTTCAATAAGTGGTGCTGGGAAAACTGGACAGCTACATGTTAAAGAATGAAATTAGAACACTTCCTACCACCATACAAAAATAAACTCAAAATGGATTAAAGACCTAAATGTAAGACTGGACACTATAAAACTCTTAGAGGAAAACATAGGAAGAACACTCTTTGACATAAATCACAGCAAGATCTTTTTTGACCAACCTCCTAGAGTAGTGAAAATAAAAATAAACAGATGGGACCTAATGAAACTTAAAAGCTTTTGCACAGCAAAGGAAACTATAAACAAGGGGAAAAGACAACCCTCAGAATGGGAGAAAATATTTGCAAACGAATCAATGGACAAAGGACTAATCTCTAAAGTATATAAACAGCTCATGCAGCTCAATATTAAAAAAACAAACAACACAATCCAAAAATGGGCAGAAGACCTAAATAGACATTTCTCCAAAGAAGACATACAGATGGGCAAGACGCACATGAAAAGCTGCTCAACACCACTAATTATTAGAGAAATGCAAATCAAAACTACAATGAGGTACCACATCATACCAGTTAGAATGGCCATCATCAAAAAATCTACAAACAGTAAATGCTGGAGAGGGTGTGGAGAAAAGGGAACCCTCTTGCACTGTTGGTGGGAATGTAAGTTGATACAGCCACTATGGAGAACGGTATGGAGGTTCCTTTAAAAACTACAAATAGAACTACCATATGACCCAGCAATCCCACTGTTGGGCATATACCCAGAGAAAACCATAATTCAAGAAGAGTCATATACCACAATATTCACTGCAGCACTGTTTACAGTAGCCAGGACATGGAAGCAACCTAAGTGTCCATCGACAGACAAAGGGATAAAGAAGATGTGATACATATACACAATGGAATACTACTCAGCCATAGAAAGGAGTGAAATTGGGTCATTTGCAGAGACAGGGACGGACCTAGAGCCTGTCATACAGAGTGAAGTAAGTCAGAAAGGGAAAAACAAATATCGTATATTAACGCATATATGTGGAATCTAGAAAATGGTACAGATGAACCAGTTTGCAAGGCAGAAATAGTGACACAGATGTAGAGAACGAATATATGGACACCAAGCGGGGAAAGCAGGGGGTTGGGGGTGGGATGAGTTGGGAGATTAGGGTTGACATATATTCACTAATATGTATAAAATAGATAATTAATAAGAACCTGCTGTACAGCACAGGGAACTCCACTTCACTTTGCTGTACAGTAGAAACTAGCACAACATGGTAAAACAACTATACCCCAATTTAAAAAATAAATAAATAAATAAATAAATCCGATGGGGGGAAATTGCATTATTTCTAGTTCATACTGAAATGCCCATTCAGTAGCTTGTCATGGTACAAAAAGGGGAGGCCAGGACAGTCTTGAAGTTTCATAGAATTAATGTGACCCTGAACTTGAGCTTGAAACCTGATGGAAAATGCTGAATTAAGAGCACTTACTTGAAGAAAAGCTTCCAACTGGGGCAACTTGGGGTAAAGCATATCTTCTCGATAGGAACAGGGCAGTGAGATTAAAGCTAGATTCTAGAACTAGCAAAACTCTTCCAGGAAATGGCAGTAATAAGTAAGGTGAGGTTGGTGAGATCACCATAGGTTAGGCTTGGGCAGTCATCTAATGGGGGTGGAGGTGGGTCATTGTCAGACCAAACCATTTATTTTTTCTGTTGATTAATTTTCAAGGAAGTTTCTAGAACAAGAGGCAATGGGAGGCTTGCTCAGTTATTTCCGGCTTTGGGTCCCTGAGTGGAAATGACAGAGAATATCTTTGCTGGAGTAACAAACTTGCCCTGAAAACAGGAGGCAGTGATAAAGTTGGGAGAAACTGTGAAAAGAAAGAGTAGTGAGTCCTGAATCCTCTAGGAGCTCGTTGCTACCCTGGGTAGGTCTCTTATGTCTTATAGCCTCAAATTTCTCATCTGTAAGATGGGGATAATAATTTCAACCTCAGAGTGCTTCAAGTACCAAATAAGATGAATGTGAAAGTATACTGTAAACCATAAAAGACCAAACAAACACAAGCTAAGATAATAATAGCTAATAATTACCGATCACTGCCTATGAGCCAGGCAGTGTGCTAACAAGTGTGCTTTCCATGCGCTGTTTCAAGGGCGTGATGGTCAGCTGGATAATGTCCCCCCAAAGATGTTCATGTCCTCATCCCAGGAACTTATGAATCGTACCTTATGTGACAAAAGGAACTTGGCATATATGACTAAGAATCCTGAGATGGGGAGGTTATCCTGGATTATCCAGTCAGGCTCTAAGTGTCATCACACAGGTCCTCTTAAGAGGGAGGCAGGACATCAGAGTGAACAGTAGGAGATATGACAACAGAAGCAAGAGGTCGGAGTGATACAAGGAAGGGGCCATGAGCCAGGGAATATGGTAGCCTCTACAAGCCGCAAAAGACAAGGAAATGAATTCTCCTCTTGAGGCCTCCAGAAGAAACACAGTCCCGTGAACCCATTTTAGACTTCTGACCTCCAGACTGTATGAGAATAAGTGTACGTTGCTTTAAACCACAGAAGGTGTGGTAATCTGTTACAGCAGCCTTAGACAACTAAGGCAGGTGTCATTTCTGGAGTCAGGCTTGTGTGGATTTAAGTCCTGGGACCACCACTTGCTTCATCCATGACATGGAGGTGATAGAAAGGTGCCTGCCTCATCGGGTGGTTAGAGAAATGAGATGACAAGTAGGACCCTCAGCCCAGTGCCTGCCTGGCATAAAATAAGCTCGCGGTTAATGTTGGCAATGATTAGTACCATCTCGTTTAATCACCAGGAAAGCTCTGTGAGATCAATGCTGCTCTCTGCCCCGTGTCACAGAGGAGGAAGCTTAATAAGATTATGAAAACTTACTCATGGTTGCACGGGCCGTAAGTGGCAGAGGCAGAATCTAAACCAGGTCGTTGCCTTTGAGGCCATGCTCACCCACTCTGCTCTTCTGCATCAGGGTTATGACAGTGACATCTCCATCAGATGCCAGCTGCTTAGGCCGGGACACAAGAACCAGATAGAGCAGAGTGCTCCCTGCATGGGCAAAAGCCACCAAGACTGGAAATCGAATAAATCTGTGTCTATTAGGGAAAAAGAAACTGTAGCTGCCATGGAGATCAGCATGTAAGAGGTTAGCAACCCTCTGATGTCCCTGGGCCGGGCAGCCCCACACGGCAAATCATGAAGGTCTGAATACTGTGTTTAGTCACTTTGGTTCGGGAATAATTGCTATTATCGTAAATGTTTTATAGCCCTCATTACGGCTCACGTTTAAATATCAGTGTAGTCATACATTAATAAGTCACTGCTGCTGGACGACTGCCGGATGCAGTTAGAATCCAAGCCCGGCATATAACTGCACTGTATATTCAGCTGAATTAGGGCTGGCTGTGAACTCAGCCTGATGTTGAGTTGCTGGGTATGTTTGGAAGGAAGCCTCTTTTCTGCAGAGGCTTCTTGCTCTTTGCTTTTGAGAGATAAGGGGGACACTCAGATTTTTGTTTGGTAGTGAGTCAACGACCCTAACTAGGTATCCCCCAGGTGTGGAGCCTAGAACTCTGGGATGGATAGAAGCAGAAATGAAAGCATTGTTTCTGCCCTGGAGGCATTCCTAATCCGCTGGAGAGGGGGTGGGATGGCGAACATAGCCCTCGCTCCTCGGAAACTCCCTACCAAGGCAGGAGAGCCCGGACCGAGCCCGGACCGATGGGAAGGACAGATTCTTCCGCCCTGTCTGATGACATGCTCTGAACACTTCCCGGGTGGATGGAGATAGGATGGATTCACACGCACGCGCACGCGCACACACACACACACACATACACACTCATAGAAAAGATAAGCCACGTGAAACAAAATAGCTACGTAGGTTCAACTTCATAAAATGTCAAGTGTCTGAATTGGTGTATTAGTAAAGTTCCAGGGTGGGCAGAAGCAGGCAGTGTAAATTTGGTTCATTCCTCTTTATCATACTCTATGCCTAAAATAATGCCAGACGCAAGGTAGGTGCAGAAGAAATACGGGGGGGAGGGAGGAAAAATTATTAGGTTCTGTGCCTGTGTAAATAGATTTCTTCCTGGCCTTTTTGGCCAAAGGCCTTGAAGAATAGCATGGGGTGAGGGGTATGTGGTCCCTGGAATCCTGCTGCGACTAGCGTCCCCAGGGGAGAAAGCATCTGTGCAGGGCCCCTTGGGTGGGGTGGGGTGTGTATGGGGGCCACTGTGTGCCAGACAAACCTCTGTTTATATTCCCTTGGGGGTTGGGGTTGTGTGAGGGGAACAGGAATGACCAGGACAGGACTAGATTCTCTCCACCAACATCAGTTAAACGGTAGCCTCAATGACTGAGCACATACTGTCTGCTAAGCCTTTTACCAGCCTGGGAGGTAGGTACCATTGCCTGCCTCCTTCTGCCGATGAAGAAGCTGTGGTTAAGAGATGTTGATCATTGGCCCGAGACCACACAACTAGGGTATATAAGACTCCATCTGAACCATGTATGGACCAGGCCTTGGGACTGTAGTAATGCATAAGATAGAAAATGTTAGAGGGCGTTTTAAGAGGAAGATAACGTGTTTACCGAGAGCCAGGGGCAAAAGAAGTCTGTTTTAACCAGTGAAGGCTTCCAAAGAAAGACTCCTTCCTGGGCCAGTGGGACCCCGTGGGAGGGTAAGAGGAGGGGATGGGTGAGAAGAGGGTATCTGATGTGGCCTTGGGGGAGCACAGGAGCAAGTGGCCGTCATGAAGGAGCGTACCATGGGCTCTATCCAACTCCTGCTCTTTGGGATGCAAAGTGAGGCAGGTGTGGGTCAGAGAGCTGAGAACTAGGTCCAGTCTTGCCGCGAACGGTTGCCTCTGTCTGCATAGTCACTGAAATAACCGACCCAGACGAGCCCTTCGGCTACATAACATTTCCACCTCTGCACATGGTTTCCTTGGCTGCCATGCTTTCCCTGGGCTCCCATGATAGGTCCTTCTAGAAGGGTAAGCCCAGGGCCGTACTTACCTACAGCCTGATTTCATTCTGGTCCGTTTCTGGGGCTCACATCCGTCTCTTCCCTTTTCCCTGTACAAAGATACCAGTCAGTGTCAATGCCGCACTGGAGGAGTCCCCATCCATGGTCATCGGGAGGCACAAGCAAGCAGAGACTGAATCCCGGTGCTCACAGAGCTCACAGACTCACTTCAGACAAGATGTGCTTAAAGAGCCAGAAGATGGCTGGAAAATACTCATAAAATAACCTATCCACATAGCATCCTGCATGAGGCAGTATGTATAATGGACAGAGCAAGGAGTTTGGAGCAAGCGAGTACTGGGTTCAAATCCCATGTCCACAGCTTAATAGCTGTGAGTCCTTGGAAAAGTAGGTTCACTTCTCTGAAGCTCAGCTTCCTCATCTATAACAGAAGGATAAAGCCACCCCTGTAGGGTTGTGTGCAACTAAGCAAGATGTTTTGTGTCTGTTTCCTTCTCTCTAAAATGAGGACAAGAATATGTAACTGGCATTGTAGTTGTGGGAATCAGCGACGTTGTAACAAAGCACTCAGGACACAGTAGGATTTCAGGAGGCAAGCTTATGGCTCCAGGTAGGTAAGTGAGTACTGAGAGGGCAGCAGAGGAAAGGAGGAATCCACTCGGAAAAGGAATCAGGGATTCTCTTATCATCTGGAGACTTGTCTCCGGCTGCTGCACCAACTGACCCATGGCTGTTGATTGATGGTCCCTCTCGCAGTCACATCCATCCCTTCCCCACCTTCCATAAGCATCCTGGTACCTGCCGCACTGCTGCCCTGTTGACCTGTTTCTCCTCTCTCTCCGCAGCACTCTCAATAACAACAACATTAGCCGCATCCTGGTCACCAGCTTCAACCACATGCCGAAGATTCGAACCTTGTGAGTAAAGGTCCCCTGCTTCCTCCCCCACCTGCTCCCCACCTTATGCAGCTTCAGAGCATCACTCTCAGCTGCTTGTAAAACCTCACCCTTGGTTCCTACATCTACACACCTCCTCCCTCTGCTACTGACTAAGGTGTGTTGGTGAGCGAGGGCAGGCTTGGGGAAGGGTCACGGAGCCATCCATGGTTCTGAACCACCATCCTGCTTCAGGCCAACTCAATTCTCTTCACCCCGGGAATCTTCCTGGACTGGGGAAATCTTCTTTGTGTTTTCCACCTGGATGGAAAAGTTTATTAGTGTTACATCGTCACAGAACTTTTAGAACAGGGATGTGATGATTCATCATTTGTTTAGTTCATGTCCTGTACCACTGGCAGTTCTATCCTACTGCCAAAGGCTACAGTTGTTTCCCGCTCTGGGAACGGTAGAGGAGGGGGAGTCTTAGCTACCCCTTCACCCCAGCCTCCCACCCGCCACACACCACACTTCGCTGCTCCCTGGATGATATTCTGGTGTCAGAATGCAGTAACTCCATTCTTTATCTTTAATGTGTTGGGTGGGCTCAAGCCTTCCAGAATGTGTACTCAGAAAGCAGATCTCCCCATGGCGCCCCATACCGAGAGCAGGTCTAGTGCCTTTGTTACCTGGGAAGTTCTCCTCTCTCAGCCAGAAATCCTTTTTCAGTTCCTCTGCAAATGTACTCTGCTGGCCTTTCCAAAGAGGTTCATACTTGATGTTTTTCTTGTGTTGGTGGAGCCCCAATGGAGTTTATATCACAGCAGTAGGGGAGAGTCAGCCCCCAAGAGTAAAGTGCCTGGCACATAGTAGACAATAAATGGTATTTATAGTTATATTATTATTATCATCATCATACTATTTATCCAGAAATCTGGATTAAAAATACCAAGCAACTGAGCAACATTGCATCCAAGCAGATGTGAAAATCCTTAGAGCAGTGGTTCCCAAAGTGGGGGTCCCTAGACCAGTAGTGTCGGCATCACCTGGAACTTGTTGAAAAGCAAAATTGCAGGTCCCACCTCAGACCCATGGAATCAAAATCTCTGGGGTGGACCCAGCCATCTGTTTCTAACAAGCCCTCCAGGAGATCTCAATACTTATAAGGTTTGAGACCCCTGCATTAGTGAGACGGTGACCTTATCTCAGGTAAGAATGAAGCAAAGGTCAATGAAGCAATGGTTGAGGAGATGATACAGAGAGCCCTCAGAAGGACAGAGTTGGGAGTCGGACAGACCTGAGGTTAAATACGAGCTCCGCCACGTACTCTGGGCAAGTTGCTTCATCTCTCTGTTCTTCATAGAGAGTGAATTCATAAGTGCTTGCCTCAAAGTTATGGTGGGAATGACATGTACTAACAGGTGAAGTGCCTGGTCATGGTGTCCACACAGCAAATACTAGTTATTACATAGAAGGAGGACCCAAGCTCGGCTTCCATCATTGTGCCCATTTCTTCCTCTGATTCCTCCTGGGGCAGCAGAATTCAGCCAAGAAAATCTATCTTCTTCCTTTCCTTTTGAAAGAGGGTGGTGGGACTTCCCAGGCAGTCCAGGGGTTAAAACTCCACACTCCCAATGCAGGGGGCACGGGTTCGATCCCAGGTCGGGGAACTAAGATCCCACATCCTACATGCTGCATGGTGCGGCCTAGGTAGACAGATAGATAGATGGATTGATGAAAGGGGATGGTGCAGGAGAAATCACTGGGTCCTCAGGGTGCTGGGCCCGCATCTCCCCAGGCGAGTGGGTTGAATAGAAGAAGTACGGCTCTCACCTGAGCAACCGGCAGTCCAGCTCCTGTGGGCTGCTGCTTTGTGATTTCTACCTCCCCTCCTGTTATTTTCAGTTGAAAAGCATCAATGAGAGAGCAGGGAGGGGTCCATGGGAGGCAGGGAAGATGGTGAGGTCTGGACCTTTGTTGGGTTGTTGTAAGGGTGGGGGAAGAGGGTAGGAGAGTTTTTTGTCCTTGTTTCTGCTGTCATACTTCCCTGTGGTCCTGAACACTCATCTGATGAGTTCAGATCAATCCATCAATCTCGTCTGTTCTCTTTGCTCCCTGCCTGCTGCCGTCTTCTCTTTAGTTTAATTTCAGAGATGGCTCTGTAGAGAACTCCCCAGAGACTTGAGCTGACTAATCCCCCTTCACTGTAATTAAAGTGCGGTGGTGAGGGGGGGAGCGCTGGTGGTGGAGAAAGGGGGGAAGAGGAGAGAGGAAGGAAGTCGTAAATGGGATTTCTAAAGGAAAGCTTTTATATTGAATTCAGAAAGCCACATTTTATAGAAAATGAACGCTGACCCTCTCTAAAAGGATTTGCTGGAAATTTAATTTAGCATCTGTGGCTAAAAGGCACCTTTTACAAATTGGCATTTGTATTCATTCACCTTATCTTCTGTAAAAGTGGTTTCGCCAACATGAAATATGGTGTTTCTGTCTGCAAAAGACCACAGAACAACGGACAGGAACCACCCAGCCGCCTTGATGCTTTGGTGGCTAAGAAATGACAGCCTTGTACAGGCAGGGCCTTGGGTTGGGAAGAGCCTGAGGTCTGGAGCTAGTCTCCTCACAGTAAGAATAATAAGAGCAAACATTTCTTCGGTAGTTTACGGTGTCCTAGGCCTTGTGCTTAGCATTTTCCGTGAATCATTTCAATCCTCACAATGGCCCAAGCAAGGAGGCACCATTAATATCCCCATTTTATAGATGATAACACTGAGGCCCAGGATTAGATTGCTGCCCAAGGTCAAAGTCGAAAAGCACAGAGCCTACGTCAGATTCTGGCACTATGACATCAGAACCTGAGCTTGTTCCATTCAGTAGGAACAAAAGCAGAAGAGCATCAGGTGAGCTGAGGAAGGGGAGACCGGAGCTTCCACATGGCTGAAAGGCCACTGGAGGCCACCCTCCCTGTGTCATTGCCATCACAAAAGTTATTGAAAGTAATTAAGATAATGTCTCTTTTCACTCAAGAAAACTAGAAATACTCCTGGCAGTGTCTGGGCTCAAGTTTCAAGATCATCAAGATTCTTTTTCTTTTAACATTCGTATTTGGGATAACATTGCTCAATTTGATCTACGCAACATGATGTAAAAGGCAGCTTGAAAGACTCTGCCCAGCTCGACTCTCCAGCCCTTCTGCTGCGTAAAATTCCAAGAGGGGGAGATCTGAGCCTGTCCACTGTCCTGGGCTTTTGACAAGAGCCTTCACATGGATTCAAAAGCAGTTTGGGTCACCTCTTTTCGATGGTCGTACTTACAAGAGGAGAAATTCCTACAGAAGTGGACAAAGGGATAAGGGCCATCTGTAGCAAGGTTAAAAAAAGGAGGTAGCTTGGGCTTCCCTGGTGGCGCAGTGGTTGAGAGTCCACCTGCTGATGCAGGGGACACGGGTTCGTGCCCCGGTCCGGGAGGATCCCACATGCCGCGGAGCGGCTGGGCCCGTGAGCCGTGGCCGCTGAGCCTGCGTGTCCGGAGCCTGTGCTCCGCAAAGGAAAAAAAAAAAAAGGAGGTAGCTTGGGGCTGGCCAGTGGGGATTAAGGAACAACCAACCTAATATAAACTTCCAAAAGGGAAACTGCTGACATTTTTATTATCCCAGAAATTAATCAGCTCAGTAAGGATCTGACTTACCTAAACCTCATTTTTGTTGTTCCATTGGTCTCTTACCTCTGATTGGAACTGATGGGAATTTGTTTGCATTGATCCGCCTTGTTTCCTTAGCTTCCATGCCTCAGTGCCAGAGAGGGCAACTGCCTTTCCTAATAAAAGCCAAACTCATTAAAAGGCACACAAAAAATTCTGGCACCTCGACCTGGGCATGCCACTGCAGCCTACCTCTGCTCTGCCTTGTCACTAAGAACTGACCCACTGTCACTTTTTTCTTAGACAGCCTTAATACCTGGTGGTGTATTCCTGGCCGCGCAATCATCTCTCTCTCCCTCTCTCTCCCTCTCTCTCTCTCTCTCTCTCTCAGCAGCTCACTGATGGGTCAGGAGACAGATCATTTTCCCTCATGCTGCAATTTCCCAAAATGTCCCGATGCAGAAAAGGAATTCCCTCCTCCCCTTCGTACTCTTTGGGAAAGAGTAACCAGCTCCAAGTCCAACACCAGGCCCCCCTCCATCCTTGGCACAAAGTGGTCATCTTTGTTGAATACACAGAGGTCTTGCCTTCCTTCTTAGAAATGAGGTCCTTCCCTCCAGGTTAGGATTTCGCCTTCCCTGCCCCTCCCCACCTGTCGTACCTCTTCCTGGAGTGCCAGACTAAGAGGGAGCCAGGCTTGTTTCCACAGCATCGGGGCCTGAGCTTTGATGTTCAGAGGCGAGCATTGCTTGGGGCCCATTACAGGCGCAGTATCTTGGTCCTGGGGGTACATGTAGTTGTCTTTGACTTTTAAGTATTGGCTCTGAAATACAAAAAGAAAATTATAACATCCAAATTAATCATGTTTCAACAAAATCGTAAAAAATCTTTTCAAATATTTTTCAGTGGAAAAAAATGACATTCTAGGTGGGATATGGGTTCGTTTAGTCAGTCTGATGTTATGGGATCTGGGACCCCCACCCTGAGTCTGCCAAGGTCCCTGGTGGCCCTGGCCTGCCCGAGGTTTGCACCCGTGCAGGGCCAGGGAGACTCTGCTGGCAGGCAGCGCAGATAAGCTACACTTGGCCAATGTTTAGCAGTGTTGACCTTACGCTAAGTGGAGTGTGGTCAAGAGCCCTTCAGCTGTCTCCATGTCAGACATGGATGTAGCCTGAGCCACTGCTTCGGTCTGCCACTCAGTATTAACTGGCATGACACAGAGTACTTGAAAGTCCCAAGATATTGCTGGCTGATGAGCAGATACAGGATGGGGCAGTTGAAATTTGCATCAGAAAGCCAAGTATACGATAAGCTGTCGTGACTAAAACTCACCTACCGCCACTGCTAATGATCTAAGTTTGTAGGGACTGTGGAAGTTGGAAACCCCTGATGCAGAAACCTTGGGATCCTTTAGGATCCCCTGGGTATCCTTAGGTTGCCCTCCAGACAGTGGAAAGGAAATTCAGCTTAACCAGATGAGGCTCCCCTCAGACGTGGAACCTGAAGATCCCTCTCAGGAATCTTATCCACTCCAGGGTGAGAAGCTGAGCTGGAACCACAGCTACTAGAGGGAGAAAGCCCAGGAGTCCTGAAGATGGATCAAAAGCCTTTTCAGAGGCACCGAACCAGGCAGAATAGCAAATACACCAGGTGGACTTGAACTTGGGAAGGCTGTGAAGGGCACTCTGGAGAAAGTGCTGTGGATTACAAGAGTCTGTAAACACCTTATTTAAACAGGAGGATGAAGAGAAGGTGCATCCTTCAGAAAGTACCCTTCTCTCTGTTCCCTGCTTACCCTAGCTAGTACACACAGCGGTATTGGTTTTCGGCTCACCAGCATGACACACAGGGGGTCCATTAAAGGGACCCTTAGAGAGAAAACGAAGGAAGGAGAGAAAAGACAACAGCAGATCTCTGCCACAGTTCACCACAGACTGGAGCGTGGAGATTAAGAAGCTGTGGTAAAGCATCTGTAACCAGGGCTAGCTAAAGTACGGAAAGCTACACCTGAGTCACGCTTTTGGAAGTTTGACCTGAATCAGGATCATCGCTGTAATAATGTCACCCTCCCTCTGCTATGTGTTGAGCCTTTCCTGAGTGGGAAAGAAAAGGGTGGAATTACTATTAAAAAATGGGAATTGCTCAGAAGCCTGGAGGCCTCCATTGGATGTGGCCGGCACGAGAAGATGACTGTCATTTGTGGCTGGGCAGTAACAGGGTTGAGGCTCCTGTGGTGATTCCGTGGTGCAGAGGACAGTGCTCCCCTGGGCTCCCAAGGACTGTCACACTGGGCAAAGGGCACGGAGGTTCAGCCCACTCTGTTCAGACAATGGCACCCTCCCCACTTCCTGCTGTGACGGCATCTTCCCTCTGTCCCTCCCTCTCCCAGGCGCCTCCACTCCAACCACCTGTACTGCGACTGTCACCTGGCCTGGCTCTCGGATTGGCTGCGACAGCGGCGGACCATTGGCCAGTTCACTCTCTGCATGGCTCCTGTGCACCTGAGGGGCTTCAACGTGGCGGACGTGCAGAAGAAGGAGTACGTGTGCCCAGGTGAGGTGACCCCACCACTCCCCTCCCCTCCTGTCCTGTGACTCGCCCACCTGTGAGCTCTCCTTAACATCACCTGGGCCTTGAACACACACCCCAGAGCTCGGTGTGGAGCCTCGCAGGTTGCCCCAGCATTCGCCAGTCACTTAAAGAACTCTAAGGTGCCTCCGTGTGTTCCAGAAAAGAAGCTCTTGCCATCTGATAAAGGAAAATGCTCAAGGAGCTCATGAATCACTTCCTGTTAAGCCTCAGAGTCCATTAGGTACTTTAGCATTGGCCAAACCCGTTCCTATCGCCTATTTGCTCCTAGAAATTGAGAGTCAGGCTAATAGAGGCTGTGAGGTCAGCCTGCTTGGCTGGAAATCTTAGCTCTGTCCCTTAATGGTGTGTGACTTTGGTAAGTTACTGCATGTCTGCAAAATAGAAAAAATCGTAGTTCATAACTCCAGGGATGGGTGGGAGGATTCAATGAAATAATGCATATAAAGCACTTAGCATAATACAAAGCACTTGGTAAGAGCTAATGAGTGGAGCTTAATTATTATAGTTTAGTGGGCCCACAAAACGCTGAGCAAACACGAGAGTTTGATCTGTGGGTAATCGAACTGTAATAGAAGTACAGGTGCCCATGTAGTGCTGAAAACAGAGCTGTGCTTGCACATGACTGAAGGCAGCTCATCTCTCCAGGATGGGAGGTGGCTGAGTGACCTGAGAAAAGTTTCCCAGAGGATGTCGCCTTTGCCTTGGGTCCTAAATGTTGTTTGCTTGTTTGTTTTTACTTTTCATTGACATTGCCCAATCCCATCCATTCTTCCCTTTTCTGGTGGCAAGGAAGTAAGCTGATCTCTTGATTTCCTCAAAAAAAAAAAAACAGAAAGAGTATTCCGTTGAGGAGTTCCCCAAAGATGCATTCCTGAGATCCAGGAACTCAGTCCTGGAATTGGGAACCAGTGGCTTCTAAAGGCTGCTCTGCTGCTTTCTCCTGTCATGTTCCAACTTTATCAAGTCATTTAATACCCAAAAACATTTTAACATGTCTCAGAGCAGTACCTCAACAATTTGCTATAGACGCCCACTTAGAAATCACTTTCCATCAAACACATAATAAAACCGTTTATCACACAGACACCCAACTCAAATATAGTGACTGTAATTACAGTAATTATTAGGAAAAGGGTACAATATCGGCATAAGTGCCAGTGAAAGAAATAATTATAGAGTGCAGGAGTCATCCAAAAGCTATTGAGAAAAACTAATTAGGGAGGAGGTTAAAACACATTATTATGGGTGGGTACAAAGTTTAAAGCTGCACACCGACACGAATGCCAACACGAAGGTGCTTCGTCACGAAAGCACCTTCCCATCAAGGGAGTGCCGAGACATTGCTTACCCAGCAGCAGTCAGGACTCAAAACCCAGGGCCGGGAGGCTGATCCTCCTGGGTCCTGGAAATGTTACTGCCCCAGGTCTCCCTCCTCTGAAAAAGCTGGATCTCACAGGTGGGTTAATAGTTACACAGGTGACTATGACCTTTATCATAGCCCCTGTTTATAGCTATCAAAGCCCATTGCTAGTGATGGGCTGTAACTTCTTCATACGAGGCCAGGTGTCTTTTAAGGACACGAGAATTTAATCCACAGACTGCAGACATGAATATGCTGTTAATCTCCACCCTCTCACTAGTAGTATGAATTTAGGGGAGTGACGTATTAGGGCCCCTATGCGTGGGGGAATTTTTTAGATGCTTTTCCCAGGCTCTCAAGGCTTCAAAATAGGATGCTGTGCAGGGCAACGTTCTGAAAAGTCAGTCAGATACAACGGCAGGGAGAACTGGTGAATTGAACATCTGTAACGAATGAACAACCGCCCTCATTAGTGGGGTTCAGGAGGAGCACCCTCTCCCAAAAGTACTACGTCTTTCATGATTTGTTCAAGGTAGGTGGTGAGGCTGTGATAAAAGGATGCCAGAGGAAGCAGCGGGGAGCAAGACAGCCTGTGCACGCACAGGAGGTCAAAGAGATGGGCTATTTTCATGTACCGACCAACCCCCCTACCATGAGATGCGGCCCACTTCTGAGGGTGCAGGGCCTGCCCCACGGCAGAGCCCAGCGAGGCATCCGAATGAGGCGGTTTGGGACAGACCTGATGGCCCTTGTTTAAAGCTGCAAAACCACCAGGGTCCCTCCTCGTCCAAGCTATTCCTCCCATAACCCGCAGGAGGAGGACTTCAGTCAGGAAAGGAGGAGCATGGACATCTCTTAGAAAATAGAAGTCGTCTGCTCAGGAGAAAGAAAGGCATGGGGCAGCAATTAAACCATCCCTATGCGTATCCATCACCAGTGGCCCCTGTTGAGGCAGCCTTAGAAAAACCTCCCTGCGCCCCTACACGGTATCGAAAAATTCACCCAACGCATGACTCCAGAGACGGGAAAGAGCTTTATCTCTCTCAGCCTGTGAGGGCCCTGCCTGCCCAAGTCCCTGATATCTGCCTTTGAATCAAATCTGGCTGTCTGGAGCCCAGCCTCTTCTCCCCAGAAGTCCGGCCTACTGGTTCCTTATCACCGCAGCTAACCCAGAAGTTTGCTGGCGGCGCACTCTGGCAAAATTCATCCCCTCTGTCAACGGTCCCCTTCAATCGAGGGCATTTGTTTTCCTCTCCTGGGGAGACAGCTGGGCATTTTTCACAAGGGTGGGAGACTCTTATTTTATTTATTATTAACAGTTTTCTATGATATGCAACAGGACTGCTTGGTTTCCTTTAGCTCTTGCTGAAAGGATTTCTCTGTTCATTTTCCTTGTTTTAAGGGGAAGTTAGGGCCCTAGGACTAGAAGGGTCCCTCAGTGGACTTTATGAGTTCATACAGCAGATTGGAGAAAAGGTTCTGCTTTGGCCATGATTAGGCTCACGTGAGTTGCAAGTTGAATTTTTTTTCCATCCTTAGCTGAAGGGCTTATTTTGGAGTTTAAACTCTAGGATTTGTCTTCCATGTGTCAATTTTCTGATCCCTTAATCTGAGAAAGTTTCTACCAGTTACAATTTGTAACTCAAGGGTAGTAGCTAAATATTTGGCCTCTTGAGTCAATTATCTCTTTCCTCTGAATATCTTTGAACCCATTGGTTTGTCCACCCATTTCACATGTATCTGTCCTTTGCCTTTGAATGTGAGATATATTTTCATGAAGATTAATCTTGTCTTCTAGTAATAAGGGGCCATGTCTTACATTTTTTTCTGGTGCCCCAATACCTAGAATAGTGCTGGATCCTAAGAGCCTCTCAACAAACTCTTCCTCAGTTATTATTAAAAATGAAATAGGTGTATCTCCTTGGAAACAAGAAACTTTCCCCTTCTACTTCTTTTTTTTTTTTTTTAATTTGAGACTAGTTACTAGGTATAAAGTTAATTAAGGTGAGCCATGACTAGCCACCCATTTCCTTAGGAGGTTTTAATTAAAACACCATAATTGGACATTGAAGGAATGAGATTATTAGGTTTATTTAGGCATTCTCTAAATTATCATGCCTCTGGTATTTAAATCACGTTCATTTATATTCTCATCATAATTGCTCAAGTCCCATTGTCATTGCAGTCTG
This sequence comes from Orcinus orca, assembly GCF_937001465.1. Classification (NCBI taxonomy): domain Eukaryota; kingdom Metazoa; phylum Chordata; class Mammalia; order Artiodactyla; family Delphinidae; genus Orcinus; species Orcinus orca. The sequence continues at coordinate 30,074,708 of NC_064561.1, forward strand.
TTGTTGGCTTTTGAAAGACCAGAGGCCAACAGGGATGCTTAATTTGAATACTGGAATTAATTTATTTCCACGCGCTCACGAGGCCAGTTGATTTTCCAACTCTCCACACTCTACTGGGTGAAGTCCTCTTTAAAGACAGAAAGAAACAACGGCTCTAATGCAAGAGTGTCCAGCCATCTCCAGGGTAGCTGACACAATACGTGTCTCACCCCTGAGCCTCCTTTCCTGCTTCCTGAGATTCCAAGGCTTTGATGGTTTTCCACTTCATGGCAATAGAGAGGCATGGTGGGTGTCTTTCTGGCAGAGGAGATGGTAGGAGAGCCCTTCTATTATGGGAATAATAATAATGGATCTACGACAGGGGTTTTATGAGGATCAAGTGAGGGGATATATACAAAGCACGCAATGCAGTGCATAGGAAACATCCTGTAAACGTTAGCTACTATTATGAGAATCATGGTCATTATTAGATTGGCCACGACTGTGTCCACGGGCAGGTACACTCCTCTCTCAGGGCTTCTGTTTCCCCCACCATCTCCATGGCCCTCTCTGGGTCTGGAGCTCGGTGACCTCTGCCCCACTCATCTGGGCAGACAAGTTAGAGCCTTTGGCTTTCAGGGTGATGATCGTTCCCATTTGCCAATGAGCAGAAGAACAGAGATGGGGTCAGAGCTGGGCAGTCATCATATCCCCGGTCACCTCTCCATCTTTCTTCTTTCTCAGACCTGGAGGGAGAATTGTGCAGTCAGCAGAGGGAGGATAATTGGTACAATGTCCATGCCGGTGACCACAGGCACTTGCCCTGTGAGAGGTCTAGCTGAGAACACGTTCCTGCCCTCTTGCTCGTTGACAGCCGCCTGGGCTGGGAAGCAGCTCCCTTGATGACCAGTAAGAGCGGGAAGGGCCAGCACCTCCGTTCCCCCCAAGCTCTGCTCTGCCCTCCCTCCAGACATCAGGCCACAGTCCAGGGAATCTTAGGAGACATCTGAAGGGAGGCCGGGCATCTCAGCTACCTCCTTATTAGGCACAGAGGTGGCTTTGGCTCCAGATTGAAATTCCAGAGCTGCAGTGATTAAGGAAAGGTGAGATGGGCCCCCAGAAGAGAGACAGGTACTCGGCCCACATCCCCATCTTCCTGCTCTGATCAGGACATCCCTCCACCCCAGGGCAGTAGCATTTTAGCACTGGGAATGGAAGAGTTCTGAGAGCAGAGAACCTGGGCACTTATTTTATTTATTTATTTATTTTTTTTGTGGTACGTGGGCCTCTCACTGTTGTGGCCTCTCCCCGTTGCGGAGCACAGGCTCCGGACGCACAGGCTCAGCAGCCATGGCTCACGGGCCCAGCCGCTTCATGGCATGTGGGATCTTCCCGGACCGGGGCACGAACCCGTGTCCCCTGCATCAGCAGGCGGACTCTCAACCACTGCACCACCAGGGAAGCCCCTGGGCGCTTATTTTAAAAGGAAGAAAGGAAGAACAAGCCCACATGCACTCCTAAGTTTATAAGAGAACATCTTAGAAAGTACATGAGAGGGGGTCTGCTTGCTGGTTCATCAATGCACTCTGATTTAAGGCCCTTACTGTGCCAGGGAGAAGAGGCAGTGGTACCAGCCGGCAGGCTCCCTCGAGGACCATGAGGATTCCTAGCCCCCCTGAGAACGCATTATACAACAGGGACACACACGTGCATGCAGGTAGGCACACACCTAGAGAGACCCTTTCCATCAAGGAGACGCAGAGACTCCTTCTACCCCCATATAAAAACCTGCTCGCGTTCCTCTCTTCTTCCTAGCTCGTAGTCATAGAATTTTCTGGGTAGAAAGGTAGGTGTTTCCTCGCTTTGTCCCCCTTGGAAATCTGCTGTCTCCTGCGTCACTCTCTTTAGCCTCAATGTGTGTGGACAGGAAAGGCTGGGAGGGATGGATTTGCTGACAGAGGTCGACAGAGGACCTAGGACGCCTGACATGTGCAGGTGAGCTAGGCTCAGAGAGGGCCTCAGGGGACTGGACAGATGGCCTTTGCTGTGATAGAAAGACCTGAGCTTCAGTCACGAGAGTCCTGTCCACCCATTTCCACTCCGTTTCCCCACTCTGAGGCTGATGCTATGGACTAGTGCCCAGGGCACTCAGAACTCAGGGCGCCTCCCCTCACGGTCCTTCCAGAAGAATCGTTCACCTCCGTAGCTTGGTGGCATTCAGTCCCCATGTCTCTAAGGCTTCTGGGGCAATTTCATTCATGTATTCATCCTCTCACTCACCCAAGGTGTGTTTATTGAGTGTTTTGTGCCAGGCCCTCTTTTAGGCACTGAGGATATAATAGTGAATAAGACAGAAAAGGTCACTGACCTTGTAGAACTTATATGCTAGTCTCACTCTGTCCAGAGACAGAAAGCAAAGGGGAAGGACTCCCACCACACAGGACTCAGAGACCCAGAGGGAAATAGGCTTGGTTCCTCCAGCATTGATTAAGGGGGAATGTTGCCAGGGAAAGCAAACTCATCTTTCAACCCCGGCTTAAACCTGAAGTGTTTTGTTTCAACCAGAGAGTAGCATCCTTGCCACGTGTGAATACCTAGCTGGGGAGCTGCCAGCCCGGGATGCTGACAGAGACTATAATTACCGTTGTTTCTCTCTGCGTGATAAAAGGTGTCGTTAGTGACCTGGTTAAGGAAGCTTTTCAAATCCTATTTGGCCTTGACAACACCCTTTGCAATGTAGCACACCCTTTCTTCCAAATCAGAGCCACCCTGTGAAAGACACAGCTCGTTCCCAGAGGGACTCAAGGCTGCAGCCTGGGTCTGGTTGAAACAGAATTCATTTCAGCACAGAAGTCAGAAGGGGTACCTTTGAAGAAACTCCATTTCAGAACTTTCTGTTGCCCATGTGAGCCCTAACACATAATGCCTTTCTTCCGCTCTTTTCTGACACACCCCATTAAGTAATATTTTGACAGATCAAAAGAGGGATGGCCTTCTGATGCCCTGTGCCTCAGTGGATGGAAAGACAAGTGCTCAGGCTCAGGGCTCCATGGAGCCCCTGATGCTTCCCATCCAGGAAGGTGCGGGATGTGGCGTGTCTCCCTGGCTGGTCAGGCACCGGAGCCCCTTGATATTCAGGGCCAGGCATGGCAGTTTTCTTTGGGGAGCACCATCTACACTTCAAAAGCGCTGACGCCTGCAGTCCTGGCGCTCCCAGCCTCCTTGGGAGGATGCAGGTGAGGGGACACGAGCCCTGCCCACTGTAGATCCTCTTTGCCACCTGCAAGGAGATGCAGCAGAGGAGGGAAAGCTTTTAGGTGTTTTCTGATCCTTCTGTTTCCATTTTTCTGAAGAACAGCAGTCGATCTCTAGACCCAGAAAGGACTTCAGAAGTCACGCAGTCCAAACTTCACCAAGATGGCAGCAGTAAAACTCGGGGGCGGGGGTACTGTGACTTGCCTGAGGTCTTGTAGACAATTCGTGGCAGAGCCAGACTCGTTATTAATAATAACAACAACAGGACTTCCCTGGTGGTCCAGTGGTTAAGGCTCCACGCTTCCACCACAGGGGGCGAGGGTTCGATCCCTGGTCTTGGAAGTTCTGTGTTCCGCATGGTGCAGCCCAAAAATAATGATCATAATAATAACAACAAAAACAATAACAAATAACACGACTAAGCGCTAACTCTTTGCCAATGCCCCTTCTAAATATTGATATTTTACGTGCATTAAATTTCCTTTGCCTTAGCAATAAAGCCATGCTATGAAGTAAGTATTGTCGTTTTCCCCATTTTACAGGTAGGGAAAACTGAGGCACGGGGACATAAGGATGATAGGATAGAACCAGGGTTCAAATTGAGCCAGTGGGACTCCAGAGCCCACACTCTTGGCCACAACAGTCTCATTCCTGATCTGAGGTTCTTACAGGCTGGCTCTCTGGGGTTGTCATTTTCTCAGAAATGTAAAGACTTGCCCAGTTTGGAACAAAGCCAGCACCACCTCTCTCTCAGAGAATGTTCCACTTGGGGATTTTAATGTAAGTTGTCATCTCTCTGGCATTTTCCATATTCTCTGTTAGATCCACTAGTGTGACACTGGAGAGTTTGAAGTCCTTGTACCCTAGACAAGAATATTTGCTCGAATGTTCCACTTAAGAGGATGTTTTTAAATTGTGTGTGTGTGTGTTGTGTGTGTGTGTGTGTGTGTGTGTGTGTGTGTGTGTGTGTGAAAGTGAGGCCAAGGGAAGTAAGAATCTTTGGTCACTGGGTTGCACTTTCTGGCAAAGTAAATGTTCCAAATTAAGCCATAGGCATCGATCTGAGTCTTGCAGAAGGACCACCCCCAAGTATAGGGACTGTTGAACGTGGAGAGGGGAGCCTCTGCTTTAAGGCTCACTCACTGTCCAAACGAGGACTTGCCCCAGGCCCGGTCAGTCCTCTGATTCTACCACTGTAGCTAGACTTGCTCTGGCTTCCCAGCCTCAGCCTTTCCAGGGGCCAAACCAAAATCATCTTTGCCTACAGATATTTTCCATGCTTCACATTTAATCTCTCTCCAAGAGTCCCCAGCCAGACGGTCCATGTCTGAGCAGTGAGGATGTTTGCAGAGTTAGTCTGAGTTTGGTCTCAGCCCATGGCCCTTTGCTCAGGGAGGTGGATCTGGAAAGACATTGAAATCATCCCTGCTAGCTGGATCCCCAGGAATGGGATAAGGTCCTGAGAAGGCCATTGGGTTGAGTTTACCTTTTGGACCACAGTGTCCACAGTTGAAAGACTAACCACAGGTTTGCGATTCTTACCTTACTCTGAAGAAACAGTCATAGCTGTTAAACAGTGTCTTTAAAATGTTTGAATTTACTTCTGTTAGCAATTTGGTGTGACCACCAGAGAAAGTGATTAAGATTCTTATGACTCTTTGAATCTTGAGTTAGTTTGCTAATATGTTTATCTTCATTCGGCTTTCTAAATAAGCTCCTTCCTTGCCATTTTCTTGGGTTTTTTACCACTTTGTGATAAATTCATATGGGTTCTCACCTCAAACAAAACTAAGACTCTGGGCTTCCCTGGTGGCACGGTGGTTGAGAGTCCGCCTGCCGATGCAGGGGACACGGGTTCGTGCCCCGGTCCAGGAAGATCCCACATGCCACGGAGCGGCTGGGCTCGTGAGCCATGGCCGCTGAGCCTGTGCGTCTGGAGCCTGGGCTCCGCAACGGGAGAGGCCACAGCAGTGAGAGGCCCGCGTACCGCAAAAAAACAAAAACAAACAAACAAACAAACAAAACCTAAGATTCCAAAAGATGTAGTAACTTATTCACTTTTTTTCTAATGAGATAAGTTTTATTTGCATGTTCTTTGGACATAAAAGCTGTTTGAAAAGGCCTTGGATGTCGCTGTTGATGGCTCTGTTGACACTTGGGCAACATCAGTGCCCCAAGTGAGGAAATACTGTCACCTTTTCTCTTCCCACTTGGTTTTGATAGTGATTTCCAGCCACTTGAGAAAGAAATGAAGGTGTGTCTACATGTGGTATCCAAGCCCCAGATAAAAGCCCAAAACCCTGGAATGTCATTCAGACATTGGACTCCCTGAAAAAGTAGCCCCAGTGTATGCTCTTTGCATACCAGTGGCATATTTTCACGTGTGATTGATTCTGAGAGCAACTCTGTCTCCGAAAGACTAAGGATGAGGGGATGACAGAGCGAGTGGAACAATCTAGAAATGGTCAGGTCAAGGGTAGACTCTCTCCTCTTGGCTGAATGTTTAGCCAGCGGCAGCTGTGTCTCCCAGCTGAGGGCCGATGTTAGCTGGTGATGATTTTTCAGGTAGCTGATCAGGTAACGCTGCCTCCTTGGGAAGCTGGTTAAGAGACACAGAGCCCAGGCGGCTGCTGACACTGACATGAATTGACTGACCATTGTGTTCTGGTCCCACAGGCCCGCACTCAGAGCCTCCATCCTGCAATGCCAACTCCATCTCCTGCCCTTCAGCCTGCACTTGCAGTAATAACATCGTGGACTGTCGAGGGAAGGGCTTGATGGAGATCCCCGCCAACTTGCCAGAGGGCATCGTTGAAATGTAAGTGCCTGTCTGCCGCCCTCTGTCCCTGGCGAGTTCGCCTCTTGGTCTCAGCCAGTCCCCCACAGGCTGACAGCATGCTGGGCTGTTAGAGCTGACTGTTGAAAGCACTCAGCAATCTCTTTGCTCTCTTTCCAGGCTTTCCCAGGTATGATAGCTCAGGGGTCAAGAGCATAGATTCTAGAGCACAGTCAGCAAATGACAGCCCATGGGCCAAGTATGTCCACCACCTATTTTTGTAAATAAAGTTTTATTGGAACACAGCCACACCCATTCATTTATGTATTGCCTATGGCTGTTCTTGTAGGGCATTACTGAATAGTTGTGACAAAGGAACTTACAGCCCACCAAGCCTAATATATCTTCTGTCTGGCCCTTTGCAGTAAAGGTTGGCCAGTCCCTGCCCTAGAGTCACCCGGGGATTATATCCTGGCTCTACCATGTACTAGCTGTTTGTGATTATGGGCAAAACAATTGCTCTCCCTCGTCTCTAGTATTCTCATTTATAGTAATGTGATAATTATAGTATTACTGAACGGGTCATTGTGAAAACTAAATGAAATACCACATGTAAAGCACTTAATATAGCCCTTGACAGAAGGGCAAGCCTTCTATAAAATGGTGGTGGAGGAGGAAAGTATACAAATAATGAACTGATTTCACAGCTACTGTTACTGAGCAAGAGACTGAGCTCTTAATCATTTCAAATCAGATTATTGTCGTCTAGGTTAGACCTTTAGGTAATGAGACAAGATTGTGTGTGTCTATGTGTGTGCACAGGTATCCAAAACTCCAGTAAAATTTGTTTGTCCCCGTAGCTTAATCTTGTCCACTCTTCTCTCATATGTTAGAAAATGGCCAGTGTCTCATTCTGGATTGAGTAGAGGGTCAGTGAACATTGACCTGAAGGTCACTCTTTACATGACAATAACTGTTTTCATTTCTACCTTCATCTTTAGATGGCTTTATTAAACACATGATTAGATGGAACCCCCCCAACTAGAAACATCATTAGATAAAACCCTCCAAATAAAAGATATTGTATACATTTCCCTCACCTCTCTGCTGCATCATCTCCTCTCCCTACTCTCCCTCCCCCTCCCCCTCCTCTCCTTCCTCCTCCTCCCTTTTCCCCTCCCCCCTTCCTCTTTCTCCTCTTATGCATGCCCTTCTGTTCCCAATGCATTCCAATAGATGACCCATTGACCCTTTCATTCATTCATGCCTTCATTCAACAAACATCTATTGTGAGCCCACTGTGGTCCAATCATTGTTCTGTGCTTAGGGAGCAGCAGTGAACAAAATAGACCAAATTTCTGCCTTTATGGTGCTTGCATTCTAGTTGAGGGAACAGTGCAACAAACAATAAACAGAACAAAGTGAATTAGATATTATGTTAGAAGATGGTAGGTTCTGTGGAGAAAAATAAAGAAGTGAGAGAAAAAGCAAGTGGATATCTGGAGGAGAGTATTGCAAATAGAGGGGACAGCATGCACAAAGGCCCTGAGGTAGGACTGTGCCTGGTATACCAGAAGGCCAGTGTGGCTGGAGTGGAGGAAACACAAGGAGGAGTGTCAGGGAATGAGGTCAGAGGGGTAATGAGGGGCCAGATCATTTTAATGACTTTGGTTTCACCCTGATTGAGATGAGAAGAAACATATAACTTACAACAGGGGAGCCTTTGTTTCTTCTTTCTTCAGTTGCTTTGTCAGCTTTTCTCTGATTCCCTTTCAAACGTTCTTCCCCAGCCCCAGTGGACACAAGCCATGCCTCCACACCCTTCCCACAGGCAGCAGCTAGTCAGCCACGTGTGTTCTTTTGGCCCTGAAATCCACACCTTCTGTACCTTCCTCCACCTTCACTCAGCCGCCAGTCTTCTTTTAGCAAAAACCAACAGTGAATTCCCTTTGTGCTTTGCTGTGACTCGCCTTCACTCCTTGTGGTCCCTTGCTCTAGCCTTGGAGAGCCCTTCCTTCTGGGACTTCACTTAGACCTCACACCTGTCCCGCCCATCCCCACCCCCTGCCCTTCGTCCCCCATTTCACCCTACACCTGTCCCTCCTCTCTGCCTTTTCTGTACCGTTCCCCCATCTCTTTTTCTCCCTCCCTTGATCCACACCCCCCTTCTTTCCCTCTCTGCACCCACAGTCTTCCCACCTTCCTCCCCAGCCCAGTCTCTTTCTCTACCCATTTAACCCTGTGCTCCTCATTACAAGAGCCATCCCCTCTATCCATGCCAGGGTAGGACTCTGGGCCTCCCAACAAGGGTGTCAAGACAGAATTCCTGCCAACATTCATCTCATTTCAGATTCCCATAGCACCTTGCTTTCTTTCTCTGCCCCGCCTTGTTCCTTTCCCCTTCCATCTGCCAGTTTTTATCTTTTCTCTTTGGCAACCACAGACCTTCCCCTGACCAGGTCTCAGACCACAGCCGTCCCCACGCCTGCCCTGATTCAGGAGCTCGGGCCTGCCCACCCGCCTCTCCCACTCTACATCCCTATACCTCCAGCCTGGGCCTCGCGGGCACACAGCTCAGGTGTCTGGGGGAGAGAAATTACAGACGTCCCCACTGGAGATGCGACCCATGGAGGCCAGACCATACCTGGGCCATTGGGCTCACACCTGGACATTGAATTTTAAAAGGAACGTTGACAAGCTAGACTAGTTATTTCTGAAAGGCTTTCTGATTATTACTGAGTTTTTCCTTAAATGAGGTCAAGTAAGAATAACAAGAACAGGGCTTCCCTGGTTGCGCAGGGGTTGAGAGTCCGCCTGCCGATGCAGGGGACACGGGTTCGTGCCCCGGTCCGGGAGGATCCCACATGCCGCGGAGCGGCTGGGCCCGTGAGCCATGGCCACTGAGCCTACGCGACCGGAGCCTGTGCTCCGCAACGGGAGAGGCCACAGCAGTGAGAGGCCCGCGTACCACAAAAAAAAAAAAAAAAAAAGAATAACAAGAACAATGTGACCTTTTTGCATTGAGCAAAAATATTCCATTTCAAGAAGTGTCCTTTATTTTAAATTTCTAGACTTCCTTACTCTGTTATCATTGTTGTTAAAAATACTCTTCATTGGGCTTCCCTGGTGGCGCAGTGTTTGAGAGTCCGCCTGCCGATGCAGGGGACACGGGTTCGTGCCCCGGTCCGGGAAGATCCCACATGCCGCGGAGCGGCTGGGCCCGTGAGCCATGGCCGCTGGGCCTGCGTGTCCAGAACCTGTGCTCCGCAACGGGAGAGGCCGCAGCAGTGAGAGGCCCGTGTGGCGCAAAAAAAAAAAAAAAAAAAAAAAATACTTTTCATTTTATAAAATGATGTCCACGGAAGGATGAGTATGTAATATAAATATGTGTTTAATCATATGTGTCATTATTATTATATAATTATAAATATAAGTCTATATATAAATGTTATGTATAATAGACACACACAGATTGCCTTAATTGACAAAATAAGAGGTCTGTAACCACCTAGCCTATGAAATCTAGAAGTCTGGGAATGGCCAACCTAGCTAGAGTACCTCTAAAAATAAGCAGCCACAAACAGCAAGCACGGTCTTAAGAGTGTAGACCGTGAATCCAGGCAGACCCACATTTTAGCTCTGCCCTGCCTTTCAGCCATTGGCAAGTAATGTTTCTGAGTCTTGGTTTACTCAACTGAAAAATTCAGAGGCTAGTGGTACCGTCTTAATGGTTTGTGTGAAAGTGAAATGAATATATGCTATCAGATACTTAGTATTGGGTCTGGCACATAGGATATACTATATTAGCAGCGATTGGCATTATTTTACTACAACTGCGGCTACGACTACCACCACTTTTATATCAGGCATGGTGAGAAAGGTTGGAAACCACATCACGGGAGCTGAAGCTACCTGCGGAAGATCCCTCCATAAAGCTCCGTCAGTTCTTTGCAGACTATGGTTGAGAGAACAGGTTCAAGAATTAGGCTAGACGCTTGCATTGTGAATTGAGCTTGGCAATAGCTCATGTTCATGCAAATGTATGCAGACATGCAAATAAGGCTGCCCCTGCTGACCGGGCACACACGACCCACCAGACAGATTGCCTAGAACTTCTCTTGCTGTGTTTGCCTCATTCTCCTCTGTGATAAAATAAAGCTGAGGCATTAAAGCAGATGAGGCAAGATTCTTTGGTTAGATACTGGGAGAGGTGACATGTAAGAGAGACCTTTGCAGAGGAAACCTGTTTGTTCTCTGAGGCAACGAAGCTCGTGCCTGGGGATCTGTGTGTTGGCCTAAAAGTCTTTTTTTTTTTTTTTCGGTACGCGGACCTCTCACTGTTGTGGCCTCTCCCGTTGCGGAGCACAGGCTCCGGACGCACAGGCTCAGCGGCCATGGCTCACGGGCCCAGCCGCTCCGCGGCATGTGGGATCTTCCCGGACCGGGGCACGAACCCGTGTCCCCTGCATCGGCAGGCGAACCCTTAACCACTGTGCCACCAGGGAAGCCCCTAAAAGTCTTTTGAGCAGTTAAAATTCATCCTCTTATCAATGAGAGAAGACCAGCAGGTGGGGGAGGTTGAAAGATGAGAAAGAGGGAGCAGAGAGTAGAAACTGTAGCATGCACCCCAAGATGCACAGGAAGTGTCTGATTTATCATCCCAAAGAAATCTGAACATGACTTCTCTTTTTACCATCAAGAATTCCACCTCATGTCCATAGCTACCTATATAACCCAGATTTCTCCTTCTCTTTAGCGTCGCTTTGCACCACATCTGGTTCTCTGTTCCCTATATGTGCAATCCTTAGCTGGTAGTGATGCTCTTGAACCTTGGAGGGGTTCTGCACTCCCCAACATTCAGGGGAAGGAAGGTCTATCTCTCATGCAAAGCAATCTGGCAGACTCTTTCAGATTTTTTTCAAAGCCAAAGCAGCTCAGAGAAGTGTGCACTGGTCTCCCTGAATAGCAGAGCCAATTCCTCTAAAAACAGCTTTCTTCCAGAGAACCCACAGTGAGACGGTTCACTGCAGATTTTCCTCAAAACTGAGCTCCCACCAACAGCACTGTTCTTGCTGCTCCGTGTCGTTTCTCTGAACCCGCTCCAGCCTCCAGCAGGGATAGATTCTGGGAAGAGCCAGAGGCCCACACGTTCTTCTGTTCTGTGGTCTTCGTTCCGCCCTCCTGGCCTTGGGGCTCGAGAGGGGCCATCTGTACCTAGAACCTCATCTTCATCTCTGTCCCATCTTCTTCCATGTTTGCTCTATACCTCCACTTAGTGTCATCCCGGGTCTCGTGCCCTTCGCTATAACAGGTGAATTTAGTTGCCAGAGAAAGGTTGTGGATGGACGTAAACGTCAAATCCTAAATCAAAAGCATGTAGGGGAAAAGGTAGCCCCATCTTCCACCTAGCCTCACCTCAACCCCACTGTTTATCTGGGGTGGGGAGATAAACAATGGTTTATCTGCTAAACAAAGCAAATATGCCCCCATGATACTGGTCACCAGGGACATTTTTAAAAAGAGAGACACGTTTAAAAACAAAGCAGCCAGCAGAGCAAAAGGGCTGGAGGGCTCTGGAAATCATCAACATCCGGGATTCTTTTCCTTTTTTAAAAAAATTGAAGTATAGTTATTTACTAGGTTGTGCCAGTCTCTGCTGTACAGCAAAGTGACTCAGTTTTACACATATATACATTCTTTTTTTTTATATTCTTTTCCATTACGGTTTATCCCAGGATATTGAACATAGTTCCCTGTGCTATACAGTAGGACCTTGTTGTTTATCCATTCTAAATGTAATAGTTTGCATTTACCGACCCCAAATTCCCAGTCCATCCCTCTCCCTCCCCCACCTCTCCCTTGGCAACCACAAGTCCGTTCTGTATGTCTGTGAGTCTGTTTCTGTCCTGTAGGTAGGTTCGTTTGTGCCATAGTCTAGATTCCACATGTAAGCGAGACCATGTGGTATTTGTCTTTCTCTGTCTGACTTATTTCACTTAGTGTGATCATCTCTAGCTGCAGCCACGTTGCTGCAAATGGCATTATTTTGTTCTTTTTTATGGCTGAGTAATATTCCATTGTATATACATACCACATCTTCTTCTGAGGACACGAGGTTTCTGGAGGGCTGCCATGTGGAAGGAGGGAGGATGGGGTGGGTTGGGGGCAGGTGGGATAAAGGTGAAGCTGATCAGGCAGCAGAATAATTAAGAACAGAGCCTTGTGGTAGATAGTCCTGGGTTTGGATCCCGGTTCTGCCTCTTTGGGTACCTTTCTTAACATCTCATGTTTCACTTAGTTCCCATCTTTGCAAAATGGGGCTCATCGTCCCTACTAGAGATTCTCCATGAAGATTAAATAATATAACCTAATTGCATAGAAAGTTAGCACAACGTTTGAAAGCTCCTAAGTGGAATCTAAAAGGAAAAAGCTTGTGCACATGTCACGTATGTGACATGATAGAATGCTTTAGTCTCAAGTTCTCATTTTTTTCTAAGTTGACGACAAAGATTTGTCTGCTGGAGGCATCTGAGAATACGCATATAATAAGAGCAAATCTGGCTCTGTGTCTGCACCTCGGTTTTCTGTAGGCAATGCCAGGTGCTCTGCAAAGCTGGTTAGGAATGACTCATGTCACATATGCCCACATGCCTCATCTCTGTTGTTATTATATTAGTGATACTACTTGCTCTGTAGTATTGCTGAAGGAATAAAATGAACCAGTGTGTGAAGAGCATGGTGTCTGATATATAAAAAGCCCTCAGTCAATGGTAGATGTCCACCATTATTGCAACCAATATTCGAATCCAGCTCCAGAAACTCTTTATCAGGTGACTTGCTGCCATGGCCCTGCACCAGCTATGCCCCTGCCAGTCCCTCTGGCATCACGTTGACTTATGTATTGCTAGAAATATATTGTGTTCAGTCGCGTGTTTGCGAATGACAGATCATTAAGGAAGCACTGAGGAACTAGGGCAAATCAATACAGAACGCAAATGACTGAAGCCCCCATCAGATGTTCGCATTGCTTCTCCCAGCGCCGGAAGACGCTCAGATGTTTGGTTTGTATGTTTGTTTTTATGCTAGTTCTATTAAATCAGTTTGCAGCCGGAAGAATGTTTGCCAGAGAAAGACACATGTGCCAGTTAAGAGAGACCAAAGACAGCCGCTGGCTTCAGACACATCCCTAAATGTGACAGTTTTTGCTGACGCTAAAGCAGCTTTTTGTCCTTCACACTGAATTTTTGTCCCTGGGAGTACGGATCTTTGCATGCTTGTTCCAAGCCATGTAAACCCCACCAGAGGCTGCTGCTGCGTAGAGCCTGTGTGTGTGCCCACACACATGCGTGTGCACACACACCCCAGACTTCCTTCCTTGACCGAGGGGCAGTTTTCCTGAGGATAAGTGGGCAATGCCTAAAGGAATAGAGGTGCCTCAGCAGCGAACGGTATTCAGCAAAGCTCAGTGACTGAGAGTGCAGGCTTTCCAGTTGGATGAACTTGAGTTTGAGTCCCGGCTGTAGCTCTTCCTGGCTTTGTGAATATGGACAAGTGACTTAACGTCTCTGAGCCTCGGTGTTCTCACGTTTAAAGTGGGAGCAGTGATAACAAACAGGGTCTGCCTCAGAGAGGTGTCAGTACTAAGTTAGGTGTACGGAGCAAAGCTCTTAGTCTGATGCCTGACTTACAAGTCCAAGCTGATACACAGTAGCTCTTACTGTTATCGTCCTCACCCTTGCCTTAACTTTGCATCTGAAGTACACCGACAAGCTCTAATGCCCCCTGGGGCAAGGCTCACCCACATCATGTCCTGGCCTTGGCACCCTGTAAGGGTGTTGCATGTCCAGCGGGTACCCACAGCAGCATAAGAGGCAGAGAGACTGCAGAAATGAAGACCATCCCCAGAGTGTGCAAGGGTAGAGCGTACCGGATACACAGCAACGTCCCTGCCAGGGTTAACAGGCTGAGATGGGAATTCTTTGTTCAAAGCCACACCTTTGCACTCTATTTGCATATTTTATACATATATTGTTATATATGTGTGTGTGTGTATATATATATATACACACACATGCATCTATATTCCATCTTCCCTCAACTCCTACAGCCTTTTTACAACATACCTACTTCTGCAGAGACTGCATGATGTCTCAGAAGGAGTACTGGGGTCTTCACCCCTTAAACTTTTCTGGGACTTTGGGAAAGCTATTTTAGTATATGGACTTCACTTTCTCTGTTTTCAAAAAATAGAGAAGGCAGTGCATCCAATGGACAGAAAGAGAAAGATGCCAGTTCCGCCACCTATTAGCTCTGGCACTTCGGATAGGCTCTTTGATCCATGTAGGTTTTATTTTCCTTGTCCACAAAGTAGGGCCAACACAGCTTGCCTCAGAAGTGTAAGGATTCACAGAGATAATAGACCTAAACCAACTCGATTCCACAAAGGACAACTCTTCTTGTTAGGTTAGCAATAAAATCTGGTTCTGTGATGGACCGTCTTGGGCCGGTCTCCATCACCAGATGATTAAACTCCTTGGGGATGGGTATCACATCCTACTCACTGTTTCGTCCTTCCCTTAGCTCTTGCACCCATTGCTAAAGTGGACGTTATTCATTATGAACTGCACGGTCAGCCAGCTGACCTGACTAGCCTGGGCTCTTGGCCTGCAGCCGGGAGCAGTGCAGAAACTGAGGGGATTGCCATCGTTACAGACAGTGGCTCTCTCCAGAGGCATCCTCCAGTCGCAATCCCCCTGCCAAGATGGCAGGTGGACCCCAGGATTCCTGGAGAGCATCTGCCACCTGACTGGCAGCCCCAGAGGTTCACAGAGCTGCTGCCTTGGCTGAGAAATCCCTGAACTCTGCTCAGCTGGGAAATGAGAATGTCCTTGGAATTTCTCAGTCAAGGCAGCCTGCCCGGGTCTGCTGCCTCTGTGGGTGGCTATATCCAGGAGCCCGCAGCCTCTGCGACCTCGTGGCATGCTTTTTTGGCTCACCACAGGCCAACCAGGCCGCTGTCCAGCCAGCCTATGCCCACGTGCTCGACAGAGCACACTCCCCGGCCCCTCCGGCCCCAAAGAGGCTCTCTTAATAGACCGTGGCAGCCTCATTTGTAGACTCGATTCATCCGGCAGCCAAGAATGATCTGTCCTGATGCTCCCTCTTTCCTCGCACCCACCCTTCCTCTTTCTCCACCCCCCTCACCCCCTTCCTTCGGCCTGGAGAGTGATTTGTCTGTGTTATGGGTAGGCCTGACAAACCATTCCACGTTAGCAGCTGAGATGTTGTTTGAAATGGGAAAATTGCTGGCAGACTGCTCCATTAGTGGTTCCAGTAACAAATACTCTCTTTCCCCCAATGAAGATGAGATTGCAGAGGCACAAATTAATACAACTGTCTCCCCTCTTCTGCAGCAGGGATTACTCTTCAAGATGAATGGGTTCATCCCAGCCAGAAGTGTGCATCCTCCAAATGGAGCCTCCAAGGGAGCCAGTTCCTCCCATGTCTGCCTTGTGCTCCGCCCAGCCCTCCCCTTGCGCGCACGCGCACACACACACACACACACACACACACACACCATACACACACACTTTTTTGTGTCTTCCCAGCAGAGAGTTTGGGGATCATCCATGCCAAATGAGGAGGTGATGAAAAGATCCACACCTCGGAGAGACGGGAGATGTGGACCAGGCCACTATTCATCACCTCTAATAGAGGGCCCCGCCTTCCGCTCATGCCTGTTTCCCACCACACCTGTTCTTGGCGGCGGGAAGTCATTTGACAGATGAAAGAATGAAGAATGAAAAGGCTTGCTCACTCTCCATGCTCCTTCTCTTCCAAGGAAGCTCTGGGCCCTGGGCCTGCAGCATCTCTTGTTCTTTCCAGAGTAATAGGAGAGAGAGCAATTCAGCAAAGTCCGTAAGGCCATAAAGCTACAGATTGTAGCAGCAACCCAGGGGAGTGATCCATTCGGGGCCCCTGGGGCCCTCAGGATATCAGGGAGCCAGTGTGATGAATGTCAGGCTGGGAGCCTAGAGACTTGAAGGCTATTTCTTCATCATATTAGAACAGCCGATTGAAAAACCCAGAAACAAATACTGAATCGTTAGGTTGTACACCTGAAACTAAAGTTATATGTCAATTATACCTCCATTAAAAAAAAGAAAAGCCCAGAAGTGCAGTCTCTGCCTGTACTGCACCCCAGCAGCAGGATGGTGGAGGTTTTCACTGAATGGTGACATGCTTCCAGAACAGGTAGGCATTGCTATCTGTCCATCTGTCTTTACTCTTCCTTCTCTTTATCCCTTTGACTTTTTCAGCCTTCTGGTTACTTCCTACAGCATTTTCTGAAGATGACAGCTGCCTCCCAAAGACAACGTATCGTAAACGAGAACCAAATATGCTCAAGGAGAAGACATCTTTTCTAGCTTTCTCCCAGGGGTATCAGACCCTGAGCTGACTGCCCCACACACCAGAACCCCAGTCTCTGGCTTTCGGACGATGTTTACCAAGTCTCCCTCATCTAAGAATGTATGCCACATGATGGGAGAGACCATCCTGTCCTCAAGGCCCCCGGCAACCATTTGTTGATGGGTGGATGGTTAATCGACTCTTTTCTGCTCTGTTTCTCAGACGCCTGGAACAGAACTCCATCAAATCCATCCCTGCTGGAGCCTTCACCCAATACAAGAAACTGAAGCGAATGTAAGTCTCCCCTGGAGAGAAATGGGCCCAAATGTTTTCAGTTCGGGGGGTACTGTGTGTAGTGGGCAGGCTGCCCAGATGAGAGGCTGCATCACAACCCTCAGGAGAGTGCAGTGTCAGACCTGGAGTGGCTCCCAAGACGGGGAGGTAAGACCAGGGTGCTGCATTCAGATGGGGCGGTGTATGGGTTTAGGCACCTCAGATCTAAGGGCGACTCCAACTAGAGTGAAGTAAAATTATCTGGGTGGGAGGTGGGGCTGTGTCAGCCTAAAACAATCCCATCTCACCATTTGATTGTCCCCTGGTTTGGGGGATGCGGACCTCAAGCAGGAGCTTCAGTAGAGATGTGGCCGTTTCCCTATATCATCCTACAGCACCGTCACCAGCATCCCTACCACCGTGCACGCATTCATCTAACAAATTCTTAGCCAGTGTCCATCAGGAACAAAGAACTGTGCTGGGATCTGTGGGTAGAGGGTGAACTAAAACGAAGTCTCCTCTGGTGGAGCTTGCGTA
This sequence comes from Orcinus orca, assembly GCF_937001465.1. NCBI lineage: Eukaryota > Metazoa > Chordata > Mammalia > Artiodactyla > Delphinidae > Orcinus > Orcinus orca. The sequence goes on from NC_064561.1 coordinate 30,091,938, forward strand.
TTTGAGTGGGAGGGCACAGAAATAAAACCCAGTAAATGTCAGAAACTGACCAGTACTAGAAAGTAAAACAAAAGAAGGGAAGGGGCTAGAGATTGATGGAGGGGTGGTCTCTAGATGGGTTGACCCATGAAGGCCTCCGTGTGCAAGCGACCTGAATGAAGGAAGGGAGTGAGTCTAGAGGAGTTCTCAGGAGCATATGCATGGATGCTTTGCAGAATAGAGAGGAGGAACAGAGTGAATGAAGAGAAAGTGGTGGGGATTGTGCTCGAGACGTAGATAAGGGCCAGCTCCCGTGGGCTCTTTAGACCATGGTAAGGACTTTCTAATCTTTCTAAGTGAGATAAGAAGCCTTGGAACCTCCCTTGCCCATATGATGATCCCCAGCATGGCCGTTACCACCATATCCAATACCACGCCATCACTGCAGCTTATCAGTACCTGCTGACACCAACCCTGCAGTGTACCTTCCCTACTCCATTGACAGCATCTGAGCCTCACGGCCCTCATCCCTGCCATCGTGGTAACGTCATCAGCACCACCCCTCCCCATCACGTGACCACCCTGAGCACTGATCTGTGAGTCACTCAGAGCGGGGTGCTCTGGAGGGAGGCTAGTAGGATTCAGAAACAACCCAGCCATTGCCATCACAGATATTAAGAGCCTAGGAGGGAGGCTCCTGTCCCTTCTCCAGGCTAAGAAATCATTTATTATAGCCCAGTAATCACAATGCTGCTTTCATTGCGCCTGCCTACTCCCTCTGGCCCCCCACACAGAGAAAAGAGAGAGGGCAGGTAGAAATATGCATGGACTTGGGTTTTGTTCCCTTCCACCGCAGGCTGATTCATCGGTTTCCCTTGAGTAGGAGGGCCTGCATTAAAGAGGTTAAGTGTCTGCTTGCTCCTTTTATGTTAAAAATAAACATCCCTGCGAAACAGTGGCATTGGTACGCTGTACCCTCAGATCCTAGGAAGCCAACTTCCCATCTCCCTGGAAAGCCACACCAAACAAGATTTTTCTCCTGGTACAGTTCCAGAAGTAGAAACCAACATGATGCGCCAGCTCTAAGCACATACTCCTTCCCTCCCTTTGGCAGCCTTCCTGCTGGAGGAGCTGTATAAATATAGGCCTTAATATTTAAACCTTGGGCCATTAATCTCCTGGCCTCCCTGCTTCTCCAACCCACTCTCCATATGCACCCCCCGAATTCATTTTTAAAGCCCAGCTTGATTATGCAGCCAGATAGTAATTTCAGTGAAAAATGACAAGTTCAGTCACTGCCCCAACCTATATCTCTTACATGATTTAAGTGACTGCTCTAATTTTTTGTGAAGTCCAGGTAATTTAGAGCGTGACTATGTTTTACTGTCCTTTCTCCATCCCATTGGAGTTGCCATGATCTGTGCATTCAAAATTCATAAGATCTTCTCCGTCACGACCTGGGAAGTAAATTTCATTTTTGATCACTTCTGATGCTATTGATATTTACTATGATGCCCTTCCCCGCCCCCCCCAGCCAAGGGGATGGCGGTAGGGAAGAGAGACCACTTAAAATTTTTTCTGACTAACAGAACTTCAGAAACCCAGACTGAAGTGCAAGGGCTTTGGAGAAGTAGGGTCCCTGGTGAAAATGGAATTTAAAACCCTAAGGGTGAACTCCTCCTAGGTATACGTGACCGGTTTATCTCTAATATCTCACAGAAAAAAGTTTTCCCTCAGCTGTGAGTGAACCTCATCCTCTTCTTATCTCCAATGACAAAAAGAAAAAAAAATTTCCTTGATTGAATGTTGAATGGCTTTGTCCCCGAAGAGGATGAATTTCTAGCAGTCAGCTTAGTGTAAAAAATGTACGTCCAGGTGAAAACTAGTACCAAGATACAGGCGCCATCTGCAGGGAGAGTAGCAGACGTTACAGAGGATGCCCCAGTCTTACAGGGTTGGTTAACCGAGAGCGCTGACACTTGAAGGCCAAACCTTCAAAGGTGTTGAGTTCTTTCCCTCCCACGTTCTAAGGTAGAGCAATATTCCACAAGTTCCACCAGTTCCCAGTGTCTCACGCTTATAATCCCCGCTTGACCCTCGTCGGCACTGGAATTTACCACCTTTCTTCTGAACTGTATGCAAAGGCCACTTCTTCTCCGCCATCCGGTTTATCAAGCCCCAGGGGACTGGGATAGGCTTGAGACAGACCAGATTCTGAAATACTGTCTAAAGTATGACTCAGAAACCCCCTGCCTGGGAATCATCTGTAGACTTGTTACGTATGCAGATTTCTAACCCCAGTTCTCCAGAGGGCCGAATCAGACCCTCTGTGGGTGCATTTTAATAAACACCCTAGTGAGGTTTGAGAACCACTGGTCATCGAGGGCGACCCAAACACCAGAAGTCAGCTCTGGGACCACCTGAGCGTGGAGATGGGTGGGCACTGAAGCCTTCCCCAGTCTACCTTCCTGTCTAGGGCCACCACCTTCTGCACCCATCACGGTGAAATGGAAGGGAGACTGGAGATGCCAGCTCTGTACCCAAATCGCTGTGTCCAGTCACTTGTGGCTATAGGTCCTTTACCTGTGGCTGCTGTTCCCTTCCTGCAGAATGAAGAACTAAGATGAAGTGACCACCAGGGTCAGTTCCCAGCTAAACTATCACTTCTCCGGTCTCCATTCCCCAGCATCTCCAAATCGCGAGACATCTCACCTTGTCCTTAGAGACGGGTGCATCCAGGAGTCTAGCTCTGAACTAAAAATGAATTTGCCCCGACAAGGCTAAAGCAGAGGGCTTCCCCACTGGTCACAAAACCTCCTCTGACACGGCAGAGGGCCAAGGACCTTGAAGGGACATCACATTAAAAATGTCAGGAAAAAAAAAAAACACCAAAGAAATAAACCAATGAGGCTTTCTCACTAGTCTGATCCGAGCACCGACCCTGCACGCTTGCCTGAAATGCCTTGCTAGGCAGCCAGGCTGAGGGCTAGCAAGATTAGGATAATCCGGAGCATTTGCTTGTTAAGACCCTTATACAAAAGCAGAGCTCTGAAGAAAAGGCCAGTGTAAGCTGACTAGTTTGCGAGCACAATCTGTGGATTTGTTAGAGGCGATCTCGCCTGCTAAAGGGATAAGCTCGACAGCCGTGCCTAAGAAACCTTAACCTGTGGAGTATCTTTCAACTCGCAGGTCTTGGAAACAAGGAGGGAAGGGAGCAGAGGACTAGGCAAAGGTTGTTGGATGGCCCTTTTGAAGGATAGTAGAAGGAGGAGAGAAACAGGCAGAAGGACTGAGCTTAAGAGGCTGTGGGGCTGGGGCATCTGGCCTTGCTGGAGGCAACTGCTAAGGAATCTGCTTAGATGTTCTTGCTTCTCGATATTCCCTTCCCTCCTCCTTGTTGATCCTCCGAGACCCCAGCTCTCCCTCTTCTCCACAAAAGCAAAGACCCATTGATTTATTTTGGTAAAGAAAAGGAACCAGAGAGGTTCATTGTAGCTGGAAATTGGAGCATCTCCCCTTCCAGGGACAGGAACCCCGAGGCTGTCCCTGAGCTAATAACTCCTAAAGAGAAGTCTCCCTCTTCAGGAAAGTGTTGTTAGTGAGACAGGTGCTCAGAAACCCTGGGGTGCTGCAGAGTGAGCAGCCTCTGGGTCAGGGAGATTCTTCTGCGCCAACGAGGCCAGGTTAGCTGCCTTCTAACACACAGCATCCTTCTCGCTCACATTATCCCAAAGCCCTGATCATCATCGCCCTGGGCTTGTTCCCGTCTCACGAGGACCGCCAGCAACAAGCCCACATCTCAAAGCCATCCCATGAGAATCTCATGATGTCTTTACATCACCCGGCCTGGAAGATGCACTGAACCAGACAGAGACTTAAGTCACTGCTCAAAACCTCCATTCAGGTCAGGAAGGAAAAGTCACTGGGGAGGTGAAATGACTCAGGACTTCTGGGGACAAAAATAAGCATTTGCCAAGGCGTGAGGCAAGAAAGTGAGGCTTACGGGAACCTTGGGCTGTGTTTGGCCAAGGCCAGCTTTTGCTTTGTTTATGCTATAATTGCTCGGTTGTGAGACCTACGATGAGGCCCTAACCTAACTGGCTTCCATTTCCCACCTGCAAAGTGAAGGCTCGCGTGTGCATGGCCCTATGTCAAAGTCAAGGTGCCACGACTGAGCATTCTTTGAAAGCCAAGGAGAGTGGTACAAATACAGAGCATTTTATCATGCGGCAGTTGAACTGAATGATCCTTAAGCCCCTGCTCGCACACTCTGAATAAATAAATTGATTAAGTGATGAATTCATCCTCACCATTTTGCATACCTGAAATGCTTGGTCCACACTTTAGGGACGGCCATAGCACACCTTGAGCTATGTTCTCAGAGTCTCTGGTTAATTTTTCAGAGACATCAGCAAGAATCAGATCTCGGACATCGCTCCAGACGCCTTCCAGGGTCTGAAATCACTCACATCTCTGTAAGTGGGGAGCAAAGCGTGTAGGGTGTGGGTGGGAGCATGGGCGAGGGGGGCGGCCATATTTTTCAGGGGGTGTTTATCAAGGTTTTATGTTCCCTTACACACTTGTGTCAACCTGGTAAAAGAAACAAATATTTCTTCAGGGTAAATTGATCTTGGGGAATATTTCTACAAGCCCAAATGCATTCTTTTTATTGATTAAGTGCCCAGCAGCCTTCCTGGTTATTGGCTTCTAATTCAAACGCATCTTCTCCTCTAACCGCACTCCCATCCCACATGCCTAGGCAGTGCTGTCCGGGGAGGTGGAGGGAGAGAGTCGTAATGTATGATTATTACCATGTGCCCATTTTACCCGTGCGTGTGACCTTGTCAAGGAAGGAGCTCATTTTCTTCCTCTGATTTGAAGCCTTTTTCTCCAGACCAACCTCACGGCTATTGTCCTGAGAAAGCATTAACCCCATCCTATAAGCCTTTCTTTTCTTTGACTTTCAAACCCTAAAGCAGCCTAGTGGATGGAACCAAAGCTGTGCCCACCAGGGGCTCAGAGACCCTCAGGGGCAGCGAAGTACAGAGCTTTGTCCTGATTTCTGCCAGTGACTCGCCCTGTGGCACAGGGACTGTCACTTGAGTCTTCTGTGCACATTCCCTCACAGGCAAAATGGGGACGATGACACCTTTCCTGCCTGACACACATTCATGATTACAGTCCCAACAATCATTGGCAGTACTTACTGAGCACCTACTCTGTACCTGGTACTATTCTAGGAGGCTTGCAAGTTTCACCCTCACCATGACCTAAAATATAGGCTCTATCCTCTCCTGTCTTTAATGGTTGGAGAAATTGGGTGATCTAAGCTCCACACAGACAGAGGTTTTTATTTCTTTTGATCCTGGCTGAATCTCTGGCACCTCAAACAGTACCTGGCACGTAGTTATCGTGCCCAAAAAGATGTGTTGAATAAATAAACGTAACTTATCCAAAGTCCGCGGTAACAAGCGAGAGAGGCAGGATTTAGACCCAAGCAGTCTGACTCCAGAACCGTGCTCTTGGTCCCCATGCTATGCTGCCCTCCTGAGATAACATAAAAAGTATGAGATACAGCAAAGGTATCATCAGTTGATATTTTTTGTATTATTTGGTGACCTGCCCACCCGGGCAAGAGTGAGGATGCTCAGAGGCAAGCTGTCCATGCTTTGTCTCTCTGTGCAACCGGTTTGTTTAATGGATGAGTGGGCAGGTGACAAGACACACATTCTTCCCCCAGCTGGCCCTATCCCACTGGGAAGGGGCTGAAGACAGGGGAGTCTCTTGATTCAGTTGTCGCCTGCTGCTGGCGGAGTAAAGTAGTTTCATTTATCGGGTAGCACATCTGGCTGGGATATCACAGACAGGATTGTGTGTGAGATTAGTGTCTGCTTATTGTGCTGAAGATCACAGAGGAGAAGGGAGAGTGGCCATCTGCCACCGCGGTCCTATCCCTGGCCCCACCCTCCTGTTCCCCTTGTCTGCTGTCCCTCTGCTGGGATCTGGGAACAGTCTGAGGACAGTGAGACGCTTCCTGTCTTGCAGGAAAAGAAATTCAAAATCTGGTTGCCAAACAGGACATTGGCATGCCACTAGCCAATTCTGAAATATATCAGGGCATTGTTTAAGTGAAGCGCCTCTCACCCCCAATGCATGCGTTTAGCCATTCAGTAGATGCCTCCTGTGCACTGAGTAGCCTTATAGGCACTGAGAATGTGGCAGTGAACTGGACAGACAAGACCCTTGACATCATGGAGCTTTGAATACCAACACACCCAATCCAAAGTCAGGAATGGCCAACGGAAAGGGCAGGAAAGCCTTCACCCCAGACCTGTTCATTCTTTTTTTTTAAATTTATTTATTTTTGGCTGCACTGGGTCTTCGCTGCTGCGCGCGGGCTTTCTCTAGTTCCGGTGAACGGGGGCTACTTTTTGTTGCGGTGCGCGGGCTTCTCATTGCGGTGACTTCTCTTGTTGCGGAGCACGGGCTCCAGTAGTTGTGTCACGTAGGCTCAGTAGTTGTGACTCGCGGGCTCTAGAGCACAGGCTCAGTAGTTGTGGCTCACGGGCTTAGTTGCTCCACGGCATGTGGGATCTTCCCGGACCAGGGCTCGAACCCGTGTCCCCTGCAGTGGCAGGCGGATTCTTAACCACTGTGCTACCAGGAGAGCCCAGAGCTGTTCATTCTTTCAACAGATATTTATTGTGTTAGATCCTGTTCAGATTTCGACTCTAGGGACCCAGCCATGAGCAAGCCACATGATGTCACCACATACAGAACCTATACTCAAGGGGGCCAGTGCGGGAGGCACAGAAAATGTTTAAAATAAATAAATGTATAAGTAATATGACATGACGTAATGAAAAGGGATGAAGAAATAAAAATAGAGTGACAGGTGGTAGAAAATGTTGACTAAGATATTCAAGAGAAGCTTCCCAAGGATGAGGTGTTTGAGCCCAGATCTGAAAGGTGGGAAGGAAAGTCAAGGAGAGATCTGGGGATAAAGCCAGACAGGTCTACACCCAGGTGCCCCGAGGTGGACCCACAGCCCACGTCAGCCTGCCGGAGAGTAGTTTTGACCCGCTGAAGCTTAGAGACGCCCCATACGGACACATGATTTGAGGAACCCCTCCCCCCCCGCCAGCCCCGTTGTCCCTCCGGCTTCTGCTACGCTGCAGGTTCTAACATCAGCGAACAGACAGTGACACGACTGCATTTGGCACAGTGAGCAGTGGGACATTAATAATATGAATTACAAATGCAAGCCTGAGCCATTGTGCTGACTTTTATTTAGCCGTTAGTTTGTTGAAACATTCATGAAACACACCCGCAGGCTGAGCGGGAGGCTCACTCTTCACTCCTGGTGGCGTCTGGAAGATGGGGAGTTGGGTTTATCGCTCCCATTGACCGTTTCCTCATCCTAATATTTGGCCTCCTCGATGACACATCACAGCCTGAATTTGCAATCTGAGTGGGGATCGAATCCTGCGTTCATTCAAGGCACTCCAGAGCTCGAGAGGGAATTTTTTTTTTTAATTCTTCTTAGCTAAGTTCCCTCCATCTCGGAGGAGGCTGGACCCAAGAGACAGCAAAGTCTGTGCCATGGATGAGAGCAGAGAGAGGCCAGCAGTGTCTTCGGGGGAGGCAGACCCAGTACACTTCTTCCCCAAGCCTCACGGATCACCAGAGACCAGCCCTTGAATAGGACACCCAGTGTGAGGGACTCTGTAGGCTGGAAGAGAGAAGGGTAAAAGAATTCTGAGTTCCTTAGCTCTTGGAGCTCAGGGGATAGGGAAAAAGGCTGTAATGTAGAAGCTGCTGGTACCGCGATAACAATTCCTTGCTCCCTAGTTTTTCCTAAGAGCCAGTCCTTGACTCAGCAGTCCCTGAGCCATCTGGATAGGAGGCCAGATACCCAAAGCCCTGTCTAGATGGATGATAAAGGACTCAGCTCAGGAATTCCTAGGATGCAACAGGATATTAAAAGGAAACATTCTATATAGGCTGGGCTCAGCCTGATCAATACCCATTGAAGACCAGAAAACACAGGGCCGGCCAGCTTCCCACACATCTTATTTACTGCTGGGGTGTGAGTCATATTAGCAGCTCTGGGAGTCACCACAAAGCGATTGCGTCTTCCTATTGTGGGTGATTTATTGAGCTGGGCTGCCCAGGGGTAGAACAGGCTGGAGCCCATTTCTCCTCGCCTCCCGGACAGCCTGCCCCTGCAGCCCCCCCAGTGGCGCTAGCCCACTGTCTCACTGGGGAGGAGAAGGTGAGGCAGGCTGGGGAAGCCAGTGCTCTGAGATGCCCCCCAGAGCGGGCCAAGCTGGTGGCCTCCTCCTTGAAGGAGTTCCAGTGGCCTTTCATCCGCAGTGACCGCTGTCCTCTCTGCTCTTTTCCAGGGTGCTCTATGGGAACAAGATCACCGAGATTGCCAAGGGATTGTTTGACGGGCTGGTGTCCCTACAGCTGCTGTGAGTAGGAACTTTGTCACTAATCGTGTCTCTGGAACTATTTGCAGGCTCTTTCCTGCAAACTTTGAGCCGTGCTCCGTAGAGTTCTTCTTTTGACTTTATGCCCATTAAAAGAAAAAAAAAAACATTTTTTTTTGAGTTGTCCACCCCGTACCTCCATCACCTCTTCTTGGCGGAAGGAGAGCCAGGGAGTTGGCAGAGGAAGCCTAAGGTCCATGTAAACGAGCTATAGATGATACAGCTCGGGAGCCTGGCCCAGGTATGAATCACTAACCTCAGGCTTGAGGGGCTAGAAATTAAGCCAGAGGTGAATCCTACGAAGGGAAGCATGGGGCAGGGGTGTGCTCGGAACTTAGGGAACTAAAATATTCATACACCGTATTCCAATACGAAAGCTGAAACAGAGCTGCCGGTAGACATGAGACCTTGAAGAAGGGTAGGGGTGGGGCAGTGAAATAATTAGAGAAGGAGCATGATCGATCACTGCTGTGACTCTATCTGGGTAAGATGTGGCTGAGATGGGAAGCGTTTATTTAATTTAAAGGAAGATTTGTTGCCTCAAATTTTAAGCTCTGGGATTATTTATTTGCATTTGTTTCATTGTGGTCATTTGAGCTTAAATGTTTGAAGGAGATAAATGAACTCTGATGTGGAGAGGCCCGGAAAGGAATTCAGCTCATCCTGTATTTTAAGATTTTATGACTGGGGGAGAATTATCTCTGGTTTGTGATCAGGTAGCCATAGTTTCTACACGCATGTACTATGGGTGTGGGGAGTGTGTGTGTGTGTGTGTGTGTACGTGTGCGCGCGTGCATGTCCATGTCTGCTCAGGGACCATCACGATTCCTATTAGTATTAGGAATTGATCTTGAGTATCCTGTGAGCAATGGAAGATACCAAGTTTCAGAGAGGGAGATGACTTGTCCTCAGTCACACAGCAAAATAGGTGTGGAAGCTGGAGTAGAGCTTATGTGGTCCTGTGGCTCAGAAGCCTCCCGGACCTCTGAATAGCACAAGACGTATGTTCCCAGCGGCGTGCATCTGAGTACAGATGAACGTGTGTGCGCACGCGTGCACATTTGTATGCGTGCCATTGTAAAACCACCTCTAAGTCACAGGCAGGAAGGAAGGGGCCTGGGGCCTCCCTGCTCCCGTGGGCCGTTACGTGAAGCTCCATTATGAGCTTGCGCACCATGTAGTCAAGTTGTGGCTCCGGATGGGTGGGCGGCCAGGAGCAATGGTGAATAGAAGAAGGTTGGCAACGCATCTCACGTGGTGACATCCAAAGAAAAAGGAAGTGAGACTTTTCCTTTAGCCTTTTCTTCTCGCATTTACTCCCTACCCTTCCCATGTCCTGTTAAGACTCAGCCCTGGACAGAGTCTCCTAAGACAATATAAGAATGTGAATCATGTCCAGATGAGACGCCCAGCTGGTTTCCAGGCAGCACATCCATCACAGCGATAGTCAGGTTTGTTTCAATGAAGCCGAAAGCAAGAGAAAGAAAATTCTGTTCTTTTTCTCTGCATCCCACCCATCCAGCCCTTCACACCTCTGTCTCCGTGTCTATCTCACTCTCTGTGTCTCTATGTACCTACCTACTAGTGTTCAAAGGTTGCAGCCCTTGGTGGGCCTTTGTTAGAATAACATGCCAGGGCTCTGCAGGGAGCTGGGGGGTTCACAGATGGTATTCTTTGCTTGTAGCAAAGAAACTGTAAGTTATAACTGCCACTATAAGGCCAGTTAACTGTAGCTATTAATCCCTTCCAAGAAGAGTAACAATAGCATGGCCTAGAGTTAGATTTGGAGGTGGTGCCTTTCACTGGGCTGGAGTGAATATCCTTTTACAGTCTGTGTTTTGACCGCAGAAAGCTCTATGCCCTTGCATGCATTAAGGAGAAATGTAGCATGCGTCAAAGTGCCTAGCACAGTGCAGGGCATGTAGCAAAGATTCCATAAATGCATGTTTTGAGAGTCCGCCTGCCGATGCAGGGGGCGTGGGTTCGTGCCCCGGTCCGGGAAGATTCCCACATGCCGCGGAGCGGCTGGGTCCGTGAGCCATGGCCGCTGAGCCTGCGCGTCCGGAGCCTGTGGTCCACAACGGGAGAGGCTACAACAGTGAGAGGCCCACATACCGCAAAAAATACATAAATAAATAAAATAAAAATTAAAAAAAAGGAAATGTATCCCAGCTCCAAGCTGACAGCAGTCGTGAGATGACTGGAGTTAACAGGACTTTGCATGGACAGGGAAGGCAACTCTGGTTGAGTATCACCATTTTGAGCAGAGGGAGTTGAGTAGCTGGGAGTAAAGACAAAGCATCCCCCCTTCTCTCGAGACCGAGAGTTGACACAACTCAGGCCACCTCACTTTCCAGAAAGAACCAGCAACTGTAGCCGTCATTGGGCTTTGACCTGCTGTTGAGCAGTTAGAAAGCAGGTCCTGATTAGATCTAATTTAGCGTTCAGCCCGCGGTAGATTGGATTTCTCCTTGTTAGACTGGAGACACTCCGATAAGAAGGCTCTGATTAGAATACCCTGCTAGTCTGGGAAATTTCCTGTCCTTTGACTCGAAGACTTTTTGCAAGAGGTTTGTGTTTTTTTCTTCTCTCTCCATCTCTCAAGGTATGGGTGCATCGCAAAGCCAAGCTGTCTCTGCCACCCAAAATGATCTTGGATGTTTCCTTTCTGGCCCTTGTCATGATGCTACCAGGAGTAAAGCAGGTGCATTGCAGTTGGTTGTCCTGACTGCCCATCTCCCCTTTCCCTGTTTCTCTAAACTTTTCAGCTCTTCCACCACACTTGCCCAGCCTGTTCTGTACCCAGCCCTCCTGGGTCATTCTCTTGCCCTGTTTATTCGGGCAGATGGCCAATGCTGATAGGAGAATGTCTCAGCCTTCAGAGTTTCTCAGAGGCTGCAGCAAATGGGTCTCCATGGACAAGCTTCAGCAGTCCTGGGAAGGACCCCCAAACCCCTATCCTCTTGGTGTCAGCCTCACAAGAGTCACCTCCTTTAGTTGGACTTCCAAAATCTTCAGGGCTTCCAGGACAGCCTCTCACCCAGCTGGTATGGAAACCTGTCCCACGCACCCTGGGACAAATCCTACTGCTCTTTTGCTGATAAGTTTCTGTGATAAGTTTTCTCAGTGTAGTTAGAAGGTTAGGAAGCTCTTTCTTATACTAAACCTCAGTAATGGCTTTTGGGAAACTCAGAAAAGGCTATTCTCATATTCTTCAAGTGTTTGAAAATAGCTAGTATGTCTCCCTGTAATTAATCCTAAACAGGTTCAGTTCCTGCAGACTTTCATTGTATAAACACACATTTGTTATCAGTAACAACCCTTATGATCTTCGGGGGATGCAAGGGAGCCTGTCAGTTTCCTTCCTTAAAACAGGCTACTGGAACACGAGTCAGGTGCCCAGTAGGGCAAGAAGTGTGTTTAGAGACTCCCTCCTAAACTGCAGAGAACTGAAATTTCCCACACAGAGACATCTCAGAATCCAAGGTTAGGACCAGACATGCCACTGGGCATGCGCGCCCAAATCTGATCACCCGAGAAGTGACCTGTCCTCTTCTCCCAGGCTCCGTCCACGCCCTTCCTCACCAGAAACAGAGTGAAAGCTTAGCTGTTCGCCGTTCCCCTGCCCACCCTGGCTCCTGGGTTTCTAGGATGTGAGTGGAGATGATGATCCTGAGTGTGCAGCCAGCCAGAGTGCCCCCAGATATGTCACCTTGCAGCTCAGGGGTCAGTCCTCCCCAAGGCAAGGAAAGCAAGCAGTCAGCGTGTCTCCGGAGCCATCACTTTCCCCTCTGATGGGCAGCAGTAAGCTGCGTCGTTACAGCTCCCCCGGGGGATCGGCACATGCAGTTAGTACTCATTGATTGCACGGCATATGCACGGAAGAGGGATTCAAGTGGGGCAGGCAGTCATTTGAGGTGGAAGCTTTCGTGTAAATGCTGGCTCCGGTCGATGTTAAACCTGCTCCGGGAGGTCTTAACCAAACCAGACTGTCTTAGGGCTGGAATAAGTTAAGACAGCCTAGCACCTGTTGTTTGATTTTCTTGGAAGGCAGACAAGACCACTGGAGCATCTTGGAGTTTTCCAAGCAACATGCCAGTTACAGGGCAGTGAGCAAAACTCCGCTCCCTATAGCTCACTTTCCCTTATCGGCTGTTTTGCAAGTACAACTACTGCTGCTGATGACAACAGCTACCATTTATTGAATACTTAATATGTTCCAGAACCTGTGCTAAGCAATTTCATATACACTATCTCATCTAACCTTTACAACCATACTAAGAGAAAGGTATTGTTCAGAGGCCCATTTTATAGATGTAGAAACTGAGCAACTGACGGGTTAAGTCACTTGGCCATTGTCTCTCAGCACGTAAGTGATGGAGCGTTGGAACCCAAGCAGTCTGAATCTGGAGTCCACACCAGAGATATCTGTTTCTGACGCAGTCATGGGCCAACCTGCAGAGCTAGTTTTGTGATACACGAAACAAGAATTCCTCACTGGCTCAAGCCAAGGAGGGAGTACTGTGGAACTGCTGCTTTATCAGCTCCTCTTGTTAAGCTTCAGTCTAAATCACAGACCCCTGTCTCCCATGGAACTTCCTCTGGTTGACTGTCCTCACCCCACTAAAGTTCGAGCTGAGCCCTGTAAGAGGGCAATCAAAAAACCGCTTGTTCTTGGCTTCCCCGGTGGCGCACTGGTTGAGAGTCCGCCTGCCGATGCAGGGGACACGGGTTCGTGCCCCGGTCCGGGAAGATCCCACATGCCACGGAGCGGCTGGGCCCGTGAGCCGTGGCCGCTGAGCCTGCGCGTCCGGAGCCTGTGCTCCACAACGGGAGAGGCCACAACAGTGAGAGGCCCGTGTACCGCAAAAAAAAAAAAAAGAAGCTGCTTGTTCTTAAAGACTGGGTTGAGGTGAGATGATGAGAATTCTCCCCAGCAGTAGAAGCAGACTTCCTTTGTGATGCATTTTTGAGGGAGGAATTCTTCCCTCTCTTGTGTACCTGGAACTTCCTAAGGAAAGCTCTTGAGGGGACTTAAATTCTGGAATCATTCCATGCTTTGGTCATTGAGTGAATGGTTTATCCCTCTTAAAGGACTGATTAGTAACCAGGTAGCAGTCAGATAGGCAAGTTCTACTCTAGTAGCTGTTGGGGAGGGAAGGGGCAGGCCAGGTCACACTAGGTGAGGCCCTCGATCTCCTGAGAGCAGGTGATGGCCCCTTCATCCGGTCTCTCAGAAGTTCAGCTTCCCTCTGATTACCTTAGGAGGTCCCCGTTGCTTGCACCCTCTTCCTCGTGCCCTCCTATATCTGTGAATTCAAAGGAGGTCCTATTTTTCAGACAGGCCACCCTGTTGCTGCACTTCAGTTTGAGTCACCATGACAACCCACAGCCCATGACCAGCAGTGCAGTCATTATCAGGAGAGAAGAAGGCGTCATCATTGCCCCCAGGGACTTGGAGGGCTCCTCTTGTTTCTTTGAGTGTTTAGCATGGCGTGGCCCACAGCACCCATTCACGGGCTCAGAGAAGATTCTGGGCGGGGTCAGAAGTCCTTGACCTCGTGGCACCAGATGTCACCAGGTTCTTCCCCATGTCCAGCCTCAGGAGGTTGCCAAAGGTCAAAATAAATCCCCCGTATTTCATATGGGAAAGATAATAGCATGTTTGTTCTAAGGCAAGAGAGTGGTCCTTATTACAATTAGTAGATAAAGAATTTCAGGGTGGCAGAGGGTTAATTCTAAAGAATTTTTTTAAAAGAGAAAGACACAATAATGACAGGGGTTAACTCTAAATCCTGCAGCTTAATCAGAGGTCCAGAATGGCTCCCCTAAGTGGCATCCTCACTAATAGTTAATGCCAGTGCTTAATAGTGGGAAATACTTGCAGGGATACACAGAGGACTTTTTTTGATAACAGAGAGCCTTTGTAACCCATTCCTGAAAAATGATTCCCCTACAGGAGGAGCCAGAGAAAGGGTTATGCCATGGGGTTGTTGGTACATCTTTCCCTTCCTACGGATGCATCTGAGTGTTTACGAAACAGAAACTGACCCGCCCCACCCCACCCACCCCACCCCCCCGCCAGTGTCACTTTAAGAAAAGGAGGCTCCATGAAGTCCCCGCCTGGCGGGGAGCCTGGGCCCATCTTCCTATCCCGTGATCTTTCCCGGAAGGGCTTCAGGTATTCTGCAGGAAGGGGCTGCTGCGCTCTTTCTTGACACGTTTTCTGAGAAGACCTTGTACTCCAGGTTTGGAATATGCTTTTGGCATTTGCAGACCAACACCGTATAAGTAGGAGGAGTAGCCTTAAACCGCTGTCTTCTGCAGACACGTGGGCAGATGTGGAGAATATAAATATCACCCAAATGAGAGCTCGGGGCCACTGAATCAATATGTGAACCACTGGCGTTACCTAGGTGATTTTGATGCAATTTATCATGAAGCCTGATTCCAGATGTTTGTGTTTTCCAAACCTTGCGGCAAAGGCTGTGAGCTCAGGGGAATCTTCTTGGAGGAGGAGATGTGGGCAAGGGCAGTAGCTACAAATGGGACCTCAGTGGTCCTCTGCCTCTGTAGCCAGAGACGGGAGCCAATAAAGAGTAAGAACAGCTGCTACAAAGTGAACCCCAACCATGTGGCCTCTTTAGGGAGACTGGGTGTGGGGGTCCTTTTCACAGGTCAGGGTGGACCTCACTTCCCTCCTGTGGCCCATCTCCCCCTATTACCTGGACCCTGAGTGAATGAGGCTACAAGCTGCTACGAGCGATGAGAGCACCTGGGACTTTCCTGGCCGGGCCAGGCCCGGTCCCCCAGCAGGACTGGAATCAGAAGAGCCCTCCTTAGCCCAGCCTGAGGACTTGTGCTATTCATTCTCCCTCCCCCCTCCTCCCGCTCCAGCTCTGAGGCTCCCAATGGCTTCTGTTTCCTGCCTTGCTTTTTCTGAAGGCCACAGCTCCTGGAGAGGATTATCTCTCCGCCGCATCGTTAGGTTGGTTACTCAATGGGCTGAGTGCTAATACCTCTTGACATGGAACATATGTGGAAGCTGAAAGGGCCCGGTGAAGGGGAGGGTGGAAAGAGGGCTGCGTAGAGCTAACACTTAGACGTAAGTTTAGAAGGTGATGTATGTGTACTCGCACTCTCCGTAATTTCCTCTGGCGGGAGCGTGGCTCTTTGCTTTCGTCTTATTGTAGAATCATCACTAAGTTAATGGGAGTGGCTACAAAAACATACTTCTACCTCCTTCCACAAGCTTCAGGCGCTTCCCACAGTCCCTTCACAGGCATGGGAGTGGGAGCAAAGGCTTTTTTTTTTTTTTTTGCGGTACACGGGCCTCTCACTGTTGTGGCCTCTCCCGTTGTGGAGCACAGGCTCCGGACGCGCAGGCTCAGCGGCCATGGCTCACGGGCCCAGCCGCTCCGCGGCATGTGGGATCTTCCCGGACCGGGGCGCGAACCCATGTCCCCTGCATCGGCAGGCGGACTCTCAACCACTGCGCCACCAGGAGAGCCTGGAGGAAAGGCTTTTAAAATAAGATAGCATGGATCCAAATCTCAACCTACCACTTACTAGTTGTGCCACTTTGGTCAAAAGTACTCAAGCTTTTTGAGTCCCAGGGGTCTCATCATCTGTCAGATGGAGATTCCATAAGTTAATATTTGTAAGGAGCTGCGCGAGTGCCTGGCCACACATAGTGCTTATTACCTGTTAGGTCATGTGGTCCCAGCTGTTCAACCTGGCCTGATCATCTCAGCCCCACCCCCGCCCAACTACCATCTCTCTTTTGTTTATATGACCTCCACGTTTCCTTTGGGAGGTGGGTCTGGGAGCCGGTGGCCCCGCAAGACGGTTGGATCTGCTTCTGGGGAAATATTGATGCACACGGGACATCCCCAACCCCTCCCCCCTCGCTGGATCCAATAACGGATCAAGCCGAGATCTAGTTGGGGGCATCAAAATTCGGAGTTTGAGCACCAGGCAGCCTCCTGAATGAGGCGAGCTGGAGCAGCCCATCTTGCATAAGGGATGCTGTTGTCTCTGCTTCGTCGCTGTCCCCTGGTCTGCCTTGAGTGAGAATTCAGGGTGAGGGGAGCACAGAGCCAAACATACCAGCTCCTAAATCAGCCGTTAGTCAACGATGCGTGAAGGTTGAGAGCCTGCTTTGCACAGGTGCAGGCCACTCAGTGAGGAGCCTGCCATTGTGCCAGTGGCAGCTTAGTGAGCATTTCAAAGAGCAATCCCGTCGCAGCACCTTGGTGCCGGGTTCTCCCTAAGAGTCAGCAGGACGCCTGATGCCTCTACACAACCAAGAGGCAAACGTCCACCTGAAGTGTGCCCAGGTGCATTCCGAAGCTAGCAAAAACAGCCACTCCCCAGAAACAGGCAACACCTTCCACCAGGCACAGGAAGGAGAAGATGGATTTTCCATGGTGGATGAGAGAGGAGCTTTGGAGTCGGACAGGCTGGAAGTTCACTGGGCAGCCTTGGTTAAATCCATCACCACTCTGACCCTCAGGTTCCTCATCAGCAAAATGAGGACAATCATAGTGGTGCTGTGAGGGTGAAAGAAAACACTACATGGAAAGTGCTTTGGAAAACCTTTGGCACGGGGCTGCACACAGAGCTGTGGTCTCTGGAGATGACGCTGCATTAGTATTAATTCACACAGCAGTTACACCACTGCTTCTCAAAGGGGAATGAACTGGGACAGATCAAGCAGGCTTGATGTAGAAAGAGGCAGAATCAATCCCTCCAGTGAAAGAGGGAGAAGGCCTATGTTCAGAACTTCTCACAGAATTGCTGAACCCCATTTCAGATAGTTGTTTACTCTCTGTTTGCTCCATCATAGGGTGGTTTTTCTTTATTTTTATTTTTTAGGGTGGTTTTTTTTAATTAATTTTTATTGGACTATGGTTGCTTTACAATGTTGTGTTAGCCTCCACCGCACAACAAAATGAATCAGCCAGACACATACAGATATCCCCTCCCTTTTGGACTTCCCTCCCGTTTAGGTTACCACAGTGCATTAGGTAGAGTTCCCTGTGCTGTACAGTATGTTCCCATCGGTTGTCTATTTTATACATAGTAACAATAATGTATATGTGTCAGTCCCAGTCTCCCAATTCCTCCCACTCCACCCCTTTCCCCCTTGGTATCCATATATTTGTTCTCTACCTCTGTGTCTCTATTTCTGCTTTGCAAATAAATCGTCTATACCATTTTTCTAGATTCCACATATATGCGTTATTATACAATATTTGCTTTTCTCTTTCTGACTTACTTCACTCTGTATGACACTCTCTAGGTCCATCCACGTCTCTACAAATGATTAGGATGTTGTTTGTTTGTTTAATTCCCCTGCAACTCTTGTCCATGTACCAGAGAGCTCAGAGATCCTTTCATGGAAGCCAGACCCAGTTGAGTAGCTGCCAACCTTCCTCCCAAAGGATAGAGGACAGAAAGACAGGCTGTTAGATGTCGCCTGTGCTGGAGATCAGTGAGGCTGTCCTCGGCATCTAAATCTGGATAAGCAGCTTAATTTTATCTCTCCCTGCACCGATGCATCTTGCCTTAGGGAGCCAAGCATCCTGGGAGAGAATAAGTGATGGGGAGACTCTGCCCTTTTGTGTTTCCTTTTGCTCCTGCATATGTGCTATCTTTGCCTCAA
Source organism: Orcinus orca (assembly GCF_937001465.1). Classification (NCBI taxonomy): domain Eukaryota; kingdom Metazoa; phylum Chordata; class Mammalia; order Artiodactyla; family Delphinidae; genus Orcinus; species Orcinus orca. The sequence continues at coordinate 30,110,079 of NC_064561.1, forward strand.
AATTGTGCCAGCCTGGGTTGCTTTGATGCCTTACATCTTTGCGATAACATCTCATGCTGAGAGATCTAGGAGCAATAGGGAACAAGAAAGTGGGCAGAAAAAGAAGCCTCGATAGTTCTGATGGGTGAGGAGGGTTGCCAGAGTGGCCTGCAGTTTAGATACCCTTTCAAGGCAGATCAGAGTTGCACTCCTCTCTCCCCATAGCCGTCCGCCTTATCTAGTGTCTGGCATTCCCCAGAACCACGTACAGCAATTGGGCTCATGAATCTACACTAGAGTCTCAAATCTAAATGCCTCCTCAGGCAAGGTCAGTAGAATAAACTTGTGAAGGGCATCAATAGGGAATAGTGAGGACTGTGGCAAACAGAGCATATGTCTTATCTAAAGGGGGCAGCCACCCCATGGCTGCCTCCAGTGGGCCCAGTGTTACTAGAGCTTCTGATTTTTTTCAAGAGAAAATAGAAATATGATGTGTGTGAGTGAGAGAGAGAAATGTCCCAATTTTTTTTATTGAAGTATAGTTGATTTACAATGTTGTTAGCTTCTGATGTACAGCAAAGTGATTCAGTTATACACATATATGTATATATATTCTTTTTCAATTCTTTTCCATTATGTATAGTAGTTTGTATCTGCTAATCCCAAACCCCTAATTTATCTCTCCCCACCCCACTTTCCCCTTTGGTAACCATAGTTTGTTTTCTATGTCTGTGAGTCTGTTTCTGCCTTGTAAATAAGTTCATTTGTATCATATTTTAGACTCCACATGTAAGTGATACCATATAGTTATCTTTGTCTGTCTGACTTACTTCACTTAGTATGATAATCTCTAGGTCCATCCATATTGCTGCAAATGGCATTATTTCATTCTTTTTATAACTGAGTAATATTACATTTTATATATATATATTTATAGCTGAGTAATATTACATTTTATATATATACACATTTTATATATTTTTATATAAATATATATACATTTTATATATTTTTATATAAATATATATACTTTATATATATACACATTTTATAATATATTACTCAGCTTTTTATAGCTGAGTAATATTACATTTTATATATATATATGTGTATGTGTGTGTGTGTATATATATATATATATATATATATATATATGAACATACCACATCTTCTTCATCCATTCATCTGTCGATGGACACTTAGGTTGCTTCCGTGTCTTAGCTGTTGTAAATAGTGCTGCTATGAATATTGGGGTGCATGTATCTTTTCGGATTAGCGTTTTCTCCAGATATACGCCCAGGAGTGGATCATATGGTGACTCTTTTTTTAGGTTTTTAAGGAACCTCCATACTGTTCTCCATAGTGGCTGCACCAATGTTACATTCCCACCAACAGTGTAGGAGGGCTCCCTTTTCTCCACACCCTCTCCAGCATTTGTTATTTGTAGACTTTTTAATGATGGCCATTCTGACTGATGTGAGGTGATACCTCATTATAGTTTTTTCCCAGTTTTTAACACGCTGGGAGGGCTGAATGAACAGAGTTGCATGTGGGATGTTGCAAGATGCTGCAGGGAGGATTCTATCCTCAGGTCATGAGATTGGCATTTCTGACCTGGTCTCTTTACTGATAATTCGGTATTTCCTAGCAAGATGATGCCCTCAAAAGACCCTGAACATCAAGCTTTGGAACAAATCATCTACCGCATACTTTATCTTTCTTTTTAAACAAGGGAACCAAAAAATGTGTGTGTGTGAAGGGTTCATTCCTGACCTGTGGCGACTTAGCCCTGTTGGATCCTCTCGCTATTCTCCATGTTTCTCTGTTCCATAGCAACCTCCTTGAAATACCCCCCAAAGAGAGTGATTTTGACTAAAATTTAATATACAAAGCACAGTAAATTCTTGGGGGAAATTGCTACAGAGGGGATAGACAGATGGGTGGGGTAGATGAGGCATTCAAAAAGAAGCAACTAAACCCTCCAGAGACCTAGAGTACCATAACTGCATCCAGCATGCGCCTTGGAAACGTGTAACCTGGAACAAGCCCACCAATCTCTCAGCCTCAGTTTCCTCAACTGTAACGTGCAAGGCTGGCTCTGCCCATCTGCCCAGGTTACTGTGAGAATAAAAGGCTGTCAGGAAAGCACGCTGGAAAACAGGAAATGTATTCTAGCAACGTGAGTTTTTTTTGCCACTGGGAGGCAGGAGGACATCTGTGTGAACCCTTGGGACCCTGACCGTTATTAGCCAGATTAAACGTCAGTTCTTCTTCCTCTTGTCACTGCCACAGCTGCCTGCCTCACAGGACGGGCCTGCAGCAAGGGAGTGGGGGCATGGGTCATTGAGCTCCCATGGCAGCCCCTCCGTTACCAGCTCCAATCCCCTGGACCCTGGCATCAAGAGCCTCCAGAGGCAAGCCAGCCATGATGCATCCCATGGGTCCCTCCCCGTGAGGGAAACTCTGAGCCAGCGTTGAAAAGAGAAATTTTAAAAATTCCAGCTTTTTGCGGGTTAGTTTATTAACCCCCTCACTTGCTTTCAAGAGTGGGTGAGCAATGATTTTACATGAGGTTCAAGGGCACAGCTAGTCAGTCTAGGATCATAAAGGACATTTGTAGGACCCAAAGTGCTTGCCTTGCCAGCCCCATTCTGGAAAACACTTCCATCACCTAGGATGGACCAGCATTTCACCAGAAACTCAGCTTCCTTTTATGCCTTTTTTTTTCTTTTTTTGGTTTTGGTTGGCCGGGGCGGGTCTGAAGAACTAAAACCATAGCAGAACGGGGTCCCTCGTGGATAGGAAGGCTGACCCTGGGGGATAGGTGTCACCTTAGAGGAGAGTGACCCCCTGGATTTGCACATGGAGTTGAGTGTATTTCTTAATAAATGCTTGTGCTAAGCACTAGGAATAAAGGGAGGAATAAAATAATGTCATTTGTACCATAATAGAACTTACCGTCTTGGGTGGGAGGCAAATGATAAACAAGAAAACAAACAAGTATCCTCTAACCATGAATTGAGAGAAATGCTACGAAGGAAATAAATAGGGGGCTATGAGAGACAATAGTAGGGGTCGTACTGGAGATGAGGGGGTCAGGGCAGGCCTCTCTGAGGAGCTGACGTTTGGGCTCAGATACAGAGGAGGAGAAGGAATCACGTTATGAAAGGGATAAAGAGCGTGTTCAGAACATGCGTGGTGTATTTGCGGAATCACGCGGGACTCCATCCATGTGTGTGTTTGTGTTTCTGTGTGTGTGTGAGAGAGAGAAAGGATGTGTATGTGTGTGTGTGTTTATGTGTGAGAGAGAGAGAAAGGATGTGTATGTGTGTGCACACATGCCTACCCACGGCTGTATTTTTTCTGGGACGATGACCTATAACTTTCATCAGTTTTCCAACGGGATCAGTGATCCAAAAGAACTCTAAGGAATTTTCTGAATCAAAATTACCCTTAGTCAATCAGCTAAAGCATCCAAATAATTGTGCCAAATGATTTTTTTTTTTTTTGAGTCCTGGAAGCTCTGCATGCTAAAGCAGAAAGTGGAGCACACAGGGTGGCATTTCGGGTCTCCCTCCGAGAGCACGGGTGCAGGGCAAGTCTCCAAGTGATCGGTGTGCGACACAGCATCCGTGGTGACCGGGTGCAGGAGTGCCTGGACGTGTCCGGAGGTTCGGTGGCCACAGGCATGCAAGTCCCTCTCTTTCTCTGCTGAGGGCCGGAGCCCCTGCTGTAAGGAGAGCACTGCGGGTCATCACGAGGATTAGTGAGTCACCAGCCTCTCTCCTGCCCGCAGGCTCCTCAATGCCAACAAGATCAACTGCCTGCGGGTGAACACGTTTCAGGACCTGCAGAACCTCAACCTGCTCTCCCTGTACGACAACAAGCTTCAGACCATCAGCAAGGGGCTCTTTGCCCCTCTGCAGGCCATCCAGACGCTGTGAGTATGCCCCCTCGAGTGCCAGCGCGTGCCCAGGCAGCCGGCAACCCCAAACACGTAGTCGCAGAGAACACTCAAAATGAAGGCAGAGTGAGCACGTCCAGGAGGAATCCTGGAGCCCGCAGCGAGAACGGGATATTAATAATAGCACTAGCTTGGGACCTCCCTGGCGGTCCAGTGGTTAAGGATCTGCGCTTTTAATGCAGGGGGCGTGGGTTTGATCCCTGCTCAGGGAACTACCATTTCCACATGCTGCATGGCTTGCCCAAGAAAAAAACAATTTTTAAAAAAATCATAATAGGGCTAGCTCACTAATCACTCACACCGTGCTCCGCGCCCCACTGGGTGATTTCCCTGTATCCAAACAGTTACGCCTCACAACAGCCCTAGGAGGTGGGTGCTTTTGTGATCCCCCATTTCTATGTGAGGAAACCAGAGGCACGGAGAAGTTCAGTAACTTATTCAAGGTTGCACAGCTAGGAAGAAGCAGGATTTGAAGCCAGGCCGAGTGGCTGCTCACCTGCTCTTTTAACCACGGTGGCCACTGTATTCTGAGCAGGCTTCATCTCCATAACCCGTTCCTGCCCACCAACACCCACAAAACCAAGCCTCTGGTCCAGGCACACTGTACCAGAACACGGGAGTATTTCAACACCCTCGTTAGGGAACAGTTCCTCGCTCCCAAGCACTGCAGACGTTCATAAATAGTTCCGTTAGATAGATGACACCTGAGTGCAGATCTCAGCCTGTGTTTTGGATGGCTCCACCCCTCAGCTTAGACCCTAGCTCCAGCCCCGGGCCTGACCATGAGCCTGGGGGCTTCTGGAGCCCTCCTGAGTCATCTGGCACTTACTGCCCCTGTAGCCAGAGATGGGAGCCAGTAAAGGGTAAGAGCAGCTGCTACACATTGAACCCCGACCACGTGCTGAGCGCTGAGTGTGGTGCTTTGGCCAGTTTTCTCACTGAGCCGGGGGAAGCCAGGCCCATGGTGTTGTTGCCCTTGTGATGCTGAGGATGGTAAGAACAAAACCCGCTACTATAAATGGAACACCCACCCTGTGCCCGACACCATGCCAGCTGCTATATGCACCGGGTGTTCCTGAGCTTGGAGAAATAAAATTCAGTCTGCTCTCAGCATAAACCCTAAGCCTGCAACTTTCATTGCCCTTCAAAATTGGCGTGCGTGAGATTGGAGATGATCAGGGGTGGGTCCTGACCCGGGTGGGGAGAGTAAGGAAGGCTGATTCCCCAGGCGGGATGCCAGCTGCCCCTGTGACTGTCTTTTGCAGACAGCAGACCTCAGGCCCCCTCTCCAGGTCTTGTCTGAGAGCACCTCCCCGAGGCCTCCTGGGGCGATGAAGGAGGGAGCCTGGCACCGGAGCCTAGCAGCAGGCAGGGAGGTGGCGGAACGTGGCACCAGGGGTCCCATCTGATTAACTCCCGTCCCTCTCGCAGCCACTTAGCCCAAAACCCATTTGTGTGCGACTGCCACTTGAAGTGGCTGGCCGACTACCTCCAGGACAACCCCATCGAGACCAGCGGGGCCCGCTGCAGCAGCCCGCGCCGGCTGGCCAACAAGCGCATCGGCCAGATCAAGAGCAAGAAGTTCCGCTGCTCAGGTAATCAGCTTATGGGGCAGGGCCCCACCTTCCGACTCCGAGTGCAGCAGCCCCGGAGAGGCCAGTAATCCAATCTGGAGGACAGCGCGCGCTGTAACGGCTCCTGGGGATCATCTTTGCAAATTAAATTGGGGAAATTCAGTTAGCCCTGCAGAAAACCAATTAGCTTATGGATTTAAAATAAAACACGCACACACAATAAAAGCATTGTGGGGAGGAAGGCGGGTGATTTGGGGAGAGACAGAACCCAGGCAGCAGCACAGCTCCCGAGATAGGTGGAAATGAGGGGCTGAGGCAGCCTGGACACATGCGATCTTGAGAGGCCGTGATTGATTTATTTTGTATCGTTAGTTTCCAAATCACGCTCCCCAAGTGGCAGATAGAGAAATAAATATACCCCAGGCCAGGCTGCAGGAAGCATGGAGCCTTGGGGGCCTCCTCTCCCCCTCTATGGCCACCTTCGGTACAGCCCTTGGACCACAGTGTATTCTAGGTTTCACAGACGTTTTTGCTGTCTCCTCCACCCCAGATGGGTGCCTTCTGATCATGGAGAGAACAGCAAAGAGTGTTGCTCAGAAAGAAAGCAAAGCCTTGCTCTCTAGTTCCCAAGCTCTCTCCAGAAACCTTCCTCCCTACCGCACCCAGAAATGAAATGGGGAGGGGGCTTGGTGAATGGCGGGGGAATTCTCAGCTCATCTTGGAAAGAGAACTTGCTCTCCATGACGCAAGAACTGGATGAACAGGCAGTTAAAAATGACTATCGTTTGTGTTGTTTGCTACTGGAAAAAAATCACCAAGCTGCTTTGTGCTCCCAATGGTGAGACGTTGATAGTATGATGTAGTGAGATGGGGTGAAGCCAGCCCTCACAATCTGTGTGTCAGCAGGAACTGTTCTTCTCTCCCTGCCCGGAGCATCTTGTGTAGGTGGGTTTTCCTGGGGAGAAGGCTAGTGTCGGCCCTAGTCGCCGGGAGAAGACCGGCAGGCAGACCTCCACTTCTTTCACGTTGTTCTTGACCTCAAAGTCAGATTCTTCAGTCCATGCCTCCAGGATGATCAGCCTGAGCTGTTTTATTTTTTTCACCGGAAGCAAATACCTTGAGAGGGCTTGGAGGGACCCCGGGGACTTTGCGGCAGTCTGAGACATTGATCTCAATTTGCCTTCCCCAGAATAACAATGTCAGTTACGAGAGCAGCTCCTTGCCGCCGATGAGCACTGTGCTCAGGGCTTCTAGTTTGACTCGGTTTTCCCAATAGTCCTGTGAGACGAGCAGGAGAGGTCCCCTTGCTGCAGCAGAGGGAGCTGAGGGGGCACCCCGTGGTCACAGCAAGCAAACGGTAAAGGCAGGCTCGGACCCCAGGTCTGGCTCACCCCTCAACACCACGCGGCATGTAGAAGAGAAGGGCCATTGGGGAAGGAGGTCCAGCTGCTTGGATGACTTCCTTCCCCAGCCTCATGGCCCCGCCCCCAACCTCAGGCCCTGAACTCTTTCCTTAAGTTCCCTCTTGGGGCCGCAGCATCTCAGGGAGGAAAATGCTCTCCCAGCCCAGAGCTGTGCCCTGAGGCACAACCGTCTTGTCCCCGGGGCCCTTTCCTCATGACTTACACCTCTTGTTCCTTCTGCCTCCTCTCTTCCTACCCATGTCTGGCTGGGGCTGAGTTAATTACCTCTAACAGCAGTTGTGCCCAAGAAGAGGGGTGATAAGAGGCCGAGGAGGGCAGGGTGCCGTCTGCCAACCCTGATCCCTCAGTCTGGAGGCTGGTGGTGGGGTGGTCCCATCATGATCTCTAGATCCCGACTGATGCCAAGGCCCTGGGGCATAGGGTGGGGATGGAATCAGCCCAGGGATCAGCCATTGCCTCGGAATGACGGTAGGCTGGGTTTGGGGATGGGGTACCGACAGAAGTAAGTAGGAGAAAGAGGAAAACAGCCAGTAGACCTAGAAACAGTAGAGCTTAGCTCTAGCTCTAGATCTGCCACTACCTACCTATCTTTGCACTGGAGGAACCCTGGCTTCTTTTCCTATGTGGGGTAGGAATGATTTTCCTGACATTTTAAAAAGACACAAATAAGGAAAAGGGACAGGGTTTCTTGATTGACCCTGTCTAAAAAAATTTTTATACATCAATACTAAACAGAAAGATTATTCCTATAAAGGTAGGGAAAGTTAGAGCTGTGACGATCCTAACATATAACATTCTATATGCTCTTATTTTATGTAGCTACAGACAAGAGAGGTCAAGAGAGCTAGCTACTGGTGCACTCGAAAGGCCTTGGCTTTGAGAGGCACTGGGGCCCAGACCTGCTTAGCATTGAGGGATGCAGAAGCCATATCTCTAAAGCTCTGTGTTTCCAGGAAGCTCAAGAAGAAAGAAGGAGGGGCAGGTGACACGTACTGGATTTGACAGATAATAAGTCTGCTTTTTACTTTCCCCTAAAAGCACTCCCATTGCAAAGACAGCTGATGTAATTAGGAGCCAATTTGAGGGCTGCTTTTGCAACGCATAGAGCTCCTCCTTAGGCTGGGCATCTGGCTTCCCAGCTGCACTGTGTCTGCCTCTATCAGCTGTATCCGCTGCCCTGGGCAGCAAGATCGGGTTAGAGGTGAATGCTGCCGGCTGGGGTAATCTGACCATCAGATTAAAGCCTCCTCAAAAGGCACCATCTGGCTGCCTGAGACCCCAAGCCTGTCCTCGGGGGAGCCCTTGGCGGTTGCAAAATGCTGTCTGCCTTCCGTTATGCCTCCCCCACTGTTGTGTGGAGATCCAGCTGGCAAGAAGAAACGGGTGGTGAAGAGTACAGGGTGGTGTAACCCCTGTCCTCATCTGTACAAAGATGGCAAAGAGTAAGACACCTCTCAGGGAATCACAAAACTTTAGAGCCCCCAGAGATTACCCAGTCCATGCTAGAGAGGAAGAAAATGAGGTTCACGCAGCAGGAAGTCTTATCTAAGATTATAGAGTGGTATTTTCAGGACAAGATGTGTAACCCAGGACTTCTGATATACTGAGAAGTTTCTTGATAACTTTCTCCTGGCCCCCTCCATTTCTTTCTGTTGAAGGAAACCAAACAGAAGGAGGGGAATTTTAAAGCTTGGGGACAGGGGCACGAAAGGGCTGGATTTTCCCTGCACTGGTGCTGAGGACCTGATCCAACTTGAATACGAAATCCCCAAACCAGAGTGTTCGCAGAGCCCTGCCTGTCCGGAGGCGCTCAAAGCAGAGTGGAGTCTAAATTATAGTGGCCAGCTCTAGCTGGTCGGATGGGAGGGCTTAGCAAGAGGTGGAGCCAGATCCGGAGCTGTGGAGTGACTTGGACTAACCAGTCAGTCGTCACAGATAACCTATACACGTCGATATGCTATCACCACCTTGCCCCAAAAACACACTGTGGAGGAACGGTGACCCCGTCGCTCCTGTCAGAGGGCAGGGCAGTGAGGGTCCCAGTCTGGTCTCTTCAAGATGCCCTGACTCTGGTCTCTTCAAGATGCACACATCTCTTCATGGCTTGGGTGGAAATTCATAAAAACGGCCGCTGACCTTTTGCAGATAAGGGTGTAAAGGCTGGGCACCCTCCCTGGACCCATGGCATCAAGAACAACCGGTTGTTGGTCTCCCCAGCCCGCTCCATGATTTACAGTCATGGCGGAAGTCAGGAAGGACCCTAGAATCCGGTATCTTCCACTTTCTTTGCTTTTCTTAGTTTGAAAGAGCCATCTTGTCATGATCATTGTGACTGTGGGTTTCTCAGTCCCAAACCCAGGGCCCTGGGGCTTCCCCAACTTTCTCCCTGCTAGGAACATGGATTTTCTCTCAATGTCACACCCCTTCTCTACTACACCTTGATTGATCTGTGAGGAACATCTGTCAGCCAGGGGTTTCTGGGGGCCTTGAAGGATACTGAGGAGACATCAGAGGGACTTTTTCTAAAGAAGAGCATTGCAGCTTTGCTAGACCCCTAGGAACCATGACCTGTCTCTTTACTGAAGGCGCCGGGGGAACAGCCTGTCCTGGAACCACTCTGCTATGGGATGGGCCCTAGGCAGCAGAGAATGCAGAAGATGCTTCTGCTAAGTTGGACGTCTTGGCACATCTAACAGTGTGATTGAATGGGGTTCAGAGGCTCAGTTCAGGCCTGCGAAACGATCCCAGACATTTGTGGTCATAATTCCCCTTGGGAAGGATCTGTTCTACCCTGATACTCCTGAGTAGGGATGTCCAGTGGCCTCCCACCCGTTCTTCTCCCTTCCTCCTGTGTCTCCCCGGGGGCGGGGTGTGAAGGGCGGTAGGGCTCCCGTCTCCGGACGTGTTCCTGTGGAACCCCGCTCTCGGTACTAATCACGCTCAGTGGGGGCCTGCTCCGGCTTCCGCTTCTCCACGCTGCTTCCTCTGAGCGCTCCTGTCCTCTCTCTGACGCTGCTTCCTGACCTTGACTCTGACCAGTCGCCGCGGGGCTTTCCTTTGTGCTTGATCTAACCATGTGGTGGAACGATGGAAACGGAACATGGTTCTGTCAAGCACCGCGGAAAGCACCGCGCTCTCCTGCAGCATGGCCCGCCACCGCTGGACACCTCTTCTCTGCCCTGGAGCACCGCAGCCCACCACCCGCCAGGCCCGCCTCTCTCGGTCCAGCCTCACGAAGGGTGGGGGGGTGGGAGTCTCGAAGGATTCACAGAACACCTCCAACTCCAGGTAGCAGATCTGGGCTGAAATAGGGATGGGGCAGCATAAGGGGGACAAGCTGAGATCTGCGTCCACGTCTCTATCCCAGATGGAGTTGCCATCCCCCAAATCTAGTCTGGATGCCAGCCAAGTGGTAAAGTAGCTAGGTCTAGCTCAGACACCACTGTTTTTCTTCTTGAAGAGAGCACGTATGCCCAAGGCGTATGCCCTTTGTTTCATGGAAGAGTCCCAGCCCAAGGTCATTTTCCCACGTGGCAGTTAACTCAAAGCTCACACTGCTGGTACCCACCCTCCACCTACCGTCTTTATTGGAAGCATTAGGACTTAATGTGAGCATGAGAATGATGAAACTGCCATGAGTCTGAGACACTGGATGTAACCTGAGGCTCCTTCTGGAACTGACCCCCTCTCCTCACAAGTACTTTGGTCCCCGTGCAGCCTAAAGTCCAAGCTGTCTCCTTGACCTTCCAAGCACAGCTAACATGAGGCGAAAGTGCTGGGCTCCTCAGCGGTGCTAGCTCCGTGCCATGTGGGGTCTGTGCGGAAGCCCACTGCCTCTGATAATAAAGAGAGGGGCGTCTCGGCACCTCCCGTGCTGCTTATTTCTTGATAAATCCTAGACCCAGTGTCACCGGAAGATTGTGCTGTTGGTTCATGCCGTGGAATGTGTGTGCTGTCCCATGTGAGAGAGGGCCCTGGCTTGAGCCAGGAGCCGGGCTCTGGGCTTCCATGGCGATGTGTGACTCTCACTGTCTCCTCTCTCTTGGGTTACCCCTCAGAGCCAGGGCCCCAGCCATTGCTGAGGAATGGAAAGTCCTGTTTACCTCTCTGAATTCTTTTCTCACGTGCTTACTATAGACCGGGTGCTGAGCTAGTTTACATCATTACCTTGTTTAATTTTCACAACAACCCTATAAGTCCCATTCTGTAGATGAGAACATTGAGGCTCAGAGAGGCCAGCTAACTTGCCCAGGGTCACTGGACTCCAGCATGGCTGCCCTTTACGATTGTACTCCTCAGCTTTCCCAGCTGCGGACAGGCCCCTGGCCTTGAGTTATGAAATCAGAAAGACCTTGACTTGACTCGATAGGGAGTTGAAAAAAATAACACTCCCTTTCAAACTTCCTTCTGTTAATAGGAAAAGACTTGAGCAAGCATCCCTGTTTACATGGCTCCTCCCCTCCAGCATGAATATACCAAGACCCATTTGGTACAGAACAAGTCCTCGGGCCTAGAGAAATTTTCTTTCCCTCTGAACAGAGAGGGCGTTCTGAGTTCCTCGGCACTGCCGCCACCGTGCCAGGGCCAGGCCTTCGGGAGCGGGTCCACAGGGTGCCCTTCCACGGGTGCCTCCCTGGTCCTCCGGCAGCTGGCTGTGACCAGGCAGTGACCGGCTGCAGGCCATGGCCATTTCCCTCTGCTTCCAGGCAGATAGCTGCATTCATGTTAGACTCTGACAGGGAGAACTTACTAGGACAGCTGCCTGCCCAACCAGTCTCCAAACTCCTGGTAAACAATTGGTGTTTTCCAGCCAACTGGTGTCTGGTCACCTGGCCTTTGCCGACGAGTGGATAACTGTGAACCTAGCAATGTTCTCTTGATTCCATTCATGACCTATAACCTTTGCTTGTCCTTTCAAGCTGAAGAGCCCCGGCAGGCCTCCTACTCCCCCCGCAGTTCCTCTTTCTGCTCCTTTCCTCCTTCTTTCATCCCGCCCACCTTAGGGGTATTGGAGGTAGAAGAGGAGAACTCTGGACACGTGCGTTGGCAGGTCCTTGGTGCTCTGATAACCGTGCATCTGTGACTTCCATTAAACAAACTGGTTGCCCAGAGGATGATGCAAAATGCAGACTGCTAGTGACAGCAGCCATCCTGGGCCCAGCGCTGGCCTCTGCAGCCAAGTCCATCCAAAGGATGGGAGCTTTGACTCCCCACCTGCCCCAAGCCCCTGATCATCCAAACATTACATACATCCTTTCCTGGGAAGTGGCGGCAGGGCAGGGATTCATAATAAAACCGCATTGCTGTGGATTTCCACTCCCCTGGTCTATTGAAGTTTCTCTGTGCTCACGTCCCAAGTGTCGTCGTTCTGAGCTGCCCACCAAGGAGGAGGAGGGCTACGGGGGCAGGAGCAGGGGAGATGCCAGGTGACATCAGCTCTCCCAAGACCCATTTCAGCCGGCGTCTAGTTTTATGGCCCTTGTTCAAATCCTCCGAGATCTCTCCTGTCTGAACTCCCCTAAAGAGAAGAAGCAACGGCCTATTTCAGTTACTTCTCTCCTACTAAGTATTTCTGGCAGTGACAAATATGCATTGAGATTGAAATTGACTTTTAAAGCTCTGGAAAAGTTAAAAATACTTTGGGGTAGTTATGAGCATTAGGCATAACAAATGGCTCCGAGGAACCCTGAGTAGTTTGGGTAATGAAATATGAAGTGATGGAGCCTGGCATCTCAGGCTGGCTCCGACTGGGGAACGCACTCTTTCAGTGTTGTACGTACGCCGTATTAACATTTCTGGCCCCACTCATATAAAATACCAAACTCCGACCCCCTCGTTATTACAAACCAGGGCAATAACCAAAACAGCAGGGGGAAAAATGTTGGAAAGAACACATTAGTCCATCGAATCTAATTGCAAAATCATTTCATTAAAATGGGTCAGCGGCTCCATTGCACAGGTCGGCCAGTTATAATCTAAGTATACTGCAGAGAGCGATTCCTGCTAACTACAGACGCTCTCACCTTGATTGAAACGAAAACGCATTTAATCGGCGGCTGTCCCCAGCCGCAGCCCAGCCGGTGCACGTCTTCAGGCTCATCGTGTTAGCGAGCAAACTGTGCTCCCTCCTGTCTTTCTGGCTTTGATCACTCAGGGTTCCTCCGCTTTGCAAGGATCCCATCCTAGACGCCTTCTCAAAGGAAAAATACGTGCATATGTACGAAAAGCCCCTTCACACCGTCACCGTGGGGAATGAGAGAGGGTTGTTATCTAGCAGGGTTTGCGCAATGAAATTCATCCAGGACTCAGCACGCTGATGCGTCGGCGGTGGGGGGCCAGAAACAGCCCAGGTCAGAGTCATTCAGTGGGACGGATGCTGACAAGCCAAGGGCAAGGAATTTGCATAACGCACTGGACCAGGGAGCCGCCCAGAACACCTGGGATACCTGCTTGGATTTCGCTCACACAAGCCTGCGGGTGGAAAGTGAGATGGAGGAGGGGAATGGGGAAGGAGCAAAGGGGGAAAGAGACAGGTCCAGGCCTTGACCTTCTGTTTTAGGTGGATGATGTCACTTCAGAATCAGAGACCCACCGAGTCCATCCCCAATCAGGCATTACCACGGAGAGAAAACGTGAGGAGTGAGAAACCAAGAGGGCAGTGGAGACATCTGCTTCCTGTCTCCCTGCAGCCCACTGAGGGAAAATGCCATTCAGTTCACCTCCACCAACTTGACTTTATGATCATTCCTAGGTCTGGGATTAAGGTTTTGTCCAAAAGCACATCTGCAGTAAAGCAAAGTATTAGTCACATGGGCCCTGGCAGCAGCCTGCCTGGGTTCGTTTCTCTACCACGTCCTGAGTGACCTGCAGGCCTCAGTTTCCTCATCGATAACATGGAGTCATACTAGCCTCAGAGTGTTGTGAAGGTTTAATGGGCTCACCCTTTTGAAGTTCAAAGAACAGTGCCCTGCTTGTGATCCACGCTCAGTACACATCAGCTATCGTCACTCACTACGCCGATGTTTTAACGGCTTCTGACATGCCAAGTGTTCCACCAGGTGCCCCAGAAAATTGAATCACAAACATCTGTACAACTCTTGACCCTTTTCCAGAGGCTCTCCACCACCTTGATCTTCCTCAAATCTTCACAGCCCCTGTGAGATAGGGGCAATGTATGTGATTCCCGTTTTACACGTGGAGAGATTGAGGCTAGTAAGTGGCAAAGCCTGGGCAAATCCACGCCTTCTATTGCTAAAACCTCTGTACTGCAGATGCCCCGTTCTGCTCCTAATACACATAAGATGGCCAAGGTCCACCTCAACTAGCCAGGCAAACAAATGACCTTCACGTTCTCTGCAACACTGCAGAAATACGCATGTATGGAACAATTTATGTGCTAAGGACACCCCATTTATGCACTGGACAGATGTGAGCCGAGCTCTCGTGCCCGGCATTGTGCCGAGGAACCGCTGAGGGTGAAAATAAAAGAGACCCGACCCCCATCAACTAGCTCGTGTCTGATAGGAGAACCAGAGCTTCCCTTTTATTTCGGGCAAGGTTTGTGGTCTCACAGAGGTTCGCCCAGGTGCCAGGGGATCATTTCTGATCATTAAAGCAGCTCCTCGGGGCATCTCTCAGGACGGCGCATCATTGGCCCTGTTACCATCACTGTGTACGTAACCTCCAGAAAAATTCGATTTCAAACATTAATCTTAGCTCCAACTCCCTTTAGCTCATTGGAACTGGCTTTTCACTGTAGTTAAACAGAGCTTCCTCTCAAAGGCAGCAGGTACATCTAACCCTCGCAAGAGTTGTACTTGTCTTTACAGTGTTTTCCATTTGCATTCATCACCAATATTTTTTTAAAAGAATTATCAGGCAACCCTGAGCCAAAATCCCAAATGTTAAGGCAGTGGGCTTCAATTCCCCAGGACCCCAACCCTCCTGATTGCTTCCCAATCATGAAACCGGGTGTCAAGGGTATTGATTGCCACGTGCTGGGCCCCCTTTATCGTTTCATTACCTGCTTTGTCCCTGAAGACAACTCAGTGTATGACCCTCTTCCCTGACCTCATTCCCACCCCTGGCATAGCTCCCATCAAAACCCATCAAAATCTCTTCATTTGGATTTTCATGAATATGTAGAGGGCCCATGGATCATGGACATCATGGACTAAGTACCCCCCGTAAATCGTAGACCAAATTCTGTACGGGGACCTCAAAAAGGTCCATGACCCACAGAAACTTAAGAGCCCACGGAGCTTGTGACATTAGATGGAAAGTGATGAATGACAAAGACCAAAGGGAGAGCAAGCAGACTGGAGGCTAGGGTGCGGGGAAGGCAGAGCAAGGTGGCCAAGAAATGAGGGCAATGCTGCCTCTGTCACTGGGCCATCCCCCCGCCCCGTGTCTCCCCATCTCCAGTGCCCACAACCTCGCCCCATGCCGGACCGGCTGCCACTGACGCCCCCTCTTTGGCGCCCCCCAGGCTCGGAGGATTACCGCAGCAGGTTCAGCAGCGAGTGCTTCATGGACCTCGTGTGCCCGGACAGGTGCCGCTGCGAGGGCACCATCGTGGACTGCTCCAACCAGAAGCTGGCCCGTGTCCCAAGCCACCTCCCCGAATACGTCACCGACCTGTGAGTGCTGCCCAGGCGGGAGCCCCTGCACGTCCCCACGCCCAGTCTCCCTCAGCCAGCCAGGGTGGGTGTGGGCTCCTAGAGGTGGCCCCCTCCCAGCTCAGTCACCTGGGTGTTCCTTGGTGTCCCGTGCGTCCCGGGACGAGGGCAGACTCCCCCAGGCATCCGCGGGGGACAGCTTGCTCACAAATAAAGACAGCTCATTCATTCTATTGATACAAAGATTTTCCAAACACCCGCTGTGAGCCAGGCACTGTGCCAGGCCCACCCTTTTCCATGGTGAACTAAGCA
Source organism: Orcinus orca (assembly GCF_937001465.1). Classification (NCBI taxonomy): domain Eukaryota; kingdom Metazoa; phylum Chordata; class Mammalia; order Artiodactyla; family Delphinidae; genus Orcinus; species Orcinus orca. Next base: position 30,125,950 of record NC_064561.1, read on the forward strand.
GACCACCCCTCCTAGCCCCTAGGAAGCTTACAACATAACCGGAAAGATGGATAGCGCATAAATGACTGTCCTAAAGTGAAAAAACAGCTAGAACGATCAGGTATATCGGAGCCTCTGGTTATCCATGCTAATAGAGAGGCATGTTGGTTTATCCAGAAGTGGCAGAGCTCAGAGTTACAGCATGGGGTGGGGGGCGGGGTGACGGATCTGGGCCTGACTCCTGTTGTCTCCAGTTTTCCTGAGGCTGGGCAAGTTGCTTCTCAGATCTGAGCATCAGATTCTGAGCTATAGAATAGAGGTGTTAATACCTACCTCCTACGGGGGTTACAAAGATTAGGTAAGAGGATGCGAGCACAGACTTTATCTTGAATCCTGGCATGGACTAAGCCCTACATAAATGACGGTGGTCTTTATTTATTATTATTATTATTATTATTATTATTATTATCTTTGACTCTCTCCTGCTCTCCCTGAGCTTACATGAATGTTGGGCGTGGAGTCCCTGAGCTGCCCTTAGCAGAGGGATGTGGTCAGGAAAGACCTGAGTGGCTTGGAGAGTTGGAAGAACCTGGGGAAACCTCCCTGGGGGTTTAAGTGGTCATTGGTACCCCTACAAAATGAAGGCAAATCATTGGCACTTGACTGTTAAGTGCTGAGCGTTCAAAAAGTTGAATACGCCTTCGGCAGAGGGTCTTCCTCTCCTTTCTGGCCCCTTCTCACACCCCTCCTCTTGCTGCTGGGCCCCCCATGCTGATGGGGTACACGGAGGGTTTCTATGGTGCTATTGACCTGGACTGAGTGAGGTCCAGGTGGCAATTCAGCTGAAGCCACGGGGGGATGGGGGACCAATGGAGGAGGTGCCCCATCCACAGCTCACCCACCGCCTCATCTGCTTGCTTCCCATGTAGCCGACTGAACGACAATGAGATATCTGTTCTAGAGGCCACTGGTATCTTCAAGAAGTTGCCCAACCTGCGGAAAATGTAAGTCAGTCTCAGGAATTTGGCAGACCAGAGCAGAACACCAGGGCACGGGCGGCTCCCTCTCCCTCCACTGCAGCCCCTCCCAGTCTCCTCCTGACCCCGCTATGGGCACATCCTGGGAAGCAAGACACTAAGGCAGGACCATGCAGAGGCAGAGCACGCATTTTGCACCATCCCTTACCCTCACCCCATCCTTGCTCACCCCCATCCTCCACCCCACACCCAATGTCTACCCCAGTGGGTGGTCGGAGGGACTCAGGTGAGGACCAGCAATGGGACATGGGGATCTAGGGTGCACATCACTTAGTAATTTTTATGAGGTAACAGTCAGAAGGTCTGTTTTTAGATGAACCCTAAAGGCCTCCACATGGTTGAGACACACTGGAGCAGAGACACCACAGCTGCCTCACCTCCTTCATCTGTAAGCACGCTGGTGCACAGCTGGCCTTGCTTCCCCCTCCCCTTCCCTTCCCAGGGGTGCCAGCAGAGGTACCAGCATGGACAGGGGGCTCTTTGCCATCTAATTCCCTTCTCCTTGACCCTGCTCCCCACTCCCACCCCATCCTCCACATGTCCCAGCCCCAGAGTTTGAGTCTGCCTCTGGAACAAAGGAAAACGGTCAAGCCTCATTATTCATAGACCCTGTATTTGCTGATTCGCTTACTCACTAACATTTATGTGTAATCTCAGAATCAATACGCACAGTGCTTTCATGGTCATTCATATACATAGACAGGGCAGCAAAAACTTTGAGTCCTTCTACATGCATGTCCCCAGCTGAAATCAAACAAGGCCACGTTCTGATTTCTTGTTTCAGCTCCCAGACTGTAAACAAGTGTCCAATCCACAATATATTTAGTGCCACATTTCTTTTTTTGCATGTTTGTGCTTTTGTGGGTGATTTCACTGTTTAAAATGGCCCCATAGCATAGCACTGGAGGGCTGTCTAGTGATCCTAAGCACAGGAAGGCTGTGATGTGCCTTACGGAGAAAATACGTGTTACATGAGCTTTGTTCAGGCAAGAGTTACAGTGCTGTTGGCTGTGAGCGCAATGTAAATAAATCAACAATATATATTCAGTAAGATGTCTTTAAACAGAAACATGCATCAAACAAGGTTGGGTATTGATTGGTTAATGAAAATGGTGACCAGAGGCTCCCCTAGGAGCAGTGGTTCAGCATTCACTAATTCATCTTGCCCAGTGACTTTGTAGAGCTTAACCACGATGAATAATGAGAATTAATTGTAACCCTTATTTTATTTTGCTCTCCACTCTTCCACCCATCAGTCCCTTGCAGGCAAGAAGGAGAGAGACCTTCCCCTGCCCTGGGCAGCATCTGGATCGCATCAGTGCTATTCCCTCCCTGCCCACAGTTGCCACCTTGGCCACGGCCTCAGGGACAACTCTGTAACTGAGAGCAGTGGAGAGCACTGTACCTGAGGGGGCAGCAGAGGGAGGACACACGTGGGTCTGGTGAGGTTCATGGCTGTCCGAGTGGTCAAGCCCACCTCTAGCTTCAGGAACCCGGCACAGACATCACCCATCACCTGCCTTTTAAATTCAACCCCTGAAAATGCTTACTTTTTTTAACCTCAAAACAAATTTACATGCACATGGAGATAAGGCATGTATTAAACCAAGTAAAGCTGGCCAAGTGCATATTTGCACAGTAAACAGGATCATGGAAGTCTTTGCTTCCATGAAGAAATATGTGTTTTCCCATTTTAGGTGAAACTCAAGCACTCTGAGTCTTTCATCTTCCTAGTTTTGACAGGGACCTGAGTATGAAGAACTGTTTCTGTACACCAACAAAAACAACAGCACAAATGCAATGATAAGTCGCAGCCAACTCCCAGCCTCAGCATCCAAGCCACAAAAGGGAGTGGTGCGGACTGTGGCAAAATGTAGGCCGAGTCCTCACGAAAAGGGGCAGATGTCACTACGCTCCTCCCAGCATCTGCCATGCTGGAAGGAAGGTCAGAGCTGCCAAATATTCCCTTCACGGGAGCAGCTGGAAATCCAGGTATGGCGGAAGAAGGCAGGCCGGCATTTGTTCTGAGTTCAGCTCTGCCCCACGCCTGCTGTGTGACCCTAGGAATGCCCTTAGCCTTTCTGGGCCTTTCATAATAGAAACAAGTCCACCTTCCTTGTAAGGTGTGATGAGGACCAGAAGTAAGTATAAGAGATAAGGGGAAAGACATGGCCTCTGTCCATGGGACCGCAGTGAGAAGGTGCTGGAAGACAGAAAGAGGACATCTGGGTCAAGTGACCCAGAGCAGATGGCTAGACATTGAAAACAGGAGTTACAAACTCAAATGCCTTCAGGACCCCCTGTGGAAAGGGAATGGGTGCAAGGCAGCGATAATAATAATGGCGACAAACAGTTACTAAACACTTTACTCTGTGCGCCAGACTCTGCTGATATTCAGGCAACTACCCCTCACCAAGAAAAACAAAACAGCTTTGAGATTGCTTCATCTTACAAATGAGGAAGCTGAAACACAGGAAGTAACCTGCGCAAGTTTAAAAGTCAAGCCAGGAGTGGTGACAGTGCAGAGTAGCTGGGGAGTGCACGCACCACCTGAAGGCAGTAAGCGCACGTGTGTGCACGTGTGTGCGCCTAAATCCAGGTACACATGGTGCCAGCCAACCAAGCACGTGTCCCAGTAGGGCAGACTTTTTAAGTAAACAGTCCTTACTTGCCAGGACCCGTCACCACCCCTACACTCCCATGAGGTGATGGGTCAGCGGGAATTCTGCCCATCAGGGTGGTTAAGGCCGGCAGTGCCTGTGACCGAGGCTGCTCAGCTTCCTCAGGGACTGTGGAGCCAGGGCCCTAAGGTTACAGTCTGGACGGCAGCACCCCGACAGGGCACGGAGGCAGAGGGGAGTGGACACACGACCAGGAGTTTGGACTCTGCGGTGCCTTTCCAGACTGTTCTGAACCTCTGTGCCCCTTCCTGTCATGTGGGAATAATGAGATTTCATAAGTATCACTAAGGGATGCAAAAAGAGGTGTGAGCTGTTCCCCACAAAGGTTATTAGGACTGTGGTAACTCAAGGTAGCTTTTCAAGTGACCTCCCACTCAGAGTGGGGTCACGGCCTCTCTCGGGCCAGCTTTCAGATCACTTCTTACACTGAAGGAGCATCTCAAGCAGAAGCTGAAACCTAGCACCCCTCTAGCCAAAATCAAATCCCAAGGGTGGATTTGGTGGTTGTGGTTGTGTTTTTTTGTTTTTGTTTTTTACCATCTTTATTGGAGTATAATTGCTTTACAATGGTGTGTTAGTTTCTGCTGTATAACAAAGTGAATCAGCTATACCTATACATATATCCCATATCCCCTCCTTCTTGCGTCTCCCTCCCACCTTCCCTATCCCACCCCTCTAGGTGGTCACAGAGCACCGAGCTGATCTCCCTGTGCTATGCGGCTGCTTCCCACTAGCTATCTATTTTACATTTGGTAGTGTATATAAGTCCATGCCACTCTCTCACTTCGTCCCAGCTTACCCTTCCCCCTGCCCGTGTCCTCAAGTCCATTCTCTACGTCTGCGTCTTTATTCATGTTCTTCAGAACCTTTTTTTTTTTTTAGATTCCGTATATATGTGTTAGCAGATTGTATTTGTTTTTCTCTTTCTGACGTACTTCACTCTGTATGACAGATTCTAGGTCCATGATGGTTGTGTTTTTAATGAGAAGTAGTTGCCCTCTTTTAAAAATCAGGAGTTTCCACAGAAAAATAAATGTGGATTTCTAGCACCTTTGGGAAAATCAGAGGATCTGTCAAAACTGAGCCCATGTTCCCAAACGGCTCCAGTCGAGTTGAGCTGAGGAACGGCTGCCCCCTAGCTGGGCCACGTGCTCTCCTGATCACTGCCGTCCCCGCTGGGCTTGCTTCCAATTTTAGGTCACCTGCCTGGACCCTGTAGACGTTTGAGTTTGTAACCCCAGCTCGAAGTAGAATTTCCACCTCAGGGGGCCGGAGAGGTCCATAAGGGAGGTAGACAGGACCTCCCCGACCTGACAGGGTGCCAGTGTGCTGCTCAATCATGACCCAGTATCCTCGGCTTCCAGAAAACTCCGCTTAGCTCTCTCCCAACTGTATTTCCATTGAGGACTGGACTTTTAAACAGGATTGCAGATGCTCCTCTGTTACCAGAGTTTATGTATGGGCTGTCCTACAAACCTGAAGAGACAGAGACCTAGAAGTCCAGGCTCGCCTCTTCAGACTCAGGCTTTCCAGAGATGAATCCCCCAGCCTCCAGGGGCCTTGGTGTTTCTTGGAAACAATAAGAACAGTTTCTGAAAGATACACCCAGCAGTTTGCCGAGGCGGCGTGGCCGAGCACTGGGTTTGTCCTGCCGTGGACCACTCTGAGCCAGCCCTGGCCTAGGGTGGGCGTTTCTGAGGCTGGGTCCTTTCAGATGTGAGATTCCCATCCTCACTGGAGTCAAAGCCGTGATGAAGCAGTAATCCTTCAGGTGGGTCTGCAGAGACAAAAATGGAGAGAGGCTCAGTGCCCTTAGTTTTGTGTTTGGAGGTTTCCTGGGATCTGGGGGCATCTGCAGGAAGATACTGCTCTGAGAATAAGATGGAGCTCTTACAAAACCCTGAGGCACCGGTTTTGTGTCTGGAGAGCTGCTGTCTCTCTGTCCTCCGACCCAAGCTGCCTGCAGTTTTGTGTGGTGCTTTGATGGATGGAGAGAGATCAGCAGCCTGGTCTTCTGGAAAATTCTATCCCCTTTTTTCACTCTCCTTATGTTTTCCATTCTCCCAGCCCGAGGAAATCCAGTTCGCAAACCTTACTGTAATGTGATGTTAATTCTGCTCGTTTAAAGAAAAAGATGTCAGGAAATGGGAACCTCCCACTTCTTATAGCTGCTATAACTCATCTTCATTGCCCACCCCATGTACTTCAGTTCCCCAAGAAGCCTAACTCTTTTGAGCTGGAGGAGAAGCTCCAGCATTTGGATGAGTTATAGCTGCTGGGAAAGTCTTTCTCTCTCCTCCCATGTCGAACTTGGGGGTAATTTGCAGTCTCCCCTGTGTATTGCCTTCATTTCCGAGTTATCGTGGACCAGGGCTACCCAGGATTTATAAGATGACCGGCTGAGTTGCAAGAGAGTCAGGCAGGGAGCAGAAATCCAGTTTGAGAATCTCCCAGCTCTGTCAGATCTCAGGGGAGGGATTCTGTGGGGTATTTGCACCTGTTTTCTCAGCAGGATGGAGGAGGGAGGCGAGGAAGGCCGTGACCAGGAGCACAGAGGGAGCAGACAATGCGAGGCTGGGAACTGTTTCCTCCACACCTGCCCGCAGGTGTGGGCATTGCCACCCCCGCACACCCAGTCCCTATTTGGGAAGAGGGCAGGCAGGCAACCTGTATCGAGCCCTTGGGTGCCCAGCTGAACTTTACTTGCTCTGAACCATCCCTATAGGAGGCTTGCGTGAGTCAGGCCAGAGCTGCACAAGGAGGGCACTTGAGAGAAGCAGTAGTACCAGGGACTCATGGAGCACTATGTCCCTTTCAGTGCTCTGTGACCAGGAGCAGTGGCCTCCCCTCCCTGGGCCTCAGTATGTCCAGCAGTACAATGGGCCAGCTGGTCCATCTCTCCTGAGCCCTCAGTTCTAACAAGCTCAGGGTGCTCAGCCAGTTAGCAGCTGTGTCTCCACCTACGGGTCTCCAGTTCACAGAACAAGGCCCCCCAGGATGTTTGCTGGGGAAGCTAGATTCTTCCCTCAGCTTCTGTAACTCCATCACTTTCTGCTCCAGCCAGCCAGCTGGGGCTACCTTTCAGGCCTGAACATCTGGGTGGTCTGTGGAGACCCCCGGCCGCTAGCAGCACCTACAGTTCTGCAGGACGTGCTTGCTGCTCAGTTATCCCATCCAGCCTGCCGCGTGGTGGCTGGGGGTCGGAGGGAAGAGCCCGCTCTCAGAGCTCGAGGGCAGTATTGGAAATGGCAGCACCGAGACTTGAAAGGACCGAGCCCACTTAGGAAAACACAACGTTCCAAATCCTGAATTCTGCAGAGCAGTAATAGAAGGGATGGGCATCCACGTCGTCAAAGGAACATTCACTTGGGAAAAGCGGTTCACTGGAGGCTTTTCTATGTGCCCAAAAGCATGGTCTCCGATCCCAGTGCTATCAGCTGTGTGACTGTGGGTAGGTTACTGAGTCTCTCTGAACCTCAGTCATCTCATCCATAAAACGGGACAATGATAAAAATAATGCCCGTCTGATGGGCGTTGTTTGGAGGATCTGATGTGATTCTGTTGGTCAAACCCCTCACGTGGTGCCTAGTACGTAATAAGTGCACAAACTGTAGTAACTAGAAAGGGTCCATGTATATCAGGGATCTCAGATGGTGAAAGCGTCGAAGGTTCTACAAATGCCTCACCCCGTAGGGAGCAGGCATGTTTTGTATTTTCCTCCAGCTCTCCTCTTGAGAATCACTACTCAGTGAGGGTATCCGTGGAAGAGAGAAAATAAGTTTGAGAACCATTCGAAACCTGCCAGTCCCCGGGGCATTGAAAAGACAATTGTACTGAAAGACTTCAAATGCTACACAGTCTGTTTCACACAGGTAGTCCACCCATCCACACCCCATGGGGGTGCTGGGCTCCCTGCTTCCTGAGGCACAGGTGCTGAAGACCAAACATCGGGAAGCCCAAGGTGGAGCCTCCACCAGCCAGTCCTCGGGCCAGGGGGCACTTCAGAGTCCCCAGCTGGCTGCAGGGCCAGCCACTCCCTCCCTGCGTCCTGACCTGTTCTGTCCCCTCCTTCCAGAAACTTGAGTAACAATAGGATCAAGGAGGTGAGAGAGGGTGCCTTCGACGGAGCGGCCAGCCTGCAGGAGCTGATGCTGACGGGGAACCAGCTGGAAACAGTGCATGGGCGCGTGTTCCGTGGCCTCAGCGGCCTCAAGACCTTGTGAGTTCCCAGGGCCTGGGCCAAGGCCAGAGCGGGGGAGATGGGAGAGCAGGGGCATCAGAGGGGCTGTGAGGGCTGGCGGGCGGCGGACTAGGCCCGGGTGCTGTCCTGACCTGCTGAATCCTGGAGCCGGAGAGACATTAGACATTTCCAAGCCCTGGATGGGAAAGAACGTAGCATGCTAAGCTCCCCCCAACACACACACACACACACACACACACACACAGACACTAAAAGACACTAGCCCTAGTGTATACACAGGTGTAGATTCATACCAGAAACAGGCACACACTCACACATGTACACAAACATAGGCATTACACATGTACATGAAAATGGCATATAGACACACATGGAACGTGGGTATACACAGACAAGCATGTGCATATAAGCACACGCACACGCTGATGTCCACAGCCACATCTTGATTCTTCCCTCTCCTCCCCCAAATATACATACATATGCTAACCACCATATAACATACAGTGTACACGTACACATGCAGCACACCTGCTTCTACTGCAAATACAGCGTCTGCAGCCCAGAATGTGCATACACGTTTGCAGGTGGCCCCAGGGGGGACCCAGGCCCAGCTGTCACAGGACAAACCTCAGCAGTGTGACTGGTCTGAGCTTGGATTAGGCAGAAGCATCCCACCACACACGCACACGCACACACACAGTGTGGCACAGTCATAGGAGGGAAAGGATGACACCCGTGCCTGCTCACCCACCCCTCTCCCTGCAGGATGCTGAGGAGTAACCTCATCAGCTGTGTGAGCAATGACACCTTTGCTGGCCTGAGTTCAGTGAGGCTGCTGTCCCTCTACGACAATCGGATCACCACCATCACCCCCGGAGCCTTCACCACGCTCGTCTCCCTGTCCACCATGTAAGTCCCCCTGGACCGCACTCATTCAGGGCTCCTCTCCTGCAGACGTCTCCTCTCACAACACCCTACTATATTTGGCCCAAGGTCATCTATCCATCTGTCAACTTAAACACTTGGCAGCCACCCTCCATGTGCCAGGCACCATTTGCTACTGAGGATTCACAGACGTGGACCCTCCTTCCTGGAGCTCACAGCATAGCGAGTTGCCACAGAAGGGAGGTCCACAGTGATATGAGAGCCTAACATAGGCTTTGTCGAGGAACACTGGAGCTATGCTCTGGAAGGTGAGTGGGAGTTGGCTTGTTTGCGAAAGCAGGAAGTGTATTTCTTTCGGCGGGAAGAGCACGTGCAAGGGCCTGTGCCAGGTTGAAGCAGAGCAGATATGCAGGACTGAGCAAAGTCCAATGTGGTCATAGTACAGAGTGGGCAAGGCTGGAGCGGAGACCAGGGCCAGGCTACAGGACTGCCATGGGCCATTTTGGTCTTTATCCAAAACACATCAGGAAGCCACAGAAGGTTTTAAGCAGGCCAGTGACATGACGTGACGGGGGTTTTAAATTGATGTCACTGACTGCTTAAACGTGTATCAGAACCAGTTAGAATCTAGCTTTCTGGACGAATCTCTCTGCCCACAATATTCACTGTATTGGTAAGGGAGGCTGTTTAGAATAATGGTGAAAGCTTTGAGCTCTAGAGCCAGATTTTCTGGGTCCATATCCTGGTTTACCTCCTGTTAGCTGTGTGTCTTGGAAGAGTTACTTCCTCTCTCTGTGCTTTAATTGTCCCTTCTCATAATCCACCTCATAGGATTGTCATGAGGACTGAATTTGTTAATATTGGTAAAATGCACAGCAGGGGCCTGAGATATAAAAAGTACTCAGCACATGTTAGCTTTTACGGTTTCTCACAGTATTTCTATGGGGCTCTGTTACCCTTAGTTGGTGGTTCATTTTTCCTTCCCTTCCCTTCTCCAAAGACCCTTGGGAAGACAGACGAGAAAGCCCATTGCTGCATCTCCTGTTGCTGCCCGTGGTCATGCTCCCATACAGCCACCCCACTAGCGATAAAAGCCAAAGTTACAGAACGTCCTAAAGGCCCCACGTCTAGCCCCTCAGAACCTCCTTGCATTCCAGCCCCACTGACCTCACTGTTCTGCGCACGCCCCAGGCCCACTTCCACCTTAGAACTTTGCACTGGCTGTTCCCACTACCTGGAAAGCCCTCCCCCTGGCTCCCTCCCCTCCTATTATTTGCTCAAATGTCAGTTGCCTCAGCCCCATTCCACCCCTCTGCTATCACCCCCAGTTCTTCCAGCCTTACTCTTCTAATTTTTTCCATAGCACTGACCATTTCCTAACATACTATACTTTTTGTTGTTAATTACATATTGTCTGCCTCCCATCAGCTGGAGCATACGTTCCAGAAGGATGAAGTACGGGGATATATGACTGTTTTGTTCACTCCTCTATCCTCAGTGCCTACACCTGAGCCTGGCACTAAGCCCATTATATAATGGTTGAATAAGTGGATGAGTTGAATGAATGAGTGACATGAAGATAGAGGACAGTGGGTTAGAACTAGCATGGGTGGGTTGGTTGATCTCAGCCCACTTCTCACCCCTCCTGGATGCCTCTGCACTGGGAATCCAAAGACACGAAAGATGCCAAGAGGGCTAGTGTCACAAAGCATGAAGGGAACCAGCTCCGACAGGGGAAGGAACTTGCCCACCTTCTCACAGCTACTGAGTGTCAGAGCCAGAATCAACCCCAGGAAGGACTGACTCCCGAGACCTTAATTGCCATGTCAAACCGCAGCCCCTCAAGGGCTCTCCAGCCCTCTTCTGTAACCTCCCTAAGTTTTAAATTCCTCATTTGTGAGATGAGAATACTGTCCCCTCCTTCCTAGGGTTGCTGTGACAAGTCTGAATGAGAAAATGGATTTATAAAGCGCTCAGCCCAGTTCCTGTCCTCTAGAAAACCCTCAGAAAGTGATAGCTGCCCTCATCCCTCCACCTGTCCCATCACTGCATCTGACAGATTCGTATAAAGTGCCTATGCCGATGTCCTGCTAGCTCCTGGAGACACAGAGCAGGACAGACAGACCTGGTCCCTCCCCTCCGGGAATTGAGAGCCCAAGGAGGGAGGGGTTCCCAGCTCGGATGGATACTGTGGAGGAAATGAAGGGGAATGAAGGGGGAGAACGGGACAGGGCAGAACTTTTCATTTCCCTTGAGATGAGGGTCTTCTTTGAGGAGGGGTCATTTAAGCTGAGGGCTGAAGGAAGAGGAGGGGCCACCCAGGCACACCGTAGAGAAATTCATCCCCGGCGGGAGGAGCAGCACACGTGAAGGCTCTAAGTGTAAGAAAATCTCTGGGGAGGAATTGAGGCAGTTCACACAGCTGGGGCTCATCAAACAAAGGCGAGACGGATGGCGACTGTATCCATCCGCGGAGGTCTGGAATGAGACCCTTGCAAAGACTGCCTCCGCGTTTTAGAAGAGAGTCTGCCTTCCTTTTCCCAGACCTTCTACCTCCTTCGTCCTTTCTCCTTCCCCTGAACCGGAAGCAGACCTGCCTGGAGAGCCAGGCCCTAGGCTTGCAGACCTGGATCCCAGGACCGGCTCCCACGGGACAAGGGTAGAGGCTAACCATTCAGAGAGGGCCCTTCTGTCCTCCCAGAAACCTCCTGTCCAACCCCTTCAACTGCAACTGCCACCTGGCCTGGCTCGGCAAGTGGTTGAGGAAGAGGCGAATCGTAAGTGGGAACCCCCGGTGCCAGAAGCCCTTCTTCCTCAAGGAGATTCCCATCCAGGACGTGGCCATCCAGGACTTCACCTGTGAAGGTAAGAAGGCTGGGGGGGAGGGCAGGGGAGCAACTTCTGGGAAGACAAGGACGCTACAAGAGAAAAGAGGTGCAGGCAGGCGGTAACTGCAGGTCAGGACCCCCCGAGATATGATTCTCCTCTGCCCTCAGCATGCAGCCCGAGCTCTGGAGGGCTCTGCAGGCCTGCTTCTAGCCCACATGGCTCTGTCGTGCAAATTAAGAACAGGTGCCTCTTTCTACAGACATTTGACCTCCATCAGTCAGAAATCTGTCATAATATACTGCTTTTGTTAAAACGAGGTACTTTACAGCCATCTGTGAAGACACTGTTGTACCAAATATCTTAATCTGCCGTATCCACAGTGAGGTTGGCGCCCATTAGATGGTGGGGCACCCTTGTGCAGTACGCTACCTACACAACTGTACATGGGAGCCCTGGACCGAAGTTTTCCTGCCTGCATCATCATGAGGCTGAGAGTATGTGCTCATGAGAAACAGACTTCAAGATGAGCTTCTGGGAAATTCCTGTCACTGGCTAGGCAGTACGAATACCTGAAGATTCAAGGCTTTGAGTGTCAGGATTCCAGAGGGCATATTTGTTGGCATAAATTCAAGCCAGCACAATTTTTACTTGGTCAACTTTAGGTTATCTAGAGACGGATGAACTGGTTTGTAGATTAACTGAGGTTAAGGTATAATGGGGGCTTGGGGACATATTGACCACGCCAGAGGGATTGTATAGTGGGAGGTGTGGACAGAGGGAGGAGAAGGAGGGGAGTAGATAGGGCCCTGTCCCTACCCTGACCACTCCTTCAGTCAATTTGGCTTATCCAGATCTGGTTAACAGTAACCTCTTCCATATCTAACACCTGGTTAATCAAGTTTTTAGCGTCTTTGTTTTATGCTAAATGTGGTAGAAGATGGGCAGCCCTATTCCCCAACCCAGGTGCATCTTCTTTCCCTTCCAACCACGGATAAGACCAGCAAGCTCCTCATTCCCACTTCTGGCTCGAAGCGGAGAGCTTCCCTTTCCTGCAGGCAGCTGGGTCGGGGAATGGGCCTCGCAGCCCTGCGCCATGCTCACTCCCCGGCTCTCCACAGGCAATGATGAGAGCAGCTGCCAGCTGGGGCCGCGCTGCCCCGAGCAGTGCACCTGCATGGAGACGGTGGTGCGATGCAGCAACAAGGGGCTCCGCACCCTCCCCAAAGGCATCCCCAAGGACGTGACGGAGCTGTAAGTACCCCCCCACCACCACCGACACCCCGTAATCCCGCCACTACGGGCATCTGTCACACTTCACCCCTGCAAGCAAGACAGCCTGGGGATGCCCTACCTGAATGGGTCCCAGCAAGGTGGTGTCAGAGCCTCAGCAGGGGGCAGGCAGCAGCTTGCACGGGGACAGGAAGCTCCCCTCCCCAAGCCTCTGCCTGGCAGGTGACGAGTATCTAGAGTACAAGTGGGAGGGCTGTTGTCTCGTTTTCTCTATCACCCCCAGTCCCCTGCTCTGCGCCGTGCCTTCTAGATTCCCACATAGTCCCTCAGTCTGACACCAGAAACAGCACAGGATAATCGTCAAAACATGGGCCCACAGGCACTATGGCTTAGCAAGCGCTTCTACAAATAGGATCCTGTTCTACCTTAAAAACACCCATTTTACAGATGAGACCTTAGTTCTGGGTTCTGCACACTCTTCACCCAGGAGCCTTCTTATTCCATAGCCCAAGCTCCTGACACTAACTCCTCAGGGGGTCCTCCTGCCCCAGAAGCTCCCAGTTAAATGAAAGAGAGGCCCTTCTTTTCCTGAAGGGCTCTTACTATTGTGGATAAAACGTTATTTCTGCCCCCGGGGAAGCTCAGAGTCCCACAGGCAGGGCGGCCTCTCGAGAATGTCCCAGGAGCTGCGCAGCTGCGGCCGGGTAAGCGCCACGCGCTGGCACAGGCATGCGAGCCACGTTCAGTCTCCCGTTCATTCACTCAACACATATTCGTTGGGTGCCGCTTGCGTCAGGCACTCTGCTAACACTGGAGAGACAGCGGTACACAAAACAGGCATGACCCCTCCACGCGTGGGCTCACGGTTTCGTGGGGGAGGTTGACACTCACTCGATCATCTCAGAGGCACATGTGACATGACAGCCATGAAAAGCGCTACAAAGAGGAATCAAGGTTGCTATGACATCCGAAAGTAGGGAGATTTGACTTCGTTGTGAAGATTGGAGAAAGCTGTTCTGGGGAGGGCGGCGGGGGTGGAGCTGGAATCTAAAGGGCAAGGAGCGGATGATGGGAAGGGAGGGAGGCTGCCCGAGCTGAGGCCCTGTGCTGGGAGCGGGCAGAGCCAGGAGAGGGGCTGGCGGAAACCCAGAGGGCCCGGCCGGGGCACGCCACCGCCCACCTCTCACTCTGGCCCTCTCTGCCCGGACCCCAGGCACGCCCCCTCCTCTGGGCCAGCTTAGCACACGCCCTCTGGCTCTGCCAGTGCTTCATGGGGTGGAAGCTGACCACGCTCTGGTCTAGAATGGCTGAGAGGTTCCTGGGTATGTGTTACAGCTCCCGGCGTCTCCTGACACTCAGCGAGGCTGTAACAAGGGCTGCCAACCCAAGTGAAAGAAGGAAAAGTCGGGATAGTCACTAAAAAGTCTGTCAGCCCTGGGTTTGGGCTGGGGTCGTGCCCTCAGAGATGTGCACGAGCAGCAGTGTGATGAGCTCCACGCCCTTTCCCGGCTGGGCTGGGCTTGGGGTGGGGACTGCAGGAAATGACCCAGGTACATGCCTCCTTCCTGGGCTGAGTGCCAAGTGTCACGTGTCAAAGAGAAGACAATGCCATGAAAACAGGCCCTCGGACGCTTTTCCCCAAAGCTCAGGAAACACAGATTGAAATGACAAAGATAATTGGCCGTAATTATAAGGTAAACTTCAGGGCTTTGGGAGGAGACCTGATTTCCTGCTTTGGAAATGATGGTGCTTCCCTGTGCCAGACGTGGGTTCCAGAGCTCGCCAAGGAGGGCAGCCCTCACCCCTGTTCCCAAACCATCTCCTGGAGGGGAGAGGGAGTATCTGGGGAGGGCAGAGGGAGGCAAGAAAAGAGACGCCAGAGAAAGTGAAAGCTTGGCAGGCCCAGAAAACTGGGGCTTGGAGGTCGTTTGTTCAGGGACACTGGCTGAGTCCAGATTCAGTGTTTCCAACACTGGCTTTCCAGCTCCCTTGGCTTCATTAGTTATCTCGGGCAGAGCTGCCAACTTACAAAACAAAATTAAGTTTAATTCGCTGAGAAGGGGTGGGGAGATGTGTGTGTGCATGTGTGTGTATGTATGAGTGTATCTGTGCATGTAAACAGATGAAATGCAGGCTCAGAGAGGTTAAGTATATACATATGTATATATATATTCAAACTGTATTGAATAATTCAAAGGTATTAGAGCCAGGCACCACTCCAAGGCTTTCCACAGAAAGTCCCATCTAATCTTCATAATCACTTCAAGGTGGTGATTATTAGCAACCTCATTTTACAGATGAGGAAACAGAAGCTCAGAGAGGGTAATTAATTTGCCCAAGGTCACACAGCTATTAGCTAGTGGAACCTGAATATGAGGCTCAGCTGCCTGACTCCAGGGTTGCCCGTGCATCACCCCAGGCCCCCAGTTGGACTCCTGGCTTGGAGTGGGGGCTCCTGGAAGGTGGCTGCTCTCCGCCTCCTTCACCATTCAGTAGGTCGAAGAATTCTTTGTGCGGCCCTCGTCAGCACCACAAAGCTCAAAACAGAAATGGGGAACAATCCATTCAACGCTCCGTGTGGATTTGCACGTGAGGCAGCTGTGTCCTCGTGTGCTTGCGCTGGGGCTGAAACAGAGCATTTAAATGCAGATCAACACAAAGGTTGACCTGCTGGAAATGCTCTAGTAGTTCTAAGGCTGGCAGGGCAAGAGTGCAGTCTTCTGAAAGGGTCCCTCCGGGGCCTGGGCTGCAGGCTAGAGGCAACGTTGGAGTTCAGAGTGTTCATGAAGGGCTTCCTACAAAGAGCGCTTTCTCACTCAGCCGCGTCTGCATTTCTGAAGTGAAACCTTTTGATCCCGCATCTTCTGAGCCTCGATGCCAGGTCGCCAGGGACATTCTGCACTTAAAACAGCTCCCTCGCAGCTCCCACTTGGCTCCGCAGTGCCAAATGCAACAGCATCTGGAGAGTTCTGGGGTCTTCATCACACAGACGATGTTTCTTGAGCATCTACTGTTGCCCGCTAGTGTACAAGGATGCTCTAGTGAGCAAAACAGACATGGTTCTGCCCCATCATCACAAATTCACATAAAGGATGTCCCCAGTGGGTGCGGGGGATGGTATCAGGGAAGCGATGCTCAAGCAGAGGCCTGAGCATCTATGTGAGGTAACTAGACAGGGAGGGAGAAGAGGAACCAGCGGGTGCAAAGACCTGCCCCCGTACCAAGCGGAACATGGGGCGTTCGAGGAGGGGTCAGGTCACTGGAGGTGGAACCAGAGGTCAAGGCAGAGTTTGCTGTAAGGTGAACCAGAGAGGCAGGCAGGGACTGCAAGGGTTAATTTCGTGTGTCAACTCTGCCACGCTGTGGTGCCCAGTGGTTTGGGCAAACATGAGCTAGATGTTGCTGTGAAGTTACTTTGTAGATGCATCAACATCTACAGTCAGTTGGCTTTTGAAGGAAAGGAGATCACCCTTTCTAATGTGGAGGTGGGCCTCATAAAATCCGTTGAAGACCTTAAAAACAGAAAACTGAGGTTTCCTGGAAAAGAGGGAATTCTGCCTCCTGACTGTAACATAAAAGTCCTGCTTGAATTTCAAGTCTGCCTGCCTGACCTTCCTTAGAATAAATTCTCTCTCCCCCTCCCCCTCCCCTCCCCTCCCCTCCCCTCCCCTCCCCTCCCCTCCCCTCCCCTGCCCTGCCCTGCCCTCCCCCCCTCCCCCCTCCCCTCTCCTCTCCTCCCCTCCCCTCCCCCTCCCCCTGTGTATGTATTAATATATGTGTATATGTAATATATTTGTATTTCCTGTTGGTCTGTTTCTCTGGAGAATCCTGACTGGTACAGGACAGACCACAGAAGGCTTTGCAGGATTTGAGCATGAGTTGGGTAGCCCTTCTCCAACAAGCAGTGGAAGACAGGGAAGGATTTTAAGCATGGAGAGAGGCCGATATAATCAGCATAGTCCTAACCAGAGCCAGGCTAGAGCCCAGGGCGCCTGGCATGGTAGGCTCCAGAGGCTGCAGAATCATCTGTGTCATGTTGCCCATCCTCCAGGGTCCTGAACCTCCCTGTGTCAGATGAGGATGCTGTTAGCATCCCTGAATCCCAGTGGTCATTTGTGCATTTATTCAACTGTTTTGCAAATGCATGCATTTGTGGAGCACAGCCTGCCCTGCAGATGGAGCTAGGCCAGGCCAAGGGCACTCCTTGACACCACTGCAGGTTTTTGTCTTTTTAATCCAAGGTCCTGTGAACAGCCTTTCACCACATTCATTCATTCATTCAACAAATATTTGAGGCCCTACCATGAGCTGAGCATGCTATGCTCTGGGATACAGCAGGAAACAAAACTGGCAAAACACCCAGCTCCGTGCAGCTTACATTCTAGTGAGGGCTGACTTCTCAGGCTCTGGAATCCAACAGATGTGCATTTAGATCCCAACTCCTGAGCTCCCTGTTTATACCTCTCTGCGCCTCAGTGTTCTTGCCAACAAAATGGACAAATATACCCAGCAAAATACACCCCCCAACGCCAGGGGATTAAAGGAGATAACAGACCAGAGTCTTTCTCCCAAAGCACTGGCATGTACACCTCAGCTAATGCCGGTGAATTTTGTCTTGGTTTTGTTATTGTCCTTGTCATTGTGCTGTCTGTGAGGTTGAGTAACGTACAGCAAGCCACACAGCAAGCCCAAGCCATAGGCCCACCCTCCGATGTACTTGCCACAGGGTCTTCTAAAAAGACCCCAGCAAGGAGACTTGGGGTTTCGCTGTTTTCTTCTGGGTTTCAGCTTAGATGCCTCAAGTTTGCTAAGTAACTGTAGCAAACAAACGAGAGAGAGTCAGAGAATGAGAAGCGGAAGAGCGTGAGAGAGCGCTGCCAGGCTGAGGCCAGACTCCTTCAGGCTGCTCCCTCCTCTGGGGTTAATTAGTCTCCCTCTAGCAGAGATGCTCTCTGGACCAGCGCCTCCCCAGCAGCCCTGCTCATTCATCCAGCTTCCGCCTCCCAGCTTCCCTCCATGCCACTCATCCACAAAGCACTTCCTGCAGGTGACCAGGTGGCGGCCCAGCACGGCTTGTCTCCCCTCCTTCAGCTTGCATAGACCTCGGAATCCCACCATGCCTGCAGCCTCCCTGCCCAGCGGAGAGAGCTGGAAGCCTCCCCTCAGATGCCTGCCCCTCCACCCGCCATCACCTGATGAGGGGCAGGGCCAGTGTCCACACAAAATGTAAATGTCCTGCAGGTGATGCTGGGCGAGAGGCATTCAGGAAGCTCTCCACAACGCGGCCCCTGCACCTGTCTGCAGTCATGGCCTCTCCTTGCACTTTGTCTTTTAGGGAGTCTGGGGGGGTTTAAAATTGAGTTATAATTAACATATGATATTGTATTTGTTTCAGGTACATAGTGATTGAATGTTTTTATACATTATGAAATGATCACCCCAATAAGACCAGTTACTATCCATCATCATATACAGTGCTATTGACTGTATTCCTTATGCTGTACATTTCCTCCCCGTGACTTATTTATTTTATAGCTGGAAATGGGTATCTCCTAATCCCCTTCACCTGTTTCATCCGTCCCCTGGCCCCCTCCTCTCTGGCAACCACCAGTTCTCTGTATCTGGGAGTCTGTTTCTGCTTTATTTTGGTTTTTAGATTCCACATTTAAGTGAAATCGTACAGTATTTGGCTTTCTCTGTCTGACTTATTTTACTTACATAATACCTTCTAGGTCCATCCATGTTGCTGCAGATGGCAGAATTTCATTCTTTTTATGGCTGAGTAGTATTCCATGGTATATATACCACATCTTCCTACCCATTCATCTACTGATGGACACTTAGGTTGCTTCTATGGCTTGGCTGTTTTAAAGAAGACTTCTATGAACATTGGGGTACATGTATCTTTTTTTTATAAATTTATTTATTTGGGGCTGTGTTGGGTCTTCGTTGCTGTGCGCAGGCTTTCTCTAGTTGCGGCGAGCAGGGGCTACTCTTCATTGCGGTGCGTGGGCTTCTCATTGCAGTGGCTCCTCTTGTTGCGGAGCACGGGCTCTAGGCGCATGGCTTCAGTAGTTGTGGCACATGGGCTCAGTAGCTGTGGCTCGCGGGCTCTAGAGCGCAGGCTCAGTAGTTGTGGCACACGGGCTTAGTTGCTCCACGGCACATGGGATCTTCCTGGACCAGGGCTCGAACCTGTGTCCCCTGCATTAGCAGGCGGATTCTTAACCACTGCGCTACCAGGGAAGCTGGGGGTGGACATGTATCTTTTCAAATTAGTGTGTTCGTTTTCTTTAGATAAATTCCCAGAAGTGGAATTACTGGATGTATGGTAGTTCAATTTTTCGTTTTTTGAGGAAACTTCATACTGTTGTCCATAGTGACTGCACCATTTTACATTGCAGCAGTGCACGAGGGCTACCTTTTCTCCACATCCTTGCAGACACTTGTTGTTTCTTGCCTTTCTGACAATAGCCATTCTGACAGGTGAATGAACTGACCACAGTGTGATCTGCCCCACCTCCCGCTGTCCTCTCTTCACCCACCAGACTTTGGCCTCCCCAGCCTTTCCTTCAAGTTCAGGGCCCTCCCCAGGCTGCAGTCTCCTATGCTGCATCTCCTCCTTGGCTACATCTTTCTGCAGGAAGCTTTGGGCATTGTCTGTCACTACACCTTTTTCCTTTCCTTCAAAGCACACATTGCAATTTGTAAGTTATATTACTTTATGTGTGTGTCCCTTCTCTCTCCCTCTCCCTCTCTCTCTCCCTCCCTCTCCCTCTCTCTCTCTCTCTCTCTCTCTCTCTCTCTCTTTCTCTCTCTCTCTCTCTCTCTCTTTCTCTCTCTCTCTCTCTCTCTCTCCCTCCTTCCCTTCTCCCTCCTTCCTTCCCACACACACATTAGATTTTTAAATGCCAGAAAATAGGCACCACCCCTATCTTATTCACCAGTATATACGGTACCTGGCACATTGCAGTTGCCCAATAAATATTTCTGCCTGAATAAATGACTACATCAGTGAATACATTTCTCTTAGCTCCTCTGCCTGAGGGCATAATCTAAACGCGTGTGCGCGGCTGAATTTTAAGTCAGATGGTCAAGCTCCCTGAAGGTAGAAATGGGGTCTGGTTCATCTTTGTATCTCCCCCAGCATCTAGCATAGTTCTTAGAGCAATACATATACAACAAAGATTGAGGACCAAAGGGACATTAATCCAACATGCCATGGCAACCAGAGGCCGTGTGGGGTCCTGCCCAATGTTCTGTGCCACGAGGATCCCTCAGGGCCAGCCAAGGGAATAAAGTCACTTGGCCTTAATTTAAGGTAATGCCCAATGCCTTACCTTTAAGGTAAGGTAAGGACACCTTTTGTCCCTAAAGCTAACCCTGGTTTGGTCGTTGTGACACACTTACCCATATCGTATTTTAACCCATTTCATCCTATTCAGTCATTTTGTGCTGGGTCTGCTGGATGCCAGGCAGTGTGCTAGCACCTCATTACTCAAAATGTGGCCTGTAGACCATGAATGAGCTCCACCATCTCCCAAGAGCCTATCAAGGATGCAGACCCTCCAACCTGATGGCAGACCTACTGGATCAGAATCTGCTTTTTAGCAAGATCCCAGGTGATTCATATGTACATTACAGTTTAAGAAGCCCTGAGCTAGAAAAAGGTAGACCTAGGGTCTGCCTTCGTGGAGGCTGAGACAGGCACGGCACCAACGAACAGCAGTAGCTGGATGTCGACTGTTATGGGAGAGGAAGCTATGCGAGCTTTATATCAAGGGAGACTCACCCCGGAGATGAGAGCAGACCTTATAAGCCATCTTAAAGATTTTGCTATTTTGTCCTGAGAGCAACAGGAAGCCTAGGGAAAGGGGTCTACAGCAAGGGTGGGGATAAATGAATCAGCCCGTGTCCCCTCTTTAGGGTAGTCATAACGTTTGTAATTCATCATCAAAACACGACTTCCTTCTCTATCTTCAACCACGCTCGGGTGTCTGATGAGCAGGTTGGCACAGAAGCCCGCAGTCCAGGCAGGTCTAGGTCAGCCTTTGCCCATTCAGGAGGGGTCTCCTTCTGCTGGTGCGGCCTCATTCTGAACCCCGTCCCGTTCTGCATGTGGTCCTCCTGCTGGGGACTGTAGCACAGGGCTCCAGGAACATGCCCTGTCTCCTCAGTTTCCAGATGCATATCAGAGATACTCAACACGGAATGAGGGTTCTTAATGGCTCAGCTCTCCACGCACTCCGGTAGCTAAACAGAGGCCATTTGGAACTGTGATAAAACTGCAGTCAGAGAGACCTGGGTTCAAGTCCTAACTGAACCACTCGCTGTGTGACCTTGGGCAAGCGTTTTAACATCTCTGAATTTCTGTTTTCTCAACTGTGAATCCCTGCCGTGTAAGGGTATTGTGCAGGCCAGATATAAAGTGGGTGCTTTATTCAAGAAATAATTTATTGAACACCTACTGTGTGCCACTCTGTACACAGTCTTAGGGGGCTCCAACCCTGGGCAATTTTAGGCAAGAGCCCTGCCATCATGGAGCTTAGCAGCCCAGTGGGGAAAAGTGTCATTAATTGAACAATCACACAAATAAATATTAGATGACAAATGTAGTATATGCTTTGAAGTGGGGGAAAAAAGAGCCATGAGAGAGCAAAACAGGGACCCAGTCCAGCCTGGGAAGTCGGGAGAGGCATCTTGAGGTAATGGCAGTGTGCGCATTGTCTCTTTGCCCGACGTGACTCTGCACCTCTCTTTCAGGTACCTGGAAGGAAACCACTTAACAGCCGTGCCCAAGGAGCTGCCCACCCTCCGACACCTGACACTCATGTAAGGAGCCCAGCGTTGGTGGGATATTTCATTTTCTGTCGTTAGGGAGCGCAGGAAACTGATGCAGAGGGTGGGTAGGGCGGCGCTGCAGGTTTTGGGGCATTCCTGCACTTTTCCCCCTGGGTGGAGCGGCAAGAGGCAGCTGGGAAGGATGGGCTGGCTGGATGTGCCAGGTCTTACCCAGTGAGGACTTCATGCAGAAGTACCCACATCCTGGCCTCATTGGTCACCTGTGGCACCTTCCTCCTTGGCTTGGAGCCTCCGACCTTCTGGTCTCCAATTAAATTCCCGAGATCCCTCAGTTTCTTGCAAGCTGTGGCTGTACTTAGGTTTGCCAAAAGCATAAATTTGGCATTTCTTCTTCCTCCTCCTTTAGTTACTCAGAAAATGTTCTGAGCAGCTGGTTCCAATTGAGGTTCTTTCAGGTGGGAGCCGCTCCTGGCTCCAAGTCGGCCAAAACCCAGGAAAACCTCTGAATGAGGAGCAGGGCTGCTGGGCATGGGCGCGGCCCAGGAAGCTGGGGAGTCCTTGAGCTTTGTCCCTCACTGCCTTGCCAAGAGGGCACCCAGGATCCTTGGGCAAGTGCTGTTGAAAGGTGCCCCATCTGCTTAGGGGGCAGGGAGCCCCGGAGCAATGGCCCTCAACCTCAGCTGATTATATATCACAGTAGTTTGGGGTTTCTTTTAAATGCTGATGCTCAAGCCTGCCTTACACCAATTAAATCGGAATATCTGGGCATGAAACCTAGGCCTCAGAGAACTAAAGCTCCCCAGATGATGCTAATGTACAGCTGATGCTGAAAACCACTGCCCTGGATATTTATCCTCGGGGAGAAGCTGGAGCTTGCAGTTGGCAAAGGACCACACTCCCACCAACCTCATTCCCCCAAGAGAGAATCTGATAAGATGGAATAAATGAATGCTGGAAGAGAGGGACGGTGGAGGGGCTATGAGGAGAAGAATTGAGCAGGGGGGAAAAGCACTACAACAAGGAGAAATTGTTACCTTATGTGTTATGTTTTGCTGGTAGAATCAAATCGATGGATAGACACCACTGAATGTTTGAATAGCTGAATAAATAGATGAATGAATGAATGACAATTGGTGGAATGACTGATTGAATAAATCTTCAGTAAAAAAATGAACATTTGGACTAATGGGTGGATAGGTGAATAGATGGATGGGTGGATAGATGGATGGATGGACAGCTGGGCCAACAGATGGACAGATGGGTGGCAGATGGACGGATGGATGGATGGATGATAGATGGGTGGATGGACAGATAGATGGATGGGCTGATGGACATATGGGGAGGATGAGTGGATGGGTGGATGGATGGGCAGACAGATGGATGGATGGACAGATGGATGTATATATAGATGAATGGGTAGATGGGTGAATAGACAGATGGGCGGATGGGTGGATGAATGGGCAGATGGATGGATGGGAAGGTGGGTGGAGGGGGTGGATGGATGAATGGGAAGGTGGGGGGGGTGGATGAATGGATGGGAAGGTGGGGGGGGTGGATGAATGGATGGATGGGCAGATAGGCAGATAGGTGTATGGACAGACAGACCAGTGGATGGATGGATGAGTGGGTAGACGAATGGGCAGATGGGTGGATGGACAGATGCATGGATGGACAGATGGGTGGATGGATAGATGGATGGATGGATGGATGGATGGGAGGATAAGTGGATGGACAGATGGATGGGCGGATGGACAGATGGTTGGATGGATGGATGGTTGGATGGATGGATGGTTGGATGGATGGATGGGAAGATAAGTGGATGGACAAATGGATGGGTAGATGGACAGATGGGCAGATGAATGGGCAGACGGACAGATGGATAGATGAACGGGCAGATGGGTGGACGGACATATGGACAGGTGGATGGGTGGATGGATGCATGGATGGGTGGGCAGACGGACAGACGGATGGGTGGATGGATGGATAGCAGGCATGCATGCATGTGTGAAAGTTGGGAATGACCCCCTCTGGATGCAACTAACAGTACAATGTGACCCTTCTGCTTACTTTTCCTAGTGACCTGAGCAACAACAGCATTGGCATGCTGACCAACTACACCTTCAGTAACATGTCTCACCTCTCCACCCTGTGAGTACAGTGAGCTGCTGTGGTTAACATGGGCCTGATACTAAGTGCATCCTTCCTCTGGCCCCTCAGGCTTCCATGCTCCGCTCTAGCGATCCTCAGGGCTGTGGCTGACCCAGCACAGGGCAGACCTTAATCATCAGAAGGAAAACAGTAGGTCAGAACTCTACTGTCTGGGCAGTTAGAGAGGAGTTGGCACCTAATTACTTCTGAAAAAGTTCCTCTTTGGAATACCTTCTGTGATTTGTGAATTTTCTCTCCCAGTGAGGGTTTCCCTACACAATTATATTTTGCTCAGACCCCTTTATTTCCCATTAGCTCTGTATACTGTGGGCACTCACCATCTGACAATAGACGAAGGTGATGGCAAAGCTGGTTAGGGAGCCAGCCAGCTAAGGAACATATGAGGAAACTGGGAAATGAAGCCAGTGAGCTTCCTGGAGTGATGGGGAATGTTTCTCTTTCCCTTATCCCTAGGATGCTTTTTGTCAGTCTGTTAAAATTGGGAGGGTAAAGAAACCGTTTGCTTTGACTGGTCCAGTGTGGACAATGCATGTATCAGCAGCTAAGAATAGGAAGAACCAACAGAGCCTGTGTGTCCTCTTCCACAGGATCCTGAGCTACAACCGGCTGCGATGCATCCCCATCCACTCCTTCAACGGGCTGCGGTCCCTCCGAGTGCTGTGAGTACCCCAGTGCGCTGATTTCTACTTATGCTTCGCTGGGTAACAGCAGGCAGGACTGAGCACTCCTGTTGCCTGCTCTTCCTTGCTCAAAGCCCATTCTACCCGCCATGCATCCCTCCCCTAACCCAACACTCTTAATTTGCTCAATGGGGCGGAGAGAGCTCATGCTTAAGAGTCAGTCACTCCCTGCTCCAGCTCACTTCCTCTGTGGAACCTGGCACACATCACTAACTCCTCTGAGTTCCCACTTCTTTATGTGCAAAATGGGACCCATAGCACATCCCTTGCAAGGATTAGGATCTGCAATTCTATGCAGTTGTATTCTGCACCCTAGCAGAGCACACTGTGCAGCACTTGGCCGCTCTTCTGATGATCATTACATCACAAGTGGTCCCTCTGGCTTCAGAAGGGCAATGTTAACACTGTGAACCTCTGCAAGGAAACCAGGCTCATGCAACGGAGAGCCCAAGCTGGAAGCCAGCGGCCAGGGCACACACGTAACCATCCGTTCACAACCGAGTCGACTCATAAAGCATCCTTAAAGTTTTAGTAAGTTGCCAACATTTAAATATCAGGAGGTTTCTCATATAAATCCCGATTTCTACACTCTCTTGGAAAAGGGAGAGACCTGGCCTCCCAGGGCTCCCCTCTGCATTCCTGCAGGGCTGAGCCGTCCTGCCCCTTTGAACAGAGTTCTGCAGTCTGCAGCCTCCACGTCACCCACCCATCTCTTGTCACCTTATGATACCTGCCTGGCCCTGGCCTACACAAGGGGAGTGGACAGCCAACTGAGGCAGATGAGCTCTGAGCAAAGGCAAGATAGCCATGGAGTCCCCTGCTTTCCAGGCATGGCTCTGCCCCTCCCTAGCTGTGTGTCTTCTCATCATGAAATCAGATAACGATGGTAGTGGCCTCACAGGGTCTTATGAGGATTAAATGAGATACTGTACGTAAAGCACTTAGCACAGCTCTGGCCCATGGTAGACACTTTATATTCATTTGCTGTGACTGTTCTCACACGAGCACTTGCAAGAGCAGGAATGGTACCTCACTGCCACCCCAACCCCGGGCCCACTGTCACCTGATATTTCTGCCTGCCCATCTTGCACCTGTTTTGTTGGCAAGGGAGGATCCTTGGAATGATATTCCCATGAGAACAGAGATGCCAGACACTCTGCCCCCAAACCTATCAACTTCTTTCCCTTCTGGCCCATTATGACTATAATAGTGAAAACCATATTTTATGGGGCTTTTCACGGTCATTGCCTCATAATGCTGTGTGGTTGAGAGGGTTATGTCCATTTTAAAGATGGGAAAACTGAGACCCAGATTGGTGAAGTCGCTGGCCCAAGATTCAGCAGTCAGGAGCTTGCAGAATCCAGCCTCCTGACTCAGAGCCCCGGGATCCTTCCCAGGACCCAGTTACGGTCGGCAAACAGCACCCAATGAGCAGGTCCATTTCGGAGCCTCCAGGCTGATGTGATTTATTGAGGCCCACAAAACACCAGTGTCAGCGACAGCTCCCGCCACATGTCATCTGTGCTGTTATTAAAAATCAATTCTGTGGGGGGCAAAGAAGTACCCGTGCTGACAGTGTGCAATCTGTTACTGTCACTTATTTTATTATCTATCTTCTCTGGGGAGCTCGAGAATGGAAACATCAGCAGAACCCATTTCCCTGTTTCGAGTTGAACACCACGGGAGATGGGCTTATCTCATTGGCCGGGGCTGGATCTGCTGCCCCCCCCCCGCCATCCCCCCTCAATCCCAATCTATTGTCCCCCATCCCAGTCTTCCAGTTCTGGGCATAGCTTGGCTGCCAGGGGCTGTGACCTGCCATTTCAATGGGATCCGTGTGCCTATGTTCATAATTAGAGTAGTTCTGGTTGGGACAGCTCAACATGTGGAAGGGAGAAAGAGAACGTTTGCCTGTCCATCTGTCTGTCTACCAGGGTGGTGGGGTGCACATCACCCCCCTGTCCAGGATTTCCTCCTTCCTCAGCACCTCGTTGGTGTCACTCCAGAACCAGTGCTGTCATTAGTTCACCAGGAGTCCACATAAAACATCCAACACACTTGTGCTTGCTTCTTGAATTCAGAGTGAGTAGGCTTTTCGCACCATCATTTTAGAATCATGGGCTCTTGTAGATAAAAGAGGATCTTAGAGGCCCTCATTCCAACTATCTACCTCAGTGGGGAGCAACCATTTTCTGCATAAGGGCCAAGGCAGGAAAAATTAAAATGTTTATGGGCTGCGTTTCTTTTATGGTATTTGTATCCTTTCTCCCAGTAATTGCACATCTAGGAATTTTTACGAAAGGGTATCCAAAACGAGAGAAAGGTTCTCTGCATTAAGAGCTTGGTTGCACTGTTATTTTTAACCTAAATTTTAAATATTACCCAGAAGGCCACAGTGGGGAAATATATAAGTAAAGCGTGATGCAACCAGTCGATGAAGTGCAATTATTGAAAGAGGAAAACTAATAGCAGAGTGGGAACCTGTTTACCACATTGCATTATGTGGAAAAATAAACCTAATTTGTATATTGTTACAATTATAACTGTATATATGTACAATTGTAACATATATACAAATTAGGTTTATTTTTCCACATAACACTATGTGGTAAACAGGTTTCCACACTGCTATCTAGTAACTGTAACCATATCAATTATAACATTGATAACCATGAAGAAGGACTGTAAGGGAACATGGGCACATAAATGAAAAGAAACATTGGTAGCTAACGGCTAATATCAAATCATTTCTGTCATAAATGAAGACAGAGTTAAAGATGAATGAAGGCAGTAACATATTTATAATTTGGGCGGTTGGGAAGCAAAACAGGATTTTGGAAATCAGAAATGGCAGTACCTGTAACTGCATGTGGTCATTCGTATATTCTTTTCCCATTTCTAACGGGTTTCACTAATTTGATTAGAATTTCAGAAATAACCGGAGACCCAGGGATGCTGGCAGTTTGGGGTGAGGAAGGAGGATAAGAGCAAGGTTCAGCCACAGACGAAGGCCAAAAAGTGTTCTGGAAAGCAGCAAGAAAGACCTGACATTTAGGAAGGAGAAAGAGAAGGAGGGGGAGGGGGGGAGAGGGGGAGGGGGGGAGGGGGGGAGGGAGAGGGGGAGAGAGAGGGGGAGAGAGAGAGGGGGAGAGAGAGAGGGAGAGAGAGAGAGGGAGAGAGAGGGAGAGAGAGAGAGGGAGAGAGAGGGAGAGAGAGAGGGAGAGAGAGAGGGAGAGAGGGGGGGAGAGAGAGAGAGAGAGAGAGAGAGAGAGTGAGTGTGTGTGTGTGTGTGTGTGTGTGTTGGTGGGTGGATATGAATACATTTCAGAGACAGGGTATTGGTCAAGGAGCTTTGAGAACAAAATTTTGTGTGAAAATGTGCTTCTCCTACCTCACTCCTAATCTAAAAATAGCCGGAAGAGAACATCCTCCTGGACGTTCTAGTCCTTTTTCGGGGATCTGTGTGTTCCCTGATCTTTGCCCCACGCCGAGCCACACGCCTGGTGTGCGTGTGGTCCCAACTGTCACCCCCCGGCCCCAGCTGCAGGAGGGCCACCTGGAATCAGTTAGCGCCAGGACTGTGTCAGTGTGTGCTTGTGAGGAAGCGAGCGGGATTATCATTCATCATCCGTATTTTTTTAGCTCCTGTTCCCTGAAATAAGACTGTGCTTGCTGTGTATGCACATGCGGCTATTCCCCACTGCTCAGCAGGTTGCATGGACCCTCCCTACAGCATCTCTGCAAAGGGCTCCATTTGCCCTTTTGCTGGATTACCTTCAGAGACTAAGAGCTCGCTCGCTTCCCAGACAACCCCATTCCATTTTTGACCAGCTGTTGAACATCAGGAGACTCTGATGAGCCAAAACGTGACTCCTTGTGGTCCCGGTTTGGCCCTTTTGTGCCACCAAAAAAAAAAAAAAAAAGTTTAATTATGAATTTTAGAAGTGGGGAGTGAGTCTCAGAAACCCTGTCCAAACCACTCATTTATAAGACAAGGAGGCAGATTCAGAAAGGTTTACTGACTTGCTCAACATCGTTCACTTCTTCATCCTTTCCTGAATGCCCACCGTGAGCTAAATGCTATGCTAAATACCGCAGCGGCTGGGGCACAAATAGTGAATGTAGCACAGTTCCCGCTTTCAGAGAGCACACGGTCTAGAACGGGAAATAGACAGACAACTACAGTACAGGGTGATGCCTGTGAAAGGGCCATAGGAATACGAGTGAGAGGCATGGAGGCCAGTACTGGCCATCAAAAAGACTTTGAGAGAGAGTTATCACTGCTGACGTTTGTTAAACCTTGACTATGCACTGCACACTGGGCTAACTGCTTTAGTTACATTGTCATATTCACTCTTCCCATCAATTCTATGAAGAATATACCACCATTATCCCCATTTCCCAGATGAGGAAACAGAGGCTTGGCAAAATTGAGTAGCTTTCCCAAAGTGACACAACGAGGAGAGAGTAAAGTTGGGATTTGAACCCAAGACTGTTTACTCTCAGAATCACTGCACTTAACTTCTGCTCCCAAGGCTGAGTCTGGGATGCCAGAGGGAGTTACCCAAATACGGATGGGAGTGAAGAACATTCTAGGCAGGGAAAATATAAATGCACTGGACAGAAGCCTGGAAGTCAGGAAGGGCACGTGCATGGGGGTGGGGGGGTGGGATGTACAGGAAGCTCCAGGTGTGGCGGGAATGTGGCTTCTGGGTGTGAGAACAGGAGGAGATGCTGCCGACTAGTCGTAAGGTGGGAGTAGAACCAAGGCTGGAACCCACGTCTCCTGGCTTCTAGCCCAGTGTTCTACCACCTTCCATCCTGCTCCATCGTAGGTTATCATCTATTTTTATTCCTCTCATTTCAGACTTTTCTTGAAGACTGGGGGTGGGCGGGGGACACGGCCTTTTTAAAAATGGAGTGTTTTTTTCCTTGCCCAGAGAGGCCTGGGATGAGAATTAATGAGTGGGGTGGCATGAAAGACATGGGCCGAAAGGTGATGGACACAGGGCAGCTCTGGCAAAGTTCAGTGTGTCTCCTGGAATCCTCCACGGGGCTCCTTTGGGATGATAGGCTGCATACCTTCACGCTTCTACTCTAAGCGGGTAATGCCTTGAGAGGAATGGCCCCAAATATGTCCAGGAACACAGAGGGGAAGGAGTCATGATGATGCTTGCGGTAATCGTGGCTGACCCGAGTGAGGGCTTACGTGTGCTGGCCCTGCACTGCGTCCTGCACCAGCTGAACCACTTGCATTGTATCTTTAAATCCTAGCTTAGGAAGCAGTATATTAGATCCCTTCCTGACTAAAGGAAAAGAAAATCAGTTCAAACCACCTTAGGCAGAAAAAGAGAATTTATCGATGCAGGTAACTGAAAAATGCAGTAGTAGGTATCAGATTCTATGGCTGGATGCAGGTACTCCAGTGGTACTGTCAGAAATGCATCTTTCTGCCTCTCAAAATGAAACTGTCTCTGTCCTAGTAGTTCCAAGGAAAGCCCCAGAAATATCTCTCAGTGGCCTACTTAGGTCACATACTCAACCTCAAACCAATCACTGTGACTCCGATTGGGCAGACCTGGTCCATAGCTCTGCCCATGAGGCCAGACCACTTGGACTCAGAAGTGGGGAGGGGTGATTCCCTAATGGAAGAGGGAGGAACTGTTACAGAAAAGAGGAGAATGATGTTGATCAACCCATACCCCCCAACATGTATCTACTATAAGTAGATACTAAGAATTCCTCTATTTTAGAGATGAGAAAACTGAGGCACAGAAATAATGTCAGTTGTTTCAGGTCACACAGACAGTGATTATTAGAATAGGGATTCGAACCCAGGCTGTCTGACTCCAGACCTTAAACCCCAGGTCACCTGGGAGTGGCCTGTGTTGCTCAGAAGAGAATTCACCCACCCCATCCCACATTTAGGATGAGGATAGTTCCCGTCATCTATCATACAAACTGTGAGCACCTAGATATTCGGAGACCCAGATTCAGGCAACCCAGAACGGACAGGGAGTGGTTATGCCCTCCAGTTGCTCTCATGATGTCCTCATCTGCATCCTGAAATTCCCTAGTCTGCCTTAACACCTCCTAAGAGTCAGGAGGGAAAAAAGAGTCCCGGATGCTTGAAGATGAGTCATTCCCAGTTCAGAGTTGCTTGCCTGCACCAGCTCTCTGTGAGGTGTAAGGGAGAACGAGAGGGAAAGGGGGAGTGCTTAGTGCTTCCTGGGAGGGCACATTTGTGCCACTCCCCTGGCATCCTTTAGGAGGGTGGTTGGACATGCAAGAGTCCTTCTTTGGGGGCCAAACCAGGAGCCAGAACGTGCAGTGTAGGCAGATTTCTTTAGCGTTGTCCCAGTAAATTACAGCCCCCTTACTCTGCAGTTTATAGAGACCTCAGCAGATCAGCTCATAATAAATGGGAGTGCGACTTGCAGGCGTCACAGTACCAAAGCTGCCTTTGGGTCATTTGGTGTTTTTAAATTAGGGCTTTGTGCCTCTCCCGGGGCCCGAGCCGCCTTCGGAAATGCTTAACAGCGGGGCTGGGTGCGTTCGCCAAACAGCAAGCAGCCGTGAAGTCATCCAAGTTAATAGCAGACGGGAGCCGGTGTGATTCATAAATAACCACATGGATTAGAGACTAAATGGTACTGATAAAAGTGTGAGGAAGAGCTTCGAGCCCCTTCTTACTCAGGGAGGTGAGAAGCTTCCACGAACACTCTTTAGGGGACTGGGTACCCTCATCCTGCTGTCCTGGCTGTCTAAGCTTCAAGGAGAGCTTTCACACTGCCATTCAGGGAGACCAGGGATCTGGGGTGGGGGGGCGCTGGCGCGTGGGTGTTAGAAATGCAGAACCTCAGGCCCCACCCCAGACCCACTGAATCAGACTCTCTGGGAATGGGCCTCAGAAATCCGCATGTGTATTAGCCCTGATGCTCAGTCAGCTTGAGAGGCCCTGCTCATTATTAAGTGTAATTAAGCTCACATCTATATTTCAGCCGAAGACCCAGGGCAAGCTAACATCAGTTAAAAGGGAAACAGAAGAGCAGATTCATAAGTTACTATCCTGTTTACACTTTCACAGTCAACGTTAATCACCCCCTTTGTTTAACTAGGGCTCCCTTCACAGCCCAGGGGACGGTACCCAGCAGCCACTAAGGAAACCCTTGAGTTTCTACGAATGTCACTCCTTGCATCTCACGGGCCAGCCCCAAAGTGAGTCAGCAGTTTGGGGATTTTTTTGTGTGCAGTGGATGACTAATGCTTCCATGGAGGGTATAACCCACGAATTGTGGATTTGCTCATGTTGTTACTTGAGCAGCGGAGCCGTGTTCCTTCCATTTTTTTCAAAAACCTGTTCTCCAGGCACTTATTGAAAGCTCAGTGTGTGCCACCGCCCTGCAAGTGAGCATTGCTCCCAGCTATTACACCGCAGGGTGGAGAGAGGCATGATTAAAGCCAAGCAGGTTGCCTGGCCCCTCGGACACACTGTCGGAGAATGCACTCAGGTGCACACAAGAACAACACCCACATGTGTGTGTGGGTAATGCCACACCCTTTCCCATAAAGATGAGTGTCCGGCTCCGGGGAGTCTCCCCAGGAGCTGAGTGCCCCCTTCCCTTTGTCTTCTGGGATTGATAGCATTTCTCAATCTCCCTAAAATCTCTCTAGGTGAATATGAAGGGAACCAGTTTCTTGATCTGTACCAGGCATTGTTCAAGACCTTTTACAAATACTAATAAGGTTAACCATTTAGTACTTAGAAAATGCCAGGCTCTACGTGGACTAGTGCACCCACAACCGAAGGTACCTTCTGTGGCAAATCTTTTTACTTTCTTTCATTCCCATTTTGTGATAGGAAACCAAGGCACAGAGAGGGTAAGTAACTTTCCCCATAGTCACACAGCTGGTAGGTGACAGAGTCAGGGTTTGAATGCAAACAGCCCAGCTCCAGAACTTCTGGTCTCAACCATAGTTCTTCACATTATCTCTGAAACCCCAGTGCCTTCACTAGATTGCTCTCTGTCTCCATGTTTCAGGTGCAAAAATGGAGGCCAGGAAAAGGAAAGTAACTCACCCAATGTTCCGCAGCTGAAAGGGACTGATTTCTGATTCCATCCCAAGTCCGTCTGATTCATCTTTGTCTTTCCCTAACCCTCTACTCCCAACATCCCTGCTGCTGATCTGGGCACGGAAACATCAGTGCACGTGACATGAAGGAGACATCCCCTCCTGCTGCTGGCAGTGGGGCTCTGCGTGCTCAGAGGCATGGCTGGGCCAGCCTGGGACGCCAAGAGAGTGTACTGAGTTCAGAGCTGTTACTGGGGGTTAACTTTTTGACCTGTGCTTCTGCTTCAGAACCCTCCATGGCAACGACATCTCCAGCGTTCCCGAAGGCTCCTTCAATGACCTGACCTCTCTTTCCCATCTGTAAGTAGCCCTGTTTCTCCCCCACGTGCATCTCCTCAAAACAGAAAAGATTATAATGCCAGAGATAATACTATCAGTGCTACCACCTCAGTATGGTTTTTTCCATATGAATAGAGTGTGTTTTATTTACAAAAATGTACCCACATTGTGTGTTCTCTGCTTCGGATGCCTTCAAAGACATAATCAATTATGTAAACAATGTAAATATTTAATAAGAACGAACATAAAACTCTTACTGTGTGCTCAACACTTTAGATGAATTATCTCATATTTCTTACAGTAGGAAGGCATTTTTATCTCCTTATTAGACATGAAACTGAAGTTAAGAAAGGCTGAAGAACTGGTCCAAGGGTTGCACAGCTAGTAGGTGGCAGAGACCTGGTTCAAATCCAGGTTTGCCTTGATGCCAAAGCACATCTTCTTTCTACACTCGGCATCAGGTAGTCCCCTCCCATTTTACACAGGGGAGACTGAGGCCCATACATATTAGGTATTACATACCTCTGCCGGTGAAAATGCTTGAGTGTGTATACCTGCTGTCTGTATATTTAATTATTTTTGTATTGTGCACATACACAACACTGATATATTATGTATGCATATCATAAAACATTCAAAAAATAGAAATGTTAAAGGCTATGGTTAAAAGTCAGCAGAAGTTTTCGTATTTTCTTCCTCAAACAGCACTTTGGAGGTGTCTGCACTGGATGATACCATTTCCCTCCCCTGCACTTGTAAGCTGAGTGGTGCATGGGAGGAGAACCTTCCTTCTACTCTCTTAGGCTCTGTGGCCGGCCCGACATAAGCCAGATTAACAGGAGAAAAGTATACAAATGTATTTAATATTTTTATGTGTATGTGGGAGTCTTCAAAAGGAGAATGAAAACCCAAAGAAGCCATTGGGCCCCAAAGCTTATATACCATTTTTACACAAAGAATGGTGAAGCGTGGGG
The DNA here is from genome assembly GCF_937001465.1 of Orcinus orca. Taxonomy (NCBI): domain Eukaryota; kingdom Metazoa; phylum Chordata; class Mammalia; order Artiodactyla; family Delphinidae; genus Orcinus; species Orcinus orca. The sequence goes on from NC_064561.1 coordinate 30,159,829, forward strand.
CTCTGACACGACAGAGGAGCTTGGACTGGGGGCGGTAAATCATGGGACCGGGACTAGGAAATCACGCAGAAACTGATGGAAGATCAGCGTTATTTTAGTTAGGTTTGTTTGTACAGATCCATTTTGGTATCGACTCCCTTCTCTTCCTGGCCCGGGGAGGGTACCTTTCTCATAGGAAATATGACCTGCTTTTAGCTAGAAACAGCATCTGCTGTTTCTCAAGTGCCTTCACCTCAAAATAGTCAATAGACAGAGCGGCATATTTGGGGGTGGCATGCTCTGAGCTCCTTCAGTGGTCTGAAGCTGCTTCCTAGGTTGCCGGGTATCAAAACCTTCTCTGCAGAGTACATCCTCCAGTGCAACCTTTAGTGGGGCAAGAGAGCCAGAAAATCAATGGCCAGAGGTCCAGGGAGCCTCCTGGAGGGGCTGAGATTGGGGGTGAGTTGAGGATGGAATCTTACCAGGGTAGGTGAGAGCAAAGCCTGAGGGATGGGAGGGGCTTGGGTGGGGTTGAAACATCTGCAGGGATTGGAGGTACAGTCTGGAGTTACTGACTTCACCCCAGTGAAGTCTCTGCTGGTCCTCCTGTCAGACACCCCCAATCTAGCCAAAGTCTGAAAATTCTGCTTTTCCAGAGGACCAAGACCACGGGGCCTATGGGCCAAGCTGGGCGGGGGAGCCTGACTTCCTGCTCTGCCTCGTAGGGCACTGGGAACCAACCCACTCCACTGCGACTGCAGCCTGCGTTGGCTGTCGGAGTGGGTGAAGGCCGGGTACAAGGAGCCTGGCATCGCCCGCTGCAGTAGCCCCGAGCCCATGGCTGACCGACTCCTACTCACCACACCCACCCACCGCTTCCAGTGCAAAGGTAGGTGCTGACTCACCCCTCCGCCCCTCCCTGCCCCCTGCAGGGTCTGCTGTGTCCCCAGCAGCCTGTCAGAGCTATAGGCATCTCAACAGGTGTGACTTCTAAAACCGTCGCCCTGTTCTTGCATTGGCCACACAAAGACTCAGATGCTGAAACTGATGGGGACCTGCATCTAAGGGTCCACTTGTCATTCGCTCCCCTAAGTCCCTCTGCTGCCATTTCTACATATTCCTCGTTGACCTCTTACTCTACATATTTTTGCATAGTTGAGAAAATCTTTAACCTGCTTTTTTTTTTTTTTTTTTTTTTGCGCCACGCGGACCTCTCCCTGTTGTGGCCTCTCCCGCTGCGGAGCACAGCCTCCGGACGCGCAGGCTCAGCGGCCATGGCTCACAGGCCCAGCCGCTCCGCGGCATGTGGGATCTTCCCGGACCGGGGCACGAACCCGTGTCCCCTGCATCGGCAGGCGGACTCTCAACCACTGCACCACCAGGGAAGCCCTAACCTGCATTTTTTACCCAGCAATCTTAGAGCATAAGCATTTTCCCGTTTTACTACAGCACATTTTGGGCACATGAGATTTTGATTTGACTGCATGGTTATTATGATAACAAACTACTACTGGGTTTTTATTATGTGGCAGGCATTATGTTAAGCACTTTTTCATGTATTATTTAGTTCTCACTTTCCGTGGAGTCGTTTATTTAATTCCCCAGGACCTCTGTGGAGTCTACTTTAGTAGTAGACTGACTTTTAAAAATGAGAAAACCGAGGCTTACTGAGGTTAGATGACTTCTCAAGATCGCACAGTTAAGAGAATTCCAGGTCTTTCTGATTCCAGAGTGCATGGTCTCAACCATCAAGCTGTAACACTCCATCATAACTTCTTTAACCAGTTCCTGGTTTTGAACTTTCAGAGTATTTCCATTTTTTTTCTGACCACGGCTGCATAAATGTCTTTCTCTGTTTAACATTATGTCCTTAAATAAGATTCAGAGAACGGAAATTACGGAGCCAAAGTATATGGTCATTACTAAGGTTTTCACACTTAACGCCAAATTGATTGCCAGAAAGGGTTGTAACCAATTTTCACTCCCAGTAGCATCGTTTGAGTGCATTTTTCATCAGACCCTTGCATTATTTTATCTCATTTTGTAATCATTGCTAATTCAATAGGTAAAATATTATATCCCCTCATGTTTTGTTTTTGATTATTGGAGGAACTATTTTTTTTCCCGAAAATTTACTTTCCGTTTGTACTACACATTGGCCTGTTAATGTCCTTTGCTCATCTCCTAAGGCCTCAGTGTTTATTCTGATTTACAGATACACTTTACCTCTAAAACTTCACTGTGTCCCTGGAACACATAGCCTCCCTGGAACAGACGATGTCTCTGTTCTTCGGTGAAGCCAGAGTTGAGCCAGCTGGCATTGGTTCTCAATCAGCCCATTCTGTTCACCCCACCCACAAATGGTCAGACTCACCCTGCGGTCAGTCTCAAGCCAATCTCCAAACTGATGACTGTTATCCTGGGATCATTTAAAGTCCTGACATGAAATAGGGCCTGATTATCCAGGGCTTTGTCAACACTGGCTGCAGCGGTAGCACAGCCCCTGTTACAAAGCTCTGTGTAGGGACGTGGCTTCCCTCCCTCCAGCCCTGATGGCCGAGGAGAGCAGGACACAGTTGAAACTGTAATCCCTCATCAGCGTCGTTGCTGTGTCTTCCGGGCCCATTTCTTACTTCTTCCTGCCGACTCAAGGGTTCTACAAGGAGAACTTCCTATGTGATGTGTGCCTTTGGCCCGGGCACTGTGCCCTCCTTAGCCCTGCACAGACTATGAGGAGGGGTGTTTGGGGAAGGAAAAATGAGAGGTCCAAATGGAGCCTGGGCCCAGAGCTCCCCGAACGTAAAGAGATACACAAGGGATTTCTAATTATGGTGCATTGTTTGCAGATTAGCACCAGAATCAGATCAGGCTAATTACCGTAATTGATTTGACTGAGAAGTGCTTCTGAATGATGTCCCGCTGTGATTTTTTTCCTCTCTGGATGATGGCTGAATTAATGGGACTCTAGCTGGACGGGATGTGCTGGCTGCGGAGGGCCAGCTGCCCTCTGGACAGAGATGGGAGGGGCCAGAGCAGAGGAGGAGGGAGGTGTGACAGTGAGCCTACCTGGGGACCTGCCACCAACACTCTGGTTTTGCTGTCCAGGGCCGGTGGACATCAACATTGTGGCCAAGTGCAATGCCTGCCTTTCCAGCCCGTGCAAGAACAACGGGACATGTACCCAGGATCCCGTGGAGCAGTACCGCTGCGCCTGCCCCTACGGCTACAAGGTATGACGGGAGGCTCCGCCCCCTACCATCCGTGGTCCAGGGAGGGGCACTGTTCACTGCTGACTCTCCCTTCCCCAAGGACAGTGGATAAGTCCACTTTACAGGTCACTCCAAAACAGCATTTGCCAGCAACTCTCCCGTTCTCCCCAGCACTGCTGGGGGCTGCCCAGTTGTATCCCATTCACACCCGTCATAGAGGACCCCATGTAGTCTCGACAGTGATGCAGTGAGATAAGGAGGAAAGGTAATGTTTGTATTTTCTTTCTTGAACATGGGGAAATTAAGTCTCCGAGAGTTCAAGTACCTCCAAGTAGAGGCATCCCTTGAACCCACCACACTGACCTCCCTCCGGGGTGATTCCCAGGTCCTCCCCCCACCTCCCTTCCCTGTCCTCAGGACAGCCAGCCCTGGAAGCACTGGTTCCAGCTTGAGGAGGATACAGGGATGGAGGATTAAAAGGCCAGCCTTCACGGTTGACAGGCTCAGATCAGCCAACAAGGGCTGGGATGGAGATCCCAGTTCTCCTGTTCTCCCCAGAAATCCAGGCTAATTCCAGAATAACCCTTCCCTCCTTTCTCCTCACCCAGCAGCATCTAGAACACATTATCCTGCCTCCATATTAACATCTATAAAGTGTGGATGATGTGCCAAGCACTCTGCTTGCATTTTAGTCATCTTTTCCCCTGTGAGGAAGGACTTATTGATTCCCATTTTACAGATATGGAAACTGAGCCTCAGACTGTTGAAAGGGCTTGACTTACTGGCCCAAGCTTGTAAGCAGTAGGGTTGGGTTAAGACCCAGGGCTACATGATTCCAAAGCCCCCCCCAGCTTTCGCCTGGAGGTTTCCTGAGTAGCTGAACCCCTCACTGCACCTCACTGGGGTCAGCAAAGCCGTGACTGGGTCCTCTTCCCCAGGACCCTCCTGGCTTCCCAGATTCCAGCCATCCCAGGGCACCCATCTGAAGGTACTAGGCACGTCGAGAATTTCAAGACAGTCCCCAGCCTGTCTGATGCACCCACCTGGTAAAGCTGAGCAGGAGGGAGCTGGCATCCCCGGGTGTCCTGTCCCCAGGGGGATTTATGTGTATAGTGACAAGCTTGAGGGGCAGACTGCCTCTGGGGAACAGGGCTCCCTGGTGGCTTTCTCAGCTGTAGCTGTGCTTCCAATAGACAGTGTCAGAGTGCCACCTATGGGCCTGAGCCTGAGACAAGAGAGCCAAAGGCTTCCTATGAGGCCAGTCGGACAGCCTCCCTGCCCCGGGCAACCAACCCCAGGCCTCACACCCACAGGAGTCCCAGACCCACGCCCCTGCACACACACGTACGTACACACACGTACACACACACACACACGTACACACACACACATACATATTGTAGGGGAAGACTAGAAATTAAGCAAACATGCTCAAACGCCTGGATCCTCAAACTCCCCTGTATTAATTCAGTGGAGAAAACTCAGGCTGTGGATTTACACAGAGCAGCATGTGTGGATCCTGGCTTTGTCATTCCCTAGCTGGGTGGTGATGGCCAGTGGCTGCACCTCAGGCCTCCCATCTGCACACTGGGACCTGCCACACAGCCTTGCTGGGAGAATCAAGTGTACAGAAACACATGCAGCGCACCTAGGACAGTACCTGACATTCAGTAAGTCCTCAGCAGCTGTCATATGATGCCTTTTAACTGTACCGTGTATGCCGGTCCCTAACACCAGGGTGTGGAGTGGGTCTTCAGGAACAGGTGTCATGTTGCTGGTTTCCTGTAAAGGAAGCTAGAAGCCCCAGCCACAACCTTTACAAACACAGTCTCACACACACACACACACACGTACACACGCACGCACGTGCACACACGTGAACTACTTAGCAACAACCAAAGACCTGAAAAAGTCTTTTAATTACCCCCATTCAGCTCTATCCCAGAGCCCCACGATCAGCATGGTCATGCTCTGAATAGCTCTTAACTGTGGAGCTACCATTACCTGCCAGGTGCCTCATATGAGTGTGATTTCTAATCATTCCTTAACTCCGTGGGGTAGACATCGTTATTCCCATTTTACAGATGATGAAAAGTCTCAGAGAGAACTAGTAATTTCCTCAAGGCACGTAGCAGTAGCCGGACTAGCATGTGCATTCAGACCAGCCTAACTGCAGAGCCCGTGTTTTGAGAGGGGCAGAATAAGTGCCCAGCATAGCATCGCGGTGCCCAGCGCTGGCTTGGGACTGGATGTCGGGTTCAGCCGTGCCTGTTCCACTTACTGCTGTGCGATCGTGGGTGCAGCGCCTCACTTTCCAAGTCTGCCTTCCCTCTCTGTAAGAATGCGGGTAATAACAACCATACCAGTCTTGCAGGGGTGTTACGCACATTATACACGATATAAAACTTAGCGTGAGGCCTGGAACAGAAAATGTGCTCCATAGATGACAGTGAGAACGAGCCTCGCAGTTTCCATCGACACATGGTCTTTCTGAAAGGGATCCCACGTTGCTCTGGTTTAGGATACAACCAGACCCCAACCCGAACTGCATTCTCCGCGTCCCCTCCGAGAAACCTCTGACGGGCCCTTTACTGGTGACGGGGCTCGAAGAGGAAGCAGACAGACGCGGGCCTGCCTTCAGATGGTTGGAGACAGGGCCTGAGGCTCGGCGTGGAGAAAGTGAGAAGGCGGCACTACTCGGCAGAGCCCGGTCCGCTCCTCACGGGCACTGGCGGCGGCGGCAGAGCGGGGAAGAGGATTTTCTCAGGCAGATGGCGAGCAGGTGGTGTGGCAGTGGAAGGACTCCCGCGATCAGCCCCGCCTGGCACGGCGCCCACGCCGAGCCCACAGCCCAGAAACAAACGCAGCAGATGCCTCCCGGCCGCCACCAGACCCCCCAGGTCCTCCCGAGGACCGCCGGCCAAGGCTTGGGCGCAGCACTGATCCACGGGTCCCAGGGGAGAAGCTGGACGCAGAGGATCAGTGCTCCCTGGGACGCTGGGTCTTGACATCCACAGTCCCTGTCTCAGCCTCCCTGCACAGTGCCTTTGCCCTCGCCATTCCTTCTGCCCGACACGCTCTTCCCCACCTACACACGCTCAGACATCCCCTTCAGGGGGGCCTGCTCCAAAGGAATCCCACTCCACCCAAAACTCTGTCTCACAGGAGATCTCAATCTGGCCTCACATCAGGATCACCTGCAGAACTTGAGAGTAAATGCCAACACCTGGGCCCACAGACCAATCAAAGATGACTCTGGGGGGCTGTCAGTTTACAGGGCCAAGGTCTGTGGGCCACACTTCAGCCGTAGTCCAGCCTACAAGTTGTGGATTACCGTTAAGCCTCAGTGAGGCTAGTAATAATATCATCTGCTGGTATTTATAGAATGCCTGCTATGTGCTAAATGTGTTATGTAATATTAAGCACTTCCTTATTGAAAGGTCTAGTTTAATTCTGGTAGGAGCTCTATGAGGTAGGCTTGTAGAAGTTAAAAGGCTTATTATACAAGATCAAGGTCAGGCAACCAGGAAGAGGTGAAGCTGGAATATGAAACCAGGTCTTCCTGGCTCCAGAGCCCCTGCTCTCGGCCTACAGGGAAGGATGGCGAAAAGCGGGTGAAGTCTGAGAAGTAGTGAAGCTGGGGCCCAGACTCCTGAGTTCAGCATTCCTCCCCTCCTCACTGTGGACTGACCAAAGGCAAGGGCTCCCTCGGGCTTTCTCTGGGTCACACAGCAGGCTTGTCCCAGGGAGGGCCTCCATCTCCCTGACCTCATCCCAAAGGACGCTGGGAACCCACAGGGGTCTCTTCGTCATGGCAGCCACAGAAAGCCTCCCTAACCACACGCTTCTCTCTCTCCTGCTCCTCAGGGAAAAGACTGCACGATGCCCATCAACACCTGCCTCCAGAACCCCTGTCTGCACGGAGGCACCTGCCACCTGAGCGAGAGCCACAGTGATGGGTTCAGGTAACAGCTCACCCTTGGGCCCTCCCTCCTCTCAGTCTTCATGGTCAGGCTCTTGGGGAAGGCTGAGGGAGCACAGCTATGCGCCTCCCGTGTGTGCCCACACTCTGCCCAGCCCTTTATGTGAATGACTCCAAGGCTCTTCACTCCCTATAAGGCAGCTACTACTATCCCTCTTGTATAGATAAGGAAGTCGAGGCATCAAAGGGATAAATCGTTTGTCCGCAGTTACACAGTAAGCGTTGGTACAGGAATCTGAATTCAGGTAGTCCGTCTCCAGAGCCAGGAGAAGGGAAGCCACAGTTGGCTTCCCTCCAAGGGAAGCCACAGTTGCTGGCTAAAGTCAGAGTAGGATGGGATAATGGCTCAAAGACCTGCCAGCCTGGTAATTCCACCACTCTTTTCTGTGTTATAAAAAGCGATAATAATAGGTGACATTGATTACATGCTCGTTATGTGCCAGGCAGTGACTCTAAGCCTCATTTAAATCCTCATGAGGACCCTATCCGGTACAAGTAGGTACTATCCCCATTTAACAGATGAGGAAACTGAGGCACAGAATTGATTGGCTCTAGGTCCCGTATCCTGACACTCATTCCTGAGTCTCCAAGCCTCACCTCTTTCCTCCCTGGCATTAAGAGCTCAGGAAGAAAAGGGGTGGAAGGCACTTAAGGTTCTTCTCACTCCTGTCCTTGGGGCGGGCCTTCTGCCGCTCTGGCAAACCTCAGGCCCCTCCCTGCTTCCCACCCTCCCAGCTGTGTGCACATGTCCAGTTTCCCGGGCCCTATCCTGGCAAAGCAGACCAGGGGCAATTGGCCCGTGTGGCACCCCCAGTGAGCCAGCGGGTCAGGCGGTAAAGGGGGGGCATCTGGTGGCAAGCTGTGTGCGGAGGTCTTAGCGCTCAGGTTGCAAACAAAAGCCCTCTGACCAGGGTTGCTGCGTGTTCTGCGAAAGACATCAGGTTCTGGGCTCTGGGTTCTCCCCAGGGAACCCAGCCGCCCACGTGTCCATCTGCCAAGCCAGCCCCATCAGAATCAACTCTTAAAATGTGAAATGCTAGGCAGAGTTGGTTTTCCTGCCTGGAGCAGGCCAAACAACACACTCTCACCCACTGAGAGCCCCGGGGGGTGGGGGGAGAAACTACCCAGAAATCTCACGGTGGTGGCCACCTGGCCTCAGCCAGGAATCACGCCTCCAGGACTGAAAGCCTGGCTCTGCCCCCGCCCCCTGTGCCCCCTCACCGCCACCCCCGAGCCCAGGGACCCGCCTCGGCAAGGGACAGGAGCGCCCCCTGCAGGCGACTGTGTTGCTCCCCTCTCTGCAGGTGAGCGGAAGGACCCGTCTCCACCCTCCGTTGTTGAGGATTTCAAAGGAACTGGAAATATTTTTAGGACTTAATTTTCAAGGAAAATGGCCCAGACCCACAGGATTACGAAAATGGGGTGGAGGGTGCAGGCAATGTGGCCCATACCCCTGGGATGGTATAGCTTGTGTGGGATCCTCAAGCAGCAGGAAAGCACTGCCCCCCAGGGCAGCACCTGGCAGGCTGGCAAAGGGAGAGCCACCTGTTCGGACGGAGGCTTTGCTCCCTTGTCCCTCCTCTGTTTCCTAGAGCTGCCATAACAAAGTACTGCAGGCTGGGGGGCTTGGAACCAAAGAATGGATTCTCTCACAGCTCTGGAAGTCAGAAGCCCAGACTGAAGGTGTCAGCAGGGCCGTGCTCCCTCTGAAACCGGCAAGGGAGGATTCTTCCTCGCCCCTTCCTGGCTTCTGATGGCTGCTGGCAGTTTCTGGCATTGCTTGGCCTGCAGCTGCACATGGCCTTCTCCCTGTGTCTGTCTCCACATGGCCGTCTTCCTATAAGGACACCAGTCATATAGGATTAGGGGCCCACCCCACTCCGGTGAATGTGGTCTTCAGTTAACTAATGACAGCTGCAGTGACTCTGTTTCCCAATTAGGTCACATTCTCAAGTACTGGGTGGCGGGGGGGGGTTAAGATTTCAACATATCTTTTCGAGGGGACACAATTCAATCCATGACACCTCTTACTGGTCAGAATTCTGGAAGCATCACCTACCTCTTCATACAGATGCTTCTCCAGTCTTGACACATTGTCCCTCTTCTCAAAAGAGAGCTGTCCCTACAGCTCACACATTGCTCTTGAGATATCCTTGATAGCTCCACCACCACCCCCTCCACCACCCCTACCTCCCGTAAGGTTTCCAGTGAGGACAGAAAAAAACTTTATCCTCTTTCCTCTGTCCAGTCCATGAGCAACCCCAGCTCTCCTGACCAGTCACTCTCACCCCACGTTTATGCAGTCCTAAAGCTCCGGGGAGAGTCAGAGTAACTCATTTGAGGAAAATAGGCAACACTGTGGTTTAAGATCTTTGGAAAACGACCCACTGTCTGGCTCTGAAGAAATGACCTTTTTCATGAATGGCCAGGGTCCCTAAGAGAAACAAAAAGGACTTAGAGTCATTTTGCTCCAGCTCCAGAGCTCAGGCCCGAGGACCCTTCCCCCAGCCTTTTGTAGAAAATGTGACCCAGTTTTCAGGTCACAGAGGGAAGGAGGTTATTTAGGACTCTAGGACCACAAAAATCCACTTCCTATTAGTTTAGTTTCGCTGTTTAGCTAAACGCCCAAGTCAGAGCAGTCTCTGAAACGGAGAGAGGCCTGGAATTCCAGGTCTGAGGCTGGAACACACGTTCGTGGATGGGGGTGTATGTCCCTGGTCCCTGACGAGGGGGGATGGGCCACAGAAAGAGTGAGATTCCCTGCAGCGCTTCTTTAATCAAACGCTCGGCTCCCACCTGCATCCTCCCAGCGCCCGCCCCCCCCCCCCCCGCCCCGCCCCGCCCCTTGTCAGCTGCCCAGAACCGACTTCATCAGTGCTGACTTACTTTGCATGTCTAATCTTGGGGAAGTGGCCAAGGTCGGGCAGAGGACGGGGGTTGAGGTTTTTATCCAAGAGGTTTAACACTCCAGAGACAGGTTAAGGAAATGCATCATACTCATCTATGGTGCTTTAAGCCAGGCTCACCAGAAAGTGTTGGCAGCAGAGGGGCCCTCCCACCCTTCCCTCAGCCCCCAGAAGCTGGAGGGGACTCAGAAGTAGCAGGAATACCTGACAGGGAGAAATGGCATCCCTGAGAATAAGGTTAAGGGGGTGGGTAGTTTTGCCTAGAACTAAATCTAGCTAACATGTCCTGAACATTTTCGCTGTGCTGTGTACCCTTCTAAGCGTTTTACTTGTATAATCTCATTTAATGCCTGCAGCCACCCTGCAGGGGGTAGATAATAGCACCAGTCAACAGATAAGGAAACTGAGACGCAGAATTTAACTTCCAAGAAACCTGGTCGCAGAGCCTGATCTGTTTCCTGCTCCAGATACAAAGGCTGCCCTTGAGTAGAAAATCACCAAAAGGGCAGGGTTCGTTTTGCTCTTTCTCTCCTTGTCTACAAAAGAGACTACCCAGAGGCTGCTTAGGAGACAGCTGGAGGAATTTAAGCTCTACCCAGGAAACTACATCCAGCTGGGGGAGCGGTGAAGGAGGCACAGCCAATGGGAATTGCCCCCTGGCGAGGTAGCCATCCAGGGCCGGGGAGATGGAATACTGCCCGGAGACAGGGGACTAGATGAAATGCCCTCTTAGGCTCCTAAGGGTCTTCCTGCTCAGGACCCCAAGACCTCCTGGGTCCACCGTGCTGTCCCGGACCTCCATCCAGAGGAGAAACCTGACTGATTCTATTTTCCACCTTCCCCTCTGCCGCTGCAACCCACCCCTCTCCCTGACCCGCGGCTCCCCTCTTCGCACCCACACATCCCCAAAGCTGCTCCTGCCCCGTGGGCTTCGAGGGGCAGCGGTGTGAGATCAACCCAGACGACTGCGAGGACAGCGACTGTGAGAACAACGCCACCTGTGTGGACGGGATCAACACCTATGTGTGTGTGTGCCCACCGGACTACACAGGTGAGCCCCGACGCCCGAGCGCGGGTTGCCGTTGCAGGCTGTGGCTTGTCGTGCGTTCGAAGAGTACCACCTTCTTAGCTTCTTCCAAAGACTCCACCTCCTGTCCCCCTCTGGACAAAGTCTTGAACCCCCACCACCTGGTACTGTGTTATGAGGGGCTTCCCAGAGGCCCTCTCTCTTCTAGCTTGTCTACCCTCTGCCACCCCCCACCCCACCCCCTGCAAATCACTAGCTCCTCCCCACTTTGAACAGTTCCCCAGGGCCCTTTCAGCTGTCTGTTCATTTGGTTCATGTTCATCCCCTCCTTCGGGAACCCTGGAGCCCTGGTGGTGTCTGAAGCCAGCACAGAGGCACTTGCATTGTGGTCATGCTCCGTTCGGGTCTGACCTGACGGTGGGCAGATGGGCACGGGTGGAGGGAGCTGAGGAAACACGCATTAAGGCGGTTTCCCGCCTGCGTCTGCCGTGGACCGGGGTGCAGTTCTGGCTTGTTGTACTTTGTTCCTGAGAATGGGACGTAGTGGTTTTGTCTGTGCCAGAAAACGTCAAAAAGTGTCCCCCACAGAGACCGCACCTCTCTGGGTGTCTCCAGCAGGTGAGGGGAGGCTTAGAAGGCACACGGTGCTCTCTGTGGTCTTGAGAGACTGGGGCAAAACGAGGACGGGGTGGGAGTCAGCTTATCCTCACCACAACAGAGAACAGACGCCGGGGCTATGCCTGTCATGCTTTTTCTCCCCGGCCGTCCTCAGGACCGTCCTCTGCCCTGTCCCCTGGGAGCCGCGGCCCAGGCTGCCTTCTCCTGCCCATGCCTGTCCTCTGAATGAACCTCCCTGGCTGGAAGTTTGTTTCTTCTAGATCCCTCTCCACCTGGCTTGCCGGGGGTGGAATGTGAGGAAGCGCAAAACTCAGAGATGCATCTGCCAGGGGCCTCTCCCCTGCTGTCCTATCTTACCTCCCACATTCCCAAAACACACTTTCAGGTGGCGTCAGTATTTCAGGGCTTACATCCTTGGGTATTTATGGCCTGTTCGGCATTTTCTGACACTGTGAATTTCAAAGGGGATGTATCCAGAGACCAGAACTTCACATTCTTTCCATATTTTCTTCTCTGAGAAAATCCAAGGGGCTTATTACTTATCTGTAACAGGTGGACTGAGCTAAGCGCTGTCCCCTCCTCCAGGAAGCCTCTGGGTTTCCACTGAGTTTTCCCGTCATCGCGCTGACAGCTCTGTGTTGTAATTAATTGCCTGCTTATTTGTAGATACACCCCCCGCACTAGCCATGGGGGGGGAGAGGGGACAGGGCCAGGTCACGGCTGTGTCCCCAGCACAGTGCTGCCACACGGGAGGTGCTCCACACATGGGTGTGGAAGGAAAAATAAATAAGCATAGCCCAAGGTCAGGGGTGATTTCAGCTGCCGCCGCCCCTATGATGGTGCAGTGACCGTGCCCGGGTGAGGTCCTGCAGTCTTCCCATGGTCACTGCCAGGGAAACCGAGGCTGAGGCACAGGAGAAAGGAGACGCCAAAAGAGCACATGCAGGGCCCCTGATACCGGTGACCTCCTGGCCAGGGGCTGGATGAACCTGACTTCTAGCCAGGGCATCCCCCCGGCACCCTCCCTGATGTCTGGGTTCTCTCTACCCGCCCCACCAGGTGAGCTGTGCGACGAGGTGATCGACCACTGCGTGCCCGGGATGAACCTCTGTCAGCACGAGGCAAAGTGCGTCTCCCTGGACAGAGGATTCAGGTGAGGCTCGTTCATGCCCAGCACCGGGTCCCAAGGACCCGGCTCCAGCGGTCTGGGTTTGAGGCAGAGACTCTGGGGCTCCCTCCACATTTTTTTTTCCTCTCTCTCTCTTTCTGCCTGTTACTTGTTTGTTACCGTGTGCTTGTCTGTATCTCTGACCAGTCATGGTCTAATCCTCTTAGTCTCTCTCTGTCTCTCTTTCTGAGCCTCTGTGTCTGTCCTCTCTGTTCCCTCTCCCTCTCCCTCAGGCCCCAGATCCTCACTGTACTGAAGGCAGTGGGTAGCGCAGGAGGTTTTCAATTCCCTCCCTCCAAGGCCCTTGCCGTGGACCTGGGGGAGGAAAAGTTGACACAAAACAAAGGTTAAGAAAAGAAGCAATTCCTAGGGTCCTAGATCCTGGCTCTAAGTGCTGCTGGGGGTCTGAGGAGGGGGCGGGGGAGAACTTTCTGGAGCAGAGAGGGAAGCCCCCCCCAACCCTAGGAGGTGGGATGTGAAGTGACCACCAAAGAATGGGTGGAATTGGGATGCACTGCAAGAAGGAGGGAGCCCCACAGGTGGGAGAAGAGTCTAGAGTAGGTGAGGGTGAGAGGGGGCCATAAGCACCTCTTCTTGTGTTTTCCTTTTCTATCTGGATATCCCAAGCCTAGAACTTACCACCAGGGAAAACGCAAGAGGCGTGTAGGGCCTCTGCCTTCAGAGGGAGCAAAGGAGGCTGCGGTCCTTTGGTGCGTGCACCCTCCTTCAAGTCTGCCTCACCTGCTCCCGTCCCCTCGGAGGTGTGCCGGGTGGGCTTTCACATAATCGAGTTCCCTGAGCTTGAGTAAGAGCGAGGGATGCCTGCCCCCCACCCTGCTTTTCCCACTCCAGGATTTGACTTCAGATCAGGGCTGCTCTTCAACTGAAGGAAGAGCAAAGGGGTAGGAAGAGATGCTTAAAACACAAACTTGAACCCGAAGCTGAGCCGGCTGGACTGACAGGAAAAGTGCTTTGCGTGTACCTAAGAAGGGGCAGTGATGGCGACTGGGCATCTGAGCCGTGAAGAGTGGGGAGAATATCTGTAGATGGAAAGGAGATCAGTGGCATTCCAGGCTGAGTGGACGGCAAGCTCAGAGGAAGCTGGCTTGGACGAGCATAGCGAGCTTGGAGACTGGTCAGAAGTGGTCCAGGGTACAGGTCTGGGAATGGGGTGCTAGAGACTTAGGACCAGAGATCACGATTCTCTACTACTTGTCCCTGGAAACTCTCTCTACTGTAACCAAGACCCCTTGAGTTCAAGGACAATATAGAATATAGAAACCAGTCTCGCTTTCAGAATCTTGAGATAATATTGATATATTTATGCACAGTGTCTCTTAGAATCTTGAAGAGGTCTACAGGCCAACTCAATAATGTTGATTTTTTTTTTTTCTTTTTGAGATGCATTTAAATGAAGTCTCTTCTCCCAGTGCAGCATTTTATAATGTTATCGCCCTCCCCTGCCATCACCATAACAACTCACATCCCAAGGCAGGGAACAGGGGCATTAACAAAAGAGATGTGCAGTCAGTGCAACCTTTGCCCAAGTTTGAAGATGTTTATCCTTGGGGATTTCCTTGTGTGCTGTTCTAATGAGGCCTCAACTCAACAGAACAGATAGTACTCTATCAGTATCTGTGACATGAACACTGAAGTAATAATATACTGAAGCCCTGAAAATAATAATGAACACTGCCCATACACACTGAAAATAATAACAGAAACAAAGATGGCAGTGGCTGGCATGCACTGAACACTCCCTCTGTGTCAGGCACTGTGCATTATTATCTCGCTTAACACTCAGCAATCTTAGGATGTAGAAACTGTTACCCACCTCCTGTGTGGGGCTGAGGCTCAGTGAGGTGGAGCCAGCAGCCGACACACGTGCACAGAAAGGGATGCGAGTCAATCCAGGCCTGACTGATTCCTCGGCTAAATCCAGAGGCTACTGAAGTCACTTGGTAACTCCTCGTCCAGAATCAGTAGGTCGAATGCATATCAAAATTGCATAACCCTTACGCTTTAGAAAAAAGGTAAAGGCAACACATTTGAGGACAACAGGGAATGCAGGTTATACCACGAGATGCTTGTCTTTGGCCGATGAAGAAGTGTTGTAGAGACCCTTGCTATTGGAGGTGAGGTCCATGAACCAGCAGTATCAGCATCCCATGGGAGCTTGTTGGGAATGCTAATCCCCAGGCCCCACCCGGACTCCCTGAATCAGAAGCTGCACTTTAACAAGACCCCTGGGTGTTTCGTTTAGGAAGCGCAGGTGTGGAGAGGGCTGTAGCACTGGGAGAAAAGAAGGATGTAAACACATCTTCCTCCAGACTTCCACTGCTTCATCTGCGAGGGAGCATGGCTTCCCTAATTCCTCATAAAGACCTGCTCAGTTGCCTCGGATTCCATGCTTATCAGGCTGGGTTTTGCCCTGTAAGTAGTGAGCAGCTATTATTGCCTTGGAGAAGCTCATACAGCTTGAGTTGCTCTGCAGGTACTTCTTAGAATTCAGGAGACACAAACACAGATGCCTGCTGGGGCCAGGTTTAACCCTAGCAGAGGCCTGGCTTGTGATATATTGAGCATGTGCCCCCAAAAGGCATCCCCGAGCTGTTCCTTTAAAAGACTAGGAAGGGGGGCTTCCCTGGTGGCGCAGTGGTTGGGGGTCCGCCTGCAGATGCGGGGGACGCGGGTTCGTGCCCCAGTCCGGGGCGATCCCACATGCCGCGGAGCAGCTGGGGCTGTGGGCCATGGCCGCTGAGCCTGTGCGCCCGGAGCCTGTGCTCCGCAGCGAGAGAGGCCATGGCGGTGAGAGGCCCGCGTACCGCAAGGAAAAAAAAAAAAAAAAGACTAGGAAGGAATGGGGGCTAAGACGTGAAAGTTTCCACTTTCTGGTGCAGCAATAGGTCACATATATCAAATTTACCCATCAAATAAGTAAAGGTAAATAGGTCAGGTCTTAGCAGATTTCACAGCTTTTGGACGCAGGTCCAGTAAATCCTCAGATTCTAGAACTCGCCCCCTCCAGGGACACCCCACCCCCTGAGTGTCTTACCTTGCCATGCTGAGTCCACGGCATGCACCATGTTCTGGCAGCCCCAGCACTGCCAGGATCTGCTTGTGATTCCAGCCCACTTCCAGCCATCCTAAAGGGGGTGGAGTGAGGAGAGGGCGGAGGGACGACTATCCCTTTGTCCTGATGCTTCCCGTCAGGCTCCCGTGTCACATAAGTATTCCGAGGTCTCACTTCCCTCCCCGCCTGGCCACCCGTACCACACCATCCCCTGCCCATACCACCTTCCTCCTCTGACTGGGATAGGCTGTGGTTATTATTTACACTCCGCCCAGCAGAATTCAGCCAGTGAGCCCAGAGAGGGGTGCAGGCTCCAGGCCCTGCCGGAGGTAGAGGAGCCAGGAAGCGTTTGTGTTCACACGTGTCTGTGTGCTGAAGCCGCTGTGAGTAAGGTGGTACCTTTGGTCTCTTCCTTGCTGGGACTTCGGCACACTGTCACCCCAGACAGAGGAGCCCAGAGATGTGTGTCTCAGGCCCATGTTTAGGGAGACCCGCCGCAGCCGTCTCTGGCCGGGCTGAAACCTGGGCTAGCAGGGACGTGATGGAGCTGCTGACACCATGCTCCTCAGGGAGGGGCGGGTCAGCCTGCAGGGCCTGGGTTGGGTCAGTAGCTCCCATCCTCTCCCCTGGAGACCAGGAGGCATTTATCAAGGGCAAAGGGATTCACCTTCTTATATCAGCCCGAATCCCTGGGAAAAAATGAACAAACAATAGAATAGAATCAAAGGGAGTGTCCTTATCAGCTCATTCTACGTATCACACTGACAGTTTACTCAGTGTGGATCTAGTGGCCTGCACAGAGTGTATCACTTAATTTTTAAAGCCACCATAAGAGGTGAAGTTATTGATCATCAGTCACATTGAAAAGTGAAGAAACTGAAACACAGAGAGGCAGTGCATGGCAGATACACCGAGAACAGGGTCTGACACACATTAACTGTAAACGAAGTATCACTGACACACGTGAGTGTTCCATGGCGGGGGGCCTCGGGGAAGTCAGGTCAGCTCTCCTGGAGCCCTGGTTTCCTCTGGTATTGGAGGGGGACCGACCCTCCTTCACAGGGTGCTGGGAGGCCTTAGCAAGGCGCTCTGTGAAAGGTGCTCAGCTCAGTGCCTGGCACAAAGGCAGGCTAAGCTGAATATTGGTTCTGTGTAGACAGTGGTAGAGCCAAGCCAAAGCCTGTGTGACCGCAGCCCTGCCCTCCTCAGCCGGCTCCTGACAAGATGCCCCACGTGAAGCAGGCAGACATCGCACTGCAGTGACCAGAGGCTGTGGACAGCCCATGAGACCCATGGCAGGCCAGGCTTTGGGGAGCCCGCAAGAGCTGCGGGGACTTGTCTACGTGGGTAGATAGAGGAGAGGCTGCCTAGACTGGCCGTAGAACAGCCTCGCTCCACTGTGTTCCAGGTGCGAATGTCTCCCTGGCTACAGCGGGAAGCTCTGCGAGGTGAACAGTGATGACTGCGCAGCCCACAGGTGCCGCCATGGGGCCCAGTGCGTGGATGCGGTCAACGGCTACACGTGCATCTGCCCCCAGGGCTTCAGGTATGGTCAAGGGGCCGGATGGCAGGGGGCAGGGGGCAGTGGGCTGGGGGCTGGTGGGCCCAGGCAGCCAGGGTGGAGACCCAGACAGCCCTAGCCCTAGGTCTCTGTGGTGCCTTTATTCCCCCAAACCTTCTTCAGCCCTTCCAAGTGCCAGAGCAGACCTTGTTCACCCCATTCTGTAGATGGAAAAAAAGAGGTACCCTAGGCAACCATGTGGAAGTTGGACTTAGGGTCCGGCTCATATTATGTCAAACTTCGGCGTGATTCCATCTAACGAAAGATGCCACCATTCTGGAGCCCAGCTTGCAGGGTGTGGGTAGCCACATGGCCACGCTGGCAGGAGTCTTCTTTCTAGGCTGGAGAACAAAAGCAGTATGGTGCCCTAATGGCAGGAAAATGGAGGTGAATGGGAGGGTGTGGGGGTCAGTCATTGGAATCAGTGAATCCAGGAGAGAAACGGGAGACTGGAGGCCCTGGCCAGGGGGTCAGATGTCTGTGGGGTACGTGGAAGGGGTATGAGGGTGCCAGCTCTCGCTCCCACACTGACTGGAAGGGAAGGGCCCAGGGGAGCCTGGAGGGGAGGCAGGGACCACGCAAGGGGGGTCAGACTGGGGGACAGTCCTGTATACATGTCAGTACTCATGGAGGTATAGATCTGACTGTGCAGCCGAGCCCTGGTCGTAGACTCTGAGAACGTGAGCCTGGAAGGAACCATGAGTTCTCAAGGCAGTTGGTTCCAAAGCCTGATTGAGACCATCTGCATGCCAGGCTTGTGAAAATATAAGTTCCAGAGCCCCACCCCAGAGTTCCGAAATTAGAATCTGGGGTGGGGAGAAGGAGTTGGAAACCCACACTTTCAAACAAAAAAAATTTTAATTGTGGTAAAATGCACATAACACAAAATTTACCGTCTTAAGCATTTTTAAATGTACAGTAAGTACATTCTTATCGCCGTGCAAACATCACCACCATCCATCTCCAGAACTCTTTTTTTTTTTGGCTGCGTTGGGTCTTTGTTGTTGCACGCGGGCTTTCTCTAGTTGCTGCGAGTGGGGGCTACTCTGTTTTTTTAACATCCTTATTGGAGTATAATTGCTTTACAGTGGTGTGCTAGTTTCTGCTGTATAACAAAGTGAATCAGCTCTACGTATACATATATCCCCATATCTCCTCCCTCTTGCATCTCCCTCCCTCCCACCCTCCCTATCCCACCCCTCTAGGTGGTCACAAAGCACCGAGCTGATCTCCCTGTGCTATGCAGCTGCTTCCCACTAGCTATCTGTTTTACATTTGGTAGTGTATATATGTCCATGCCACTCTCTCACTTTGTCCCAGCTTACCCTTCCCCACCCACGTCCTCAAGTCCATTCTCTATGTCTGCATCTTTATTCCTGTCCTGCCTCTAGGTTCATCAGTACCTTTTTTTTTTTTTAGATTCCATATATATGTGTTAGCATATGGTATTGGTTTTTCTCTTTCTGACTTTACTTCACTCTGTATGACAGACTCTAGGTCCATCCACCTCACTACAAATAACTCAATTTCATTTCTTTTTATGGCTGAGTAATATTCCATTGTATATATGTGCCACATCTTCTTCATCCATTCATCTGTCGATGGACACTTAGACTGCTTCCATATCCTGGCTATTGTAAGTAGTGCTGCAATGAACATTATGGTACATGACTTGTTTTGAACTACGGTTTTCTCAGGGTATATGCCCAGTAGTGGGATTGCTGTGTCATATGGTAGTTCTATTTTTAGTTTTTTAAGGAACCTCCTCCATACTGTTCTCCATAGTGACTGTATCAATTTACATTCTCAACAACAATGCAAGAGGGTTCCCTTTTCTCCACACCCTCTCCAGCATTTATCGTTTGTAGATTTTTTGATGATGGCCATTCTGACGGGTGTGAGGTGATACCTCACTGTAGTTTTGATTTGCATTTCTCTAATGATTAGTGATGTTGAGCATCCTTTCATGTGGTTGTTGCCAATCTGTATATCTTCTTTGGAGAAATGTCTATTTAGGTCTTTTGCCCATTTTTGGATTGGGCTGTTTGTTTTTTGATATTAAGCTGCATGAGCTGCTTGTATATTTTGCAGATTAATCCTTTGTCAGTTTCTTCATTTGCAAATATTTTCTCCCATTCTGAGGGTTGTCTTTTGGTCTTGTTTATGGTTTCCTTTGCTGTGCAAAAGCTTTTAAGTTTCATTAGGTCCCATTTGCTTATTTTTGTTTTTATTTCCATTTCTCTAGGACGTGGGTCAAAAAGGATCTTGCTATGACTCATGTCATAGAGTGTTCTGCCTATGTTTTCCCCTGAGGGTTTATATTACAGTGTCTGCCCTTACATTTAGGTCTTTAATCCATTTTGAGTTAATTTTTTATTCGGTGTTAGGGAGTGTTCTAATTTCATTCTTTTAGATGTAGCTGTCCAGTTTTCCCAGCACTACTTATTGAAGAGGCTGTCTTTTCTCCATTGTATATTCTTGCCTCCTTTATCAAAGACAGGGTGACCATATGTGCGTGGGTTTAACTCTGGGCTTTCTATCCTGTTCCATTGATCTGTATTTCTTTTTTTGTGCCAGTACAATATTATCTTGATTACCGTAGCTTTGTAGTATAGTCTGAAGTCTGGAAACCTGAGTCCTCCAGCTCCGTTTTTCTTTCTCAAGATTGCTTTGGCTATTCAGGGTCTTTTGTGTTTCCATACTAATTGTGAAATTTTTTGTTCTAGTTCTGTGAAAAATGCCAGTGGTAGTTTGATAGGGATTGCATTGAATCTGTAGATTGCTTTGGGTAGTAGAGTCATTTTCACAATGTTGATTCTTCCAATCCAAGAACATGGGATATCTCTCCATCTGTTTGTGTCATCTTTAATTTCTTTCATCAGTATCTTACAGTTTTTTGCATACAGGTCTTTTGTCTCCTTAGGTAGGTTTATTCCTAGGTATTTTATTCTTTTTGTTGCAATGGTAAATGGGAGTGTTTCCTTAATTTCAGATTTTTCATCATTAGTGTATAGAAATGCAAGAGATTTCTGTGCATTAATTTTGTATCCTGTTACTTTACCAAATTCATCAATTAGCTCTAGTAGTTTTCTGGTAGCATCTTTAGGATTCTCTATGTAGAGTATCATGTCATCTGCAAAGAGTGACAGTTTTACTTCTTTTCTGATTTGGATTCCTTTTATTTCTTTTTCTTCTCTGATTGCTGTGGCTAAAACTCCCAAAACTATGTTGACTAATAGTGGTGAGAGTGGCAACCTTGTCTTCTCCTGATCTTAGTGGAAATGGTTTCAGTTTTTCACCATTGAGGACAATGTTGGCTGTGGGTTTGTCATATATGGCCTTTATTATGTTGAGGAAAGTTCCCTCTATGCCTACTTTCTGGAGGGTTTTTATCATAAATGGGTGTTGAATTTTGTCGAAAGCTTTCTCTGCATCTATTGAGATGATCATATGGTTTTTCTCCTTCAATTTGTTAATATGATGTATCACGTTGATTGATCTGTGTATATTGAAGAATCCTTGCATTCCTGAGATAAACACCACTTGATCATAAGGTATGATCCTTTTAATGTGCTGTTGGATTCTGTTTGCTAGTATTTTGTTGAGGATTTTTGCATCTATGTTCATCAGTGATATTGGCCTATAGTTTTCTTTCTTTGTGACATCTTTTTTTGTAGTATCTTTGTCTGGTTTTGGTATCAGGGTGATGGTGGCCTTGTAGAATGAGTTTGGGAGTGTTCCTCCCTCTGCTATAGTTTGGAAGAGTTTGAGAAGGATAGGTGTTAGCTCTTCTCTAAATGTTTGATAGAATTCTCCTGTGAAGCCATCTGGTCCTGGGCTTTTGTTTGCTGGCAGATTTTTAATCACAGTTTCAATTTCAGTGCTTGTGATTGGTCTGTTTATATTTTCTATTTCTTCCTGGTTCAGTCTTGGAAGGTTATGCTTTTCTAAGAATTTGTCCATTTCTTCCAGGTTGTCCACTTTATTGGCACACAGTTGCTGGTAGTAATCTCTGTTGTATTTCTGCAGTGTCAGTTGTTATTTCTCCTTTTTCATTTCTAATTCTATTGATTTGAGTCTTCTCCCTTTTTTTCTTTATGAGTCTGGCTAATGGTTTATCAATTTTGTTTATCTTCTCAAAGAACCAGCTTTTAGTTTTATTGATCTTTGCTATCGTTTCCTTCATTTCTTTTTCATTTATTTCTTTTTTTTAATAAATTTATTTATTTTATTTATTTATTTTTGGCTGCATCGGGTCGTTGTGGTGCTCAGGCTTCTCACTGCGGTGGCTTCTCTTATTGCAGAGCACAGGCTTTAGGCATGCATACTTCAGTAGTTGTGGCACACAGGCTCAGTAGTTGTGGCTCACGGGCTCTAGAGTGCAGGCTCAGTAGCTGTGGCGCACAGGCTTAGTTGCTCTGCGGCATGTGGGATCTTCCTGGACCAGGGATCAAACCCATATCCCCTGTATTGGCAGGCGAATTTTCAACCTCTGCACCACCAGGGAAGCCCTTTTTCATTTATTTCTGATGTGATCTTTATGATTTCTTTCCTTCTGCTAACTCTGGGGCAGGGGTTGTTCTTCTTTCTCTAATTGCTTTAGGTTTAAGTTTAGGTTGTTTGAGATTTTTCTTGTTTCTTGAGGTAGGCTTGTATTGCTATAAACTTCCTTCTTAGAACTGCTTTTGCTGCATCCCATAGGTTTTGGGTCGTCGTGTTTTTGTTGTCATTTGTTTCTAGGTATTTTTTGATTTCCTCTTTGATTTCTTCAGTGATCTCTTAGTTATTTAGTAGTGTATTGTTTAGCCTCTATGTGTTTGCATTTTTTTTACAGTTTTTTCCTGTAATTGATATCTAGTCTCATAGCGTAGTGGTCAGAAAAGATACCTGATAAAATTTCAGTTTTCTTAAATTTACTAAGGCTTGATTTGTGACCCAAGATATGATCTATCCTGGAGAATGTTCCACGAGCACTTGAGAAGAAAGTGTATTCTGTTTTTTTGGATGGAATGTCCTATGAATATCAATTAAGTCCATCTTGTCTAATGTGTCATTTAAAGCTTGTGTTTCCTTATTTATTTTCATTATGGATGATCTGTTCATTGGTGAAAGTGGGGTGTTAAAGTCCCCTACTATGATTGTGTTACTCTCGATTTCCCCTTTTATGGCTGTTAGCATTTGCCTTACGTATTGAGGTGCTCCTATGTTGGGTGTGTATTTACAATTGTTATATCTTCTTCTTGGATTGATCCCTTGATCATTATGTAGTATCCTTCTTTGTCTCTTTGTCTTTGTTTTAAAGTCTCTTTTGTCTGATATGAGAATTGCTACTCCAGCATTCTTTTGATTTCCATTTGCATGGAATATCTTTTTCCATCCCCTCACTTTCAGTCTGTATGTGTTCCTAGATCTGAAGTGGGTCTCTTGTAAATAGCATATATACAGGTCTTATTCTTCTATCCATTCAGCCAGTCTATGTCTTTTGGTTGGAGCATTTAATCCATTTATATTTAAGGTAATTATCGATATGTATATTCCTATTACCATTTTCTTAATTGTCTTGTGTTTGTTTTTGTAGGTCTTTTCTTTCTCTTGTGTTTCCTGCCTAGAGAAGTTCCTTTAGCATTTGTTGTAAAGCTGGTTTTGTGGTGCTGAATTCTCTTAATGGGGGTTACTCTTCATTGCGGTGCATGGGCTTCTCATTGTGGTGGCTTCTCTTGTTGCAGAGCACGGGCTCTAGGCATGCAGACTCCAGTAGTTGCAGCACACGGGCTGAGTAGTTGCAGCATGTGGGCTCTAGGGCACATGGGCTCAGTAGTTGTGGCTTGCGGGCTCTAGAGCTCAGGCTCAGTAGTTGTGGTGCACGGGCTTAGTTGCTACGCGGCATGTGGGATCTTCCTGGACCAGGTATTGAACCCATGTCCCCTGCATTGGCAGGCAGATTATTATCCACTGCACCACAAGGGAAGTCCTCCAGAACTCTTTTTATCTAGCAAACCGAAACTCTGTATCCAATTAAACATTTTCCTGTTCCCCCTCCCCTGGCCTCAGCAGCCACCATTCTTTTTTAATTTATTGGCCGCACCACGTGGCATCTTAGTTCCCTGGCCAGGGATTGAACCCACACCCCCTGCATTGGAAGCATGGAGTCTTAACCCCTGGACCACCAGCTAAGTCCCCCGGCAGCCACTATTCTACTTTCTGTTTCCATGAGTTTAACCACTCTGGGTACTTCATATGAGTGGAGTCAGACAGCATTTGTCTTTTTCTCTCTGCTTCTTTGACTTAGTATAATCTCCTCAGGGTCCATGCATACTGTAGCATGTGTCTGAATGCCCTTTTCAAGGCTGAGTGTTATTCCCTGGTGTGTATGTACCCCGTTTTGCTTATCCACTGATCCATGGCTGGATGAGAATCTGCACTTTCAACAAATTCATCGCAGGCAATTCTGATGACGCTGATGTTGAGAACCTGTGCTCTAGTCTGACCCCATTATTTTAAAAATGGGAGGGCTTCCCTGGTGGCACAGTAGTTGGGGGTCCATCTGCCGATGCAGGGGACGCGGGTTCATGCCCCGGTCTGGGAGGATCCCACTTGCTGCGGAGCAGCTGGGCCCGTGGACCATGGCCACTGGGCCTGCACGTCCGGAGCCTATGCTCCGTGACGGGAGGGGCCGTGACGGGGAGGGGACCGTGTACCGAAAAAAAAAAAAAGAAAAAGGGAAATCTGGGGCTTAGAGAAGGATCAGGCCTTGCCCCAGTCACTAGCAGGGCTGGAACTAGTCTCAGTTCCCTTTCATGCCACGGTCTCTGCTAGCGGCTCTTTGGCCTAAATAACTTGATGTCTCCTCTCACCGTTCCCCATCTTCCCTCCCCCCATCCTCCTCTCCTCCCTCCCAGCGGGCTCTACTGCGAGCACCCCCCGCCCATGGTCCTGCTACAGACAAGCCCCTGCGACCAGTACGAGTGCCAGAACGGGGCCCAGTGCATCGTGGTGCAGCAGGAGCCCACCTGCCGCTGCCCCCCGGGCTTTGCCGGCCCAAGGTGCGAGAAGCTCATCACCGTCAACTTCGTGGGCAAGGACTCCTACGTGGAACTGGCCTCCGCCAAGGTCCGGCCCCAGGCCAACATCTCCCTGCAGGTGCGCCCCACCCACCCAGCCCTTGGAAGGACCCTAACATGCCCCCAAGCTCTGACTGTTCCGAGAACAGCTGGGATGCCCCAGATGGCAGCAGTCCTGCCCCCTTCCCTACACATCGTAAGGGACAACACTCAGCTTGGGGAGACTGGGACCAGCTCTGTCCAGAGGGTTCTACAGACAGCTCCTGACCAGCTCTCACTGCAAAGAGCAGCCCCCACTCCAGCCTCATTCATTCTTTTCTCTAGGAAATATTCATTCAGCTATTGCATGCCAGACACTGTGCACTGGGGATTCAATGGTGGACAAGACAGGCAAAGCCCCGTGCCCAGGGCAGGATGACAACCCTGGGTGTTGTGGGAGCATGTGGGCAGGGCAGTGATACCAGCCTGCTGGGAAGAATCAGGGAAGGCTCCCCAGAGGCAATGAGAACTAAGCTGACATCTGAAGGATGAGTAGGAGTTTGCCTGGAGAAGGGCGGAAGGGTGAGGGGCTGATGGTGCAGGATGAAGGGGGGTGGTGCATTCCAGCCTCAGAGATCAGCATGTGCAAAGGCCCAGAGGCACAAGGGAGCAGGGCATTTTTCAGGGAACAGGAAACCGTTCAGTATGAACCAAATTCTTTTCCAACTAACTTCTGTCAAGTTCCTTACCTATGGACCTGACTGGTTCTTCCAGGCTACATTTCTGGGTGACCTCAGTGCTGTTGGGGGGCAGAGGAAGAAGGGAAGGGGTATGATAAAGAGCAGGCCCCTGCCTGTAGGCTCGGTGGGCAGGGGGGACCCCAGAGACACAGCTAGAGGGTGCAGGCCAGTTAGTGGCTCCGCCACATAGCATTAGCTAAGGCCCTTCTTCCTTCTGGTTATGTCCACACTAGCCCAGGTATAAGCTTATGGAGAAAATATTCAACAAAGATCCACTGGGCCTCCACCCCTGCCAGGTACCATTCGAGGCACTGGGGCTGCAGAGATGTGTGAACGTTCACACGGCCTCACCTCGTGGGGCCTACAGTCCAGCGGGCAGGCCTCTGAGATGGGGGTTGACCCCAGGCGCACACAAGAAAGAAGCTCTGGTTGCCATCACTGCCCTCGCCCCTGGTCCCCTCGTCGCCGTCCTGCCTTCGTCCCTCAGTCCCAGACACCCAGGGACGCAAGTGTTACATCCCAATACCCAGTGCAGCACCCAGTGCCCCGGACAGCCCAGTGTCCTATCAGACCCCCTGCTCCCCGTCAGCTTCATGGGCAAGGGCTCCTACGGGGACCTGGGCTCCGCCAGGGTCTGGCCCCAGGCCAACATCAGCTGCTCCTGGGCTAGGCAGTGGGGGCCAAGAGGCTGGTCACAGAGCCCCACCCCTGGTGCCCTGTGCCTGGCAAACAGACGCCCTCTGGGCAGCAGCTTTGAGACCAGTGCTTCTCAGCCTGGCAACACTTTAGAACCTCCTGGGGCACTTCGTATCTTTGCCTGCGTCTGGCCTCTGGAGATCTGTATGCAAGTGGTTTGAGGTGAAGCCCAGACGCTGTGTTTTTAAAAAATTCCCTAGGTGACACTTAACACACTGCCTGGTTCATAGTAAACACAGAATTAAGTAGTAATTGGTAGTATTTTGTTTATAATTGTTATTATACTCTATACAGAGAGACCAAGGCCCCAAGAGGCTAGATCAGAGCTCAGGGCTCCAGGCATTTTTATATATGTATATATATATATACACACACACACATACACGTACATAAAAACATAGCAGCACATAAAGGGGACTCCATAAATATTTGTTGAATTGCTCAATCAGCATTTGCTGGAGCATTAAGTATAGGACTTCCTTATGGAAATGAACAGACTAGATGAAGGAGGAAGTATGGACATGAATTCAGATCCAGGGCTCATTCAGAAGAGGCCGCCTGGAAGAGGGCTCTGTGAGGCGGGGACGGGAGAGGTGGGGACTCGGGGCAGCCCTGACCCTCATGACTCCCTCCAGGTGGCCACGGACAAGGACAACGGCATCCTTCTCTACAAGGGAGACAATGACCCCCTGGCACTGGAGCTGTACCAGGGCCACGTGAGGCTCGTCTACGACAGCCTGAGCTCCCCGCCGACCACGGTGTACAGGTGAGGACCGAAGTCCCGCCCCCATTGCACAAGCCCCCCTCGCATTTCGCGCCTGCTTCCAGCACTAGGAGAAGATGCCAGGACGGCTTTGATGCCGCCTCTCCCTGCCCACCCCCCCACTTTCCGCTGGCACAGAGTGGCGGGTGGGAGCGAGAGAGGTGGTCTCGGAGGAAGAGGCAGGAGTGGAAGGGCGGAAGGCAGACCCCGTGGGGAGATGACACCTCATTACCATAAGGTAGATGGCCAGCTGGCTACTGGGCCGGAGCCTGTGCTCCAATGGGGACGAGGCTGCTTTACGAGATGCCCTTTTCAAAACGTCATCCTAATCTTGTATTAGTTTAAGAAAGAAAACGGGGAGATGAGCATGGAACTCAAGGGGAAGATATTCCAGAGCACGGAGGGAGCAGGACTCCTCAAGTGACTTTCAAACTGTTCTAAAGGACAGTTTTTCCTAAACTGCAGTCTTTCCAACCATCACCCTGATTTTTACATTATCAGTATGTCAGCTGGGCTGTTACCTAACACGCTACCTTACGTCGGCTTTAAATCTGTTCACTTTTTAAATTTAGCCTCAGCTTGAGTAATAGCATCTGTGAAATCACAGCTCTGCTAGTTCAACATGTTAGAATTTTCTCCTACTTCTCAGTAAAATGAATTCTAAACTATTAACATTTAAAAATTATTTTAGTTATAAATATTTTTATAATACTTATAAAAGCAGCTCCTCAAGTGAGAAATGTTTGTCTGTGTTACACTTAAAATCACATAGAACCTCCCGTGGAAGGAGAGCCTTTACTTGGGGAAAACTCCACATCCAGAGGCCAGCCCTTCCCCTCTGGAAGCGAGAGCACATTTGATCAGGGTGAGTGAAGGGGCAGCATTTTTTCCCAGTAACTAAATCCCTTCTTCAATCAGAACTTTACATGGAAGTCCATCATATTAAACGCACAGAAGCAAAGCTGCCCTGCTGGGCTTGGGCGGGGGGGGAGCAAAGTTTCCTCCTTCACACAAACTCTCACAAAGGCCCCCAATATACCTCCAACAAACCCAGTTGAAAACCATTGGTGCAAACCAGTGGTTCTCAAGGTGAAGCCCCAGAGCAGCAGCGGCAACAGCAGCCCGGAACTTGTTAGAAAAATGCACGTCTTCAGATGTGCTCTGAAGCTCTGGGGTCGGGCCCAGCCACCGGTTTTAAGGGGCCTCTAGGTGAGTCTGAGAAGTGCTAGCTAACCCACGAAGGCTTCCTGGAGAAGGAGCCATTTGCAAGGGGTCTTGAAGAATTTGTGTGATCAGGGAGAGCAGTGGGCCGGCAGGCTGGGAGAACAGCAGCGACAAGCCTGAGGGACGATGAAAAGGCAGCGACCAGAGAAGAAGGTTTCACGACAGAGGGTGGCTGGAGGGAAGACCAGCCAGGTTAGGACAGCAGGTACCATGGATGTCCCGGGAGCCTCAGAGTTCCCTGGAGTCAGGGCCTCCTAACATCTCTGTTCCTGGGGCTGCTGGTCATGGGTGAAGTGCAGAGGAGAGAGAGCCGGGGGCAGGGCCAGGGCAGCCCTCCATAAAGCCTGGGGCGTCAGACACATCTGGGCTTGGCCAAGTTACTCCACCTCTTGCCTCCGTGTTCTCCCCGGTGTGCTGTGCATGACAGCACCACGTCCCTCCAGGGGTGTTCCTGGGGGCTGAGGGTTGAGAAAGCACTTGGCAAGTTGAGCCTGTACGTGGGCAGGTGAAGGACAGAAGGTGACAGCCAGACTCTGGAGCAGCTGGGCTCTGTCCAGAGCTTGGGGACCTTCCCTGCCCTTCCCACACCGACGTTAGCTGTTGGTCTGGTAGAGAGGTGTGTTGTTGGTAGGAATGTTGGAACGCTCTGCTGTTGTCTTAATCAGGATGGGAAGAATGAATCAGGAACCCAGAGAATTGCCATCTCCAGCCCTTGTCAGGGAGTCAGGTGAGAGTTAGCAGGTGGCCCTGGGGAGACCCCCGGCCCCTTCTCTTACCCATGGGAGGAACCAAGTAAAGGATGTTCCTGCCAGGATCCTCATGCCAAGCCTGGGGACAGATATTTAGTGCTCTTCAGCCCCAAATCCTAAAGGGCCCAAGTCTCTAAGAGTCTCATATTAAAAATGGTTTTGCGGGAACTTCCCTGGTGGGCCAGTGGTTAAGATTCCGAACTTCTGATGCAGGGGGCGGGTTTGATCCCTGATCGGGGAACTAAGATACCACGTGCCATGCAGCGCAGCCAAAAAAAAAAAAAATGGTTTTGCATCCAAATACTTTTCTCTGGGCAGCCCTGCTTTTGCCCCAACACTGCACGCTTTCACTCACCTCAGAAACGTCTCTCAGGCATTGTTACTGGATCAGGGCCAGGTGCTTACCGCTCAAAAATCAATACTCGAGAGAGAGGCAAATGTTGGTAGAAAGGAAAGTTGCTTTTAATCAGAATGCTGGCAATCTGGGGAGATGGTGGACTCAGTGTCCCCCAAAAACCACATCTGAAGATTCACTTGGCCGTGGAAGGTTTCAAAGGGAAAGACGGAAGCAGTCTCAGTTAATCATTGAGACGGGGGGGGGGGGGGTCACAGTCATCACCATCTCCGACTATGTGCAGACTTGTCGACTTCTTTTGATTTTTCTTTAGATGCTATCTTGCTTACACAGTTTGTGAGATGACTGGAGGGGGAAGCTAGGGAAGAGATCTGGTCATCTGTTAATTACTTACTCATTTCTACTTCTGTGATCTATGGAAAGAACCAACAGATTAGGCAGAGTATTATGCGATCAAAAGATCTGAAAGGTGTGCTAGGGCTGGAGATGAGTAGAGCGTGGGGGTGCAAGTTTAAGGTTAGCGACAAGACAAAGGGGGCCTCCTGCGAGAGTTCTTTCCTGCCAGGAGCTGCTTACAGCAC
This sequence comes from Orcinus orca, assembly GCF_937001465.1. Lineage (NCBI taxonomy): Eukaryota > Metazoa > Chordata > Mammalia > Artiodactyla > Delphinidae > Orcinus > Orcinus orca. The sequence goes on from NC_064561.1 coordinate 30,189,500, forward strand.
CTCGTGTGGGTCCTGGGCTGGGTGTAGGAGCCGCAGCATTCAGGAAAACACAAGCCAGGGAGAAAGGCAGACATGTAAATAAGCACCTGTTGCCTGAGCAGGATAAAATAGGTCTCACAGGAGACGCCAGTGCATGCTGTGGGCACAGTGAAGCAGCAGCAGATGGCTGGTTCTGCTTAGAGGACCAGGAAAGGCTCCCTGGGGGAAGAGGTGATGTTTGAGCTGAGATGTGAGCTATGGCTCATGAGCATTTCCGCAGGCTCTGGGGAAGGGGAGACTCCATCGGTATACAAGGAAGCCATGCTGGGGTTAACAGAGGGCACAGGCCCAGCTGACAAGCAGCTGATGGGACCAGGAGGCCATCCCAGCCTCAAAATGAGATCTCCTCCTCAGTCAGTAGCGAGCTCTGGCCTCCAAAGCCTCAGAGCCAGGGAGGCAAACCAAGGCTGGTCTGCGGCCTGCCCACCGCGGCCCGCAGCAGGGATGTACAGGCCTGGAGCAGCTGGGTTCCGTGCCCTCCTTCCTGGGGGTGCCCAGTGGGAGTCACAGGTGGTGAGGTTCTCTTCCAGGCCCGAGGGAAATACACAAAAACCCACCCAAGCCCTACCTGCCCCAGAATGGGGACAGACTGCACTGTTCCTAACTTCCAAGATTTGTCTGAGGAGCAAACTCCCCTGCCTTCAAGGCCCAAGGGGCTGAGTGAGCTGACAGACTTGGGGGAAATGAGGCCCAATAGAGAGTGGTGGGGACTGTGGTAGCTTGGAGGGTATGGCTCTAGCAGATGCAGCTGTGTGGGATGCAGCTTCTTCTCAAAAGAAGCTAGAAATTCAGGGTTTCTATGTAAAATGCTTCAGGGTTTAAATGTTGACCATTGTAAAACACCCCAGGAGACCTCTCTTTGGCAAGCAGTGCATGCTCCCTTTGTCTTAATTACCACAGACCCATCCATTGCCAGGTCTTTTTCTCATCCGCAAGCCCCGGACATGCGTCATCACTCCTGTTTTAGAGATGAGAAACTTGATGCTCAGATGCATCCTTGGCACAAGAGGCCAGGAAGTGGCAGAGCTGCGATTTAGATCCAGGCCAGGCTCCCAGCAGAACCCGCTCTCCCACATGCTGGGGCATGCAAGGCGGGGCCTAGAGAGGGAGTATGGCCCTGCTCCGATGGTCCAGGAGTCCGGGGTTGCTGCGGTGCGGCTGATGTCTCAGGCTGCTGCCTGACCGGAATCCCAGGAACTCTTTGTGAGGCTCTGTCGCCACCTAGTGGTCACACCTCAGCATCCAGGTGAGCACGCCTAGTGCATCGAGGAATGACCATTCGTCCCAGGGTGGTGTGGGGTCCTATGCCTTGGGAGCTTGGATTTGAGTCCTGCTTCTACCAGCCCCACTTTAAGACTTCAGACTAGACCCAGTCTCTGAGGCTTAGGTCTCATTTCTAAAATGGAGAAAAAATGGTACATCCCACCTGGGGGTTGTTAGGGTTAAATGAGAGAATGCAAGTACCCAGCCTAGTTCAGCTTTCAACACATGTCTCCTCCCCCGGCCCCCAACAACTGTCATTAAAAGCAGAAGAGAACTCTATGGGCCACCCTTGGCCAACATATGTTCTCATGCCAGTCCCAGACAGGGGCCGCCCAGCCCGGCCCTGGCACCGCCAAAGCTTCCCACCTCCCACTCGATGCTGGTTCATCGAGCTTAGAGGATAACAACAAAGACTGTCAGAGCCCCTCTCTCCCCTGAAGTCCCTGAGTATCCTTCCAGGAGACTAATTCCTGGGCCTCGGAACCACAGTAGGATCATCTCTTTTAGAGTTCAGAGCAGGTTGGTTTTGAGTTTGGTTTCCTTTTCCCAATTTTTTTCTCTTTTGTAGCAGCAAAGCCATTTTTCCCATCCGTACTTCAAAGGCCAAGATTTTAAATAAATAAATAAATAAAAGTAGAAATGGAACCATTGTGATTTGCAATGGTTCCAAACCAAACCTCCAGGGACCCCATTTGAAAACCACCAGCTGTAGGCATTATTTCCAGGAGACCCTGGTTAGGATACGCCAGGAAGAAGGTGACTTATTAACCCACAAGCACCTACTGGCACAGACAAGGTTATGGTAAGTTTCCATGTGGAATCAATCCTTAATTTTTTAAATTGAGATATAGTTGATGCGTAACATATTGGTTTCAGGTGTACAACAATTCGATATTTGTGTATATGGTGAAATGATCACCACAGTAAGTCTAGTTAACATCCATCAGCATATATAGTTATAATTTTTTTTCTTGTGATGAGAACTTATAAGATCTACCGTCTTAGCAACTTTCAAATATAGAATATTAACAACTGTAGTCACCATGCTGTATATAACACCCCCAGGACTTATTTGTCTTATAGCTGGAAGTTTGTACCTTTTGACCCACTTCACCCATTTCGCCTACCCCCACCCCTGGCAACAACCAGTCTCTCCTCTGAATCTACAAGCTCAGGTTTTTTCATTTTTTTTTTGTTTTACAATAGATTCCACATACAAGTTAGGTCATATAGTATTTGCTTTTCTCTCTCTGACTTATTTACTTAGCATAATGCCCTCAAGGTCCATTCATGTTGTCACAAATGGTAAGATTTGCTTCTTTTTTATGGCTGGGTAGTATTCCATTGTACATACATATATACCACATTTTCTTTATCCATTCTTCCACTGATGGACACATAGATTGCTTCCATGTCTTGGCTATTGTAAGTAATGTTACAATGGACGTGGAGGTGCAGATATTTAGTGAGTGTTTTTGTTTCCTTCAGATAAATACCCAGAAGTGGAACTGCTGGATCATACGGTAGTTTTAAGTTTCTGAGGAACCTTTATACTGTTTTCCATAGCGGCTGCACCAACTTACATTCCCTCTGATAGTGCACAAGAGTTCCCTTTTCTCCACATCTTCATGAACACTTGTTATCTCTTCTCCTTTTGATAGTAGCCATTCTAACAGGTGTGAGGTGACGTCTCATTGTGGTTGTGATGTACACTTCCCTGACACTTAGTGAGCACCTTTTCGTGTACCTGTTGGACATCTCTATGAATTCTTTGGGAAAATGTTTATTCAAATCTTCTGCCCATTTTTTAATCAGTTTGTTTGAGTTTTTGCTGTTGAGATGTATGAGTTCTTTATATATTTTGGATATTAATCCCTTATCAGATATATGATTTGCAGATACCTTCTCCCATTTACTAGGTTGCCTTTTCATTTTGTTGATGATTTCCTTTGCTGCCCAGAAGGTTTTCAGTGGGGTGTAGTCCCACTTATTTTGTTTCTTGTGCTTTTTGGTGTCAAATCCAAAAAATCATCACCAAGACAATGTCAAGGAGCGTACCACCTATGTTTTCTTCTAGGAGTTTTATGGTTTCAGGTCTTATGATCAAGTCCTTAATCCATCTTCAGTTAATTTTTGTAGATGGTGTAAGATAGTGGTACCGTTTCGTACTTTTGTATGTGGCTGCCCACTTTTCTCAGCACCATTTGTTGAAGAGACTGTCCTTTCTCCTTTTTATATTCTTGGGTACTTTGTTGTAAGTTAATTGACCACATATGCATAAGTTTATTTCTGGACTCTCTATTCAGTTCCATTGACCTATGTGTCGGTTTTTATGCCAGTATCACACTATTTTGATTACTATAGTTTTGTAATATATATAGTTTAAAATCAGGGAGAGTGATTCCTCCAGCTTTTTCTTTCTCAAGATTGCTTTGGCTATTCAGAGTCTTTTACGGTTTCATACAAATTTTAGGATTGTTCCATTCCTGTGAAAAATGCCACTGCACTTTTGATAGAGATTGCACTTAATTTGTAGACTGCTTTGGGTAGTATGAACATTTTAACACTACTGATTCTTCCAATCCATGAGCACTGAACATCTTTCCATTTATTTTTGTCTCCTTCACTTTCTTTCATCAATGTCCTAACAGTTTTAATTGTACAGGTTTTATACCTCCTCAGTTAATTTTTTATAGGTATTTTATTCTTTTTGATGTGATTGTAAATGGGATTGTTTTCTTAATTTCTCTTTCTGAAAGTTCACTATTAGTGTATAGAAATGCAACTGATTTTTTTTTTTTTGCTTTTTTTAATTGAAGTATTGTTGATTTACAGTGTTGTGTTAGTTTCTGGTGGACAGCAAAGTGATTCAGTTATGTGTGTGTCTGTGTGTATATATATATATATATATTCTTTTTCAGATTCTTTTCCCAGATAGGTTATTATAAAATATTAAGTATCGTTCCTTGTGCTATACAGTAGATCCTTGTTGTTTATCTATTTTATATATAGTAGTGTGTATATATTACTCCCAAATTCCTAACTTATCCCTCCCCTGCACCTTTCCCCTTTGGTAACCATAAGTTTGTTTTGTATGCCTGTGAGTCTGTTTCTGTTTTGTAAATAAGTTCATTTATGTCATTTTTCTTAGATTCCACATATAAATGATAGCATATGATATTTTTCTTTCCCTGTCTGACATACTTCACTTACAGTGATAATTTCTAGGTCCATCCATGTTGCTGCAATTGGGATTATTTCATTCTTTTTTATGGCTGAGTAGTATTCCATTGTATATATGTACCACATCTTTATCCATTCATCTACTGATGGACATTTAGCTTGCTTCCATGTCTTGGCTATTGTGAATACCACTGCAATGAACACTAGGGCTGCAGTGAACATGTATCTTTTTGAGTTATGGTTTTCTCTGGATATATACCCAGGAGTGGGATTGCAGGATCATACGGCAGTCCTATTTTTAGTTTTTGAAGGAACCTCCAAACTGTTCTCCATAGTGGCTGTACCAAGTTACATACCCGCCAACAGTATATAGAAGGGTTACCTTTTCTCCACACCCTCTCCAGCATTTATTATTTGTGAACTTTTCGATGATGGCCATTCTGACTGGTGTGAGGTGATACTTCATCATAGTTTTGATTTGCACTTCTCTAATAATTAGCAACGTTGAGAATCTTTTCATGTGCCTTTTGGCCATCTGTATGTCTTCTTTGGAGAAATGTCTATTTAGATCTTCTGCCCATTTTTTGGTTGGGTTATTTTTGATATTGAACTGTATGAGCTGTTTGTGTATTTTTGAGATTAATCCCTTGTCAGTTCCATCATATGCAAATATTTTCTCCCATTCTGTGGGTTTTCTTTTTATTTTGTTTATGGTTTCCTTTGCTGAGTAAAAGGTTTAAGTTTAATTAGGTCTCATTTGTTTATTTTTGGTTTTATTTTCATTACCCTAGGAGACTGCTCCAAAAAGATATTGCTGCTATTTATGTCTGAGTGTTCTGCCTATGTTTTCGTCTAGGAGTTTTATAGTATCCAGTCTTACACTTCAGTCTTCAATCCATTTTGAGTTTATTTTTCGGTATAGTGCTAGAGAATGTTCTAATTTCATTTTTTTACAAGTGGCTCCAGTTTTCCCAGCACCACTTACTTAAGAGACTGTCTTTTCTCTACTGTATGTTCTTGTCTCCTTTCTTGTAGATGAATTGACCATAGGTACGTGGGTTTACCTCTGAGCTTTCTATCATGTTCCACTGATCTATAAGTCTCTCTTTGTGCTGGTAGAATACTGTTTTGATGACTGTAGCTTTGTAGTATAGTCTGAAGTCAGGGAGCCTGATGGCTCCAGTTCCATTTTTCTTTCTTAAGGTTGTTTTGCTATTCAGGAGCTTTTGTGTTTCCATACAAATTTTTAAATTTTTTGTTCTACTTCTGTGAAAAATACCATTTGTAATTTGATAGGGAATGCACTGAATCTGCGGATTGCTTTTAGTATATTCATTTTCACAAACTTGATTCTTCCAATCCAAGAACATGGTATATCTCTCCATCTGTTTGTGTCATCTTTGATTTCTTCAATCAGCATCTTATAGTTTTTGGAGTACAGGTCTTCTGTCTCCTTAGGTAGGTTTATTCCTAGGTTTTCTTTTTCTTTGGATCCAGCTGGTGTAATTTATTTATTTATTTATTTACATCTTTATTGGAGTATAATTGCTTTACAATGGTGTGTTAGTTTCTGCTTTATAACAAAGTGAATCAGTTACACATATACATATGTTCCCATATCTCTTCCCTCTTGCATCTCCCTCCCTCCCTATCCCACCCCTCCAGGCGGTCACAAAGCACCGAGCTGATCTCCCTGTGCTATGCAGCTCCTTCCCACTAGCTATCTATTTTACTTTTGGTAGTGTATATATGTCCATGCCACTCTCTCACTTTGTCACAGCTTACCCTTCCCCCTCCCCATATCCTCAAGTCCATTCTCTAGTAGGTCTGTGTCTTTATTCCCGTCTTACCCCTAGGTTCTTCATGACATTTTTTTTCATAAATTCCATATATATGTCTTAGCATACGGTATTTGTCTTTCTCTTTCTGACTTACTTCACTCTGTATGACAGACTCTAGGTCTATCCACCTCATTACAAATAGCTCAATTTCGTTTCTTTTTATGGCTGAGTAATATTCCATTGTATATATGTGCCACATCTTCTTTATCCATTCATCCGATGATGGGCACTTAGGTTGTTTCCGTCTCCGGGCTATTGTAAATAGAGCTGCAGTGAACATTTTGGTACATGACTCTTTTTGAATTATGGTTTTCTCAGGGTATATGCCCAGTAGTGGGATTGCTGGGTCATATGGTAGTTCTATTTGTAGTTTTTCAAGGAACCTACATACTGTTCTTCATAATGGCTGTACCAATTCACATTCCCACCAGCAGTGCAAGAGTGTTCCCTTTTCTCCACACCCTCTCCAGCATTTATTGTTTCTAGATTTTTTGATGATGGCCATTCTGACTGGTGTGAGATGATATCTCATTGTAGTTTTGGTTTGCATTTCTCTAATGATTAATGATGTTGAGCATTCTTTCATGTGTTTGTTGGCAGTCTGTATATCTTCTTTGGAGAAATGTCTGTTTAGGTCTTCTGCCCATTTTTGGATTGGGTTGTTTGTTTTTCTGTTATTGAGCTGCTTGTAAATTTTGGAAATTAATCCTTTGTCAGTTGCTTCCTTTGCAAATATTTTCTCCCATTCTGAGGGTTGTCTTTTGGTCTTGTCTATGGTTTCCTTTGCTGTGCAAAAGCTTTGAAATTTCATTAGGTCCCATTTGTTTGTTTTTATTTCCATTTCTCTAGGAGGTGGGTCAAAAAGGATCTTGCTGTGATTTATATCATAGAGTGTTCTGCCTATGTTTTCCTCTAAGAGTTTGATAGTTTCTGGCCTTACATTTAGGTCTTTAATCCATTTTGAGCTTATTTTTGTGTATGGTGTTAGGGAGTGATCTAATCTCATACTTTTACATGTACCTGTCCAGTTTTCCCAGCACCACTTATTGAAGAGACTGTCCTTTCTCCACTGTACATTCCTGCCACCTTTATCAAAGATAAGGTGTCCATATGTGCGTGGGTTTATCTCTGGGCTTTCTATCCTGTTCCATTGATCTTTCTGTTTTTGTGCCAGTACCATACTGTCTTGATTACTGTACCTTTGTAGTATAGTCTGAAGTCAGGGAGACTGATTCCTCCAGCTCCGTTTTTCGTTCTCAAGATTGCTTTGGCTATTCAGGGTCTTTTGTGTTTCCATACAAATTGTGAAATTTTTTGTTCTAGTTCTGTGAAAAATGCCGGTGGTAGTTTGATAGGGATTGCATTGAATCTGTAGATTGCTTTGGGTAGTAGAGTCATTTTCACAATGTTGATTCTTCCAATCCAAGAACATAGTATATCTCTCCATGTATTTGTATCATCTTTAATTTCTTTCATCAGTGTCTTATAATTTTCTGCATACAGGTCTTTTGTCTCCTTAGGTAGGTTTATTCCTAGATATTTTATTCTTTTTGTTGCAATGGTAAATGGGAGTGTTTTCTTGATTTCACTTTCAGATTTTTCATCATTAGTGTATAGGAATGCCAGAGATTTCTGTGCATTAATTTTGTATACTGCTGCTTTACCAAATTCATTGATTAGCTCTAGTAGTTTTCTGGTAGCATCTTTAGGATTCTTTTTTTTTTTTTTCAGTATGCGGGCCTCTCACTGTTGTGGCCTCTCACGTTGCGCAGCACAGGCTCTGGACGCACAGGCTCAGCGGCCATGGCTCACGGGCCTAGCCGCTCCACGGCACGTGGGATCTTCCCAGACCGGGGCACGAACCTATGTCCCCTGCATCAGCAGGTGGACTCTCAACCACTGCGCCACCAGGGAAGCCCTAGGATTCTTTATGTATAGTATCATGTCATCTGCAAACAGTGACAGCTTTACTTCTTCTTTTCTGATTTGGGTTCCTTTTATTTCCTTTTCTTCTCTGATTGCTGTAGCTAAAACTTCCAAAACTATGTTGACTAATAGTGGTGAGAGTGGGCAACCTTGTCTTCTTCCTGATCTTAGTGGAAATGCTTTCAGTTTTTCACCATTGAGGACGATATTGGCTGTGGGTTTGTCATATATGGCCTTTATTACGTTGAGGAAAGTTCCCTCTATGCCTACTTTCTGCAGGGTTTTTATCATAACTGGGTGTTGAATTTTGTCAAAAGCTTTCTCTGCATCTATTGAGATGACCATATGGTTTTTCTCCTTCAATTTGTTAATATGGTTTATCACATTGATTGTTTTGCGTATATTGAAGAATCCTTGCATTCCTGGCATAAACCCCACTTGATCATGGTGTATGATCCTTTTAATGTGCTGTTGGATTTTGTTTGCTAGTATTTTGTTGAGGATTTTTGCATCTATGTTCATCAGTGATATTGGCCTGTAGTTTTCTTTCTTTGTGACATCCTTGTCTGGTTTTGGTATCAAGGTGATGGTGGCCTCGTAGAATGAGTTTGGGAGTATTCCTCCCTCTGCTATATTTTGGAAGAGTTTGAGAAGGATAGGTGTTAGCTCTTCTCTAAATGTTTGATAGAATTCACCTGTGAAGCCATCTGGTCCTGGGCTTTTGTTTGTTGGAAGATTTTTAATCACAGTTTCAATTTCAGTGCTTGTGATTGGTCTGTGCATATTTTCTATTTCTTCCTGATTCAGTCTTGGCAGGTTGTGCATTTCTAAGAATTTGTCCATTTCTTCCAGGTTGTCCATTTTATTGGCATAGAGTAGCTTGTAGTAATCTCTCATGATCTTTTGTATTTCTGCAGTGTCAGTTGTTACTTCTCCTTTTTCATTTCTAATTCTATTGATTTGAGTCTTCTCCCTTTTTTTCTTTATGAGTCTGGCTAATGGTTTATCAATTTTGTTTATCTTCTCAAAGAACCAGCTTTTAGTTTTATTGATCTTTGCTATCGTTTCCTTCATTTCTTTTTCATTTATTTCTGATGTGATCTTTATGATTTCTTTCCTTCTGCTAACTTTGGGGGGTTTTTTGTTCTTCTTTCTCTAATTGCTTTAGGTGCAAAGTTAGGTTGTTTATTCGAGATGTTTCCTGTTTCTTAAGGTAGGATTGTATTGCTATAAACTTCCCTCTTAGAACTGCTTTTACTGCATCCCATAGGTTTTGGGTCGTCATGTCTCCATTGTCATTTGTTTCTAGGTATTTTTTGATTTCCTCTTTGATTTCTTCAGTGATCACTTCGTTATTAAGTAGTGTATTGTTTAGCCTCCATGTGTTTCTATTTTTTACAGATCTTTTCCTGTAATTGATATCTAGTCTTATAGCGTTGTGGTCAGGAAAGACACTTGAAACAATTTCAATGTTTTTAAATTTACCAAGGCTTGATTTGTGACCCAAGATATGATCTATCCTGGAGAATGTTCCATGAGCACTTGAGAAAAATGTGTATTCTGTTGTTTTTGGATGAAATGTCCTATAAGTATCAATTAAGTCCATCTTGTGTAATGTATCATTTAAAGCTTGTGTTCCCTTATTTATTTTCATTTTGGATGATCTGTCCATTGGTGAAAGTGGGGTGTTAAAGTCCCCTACTATGAATGTGTTACTGTCGATTTCCCCTTTTATGGCTGTTAGTATTTGCCTTACGTATTGAGGTGCTCCTATGTTAGGTGCATAAATATTTACACTTGTTATATCTTCTTCTTGGATCGATCCCTTGATCATTATGTAGTGTCCTTCTTTGTCTCTTCTAATAGTCTTTATTTTAAAGTCTATTTTGTCTGATATGAGAATTGCTACTCCAGCTTTCTTTTGGTTTCCATTTGCATGAAATATCTTTTTCCATCCCCTTACTTTCAATATGTATGTGTCCCTAGGTCTGAAGGGGGTCTCTTGTAGACAGCAGATATATGGGTCTTCTTTTTGTATCCATTCAGCCAATCTGTGTCTTTTGGTGGGAGCATTTAGTCCATTTACATTTAAGGTAAGTATTGATATGTATGTTCCTATTCCCATTTTCTTAATTGTTTTGGGTTCGTTATTGTAGGTCTTTTCCTTCTCTTGTGTTTCTTGCCTAGAGAAGGTCCTTTAGCAGTTTTTGTAAGGCTGGTTTGGTGGTGCTGAACTCTCTCATCTTTTGCTTGTCTGTAAAGGTTTTAATTTCTCCATCAAATCTGCATGAGATCCTTGCTGGGTAGAGTAATCTTGGTTGCAGGTTTTTCTCCTTCATCACTTTAAATATGTCCTGCCAGTCCCTTCTGGCTTGCAGAGTTTCTGCTGAAAGATCAGCAGTTAACCTTATGGGGACCCTTGTGTGTTATTTGTTGTTTTTCCCTTGCTGCTTTTAATATGTTTTCTTTGTATTTAATTTTTGAGAGTTTGATTAATATGTTTCTTGGCGTATTTCTCCTTGGATTTATCCTGTATGGGACTCTCTGTGCTTCCTGGACTTGATTAACTATTTCCTTTCCCATATTGGGGAAGTTTTCAGCTATAATCTCTTCAAATATCTTCTCAGTCCCTTTCTTTTTCTCTTCTTCTTCTGGAACCCCTATAATTCGAATGTTAGTGCGTTTAATGTTGTCCCAGAGGTCTCTGAGACCGTCCTCAGTTCCTTTCATTCTTTTTTCTTTATTCTGCTCTGCAGTAGTTATTTCCCCTATTTTATCTTCCAAGTCACTTATCCGTTCTTCTGCCTGAGTTATTCTGCTATTGATCCCATCTAGAGTATTTTAATTTCATTTATTGTGTTGTTCATCGTTGTTTCATCTTTAGTTCTTCTAGGTCCTTGTTAAATGTTTCTTGCATTTTGTCCATTCTATTTCCAAGATTTTAGATCATCTTTACTATCATTATTCTGAATTCTGTTTCAGATCGACTGCCCATTTCCTCTTCATTTGTTAGGTCTGGTGGGTTTTTATCTTGCTCCTTCATCTGCTGTGTGTTTTTCTGTTTTCTCATTTTGCTTATCTTACTGTGTTTGGGGTCTCCTTTTTGCAGGCTGCAGGTTCGTAGCTCCCGTTGTTTTTGGTGTCTGTCCCCAGTGGCTAAGGTTGGTTCAGTGAGTTGTGTAGGCTTCCTGGTGGAGGGGACTAGTGCCTGTGTTCTGGTGGATGAGGCTGGATCTTGTTTTTCTGGTGGGCAGAAATTGCGGTATGCGGGCCTCTCACTGTTGTGGCCTCTCCCGTTGCGGAGCACAGGCTCCGGATGCGCAGGCTCAGCAGCCATGGCTCACGGGCCCAGCCGCTCCGCGGCATGTGGGATCTTCCCGGACCGGGGCACGAACCCGTGTCCCCTGCATCGGCAGGTGGACTCTCAATGACTGCACCACCGGGGAAGCCCTATTCCTAGGTATTTTATTCTTTTTAATGTGATGGTAAATGGGATTGTTCCCTTAATTTCTCTCTATGATCTTTTGCTGTTAGTGTATAGAAATGCCACAGACTTCTGTGTATTAATTTTGTATCCTGCAACTTTACTGAATTCACTGATGAGCTCTAGTAGATTTCTGGTAGCGTCTTTAGGGTTTTCTATGTATAGTATCATGTCATCTGCAAACAGTGACAGTTTTACTTCTTTTCCAATTTGGGTCCCTTTTCTTTTTCTTCTCTGATTGCTGTGGCTATCTATGTTGAATAAAATTGGTGAAAGGGACTTCCCTGGAGGTCCAGTGGTTAGCACGCCACACTTCCACTGCAAGGGACATGAGTTCAATCCCTGGTCAGGGAACTAAGATCCTGCATGTCATGCTATGTGGCCAAAAAAAAAGAAATAGAAGAAAAAAAGTGGTGAGAGTGGACATCCTTGTCTTGTTCCTGATCTTAGAAGAAATGCTTTCAGCCTTTCACCATGGAGTCTGATGTTAGCTGTGGGTTTGTCACGTATGGTGTTTATTATGTTGAGGCCCCTATAGGTTCCCTCTATGCCCACTTTCTAGAGAGCTTTTATCATAAATAGGTTTTAAATTTTTTCAGAAGCTTTCTCTGTATCTTCTGAGACGATCATATGGTTTTTATTCTTCAGTTTGTTAATGTGTATCACACTGATCAATTTGCAGACACTGAAAACTCCTTGCACCCCTGGGATAAATGCCACTTGATCATGGTGGGATTTATCCCACATGTATCATGGTGTATGATACTTTCAGTGTATTGTTGGATTCAGTTTGCTAGTATTTTGTTGAGGATTTTTGCATCTGTGTTCATCAGTGATATTGGTTTGTAATTTTCTTTTTTTGTGGTATATTTGTCTGGTTTTGGTATCAGGGTGATGGTGGCCTCATAGAATGAGGTTGGAAGTGTTCTTTCCTCTGCAATATTTTGGAATAGTTTCAGAAAGATAGGTGTTAACTCTTCTCTAAATGTTTTGTAGGATTTGCCTGTGAAACCGTCTCGACTTGGGCTTTTGTTTGTTGGGGGGTTTTTTAATCACTGATTCGATTTCAGTACTTGTAATTGGTCTGTTCATATTTTCTATATCTTCCAGGTTCAATCTTGGGAGATTGTACCTTTCTAAGAATTTCTACATTTGTTCCAGGTTGTCCACTTTATTGGCATATAGTTGCCTGCAGTAGCCTCTTACGGTGCTTTGTATTTTTGTCATGTCAGTTGTAACTTCTTTTTCATTTTTGATTTTTTTAAATATAAATTTATTTATTTTTGGCTGCGTTGGGTCTTCGTTGCTGCGCATGAGCTTTCTCTAGTTATGGTGAGCAGGAGCTACTCTTCGTTGCAGCACGTGGGCTTCTCACTGCAGTGTCTTCTACTGTTGCAGAGCACAAGCTCTAGGCGCACAGGCTTCAATAGTTGTGGCAGGCAGGCTCAGTAGTTGTGGTGCATGGGCTTAGTTGCTCCATGGCATGTGGGATCTTCCTGGACCAGGGCTCGAACCCATATCCCCTTCATTGGCCGGTGGATTCTTTTTTTTTTTAATTTATTTATTTTTGGCTGCATTGGGTCTTTGTTGTTGTGTATGGGCTTTCTCTAATTGTGGCAAGTGGGGGGCTACTCTTCGTTGCGGTGCACGGGCTTCTCATTGCAGTAGCTTCTCTTGTTGCGGAGCACAGGCTCTAGGTACGTGGGCTTCGGTAGTTGTGGCACATGGGCTCAGTAGTTGTGGCACGTGGGCTCAGTAGTTGTGGCTTGCGGGCTCTAGAGCTCAGGCTTAGTAGTTGTGGTGCACAGGCTTAGTTGCTCCACAGCATGTGGGATCTTCCTGGGTCAGGACTCGAACCCATGTCCCTTGTATTGGCAGGTGGATTCTTAACCACTGCGCCACCAGGGAAGCCTGGCATGCGGATTCTTAACCACTGCACCACCTGGGAAGCCCCCCTTTCTGAGTTTATTGATTTGGGCCCCTCTCCCTTTTTTACTTGATGAGTCTTGCTGAAGGTTTATCAATTTTGTTTTTCTTTTCAAAGAACCAGCTTTTAGTTTCATTGATCTTTTCTATTCTTATTGTCTGTTTCATTTATTTCTCCTCTGATCTTTATGATTTCTTTCCTTCTACTAACTTTGGTTTTGTTTGTTCTTTCTCTAGTTGCTTTAGGTGTAAGGTTAGGTTGTTTGAGATATTTCTTGTTTTCTGAGGTAAACCTGTATCGCTATAAACTTCCCTCTTAGAACTGCATTCCATAGGTTTGTTGCATTCCATAGGTTTGGGATCATAGTACTTTTCTTTTCTGTTGTCTCTAGGTATTTTTTGATTTCTTCAGTGATCCATTCTTTTTTTTTAATAGGTCTTTATTGGAGTATAATTGCTTCACAATACTGTGTTAGTTTCTGTTGTACACCAAAGTGAAACAGCCATATGCACACATATGTACCTGTAGCCCCTCCCTCTTGAGTCTCCCTCTCACCCCTCTAGGTCATCGCAAAGCACTGAGCTGATCTCCCTGTGCTATGCTGCTGCTTCCCACTAACTATTTTACATTCGGTAGTATATATATGTCAATGCTACTCTCACTTCCTCCTCCCACCCGTTTCCTCAAGTCCATTCTCTATGTCTACATCTTTATTCCTGTCCTGCAACTAGGTTCATCAGTACTTTTTTTTTTTTAGATTCCATATATATGCATTAGCATACAGTATTTTTTTTTTTTAGATTCCATATATATGCATTAGCATACAGTATTTTTCCCTTTTTGACTTACTTCACTCTGTATGACAGACTCTAGGTCCATCCACCTCACTACAAATAACTCAATTTCGTAACTTCTTAAGGCTCAGTAATATTCCATCATATATATGTGCCACATCTTCTTTATCCATTCATCTGTCAATGGACATTTAGGTTGGCTCCATGTCCTGACAATTGTAAACAGTGCTGCAATGAACATTGTGGTACATGACTTTTTGAATTATGGTTTTCTCAGGGTATATGCCCAGCAGTGGGATTACTGGGTCATTTAGTAGTTTTATTTTTTTAAGGAACCTCTGTATTGTATTCCACAGTGGTCGTATCAATTTATATTCCCACCAACAGTGCAGGACTGTGCCCTTTTCACCACACCCTTTCCAGAATTTATTTGTAGATTTTTTGAAAATGGCCATTCTGACCAGCGTGAGGTGATACTTCACTGTAGTTTTGATTTGCATTTCTCTAATAACTAGTGATGTTGAACATCTATTCATGTGCCTCTTGGCCATCTGTATGTCTTCCTTGGTGAAATGTCTCTTTAGGTCTTCTGCCCATTTTTTAACTGGATTGTTTGTTTTTTGAAATTGAGCTCCATGAGTTTTTTGTATATTTTGGAGATTAATCCTTTTTCTGTTGTTTCATTTGCAAATATTTTCTCCCATTCTGAGGGTTGTCTTTTTGTCTTGCTTATGGTTTCCTTTGCTGTGCAAAAGCTTTTAAGTTTAATTAAGTCACTTTTTTGGTTGTTGTTTTTATTTCCGTTACTCTAGGAGGTGGGTCAAAAAAATCTTGCTGTGGTTTATGTCAAAGTGTATTCTTCCTATGTTTTCCTCTAAGAGTTTTATAGTGTCTGGTCTTACATTTAGGTCTTTAATCCATTTTGAGTTTATTTTTGCATATGATGTTAGGGAGTGTTCTAGTTTCATTCTTTTACATGTAGCTGTCCAGTTTTCCCAGCACCACTTACAGAAGAGGCTGTCTTTTCTCCATTGTATGTTCTTGCCTCCTTTGTCATAAATTAGGTGACCATATGTATGTGGGTTTCTCTCTGGGCATTCTGTCCTGTACCATTGATCTATATTTCTGATTTTGTGCCAGTACCACACTGTCTTGATTACTGTAGCTTTGTGGTATAGTTTGAAGTCGGGGAGCCTGATTCCTCCAACTCTGTTTTTCTTTCTCAAGATTGCTTTGGCTATTCGGGGTCTGTTGTGTTTCCATACAAATTGTAAAATTTTTTGTTCTAATTCTGTGAAGAGTGCCATTGGTAGTTTGATAGGGATTGCATTGAATCTGTAGATTGCTTTGGGTAGTATAGTCATTTTCACAGTACTGCTTCTTCCAATCCAAGAACATGGTATATTTCTCCATCTGTTTATGTCATCTTTGATTTCTTTCATCGGTATTTTATAATTTTCTGAGTACAAGTCTTTCACCTCCTTAGGCAGGTTTATTCTTAGGTATTTTATTCTTTTTGTTGCAATGGTATATTGGAGTGTTTCCTTAATTTCTCTTTCTGATTTTTCGTTGTTGGTGTATAGGAATGCCAGAGATTTCTGTGCATTAATTTTGTATCCTGCAACCTTACCAAATTCATTGATTAGTTCTAGTAGTTTTCTGGTGGCATCTTTAGGATTCTCTATGTATTGTATCATGTCATCTGCAAACAATGAGAGTTTTACTTCTTTTCCAATTGTATTCCTTTTATTTCTTTTTCTTCTCTGATTGCCATAGCTAGGACTTCCAAAACTATGTTGAATAAGAGTGGTGAGAGTGGACATCCTTGTCTGGTTCCTGATCTTAGAGGAAAATGCTTTCAGTTTTTCACCATTGAGTATGATGCTTGCTGTGGGTTTGTCATATATGACCTTTATTATGTTGAGTAGGTTCTATGCCCACTTTCTGGAGAGTTTTTTTTTTTAATCATAAATGGGTGTTGAATCTTGTCAAAAGCTTTTTCTGCATCTATTGAGATGATCATATGGTTTTTCTTCTTCAATTTGTTAATACTGTGTATCACATTGATTGATTTGCATATATTGAAGAATCCTTGCATCCCTGGGATAAATCCCACTTGATCGTGGTGTATGATCCTTTTAATGTGTTGTTGGATTCTGTTTGCTAGTATTTTGTTGAGGATTTTTGCATCTCTGTTCATTAGTGATATTGGTCTATAATTTTCTTTTTTGGTGATATCTTTTTCTGGCTTTGGTATCACAGTGATGGTGGCTTCATAGAATGAATTTGGGAGTGTTTCACCTTCTGCAATTTTTTGGAAGAGTTTGAGAAGGATCGGTGTCAGCTCTTCTCTAAATGTTTGATAGAATTTGCCTGTGAAGCCATCTGGCCCGAGACATTTGTTTGTTGGAAGATTTTTAATTATGGTTTCAATTTCATTACTTGTGATAGGTCTGTTTATATTTTCTAATTCTTCCTGGTTCTGTCTTGGAAAATTGTACCTTTCCAAGAATTTGTCCATTTCTTTGTGGTTGTCCATTATATTGGCATATAGTTGTTTGTAGTCTCTTATAATCCTTTGTATTTCTGCAGTGTCAGTTGTGATTTCTCCTTTTTCATATCTAGTTTTATTGATTTGCATCCTCTCCCTTTTTTTCTTGATGAGTCTGGCTAAGGGTTTATCAATTTTCTTTATCTTCTCATACAACCAGCTTTTAGTTTTATTGATCTTTCCTATTGTTTTCTTTGTTTCTATTTCATTTATTTCTGCTGTGATCCTTATGATTTCTTTCCTTCTACTCACTCTGGGTTTTCTTTGTTCTTCTTTCTCTAGTTGTTTTAAGTGTAGGCTTAGATTGTTTGAGATGTTTCTTGTTTCTTGAGGTGAGATTGAATTGCTATAAACTTCCCTCTTAGAACTGCTTTTGCTAAGTGCCATAGGTTTTGGGTCGTCATGTTTTCATTGTCATTTGTTTCTATGTATTTTTTAATTCCTTCTTTGATTTCTTCAGTGATCTCTTGGTTATTTAGTAGTGCACTGTTTAGCCTCCATGTATTTGTGTTTTCCACAGTTTTTTTCTTGTAATTGATTTCCAATCTCATAGCATTGTGGTCAGAAAAGATGCTTGAAACAATTTCAATTTTCTTAAATTTTTCGAGGCTTGATTTGTGACCCAAGATGTGATCTATCCTGGAGAATGTTCTGTGTGCACTTGAGAAGAAAGTGTATTCTCCACTTTTGGGTGGAATGTTCTATAAATATCAATTAAATCTATGTGGTCTGTTGTGTCACTTAAAGCTTGTGTTTCCTTATTAATTTTCTGTCTGGATGATCTGTCCATTGGTGTGAGGTGTTAACGTCCCCCACTATAATTGTGTTTCTGTTGATTTCCCCTTTTATAGCTCTTAGCATTTGCCTTATATATTGAGGTGCTCCTATGTTGGGTGCATAAACACTTATTGTTATTTCTTCTTGGATTGATCCTTTGACCATTGTGTAGCATCCTTCATTATCTCTTATAAGAGTCTTTATTTTAAAGTCTATTTTATCTGATACAAGTATTGCTACTCCAGGTTTCTTTTGATTTCCATTTGCATGGAATATCTTTTTCCATTCCTTCACTTTCAGTCTGTATGTGTCCCTAGGTCTGAAGTGGGTCTCTTGTAGACAGCATATATATGGGTCTTGTTTTTGTATCCATTCAGCCAGTCTGTGTCTTTTGGTTGGGGCATTTAATCCATTCACATTCAAGGTTATTGATATGTATGTTGCTATTACCATTTTCTTAATTGTTTGGGGTTTGTTTTTGTGGGTCTTTTTCTTCTCTTGTGTTTCCTGCCTAGAGGAGTTTCTTTAGCATTTGTTGTAAAGCTGGTTTGGTGGTGAATTCTTTTAGCTTTTGCTTGTCTGAAAAGCTTTTGATTTTTTCATCAAATCTGAATGCGATCCTGGCTGGGTAGCGTAATCTTGGTTGTAGGATTTTCTCTTTCATCACTTTAAGTATATCCTGCCACTGCCTTCTGGCCTGCAGAGTTTCTGCTGAAAAATCAGCTGATAACCTTATGGGGATTCCTTTGTATGTTATTTCTTGTTTTTCCCTTGCTGCTTTTAATATTTTTTCTTTGAATTTAATTTTTGTTAGTTTGATTAATGTGTGTCTTGGTGTGTTTTTCCTAGGGTTTATCCTGTATGGGACTCTCTGTGCTTCTTGGACTTAGGTGACTATTTCCTTTCCCATGTTAGAGAAGTTTTCCACTATAATCTCTTCAAATATTTTCTCAGTCCCTTTCTTTTTCTCTTCTTCTTCCGGGACCCCTATAATTCAAATGTTGGTGCATTTAGTGTTGTCCCAGAGGTCTCTGAGATTGTCTTCAATTCTTTTCATTCTTTTTTCTTTATTCTGCTCCTTGGCAGTTATTTCCCCCATTCTGTCCTCCAGCTCACTTATTAATTCTTCTGCCTGTGTTTCCTTATTGATTTTCTGGCTGGATCATCTGTCCATTGGTGTGAGAGGGGTAATGCAATATTAATTTCGTGTCTAGCAACTTTACTGAATTTGTTAGTTCCAACAGTTTTTTAGTGGAAAGTTTAGGTTTTTCTATATATAACATCATGTCATCTGCAAATAGTGACAGTTCTACTTCTTACTTGCCAATGTGTATGCCTTTTTTTTTTTTCTTTCCTAATTGCTCAGGCTGGGACTTCCAATACTTTGTTGAATATAAATGGCAAGAGTGGGCATCCTTGTCTTGTTTCTGATTTTGAAAGAAAAGCTTTCAGTTTTCACCACTGAATGTAATGTTAGCTGTGGGCTTGTTATATATGGCCTTTATTTGGTTGAGTTTGTTCTACACCTATATTGTTAAGAGTTTTCATCATAAATGGATGTTGAATTTTGTCAAATGCTTTTTCTGCATTTATTGAGATGATCACATGATTTTGCTCCTTCATTTTGTTAATTTGGTGTATCACACTGATTGAATTTGTGATTTTGAGCCACTCTTGCATCCCTGGAATACACCCCACTTAATCATGGTATATAACCTTTTGAATGTATTATTGAATTAGGTTTGCTAATATTTTATTAAGAATTTTTGCATCTACGTTCATCAGAGATATTGGTCTGTAATTTTCTTGTGGCATTCTTGTCTGGTTTTAGTATCAAGATGATGCTGACCTTGTAAAATGAGTTTGGAAGTGTTCCTTCCTATTTTTTGTAAGAGTTTGAGAAGGATTGTTATTAAGCCTTCTTTAAATGTTTTGTAGAATTCACCAGTGAACCCATCCAGTCCTAGACTTGTGTTTGTTGGGAGGTTTCTGACAGCTGATTCCATACCCTTAGAGGCATATTTCGTTTTACTGCACTTTGCTATATTGTGCTTCACAGATACTGTATTATTTACAAACTGAAGGTTTGTGGCAACTCTGTGTCAAGTCTGTTGGTGCCATTTTTCCAACAGCATTTGCTCACTTCATGTCTGTGTGTCATGTTTTGATAATTCTCATAATATTTCAGCCTTTTACAGTATTTATTATGGTGATCTGTGATCAGTGATCTTTGATGTTATTATTGCAGAAAGAGTATGCCTCCCTGAAGGCTCAGGTGACAGTCAGCATTTTTTAGCAATAATGTATTTTTAATTTAAGGTATGTAAATTGTTTTTTAGACAAAATGCTATCACACCCTTAATAGCGTACACTGTAGTAGTATAAACATAACTTTTATGTGCACTGGGAAACCAGAAAATTCATGTGACTTGCTTCCTCAGGTGGTCTGGAACTGAACCCACAGTATCTTATGTTGTTTGAAATTATTTCCAAATAAAAAACAAAACAAAATGCCAGGAATACTAGTCAAGTTCACAGCCCAGTGCAGGCTGTGGAAGGCACTCAGCAAATCCTCTGTCTCTCCCATTTCTCTCCTGCCCAGCGTGGAGACCGTGAATGACGGGCAGTTTCACAGTGTGGAGCTGGTGATGCTAAACCAGACCCTGAACCTGGTGGTGGACAAAGGAGCCCCCAAAAGCCTGGGGAAGCTCCAGAAGCAGCCAACAGTGGGCATCAACAGCCCCCTCTACCTTGGAGGTAAAGCCCCACCCCCTCCCACCCCAAACACCTCCACCTCCCACCTGCCCCCTGTGCTCGGGCACCCACCCCCAGGCCAACGGCTGAGGCTCGCTGCTCTCAGCACCCACTGCCAAAGCTAATCAACGAAGGCTTCCTGGAGGAAGTGACAACCAAGCTGCTCCCTAAAATGTGAATAGTTAGCCAGATCATGGGGAGGAGAAGAGGACAGGAAAGAGAGCAGGGTTCCTTCTGAGAAACTACACGTTTTTTAGGGAGGATGGGGGAAGGTGAAGATGGAATGGGAAGGAAGGAGATGGATACAGGGGCCATCCCCTTCAGATACAGGGGCTTCCTCTGCTCTGCCACCCCCTTAGATGCTGTGAGTCTCAGCTGATGTATGTAGACGAGTATGTTTGCCATTAAGGTCATTCAAAGGCCAAAGAGAGAAGGAGCCACCAGTCTGGCAGAGCATGGGCCTGAAACCCAGCCTTGGACCAGTAGTTCTCAAAGGGTTATGTGCCAAAGAACAAAAAAGGCATCAGAGCAGCTTATTCAACATGGAGGTTCCCAAGACTTCTCCCAAGGAGTCCACCTCCGAGGGCTGGAATTCGGGCGAGCAGGGTGGGCAGGGGAGTATCTTCAGGTCGCTGTCCTGGTGTCCCTCCCGCAGGCATCCCCACCTCCACGGGCCTCTCGGCCTTGCGCCAGGGCGTGGACCGGCCGCTGGGCGGCTTCCACGGCTGCATCCACGAGGTGCGCATCAACAACGAGCTGCAGGACTTCAAGGCCCTCCCGCCGCAGGCCCTGGGCGTCTCCCCGGGCTGCAAGTCCTGCAGCGTGTGCAGGCACGGCCTGTGCCGTGCCGTGGAGAAGGACAGCGTGGTGTGCGAGTGCCACCCGGGCTGGACCGGCCTGCTGTGCGACCAGGAGACCCGCGACCCCTGCCTCGGCCACAGGTCGGTGTCCCTTCCCCTCTGCCCCGCCCGGGTAGTGGGCACTGATGGAAGCTGGAGGGACTGCAGTCAGACTGTAGACAGGGGCTGCTTAGAAGGTCAGGGGCTTAACATGTCCAAACAGCAGGTCTTGTTCAGAGGAGACATCAGTGTGCCAGAGCCTAGCTGAAAAACACTTGTCAAGTGGCCTTCAGAAGTCGAAAGGGGCACCCGTGTGCATGCACCTTGGCAAGTGGGTGCATTTCGGCCCGACTCCCCACTCAGCGGTACCCTCTGAGGGCACCAGGGGTGTATAACCACGCACAGCCGAATCATTTCATGGCTCTGGCATTCATTATGCATCAAAATATTTACTGAGGGCCTACTATGTGTCAGGCCTTGTGCTAAAAATAGGAGACCCAGCATCCTCAGTGTTCAGAAGTCTGAATCGGCCAGAGATGACACCAGAGCCATGTCTAGTAATTCACTTGGCCGAACAAGCTGGGACATGATATTGTGGATCAGGAGTGAAGGATGCTATAAAGGGGTTGAGTTTCCTGGGTAGCTCTGGAGTGTGTGTGTGACTATGAGTGTGTGTGTGTGTATGCGTTTGACTCTGTAACGAATACGTCTACGATGAACCCTGCCTCTGAATGTCATCCCAGTACAGAGAATGCTGCAGCACAATTAAGAATCCAGGCTGTGGCATCAGTTTCTCCATCTACTGCACAGGACAGCAGAGGAGAGGGGATTGTAGAAAATAAGACTGATGCTAGGTGTAAAGCACTTACCCCAGTGCCTGGCACAGAGCAAGTGGTAGCTGGTGGTAGAGACAGTAGTAATCGTGTTATCAATTAAGATGGCAGAAGACTGCATGGGTTCTGACGTCTGTGGGTACAACAGCCAGCCTCATCAGGCTCACAGCTGTCAGTGTCACTCGGCGATGCTCACGGCCTCCAGCTGACTGATGCCCAGCCACTGGGCCGGTGGAGGGTGGACCATGGGGTGGAGAAGGCCTAAGGTCCCACAGCTCCGTGTCCCTTGGTCCGGGCTGGGGTGGACAAAGGAAGCCTCCAGCTGCACTGACTGCCTGGTTCCCCTCTCCTCCTCGCCTCTGCCCCCAGCTGCAGCCAGGGGAGATGCGTGGCAACTGGGACCTCATATGTGTGCAAGTGCGCCGAGGGCTACAGAGGGGCCTTGTGTGACCACAAGAATGACTCTGCCAACGCCTGCTCAGCCTTCAAGTGTCACCACGGGCAATGCCACGTCTCAGATCAAGAGGAGCCCTACTGCCTGTGCCAGCCCGGCTTTAGTGGGGAACACTGCGAACAAGGTGGGTCCACTGTGAGCATCGGCCGGGGGGGGTGGGAAACGACGGTGCCCGGGAAGGATGTGGGGGTCAGACTTGGACTCCACATTCAGATGACCTAAGTTCCAGTTCTGTCTGAGCCACTTAGAGGCTGCATGACCTTCATTAAGTTACTTTCTGAGCCTCAAATTCCGTCATGTTGAATATGGGGGGGCAACACCATAACTTCCTGTGTCAGTTAGCCATTGCTGTATAACAAATTAGCCCCAACACATAGCAGTTCAAAACCACACTAAACATGCTCCATCCCACACGGTTCCCGTGGGAAACGGCTTATCTGGATAGTTCCAGCTGGGGTCTCTGGAGGTTGCAAACCGCCAGGACTGTGTGAGCAGTCTGGGTTGTTCTTTCTCTCCTCTCCCCTCCCCTCCTTTTCTAATTGCCGGCCCTAGAGCTGCCAGGGTGGCCCTCTGACCAGCACCACTGACTCACCTGGGAGTTTATTAGAAATATAGACGCTCAGTCCCAGCCCAGACCTTCTGAATCAGAACCTGCTTTAACAAGAGCCCTCGATGGTTCTTAGGTTCTTAATCACATTAACATTTCAGACGTTGCTCTGCAGTCTCCTCCCAAACCTCATGCCATTATTGGGTCAACAAAAGACAGTTCCTTGGTCTGATCCCATTTCAAAAACATCAAATCACTTACCTCTCTTAGTGACCCCTTTAGTGTATTAATTTGGAGGTAAGTGCAAAAAAGGAAAATTGAAATTAAATTATATTCCAGCTGAAATGGTTCTGTCTCACCTTGGAGGTTTTTCTCCTGCATGGAAACTGAGAAGTCTTCGTCTTCCTTCCTGCCACCAGAATCCTGGGCAGGCCACCTCCTGTCACTAGAGGACTCTTTCACATCTTATACCTTGTTGAAATACCATTCTTAACCAATTTGGTAAATAATGTATTCTGAAATAATTTCAGATCTAACAGAAAAATTGCCAGAATATAAACAGCGTTCCCATTCCCTTCAGCTGGACAGCCCAACTGTTAACATGCTGCCGAGTGTGCGTTCTCCCTGCCCCGCACATCACACACACCTATTATCATTAGGCTTCTTTTGATCCTGTTAACAATCACATAATTTTTAAAACCTATATCAAGCTTAACAGAATTCACATCACATCACATTAACCACCTAAAACTTTAAACTGCATAAAGCCCTTTTGCATTCACAATCCCTGTGGTGCTCATAACAGCCCCTGAAAAAGCAGGAAGAACCAGGACCTGTGTCACCATTTTCCGGACAAGGAAACTGAGGCCCAGGGATCCAAGGCTGTGTGGCCGAGGATCCTAGTCCTGAATCCATGACTCTCTCTCTCTCTCAGTGCCTTGCTCCAGATGCTTTCCCAATGTACTGAGGACAGTAGTGGGGTCAAGGTGAAGAGTTGGGTCAGGGACCAAAGGATTAAGCAGATCCAGGGGTCCCCTCCCCTCATTTCTACAACTTGTGGAAAAGCTCGCACGCGTGCGCGCGCACGCACACACCCCACCCCCAGACTCTTTGGCTCACTGACTACTGTTCCTCTTTCAGATCTCAACTCCAGCATCACTTCCCAGAGACAATCCCTGGCCCCTGGGCTAGTCAGGCTCCTTTGCCATGTATTTTGTATAAACACATCCCGTTTCTTCGTAGCATGCACCTCAGTTTATCATTACAAATGTATTTATTTAAATGACACTGTAATTAGTGTCTAGACTCTACACCAGCAGAGACAGGCTACTGAGAGTGGTGGGGACTGGGGCAAACTGGAGATCTCCTGCCCCGTCTAAAGCCCACGGCTTCAGCCCATCATTGCCACGCAGGGATGCAGACTCAGCTTTGCCAGAGCCCCTGGTTTTCAAAGAAACCAGATATCCCAATGTTCAGATGCAATCTCCTGGCATTGTGGTTTTTTCTTTTTTTTAATGTTGGCATTTAATTTGGTTTCTAAGTGTCTGTGGCACAAGCAACATAGGTCTGGGATGGGATTTAGCCCTCAGTCCCCCAATCTGCCACATCTAGTTTGATCTTTAAGTTCCTTGAAGGAAGGGACCAAGCCTGCTCTTGTCACCCTGCTATCCTCGGGGCTTAGTTTTAAACCTATTATCGAGGTTGGCACGGAAAGGCACTTAGTATTTGTGGAAGAGTGAGATGGGTTATGGGAGGGTGGGCAGGGAGACGGATGGATGAGTGAATGAGTAAGTACGCACGGGCTTCGGCCCACGAGTGTCTCAGAGCAGCCTACCCCGGACAGCCATCTCCAGCCCCAATGCCCTGCCCTTACCTCTTCCGCCCTCTGCAGAGACTCCATGCCTGGGGGGGGTAGTCCGAGAGGTGATCCGCCGCCAGAAAGGTTATGCCTCGTGTGCCACGGCCTCCAAGGTGCCCTTAATGGAATGTCATGGGGGCTGCGGTCCCCAGTGCTGCCAGCCCACCCGCAGCAAGCGGCGGAAATACGTGTTCCAGTGCACAGACGGCTCCTCGTTCGTGGAAGAGGTGGAGAGACACTTAGAGTGCGGCTGCCGCCCGTGTTCCTAAGGCCCCCCGCAGCCCTTCCGCCTCCCGGACTCCAGCCGGGTGGGTGGGGACGGCCACGTGGGACCCCCGCCACGAGATTCGCAGTGAAGCAGTAGAAGCTGGAAAGGAAGCAAAAGAAGAGAATATTAAGTATATTGTAAAATAAACAAAAAATAGAACTTATTTTTATTATGGAAAGTGACTATTTTCATCTCTTATTATATAAATATATCACACCATCTGAGTATATGTACCATATAGTGAGTTATTTTTACCGACCTTTTTGTTCTGTGTTGTGTATTTGTCGTGTTTTTATAAACAGCTGTTAAAAGTTTTAAGAAAAAAGGCTAATAAAAATGTTTTAAAACGAAAGGATGAGCATAAAGAAGTGACAGCCTGTCTGAGAAGGAAGGAGGAGGTTTATACGTCTAGGAAACACTGTCGTCATTAGGTCGGCAGAAACCAGAACCTGCTTACTGAGCTCAGGAAACAGAACGAGAAGAGGAAAAGAGCGAAGGAAAAGGTTTTTCTTTGTTTCTTCCGATTTTTAATGACTTTTCCTTCCCTACAAGCACCCAGCTTTTCAGTCCTGGTTGCCGAAGCCCAGGATGCCCAGTTCTTCCAGGAAAAGCCGCTGAGCACTGGCCTCTGACTCTCCCTGGGACCCAAAGCATCGGCCGCCGCCCATGTGCTCCAGGCCCCTGCAGGGTCTCAGCCCACTGCAGACGCCCTCCCCATCCTGGCTGCCCTTGATTCCATTACAGGACTGTCTGAACTCCGCCACAGGCTTCATCTGAGCCTGTTTTGCCAAATCTGAAAACAGCTGCCCTTCTCCTGCCCCTCCCCAGGAAGGCAGTCCCCCTGCTGCTCCTCCAGGAACGCAGGGGTCACCCATCTCCTCAAGCCCCAGCACTGGCCCTTCCACTGGAAGTGCTGAACCACTCTCCTCCCTCAGCCAACCTCGTACTGGGAGGCGACACTAGGAGAGCAGGCAGCCCGGCTCACTGGCAAGTTCTGGGAGGCTCCTGCCATGGGGTACCTAGGCCTCTGACACCTGAACCTCCAGGCCTCCGTCATGATGACGAAGACCCCTTGCCCGTCTGTACCACTTTTCCGTGCATATCCACACTGCACCTTATTCTCTCCATGCGACCCCTGCCCCCGGCAAAAGGAAGCACTATAACCCCATTTCATAGATAAGGAAACTGAGGCCTCGCTCCAGCCCTGTACCTCTCCTTACGCCACACCTCTGATAAGTGAACGAACTAAGCCTGGAGCCTAGACTCAAAACCCTAGATTCCTTCTCCAGAACAGCATAAACCCAGGAGATGCGGGCAGTCTAAGTTCATCAGAGAACCCCTACCAGAAAAGGAAATGGTTTTTTCTGCTATTTTTCCTGCTCTCATTCTGCCTTGTTCTACCTCCTTGGTATCCAGAATGATTCTAGACTGGGGGACTTACGTATCGGGGTGTGAGCCAGGGCAGCCTGTCTAGCCCAGACTCCACTCCAGGAACTGCCAGCCCTCCTGAAGGGGACTTGCCCCTGCCTCTTCCCCACCCTCGTCTGCCCCTTTCCACCCCAGTCAGGCTAGGGCAGATGGTCCAGGGGCTCAGCAGCTCACACCGACCCCCGTCTCGCACCCATTGCTCCCTCCCCCAGGAGCCTCCCCTGCAGAAGAGTCAGGGAGGAGAGTGTAGGGCCCAGTGGACCATCCAGCTCTGAGCATCCCCAGAGGAGCCCAGTGGTTCTCTGAGGACTGATGGCGAGCCAAAGGCTCAAAGAATCAAGAAGGGAGAAAGAAAAGACGGAGGAACAAAAGGCAAGTGGCAGATAGGAAGGCAAGGAGGGAGGGAGGGAAGGAAGGAAGGAGGGAGAAGAGAGAGAGAAGGGAGGGAGGGAGGAAGGAAGGAAGGAAGGAGGGGAGAGAGAGAAGGAAGGGAGGAGAGAGAGAGAAGGAAGGGAGGGAGGAAGGAAGGAAGGAGGGAGGAGAGAGAGAGAAGGAAGGGAGGAGAGAGAGAGAAGGGAGGGAGGAAGGAAGGAGGAAGGGATGGAGGGAGGAAGAGAAGGAAGGGAGGGAGGGAGGAAGGGAGGGAGGAAGGAAGGAAGAAAGGAAGGAAGGAAGGAGGGAGGGAGGGAGGGATGGAGGGAGAAGAGAGAGAAGGAAGGGAGGGAGGAAGGAAGGAAGGAGGGAGGGAGGGAGGGATGGAGGGAGAAGAGAGAGAAGGAAGGGAGGGAGGAAGGAAGGAAGGGGGAAGGAGAAAGAAACAACAAAAAGAGGGATGAAGAGAGGGAGGGATAAGATAGAGGAATTTACTGTAAAATATATATATGTACTATACATCATGTTCCAGGTACTTACTGTACCTTATGATGACTGTTTCAAATATTAATGGCTGATTGACTTAGTACTTACATTATACATTAGGTACCATTCTAATTTATATATATTAATATATAATATATATTCACTTAATTCTCAAAACAACCCTGTAGTAAAGACATTGCTAACCCATTTTACAGTTCAGTAAATTGAGGCATGGAGAAGTTAACATGCACAAGTGCAGATGCCTAATAAATTACAGAGCCGGGATCTGGGCCCACCCTGTCTAACTCCAGGACTTGCTCCTCATGGGAAGGAAAAAGGTCCCACCTCTAAGGATCCTACGGTCTGAGGCAGAAACAATCATGGAAATAGACAATTGTTTTATTATATGGAAGTAGCTGTCCAGAGTAAGGAATTTCCTATCTTGGGTCTTCAAAGATGAATAGGACTTTGCCTGGGCACAGGAAAGGGAGTTGAACTTTCCATGAATGCCCTATTAAAAAGCAAGGGAATATGAAAAGACCTGGCATGTTTGGGGAGCAGTCAGAGGTCTGGGGTGGCAGGAGT